>NC_135784.1:106821927-108261927 GCF_051106095.1 Pogona vitticeps
TATAAGTGCATTTGGACAGGAATCATAGATGCAGCTAGGATGTTTTTGAAGTTTTAGCTTCAAATCAAGTACCTTGCTTAGTTCTGTGAATTATTGCAGCAGAAACTTCAAAGGCACCTTTGACTGTGCATGCTGTTCTCTCCTGTGCATGCACATAATTCATGCACATAGATTTGTATGATTGCAAGCAGCCTTTTCATTTATATGCAAAAATCTAGTAGTCGTTCTTGAAATTGTATTTCTAGGTTTAGAAGCTTTACTATAAGCAGCCACGTTTTTCCCATCTGTTTTCCCCAGCAACATCCAATCCAGGTTACATTCACTTTCCCTTGCTATCTTCCTCTGTGGGACACAGAACCTAGGGATTTGTGACATATTTGTTTATTAATTTGACACTCTTTTGTACCTTCTCTGACTTTTCCCTTGAGACAGATCTTTAGTCACTTTGTGGTGGCCTAGCATGGGGAGGAGGAAAACCTGAAAGCCCAACCTTTATGAACATTGCTCATGATCTGTGTGCAGGCTTCTGTGAGGCTATATTCCTAGCTCTATGAAGCCTGTGTTTATCTTTCAATAAATAGCACATCACAGTTTGCAAGTAAATTGCTGTGATATTCTAGCTGTAATGAATTTCTACCATGATAGCTCTTCCAGGCTCCTCATGTCAATAGCACATTTAGGCAGGTTTCCTTGAGTGCTTCTAGGTTGTTAGAGAATGGGTCGCAGATCACAGTTATGTTGTGTTTATCTTCAAGGGAAAATGCAGAAGGGCCAATGCAGAGTTTGATTGATGTAAACATCACTGTTTTAGTTTCTTCCTTGCAAAGCTTGCAGAATTACTAAATGTTTTGTGTTTTGTCATTGATTTTCTTATTTATGTTCCTTAAATACAATGTGTAAATAAGGCCAGTGCATAAATGCTACTCTGGAGAGGTGAAACTCTGAAGGACTATCCTTTGATTTGTGCCTTTTCTTTTTGCTCTGTCATCCCAATCGATTCTGGATGACCACACAAGGGGAAACAAACTTTAAATTGCCATGCCAAAGATGAGCTCAGCGCGGGAATCAAGCTAATAGAATGTAAAAACTAAATGTCAGTGAAACAGAAAAACTCACCTTGTGGTCTGTGAGACTTAGCTCCCGCTGGACCAAAGACACTTTGCCGAAGAGATGAGAAGGAACAGGGGCTTGAGTGCTCCCTTCCCCCCTTGATTCTAGCTTTCTTACTTGGAAATGTTATAAAAATCCGAAGCTGGATGGAGGGCAAGTGCATCTCGTGTGAAAAGAGACGACAAGTCCTTGAGTATAAGAATGCCTTGCCTAACATGGAAATAAAATTCATTGCTCTGTTGCTATATAGAAGAATAGATGATTTTTGTTTCTCAGATAATGTAATACTTGTGTCCTCCTTCTCTCTAGTCTTATAAACTTATGCCTGTACCACTTCGGGCTACAGATGGAACTCATCTGACTGAGTACTGCTTCATACAGTAAAATAAAATATATAATTAGCTGTCAGGTTTTTTGTTTGTTGTTTTTAAAGGAAGAATAATTTACTCATGTGAAACCCTCTTCCTAGAGGTTTGAAATGGTACCTCCAAGCCACACATTTACCATGTTAATTACAGGAAACTCAAAAAAGTATTGTCATTTCATTTTACAATTAAAGTTATGCCGACTCTAAGGGGCCTGGACCGTATCTGTTGACTACTGCTAATCTCAAAGATTTGAATGAAATGCTACAGTACTCTGTCCAAAGCCTGGTTTTGTTTACTGTGTGTGTGTGTGTGTGTGTGTGTGTTGTTGTTGGGTTTGTATGTTTGTTGCGAATTTATTCAGTGAGGGCATGAATGGGATGCTTGTCAAATCTGCAGATAACCCTAATCTTAGAAGACAAAATCATCATAGATAAAATCATAGACGTAGAAGAAGAAAAAAATCAAAATTCAGAATGATCTTGATTTTATGCAGGGAAAGCAACAAAAGAGATATCCAACAGAGGTAGTTTCAGTCTCCTGTATTTAAGTAATTTGTAAAAGATGACATAAAGGAAATTTGACTTTAAAAGGATTTGGTATGTTAGTTTACCAACCCCAAATAAGAAAAGTGGGGGTTGTCTACTTCATTCCTACTCTGGGTAAAGTAGAGATGAAAGGGCTGCATGATCGCAGCCCTTTGATCGTGCAGCCCTTTCGTTGCTGCTTTACCCACTTCCTAAGCCCCACAGCCCTTTGATCCCTTATCCCCTTACTTCTCTGTATAAGACAACCCTCAATTTTTACTCTAACTATTTTAGGAAAAAGAATCATCTTATACACAATAAAATATTTGGTAACCTGAGCTAGTAATGTGATGCAATTGCTGCCCCCCAAGTGTGATTGTAGATTGCATAGATTGCATTAATAATGCTCAGAATTTAGAAAGTAGTAATTCTGTTCTATTGTGCACTTGTGAAAGCACAGCTGGAATGCTGAGTCCTTTTCTGTTAATAAGGGCATGGATAACGTAAAGCACATGCGAAGTAAGACAACCAGATTGTGAAGAGGCTTGCACCTGAGAGGTTAAAGAAAGACAGATTGGAATTCTGTGGCATGTTTTAAGTGTACATAAGAAGAGACAAGAGAAAGTGAGACGTGACAGTTAACTTTCACATATCTGAAGGGCTATTATCACAGAAGATGGAATGGACTTCTGTGCTGATCCAAAGAATGGCAGAAAAACCTATAGGCAGAAATTTCAGAGGAGGAGATCTGGGTGGAACTTTAAGAGAAACTACCTAACAGTAGTCTTCTGCAGTGGAACAGACTGGCTGAAATCCTGTTGCGTTGCTATGCAAATGGAAAAATATTTGGAGGCACATCCACACCAAATTCAGAATCCACTGTAGACATTATCAGTTCTACGTTGAATCACACAACTCAGCAGGCAACCGATAATGTTTACAATGATTTCTTAACTTGGGGCAACTCATTATGAAAAGTTACACCTTTTATGCCATACCAGCATATGCAGGTAGGAGAATTTAAGTCACTAGCTCTGGAAGTAATGGGTTCTCCTCTGCTGCGGGTCTCTCAGGAGGTACGTATGCATTAAATATCGTGCAGTGAAAATGTTTTCTAGATTCCCTTCTAGCTCTATATCTCTATATTTTGAAATGTTATGTCCATCCTTGCCCTCCTTTGCAAAAACATTTGCTTTTACAGATGTCTTAATAAACTGTTTGTGTATCCAGGACCCTGCGACCTTTGTCTTCACTCATAATGGTACAATGTCTCTCATAAATTCATCCATATTAGAAGTGTCTGCAACTATCACAGAAGAAACCCAGCCTTGACTTTCAAAGACTTCAGTTGAATATGTAAAATTCCCACCATGTACTGATATTTTCCATAGTTTTCCTGTCCTCTTTTGATAAAATTTAATTTACATGCATTGAAAGTGAGGAGATGGCCCCTGGCCTTCCATATTGTTTTTCAAAAGAAGCACAAATAGAGATGGAAACCACTGCTTATACACATGGGATAATGAAGATGGATGGACGTAGGGACACATGGACAGACCAACCCTTGTACTATAGCATGATTTTAAAGATGATAGAAAATATTGGGGGAAGGAGATGAACAGAATGAACAGAATTATCTTGTGAGCTACCTCAAACCAGCACAATTACTTCTATGACTGTTATGTCGTAGAGTGAAAATGTTGAAAGTACTATCTGTGTGCTATGTTAGCCTCAAAACTTACAGAAACACAGAGGGTGTATTTTCCAATTGATTAGAGAAATTCCAGCGAGCCGGAGCTAACATATGACTGAGTTATACTGAAGCATTAAAAAACTTATGATAATGCATATTGATTGATTTAAGTACCATGGCATGGCCCATGGCTGACTCAGATAGTAGTGTCCCATCCATCCATCCATCCATCCATCCATCCATCCATCCATCCATCCATCCATCCATCCATCCATCCATCCATCCATCCATCCATCCATCCATCCATCCATCCATCCATCCATCCATCCATCCATCCATCCATCCATCCATCCAGCCAGCCAGCCAGCCAGCCAGCCAGCCAGCCAGCCAGCCAGCCAGCCAGCCTTCCAGCCAGCCAGCCAGCCAGCCAGCCAGCCAGCCAGCCAGCCAGCCAGCCAGCCAGCCAGCCAGCCAGCTATTCAGTAAAAATATTAAAAGATGTACACATTTAGAAATCCGAATTTGTTTTTCATCTAAGTGCTTTATTCATTTCTGTAAAATATATATCTATACAGTACTGAGTGGTATTTGGGTACAATTTAAAATGCTTACACAGTCTTGAAAAATCTTAACCTATCAGCAAATAGACATTCCCTTCAGAAACTTGAATATCATGCTGTTTATAAAAACAGTATCTTTGTTTAAGGACAGAAGTCAAATATGATCTTAACAATCAGGTGTTATTCAAGTATTCAGGACAGGGTGAATCTGAACCTGTGAGGTAAAACAGCAGGTTCAGTCTGGCTTTCTACACTGTCAAGGGATTAAGGCATCTGGCCTTGCTGTCAAAGCCTCCCAGAAACTGGAAACTCACACTAGCAAGGACTGAGTTCACTGCACATTTTCTTATGTGAAGATGGAGGGATATCTTATTGATAAGGCTTGTGGTAACTTTTTTTTTACCAAGTACTAATAATACTTGACATTGAATTTCGACGGTGAGTTATGGCACTTAATACAAATACCACATACCATGGATAAACACTACAAATATTGTCAAGGTTTTATATTCATTGGCCAGAATTCAGCAGGTTATTTATGCCAATGTTAACAGCAATGGTATAAATCACAGCGAATGACTGCTAACTAACATGTCACTGCTTGTATTCTTTATTACACACAAAGTCACACACCAATAATAATGTGCTGTCAAGTCAATTCTGACTTACAGCAACCCTTTGCATGGTTTTCCAGTACAGCATACTCAGAAATGATTTACCGTTCCCTTCTTCTGTGCAGCTTGCCCAAGGTGACACAGGCTGGCTCTACTCGCAGGAGGCACAGTGGGGAATCGAACTCTCAACCTCTGGCTCCACAGCCAGATACCTAAACCACTGAGCCATCTAGCCAGCTTCTATGAGTTTCTATTTTAGGACAGCTATAAGTGCAGTGAGTACTGGACAACTGCCACATTTCTGAGGGATAAACAACTGCCAAAAAAAGGGAAACAATTTCAAGTGTGGTAGCTATGTTAGTTTGAAAGAAACAAACTGGTAGCACCTTAAACTATGTTTTCCTGTCTCCTTTTCCTTCCTCCCTGTGTTTCCTGTCTATATCCAGTTTAATACCAATTCCAGCAAAAGTATACCATTCTGTGCAGGAAGTTTAAAGATCCTGTGCAGGTCAGTGTCTCTCGTGCTCTTTCAAGATGAATCAGGCTTAAGAAAGATGCTGTTCTTTCAGGATTAGTCATGACTGGTCATATCGTCAAGGTCCACCCTATTGACCTTGACATCAAATGGTCATGAAACATTTAATAAATTCAGAAAGATTTCCTGAAATGTTCCATATTTTTGTCCAAATATGAGGAAATGCAAGGTTGACATACCTACCTTAAATACTAGTTTTGTATTATTATGGCATAGGTTTAATTTGCCATAATAAAATTGGTTACCCTTTGAGGTACAAGTCTTTCTGTAAATTTTTGGAAAATAAAGAGAGAGGGTAAGATTTGGAGCACTGTTTTTCTTTCTATGCCAACTGAGTAAAATCTCAGCCCTTTCCAACTAAACATGGAGTGCAAGAATTTGGTCAAAAGCCAAGAGGAGCATCTGCACATGCATTCTGTGAATTAGCAAACAATTTGTTCCTAGATGAAATTGGTGCATTTTCCGCAGCATGCTCACCCAATACCCCTGCAGTAGCTGAAAACTGTTTTATTTGTGTTTTCCATATCAACACAGTTCATTGTTTATTTAGCTATGAACTGTAATTCTTTATCATATTGTTCTGGTTGTATGCACACTCAGTATGGAATTACTAATGTCTATGGTGATTTCTTAATCTAGGACAATTTACTTCCCAAAGTCACACTATTTGCATACACAAGAGTAGGTCTTGTGGCTGGTCAGAAGGAAGACTGGAGACTCTGATTTCATTGGGTGGGTGGGTGAGTCCAGAGAGGTTTAGTCTTATCTTTACAAGTCCTATGCAAGATGCCGAATCCTATCCCCAAATTAGGTCCAGCACTCTGGATAGCTCCTTTAAAGTTTGGACTAAAGCCTAATCCAATGAATGGCTCCTGTGAAATCAGAGTCAACACCAGTCTCTGCTGGCTTGTCAGTCCATCTAGTAAGCTAAGGTCTCAAAGAGAGGTTTCCCCTAATCATTTGACTATGGATGGGTGGTCATTTTGTCATGCAATTTATGCATGACAGAAATTTGTAAATTGCTTCATCCTTGGGATTGAACAAATTTGGGAGAAACCAGAAGGGGTGCATTTGTCCATCCAGGCCCAAGACTTCCTGTGTGAGTAGCTTGTGGTCCAGATTGGGTGATGGTTACTTCAGAATTTGGGCGTGAGCTGCCACCTGACCAGCCACTGATGTGCCCTGTTATTTGGTATATTTTTTTCCTCTTTTTTTTCCTGAGAGATTCCTCATCTTGAACACCCGTTTGGCAAGCCTAACTGGTGCTTTCTATGTTGGACAGACCTGCATTTATTTAATGTGGATTGGACCAGTGAGGTAGAATTTCATTTCAGTTTGTTTTCTGAAGAATTTACCGACATTCTCAAATTTTTCCCTATGCAGAATGGAAAGAAAGAAATTGAGGTTGACATGAAAATTAATGTAGGAGAAAATGTACCTGAAAGAATTCAAGCTTTCAGAAATGGGTAAACTGAATGCTTAAGGAAGGGGAGGATGCTAGCCTCCCCCACCCACTGTCATGTCTGCACGAGGAAAGTGACTATCTGAAGAGAAGAGCTTCTGCTACACAGAGAGGCAGTCCACATGCAGGTTTTCCAGTTGCATGAAGAGGCTTCATTTGTAGAAGAGACTCTCACCTTCTGACTGTCACTCTACACACACAAGGAGCTGCCACAGAGAGAGTAAGGCTAACACTCTCCATTTCCTCAAGCAATCATGTTAACTTTTTTTTGGAATGCCTTAATATGAGTAGGTTTTCCTAGGTCAGACTTTCTGAACTAGAGATTCCAGGGACTGAACTTTGGACCTTCTGTCTGAAAGCATTTGTTCTGCCATTAGGCCATCCTCAACAGATAGTTGAGCTGAGCTGAAATTCAGTTCTGTGGCAGAAACACGAGTTGTGTTGCACACATTTTATCCTGTGGAATTATCATAGGCTGTGTGAATAGAATGCTGGACGAGGTAAGCTTTTGGTCTCATCTTGCAGTACTCTCCTTATGTTAGGACTGCTTAGGGCTGACAACTTATGAGCTTCTGTGTTTTCAGCTCAGGTAGCTAAATTAGATACTCAGTAGCAGAAAAGGGGACAGATTTTTTTTAGCTGTGCTGAAGTGCTGGCAGTTGGTGTCACCTTGTTTCCCCTAGCAACAGCAATGGGTTGTTCATAGGCCTACTGTCTGTAGTCCTAGTTGGTGTCCTGTCCGCCACCAGTAAACAGACAGATGCGGGTTTTGTGGAATTGTTTTTTTTTCCAGAGGGGAGGGTTAACCTTTTCTTTCTTTCTTTCTTTCTTTCTTTCTTTCTTTCTTTCTTTCTTTCTTTCTTTCTTTCTTTCTTTCTTTCTTTCTTTCTTTCTTTCTTTCTTTCATTCATTCATTCATTCATTCATTCATTCATTCATTCATTCATTCATTCATTCATTCAAAATATTTTATCGTACCTTTTTACACATAAGTTGCTTACAAAAGTAGTCTAATTATTTTAACACTTTAACTTGATTTTAATTTTATCTATATTCCATATATGTTCACTATTTTAAAAAGTGCACCACTCTGATACAAATAAAGATAACAAATTGTAGTGCCAGAAGATATCAGCAAGATGTTTTGGATTAGACAAATCATACTTCATATCACACTATCATGCAAAAACCTTTTATTTCCAATTCCCCAGTTTTTAAAATGACCCATTAGAAAGGATCCAGTTTACAGAATCAAAATGGATCTCAATAAAACACTGAACTAGGGCGGCTTCAGGGGGAGCTCAGGAGCACAGGCCATTTTTGGAAACTACTTCATTACTGCCCCTTCATATGTTTGTTGCCAGAAGAGTAGTTAGAAAACTAGTTTAAATAAATTGCTTCTCTCTCATTTCTCTTGTGTTTAATTTCTGTATGGATACTTATTTTTCCCATGCCCTTGGCCTATTAAAATTGATAAATACATTCAAATCACACTTATTCTTTAAAATATATGAATTCCAAATTTGCAATTTCCTTTCTCTTCTCTTTTCCAGATTGATAAACTAGCAAAGCTAGTCATTTACAAACAAAATCCTAATCTTCTTTTTAATATTATGTGACAAGAAAAGATATATTAATTTGATATTGATCAATTAGTTTACAGTATTAATTTGATATTGATCAATTAGTTTAATCAGATAGACACTTTTAGATGTTAGGTTGCTGTCTACAATGACTTGATCTAAGCTGCAGATGGCTAATTTAAGTTGTTGATTTCTTCCCCTCCTTCAGTCTTATTAAAGTTCAATCAGTCTGGGTGTTTAACTCAGTGAAATAATTGTAGGCTATCTTCAGCATATTAAAATGTCAAATGAATAGTAAAGAAAATAAACTTGAAATATACATTTACTCAGATCTTCAATACAGTTAGCATGGGTTTTATTGAACTCCATGGTATTAATGTCTTCCCAGACATGTATCCATTCCTTGCACTGTTCATTATAACTTTTATTCATCAAGTATTTCTGTATAAATCATGCTTGTGCTTGTGCAATGACATGCTAAAATCTGCTACCACAAACAGGTGTTTAAAATAGTATTTTCTAAATGGATATACAGTCTTGCCCACAAGAAGGCAAAGTATTTTATGGCACACTGACAAGATGCGAGAATTAAAACAATTTTGGTGTGTATGTGTGTATCAATTAAATAAGTAAGTATGAGTAAGTATTGCTTTAATACAAATTATATGAAATGAAGCTGTTAGCATCTTTGCTGCATTGCCATTTAAGAATTAGAAGCATCATAAAGGTGATCTGCCTATTTCTTCACTATCAACCAGCTCTTCTGTACTGATGGGGTGTCTGTACTTTGCTTCTCAACTGGAAAGGGTACTAGGAATTGTGTGGAGTCAGTTTCTGCAAATTATGGAGACCTCGACAAGAACAAATAGAGTTCCTCATCTTGTTTTTGGTTAAAGACAAGGAATCTCTCATATCTTACTTCCTCACTGAGATATCTTACTTAAATCAATAAGAATGAAGCAAATCTTCTGCATTAAAAAGTTGGGCAATAGGCATCTTGCTTTTAAACTAAGCATAACTAGCTCTTTCTGTTTGTGCTTATAAGGGTTAGCTGATCTTATTCTTATTGGCCAGAAAACACAGCTTGCTCTTGTTTAGGCCTAGTGCTAGCATTTGGCATGATGAGGCCAATGTGGTGGCCTATGAGCCCAGAGGACTTACCCAGGCTTAGAGTTGCCAGATACATGGGTACCAAAAGGAGGACATAGAAAGACCAAGAGAGAGAGAGAGAGAGGAGGAGGAGGAGGAGGAGGAGGACATACTGAATGTTTCATTTGAATCGTTCTGGATTAAACCCGCAGTCAATACAATTTTATTACAATAGCTGCCAATAAATGTCTCTTAGTTAAACGACCAAGAAACAGTCATGTTTAAAAATAAATTCAATGGAGGCTTTATTTTCAAAATACCAAAAAAATTATTTAAACAGCCAATTGGACAATTATTACCTTATAATAAGGAGCAGTCTCCGTGCACGGGAGTGGGGTGTGGAACATACAACACATAGGTTGGAAGTTATGAAAAAGCAGAAAAATGTTTTGACTGAATGATTTACAATCCTGTTGCCCATTTCTTATCTAGTTCTGTACTAAATGCAAATAAGCAAATACTCATTTGTTTACCCAGAAGCAGACTTGTCCACAAACGCTAACATTAAAATATAGCAATTAGTTTTTAAGATACTACAACATTTTTGTCTTTTTGTTTGGTTGGTTGTTTCATTTTTGGCTGACCCGCTAGCACAGACTCACACAACTACCTCTTCTAATATTATAAATATATAACATATAATAATGTTAATAACTAATTGCATTTTTTTAATTGTGGACCTCCCACTGTCACTTAATTAAGAGAAAAGTGGTACAGAAATGAAAATAAATACAGTGGACCCTTGACTTACAGATGGCTTGACTTACAGACTTTTTGAGTTACAGACTTCTCTGGCTGCAAAATTTAGGTTTGACTTGCAGACTGAGATTTGACTTATAGACCAGAAAAAAATCAAAATGGAACAAAAACGGCCTGTTACGGGATTAATTCGTTTTCAATGCACTGTAGGTCAATGGAGACTTGACTTACAGACTTTTTGACTTGAGAACCGCCTTCCAATACGGATTAAGTTCTCAAGTCAAGACCCCACTGTACAATGATATTGTAATAAACCATATACAGTGGTGCCCCACTTGACGATTACCTCATTAGATGAGGAAATCGCTTAATGATGACGTATTTGCAATGAAGCGATGTTTTAATAGGGAAAAATCGCTTCACGATGATCGGTTCCCTGCTTCGGGAACCAGTTTTTCGCTTAACGACGATCAAAACAGCTGATCGTCGGGCTTTCAAAATGGCTCCCTGCTGTGTAAAATGGCTCCCCGCTGTGTTTTAGGACAGATTCCTCGCTTTACAGGCACCAGAAAATGGCCGCCCTATGGAGGATCTTCACTGGACGCTGAGGTATTTTTCCCATTGGAACGCATTGAACTGGTTTTCAATGCATTTCAATGGGATTTTTACTTTAGATTGACGACAATTTCGTTCTACAGCGATTTTGCTGGAACGGATTATCCTCGTCAAGCAAGGCACCACTGTACTGAATGCTCCATGGGGTTTTTAATATTTTAATGTATATATGAGTTGAGCTTCCCTCACCATTTTGGAAATCACCTTGGGTTCCAGAATGGGGAGAGAGCCTAGTTTTCTCTACAAATGAACTTAAATAAATAATTAGAAGCAGAGTAAAGGTTGCCACTTCTGACAGCAAAAGGTAATGTTACAATTTCCCCCAGGACATTTCACAGCCTGCAAGATGTGGGTTCCCCCCCCCCTGCAATGAAGCTTACCTCCTCTTTGCACTGGTAACCTGAGATGACAATATGTAGTGAAATATATCATAAACCTATCTAGGTTTATCTCTGATTAGTTAACCCCACAATTAGTGTCACCAAAGACTTGACAACAACCTGTAGAAAAATGTGTGTAAAGGACACCGCTTTGAAGCACCCATATCCTTGGGTAGGAAAATGGAGTCAGAGAGAGAATCCTTTCCCTTCAGTCCGCAGTACAAGTGTTGTGGAAATGAACAAACTGCAGATCCCGTGATATTTGCAATTTGATCTCCGTTGTGCAACGTTAGCAGGCGAAACACTTTAAGACTGCAAGAGGGAGGAAAGAAAGAGGGCACATTTCTAGCTGTTTTTTTAAATTGTTGGTAAGATACCAACAACATGCGGGGGGCACACCCAAAAGCTGGACATTTTAAAGGTTTTTAGCTTTACCTGCCAGAAGAAGAACATTAGGCTAAAAAGGAGGACATGTCCTCCTTTTGCTGGACGTCTGGCAACCCTACCCAGGTTTACATCCTCCCCTTTGGTGATGGTGGGAGGAGGATCAACAGTAAACAAACTGAACTTCTCTGTGGTCCCATGAAGCATTCATATATCCAACCAGATACTTGATGATTCTATAATGAATTATTTGGTTGCCAAATAGCCCAGATGAAGGAAACCCAACTGCAGATATGATACAAGAGTTGCTGATCCATTTTAATACACAAGAACACCTGTGTATACAAAGAGTCTCTGGGTGATTTGCAGTGTGTTGGCAAGAATTTCTCAACATGATGAAGTGAAGGAAAGTTTGTTTTGTCATAACATATTGGACTTTACTCAGTTTAGGTACTGCTAAGGACTGTTTTTCTCTAGTCATGTGCTTCATTCTTTCCCTTATGGTTCTTGTACATCATGTCTTTCAATCCGTGTGTGCATGTGTGAACTAGCTCTGAGTCCAAAAACAAAAACAGTCCTGGTAACAAAATGTTCGGTGACAGTTATCTTCATTGTGGCCATACCGTTGCATTTATTTCATATTTCTTCTCCAGTATCAACCTTGTTTCTTTTTAAAAGAGATACTTCTCCCTTCCTTCACCTCAGACAGTGAAATGTTTTGCACAGACTCTGGCCTATACTTTTGTTTTGATCACTTAGTTTCAGGCATTGCTGCTGTTTGAACATTCCATGGTTAGCACATCCTCCCAGAATATTTATCAGCACAGCTTTGCCAGGAGCTTTAGTATGAAATACATATGTATTCATTGCTAGATCTGGCTATAGGAATTGTACAAGAAGGATAAACATGGATGTTCCAGTTTTCAGCTGAGGGTGCAGTCCCACCAGGGAAACATACTCCTGTTCTAATGATACTTTCCATACCTTTGTTGTACCGAATCGTGGTCACGTGGAATATATACCTGCACGAATGTCCCACTGTGTATTAATGTTACAGATTTATTTTCTCCTATTTGAAACATTATGGCCAGCTACACCATGGTACTGATTTATTTTCACTCTTGTTTTTATATTATATTATATTATATTATATTATATTATATTATATTATATTATATTATATTATATTATATTATTACATTACATTATATTATATTACATTACATTACATTATATTATATTATATTATATTATATTATATTATATTATATTATATTATATTAACAAATATATCAATATGTCGTGTTCAGTAAAAATTCGTCTGTTGTGCAGGCTCCTCTGGAAGAACTGCATTGCCCTTAATGGACCCAGCACTCCCGTCCAGGGCTGTGTCACTTGCCAGAAAGTAAGTGCAGTGATGCAACACCTAAAAATGCCCTGGCATACCTGTCTGTTGACATAAATTTACCTATGTATCGACATAGCGGCCATGAATTATTATTTTTAATTATAGCATGGCAGACAGGTGGCAATAATGGTGGCCATTATTCCCTGGTGACTTGGCTTTGGAAAAGAATTCCTAGGGTCATGCACAGATGTCACACCACTAATCATTATATTGAAATACCATCGGAACAAAATAACAGAAGCCTTCCAGCGAAAGCGAAATAAACTGCAGTTACACCGCTGGCCCGGTAAATGTTTTGGTAATGGCCATGCATCATGTGACTACAAATTTCTGCAGTGATCCAACGGGTATAACTAGGAAACATTTGCCTCATGTGTTCATTCCCTGAGCTTCATTCACTCCCATATACTTTAGGTCAGTCAATCACTTTAAGATTTGCGCCGGGAATGAGTGGCAGTTCTTGACTGTAACCCATTTTTTTTGGCCTCCCCAGAGTTTTGTATCTACTCTCTCTGTTTTCTTTGCCAGCTGTAATTTCCACCCGCCTTCAGATTCTGGTCATGTCGCCTGAGTGCAAATTGAGATGCAAATGTACTGCAACAGTTCTGCTTCCACACACATATGCACACTTTTAAATAATAGGAGAGTGAGGGGAGGAAGGGATTTTAATGCAGTTCCTTTAAGCACAATATTGCCAAGAAGCAATTGCAACATCAAAATAAAGCCATTTCCTCCCTGGTTCTGTTTAAAGTAAGATCAAAGAGATTAAATAATTGCCCTTGGCATTTTGGCTGTGGGTTTTGAGTGGCTGTGTTCTTTCCGTGACATCTAGTATTTATAGTGATATCAGTGTGAAGTAGATGTCATCTTTCCTCCTACTCTCTGGAAGTATTCTCATTCAGCCTAGCTTTTGGGCAATATGCCCATGTGTATAGGATGTCATTGGCACAGGTAACACTGAAGAATGGTGGGGGGAGGCGGATTCACTATGCAAAAGGAAGAGGGAAAGGTTTCCCTCTGTGTATTTTTGGTTGCACTGAGAAACATCACACACCATCCAAAAGATCTCAGTTTTCTTTCTAATACACAGTGGTCAAAGTCCAGCAGTAAGACACAAACTGAGCAGGAAGAGATTTGGTGAGTCAACATCAGTATGCATTTTACTGATATGATGGCCCTACCCTACTTTTGATGTAGTTCTGGATTCCAGCTGATATGTAGCCAAATGCTCTATAGTTGCTATGGAGAAAGTATGTAGACGAACATTCTCTGTAGATCACGGAACAAAAGGAAGGCAATACAAAGAGTAGACTAGAGAATGTCCGAGCCAGCGGAGCCTCAAGCAACACATTGAGAACTCTTTTCATTAATACAGCAAGAGTTACATTGTATGTTGTAAGAATTCAGATAGGATACTGGTTACCTAATCACCACTAGGATTGGCCAGAGAAAGTCTTTGATCTTATGATCTAACTCAAAGGGAAAAGGCAGAATGAGAGATCACCCCACCCGCTGGGAGCTGCTGCTTCTCTGCCAGGAGTGAAACAGATAACAGCTAACGGCCTTGCGCAGAAGCTTCCCACAGTTCTCTAATGTAGTATCATGGAGAAATGTTGAAACTGTAGTCCAACACATATGGAAAGCACCAGACTAGAGAAGACTGTTATATACACTATACGCTGCATCCACCAATTCCCAGTTTCAGTCCCTAGCATTTCCAGGTACCTGTCTGAAACCTTGGGAGAGCTGCTGCCAGTGGATCAAAGGTAGTACAAAACCACTTTTAGCCTGGAGATTGAATTCAACTTCAGAAATACTATTGGAACCACTCACTTCTCTTTTGGTTGTACTTTACTTACAGTATTTTGTCCAGTTCTAGGCACCACATTTTAAGAAGGAAGCTGGAATGTTCTCAGAGGAAGGTGATCAAAATGGTGCTTGTTACACTTAGGCTAGAGAAGAGAAAGATAAAAATACGATAGTCATTTTCAGGTATCCAAAGAGCTGCCATGTGGAAGAAGGGGCAGGCTTGGTTTTTTTTTTTAACTCAAGAGGATAGGATCAGAAGAAAGGAAATTTCGACTAAGCATTAGGAAGAACCTCCTAACAGTGACACAATTCAGTGACAAAATGAAATGGAGTGCCCCAGAAGGTGGGGGACTTTCTTTCACTGGAGATTTTAAAGCAGCAGTTAGATGGCCATCAGATATGCTTTCACTGTAGATTTCCTGCATTGGCAAAGAGCTGAACTCAATGACATTTGAGGTCCTGTCCTGATCTACAGTTCTATGATTCTGTGATTCCACTGGTGTGCAGAGCCAAAGGGAAAAGACTTGGACCAACATTCTTAATTTTCAGCCCCACTGAGCGGGGCTCTGCTTCTCTCATGCAACTTTGCACCTGCATGTGTGTGTGATTCAGCTCCCCCCTTTGCAGGGATCCATCATGACTGTAACCAAAGGGGTTGAATACAATCGCTACGGGGAGGAGGGATAAAATTGCGCAAAGGGAGGCAGAGTCACGCACAGCTTAGAGGGAACCTTGGCTTGGAATGAAAAAAAATACCAGCATGTTGGAGGTTACACCTCTTAATGCCAGTAACTGAACCTTGGGGAAAGCATTTCATCCTATTAGAAGGGAGGAAAGTCAATCAAGGAAGCAGTCAAATAATTACAGTTTTGGAAGGAGGAGTGCCTCTCTCCCACTGTATTTCATTGTTGGTTGATACTTTGTTCTGCTTGACTTCTCCTTTAATATGGAGAATTTTTTAAAAAAATCAGTTTTAGAATCAGTTGGTGAACCACACTAAGGCCTTGAATGCCGGCGGAGCACCATTACTGGTCCAGAGATTTTGTTGCCCACATTGGAAAGACAAAGGTGAGCGGTGGGTGGCTGGCGGGTTATTTGTAAGCAAGCATAGTTTTTGAAGTTAAATAACATCACTAGTGAT
Organism: Pogona vitticeps; assembly: GCF_051106095.1. Taxonomy (NCBI): domain Eukaryota; kingdom Metazoa; phylum Chordata; class Lepidosauria; order Squamata; family Agamidae; genus Pogona; species Pogona vitticeps. The sequence goes on from NC_135784.1 coordinate 106,837,962, forward strand.
CAAAGGGCACATCTGTTCATTTCCTGGCTTTGTGGAGCTTGAGCTGCTATGAGATACCCCCCTACCTCTGTTTTGAACTTGTAGGCTTTTTTGGTCATTTAATTTCCTTCGTTTCTGTAAAGGACATTTATCATTATGCTGTTGTGAAACATATAAAATAAAAAACAAAGGTGCAAAATAAGAAGAGAAACCTAAAACCAAAGCAGGAACATTAAAATAAAGCCATTAACTGGTCTACTAGCTGACATCTGCTTGTTGGTTTTACCTACAGCAAATCTATTGAACCAGTGGGATCAACCACAGTGTTCATTTCCCACTGGGTGGGCCACCCATGCTAGTGCACAGTCACCCAACCTAAAGAGGATTCTAATTGGCAGCAACAGACTGTCCTCCAGAGACACTGACATAAGAACCAGACCATATAGCAGAATTAGATGTCTACATATTTACAGATGAAACACAATTAAAGGACCAAACAACAGCATCCCCAATATCGGGGACTCAGACACTTGCTCGTCCCCTAATATGATATATTCCGTCTTTTGTTAACAATGCCCCAGTGCATTTGATATTGGACAAATAGGTTAAACTCTATGTAAGAGAATACATGGGCACAAAACAGATATCAGAAATAGAAATACTGAAAAACCAATAGGTGAACACTTCACTCTTCCTGGGCACTTTTTTCTCTGACCTCAGCGTTGTAGTTCTTGAACAAAAAAAACTTCAACAAGCAAGAATTCATTAGAAAGTTTAATGCACACCCTCTAGCCTTAACAAAGATAATGGCTTCCTGTGTCATTATATATATTAATCCAACCGTTTTAGCCTTTGTCACCCAGTCAGGCACTCATCACCACCATTGTGGTTGAATTAATAATCTCTAATCATCTGTAAAAGATCTTCACCCAGGACCAGCACACTCTATTGTTCTCCCAACCCACCGGCCCTGCCAATGACTTTAAATTCCACCCCCTTCCCAAAAAGCTACAGTGGGGTCTTGACTTAAGAACGGCTCGAGTTAAGAACATTTTGACTTAAGAACCACTCTCATAGGAAAATATTGACTTGACTTAAGTACTTAGATTTGAGTTAAGAACTGAAAAAAACCCACGTGGGAGGCAGAGAAAGTGCAAAATTTGAACTTTCAGTTAACTGTTGGCCAGTGAAAAGGGTGCTTGTCTGCTTCCTCACTCCTCCCAGCGTTTAGAGAGTGGATTGGGAGACAGTCTTCGGACTGCCTGGTACTGTACTGCCTGGACTGTATTTTCCCTGCCTTCCCTGAACCTTTCTTGACCTAAGAAAAAAAGAAACAAAATATCCCCCTCTAGTGGTCGAAAGCGGAATAGCAGCTTCCCATTAGTTTCTATGGACAGAAAAGAGCAGATACGGATCAAATGGTTTTCAATGCATTCCTATGGGAAATGCAGATTTGACCTGAGAACTTTTTGACTTGAGAACCGCCTTCCAATACGGATTAGGTTCTCAAGTCAAGACCCCACTGTACTCTGCTCATCTAAAGAAGTATGCTTGGGCACACAAAAGTTTGTGAAAAATGAAAATCATTTAGTCTTAATAGTGTTCTGTATTTGGAGGTTCCCTGTTTCTGGCAGGGCAATACACATCTTGCCCAATTACCTCAGAATTTCCTCAGCTATGTTATTAAGTGTATGCTTAACAGGGCTGTGATGCTTAGCTCCTTGGTCAGAGTCCTCCTGAGTTTCATGAAGGTTATACTTAGGATATAGGATGGCAGCCCAAAGCCTGTCCTAACCAAACATACTGATGGAATCCAGAATATATGGTCTGGAGTTTAAAATATTTCAATTTCAAACTGCCTTCCCCATGGGACATCCTACCTTATCTTTACTAGGTAAAGAGATTCCCCCCACTCCCAGGAAAGGTCTATGGGAAATTAAGCAAATCAGCACCTTTTAAAACTCTTTAATCATTGAAATAATTCCTCTTACGTGTGCATGAGAAATTAGGAATCCATTCTGAGCTTTTGTCCTTTGTAGCTCAGTCTATTCCTCTTTATAGAGAAATGGAGAGAGTGGATAATAGAGAAATCTGACCAATTCTGTGTGCACCTGCGAAACTGGAATGAAAGTCATGGCTGCTGCTTTCTCAAGAGTGGAAAAAAAAGTGAGCTATGCAGGAAGCCTGCAAAACAATTTAATCTTTAAAAAATGTGAACATTTTTCTCGCTCTAAGGCCAAGCAATTCAACAGTTCCTTAAGGAGTCTGAAAATTTGCACAGCTTCTTGAGGTACAATGCCACCATTTAATTCCCCTGCACTTTCAGGGTATGTCGTTCTGACACAAGGCTTTAGGGCTAAGGGATCATTGTCCTTATCTCTCTGCCCATACAACCCTCTTCCATTCCTTCCTCTTCCTCCTCCTCCTCCTCCTCCTTTCCTTTGCTTAAGTAACTATTATGGCATTTATTAATATGTAATTACATTTGCAGTGCATATTTCTGCATGGCTGATTACATAATTGGGATAACAGCAGCTCTATAATTTATTGCTTGTTGGAACAGTTTGGAGTGCTCACAAAAGCGTGCCCTGTAATTAGACAGTAATTGGCATGCTTTGAGTAAAAGTAAGAACCAATAAAATGAAAACTAACAAGAAATTGCATTATAATTATTTGGGGGAAAAGAATTCTTCAGTGAAAGCAACAAGATAGAAGCAGATAAATTTGTGATATTTGTCCAATAATAGAAATCCTTCACCATTTTTTTTGTAAACTTTGAAAACATCTGTTGACTCATGTTATGATTTGGAAGCATTCATATTAACTATCACAGGCCTCAAAGGTACAGTGGGGTCTTGACTTGAGAACTTAATCCGTATTGGAAGGCAGTTCTCAAGTCAAAAAGTCTGTAGGTCAAGTCTCCATTGACCTACAGTGCATTGAAAACCGATTAATCCCGTAACAGGCTGTTTTTGTTCCATTTTGGTTTTTTTCTGGTCTGTAAGTCAATTCTCAGGCTGCAAGTCAAACCGAAATTTTGCGGCCAGAGAAGTCTGTAACTCAAAAAGTCTGTAAGTCAAGCCGTCTGTAAGTCAAGGGGCCACTGTAACTCATATATTCTCCCCTTCCCCCTTTTTGGTCACATGAGATCCCAGAAACTTATGCCATTCTTGCAGGAAGTAACCTCACTGTCTAACTGTCTATATGATGTGATTCCCTCATTCCAAATGCTGGCAGTGCACTGTAGAGCCACTTACTAGTGCCAGTGCACTTTGGAGCAGTGAACTGTCTGGCAGAAATCTTGGGCTCCCATGGCAGCTTGGAAGGCCCCAAGCAGAGGCAACTGCCATGGTGGAAAGAGGCTGGCAGCAACTTCAACCAGTCAAATATTCTCTCTGTGGGTATGCGGTTAGTGAGAGTGCAGAGGTAGTAAAGGGGGTAAAGCTGAGTCCCTTCTACGTCGGAATCCTTGCTGGAGCCTTGCTCTTGAGGCTGCTTCCATTCTGACCCTTTCTGGTAGGAGAAATTATCTACATTAAAATAAGACAAGGTTGTCAAGTTGGAACAGGCTGGTGCACCACTTTGCTTTCCAGCGTGAGCCTGAGAGGCAGAGGCCTGTTTGACAATCCATTAGTCCGCTAGCTAGTCAGCCATTGAGAAAGGACTAAGGAATAGCATCAGGGAGGCAGAAGAGGGATAGTTGAGAGAAAGAAGAGCTATGCCACACCCCCCCCCCCAGATAATAACAAGGGACCAAATGTTTGTAGATGGCAGGATCAGGAGAAACAGTTCTTTAAACCTGGAAGTGCCCCCTCCTGCCCAGAAACAAGATGATAACACAGGTAAAAGAAGAATTGGCTCCTATGGTGTACCGATATAAAGAGAAATTGTGTTTCCCACAGGTGGCACCGAGGACATGCTTAAGCTCATGCATCATCTGAACACACAAGCCCTACTCATGCTTTGCGTATCGTAGTAAACTCAAGCACTAGGAAGCACTCTAGCCCGGCTCCTTTTGTATATGCAATTTCTTTCCCCTCCTTTATGCAGAGGGTAACAAGTCAGAAGAGAGAGAGAGAGCCCTGCCGTACATGGACACTCTCCATGTGAGCCAGGACCCTAATTTTCCTTAGTCATCCCTACTCATGTGGATGGCTCCCTCTTCAGACCCATTGCCCTCTGTGTACTGCAGAGAAACAGAAGTGATGTTGAGGGGGTGGGTACTGCTACAACTCCCCCTTTATGGTGAGGGTACTATAATATATAATTTCTGACTAGGGCTATAGTTTGTGTGAGAGAAAGTAGAGAAGTACTTTCCCAGAACTGAAACTGTTTGAGATGAAGTAAGAATCACATTAGGAATGAAGGTGGAAAAAATGAAGAAAATCAAATCCGAAAATGTGCTCTCCTCAGAGATCAGCTCATGCATCATGACCTGCAGTTTGAAGAAAAGTTACTTTTTGGGAGGCAAATCCCAGAGTTCCCTCAGCATGCCGGGTTGGGTATCCCGGGAGTTGTAGTCCCAAACCAAATAAAAGTTTTCAAAGAATTTGGCAAAAGCTTGAAATGGCCAAGGACTGTGTTGTATCCTGCAATGTCGAGGCTTGAAAGCCTGTCTCCAGATCCTGCTTTGAAAGGAAGGAAGGGCCAAGCCATCTCAGTGGCTACCTGAGGCATTGACATCCCACAGGATTCATGGAAAGCTTGTACGAATATTTGTAACCACTTTCATTCATTTTGTGTCTCTTGGATGGCAAGTCGGCTGTAATTAGATGATGACGTTTTTCTATATTCATGCTGTGCACAGTCAAAGAAGAAACTTGCAGGAGATTAAGCATTTGTACTGGGTTTGAGACAGAGCTGGTTTATCCTCCTGGGAGTATTCTCATTTGCACACATAGCACTCAGCAGCAGGCATTTAGTAGTGATATAAAATATCCTGAATATATGCATGCAAAGGGATTCCTTCTGGGATGATTGCCCAAATGGTGATCTATTGCATTACCATAATCAGAGAACAGCACTGTTTGCTGTTTCAATAACTTTCAGTGTCAAATATTTTACTGTTAATATGAACACAGGGGGCTTACTTTAATTCTGTTTAGAGCTTCATTGTTAATTTACATTTTCATCAGATGCAGGATAAATCACTTAATGGGTTTTTTTCCCAAATGTTTTCAAAGTCAGTTTCTGTGTTTCCCTTTTTTTTTTTTTTAAAGCCAGATTCATTGCCCTAACAGAAATGATGGGAGGTAGCTAAGGGAGCTTTCTCGGCCTGCTAGAAAATGTAAACTCATTCCTGAGTGTTGCTTTCTGAAACCAATTTGCAAGAAGTTGCATCAGTTTTGCAGAATCCCTCTGGTAATCCCCCTGCAAGGCAGAAAAAGTGACAGAGGAAAGGTGACAGCCATCTTAAATGGTTCATCAGCTCTCATTGCTTGAGAAGGTGGGCTTTGTGTAGATATATGAGTGGGTTAGATCAAACACAGTCATTGTAAGCCAAAGCTAAATTTAGGTTTCAGATTTCCATAATATTATCTATGTGATCTAACCCATGTGGACCCTCTACTTAAAAAATTAATCCGTATTGGAATGGTGGCTGCAAGTCGAAAAGTCTGTAGGTCGAGCCGTCTGTAAGTCGAGGGTCCACTGTATACTTATATCTAAAGTATATATTTGTATGCATGAGTAATTGTTATATACATCGGTGAAATTTGAGCCTCATTCAGTGTCCAGTTAGGCTGAAATCTTAAAGATGGAGAGTGTGCCAGCCCCGCCCATGATTGGTTTGCTCCCACAAAATGGTAGGCCTGAAAAGGCAGGTCTCCTCAACATGTGGAGGCTCTTCAGGTAGCCTAGAACCTGAAGAAGTCAACCTTCTGGCTTGTGTGGAGAGTCTTCACGGATTGAGAAGTATCCCCTCTTCAGGGTGTTGCTTTGTGTAAAAAACAACAATAAGAGTGTATGGGCAGAGTCGTTCTCTCCCCCATTCATGTCTTTAATTAATTCATTTACTGAATTACTAAGCAATGCTCTTTAAGATTTGGATTATTCCTTTGAAGTGAGTACTCTTGCTGAAAATATTGGCCTTTACACAAGTCTGGATTCAAGGGCAGATGACCCAGGTAAATGATTGGGCCATCATATTTGGGCTTTGAGGATGCTGGATATGGTGGGTTGTCAAATTAAACTGTTCATTCAATAGATGAAAATACAATTGTAGAAACAGTTCATGTTTACAGGTAAGACTATATGGTCTACCCTGCATTAACTTCATCCCGAAAGTACATATCAATGTGTGTGAATGACTGTCATTGTGTTATATGTATAAATTGAGTTCATCCATGCAAATTGTGCATCAAAACTAGAGATGGGCATGAACTAAAAAACAAACCCAGAAATTCATGGAAAATCGCTGGTTCATTGGTTTGAGCCAGTTCCGAAGTTCCACTGCCTCAGCTGAACCTGCCTCGCAGCTGAGGCAGTGAGGCTTTTTGTTTTTTCAGACAACCTCCTCCTCCTCTACTGCTGTCATCTTGAGAGGCAGCCCAGCTGGCTCCCACAAGCTGGCCGCCTCTCAAAATGTTAGCAGCTGTGGAGGCAGTGGCAGCAAAATGTAGGGAACCAGTGGGGGCAGTGGGAGGGGGGTGTATCTAGGTACCTGGGGGCGTTTTATAGGGCTGACAAACCAATTCATGGTTCAATATATTCGCGAAGGCTTTCACGGCTGGGATCTAATGGTTGTTGTGGGTTTTTCGGGCTCTTTGGCCGTGTTCTGAAGGTTGTTCTTCCTAACGTTTCGCCAGTCTCTGTGGCCGGCATCTTCAGATGCATCTTCAGCACAGGTTGCTGTCCTCTGAGGATGCCAGCCACAGAGACTGGCAAAACGTCAGGAAGAACAACCTTCAGAACATGGCCAAAGAGCCCGAAAAACCCAGAACAACCATTTCATGGTTCATTGGGGGAAAGTTTGGTAATTCATGGTCTGTGGCCTTTGATGAACCATGAACGAAGATGAACTGCCATTCAGCAAATGAATTCTGGGAGCATCCCTTTCTGTGGGGAATTATTTGGTCTTGGGCCAGTCCTGCCTATATGAATAAAATTTGGGGAAAAAATCTACAAAATGTTGGTAACATGAGCTATGTTGATTTCAAACATGGAAACCATCATTCTATATTGTAGCCATTAAGTGATGAATGCACTTATATAAAGGAACTTGAAGGAGATTCAAAAGAGAGTCAAGGTACATCAGCAAAGCAATCTTTATTACCCAGTTGCAGCCCAATCGTATTTTCTTCTGTTGCCAACCCCCTTCTTGGAAGCCCTCCTCCATGTTTTTGCTAGCAAAGTCACACCCATGTATGAACACACATATATAAGTACAGAAATACTCTTGTTTGTTTGTCCATGTGTGCATGTGTGTGCATCCACCCGCCCATCCACACCCTCAAACACACACACACCACACACACACCACACACACACACACACACACACACACACACACACACACACACACACACACACACACACACACACACACACACGAGTCTCCTTTCATCCTAGATTTGAAGGGCCAAACCCAACTCTTCTGAGTTGAGGTAGATAGAAGGTTAAGGCTGTGCTTCTTTGCATCTTGATCTACCTGTAACAAGCGGCTACTGATATACAACCTGGAACATGCAAACCATTCTTAAGCATCCTTTAGCCAAGCCACATGCAGAACTTTTCACAGTCCTACTGCTTCACATATTTCTTGAACAATGGTATAAATTTGATAGCTAAAATATGTTAATTCACAACTGAGAATTAATTTTGTTACAGAACAGTAGTGTCGACTGGATAATTAAAATATATTAATCCCATCCGTCATAAACATGCATTCAAATCTGGCTGATTCTCCTGATGTCTTCATGAGAAGAAAGCCTGGAAACTGATCTTCTATATAGAAGTTACCTACTACTATATGTGTCAAACAATTATCAGTAACATCACAAACAGCAGTTTCCAGTGGACCTTTCTTTATCTGAAGTCACAACAACTTAACTAATTCTAGACTGTAGTGTTCAAATGATCTTCATTGATGTTTAAAGGGTGATGATGATGGATGTACAATAGGTTAGCTGAACCTAGTTCCTATTCAGAGACGTGATTAAATATAATCATGCCATTGAAACGTGTGTTTCAGTGGAAAATGAGTGCAACTGTCTTGATCAGGATCCATTCCAAAATCTAACTTAATCAAAATCAGCTTTCTTTATTAATGAAAAAGTTCAATGAAATGTACATGTTCCTACTGTTTTCTTGGTTCTTCTGACTTTTGGTTAATACATATTTGGGGGGTTAATTTTCTGTTTGTTCACTGAACTCAGCTCTCACATAAAGAGAGTCATGAATTATCTCTCACCACAACTACAGATGCAAGGGGAAGGGGCCCCTCCCCACAGTATCTCTGTGAGACAGTAATGAGCACAAAACATTCTTCTTGGTTGGATAAAAGCAAAAAAAATGGACCTGGTAGTCATAAATTATTCACATTGGGAACAAATGCATCAAGCAGGGCTATGCAGGAATGTTCTTGGCTATTTGGTATGCTTGACTACACTATAGACAAATTATTGCTTTGTCTTAGACAGCACTGGATAACATACTGGTCATCAGCTAACACTTATGATAGCAGAAATGCAAGCATCCATGAAATGAAATTTCACTGTATTAATTAAATATTTGGTATGACGAGATTTATCTCTTCTGCACGGCTGCTACAGTATATTTTCACCCAGTAGTGTTAGGACCTGCCATGAAGTATTAATCCTTTGAATGATGCATATATTATGAAACAAGGCCAATGGGTGCAAGTTGACCTTACTGTTGATATGCAACAGTACAGCTACCTCTTTAATCTTAACACAGTGAGAAGTATTAGGGCTGCCATCAGAGTGAGCAGCTTCTAGTCCTCCTGTCTTTCCTGGTTGCTGATGCTTCCTGTTCATCAGCCCTCTCTGTCTGACTCAGGCAAAGAATGAGGAGAAGGAGCAATAATATCTGTGCACTTGGTTCTTTCCTCCCTTTCTCTTATGGGTGGTGGTGGACCCCAGAGGATTAGCCCATGAGTGCCTGAGAATAAGCGCTTTGAGAACAAAGTAATAGTGTCTTGCTCAACCTCCCCCTCCAACCTCGAACCAGCACAGAGATCATTTGTTCCATTGGATTTGGGACCCTAGACATTTTGTAACTACTTGCCCATGTGTGAATGTGCAAGGGATATAATTAAACCCTTTATTGAGAACTCCGTAGCAGAGACATCCTTCCCCCAAAATATAGGTGAACAAGGAGTGATTGGATTAGAGATTGGAGGAGTTTTATATATTGGAATGGATGTTTTAACCAGCAAAGAGTATTTCCCCCAAACTATGTGGGATGGAACACCAAAGAGAAAGTTTTCTTTCTTGATGCACCCTTACCATGGACATGTTTCTGGTGCTATCATTATCTTCTGAACCCATGTCAGTGACATTTTACCCAGGCATTTAAAATTTATTTATTAGGCTGCTTAAATGAGCTGTCTGCATTATATATATTGTAACTTTTTGCTGTAGCTGGTGCTGTTTTCCTTGAACATTATGTTAGGAGTTTATGTATCATAAGACAAAGGACATTATAAAATATTTTAAACAAGCAAATACGCAAACAAACATAAAACAAATTGCCCCTAACATCAACAAGTTTCTCATTTCTCTTTCTATGGTTCTCATTCAGGTTGAAATACTAAACACCAAGACAATGGAACTTAATGTCCAATAGAGAGAACCATTTTAGATGGGCCGACAGATGATTTTAGAGAGCATTTGTGTCCAATTTACACCTTCTTGGCTATCACCTCCATTCAGCCACTACCCAGTTTGAAATTCCCCGACTGTTTATCAGACTGAATACAAACTTAAGTCTTGTGAATTAGCTCCAAGAAAAATATCAGGGTTAACTCCTAAGAGTAGTGCAAGGCAGAATTCTGTGAGATGAATCTTACACAGAACTTTTGCCCTTCTAGCTCATGCCACTTTACAGCCAGAGAATTCCTGCAAATAAACCAATAATCCCAACCTTGGGTCCCCAAATGTTCTTGGACTAAAACTCTCAGAAGCCCACACCACTGTCTGTGTTGGCCAGGATTTCTGGGAGTTGCAGTGCAAGAACACCTGCATTACCCAAGGTTGGGAACCACTGAAGAAATAAAAGAATAAAGCAGGTGAAGACTTTTCTCTTCAGGCAGGATTTTCCTTAGGGACAGACTGTCTAGGAGACGTTTTGAAACAAGATGCTTTGCATTTTGTTGTGTCTACATCTGTCTTAGTAATGCTTTACCTAACATTCTTAATATAATGTTATTAATTCATTTAATATTTGAATAATTCACTATTAGCTTTAATATTGTGTTTAAATTATGTATCCCTCCTTGGGTCCTTTCTTAATAGAAAGATGGGGTACAAACATTTTAAATCAAACAACTGAACCCTGTCCATTAAGGTTTGGTGGGGAGCTGAGAATTCCATTGTCCTGAGGCTACTTCTAAGTTGTTTCACATAGTTGTAGAAAAATCTATCAAACATGGGACATGTCCCTTGATTGTCTAATCCTGCCACTGGCCTTCTTCAGCATGTGATTGCAACTCAGTTCCTTCATCAGTTCAAAGAGGAGAGCAATGCAGCTTCACTTAGGCATTGCTGGAATTCATTTCTCCATAGAAGTGCTTTGAACATGGGAACCTTTTTATATTCTGAGCAGTAATTGACCTTCATCCATGTTTTCCAAGGATATTTGCTTTTGTGCTGTTTTGAAATATTATTCAGGATCCATCTATGAATGACGGCAGATTAATTTGAAATCCCATCCTGTCCTTTACTCCAGTTTCCCACTAGAGACTCTGACAGCTGTTACGCTCCTAACGACAGCCAGTCATTATTTCCTTCAGGAATATTGCCTGTGATCACATTTTCCCACAGTAATGCCATTGTTGTGACATTGTGTTATCACATAATAATGGCTGGTTTCACTGTTGTCACCTTTGAAGTTAACATTCCTAGAAGCCTGTCAGTGATTAGAGGGATCACCTTGGGGTTGTACAAGGAATTAATTCAGACATAAATCAGTGAGAGGTTAGAATCTAAACATTAACATAAAAATATGAATGAGCCTAGAGCCATCAATATGAAGAGCTGTGGGATGGATCCAGAGTGTCCCTTTCCATGAAGGGTCTGACATGCACCAGAGGTGGCAGCCGAAACAAAATGGAATCGATCAATGGCTGAAATCATGCTGCACGCTTTGTGGACAATGTTTGTTGCAACACATATGTCTAGAGAGATTTCTTAACTTGAGCCAATTTCTCACCTCAAATTACAATGGGATCTCTGTATCCACGGGATTGGTATCCGTGGTTTCACTTTTCCACAGTTTGCCACAGCCCTACATAGAACATATAAGGGTATTCAGTTGTGGCATTTGTTCTTCCCTTTTGTATATAGAGTTACCTTGTATTCACAGTATCAGGCATCCATGGTGGATAATGGAACCAATCCCCTGTGGATATGGAGGGCCTACTGTAAAATCTTTATGTAACTGCACAAAAGGATTTCAGTCAATATTTCTGCTTCTCCTGAAGCCTCAACACTGCCACCTATACTATTCTGAAGAGTCCCTCTACCCTCTGGAACAACTTTCAGCTACAGGGGAAAGGTGAAATTGTCCCTGACTTTCTTCTTTATTCATATCAGAAGCCCCACAATACAATAAATAGAACACAATGCAAAATTAGACAATAGCCTGTATATGCATACCTATAAAATAGAAAATGTGAAGCTTAGGTAAGTGTCTTAGATCATCTTGGGCTACCAGTTTGGTTCACCTCAATTTTACCAACTACAGAATGTCAACTCCTGAGTGTCTTCCAAGTATCCCACCTCCATGTGACCGGGGGCTAAACTTTCCTGGGGTTCCAACCATTTTAAGAGCTGGGTAGTTCTTTCTTTCTACATTATAGGCCTGTCAGTCTTGATGGTTTCTTCAAGATTCACATATGATCTAAAAAAGCTTTTCTTCAATTTGAATGGGGAGAGGGATGGAAGCCAAAGAGTGGATAGAATCATAGAATCACAGAAAGGTGAAGTTGGTAGGGGCCTGCAAGGCCATCAAGTCCAACCCCCTGCTCAATGCAGGAATATAATCAAAGCATATCTGCCACGTGATCATCTAAGATTTTCTTGAATGCCTCTAGTGTTGGAGCACTCACCAACTCCTGAGGTAACTGGTTCCACTGTCGTACTGCTCTAACAGGACGTTTTTCCTGATATTCAACCAAAATCTGGCTTCCTTTAACCTGAGCCCATTGTTGCGTGCCCTGCACTCTGGGATGATTGAGAACAGATCTTGCTCCTCCTCTATATGACAGCCTTTTGAATATTTGAAGAGTGCTAAAACATGTGGATGCACATGTGTTATATGTGGTTTGAGTCTTTAATTATTAGCTGCTGCCTTACATATGTTACTGGGAGTGATGCTTGCTTGGACATTGGTTTTATCCATAGGAGTTGGCTTCAGGCATCCATTAAAAACTCTAGAGCTTTTTCTGAGTGCTATGTCTATCTGTTTTGCTTGAGTTAGACTATACCAGACAGGGCTGTGGAGTAGCACAGGGTGAAGGCTGTACTTCTTAGTGTTTGTAGTTGAATGCTTTAACCAAAATCTGTGCAGCTCATCTGGACCAGGTGCACTCCAGATTTTCACAGCTTTTATTTGCCTCTTAAATGTTTCAGTTGTTAATGCAGTATCATCTACTGTATATGTTTTCCTTGAATTTCTTTAGAAATAACATCTTTAATCCATGAGGCGTTTTTGTTATGTCTGCTTGGGCTTTCCCAAATTTATTTCAGAAATTTTAGAGCATAATCTTTACATGGTCCTAATTTCTTTGGCTCTGATTTTTCTCCTGTTGGTTTATAGGATAATTGTTGATTATTTTGAGATAGTGTGTTTTCTCCATATTGTTTCAAACACCCATCTTTTGATTTTCTTCGCTGTAGTGTTACCCATTCTTTTAATTCTTTTTTATAATTTTAATGATTGTTTTTCTTTCTAGGTCATATATTTTGCATAGTCTGGTTTTTACTTTTTCGTTTTAAAGTTCTGAATATTTCAAGTGTTTGAAGTTGCAAATGTCTGCATGTAATTTTTTATTTATTTATTTTATACTGCTTAATTTTCCATTTTGTACTTCCAGAAATTTTCTGGTTTTTTTTTTTCAGATTGTAACGAAGTTCCATGGTTGTTGTGATAGATGTGTTATACTTGAGCTGGTATATTTCCTTTAGTATATTGGTTGGGATTGTTCTGATTACTACATTTGCTCTGTCAATAGATCTTTTATTGGTTTACTCTGTAATTCGCGCAAAATGGGGAGCCTTTGTCTTTTTGTGTTTTGGCTACTATGCGTTACTATTTTTTCCCTCAGTGATGTCAACCAGTCTGTTAACTCATATTTTTTTGGTTATTCCATAAGTTGTTCCTCTTTTAATACATTTTCTTCCACTATTGCATCTGCCTCTACGTTCATTTATCTTCCATGCTATGGTCATTGTTCTGTGTTGATTTTTCTTGTTTTTTTTGGCAAGGCTCCAAGTTTTGTGCTAACATTGTTCCAGTAGTTTTGCAGCAGCCTGTCCCGGTTCCTCAGCAGAGTCTGCTGAGCCCTATAGCCCATATGTCACCAGGTATTCAGGGGCTATAGCATCTGGTGTGGTCCTCCTTGACCCAGGTGATGATGAATCCGGTATGGACTTCTGTTGATTTCCTCTCATTGTACTTGATGGTTGGTGGACATAGTCGGTCTGGCTTCTCAGCTGAGACCTGTCTGGCTTGGGGGGCCATTCTGGCAATGACAATACTGACAGCATAACTCTCAACCTCACTGAAGCACGCAAGCCCATCTGCCTCAACAAGGCCTGTGTCTGTGGAGAGAGATGCTGCATATGAGGAAAAACAGAGAAATCCAAACATTAGGCTGGATGGTATGGCCGTAGGTCTGCAGTTAAATTTATTCCCCAAGATAAAGATTCTAAACTGAATCTTTCCCTCCTTTCCCTGGTAGATATGCAGGTATCTGATTCCCCTGAAACGGCACATTGGGACACAGAACATCTCGTCTTTGTTTGTGAAAAGAAAGGGAGCTGTAGCTAAGAGATCAGTCTCTTGTCCTGAGTAGAACACAGACACTCTTGTGTCCATACACATACATCACAGTTGTCCAGTGTGTCTTTCTTTTTGTGGCGTTTTGGCTAAACTTGATTGGAAGGATTTTTTTTTCCTTTTTATTTCTCATGCATCATTTTTATTGTTTTGCTGTTATTGCCATTTCATTTGCTGTAGAAAATACTGTATTGAGGCAATAAGGACAGACTTTACGACAGAGCAACATCTTCTTCTGCTTAAGGGCAACTGGGCACTGAAGGTCCCATCCCCACCAAACGCTAGATAAAGCAATTTGCAGTCTACCACCTACAATTTAATCACCAGCTTTTCTTATAGAAAGACATGAGTAGATGTGTGCAAGATTGTACTATTAAATACATGCACATACCTCTGCTTTGTGAGGGCTTTTGTTCTGAAAAGCCGTCAGGATGTGTCCTGCTTAAATGAACGCAGTCTTATTCACAAATATTTAAAATAACAGAATTTATTCAAAACCACACATTTATAAATCTTCTGTCTTTTCCAGCTTTGTTGTACAATTCCACCTCTTCATGTCTTTGCATCTATTAACATGAAGATGCGTTCTGTCAAATTTCACTCTTCCCTCCCTCACCCATCTCCTTCTCTCTCTCTCTCTCTGTCTCTCTCAACTTGATGTTTGAATAATAGGTTTAACTTTTATTTTCAGAGTTTTCATCTCAGACCTTAATAGCAGAGCCATTATACCTTGAGCACTGCTTTTTGGCATATATGTATTCCCATGGTTGTCAGTGCTTAGCAACATAACAAGGGAGCATCTCGGGGGGTCGAAAGAGTTGTCTGAGGACTGCCCTAATTGGTAAGGAAGAACTTGATAAGATTGCTTGCTATGGCTATATATTCTCTCTTGAAAAAGGTGTGCTTTCTTCCTTTGGAGTTTTAGGATTCCATTAATTCATCAGGTGTGTCTCTTCGCCTCCCGCCATACCATGGTGGATTATTCTGAAACACACAACTGCTTACAGTTCCACTTGTTCTGGGACATGGGGAAAGGAAGGGAAAACGCTTAGTCTTTCTGGGTTTTCTTGTGCTGTTGTATTATATTGTGTGTTGATTGCAATGTTATACTTTGACTTATGATTTTCACATTTGTGTGTGTGTAAACTTGAAGAGTGAAAACCAAAAAGATGTCTAAGCCATGAAGGGAAGAAAAAGTGTATTATGCTCATGAAATCAGGATGTTTACAACTGTGAAAAATCTTGCATTGCTGAAATTATATTTATCTTGTTGGAACTTTGTTTTGCTTTGATGTGAAATCAACTACATGGCTTCAGTATGGATGCTTCCAGTTGGAGCTTAGGCATCTTTTGTGATAGAGGCATATAAACTGCTCGCATGGAAAATGAAAACTCCCATTAGCCCAGCAAGTTCTAGGCTGGCTTTAATCATCTCCTTCCAGCTGGCTTTCCTACCTCATCCTTTTGGGACTGTGATAAGGTTAACAGGGTTAAAAGTGTTGGATGGCTTTGTTATAGAAACAAACACTAATGCTTCTGTTTGCTGTGTGGCCAGTGCAGGGTACTTCCAACTGTGTCTTTGATTTAGTGGTATAGTCTCAGCATGATCTAGTCAGAAACTCTGCAGAGTAAGTATGTGGTGAAGACCAGCCTGAGTAGGGGGACAGGTGTTTGCATAGGCTGGAAGTGCTGCTCTACGAGCACAATACATAGCCAGGAGAGTGGTCACTACTGTGCCCACAGGAACTACCCTTCCTCAGGTGTTGGGAGCATAGGATGGAAGGGGGAATTTTTAATTTCCCCAAATTGCCACAGTCATGATGACCTTAACGGTGGTAGAAATTTTTGAAAATTAAAAACTGGCCCCTCCATCTCACAACTCCCAACAGCTTCCTGAGAAAATGAAATTGAATCCATGAAGGCCTCAGAACAATTTTTTTGTTTATTTCCAGAAAATCACTGCAGTTGATGACATCGCTGTCCGGACAAGATTTCAGTCAGTGAATGGGTCTCCTCCATCTTTAGTGTCCTAGCCAGGGTAAAAGCTACAAGCCTCAAACAAACTCAGTGGGCATACACTGTTTACACAAATTGCTTAGAAAAATGGTCTTCTTGAGCAGCCACCAAGAGTCAAGACCTAGAGTCATCTGATTGGCCAGCTAGAAGTTGGGATTCTTTCTATGGTTGACATTCACAAGGCTTTCGGTTATCTACCAAGAGACCACTTGTGTAGATCATGCCCTTACTGCTGTTTAGTGTTCAGTTAACATTAACTGAGCCAGAAGCTGATGTAGGGCACCTATAAAGAAAAGAATCACAAACAGGTTAGCAACTTCAATAATAATAATAAAAATATCATGTACCCTAAGAGGAGTACATGATTTCCCACTAAATTGACTTCACCATTGAAAACTAGACAGACAGAAATGCTAGAACTGGTGGGAATTGTATTTTTATGTTTTTTGCAGTTATGCTGAGAGAGAGAAAGAGAGAGAGAGAGAGAGAGAGAGAGAGATATCTTTCTGACAAAATATTGCAATTGTGCAAAAATCCATGGAGATGTTCACCCACCCCCGTGGCTGGTCTACGCTATTCTGTGGAGAAGCTGGTTTGTTTAGGTGCCCTCCATGGCCATTTGTCCTGGCGCCATTGTGCATTCTGACCATCCTATAACCTGATTTCCTAAAATGGAAAATAATATTTAGTAAAGCTGCCAAAATCGAGAAATAATAGATCTGAAATATGATTTCCCCAAGTCATAATACCCAGATGTATTCCAAGGAGATATTCCATGCCCTAACAGTCTGACTGTTTTCAGAATGAAAAATGATGCCGAGTTGATGCACTCATTTTGTGCCTCCACCGCCTGCATTTATTAGACGAGGTACTCAAACCCAGCAGCAGCTGTTGTCGCATGCTCAAAGCTGATTACTTTAACCCTTTACTCTCAATGAGGCTGTCTTTGAAGCTGTCTTTGATTGCTTCAATTGACTAGAACATTTTAAATGGGGAATGTAATTTATGGAGCAGTCCTTTCGCTCCTGAGCAAGCTATTCTCCCCGGAATTTCAGAAAGTCAGATACAACCCAAGGGCATGCAGGATATATAGGTGACCTTTAAAGCAATTTACAAATCTGGATAAACACATAGACACACACATGCACATGCTCACACATGCATGCACAAACACATGCACATAGGGCATCTGCACACACGCACTTCAGGCTGACACTTGGAATCTTGATCACTTGAATATAGGAAGGAAGAGAAAGCTCAATGACACGAACCTCCTGTTTGGCAGCTGCCTCCTTCCATTTAGCAGCTGTTACAGCACCCGCTGCCTTGCTATGTCCCAGAACTACTGTTCCCAAATGGCCTTGTATGAAGAACTGTGCATCACAGAAAGCAAGTGTGCATGCACAGAAACGAGGAGCCACTTTGGAACTCTCAAAATAAAACAAATAAACTAAGGGGAGTTCACCCTTCTCTGCATAAGGCTATGGAAAGGAGACAATTCCATTCTGCAGTTTTAAATAAATGGCCTTTAATTCTGTTTTTCAAGACTGTCACTGTATGTTGTTTTGGGACACTGGTGTGCAGGAAAGCAGGTAATACAGTTCAGGAAGGAAGGAAGGAAGTGGAAGGGAAGGGAAGAAGGGAAGGGAAAGGAAAGGAAAGGAAAGGAAAGGAAAGGAAAGGAAAGAAAAGAGGAAAGGAAAAAGGAAAAGGAAAAGGAAAGGAAAGGAAAGGAAAGGAAAGAAAAGAGGAAAGGAAAAAGGAAAAGGAAAAGGAAAGGAAAGGAAAGGAAAGGAAAGGAAAGGAAAGGAAAGGAAGGAAGAAAGAATAATGTGGACCATTTTCTGTCCCATTTGCGATCCATTTTCCTGCTGTTGCCTATTCCTAAGGTAAAGTATCAGAAATGAGTGTGAATGAAAAAAAGGAGTGTTCAGAGGGATGAGCAATATTATGCAATGTAACAGTAGCGTTGTGATAGCTGAAGGGCCACATTCTCCCATTTAGGCCAGTCCAGGACTTGCACGAGCAGAAGTGTCCTGCAATTTATTGAAGTTGGTTTGGTTGCAATGTAGAAGAAGGCCTTCTCTGTTGTTGAGCCCACTATGTGGAAAGATCCTCCACGGAGATTAAGTCATCTCCAAATGACCTATTTGTTTCCCTGAACATTTTCTTGCAGATTTCCTAATTTTATAGGGTTTTAAATAAAGTGTTATAATTGTGTTACTGTCCTTACTGCTATTTTATTTTCTTCTGGTTTTATATTTATTTCTATTGTAAACTGTTTTTTTTTAAGAAAGAAAAGCAGCACAGATATGTTTCAAATAAATAAAAGTGAAGGAAGAATAAACAAAAATGGAACACTTTGGTCCCCACTGATTTTCAGTCATGCCGACACAGTTTACGGCCATGTAAGAGAGATGGTTGGCAACAGCTTTTTATTTATTTATTTATTTATTTATTTATTTATTTATTTATTTATTTATTTATTTATTTATTTATTTATTTATTTAACTTATATGCCACTCACTCTACCCAAAGGTCTCTGGGCGGTTTACAACAATTAAAATTCAATTAAAATACAATAAAAGATAAAATGATTAAAAAAACAATTAAGATAGATACTCTAAAAATTGCCATCAGGACCCATAGTTGATGTTATCTCAATTAAAAGCATTCTGGAACAGAAAGGTTTTGACCTGGCACCGAAATGTCATCAACGTCAGCGCCAGACGAATCTCAGTCGGGAGGGCATTCCATAGTCTGGGAGCAGCTGCCGAAAAGGCCCTTTGTCTACAAGCCCTCCCTCTTACCTCCTTGAGGGATGGCTCTTTCAAAAGGGCCCCCTGGCTAGATCTTAACTGCCAGGTAGGCTCATATGGAAGGAGGCAGTCCTTCAGTTGTCCAGGGCCCAAGCCATTTAGGGCTTTATATTTCAAAACAAGCACTTTGAATTGGGCCCGGGCAGCAACTGGTAACCAATGTAACTTAAAACAGAATCGGCTTGATGTGTCCCCTAGCGGCCCCACCGCTCACCAGCCACGCAGCTTGATTCTAGACCAGTTGCAGTCGCCGGACCGTCTTCAAAGGCAGCCCCACATAGAGCGCATTGCAATAATCTATACGAGATGTTACCAGTGCATGTGTAACTGTCATGAGACTCTGCTATAGCTGGTACAATTTCCACAGCTGAAAGAAGGTGCCCCTGGCCATATATATTGTTATATACAGATGTCTAACCAATCTTGCTCAATATTAGTTCAAAATACTGTTCTGGGTTCTCCCACTGTTTAGGTTACTGGAATTAGGGGTGTTTTGAACTCAAGCAAAGATACAATAGCTTGTATTCCCATTGTGCCTCCAGGGAGAAGAGCCAGCCTGTGTGGCTTTGGGAAAGCTTTACAGTCTAAGGGTGCCCCCAGAAGAAGGAAATGGTGAATCATTTATTTATTTATTTATTTAATTTATATGCTGCCCACACTACCCAAAGGTCTCTGGATGGCTTACAACAATTAAAATACAATACAATTTAGAACAATTAAAATACAATTAAAATAGTACTCTCTACCTAGAACACCCTGAAAAGTGTCATCATAAGTCAGAGTTGACGTCATGGCACATCATGCTGATTGGATTACTCATGGTTTAAGTATCTGGCTGTAAAGCCATAGTTTGAGAGTTTGAGTCCCCACTGCACCTCCTGAGTAGAGCCAGCCTATGTGGCCTTGGGCAAGCTGCACAGAAGAATGGAATGGTGAACTGTGTCTGATGAAGTAGACTTGTCCACAAAATCTCACATTAAAAATATAAAAGTTAGTCTTTAAGGTGCCATCACGTTTTTGTCCTTATTTTTTATTTTATTTTCACTTATATTAAACAGTAATTACTCTAATTCTTTTAGGAGTACAAATGAGAATAATGAAAAGGATTTGGAACTTCTCCTGATACAACACCAAATTTATTTAGAATCACGGGTAGGAAAATCCTCTGACCTGTGCATCCCCCTTCCCTCCCATGTATTTCCCAAACCACATCTGGAGGGTTTGAAATCCCTTCCGAGCCATGTTTGGGTGGCACAGAAGGCTTCAGGGGTGTTTATGTGAGGAAATGAACTTCTGAAATTTCCACCAGCAGAACATTAACCCTAGGTGCTTAAATAAAGTTGAATTTGGCATCAGAAATAATGCTGAAAGCCATTATAGGTTCTCTACATTATGCTGGTCAGTCAATATGACAATAATGATAAATCAGACTGGATCGGAATCACGTATATCAAGAGAATGTGTTATTAAGGCCATCTTAAAAACACACACACACACACACACACACACACACACACACACACACACACACACACACACACACACACACACACACACACACACACACACACACACAGAGAGAGAGAGAGAGAGAGAGAGAGAGAGAGAGAGAGAGAGAGAGAGAGTTAAACAAATGTGAGCCAGGTTCTCCTGTCCTCTATCTGTCTGTATGTTTGCCTGCCTGGACTTGATGAATGTAGATTTTCTCGAGGGACAGAAATTAACACCACCACCACTGCCACTACCAAAACCTTATTAACATACTTAAACAGTTTGCTTTGACTACTGATCCGGATGTAACCATCTGAAAATCTAACAGCTTAAAGTCTTTGTGTAAATTAAAGTTTAGAGGCTCAATATAATCCTGTCTTTGTCTATCTCATTGAATTTGGTAGGGGCGATTCCCAGGTAAATGGACAGAACATTACAACCTCATGAGAGTATTTTTAGCACAGTTGGGAAGAGGTTTGGGACGGGGTGGTGGTGGTTGCTGAGGCAATACAACTCCCAGAATCCCTCACTGGCCATATTGATGGAGTCTTATGGTAGTCTAAAGTATCTTCTTTATGCTCTGACTTCTATTATCACTGCATGAGAGCCCAGTGATGTTATTGTGCAGCAGAGCAAATCAAAATTCTACAAGGCAATCCCATAAATGTGGACACCTGAATAAAAAAGTATAACTTTAGAACTGGACATTGGATCAGCATCAAATTAGGCACAGATGTAGCAGACAGACTGTTTCTACTCTGTGCCAAATTTAGGGATGTTTGGAGAAAGCATGTTCAAGTTATAGTTTTTTAAAAGCAAAACTGTTTTACTTCAAGTGCGGAAATAAGCAACCTTAAACTTGAGATTTAAAACAGATCACATGAATTAAAAAAACAATCTTCCTTATCTTGAAAGAAAATAGTTGGCCCTACTTAGTTTTTTTTTCTTTTAAAGAAATCAAGGCTGAAGGGGCTGAAATATTGAACCTCAAACCAGGCTGTTCAAAAGGATGAAAGAATGACCTGGTTATAAACTGAGCATGCATGGAACAGGCTTACCAACAAGAGCCTTCCAAAATACAAGAGATACATTGTTGCAGCATCATGGGCTGGGAAGGGTGATGTTTGGAGGGCAATGAATGGTCACAGAATCAGTCAAACGACAAGTCCTCCAGCAAGAGAGATTTTGCCATGTATTTGCCATGTATCTCCAGAGAATTAGCATACAATTTTGAAAGGAATATTCAAACTATTTCTGTATTATAAAACCACGACTCAATTGTGGTTGTCCAACCCTGAATGCTTTCAATGAATATTTCTAAGGTCAGGCTCCTGACACAAGTCTTCAAACTGAAAATCAGCTCCAGGTCTGGGGTAATCTGAACTTTTGACCTTGTCAGTCAGGACCCAGTTAGCTAACTCTTCTATTTTCTTTTCCAGTATGTTCTGCTTACTAAAAGCTGTGGCTTCCTTTGTTGAGACAATCTGTCTCACATTAGGTTTTTATTTCTTCCTGCTGCCCCCCTTTTCTTATAAGATTGTCTTTTCTGGCTAGTTCTGTATTTTCATTATATATGCATGGTAGGATAGGTTCAGGTTGCTCATTTTTGCTCGAGTGAGAGGTCAGACTTGACTTGATGAAGCACCTGCTTTTCTGGCTGTCTGTGGTATCTGTAAGGCTCTCTAATACCACCACATTTCAAATTTCAAATGAGTTGATTTTTGTCTCTGTCTTTCATCTGGTTTGCAGTGACAGTCTTTGCTAGCTCCCACCTCTCCCCTTCCTTTTTTTTAATTTCAAGAGGTGAGGAGACACAACATCTTTTGGAAAATCTGAACACAACATCTTCATGGAGCTTTTGATCCAATATAGCTTTTCTTCCTCAGGATGCTCCTCTTGTGCTCACTACTGCTCAGACATGTAATAAAACCACTCAGACATTTGTGTTTGAGTGAGAAGTGGTGAACTGATTAAAAATGGAGTCATTGACAGAGTTGCGGTATTACCAGGATGCACCAGGTGGCGCTAACCAAAAGAACTTCCCTGAGAGATGAAGACGCCAAGCTATAAAGCAGTGTTGATAGCAGAATAGTTTTATTATTTATTTATTTATTTTAATTTAATTTATATCCCGCCTATCTAGTCGCGGTGGACTACTCTAGTTGTATTATTTACAGCTGTGGTCTCCAACCTTGGGCCTCCAGAGGTTCTTAGACTTCAACTCCCAGAAATCCTGGCCAGCAGAGGTGGAGGTGAAGGCTTCTGGGAGTTGTAGTCCAAGAACATCTGGAGGGCCAAGGTTGGGGACCACTGATTTACAGGATATATACATACATGTACAGCTTAGTCCTTGTTTCCATTCCCAAAGTCATACACAGCAGTTTCCACAGAGTTCAATGCATAAATCAGAGTCAAAGTCCTTATAAATTAGTTCAGCAGTCAAATACCATATGTTCAGTCCAGTAGTCAGAGTTCTTCTACCAATATTCAGCACAGAGACACGGCTTCTTCCAGCATACTCCAGCACAGCAACACAACGACAGCAATCCACCACCACGCCACAGAGTGTGTGTGCTAGGTCTGCTAGCTTTATCCCAGGGTTACCCAATCCTGGGAATGCTCTCTCAGCTATTACAATTACCTCAGCTGTATAAATTCTTGCTTTGCTTCTTTCTACAGCAGTGATTCTGACAAATACTTATTGCATAGTACAAAACTGTATTTAACAATTCCACCAGGTTTAGCTCAAACCTGTCAGTCAGCTTCTGGGATTTTTCCCTTCCTTTGTGTCATTTTGTGAATGGTAGTGAGCCCAAGAGGATATCTTGTGGACCAGTGGTTCTCAACCCTAGGTAACCCAGGTTTTCTTGGACTGCAGCACCCAGAAACCCCAGGCAGCAGAGTTGGTGTGAAGGCTTCTGGGAAATGTAGTCCAACAACACCTGGGTTACTCAAGGTTGGGAACCTCTGCTGTAGACGATCTTGAGTGCTGCCACTGGTGTTGTCAACAATCAGGCTGCCTGTTGCTATGTAAAGTTTGAAATCCCTTTTTCTGCTAGCAACATGGGCATGATATTGTGCTGCATTATTTGGGCCATTTCTTGATGTTCTGAAACATAGATATGGAAGTATAAATACAAGATTGCACTGTGTGCCACCAGTGTTCAGTAGCAGTAGCAGGCCTTACAAGGGCTGTTTAAAGGGTGTCTTTCATGTCCTGACCCATTCATTCAGTTACACTGTCTAAGAACTGTATGCTATTCCTAGTTGAACTTGTTGATGCAGTGTCATAATTGTGATTTATTTTATTATTTATTTATTTATTTATTTATTCTATTTATACCCCGCCTATCTGGTCATTTTGACCACTCTAGGTGGCATTTCGACCACTCTAGGTGATTGGATGCAAGCTCATCCATCTCAATAGGTGTGGGCACAGCAATTGAGTCAAGATGGTTATTTTTAAAGGGGAGATAAATAATGTTTATTGCAATTGTTTATTGTTTCCAAAGTATACATTTAGAGTACATGCATGCAAGCAAAATCTCTATAAATACTTAAATAAACAGACATCCTTACCAGCACTTATTCAGCTTCATTTTGTTCAGAAATAATAGGATGCAGTTTCATATGCAGATGGAAGGGCTGCATGCCATGACAGCTCATTGGTACCTTTCCACACACACACTTGCAAAGGTAACTTTCTGATTCTCAGTTGGAAAGTTACCAGCAGGGCAATCCAACTGGGAGAGAAGTTTTCTGTGCAGCTTTGGTCCCACAAAACCACCGTAAGCAATGCATGAAATACAAGCTGCTATTTCTCCTTGTCCCGATACCCAAATGAATATAGGTGCATGATGCCTGGACTGCAAAAAGGCAAATGGAAGCAGGCGCATGATAAAAGGAGGAACTTGTCATGCATTTTGCAAACTTAATGCCTGATTATACTGCTTTGCATTGCCAAAACCTAAGAAGAGATGCAAGCAGTGACTTTGCAGAATGTCAAAAAGGCAGATCTGAAAAGCCGTTAAGGGGGTCTGGCTGCTTTGGGGACAACAAGTGCTAATCAAGTCTAATACTTTAATAAATACATATTGGGAATGAAACCAGAGAGGTCTCTGGAAAAGTAGCCACCAGACATTTGTGGAGAGTTTTCCAACTTTAAGTAATAGGAGCTTCTTTCTTTCTTTCTTTCTTTCTTTCTTTCTTTCTTTCTTTCTTTCTTTCTTTCTTTCTTTCTTTCTTTCTTTCTTTCTTTCTTTCTTTCTTTCTTTCTTTCTTTCTTTCTTTCTTTCTTCCTTCCTTCCTTCCTTCCTTCCTTCCTTCCGACCAAATTTAATATCTTTATTAGCAGCTGATCCATTTGGTCAACCCAGTTGATATTGGAATCCTATAGGCAGCTTTGGATTGGTGAACATTGGTGGCACCTAGTGGTCAAACAGCCAATGTTCCTTGAAAAAGAAGCTAAGGATATAGCATGGTGAATTAATGAAGCAAAGTAATGAATTTAAAAAAAACCCACAGAGTAGTGGATATCCAGCGTGGTGTATTGAATAGAGTGATGGAACCCTGGGTTTGAATCCCTGCTCAACTCACTGGGGCTGGGGAACAGGTAAAGCCACTCCACCTTGACGGCACAAAACAAAAAGTTATTTACATGAAGAAAAATTGTGTCACTAATATCTTGAATAACCTATGGACCAGTTCACTTATAGATATGCGCTAAAGGTATTTGCTGACCACAGGATTCAGTGATCTGGAAAATAATCCAATACAGTTTAAATGAATTTGAAACCTTTCAGATTTATAATTTTACAAGTGGATTGCTTCTAGCTAAACTTCAGACAAATAAATGCTGGATTTCCACCCCCTCCATCATTCAGTGACCTAAAATAATTAACTGCCAATAACTCTTTCATTTCATGGCAGAACCCAGTGAACCTTGCAGGAGTAGTTATTGCTTCTGCAGAAAGCTGGTTTAGGACAGATATGGGCTGGGAATTTTGCGCAAGGGCAACCCTTCCAATTTGGAGGATTCCTCATGAGGATCTGTCTCGTCTCTATGTTTGTTTGCCATAAGAAGCACTGTGTTCAAGATGCAAAATAATCAGAACATTCTGCCTGGGGTTTCTGATCCATATTGCCTGGATCAGAAACATGGATCAGAAACATGCAGGGCAAGTGATAAATAAATATACACGAACCAGCTCTATTGGTCATTTGGCCTTTATCATCTATTTCCAGTTCCAAAAGTTTACAGCTATTATCTTGGCCATCCCTAGAACATAATTGTTCTAAGCAATATATTTCATTTTTCACTCCCAGTGTGTTTTGGGAGTCTGAACTAAAGGATATTGGCTTGCATATCATGGCTTGTCAGTGAGTCTGTGAATATTGTGGGAATGGAATTTAGCTCATCTTCAGCCCAGTCCTCACAAACTGATTACTGTAAATAGAAAAAGTATGTGGGTACTTTAGCTCATGCCCAACTGTCCATTCAGTCACAGTTCATGTACTGCATCTCTGTTCAGCACACTTCGAAATGCTCTGCGCTATACTTATGCACTATACATAGACATGCTGGTAAAGCAATCCCATGGCTGTTCTACTATGCCCGCTACTTGGTTGACTCTGTCTTATTGTGCCAGTGAATCAGTTATGTTCCAAGGCAATTACCCTCTCATGGGACTTACATTTTTTAATAGAGAGCGAGACATGGACAACTGTATATTATACTCTCCATGTTTAGCAATTACAGACATAAGGGGATAACCGTTTTATTCTGGTGGAAAAGATGGAAGCTGGACCAATTAAATAAAAATGGGAAACAAGATATGAATTTATTATTATCTGCCTTGTGCAATGGTCATTTGTGCCTGCTATAAATTTCTGTCTTTAATGTCCTGTTGCTGACTTCACAGAAGTAATTGGCTCTTAATTTTGTGAAAGTGAATGTAATTATGAGGCAATCCATAATGTTCCAAATGCTGGTTTCTAAGGTCTCCTTGTCCTTCAGAATCTGTGTCCTTTTTAAAAATCATCTTTTTTATGACCATATTCTGCTGGCAAATGTCTTTGGGGCTGGATAAGTCAAGGCTCTGGAGCTCTGCTCAAAGACTTCCAGGTTATTCTAAATCCAGACTGATTCTGCTGAAGACTCTCCACTTCCTTCCCCCCCCCACCTTGAGAAACAATTCCCAGTGTACCTTT
The DNA here is from genome assembly GCF_051106095.1 of Pogona vitticeps. Lineage (NCBI taxonomy): Eukaryota > Metazoa > Chordata > Lepidosauria > Squamata > Agamidae > Pogona > Pogona vitticeps. The sequence continues at coordinate 106,864,718 of NC_135784.1, forward strand.
ACACCTCATTCTGGTATGTAATGCAACCATTCTCTCAAGGATTTATGTATGCCACTCTACTTGCTGATCTAAAACGTTAGACCATGAGATGTTGTTCCCTTGGTTATGAGGGTCATGTTGTGACTCATAATGTTGTTTGCCCCAAGTCATCAAGATCCTCTAGTATTATTTTAAATTAGTGTATAGATGTACCGGTATATAAATAAACAAATGGGTGCTAACAACTGTAACCATAAAGCCCCCCCCCAAAAAAAAATCAAAGGAAGACTGCACCCTGCTCTAGTAACCCTGGTTAGTTTGAATCATTCCTGTTGTCTAGTGTGACTGGTAATATAGAACATTTGTAGCACATCAGTCCAGGGAAAGATAACAGTAATCCATATGCCACTCTGACCTTTTTGGTATCTTTGTAATTGGACTAGATGGCTGCTTCCTTTCTCCTGCAGTTATCATAAATGAGAAAATTAAAATGACTAGCCAGTCCACAGTGCAGACTAATGAAAAGGTCACGAGTCTGAGGTGTTTGACTTCTCATATCTGGTAGTTCACGTATTTATCTTGTCATACTATCCTGTCTTTTATGAGGCCACGACACAGGTCTGACTAGAAACCTGCTGGACATTCTTTCTCCATTCTTAATTTTCTTTTCTATAATTATTTTATAAAATTACCCATAAATGATTGCAACTTCCAGTCTTGAAGAGTTAATGATTTAAATGTCAACATACCACAAGAGAGTGAAAGGGGGGGGGGGGACAGACAAAGGCAAGCATATCAGAAAAAGACTATGCGTATTCATTCAGAAGTAAACCCACCCCCCTTTCCACATTTCCTCATTAGGGCTCTGGCCCTAGTCATGACCTCAGTGAGTTGGACCAATCAACTCTCCTTGGCCCCTGTAAGATGGAAATGATTTGAAGGTAGGGGCCATTGGGTGAGCCAAGATGCCAAAAACCATGTCAAGCCTAAACATCAGCTTAATGGACTGGGGAGGGAGCAGTACCCTGGTCCACCTAACAAAGTCCTGCCTCACCAGGACCATCCAGTTATTTGACTGGCCTCTGGGATCAAAGATATATTTCTAATAGACAGCACTGTTGCTCTGAGTGTCCAGCCATCAGAGGTAATGGGTACCCTTCCATTTGCTCTCAGAGCCATTTGGGGAATGCAAAACAGGGCCCTGCAGTGCACAGGTAGTTACCATTATTTCCATGGTAACAAGATGAGAAAGCCCTAGTGGAGACATGTACACAAATAGACGACCAATTATTATTTACATTCCTGCTCCTGTACAACGTATCTCTGCTTCCACATAGTGTTTCCAAAAAGTGCTGCGATTGTGGAAGAGTTAAAATGTTATTGGAAAATGCAGCTCTTCATTCCATATTAATATTCTTCATGGTCTGTGCCAATTTGCAACAGCTTGCTTCACATCCTCACATTTGTTTAAAGCTCTGTAACAGACTGATTCCTTTTTATGTGGTGCTTTAAAAAAAACTTAGATGAACATGACTTTGCACGTGGTTGGGAACCCAGATAAATGTCCCTCTAGAGACAGTGATTGGCAGCTGCCCTGTTTGGCAGCTGTGCAATGAAGGAAGCTAATGTTCCAATTTGACTTTCCTCTTGTGTGTCACTCTCTGTCATTTCATAGTGTCACTTTCTAAAGCCATGTTGCTGCCAGATGGAAGTTTGCCTACTTACGTGGTGTCTATTTTCCGTCACTCACGGATTGCAAGGATGTCGGGCAAGATGTCACTAAATTCCCACGAAATCTTTTCAGTGCTGGTCAAATAGCTTGCATAATATAAAGCATCTGCTGCTGGTAGGGACAGCGCCCTTGAGGGAACATCAAAGGGTTCCACCCACAATGTAGCTTGGGAGACCATTTGAGATGAGTGGCGGGTGGGTCTTATGCAGGAATCATTTTGCCACCCTGGCTGATCTCTCCAAACAGGCCAAAAATATTTATGACCCACAAGAACTGCATTAAGGCTTTTGAATGCTGATATGTGAACAGCTGGAATAAGTAAAGAAGTAAATCATTTGCTTGACTTGAATGACAGTTACTGCTGCAAATAGAAGACAACCGTAGAAGCACTCCCCATGTTTTAGTGAATACTTGATGGCTAAGATCTAGAGAGAAAACCAGGTTTCAAGGGGAAATTGGCCACTCACAAATAGGAGGGATAAACACATCCCTCAGTTTCATTTATTTCCACATCTAAATTGTGTGCTTTGTTTGCTAAATCCTGATTAGAAACAAACCAAATAAAACAGAATTTCCCATCTCACCCCTAACAAACAACTGGTTATGCCTTTGGCTGAAGCTTTTGTCAAGAGTTGACTTTTTTTAATTGTTTGCTGTCCATCATATGAGTAAACAATATATGTATCCATAGGTGTGACTCTCAATTCCTGAAGCAGTGAGTTAACTCCCAGATTCCCCCAAGCTGGGAAGACTGGATCTTTTGTCTGATTCAGGAAGGCTCCTGATGTCCCTTTATGTGCTGAACTTTGAAAATAAATATGCTGAGAAGTATTTTAATTTTTAAAATTTCCAGAGTTTGCCAAATGTCCAGGTGGTCTGTGTGCTTTAGGGATTTATTGATGCATTAGTGCAAACAAAGCTATATTAGCTGATACTTCAAGCTGCCTAATTTAGTGTAGAAAACTTACTGAAGATAAAGATGCTGTGAGAGGGCAACTGAGCTCTTCAGGGTACATCTTCATGAGAATTTAATGAGCAAGAAAATTTTCCATTTGCACCTATCTTCTACATATACAAACATTAAACCATCATTTAGTATTGAGATGCACAAGTCTGACTCACCCAAGGGTTCCCGGACTGATATGTGAGCCTTCTTTGTTCGACCTAAAGCTTCTGAAAGGAGGCATGAAATTCCCTGGAGAAAGAAGATACAGAAGCAAATGAAGCCTTTCCATCACCAGCTGTTGAGAACATGGATGGTGGATGTGACTCAGAAAGAACCATAATTCAGTCACATTGGATTCATAGGTCAACTGATTCTCCAGTTGATGTTTTCTATAATTTGGATGGAATTACAGGTTTGTGTAAAAGTTTAAAATGAACCAGAGACATCCTGTCATGTCCCTTTGTCTTCCACATTGGCTGTGTCAAATGGATTAGTTCCGACACCCACATCCCTTTGAAGCTACTGAAGGATTTTGCTGAATACTGCCATCTTGCTGAAAGCAGCCTTGTCACACACCCTGAGACTTGTCGCAAAACCAAGCATACCATTTATGAGGCTCACCAGGTGTTTCCAAGATGGAAACCATACACAAAACCAAGCAAAAGGAAACAATGAAAAGTTGAAAAATCTTGTCCCCTCTCAAAATAATATTATACAGTAATACCATGTGCAGCAAGAGAACCAAGGTAAGTTAATTTAAAAGGATTTTGTTTTGTTTTGCTTCTTAGCACATTGGATGCATTTCTATAAATCTACAGTTACCAGAGGTCATCGAGTAAAGCTGCAAGCCTGAAGCCAGTCAGAGGTTTCAACAAGGCTTCTTCTACCAATAGGAATGTGGTACAAATGGCTAAGCTGGCAAATGCTAGGATAGCGTCTCAGGAGAACAAATAATAACATACTGAGGATCAGATTGCATGTTACTCTAAGTAGGAAGCTAGCAAGCCATCATTGTTTTCCTCCCTTTTACGTGGGGTATCCAGCTTTTACTACACCCTCCAACCACCCCCGTCCCCCATTTGCAGCAAGGAGAGATTTAATCATTTGCTCCCTCAGCTGAAATTTTTACTGGAAATCATCAAGAGGGAGTGGTTTTCTGAGACCCCAGAATCATGCTCAGCAGGTTTATTGATCCAAACCTCCCCTCCCTACATGCTCTCTCTCTCTCTCTCTCTCTCTCTCTCTGTGTATGTGTGATATCTATAAATACTGATATTAGCAACTGAACAAAGAAAAACACATTAGTTAACATTGCTGGGTATTTCATTAATTAGCTATCCTACTAACTAAATATCTTCTATGCCCTCTAATAATATGAAGGCAGTGTACAGGGCTCTCCTCTTCCTTACCTGGTCTATACAGCAATCATATGATGCTGACAAAGGCTGGTTCAGAGTCACTCATGGTGGAGTCAGATGGAGAAGGGGCTTGCATTTTGGACTGCCTGTGGCGTGGTCTGGTGCAAGCTATTTGCTGGTGACCACCCAATGTATGTCATCCAACCCAACACAGATCTGTGCCTGAGGTGGTCCCACAGCAAGACTATTCTTCCCCCCCCCCCAGCCAGTCTGAAACGATTCCCACATGAACAGAAGAGGAGCTTTAAGGGAGGTCACTCCCAGAAAAACAGCCCTTTCCCATGTGCTCAGATGTAATCTTTTCTTGCTGCCTGATCAGCCCCTCAATGAGCTTCATTGCCAAGTGGGGATTGAAAGCCAGGTCTCCTTTGTCTTAGCCCCACATTCTGACCATTATACCACACTTTCTTTCAGACACATAATCTTAACTTCCTCACAGGTGTGTTGTAGGGACAAAATGAGAGGGGTTGGACAAGAAACTGCATGGTACTCTAACATCAACAGAGAAATGGCACAATAAATTAACAATGAGATAATGTTTTTACCCCATGAGGAGGAATGGAGTGGCATTCAGATTTTTCTCCCTTAGGCTCTGAAAGGTTTGGAGCTGTTTCTGTGTATCATGCCTGTAGTGTCAGTGCATCATTAGTTACCTAAAACACAGTTGAAACCAGAGGTGCCAGTTTCTTGAGGTAATTTGCATATCTGGGTCATGACAAAATAAAGAATGCCTATATATTTCATGTCAGCAAAATTATCTCTTGTCACTTTGTGGACGTATTCATGTTCTACAGCATCCTTGTCAAACACATTGCTTGAATAGGAGTATTTAGCTTGGGTTTTGTTCTCTGAAATGACATTTGCCACCCCAGAATAGGTTTACCAAAAGATCCTGGTTCTACTAAGGGAAGGGCAGACCCTTTCTTATTTCTTGAACACAAAGCCCACTCAAACCACTGCATAATGCAATGCCTGGAAGGGAGATAAATCTCATAACGCTTTTTACGTTTGTGCTCTGTGGAAGGAGAATTAGAAATAACCAGTGTTAACAAGAATGTTGTTCAACTTCACAATGTGCTTTGTGCCATCAAGGAACATTGGCATGATTTATAGAAACAACTGCTTTTTGTGCATGATGGAAATGGTTAGAGACCCTTTCTATATATTTTGAGGACATTTGAAGGAAGTGAGTGTTTCCTTCATACCATGCTCTGGTAAAGTAGAAAAAGAGAAGGGGGTTGTAACCAGGGACATATTATCTGCACAACATTCTGGAGCAGACATCCTCAACATTATGTTCTCCAGATGTGTTCCACTACATCCCCTGCTAGTGTACCATTATGTTGGCTCTATGGGTCTGTGTTTCAAAGGAATTGGCCAGAATCCCACTTGGTGTTTGTGTAAGGTTTGCATAACTTGCCACATGTAATTGACGAGGTGCTGACAGATATCTCAATCACATCTCTGACCATGCAGTGCATTGCGCAACTAAGAAGCACCCTGGCCCTTGGCCAATTAACTGTGGCAAATCACACAATTATGCAAACACAGACAAGATTCTAGCTAAAATTGCAAACAAAATTCATTTTGCAAAGATCTGAAATTTAAAATCAGGTAATAAAAGCAACAACTATAATTAATTTTTAACAATTAACTATATTAATTGCTTTTATGCTATTTTATTGTAAACCACCCAGAGTAGACATTGTCTAAATGGGTGGGGTACAAACAAACAAACTAACAACACAAACATAGCTCAAAGTGGATGCTACATAAATATATGTGTCCTTCCACAAGCAGACAAAGACCTTTCTCTTTAGGCAGGCTTTCCCTTGGTGACCAGCTGTGTAAGAGTGGTTTGTTAATGGATTGTTGTGCCTTGTTGCTTTGTTTGTGTTTTGATCTTGATCTTGTTTACTGTTTTAATGAAGTAGTTTTGTAATATTTGTATACTTCTAGTTTTTAGCTTTTAAGCATTATCTTCTACTGATGTAACCCGCCTTGGCTATTATAAATACATAAATAAATACCACCTGAGTTCCAGACACCTTCAAGTTGCCAGAGAAGGAGTGCTTGTGAAAAAGGCATATAAAGGCTCTTTAATCCACAAGGACAGTAAATAGATCTCTAGATGTCCCTGTCTTCCCTAGTGCGCTAATCCAAGACATACAGACAAGTAGCTCCAAAGGTAAAATCATACAGCTCTAAAATAAAATTAAAAGATGGGTACAAATACACAGTATTTCTGTGTGAGTAATTTTCCTTGGGTTGTCTTTCCTTCTCACATTTGTTGATATTGTGTTGTCTAAACTTGAGGTGATAAAAGCCTAATTCTTGTTCTCAGAATAAGTGAAACTTGTTTGCGTTCCATTTCTTTCTCTTTCTACACGGAAACTATTATAAAAAGAAAAATAGAAAATAAGTTTAAGCTTCTTGGTTCCTCTGGCAAGGTACTGAAAAAAAAGGGAAATGGTTGGAGAGTATCCACCCATGCAAGCAATTTGCAAATATAGGTAAGAGGCTTATTGGAAAGGAAAGAAAGAAGGTCTCTTCCATGTGCTTAGCCAACAAGTGAAGCCATCCACAGTTTTGTAGACTTTTTCAGTGATGTAAATGAGGGTAACTCTGAGAACATGCTGTCTTTTTTCAAAATACAAACGGCGGAACAGGGTCTAGCAAAATCACAATAAACCAGTGCAAAAAAGAAAGAAAAAATAGCTTATGAAAGTAAAGTAAAACCAGCAGCAAAACAGGGAGTATTGATCTTCACAGACCATTAAATATAGTTCTTAATGACTGTAGAATAAATAAATTAAAAAAATCTTCACCTAGCACTGAAGAGACCATAATGTAGCTACTCATCCATATCTATCTAGGGAAGGCATTCTGCCAATAGGGTGCCATCACTGACAAAGTTCTCCTATTTCCTAGTTCTCTGCTTTGCTTCATTTGACAGGGCCACCTAGAAGAGTGTATTTGCTTGGTGATGGTGTTGGTAGATTTGGTGGTAAGTCAGCCACATCAGCTGGTTAACAGTTTTATTCCTCAAGTTCAATGAAAGTTTTCTAGTGAGATTTTTTTTTCTGTTCTGCAATACAGAATTGGTGAATGTGATTGCTACATGACATGAAGACAAAGCAATTTTAGGCCTTCAGAATAATAATATAGAAGTTACAAAATGCATTATTTGCATTTCCAAGGGGCAATCAATCATTGGTAACCCATTTGCTCCAGTAATGCTTGGGATGTGAGGGTGGCATGGATATCAGGATACCTCAGAATATTAGCATTATAGTTGTTTAAACTGTTTTTCTAATGGGCCAATTCAAATAGTATACCAATGCATCTGTTGTTGGAATCACTGTCTACCATCTATTTACTCATTACTGTAGGAAGAAAATATACAAAAAGAAAAACCATGAATTATAGTCATGAGGTCTATCAAAAATTTTCCTTTAAAAAACACATACATACAAAAATACATAACTGGATATATCAGGTTCTATGCTAAAAGGCTCTTAAGAAACAGGACACACTCTGTACAAAATAAAATATACATAAAACTTCTCCAGCTACTTCATTCTGACAGCAGCTTGCAAATAACCATTAAGGAAATTAGAATGTTAACATGCCCACAGTGGAGCAATAGTAGCTAACAGCTCAGTCCTATATATTTCTACTCAAAAATAAGTCCCAAGATGGAGAAGGTTAGTCTTTTGGACATCAGTTCTTTCAGTAAATGGTTTAAAAAGAGAGCTCCAAGTTCCTGCCAATGGAGCAGGTTATTCCTGTTGGTGATATTTTCATAAGAAGGCCACTTTACAGACATTTAAGATTCATGGCTTATACGTATAAACTCAAAGCACTTAACAGAAACAACACAGGGAACAACAGAACATTCTAGAAATGTATCCTCTTGCTTTTCCAACTCTTGCTTTTCCGCCTACTTAAATCTCCCAGCTAAATTCCCAGAAGGTTGCGGAAGATAAGATGGAACCTGATTCTTTGGGATGCCCAGTAAGATGCATAATATTCAGAGTTTAGAAAAGTTCTTATTTTGGACTACAGATTTAGTTAGCTAATTTGCTTGTATCATTTGTATGTCTCCTTTCTCCCAGTGAGGGGACACAAGATGGCTTACAATGGCAAAACAAGTAATACCAAAACCACAATAAATTACAGTTTAAAAAGCAATTAAATTACATTAATAATTGAAAATCCTTTAAATAATCACAAATTTAAAACTTTAAAAATACATTTTGAAAAGCAGGAAAGCAGGATCTACAGACTCCATCATAATTATTAGAAGCCTGCCTGAAGAGGTGGGTCTTCAACTGTCAGCAGAAGAATAAAAGGGAAGAGGCTAATGTTACCTCCTGAGGGAGAAGCCACAGAGGAGGCCCTTTCTCTTGTCTCCATCAAACATGACTGCAATGGCAACGGCATTGAGAGAAGGGCCTCCTCTGAAGATCTAAAGGGCTGGGGGGGATCATATGGGGAGATACAATTCTTCAGATAATTCAAAGCAGCACTTTGAATTGGTCATGGAAACAGACATATCTCAGAATCCTCCAGCCAGCATTCATTCCTCATTGCTTCCTATGTACTATTTTCAGGCAGCCTGGGAAACAGAAATTGTCTGAAACCATCAAGAACCAGGTAATTCTAATATTTATAATGACTGAATGAACTGGGAAACAATGAAGCTTTAATTCCGATATTTATGAGCTGTCAAACTGTGGATGGCTTCATAACCACACAGAAAGGCTCACACCTTGTAAAACTATTAGCAAAATTGCCTGTTTTGTATTCTGTCTCCAGTTTTATAAGGGCTTTTTTAAAAAATGAAAACTTGGGTAGCTGATGAATACACATTGTGAGCTGTGCCTTACAGTTTGGTAAATCTCTGTGAATAAGGTAATGTGGCAATCTTATCCACCACAGAACACTCCACATACACAGTGGAGGCCTCTGGTGTGGTAGCCTTCCCTTGCTAACAGAGACTAGCACAATAGCACCTTCACCAGATCCTACTGACCTCTCCCAGTAGTGAGCACTGACCAAAGGCCTCTTGCATAGCTACACAAATACTGTAACCTTTGGAGGCAAATTACCCCAAGTGGTTAAGAAATAACCACTGAAGCTGATTCAGTTCTGAAAGTTATACCATTTGTATTATGCCTGCCTAATTGGGCAAGAAGAGTAGGACTGCACTCTGTGATGGTGAATAAGGTAAAGGTAAAGGTTTCCCTTGACAATTTTTGTCCAGTCGTGTTCGACTCTAGGGGGCAGTGCTCATCCCCGTTTCCAAGCCATAGAGCCAGCATTTTGTCCGAAGACAATCTTCCGTGGTCACATGGCCAGTGCGACTTAGACACGGAACGCTGTTACCTTCCCACCGAGGTGGTCCCTATTTATCTACTTGCATTTGCATGCTTTCGAACCACTAGGTTGGCGGGAGCTGGGACAAGTGATGGGAGCTCACTCTGTCGCGTGGATTTGATCTCACGACTGCTTGGTCTTCTGACCCTGCAGCACAGGCTTCTGCAGTTTAGCCCGCAGCGCCACCACGTCACCTTATGGTGAATAAGGAATTATCTAATCTTCAGATATTGTGGATGTCAACTCAGTAGCCCTGGAACTGCAACAGGGGGCAATAATTCTGACTTTTCCTCAAGGTGATCCAGTGGAGACACAGAGACACAGTACCTGAAGGACGCAGTTTTGTAAATTAGTTTCTACAGGTACAGTATTTAGATATTACATTGTGATATTAGAAGATCAGTTTCTTTAACAATTTTCACATATCAGAGCTTACAGAGATGCTTTTTCTCAACCAGAAAGCAAAACAAACCAAAACAGTGAGAGAATATATTTTTACATCTGACACCTCACCCAAAATACTGGGAGCGAGTTCAAAGTGATGGAGCAACCATTGAGAAAGCCCAGTTTTGAGTGGCAGATTTTTCAGCCTCTCCTGGGATTGCTGTCCACAGCATCCCAGTGTATAAGGTACCGGTGGGACAGGTACACTTTTTTATCAGACAGGTAGGAAGGCCCTAAATTGTTAAGGGCTTTAAATATTAACATAAGCACTTTGAATTTGGTCCAAAAGCATACATACAGCCATTGCAGACATGCAATGGCAGGTGAAATATGATCAGATTATGATGTTCCAGAAACTTCAAATGCCAATTGAAAACCTGGTTGTTCAAGCAAGCCTTCCCTCCATCCACTGTCTGAATTTTTGTTTCTTGTGTTTCTTCCATCTTGGATTATTGTGTTTCTTAGTAATATATTGTCATTTTAAACTGTAAATTGTTATATGTTGTGTTGTTACCCACCCAGAGTAGTCTATATGACTAGATGGGTGGGCTATAAATGTAACAAACAAACAAACAAACCAGCCTGATCATTGCATTCTACACTTGCTGCAGCTTCCGAACCACCTTCAAAAGCAGCCCAATGTAGAGAGTGTTACAATAGTCTGTTCTCGAGATTACAAGCACATGGACCAGTGTAGTTAAGAACTTCTTATCAAGATGGGAGCAAAGGTGTGTGATCTGCCTCAGATGGTGAAAGGCTGAGATCTGATTTTCCACAGCTGAGATCTGATTTTCCATTGAAACAGACAGGTCCACAAGCACACCCAAATTTCACACCTGATTCTTCAGGGGGAGAATGACTCCATCAAGACCAGGTAAACAGCCACCCAATTAGTCAGAGGTCTTTACCCCAACAACAGGACCTCCATCTTGTCAGGCTTCAACTTCAACCTGTTCGCCCTCATCCAGTCCATGACAGTGGCCAGGCAGTGCTCCAGGGTCTGCACACTGTTGAGGAGAGATAGAGCTGTGTGTCATCAGCATACGGATGAGAGTGAATTCCAAAACTCTGGATGATCTCTCCCAGCAGAGAGTGGAAGCATAAAGCTGACCATCTAAAAGGGTATAGCATGGGACATTTAACATTTAATGTATAAAAGGGGGATCAGAGGTTGCTTCAGTTGGCTTAGCTTATCTCTCAGGAGATGCTATACTCAGTTATAGTTCTGCTATGCCTTGTCTGGACTGTGTGCCTCAGAACTATGCCGACTCTGTGCTAATGTGTTAGTATTAGCTAGGTTAGTTAGGCTTTATTATTTTCCCTTCATTGCCTTTGCTTTGTCTTAATTGTATTTTTGCTCCAAATACTTTTTAATGTTTTTGCCATTTGCCTTTTCACTATCTTTAATACTGTACCCAACTCTCTTCAACCAACTGTCTGTTTTTTTTGTTTGTTTTTTGTTTTGTTTTGTGTGGTTTTTTTATTTTTGGTTCAAGGGGTTTATGGCACTAAACGTACATCTTGTCTTGGCCAGCAACCAGAGGTTTTGGTATTTTTATGAGCTTGTGGCAGCTCTGCCTTACAAGCTGGGCAGACTGGTCCCAAGTGCCTAGTCTTGCGGATTTTTGGACTCCTGGAAGCACAGCTAAGTCTGGGAAGACTGGGGTGTTGGGAGGGACCAGAGAGAGGCAAGTTCCCCTGACTGTTCTGAGCTCACCCACCCTAGGCAAGCAGGGTGGTGTGCTGGATGGTTGTGTTGCTGCATGGAAAAGGCTAATTAAAATCCTCCCCTTTTTTGCCAGGAAGTACACTAAGTGACTTTGAGTAAGTTGCCTGTAAAGCTTATTGTGTGGCTATAAAACTGAGAATCAAATAATTAAACTCATCATAGAAATAAGGCAAAAAAAATCATGCTTGTGAAACACCCTGCTCTTAGTATTCATGTCAACACTTTAGGTACCATGGCATGTACAGGGAAACAATGTTTGCATCTTGCATTGTTTGTATAGTCCCTAAAACAGACCTGGCATTTGTCTGGGCTTATTCAGTTGCTCATAATTTAATTTTATTTTGTTAGTATGTTTTCCAGAGTAATGTTTTCTCTTTATTATTCTGGAAAGTCTTCTCGTCCCCTATTGATTGACTTGCCCTCTCCAAATATTTACCCTCCAGATTGCTGAGTGGATTTTATTTGTACCTTTGCTCAAGATTGCACTTTCATGTTGTGCTATGAACTTCTGTGGCGGATGCTTGAGTGGGCAATGTCTATGCGAGCAAAAAGACATGTGGAGTTAAGTGAAGCCCTATTTAGGAATTCAGCCTGAAAGTGCGTAGGGTTCAAAGGGCGGCGGCGGTGACATAGCGAGGCAATTAAATGTTACATTTTTTAAAACTAACCAACACAGTAAATTCTCCGGGTGGTGTGCAAATTGAGATCATAATTATGCCGAGCAATGAAACAATTGAACAAGTAAAACCAACGGCAGCACAAAATCAAGCCAAAAACTCGTCAACTGAGATAAAACAGTGTAAAGTTCTAAAAACATTTTTTTAAATGACTGGGAAGAATTTTTTTAAAAGGACTTCACTCATGGAGGGAAGAGAGAAAGAGAGAGAGAACACACCATAATGTAGATCAGTGGTCCCCAAACTTGGGCCTCCAGATGTTCTTGGACTACAACTCCCAGAAGCTTTCATCACCAACTCTGCTGGCCAGGATTTCTGGGAGCTGAAGTCCAAGAACATCTGGAGGGCCAAGGTTGGGGACCACTGATGTAGATGACAGGTGAGCCTTTCTAAGGAGAGCCTTCCATGGACCAGGGACAACCATTGAAAAGGCCTTCTGCCTTGTAGCCAACTGTCTTGGTTCATATGTCAGGAGCACCTGGACAGCTGTCTAGAATGAGGGAGTTTAAACATTGCTATGATACAACCTTTCAGCAGTGGCTGATGGACATCATTATACTATGGGGTTTTTTATTTATAGCAATTTCACAACCAATATGCTAATTTAATAACCACTCCCTCTTTCCACAGAACCTTGGGAACAGTAGTTCTATGATGGTTGTGCAGCTGGGCAAGAAGAGAGGTCATGGACTTCTGAAGGAAGGCACAGGTCCTAGGACCGTATCTACATTTCTGTAATACTGTCACACAATGTTCTTAAAAGCACTCCTGAGTACTTTTTAGGAAGGCTTGTGACAGTTAATGAGGTATAAAATCAAGACAGATTTGAATACAGGTTTACACACTCAAGGTCAGACTAGAAGTGATTGTATATGCATAATCTGCATATTTTTGCTATGCAGATAGTCATGTGGAAGAATGAGGAGGGGAGGTTTAAGGTTTTTTTCCTCATATCAAGATCCCACCAAAAGATCAATGGTGCCAAAGGGCGTTTAGTATAGAACTAAGATGTTTGTAGAGCCTTCAGGACATTCTGTTGGTGAACTGTGCTCTTTTTCCCACCTTCCATGCAGCGCATCCTCATTTATATAGCTTTTTTACAGTCACAGGTTTTATTTGCAGAGCAATGTTTTAAAGAGGGGCTGGTAAAGCACTTCTGGGTACTTCATACCTAGAAAACTCTGGTGGAGCATTCATAAGTCACAACTGACTTGCGAGCACATAAATATTATTCATGTTTATCTACATACAAATTGAGTGAAGTACACAGAGAACAAAACGTAAGCTCCAGCTGCACCATAGCAGATAGACATTTTGATTGCTTTCAATTTAGGACACCCTTCATGGTTCCAAGCACTTAACCCTTTGTAGGGACCTGCTGCTGATACAGTATATTTGGAGGGAACTGCCAGGTGGAAAAAGAAAGAGAACAAGAGACAAGAGCTTGGCTCATTTCTATTAAAAAAGAATAATGGTCTGCTGAAATGAATGTAAGTTATTTATTATTATATATTGCCAGCAGAAAATACCACAAAGGATTCTGTGCAAAATAGACTGGCAAGTATATGGTGGTGAACAAGGCTAGCTGTGCAGCAGTGTAAACTTCCTTTCTGAAGCTGTAATAACTACAGAAATAATTCATGTCAATATTCAAGGATGCACCAAAGAGATGATAGATCACAGAAGAAATAAACAGAGTGAGCTATGCACTAATAACACAGAGATTTGAGCGGCAAATCTACGTGTCTCAGTTTGAAATGAATCCAACACATTTTGGCATTGTCTTGATGTCATAATGTAGCCCTTAGTCAAACTTTATAACACCCTGGCTGAAATTCTGTTGTTTAGTATAGAAGATCACAACTAGAATAAGCCCATTGTACCAGTGGAACTAACAAAGGAGTTGGCTCACCAAATCCCCATGGATCTCCCACATCTCTATCACCCAAAGTTTTCACACTAGCTCTAAGTCAACAAGAGTTTCATAGAGTGGTCAATTGACCAGATGGGCAGGATATAAACAAACAAACAAACAAACAAACAAACAATGTGTTTGGTTGACCATACTTATGAGCATCTCTGCAGTCCTTTGTGCTGAAATTGTGAAGGTCTACCTTACTTCTGGACAGAATAGGAGACCCCTTCTTGCTTTCAAGAATCCAGAATCCAACACACAAAGCAAGGTGGTGTCTTGACATGTGAATATGATGTTTTATTTGTTAAAACACCCCGTAGCATTTTGGCCCCAAAGTAGCTTTGTGGCTTTCTTCAGGAGCTCTACAAGACAATGGGGATGATAAAACAATTACAGTCTCAACTATTACAACTATATTTCATCCATAATTTTTTTAAACACTTGAATATAATAATTTCTTGATTTCTTATGATTTTGCCCTGGCATCTCTCCTAGAATTAGTAACGGATATGGAAAGAAACACTTGGCCCTAAACAGAGTAATATAAAGAAGTACTGAACAAGGACACAAATATTAGCACAAGCAGAAAAAGTCAGATCACCTGTCAACAGAAAAGGAATAAAGCCAAGTGATCGTAGAACTTATGGGGATAGCAAGCTCTTGTCAAGGGGGTATAAAAATAAGAGAGCCATTTCTATTCTGAGAAACCCTTCTGGTTTATGATCCATGTAATGCATATATATTGAATGCATGAACTTTAAACCAGGTCTGTGTTAACACAAGATTCTCTACCTATATCTACTAAGCTAAAACATCTACCACATCAAATACCCTCATGAGGTTGTGTTACATTTTATCACAGTCTATGGGTCAAGAGGAGTCCAACCCAGGTTGCAATACCCATGATATGAGAGAAAATTGAGGATAAACTATAGATCATCTTGGCTGTAGACGATTATAGAAATGTATTTCCTTGTGTGTGCATTATCTGTTGTCAAGATCTTGTGAACTAATTGGTAGGTGGTAAACCTTAAATGTGTTGTTCCACTGATGGACCACCTGGCCCACATTCCTTGTCTAGAACAGAGTGTCAGTGCATGTAAACATGCACCCCTGTAGACAGAGGAACAGGTTTGTTTCCCTCTAGTTGACTTGGTGTATCATATCAGGAACAAATCCCCAAGTTTCTTCTGTAAAGTCATAAGACCTGGTAAGAGGAGCAACACAAAGCACCATAATATAGAAGGAGCAGATACTGCTGCTTTTTCAGGCCCCAGATATCTGAAAGTAAATGTCTAATTCACTCATAGTTACATTAGACACAGAACCCACTCTGTCATATCTAAAGGGGGGGGGGGGAGTCAGGCAGCCAGGAACATAAAGAGGTAAAAGAAGAGGGACTGAAAGAAGCTGGAGGACATTCCCTCTATTTTGCGGGGAGGGGGATTTACACAAAATAGCTGTATCAACTTTTCATTAAACTATGCAGAGCACTATATATTTTTTTGTATCTTGCCAGTGAGTGTGAAAGAAGATGAAAGAGCTGTCAACAACCTATTATTATGTGCTGTCAAGTCATAACTGACTTATAGCAAACCTAGTAGGGTTTTCAGGATAAGTGGGGTTATTTAAGGAGTACTTTTCCCACTCCCTCTAACCCAGTGAGTTTCCAGGCAGAGCCGGGGAATCGAATCCAGGTCTTTTGGATGTCCATGACATTATCCACTACGTTACACTAGCACTCTGCAGAAACTGCAGGCATTTTGCCGTGAGGGCAAGAATGATTAAACCACCTAGTCAAGGGTGTGGGAATTCTCAATTTTTTAATGAAAACAGCCAGAAAAATAAAGCTTTGAATTTATTTGGCCCAGTGGTTTATTGGCGGAAAAAAATGGGACATTTTTGACCCAGAGTTGAGGACTCTCAGACTGGGTATTAAGTGAGGAACCAAAGGGGAGTGTTTCTAAAAAATGTATATGATTTGACAGTAATTTTAATAATAATTTTTGGCCACTGCTCATGGCATTGTGAAAGAAAGGACTGAAGTGATCATGTGCAGTTCAATTCATGTGTGCCATGAATTTGTATCCACCTTACAAAACAATGCTTGGGCCTTGGCCACTCCCTCTTTATGTCCCATTTCCCCCCCCCCCACCCATAAATCTGAGAGCACACATTCATGTAGATCCCTGCGGCATTGTTGTGCAGTAAAATACTTGTTAATGGATAGTTAGGGGTTAAAGCCTAACCCTTCTGATATGGCCTATCGCCTCCCTGGCTTATACAAGGCTAAGGTAGTGTTTCATGTCTTCTACAAAATGTTTATGACTCTTTCTCCATCATTTTTAACAAGGCGTTTTGCTATCTGATCTGTTGTATTGGGGGATTCGCTGCTGATACTGTCTGCGGGCTCTCCAGATGTACAAGTTATGGTTCATCTCATTTAATAACAGCAACATACATCACAGTGCTGTTGATTCAAGGACACACCTGTCTTCTGCAGGGCTGCCAAGAGTAGCGGTACTTCCTTTAGCAGGAGAAGGGTTTCTTGTACAAAAAGAACGGCCTGACTGACACTGAAGTTTCATTTTGTTAATCTGGATGCCTATGTAGGTAAGCAGGTTTCTTTTTTAAGCCAGAGCTTCATGCAGTGGCTTTCTAATTCCACATTGGACAAAAATATTGCAGCTTCAGCCATTCTTCACCTACCCACCCTCAAGACCCATTGGCCTGCTAATACCCTCATCATTTTTATGAGCCCCCACTGATGAGGGGGGGGGGTTTTCTTGAGAAGAATTAAATATGAATCAGGAGGTCACATCAGCTGTAGTCCTCCTCAAAGTAGAAACTGGAAACAAACAAGCAAGAACGTTCACTTTTGCTTCCTGTAGACTGTTACATTTGTAGTCCAGGAAGGGAACTACTTAACAGATTATGTTAGAACCAACTAAGAGAAAAATGTTTCTGTGTTAAGTCTTATTGGTATCTAATAATAATTGTGTGCCATCAAGTTGATTCAGACTTCCAGCTACATAGAAATGGTTTACCATTCCCTTCTTCTCGGGGTATCTGGGGGACTGTGTAGCTTGCCCATGGCTACACAAGCGGACTCGTCTCCTGGGAACCACTGTCCAACCAGCTGTGATTGGTATCTAGTGATATGTATTTGTTTGGTATCCAAAAACATATTAAGAGCCATGCCAGATCAAACCTACTATCTAACTTACATTCTGTTCACACCCAATTGTTAACCAGATGCCTTCTGGACAGCCAGAACCATGGCAACTGAGCAACAGCTTCTTCTTGCTTGTGTTCCTCTGCATTTGGTACTCAGAGGAATGCTGCCTGTGATGACTTGCTCACTATGAATCTGTCTAAGCCAATTCTAAAGTTGTCCACATTGGTGGCCATCACTGTGTCTTGTAGCAGCTAATGCCATTGTGTCACCGCGTGTTGTATAGAATTTATTTATTCATTTATTTATTCATTCATTCGATTTATACCCCGCCCCCCCTAGACAGCGTCTACTCGGGGTGGCTTACAAAATGATAAAATATCATAAAATGACAATAAAACATCACAATCAAAGTAAACGACATTCATAATCATACGAATGATTATGATTGTCGTATGATTATGAATTCATAATCATATGAATGATTATGAATGTAGAAGAGCACTTCCTTTTCTTCAGTCTTAATCTCCCACCATTCAACTTCCAAACATTGCTGCTGCTTCTAGTGGTGTGTGGAGGAGAGAGAAATAGCTACATATCATTTCCCCCCTACACCATTCATAGTTTTGCACATTAATATCATTTCCATGTTTGTATCCTTGATCCCCTTACTTACCAGACAGGCCAGAACACTGTTGCCTTCTTTATACAAACATTGCTTCAATCCTTTTTGTTGCCCTTTGTTGCTCCACTTCTGAACTCACAGTGTCCTCTTTCAGGTACCGTGAACACTATTCACCAAAATATTCCAAACAGAGTTGCATCTTAGATCTATATAGGAGCAGTCCAGTAGAGGCATGTTTGTTTTTAATTGCCTTTCAAGTCATGTCCAACATGGAATTTGATTCCCCCTCCTCCTAACAACCAAACATATATTTTCATCAAGAGAAACAGCTCGAGGATTTCTGCTTAGGTCATGCACTGTGGCTCATAAAGCATCAATGTATATTATGCTTGTAGCGAACATCATTTGTCATTTTATTGCTTGTTTTGCCTCATTTGGTGAGAACAATTTCAATGTTCTTTGCAATCTACTTTTTCTGTAATTACCCTAAATAATTCAGTGTTGCCAGCAAACTTGGCCACCCACCACCTTACGTACTCCAGCATAAACCCACTTATGAGCCAGCTAAAAAGCATAAATCCCAAAACAAATATTTGATGGATTCTACTATTTACTTCTCTCAGTTGTGAGAAATGACCATTTCCCTTCCTGCTCTCTGCTTCCTGTTCTTCTGCCAGTTTTCAATCCTTAAGAGGATTTGTGTTCAGGAGCTTCTGGTAACATTCTTTTGGGAGTCCAAATAAATAGTATCTACTTGATCACCCTATCCATGGGTTTATTGACACTCTTAGAGAACCCTGTAGAGTTGGGAGATCAATCATAAACACTCCTGAATTACAGCACAGTTCATCAGCTGGCAAATATATATAGGTAAGGAAAGCATATAAAATGGCCACAAAATTTAAGAACTTCCATGATATTTCTATGCAGATCTCAAAAGTGTTACAAGGTAAGTACATGCCTATTTGTAATCACAACAACAGTAATTGGCTTTCAGCACAGAAATTCTGCAGCAAGAATTACATGGTCTATAAAAATTACACAAATATCTTCCTATTTCTATATTTTCCTGTTGTTGATTTTTTTAAATTTTGCATAATTTATTCTTACTCTGATCATCATTAATTCATTTTCAGCCTAGGCCCTTTCTGGTTTTAGAGGTTCCTCCAGTGATGCACATAGCAATGTAAGATAGGGAGAGGGGAGCAGTGCAGAAGCTTTCCTTTTTCTCAAAGAATTAGGGCTGCAGTCCCCTACTTGCATACTCAGAAGTCATTAGATTTAATAGGCTTCTGCATTTATATTGACACATGTAGGATTTCACTCTAAATAGAGGTTCTGAAGATGGTGAATGCCTTAGTCTGTACCCAAAGTGAAGATATATATATACCTGCTGCTAACGCTTTATTGTATATTTTTTATGGAAGCCGCTCAGAGTGGTCAATCTGACCAGATGAGCGGGATATAAATCAAATTATTATTATTATTATTATTATTATTATTATTATTATTATTATTATTATTATTATTATTATTATTATTATTATTATTATTATTATTATTATTATTAATAATAATAATAATAATAATAATAATAATAATAATAATAATAATAATAATAATAATAATAATAATAATAATAATAATAATAATAATAATAATAATAATAATTTAAATCAGCATCCTTTATTTTCATCCTTTTCATTTCAACCTGCCCATTGTCCCTCATTAGCCCTCTTTAAAGAGATCAATGGATGGGTGAAATCAGGATTACACTTCATGTCCTGCTCTAACATCCACATATTGGATATGTATCACAGATTTCACATGCATGCAGGCTTGATTTTCCTGGTTTGTATGGTGCAAAAAAAGTAATGTGAAAATTCTGTAGAGAGATGCTGTGCAGGTGGTAGGCATAGAGCTTACTTTAGGCATAGAGAGAATGTGCAAACATGATCTCCACATGAATGGTTGCATTTTAAGAGCATTTGCCTGAGTGTGAAGGCTTCATGTTTCCCATACACATGTGTTTTATTCCTTCAAGATCACAGGTTTACATTGTTCAGTAAGCATTACATAAATGCTTATCAATCAGTTTGTGTTTTATACACCTACGTGCTTTACTCATAAGAAGTAACTTGGTCCATTTGGAAAAAGACATTTCTGAGACAACTGCCTGGGACTATGGACTATCTTGGAATGTGCAGATTTAGGAAAGATTTCTCTGCATCTACCTAGCACCTGCTACTTTTCTGCTACTGAAAAGAACTCAGTGATAATGGACAGCTATGCAGAAATTCAGCTTAATTTAATAATATCTTTAAAAGGACAAGACTCTGATAATGGAAGAGAAGTGTTAGGGTGATGAATATCACATGGCATTTGCCTGAGCTAATCAAGGAAAGGTGAATGTTACTTTAATGAAAGAGGAAGGAGAAGAAACCATGACAGTGGAGTGTTAATCAGGCACAATCAGAGATAGCAAAGGAGAAGATGGAGCCTGGCAGGATTTGAGAATGACAGACTTCATGAAAATGAGAATCAGCACATCAGATGGTCAGAAAGAAGTAGAAAGATGGAGAAAACAGGAGACTCTGTGGGAAAGGTGAGAAAAAGACTGATTTTTATCTGGAATAAAATTGGTGTAAAAAGTGTGTTAGAGAAATGAAAGTCATACATTAGCTCTGTAGATTTTTGAGAAATAGGAAAAAGTAGGAAGAAGTATGTAGATAAAGGTAAAGGTGAGAGTAAATGTGACTATAATGCAGTTAGAAAAGGAAACTGGCTAAGGAATCTGAAGATTTTCAAAGAGATTGGAGAAGAAGAGCAGGAACTGTGACAATTATTGGGGGGAGAGAGAGAAGTGTGAAAAGACAGGAGACATGTGAATATCAGAATTTATTTTAGGGACAAAAATGGTCTGTGTTTGATCACAAGATTAAAAGATTACAACTAGGATTTAAAACGTGTCAACAAGATCTAAGGCTGTGCTTCTTGGACATTGATATGCAGTTGGGATTCAGTTCAGACAAACAGTATTAAATTCTAAACAACAAATATATAATGGTTAGAGATACCAGTTTTGTCCTAGGATTCCTGTTATTTCAGAACATGCACATGTGTGCATACACTCAGAACATGCAAGGAACGGAAGTGGGGTAGCTGGATTCCATTCCATGCACACAATGCCTGCAGGTGATCAGCCCTGCCAGAGTTGATTGCAAAACCTTCTGCTAGGCACATATAAGCATCGTTCCAACTAGAGATGGGGGTATTCATACGCATATACAAATATGAATATCCCTGCACAGGTGGCGTTAACGAGGGTTCTCCATGGACCACCAATCCTCTGTGGACATGAACAATGCAATTCTATGAATGGCTTCGCAGCACACAATCCACTCACCACTCTTCAACCTTGCAGTGAGGCTTGTCCTCCTGCCTCCTGCCAGGAGCGGATCACGCGCTGCGGAGCCATTCATAGAATCACGCTGTCCATGGAGTATCGGTGAGTGGACCGTATGGTCCCATGGGGCAGGACTCTCGTTAACACTACCTGTGCGGGGATATTCATATTTGTATATGAATACAAATACCCCTATCTCTTGTGCTAACTCAACATAGGTCATTCCTTGCATGTGCTAACCTGGCTTATCCTCTGGATACAGACTTATGGTATCTTGTAAGGATAACTAAGCTAATCCCTAAAATACTTTTAAAAACTTAAATAGAAAAAAATGACATATGAAATATATATTCTTAAAATATTTTCTGAATACACCAAGAAATGTAAACACACACACAGAGAGAGAGAGAGAGAGAGAGAGAGAGAGAGAAAGAAAGAATATTTAGCCATTCAGATTTAACACAGTTTGAAATAACAATACCTTTTTAAAGTATTGTGGATGGCCGAAACATTTTATCCCTTTGCATTCTCATTTTAGACTTTTACATTCATATTAGTACAATAACAACCACATGGTGGATGTTGACTGGTGTGAAAGAATTAATTTCAGCAATAACATGATGACTCTATTTTCAGCAACTAGAATTCAATTCTTTTTTTAAAAAAAGCCCTTAGTTTCTGAATGTGGGATATTGCACTTCTGTACCCACGATTCAGAATGCCAGGAAATGGACCGATATTGCTGCACAATATCACGCCTGCATTACCAGTAAGAACAAGAATGTCAGGTTTCCCATAACAAAGAGGTATGTAAATGTTGACAACACCAATGGGCAGCAGTGAATTTGGTCTACAGGATACCCTCTTGTACTCACTACCATTGGCAAAGTGACCCCATGCTTTATGCAAGGGAAAATCCCAGAAGCTGACTCCTTTTTAAATCAGTTACCCACTTCTCACCCAAAGATATTGTCATGGCTTTTTTTTTTTTTTGGACAAGGCAGAGTGGTAGTGAGCGGAAGGAGAAGGAGGAGAGAACAACCTAACATGAGCTGTTAACGATATGACATTTTGGATCTAATTAACTCATGTAGTCACCACACATCAGAAGAGACTGACGGCACATAACATCTGTGGAGTTTTTTGTTTTTAATTACCAGACAATTGTATAGTGAGAAACTGAGTTGAATGGTTGAGACAATGATAGGATATATGCACTAAAGCTCTGCTAACATCGAGTAAGATCATCCTCAGCCACAAAGGAAAAAGCTGAAATTTCACAGTTGAAGTAAGTGAGCTTCTGAATACTTGTTCTCTATTCTCTTTAAATATTCTGACAACCATACATAGAATCCCTTTCCCAGCACTAGTGCTTCTTTGACCAGAAAGTAGTTAAAAAGTTCTCATCAGAGTCAGCTAATAGGGTCATGACTAGAGATGGGAGTACTGTATTTGTATACAAATACAAACATCCCAGCACAGTTGGAGATAATGAAGATCCAGCCCCTGGTGCTATCTACTCATGCATCCACCAGCGCCCCCTCTCTTCCTTCCAGTCGCTCCAGAGTGCCGCTTGGCTAGTCACTTGACAGCCTTGCAGGGAGACTCATCCTCCCTCCCACTTCAGGAGTGGCTAGCCAACTGGAAAGAGAATGGGGCTCTGGGAGTGATTGGAAGGATGAGAGTGGCCAGGGCAGTGGATGTATGAGTGGACAGTCCGGCCCCAAGTGCCGGACCCTCATTAACTCCAGCTGTGCAGGGATATAAGTGTTCATATATGAATACGAATACACCCATCTCTAGTCCTGACTGACAGGGTCAAAAGTTCAGATTGCCATGGACCTGAAGTTGATGTTTCCTTTGAAGACTTATGCCAGGAGGCTGCTCTCAGCAACTCTGTTGTTGTTGTTGTTGTTGTTTACTCATTAAGTCATGTCCGACTCTTCGTGACCCCATGGACCAGAGCACGCCAGGCCCTCCTGTCTTCCACTGCCTCCCGGAGTTGTGTCAAATTCATGTTGGTAGCGTCGATGACACTGTCCAACCATCTCATCCTCTGTCGTCCCCTTCTCCTCTTGCCTTCACACTTTCCCAATAACAGGGTATTTCCAGGGAGTCTTGTCTTCTCATGAGATGGCCAAAGTATTGGAGCCTCAGCTTCAGGATCTGTCCTTCCAGTGAGCACTCAGAGTTGATTTTCTTCCTGAAAGCACTCAGGACCGAGACAACCATAACTACTCCATGCTTTTGTAATGCAGAAATGCTTTGAATATACCTTACAAAATTGTATGCTTATTTCCTGTGGATCCTGGGCAAAATGCCCCCCTTTCTGAAGGACTGTCGCTTGATTCCTTTCTTTAAAGAACAGGAAGCCTGGGTTTTTTTGTTTTTTGTTTTGGTTTTCAAAGAAAACCTGTCATTTGGCTGTTTCTGTGAACTTCCATTGCCCTCTAAAATCTCCTTCCTGGCCCACAAAACTGCAACAGTGTATCTACTTTGGAATGTATCTACCTTGCTGGTAAGCCTGTGAAACAAAATCAGTTTTCCCCTTCTAAATGGCCTTTTTGATTTTCAGTGTTTCAGGCCCTGCAACCTGGATTCTTTCCAAATTTTTAAAAAAAGTGAGTAGGACCAACCATGCTTTTTCAAGGTGAGCAAGATTGGTCTTTTCAATGTACAGTGGTGCCCCGCTTGACGATTACCCTGCTCCATGATGAATCTGCTTTACGATGAGGTTTTTGCAATCACTTTTGCAATCGCAAAACGATGTTTAAATGGGGAAAATCCACTTTACGACAATCGGTTCTCTGCTTCGGGAACCGATTCTTCGCATTACGATGGTTTTAGAACAGCTGATCGGAGGGTTGCAAAATGGCTGCCCGCTGTGCAAAATGGCTCCCTGCTGTGTTAAGGACGGATACCTTGCTTAACAGGTGCCGGAAAATGGCTGCCCTATGGAGAATCTTCGCTGGACAATGAGGTATTTTGCCCATTAGAACGCATTAACTGTTTTTTAAAAAACTTTCACTTGATGACGATTTCGTTGTACTGTGATTTTGCTGGAACAGATTATTGTCATCCTGCAAGGCACCACTGTATATGAGCTATTTTAGATCTGGGGACATTTTAAAGTCATGTGTTTCTGCACTGAGGAGTGAACACAGCTTTACTTTTTTAAAAAATCATAACTCAAACACGCTTTTCCCAACCTTACTCAAATTTGGCACAGATCAAAAGTCTGCTATATCTGTGCCAAATTCAATGTTGATCCAAAGCCTGATTTCAACGTTTTAAAAGGAGACTGTGTGTGGAAAGTTTCCAACAAGAGAAGTGAGATCACAGCTATGGCAAAAATGCCAGTTAACTTCATCCAGAGATCTTTGTCATCTTGGCATATGTCCCAGCTCAAACAAATGGAATTCTGTCCATGCCATCTTTTAGTTTGGTTGATCTTCTAAATTTTGTTACTTGTAGCAAAAAGCAAATAAATCTTCATGGAGCCAATGGTGATACCATAGCTAATTATTTCCTTGGCATTTGTCACTGTTCCTGTGCTATACCTTAATAATTTTATTTAGACAGAGGCATTTTCTCTTGATAAATCTTGCTATATTACCAAGTCAGAGTGTATTTATTAAAACACCAATTAGATCGTACTCTCTCATCAATCATAAGCTGTTTAATTCATGTGTGGATGTGAGAGGCTGTTTGAAGCATTGCGTATGCATGAATGAGTGAGCTAAATCAAATTGTCACTTTACCAGCATTACCTTACCTCCAGACCTAGCGGCAATCAATTTTTTTATTTACTGTATGAATAATGTCTTATCTTTTTAAAGGTCTCGCTGCTTCAGTTTTTGAGTTTGAAAAGATCACTTACTCTGCAAACCTGAAAAGAAAGGTGACTATTATGAAAGGGGAAACAACAAAAAAAGCGATCTTTTTTTTTTTTTGAGGAAGGGAACAGACTACAAAGTTAATGATATTATTATACATTAGTGAGTTCGTAGTAAGAATGTCGTTATGTAAAAATCAATACAAAATACTGAGAAGACAGTGAAGAGAAATGTAGCATAATAACTCATGAATCACCATCTTTCTTTAGGGGATCTGTTTCGACATACGGATGCACATAGCACTGATTCTGTGGTAATATATATGAGAATGATGGGGCTGAACCCGCCAGAAATGTTTTTTGAATCATAGAACTGCAGGGGTGGAAGGGAACCCCAAGGTCATCAAGTCTTGCCAAAGCATGCCCAAACCATCTCTGACAGATGACTATCCAACCTCTGTTTAAGAGCTTCAATGAAGAAGAGACTACCGCCTTCCAAGGTAGTCCATTTCATCACTGAGCAGATCTTATTATCAGGAAGTTCTTCCTAATGTTTAGTAGAAATCTTCTTTCTCATAATTTGAGCACATTTGATCAGGTCCTGTCCTCTGAAGCTGCAGAATACAGGTTTGTTCCGTCTTCCACATGACAACCCTGCAAATATCTGAATATGCCCAGCTCCTTTAGCCTTTGAATTGTGGTGCTGGAGGAGGCTCTTGAGAATCCCCTGGACTGCAAGGAGAACAAACCTATCAGTTCTAAAGGAAATCAACCCTGAGTGCTCACTGGAAGGACAGATCCTGAAGCTGAGGCTCCAGTACTTTGGCCATCTCATGAGAAGAAAAGAGTCCTTGGAAAAAACCTTGATGTTAGGAAGGTGTGATGGCAAGAGGAGAAGGGGACGACCAAGGATGAGATGGCTGGACAGTGTCTGCGAAGCAACCAACATGAACCTGACACAACTCCGGGAGGCAGTAGAAGACAGGAGGGCCTGGCGTGCTCTGGTCCATGGGGTCACGAAGAGTCGGACACGACTAAACGACTAAACACACACCTTTAGCTATTCCTCATAGGACTTGATTTCTACACCCTTTAGTAATCTTGATTGCCCTTTTCTAGATATGCTCCAATTTGCTAATATATTTCTTGAATTGTGGCATCCAAAAATGGATAGAAATTTCAGGTATGGTTTGACTAAAGCAAAATAGATTGGTATCATTACCTCTTTTAATTGGACTACAGTTCTGTTAGCTCAGTATAATTGTGTTTCATAATAAGTATACATTTTTATGGGCTGATATAATTCTAATTCCAGATAGAATAGACCAAATGAATTGAATGGGAATTGATGGTCACCTACGTATACAACAATCAGTTTATTCAGGGTTGGAGTAAAATTGCGTCCAGGCCTGGTATGATACATAATCATAGCATAATCTTTAGTTGTTCTCTGTTTGAATCAAATACTTTATTGCTTTGTAGCCAAACAGTCTATATGCAAGAAAACAAATTAAACCAATCATAAAATAGTATTTGCATCTCATGCAAGTACATATACAAACAAGCATAAAAGGCTTTAAATGATACAGTAACAGTAATAAAATGTAATAGCATTCTCAAAAAAGAAAAAAGAATCAAGATGTGAGATTAAGTTGAAGAATTTATGAAGCAGGCAATAAATTCTGCCTTTCCATGGCTCGTTTAACAAATTAAGCAGGCCTATAGGATATATAGTAGTTTGTGCCAGCTAGCAGGAATAGGACTGTGCATGGAAGGGAAGTGTTCTTATTCTCAACTGTTAAAGGTTTTAGATATTGGTCTGTTGTTTTCTATTTGAAGTGGGGAAATGGAATGGCCACGCATCCTACGTAGAAGAGGAGAATCCTCTGTTTTGAAGTGTCTCCCTCTAGTTGACATGATGGCCAGTCTTAGGTCCAATTTAAGAATGAAGAACAAAGCAAAGGAGAAATGGGACCTTGAAAGTAGCCAGTTAGGAGCTAACTGTTAGGTAACAATTTGATCATAGATAACCTGGTCAATTTTCACCACTGTAGTGAGATTTTTGTATTTCTTATAAAATTATAATGCCCAGAATCCTACTGATGCTATATGCTTCTCTAAAGGATGTTGCATAATTCTTGGCAGCTAATTCTCACTCATGAGTAAAGTATTAGTTGCATTTCTCATCATGTTTGTGATCATGCCATCAGTGCTTTTGGAGGAACACAATCAACACCTCATTAATGAGTCACAATTTGCCATCAAGAAGACTTAACACAATGTCCTTTACAGAAGTGTAAATTGGCAATAGGATTCTGGCCAACAAATATTTCCTCACTTGCATCCATATGCAAGCAGATGCTATGCAAATTCCTGTGAGATACAAATAATTGTGAAAATGATGTTCGGGCCTTTTTATGTGTAAAAAAACAGGAGAGCAATGCAATATGGTCTCACAGCCTTTTTCCCATTAAAAGATGGGCAGTGATTTTCTGAACAAACTGAGATTTTTGTGGACCCTGCAAGAAGAACAGTATGTAGTGCTTTTATTTTGCTATTTCTCTCTCTCTCTCTCTCTCTCTCTCTCTCTCTCTCTCTCTCTCTCTGTCTCTGTGTGTGTGTGTGTGTGTGTGTGTGTGTGTGTGTGTGTGTGTGTGCTTGATTTTTAAAAATCATTATTGTACTGTGTATTTATTATTTTAAAGGTGTATAGGTTGGTAAATTTGGGGGACTCTTTTGTTTGCTTCTGCGTTCGTGTGTGGGCCAGGAGCACACTTCCTGACTGTGCCACTGAGGTTTTTTTTTTGGAGTAGTTTTTATGGGTTCTTTAGAGGTTTTTTGGACTTGTACCACAAAACATGAATGAGGAAACATTAAACCAAATGACCTGGATGAGGCAGTCACTTTTGTGTAAAATAAAATTACTCCTGCATGAATAATATAAACAAATGAAGCACCTTCTCTGAAGGAACCTGGATTGAAACAGGTACAGGCTTTTTGCCCCGCACATTCCTAGGATGTACAGCACATTGCTGCAGTCTAATCTGGAAGTCACCCCAAGACCTGAATGGATAGTGTGGAAAGTTAAACAGCAAACAAAATAGTGGGGCAGTTTTTTTTGGTTTTTGTTTTACTTGTGAAGCTTAAAAGTATTTTGAAAGGTTCCTAATATGTATGTCATAATTTAGTTTATTCTCTGTCAACACAACTTTATATTTCTTATATGTGAGTGCGTGGAATTGTCTTGGTGTGTGTGTTGCACGCAACAGAGAGTGAATAAGAGCAATAATCTGCAGTGAATATTTTATTTATGTGGAGAGAAATGTAACACTCTATAAATATTTATAGGGTCCTTAATACTTATGGAAATGTGATATGGTGCATACAAAAAATAACTGTTTCAAGAGCAGAAAAGAATTGGACTAACAGCTTTAAAATAACCACCGCAACAGCAGCAGCGTCACCCCCAGCACCAAGATGTCGCAATTAAATGAGTGAACTTGTTTTACTGATGAAGCCGGCACAGCTACACAGCCTCTTCTGTGTTCTTATATTTGCCAGAACTCAGCTTGCAGATGTAGAAAAATAAAATCTATTCTAATTAATGTGTGACCTCATTAAACACAGAGCTTGGGAGGCTGCTTTTAAAAAAGTTAGTTACTGTTACAGTTCCTACCCCCATAGCCTCTATGATAGTTTCTTTTGAAAACAAAATTCCATCTGAATCATACAAGCTGCTAGCCTATGATAGAAAGTACTTGCATCTTGTCTACCTTGTAATTGCCCCAAGACCCCAAGGCAGCAGGATAAGGTCCAGCATGTGCCTTTACTTAAGCTATGGGATATTCTTCCTTCATTGCTTCTCAGGGCAACCTCTTCCCATACCTAGAAAGGTACCTAAAATGTACAACTATATCACAAGAATAATGAAGTTAGCTCTTGTCGAGTTGTCGTTTGAATGCTATGTAATTTTGCCTTCACTATTGAAAAATTACCAAACTCTAATCAGGGTTGTTAGGGCTATATCCATGCCATCTAGGAAACATTCTTCTAATATGCCATGCCTAAGAAAGAGACAGAGATAGAAACGAATCTCTCTACTTCAAGCTGCGTACTGAGAGAGCAAGCAGCTGCTTAACCAGAGTGGGTGGGTGGATCTGGCAACTTAGCTTGTATAGAAATTATGTGAATGCAGACTTGAAAGAGTCATAGCCCTTATTCCTAAACCCATATACTGTAGACCTAAATGAGTGGTGATGCATATACATTAAATTAGACCTGACCCAGGAGTCAATAAGACCACTGTGTATTCAATTCCATTCTTTTTTTAAAAAAATCTGGTTTATGAATGTGGGATATTATGCTTCTGTTTCTATGGTACAAAACACCAGGAAATGCCTGATGTCGCTGCATGAAATTATGCCCATGGTGCTAGCAGGAAAAAGGATGTCCAACTTTACATAACAAAAGGCAGCTAGAATGTCGACAATGGCAATAGCAGCAGTCAAGATGGACTAAAGCAGTAGTCCCCAACCGTTTTGACACTGTGGACCAGTTGGGGGAGGATGGGGCCCATGTGAGGGGAAGGCAGGGCACCCCCATGATAGTGTGCATGTGCAAATGGGCGGGGCCACACTCATGCATGTGCATGAGCAAAGGGCACTCGTGCAGGTGTGCGCACACTCATGTGCATGCATGAAGTGGCGGAGAGGCATGCAGATGCATACTCGCACGAATGTGCGAAGAGGCAGGGGCGCGGGGGGCATGCATGAAGGGGCTGTGGAGGGGTGTGCATGTGGGGTGGGTGGGAGATCTGTCTCTGTGGCCCAGTCCGGCCCAGGCCATGGACCAGCACCAGGCCACAGACCGGGGGTTGGGGGCCCCCGGTCTAAAGGATACCCTGTTGTGCTCACTATCATTGACGAAGTGACACCAAGCAAAAGAAAATCCCAGAAGCTAACTCCTTTTTTCATGAGATAACCACTTCTCACCCAAACATAAAGCCTTTCTCAGGATTGTTTTTCAACAAGTGTGAATCTGGTGATATGTGAGGTTGCTTGTTTCTGTTTTTTGTGCATGCAGCAGGGGATAAAACAGTTTCCTTTTTTTAAAAAATCATAACTTGAAATCTTTTGCCAAAACTTCACCAAATTTGGCACAGACCAAGAGCAAACTATATATATAAGGCTGGTCCCATTTTTAGAGTTGCCTAGTAGGTGGTTGATTTGCTCTGCTGCACGTAACATTACTGCATTCTCATTCAGTGATAATGTGAATTTTTGCACAGAAGCCTGTAAGCGCATTCCACTGAATGGTCCTATAGTATTCTGCTTTATCAAGGTTTCTGATCATGGAAGCACTATGAGCACATTCACTGAATGTACTTATAGCCTTCTTTGCATACAGTATATTCAAATTAGAGACATGTCTTACTTCTGTGCAGAAGGATGTA
Organism: Pogona vitticeps; assembly: GCF_051106095.1. NCBI lineage: Eukaryota > Metazoa > Chordata > Lepidosauria > Squamata > Agamidae > Pogona > Pogona vitticeps. Next base: position 106,895,433 of record NC_135784.1, read on the forward strand.
GAGTATGAGAAACACATGCATTTTGTGCCCTCCCCATGCATTACTTGAATCTCCTGTACATGAAAACACTCCTTCACATCACAAGGGAATAGTAGATGGAAGAGAAATGAATGCTCTACACCAAGGAGATGTTTCTGTCAGTTCCATTTTTGCTGCCTTTCTCAGAATGCCACCAACATTTGTCGCATCCATAGATTTGTATTGGGCTAGGATTTATATTCCTGCTTTTCCAAATGAAGATTTGTGTTTGTTTTGGTATACACATTTCCTAATGCATTTTTGTGATGTGTGTTTACACAGCTTTCTCATTGACTCAAATGAATTCATCCTCATTTTTCATCTACAAACTATTTTAGTCATGAGTACTGGAGTATTTAGGAGGTAGGGTAGAGGTGAAGTATCTGGCCTTCCCAAATTTTCCTGGGAAAGAAAGGCACTCATCTTTGTTCCCAATCTTGCATGCCACGGATCAGTTAAAAGCACTACAAATTACACTTAATGCAAATTTTGTTTCCATGTCTAGCTGCCCAAAGGCTACTGTTTCGTATGGTGATTAGGCCATCCCTGAATTATATATACACACATATATACAGTATGTTCAGGATAAAAAATATATATTTTTATTTGTGTTTTGCTTGCTAATATTATCAATGAGCAACCCTAAACTCTGCTAATCGGTGAAATTGTTTCCTGCGTTCTGGCACAATGAAAGTTAATTGCTTTTCACAATGAAACAGGGTCTCTAGTCTGGCTCTGTGCTTTGCGAGATAAGTCACCTGCAGCAATGAGTTTTATTCCTAAAATTCCTCAACCCAATAGAACAGAAAGGGGTCATTGTCCAAGCAGGCATTATTTTATTTTCTGTCCTTCGTAGGCACTTCCTTTTTAGAGAGTGTGAGGTCTGAATTCCTCCAATTGTGTGAAAAGACTACATGTTGCCTATCTCTCTCGGAAGCCGACTTATACGAGCTTGTTTAATCTCTTCTAATAAGATATTACAGTTTTTAGCATGCTGTCATGAACGGCAGCACTGCAGAACAAGTGAGACTATATGAAAAAAAAATGACTCATAAATTGCTCTTCGCTAATTTCTGCAGAGCAGGCTGAAGTCATTTGTACAGAAATTATATCACTGAAGCATCTAAATTTCCTTTCAAAATAATAATCTGAATGAGGAACAGATTGCCGTTGGCAGCAAAACTCAGATTGCAGCACAAGCATTCCTGCTCCCACGAACAATTACAAAATGTGAAGAAATGGCACGAAAGCCTTGCCTAAAGCCATCCTTCTTGAAGACATTTTTGCACCTGTTTCTCCAGCTTCCCCCTTTCTATTTTAATCTAACTGTTCTGCAGGCCAGCAATTCTGTTACATCTTTGTGTTCTAATGGGTTTGCCAGAAGTCAGCAAACTGCTATGTGAACTGGCCAGAGGAACAAACCTTGGATCATTTAGGAGGAGGGTGGGGGTTAGAGAGTATGTGCCTCTACAGTTGTTGTAGGACTACACCTTTCATGAGTTCTACCCAGCACAACCCCAGGATGATGGATCACGAGGACTGCAGTTAGACAAGATGGGCAAGACCACCTGTCCAACACTAGAGCTGCAGAATTTACAGAGAGCAGAACTGCTATGGGCGCCATACTTTGAAGGTCATTACATTCTGGGAACCATTCAAGGAGAGTTCTCTGCCTTCTCCAGCTCCACAAAATAATTAAAGGGTAGTGGTGGGGAGACCATACAACGTCCTTGTAACAATGAACAACTCGTGCTTCAATGTATTGGATTCTAATTTCTATACAAAAGGAATCCATGCATACTCCTGCTGGCATACAGGGTACTGCTGGAGATCTTTTCTTCTCCCATTCATGTGGCACATGGGTTTTATGATGAATTGTCAAAAGCCAAACTTGGGTTGCTTTTTGTTGGGGTGGGTGGGGGGGGCAAATAGTTTTGTGACTGAAGAATCCTCTGACTTTCTACCTTTAAAAAATTGAATTAGCACCCATCCTCACACCACCAACTCTCACAATCCCTACTGAGCTTTGAAGCAGGGATACAGGGACAGACATTGCAAAAGACAAAAGGTGGAAGAGGATTATTCTTCCAGAAGATCAATTTCCACAGTTTTCAAAGCAACCATGTGCAGATGGCTGATCAGTCAACAAAACCTTGCAGGAGGTTTTAGACGGCCCATATGATATATACTTGGGCCCCTGTGTAAATATATATTTTACCCAGGGCAGTATGGTGTTCCACTATGCAAAGGATAATCCTTTTTCTGAAGGGGTGTCAGAGGGAGCTCCTCTATTTGAAGATGTTCCCTGAAGGTCTTCTCTGGCTGCCCAGTTCAGGGCTGGATTATAGATAAAGAACTGTAAGAAGGGAAAGCAGGGGCCTGGACATTCCCTGTCAACATTTGGATCCTGGCATAGCACAAATTAACGGGACGTGGTGGCGCTGCGGGTTAAACCGCAGAGCCTCTGGGTTGCAAGGTCAGAAGACCAACAGTTTGAATCCACGTGATGGAGTGAACTCCTGTCACTTGTCCCAGCTCCTGCCAACCTAGCAGTTCGAAAGTATATAAATGTGAATAGATAAATAGGGACCACCACATTAGGAAGGTAAATGGCATTCTGTGTCTAGTTGTTCTGGCCACGTGACCATGGAAACTGTCTATGGACAAAAGCTGGCTCTATGGATTGGAAATGAGGATGAGCACTGCCCCCTAGAGTCAGACATGACTAATTGTCAAAGGGAAACTTTACCTTTAGCTATAGCACCAATTGAAGGCAAACTACCCCCAGTTAAGCAGTCATGATAGACATTATCAGTTGCATGCTAAGTTGAAATATTGAGTATTCAACAGGTAATTTCTCAACTAGGGACAATTTGCCCCCCAAAAGTTGCACCATTTGCATAGCTCCATGAGAGGGTTTGGACCATTAAATAGTGCATACATGCCTTCTATCCAGCAAATTTCTAATCTGATACACCTTCCCTTCCCTAATGTCTTGGCTCCAGGGAGGACCCCATGGAGCCTAAAACTTGAGGAAAAAGCCAGCGGATGTTATGTGGCCTCCTCCTCCTCCTCCAGTGATGATAGTGGGTGACATGCTCCACTCAAAGGTGTTGGTAGCCATCACTGCCTGTCATTGATCATCACCGCTGCAGCTGGTGCCACTTGTCCTTGTTTCTTCAGAGTAAGCTGTTTTTCTTAGTCTCTCCCCCCCCTTTTAAAAAAATCTTCTTCAAAGCATAGGGGACAGCCTGTCATCACTCTTCAGTTTTCCACAGCAAGCGGCCTTCTGCTTCCCCTTTTCACCTTCACCCAGCAGGACAGCAGTGCTCTTTCTTCTTCTCTTCCATAGTCCACATAGTGTTGGGGTGTTTCTTTTCTGCTGCCGCCTTCACACTTGTATCAGGAAGAACTTCCTTGTCCTTTGTGGCTCATAGCAGGTTGTGGCCAAGTGGCACATTGCTCCCATCTCAGTGGTGGGACAGCATGGGCTGTCCTCATCCAGGAAAAAAAATCTACAAGGTTTAACTGAGTTTATCTTACTCCACAGGCGTATAGGGCCCATGCTTCCTGCTTTTCTTGTGTTTTATTTTCTCCCTTATATTTCGTCATCTTTCTGTTTGATTGGATGGAGTGAAGCATTCCCTTCTGAATCAACACTACAGGGAATGTTTGCTGAAGCTTTTTATTGCTCCAGAGCTTTCCTCTTGATAGAGGAAGTGAATTCTCAGAAATTAAAACAGTAAATTTAAAATCTATGAACGAGGGTTATTGTGAGAAAACCTGTCACTCAGAGGATGCATCAGAGCCATGGTGGCACACAGTAGCATAATTTAAAGTGACAATAGTTCTTTCATCAAATGAAAGCAAAACAAAATAGAAAGCTCTTTCATCAATATGGAGGTCACTACTGAAGAACTTGAGTTTTCCTCACAATTTTCTTAATGAGTTCTGTCAGGCCTCATAACTTGGTTCCTTCATCTCATTATTTTGCTTAGAATACTTCAAGGGAAAGAAAAAGTAAGGAAGCTTTGACCAAAGTATGACTGACATCACCTGCAGGAAGTCAATTTTTTTTTTGGTTTAGATTAGCTTTTTGGAATTAGCTTTGTTGCTTGTTGTAAGGATTGATGCTTTATTGTACCATAATCTCTCTATTTAATGGTGGGTTGCCAGAATGAAAGTTGGCACATATCTTCAGGACACAGTTTTGCATGTCAGACTGACACACCTACCCGATACTTATCCTCTGACCATTTTCAAGGTAGACTTGAAGAAATCAAACATGATGAATGCCATTGGTTATTTCCATCACTGTAGGTGCACAGCATAAATCTCAGCAGCAGATTGCAACTTGTTAATGAGTTGTCTCTTGTAGTCCTTGTCATGTACCAGTTTAGTGGCTCAGTGCAAGATGATGAATGCAAGCAGTAACTCGTTCACTACTGGCTATTCACCACAGCAGTTTGTGCAGTTCTGCACTTCTGCCTATGTGAATAACCAGTAGGATTTTTCCTACTCTACTCTAATACAATTTTATCTTCTTTTAACAAATAGTATCTTTGGTTTTAAGACAATAGCTGGGGTGCTTACATAAAAAGCACAGAGATGGCATGTTAAGGTATGTGGGTAGGACTTCCAGGTTTCGTGTATGAAAACCCAGGAAATTGCTGCAATTCTCCGGTCTCCAAGTGAAGAAAAAGTATCTCAGGTTAAGCATCACTGGAGGAAGGTTTTTTATTATATTTGGTGGCATGAATGCCTGGGTGCCCTCACTACTCCCAGCTGGCACCACAACTCACTGGCTCAACATGAATGTGTCTGCGTTTGTACTATGTACATATTGTTCATTTAAGAAGTAATGGAAGAGGCCCTCTTGTGCTCTCTACCATTCACAAAGTGACACAACACAAGGGAAAATCCCAGAAGCTGACTCCTATTTTCATCAGTTAGCCACTTCTCCTCCAAACACAAAGTAACTGTTAGAACTGTTTTTCAACAAATGTAAATGGTAGTGAGCAGAAGAGGACACCATGTAGGCCATCTTGACTACAGATGGGCATGATTCAGAAAAAAATGTGATTTGTTTTTATTTGTGACTTGTCAAGGTTGACGAATCACAAATTACAAATTTATTATTTTCTCTGACAAATTGATGTATCGACTCATCAATTCATCTCTTTTACTTTGCAACCCTACAAAATGTGCCCCCCGGCTCCTAGAGACACCATATTCACAGGAAAGCTTCCCCTGACTCTCCTCTACAACCCCTGCAATTTGCTGAAGTTTGGGTTTCAGACATGTGAGTTATATACCCATAAGGAGCCTCCCTCAGGAAAATTCCTCCAGGCACCTAGAGAAACCAAAATCACATGAATGTTTCCCTTGACTCTTCCCTACAGTCCCTCCAAGTCTGGTGAAGATTGGGTTTGAGACAGTGATGGGATTCAAATAAATTAACAACAGGTTCTATGTCCTAATGATAAATAAATAAATAAATAAATAAATAAATAAATAAATAAATAAATAAATGAATGAATGAATGAATGAATGAATGAATGAATGAATGAATGAATAAATAAATAAATAAATAAATAAATAAATAAATAAATAAATAAATAAATAAATAAATAAATAAATAAATAAATGCCCAGGACAGTGGGATCCGATGAGGGTTTCTTCCACAGTGATCTCCCTACTGCCTATCATCACAACTACTTCTCACATGGTTAGGACATCTGGATAAGTGTATCTGTTTGGGTATACCGCTGCTGTTACCCTCACCGTGGGCATCTGCCAAACACACACACACACATAAACACACACCTCTCAGTGGGTGCTTATGACCAAGTTTGACAGAGAACTGACACATCTCTCCTTCCATTTACCTCCTATTTCACCCTATAACTCACCAGCAAAAATTGCTTCCCTCCCCTTTCCTGCTTCTGAAATGACTGATAGCCCTGTTTACTGTTACCTGGAGGCTGCCTTTGCGCACCTGTTGTGGAGTTCTTCTCCCCCCCCCCCTTCCTTCTGGCTTGGAAGGTATGGTCTCTTTTCAATCTGTCGCCACTTCACCTCCACCCCACCACCTCAATCGGTCCTTCAGTTACTGACTCCTCTGAGGTCTCCTCCTCCTCCATCTTTCCCCTCCACCCCTCACCCACTGCTTCTCCTTGCCAGTCGCTTTGAGGGGTGTTGGTGTTGGTGGCGGCACTGGTGGTGATTATGGCTTCCCTCACAGCCCTGGCAGGCTCCACCTCCCCCACTCACCCTCGGCAGCCACTTTTTCCTTTCAGTTCCCTCTTTCCCTTCATGGCACCATGGCACAGGTGGCATGGCTGGTGAGTTGTCTTCACAGCACACCAGACTCACGGTAAATCCCATCCAACCTGGTTCCCATACAGTACCCACCGTGGCAGATAGGTGCTTTTGACTGTGGCACCTACAGCGACCTTCCTCAGTGTGGCGCAGGAAGGGAGGCAACTAATTGCACCCCCCTCCCCCCCGCTCGTCGCTGGTCACCTGGCCCCTCCTCCTTCATTCATCTCAGGCCAGCAAACAGTTCTAAGAACCAATAGTACATTTAGGAACCGGTTCTATAGAATAGGTGCGAACCTGCTGAATCCCACCTCTGGTTTGAGATATCTGAGTTATACACCCACAAAGTGGGTCCTCCTGAAGAAAGTGCCATTTAGCACACTGGTTCTTAACCTTGGGTTACTCAGGAGTTTTGGACTGCAACTCCCAGAAGCCTTCACCACCAGCTGTGCTGACTGGGGTTTCTGGGAGTTGTAGTTCAAAAGCATCTGAGTAACAAAGGTTAAGAACCACTGATTTAGCAGATGGCTTGGGGAAACCCAATCTTTACCAAACTTGGATGGATTGCTGAGGTGAGTCATAGGAAGCTTATTTATGATTTTAGTGTCTCTGGTTGCCTGGGTGCCATTTCATAACCCAAGAAATTGACAAATAAAAAATAGCTAAAATTTATTGATTTGTATTTGCAAGGCATTGGTTCATATGAATAAGAATTAGGAATTAGCGATTTTTGAACAAATTTGGTGATTCATTTGTTAAATTCACACTTTCAAGCTGCCCCTTGCTATGTTCCTGCTGGTAACATGGCATGATAGTTTGCTGCAATATTGGGTTGTTTCCTGGAGTTTTGAAACATGGATACAGAAGCACAATATCCGATATTGATAAATCAGAGGCTTGTTTGTTTGTTTGTTTGTTTTTACAGAACTGAATTTCCTGGCCTATTTAAAATAGAAGTTTAAGTATACATACACTATATGCAAATTCCAACAGAAACTTCCCTCATGTAGAATTCCCAATGCTAGAGGATTTTGTACTCTGGTTGCTGGGAGCAGAAAGACGCAAGAATAGCTGGGATGTACCTGTAGTTCTTCTGTGCCAAAATATTTTGAAGGGCTGTTTTGGAATTAATGAAATGGTGAAGAAAAAGTGCAAGTAAGTACAACACATGCAATGGAGAAACATACATACCTTTTAACCTCTCAGGTAAACTGAACACCCACTAGAGCAAAATGAGTAAACTGAAGCTAACCTATGATGCACATATAATGAAAATACCAGACTGACTAGAAACAACAGTATTGCTTGGGAAATGTGGGTGGGGGCAGTAGGAAGAGAGGAAAGTCTATCATGATACAGATTGCCCCAATAAAGAAAGCCACAGCCCATTAATTTGCAAGATCTGAGTAGAATTTATTGGAAAAGACATTGTTAGGGGGCAGTAAAAAAATGAGAGAGAAACCTAATATGAGATTCTCTTAGTTTGTGAGGTTTGAGTAGAGGTGTTAATGATAGGGCATATTGGAGGTCATTAACTCATGTAGCCACCACATATTAGAAGTGACTTGATAGCAGACAACATCTTTGGAGTTTTTTCTCAGTTACAAAATGATTGTATATGAGAAGACAAGTGGAACAGTTGAAACTGTGATAGGATACAGGCACCAAATATCTGCTAAGTTTGAGTAAGACCATCTGCAGCCACTATTAATAATAACAATAATAATAATAAAAACAGAAATCTCACAGTTTAAATAAGTGTCTATAACACGTGTTCTCTATTCTTTTAAAATATATTTAAATATTTTTACAACCATACACAGAATATCTGTACAAGCACAAATCCCTATTTAGCCAGGAAGGAGTTAAAATTTAATGAGTCCTGATTCACAAATTCAAAATTTCAGATTGCCCACATTTCCCCTTTGAAACCTGTGTCAAGAGCCTGGTCTCAGAAGTCATTAGAAAATGTTTACTGAACACACTTAGAGCTGGGACAAATGTGACTGTTATGTGCTTTTATAATGCAAAAATACTCTGAACTGGCTTTACAAAAATGTATGCTGATTCACTGGATACATATGGCAAAGTCTTCCCATTCTGGAGACTATCACTCTATTAGTTTCTTTAAAACAAATCTGGTTTTTAACTCCTTCCATAATATGTAACTGTGACTTTCTTTGACCTAATTCTCTCTCACTCCTACAATGAATACATTCTAAAATCTATCTGGCAAGCTCAGTATATAGCAAAGTCACTGGTTTTCCCTTTGAAAGCCTTCTGGGGATCCTGCAGCCTGAATTCTTTCCAAATAAAAAAGTGGGTGGGGTCCACCAGTCTCTTTCAAGATAAGCAAGAGGTGTCTTTTCAGTTTATATGAGCTATTTTAAACTTGTAGGCATTTAAGTTTGCCTATTTCTGCAATGGGGGGGGTGGCGAGTAAAAACAGTTTTTCTTTTAAAAAGCTATACACAGAAAAATCTTTGTCCAAACTTCCCCAAATCTGGCACAGAGCAAGAACATACTGTCTACTACAACTGTTTCAAATTTGCTGCTGATCTGAACTTCAGTGTCAGAGTCACCCATTTTTAGAATTGTCTTGTAGAATATTGATTCGCTCTGCCACACAGTAACACAGCACATTATTACTCAGCTATAACCCACATATGCAAATATGTCTATGAAAGTTTTACATAACTGTGCATCTGAATGTTTACACTGAAAATATGGTGAATTGCATAATCTGTATGCTTGTGCTCAAAAAAGCAGCCGCAGTGATGGCAAGTCAGTTCATGCATTTTGTAGCTGAAATTGTCTTGAACTTTAAAAATGTATCTATAATTTACAGAACAATACCTCAGCTTCTCATGCATGCTTTAAGGGCAGCACATGCAACATGTAAATGTGACATTTCCAGTCCGTTATTTAGAGTAATTATTATATTGATTATCACCAACAGATGCTCAATAGAAAGAGATACCTCTGCTTCCTGTAGGTCTTAAAATGTGCAAAAAAAATCTAATCATTATTATTTTTTTTACTGGTTGAACATTTGTGCATTTAAAATACTATACTATGTGAAAGATGGGTCCAAACATACAAACACCTACACTCAGTCTGATGAGCAGGGCTGAGAAACTTGTGGTCCTCCAGATGGCATGGGGCCACAGTTCTCATCTTCCCCCATCATTTCCTGTGATGGCTTGGAATGATAGAATTTGCAGTGCAACACCACAAGTAGGGCTGCAAGTAATCCAATGCTGTTTAAATAAAGTACCCTGTTCCAGAATTTCTGCCCTACTAACAACGTTCACTGCTGGCTCTACTTCTGTTTAGGGAGAAGAATGTAGCTGAAATGTGATGTGCAACAGACACTTTTTCTCAGGGGGCAACCATGACCTATCGTTGCTATCTGAACCATAGGTAGTTGACACCATTAAAATGGCTGCCTCAGCAAAACAGGGTCCCATATATGTTCATGGTGATGGAAACAGGGTAATAGAAACCACACATTCATTTAGAATCCAACTAAATAGATATATACAGCATGAGGTTAAATGAGCCTGAATTAATCCTTTCATTATGCCATGACCACAAAAGTTTGTTTCCTTCTCTGTAGATCTTGTATTGAGCCTCTGAGTTAGGGAAAAACCCTTTTGTTCCTGCTGAAATGAAGATGGATCAGATCTTCTCAGTGGCAAGGACACTCAGTGGACACTTAAAAGATGTTTAGTGGTGGAAAGACAGCTGAGCCAATCGCCCACAGTTGGACCTTGGATTTGGGGAGGACAATTTCTCACTGAGCTTGTCTGATTTTTTTCTCATTGATGCTTAAAGTATACGTTACAGAGAACACTTCATTAAAGAGGCAATTCCTTAACTGCTGAAAGATATCTTGCTGCCAGCACATGAGCTTGGTGCACATTCTGTAGACAGTATAGCAAGTTGCTTCTTTTTGTGATTGTTCATCACGAGGTAGAAATCATATATGTAGAGCAGTAGCACCATTTCAGCTTCTAATGACCCAGACTCCATCATATACGTATAGCCGGATTCTGAGTTATCTGATTCCTAGCTCTCAGAGCCAGCACATCTCCAGTCTGGTCCCTAAATAAAAAATAGGATACATAATTCAGACCAGTTCAGTATACATAATGACATAGTAGGAGTAAGCTCCACTGAATATTGCAGGAGCGATTCATGAATAAATATATAGAGGAGTGTATTGTACCATATGTTTATTCATGAGTAGCTCTTGCAATATTCAATGGAACTTACTCCTACTATGTTTAGGACTGCAGCTGTGCAGTGAAATCCTGTGCATGTTTATTTGGGAATGCGTTCACTTGGGAATTAGGGACATGGTGACTCTACGGGTTAAACCGCAGAAGCCTCTGTGCTGCAAGGTCAGAAGACCAGCAGTCGTAAGATAGAGTTCACGTGACGGAGTGAGCTCCAATTGCTTGTCCCAGCTCCTGCCAACCTAGCATTTCAAAAGCATGTAAAAATGTGAGTAGATAAAGAGGTACCACCTTGGTGGGAAGGTAACAGCATTCTGTGTCTAGTTGCGCTGGCCACGAGACCACGGAAACTATCTACGGACAAATGCTGGCTCTATGGCTTGGAAACGGGGATGAGCACCACCGCCTAGCGTCAGACACAACTGGACTAAATGTCAAGGGGAACCTTTTCATTTATCTTACTTGGGACCAAGTAAGTAATGAAGCTTACTCCGAGGTGTGTTGAAAATGGCATCCTTGCTTTATGTGGCTTTCCATTCTCTCATCATTTGAATTATTTGTTTTAAATTTTCTAATGTAGATTGCCTCAGCAGGTCTCTAGACCAACAGATTGAGTGGAGCCCTCATTTTGACACTTTTGTAAATAACAGATTGAGTTAAATTCTCCTTTTAGGTTAAATTTAGAGTTGGGATTTTATTCTTGGTCTTTGCAGATCCTCAGACGTGCAACCCAGTTTCAAGCCATTTGCTTCTTATGCCTTCCTTCCTTCATTGATAGGTACAATGTTAATGCTTCACATTATTTTCTCTGAAATCTTCTTTTCACTCATGTCCGGAATCATTCACTTTATCAGTATTCTATGTGGATACAGACTTTAAAACCAAAACAGATACCTTTGTGTCATATTCTGCTACATTATGACCTTACCCCCAGCATTTAAACTCGAAAGAGAACACAAGGGGATTATATAAAAAATGGCTCTGGCACACTACAGTCTTTGTATTTCACTTGTCATTAAATACTTCTTTACTGAAAAATATTGTTATATTCCTGTTTTGAGGTAATGCCTCCTCAAGGGTTTCTGCAAAGGTAAAAGGTAAAATAATAAAATATACAGTTAATTAAAATAACAAAATAACACCCATGATACAGCTGGCCCAGTTAATCTTCTTAATTCATGCCATCTGACAACAATTTTTTAGCCATGGGCCACATGCTGACCCACTGATAATAATCATCATCTTAGAACTGCAGAACTGGAAGGGACCCTATGGTTCATTGAGTCCAGCCCTGTCAAGGAAGGCACAGTGGGGAATTGAACTTCCAACCTCTGGCTCTGCAGCCAGAGACCTAAGCCACTGAGCTGCATCTATTCCTTCCAAAGGATTGGTCACCCCCACTTTTAATTGACCCCAGAAATGCACTGACAGCTGGCACAGCTAGTGCTGAATTATGGTTGTTGTTGTTTAGTCGTTAAGTTGTGTCCGACTCTTCGTGACCCCATGGACCAGAGCACGCCAGGCAGTCCTGTCTTCCACTGCCTCCCGGAGTTGGGTCATATTCATGTTGGTTGCTTCAATGACACTGTCCAGCCATCTCATCCTCTGTCGTCCCCTTCTCCTTCTGCCTTCACATTTTCCCAACATCAACGCCTTTTCCAGAGAGTCTTCTCTTCTCATGAGATGGCCAAAGTATTGGAGCCTCAGCTTCAGGATCTGTCCTTCCAGTGAGTACTCATGGTTGATTTCCTTTAGAATTGATAGGTTTGTTCTCCTTGCAGTCCAGGGGACTCTCAAGAGCCTCTTCCAGCACCACAATTCAAAGTATGGTACATGCTCTGATTACCCAACCTTGTAAGCAAGTGGCAGCTGTGTGGTATACCGACTAAAGTTCCTGGACCACCTTTGAACATTGCCTGATGCCAATAGTAGTCTAGTCTACTCTGGATAGAACCAGGGCATGGATGACTGGCAAGGTATGCTCTGCACTCCATCTAGCGGTACAGTTAGTGAATCCAACAAAACTGGAGAGTGAGAAGTTGATCCTGTAGGGAAGCGCAACCCCTTCCAATACTTCTAGTCAGGTCACCTTGTTTCCACAGTCACTGTCCTTCTGTCTTACTTGGGGTAAGCGGATATGCAATGTCTTATTCTGATCCTAAAACAGTGTAACCTTATAATAAACCAATGCAGCTATCCTACGGTCCTGATTGTAAATGTTGTGAGAATCACTCTTGGATCTACCCGTGTCACCCGAGTGAGTCAGGAGGTGAGGCTGAGGAGCCTGATGCCGAGGGAGGCCCGGAAGGTAAAAACAAGAAACCGGGCCTTCTCGGCGGTGGCTCCTCACCTCTGGAACAACCTGCCTCCAGAGATTCGCGCAGCTCCCTTGCTGGGTATTTTTAAGTAACAACTGAAAACATGGATGTTTAGACAGGCCTTCCCTCCCAGTTAATCCCTGACCTCTCTCTTGCATTCTTTATTATGTTTTCCCTTTCCATCTTATAGAATTTTAATCTTGTACAAATTGCTTTTAATTATATATTGGTTTTGTATTTTGTGTTTTGTGCTGTAAGCCGCCTAGAGTGGTCAATATGACCAGATAGGTGGGGTATAAATGGAATAAATAATAATAATAATATAAGACCCAGACTCTTAGGCTACTAGAAAACATAGCAGAATGGCATTACAACGAAACCAGAGCTTCAAAAAAAATTCACACCTGCTTTCTTTTTCTTGATAGAAATGTGCTAAATTGCCAGGGCCTTACATTTAGTCATTTTCCCTCTGTGCTTCACTGGGTGAATTCATTTAACCGATGAATGCATTTTTGACTGATAAATGTATAGGCTGGGTTTTTAGAAAACTGGCAGCTTAAATTTGCCCTGACAGCAAGGTCTTCTGAACAGTACACCATCATTCGCCACTGAAGGAGGTGTAAAAACCCTACTTTACCAAGCACAGGTCTGAAAACCATTGATTGAACCAGATATAATAATACTAATTTGTGCCGTTGCCCCTGCCTTTCCGCTCCATGATCCAAACACATTGTAAATGTTGTGAGAATCACTCTTGGAAGCTCTGCCTGTCACACAATGTTTTGATGCAGATCTTTGCAGGAGGAAAAATGAAGCAGAGAAGCAAATAATAGGAAGGCTTCATAATGACAGCAGATTGACAAGGGTGGGATTTATTTAAATGATCATCTCATCTGATCAACATAATATATGAAGAGGAACCTTAGTCAAACCTGTGCATTAGCTTCTCCAAACTGCGGTTTCTCTTTTCAGACAGGAAATTATCTGTATCATGTCAGAAATGGACACATGGTCCTCCCCCTCTGACAAATTTTTAGCAGTGATAGCTCTATTGATTTGCATTATGTTGAATGTTGTTTTTGTTCTTGTTGTTTGGCGTCAATTTGCCTCCAACGTACGGCGACCCCATGAATGAGTGATCTCCAGAATGTCCTGTCCTCAATAGCCCTGCTCAGCTCTTACAAACTCAAGCCTGTGGCTTCTTTTAGGGAGTGAATCCATCTCATATTTCGTCTTCTTCTTTTCCTGCTGCCCTAAACCTTTCCCAGCATTATTGTCTTTTCCAGAGAATCCTGTCTTCTCATACTGTGCCTAAAATAGGATAGCATCAATTTCAACATTTTTGCCTCCAGAGGTAGTTCAGGATTGATTTGCTCCAGGACCCACTTGTTCATCTTTCTGGAAGTCCAGCGTATCCACAAAGCCAGCACAACATTTCAAATGAAAAAAACATAACAAACCTCAACTATGCCAACCGTGGTCTCCTACTAGAGCTGAGATTTCTTGGGCTGGATGAGTGCTTGGAGTGCAGTATGGTCCTTCCAAGATGGAGTGTATTGGTGGTAAAGTCACAGAGCATTGAGATTCTTTCACATCTTCAGTGCTATTCTGAAGAATTTGTATTTGTGCGCGTGCATGTACATGTGTGTGTGTGTGTGTGTGCATGTGACTTGTTCTTGGATGGGAAATTAAGACTCCTTAGGTGTGCAGAAGACTAGCTCCTGATGGAGATGAAAGATGCTGGAACTGATTTGTGCGTATGGATGAACATTTCTGCCTGAGTTTGGGAGCTTTCCTTGAACTTACTGCGGTAGTCTTGTTGAACCTCTTCACTCTGACGCTTACTATTACACCCATGCATCCTCATAATTTGTAACCATCACACCAGAATGTGACATTCCCATCTTCCACTGCTTCTCCTCAAATTATGGGAACTACCCCCACACAGTGATGTCACAAGTAAAGCCTCATTCCGCGCAATCCTGCTTGTAAAGTTCCAGAAATGGTAATGCCATTCCTTCTCTGTCACTGTTTCTGCTGACCCATTAAGCCAGTGTTGTTGAGTAGTAAGGTGGGAGGGTTCTTTGGTTTACATGAAAGTGGGATAAAGAATCTTTGAGGAAAGGGCTGAAAGTCATTGTGCTTTCCAGTTTTTTGATTCCCCAAAGAGGGTTACCCCAACAGGGCAGTATAAACAAAATGTCGAATATCTGATTGAACACTGACAGTTTCCCCATTATGGTGCTTCAGCTAGTTAGAGGGGCTCCCTTTCAGGTCATAAAGCTGCTTCTCAGCTATCCTGAATGATATGGAGAGAAAAAACAACCACCACACACACTCCTCTATGGGTAACATGAACAACATAGAAGGGTAAGGAGGTGCAATTGAATGTTGCAAGCATGAAAGTGCAAAAGGAGTTATTTCCAGGTGGTTGTGAAAACCTAGAGTCACAACATTCTTTGTGGTGGCACCCTGGTTATAAACTCTCCTTCTAACCCCCCCCCCATGTTTATATTTTGGGAATCAGTTAAAAATAGATATCTTTGTACAATTTTGGGGGGAACAAGCCGACGTTAAGTTTATGTTTACTTGCAGCTTGTTTGCATTGTTTTCATAGTAGTTTCAGCAGGCATTTCCAGGCAGTTGTAATTTTCGATGTGCACATTGTGTGATTGTAGATTTATAACTTTAGATACTTAATAATGCTATTTTAATTGGTGTTCTTATGTAACGTTAGCTGCCCTGGGTTCTCATGAGGAGGTCAGTTAGTTATATGCTATGGAAGTTCTATGTTATATTATATGCTGTCAAATCAGAATGGACGCCTAGTGATCCTAATAGGGCTACGTGAGATGTTCAAGGAATGGTTTTACCAATTCCGCTCCCCCAGTGAGCTTACATGACTGAGTAGGCATTTGAACCCTGGTCTCCAGCACCCTAATCCACTACACCTCACTGAGTAGCGATTGATTGGTTTGATTGTTTGATTTAGAGCAGCATCAAAGTCCAAAAGAAAAAATGGGAGGTTGACCAGGGAGAACTAGCCAGGTTTCACCACAGGAAGGGAAGATTAGATACTGAATTATCACATTTAGCTCAAAATGAAGAAGTGGCTATACCCTGAAGGAGGCAGTAATTAACTGAACTGCCTATTTATCATAGTCTGTCATTGTTTACAAACAATATAATGAATCTGATTGTACCATTAGACTCCAGGCACCTAGGCTACAGAATCAATCTAGCAAGACTCAGCAGCTGTTCAGGGACAGACAGCCTAACCTGATTAAGTGATGTTCTCAAATACAGTTGTAAAATGGGCATAGGCAAACATTGTGCTCTCAAGAAACATTTTAAGAGGAACAAGCAGATTGCTATTATGACCCAGGTGTAGCTGTAATGATTAGGCCTGCTCTGTGAAAGGGGGTTTCCAAAGCATGAGACAGATGGACACTCAATTGATTTCCATTGGATGGATGCCTTTCCTTTATAGTTGTGTTCAATTGTTAGAAGCATAAATCATACTCATATATAGAGATGATTGCACTAAACTTATGCCCTCTGTCTGTGATTTCGCCATCCTCTTACATATGGAGGGCAAATGCATTTGAAGAGGAATAGCTCATGGGGCATTTCTCTCTTAGTCAGCTGCACACTAATTTCCCTGACATTGGAAAAACTGCCATGGATAGTGGAGGTTCTCCCTCTTCAGAATTATCAACCACCACCGATAACAAAACTGGGGGTAGTAGGGTCCAGAACTAGAGTGATAAATAAATAAATCCCCTCTACATGAGTCTTCTCCCCCCCCCCCTTTTTAAAGAAAACTAAATAGGTCTAATGTCTTAAAAGGAAATGGGAGAAATGTATTGCAGTTTCCCCTATAGTCAGCTGCCTCACTTGCAGGCATTTGACTCTGTTGAATGAATCTTCATCATTAACAAAGAGATTCTACTCTCTCAAAGGCTTGCACACATTTTCATGCACTTTTCATTGGCTTAATTTGGCTACTGGAATGTTTCTTATGCCCCCTACAGCTACTTTTAATGATACTGTTAAACCAGCCTTAAACATGATTAATTGGATTGTGTAAACAAGAAGTACAGTTTTTGGATACATTTCTAAAACTGCACAAGGGCATATAAGCAGTATATTCTATTAGAAATCTATTAGCCTTTATATATAGCCTCCAGCTTCCACTGAGAACACATCATCAAATCCATTTCCTATTACCAAGCTCTCCAATATAACTGGATTTGTTCAGAACTGCAGAACAGAGAACCAGAATTCATGGATGTAGAGCAGGCAGTTCTTAAACCACAGAACCCACTCAACATAGTAAAAAAAGTGAATTCACAGTGCTAAACTGTTAGCAGACACAACCAAAAGATAGAACAGCAAAACATCAGTAGTAGTCACCTACAGTTTACAGCTTGATCAATGACATGCTTTGCCTACAGACAGACCCCTAATCTTAAACTAGGACTGACATCCAACAGGCCGGACAACATGGAGATGGAGACAAGATCAAGACCCTGCCACAAACTAAGTTGCCAGCTGTGAGCCCATATGTACACTGAGAGCACCATAATGAGTCCCTGCAATGTCAATCACAACATCAGAGGATCGTTTACTTGTTCATCCTATAAGCCAGTGGCTCCCTTTTTGGAGTGCAATTCCCAGAAACCCTGGCCAGCACAGCTGATGGTGAAGGCTTCTGGGAATTGCAGTCCAAGAATATCTGGGTTACCCAAGGTTGGGAACCACCCTTCTAAGTTGATTTACACTATTTCCTGCCAAGAGTGCCCCTCTGCATTCTTTGTAGGAAAAGCAGCACAATCTCTGTGCAAAAGAAGGAATGGATACCAGTCTGATGTCAGGAATGACAAAAGAGTTTTTAGAACACTTCAGTTTTAGAACACTCCTATATAAAATGTGGCCTGATATTTTGAGATTAACTTCTTGACATTCCTATTCCTGTGTTAAGGACACATTGTCAATTGGTTGTTGTTTATATATCCTCCCCTGGTCATGACCTCCCCCTATATGTATAAATACAGATGGCTCGGTGTAAGTACTCCATGTATCTGAGGAAGTATATTTTGAACCATGAAAGCTTTCACTGAAATGAATCTGTTAGTCTTTCATGTGAGGCAACATCTTATCCTTTGTATTTTTTCTCTCTTGCATCCCCCCACCACCCACTTAATGCTGTCAATAAGCTGGATTGCTTACTATTGTTCTAGTTATAGTTCTGAACTACTTTGAAATGCTTTCTTTTCTGATGAAGAGCAATGTATGAGTATAATGAATAAATATATTGAAAGGGCTCCTCCAGAACTGACAATAGAGAAGACATGATCCTTTTTCCATTCATGCAAAATGGAATGGTTACAATTCTTGTGGCAAAGCAGCAGCTTGTCACCTTGATTTGATTTTTACTTTATTGCATGGATTTCATGCAGAGTGATAATTCAATGTTGCTTAGTTCTTTTGTTTGGTTTCCATCGTCCTTGACGTTTCTATAATGCAGCGGCCTAGTCAGTATGGTTGGTTCTCTTACAATAATGATGGCATGGCTCATACAGTTAAAGCAGTAAGAGTTTGGTGAAGAGAGTAACACTCACAATTCAGGTCATCAAGAAACCTGAGGCTAAAATGATGACACCACCATCATCTAAATAAATGGGAATCATGGACTGAATATATCGTGTCAGACCAATCTTCAGTGACTAACTGATATTTAGGGAAAAGCCTAACAGACTTTTAGAGCTTCAGGAAACATTTCAAAATCAGAGCTTGGAAAGTTACATTACAATTTAATCTGTTACAGCTATAATATCAACGTCCCATAAAATCATTACCATTACAGCTCCATTTGTTAAATACGATCTTCCTCAAATGTAACTACTTATCTCAGTGTAACTTGCTCCTTAGTTTTATTTACTTTTAAAGAAAACATCCGAGTGTAGTGGTACCAGACACAGCAGTAATCTGACACCTATCACATTCTTTTATCACCTTTTAGCAAGTCCAGACTTTTTTTAAAAAAACTAGTTATACCACAAAAGGAGTAAAATTGGTCTGTGGAATCAGGATTCAGTTGAATGCAGCAGCCATAGTCTGAATGACACTTTAGAAAGAGTTAAATATTCAGTGGCCAGATCTATTCCCAACCACCCCTAGAGGCTTCTTTTGTGCTTTGAGACTAGTCCATTGATCTAGGAACGCTAACAGTCCAGTGGCTCATTATGTAAATCACACAGGCTGGTATCTTTATCAGGCTTCTGCTGAGCAAATTCAGTCCAAGGCAGTAACCATAGATTTCCCTGCTTGGTCAGCCATTGCCACTGCACAAGAGGAAGATGGTTTCTCCACAGAAACCACTTGGGTGAGTGGTGCAGTCCTGTCTTACTAACCTGAGAGGACTTTCGGCCCAAGAGAACCTCAGTAGAACACCGGCCAAAGCTTGCAGCTCCAACTCTGCTTTTTATTTACTCTAAATCAGTGTCCCACTCTGGCTGTGAACCTTCCTGCCTGGGAGGTGAGGGTTTTTTTTTCTTTTCCTCCCCAGACTCTTCTCTTTTCAGATTCAGACACATAAACATCCCTGCTTATGCATGGCAGTTAGAGATGGGGATGAAGCGCCAACATTGCGCTTTGTCTTGGTTTGTCTTGGCCATTAACCTTGACGACCCAAGAACCACAAATTGCCTTCCAGTGGCCCGAAGAGCCACAAATCAATTAGTTGGTCCAGCAGCCTAGCTCTTGCTAGGAGCAGTGGGGAGGGCTGACTGAGCCGATTCCCCCCCACTGTCAGATATCAGGGTGGGGAATTGCTTCTGTCAGCTTTCTCCCATCTTTCTATGCCTGGGGAGGCAGAGAAAGACAAGGAAAGGGGGACCAAAGAGATCCCTAAACCTTGCTGTCTTTGCAAAGACAGCAGGGGGATTGCTTGGATCAGGCTTCCCCCTTCTTTCCACTCCCCTTGTCTTTCAGCGGCAGTGGGGGATCGCTTGGGTCCCACTTCCCCTGTCTTTCTCTGCCCACTTTAGAAAGAGAGCAGGGTGGGGGATCAGTTATCTATCTATCTATCTATCTATCTATCTATCTATCTATCTATCTATCTATCTATCTATCTATCTATCTATCTATCTATCTATCTATCTATCTATCTATCTATCTATCTATCTATCTATCTATCTATCTATCTATCTATCTATCTATCTATCTATCTATCTATCTATCTATCTATCTATCTATCTATCTATCTATCTATCTATCTATCTATCTATCTATCTATCTATCTATCTATCTATCTATCTATCTATCTATTTACAGCCCATCTAGAACATGTCTACTCTGGGTGGTTTACGTATAGCATAAAAATAAACTAAGGTAAAATCCAGATTAATCACAGAGTCCAAGATGGGAAAGGAAGGAAAGAAAAAGAAAAATAAGAGAGAGACCAAAGACAGAAAGACAGAAAGACAGAAAGAAAGAAAGAAAGAAAGAAAGAAAGAAAGAAAGAAAGAAAGAAAGAAAGAAAGAAAGGGAGAGATATGCTAGGTAATGTCTGTAGGGAAGGCCTGCCTGTATAGCCATGTCTTCAAGTTAATCTTGAAGGCCGTCAGTGAGGAAGCCAGATGGATCTCTACAGGTACGTAAGTTGTTCCAGAGGCGAGGAGCCACTGCCAAGGCCAGATTTCCAGTTCTTTCCCAGTGGCCCCTCTTGGCGTTAGGCCCCTCAGCCGCCCAGCCTGACTGGAGCAGGTGATATGGGTAGAACTGGGCAGAAGAAGGCGCTCTGCCAGGTATTGAGGGCCTAAACCATTAAGAACTGTGTATCTAATAGTTAGCACCTTGAAATCAGTGCAGAAGTGGATAGGTAGCCAGTGTAAGGTGGCCAAGATGAGGGAAATATAGTGGAATCTTTTCACCCCTTTTAATAGCCTGGCCACCGTGTTCTGGACCATCTGGAGCTTCCGCATCAGTCTCAAAGGAAGCCCCATGTAGAGAGCAGTACAGTAGTCTATTCTTGAGACTATGAGTGCATGGACCAGCGTGGTGAGTGCCCCTGTATTTAGATAGGGATGCAGCTGGGCGAACTGTTGAAGATGTAAATGGGTAGACCAAACCACGGACACTACCTAGGTCTCCATAGTAAGTGCCAGGTCAAGATGGAGCTCCAGACTATGAAATGAATTCTTTGTGGCAAGAGTCACCCTTTCAAAAGAGAGGGAGTTCCCCAAACCACTGACATCACGGCCATCCACCATCAGGACCTCCGTCTTGTCCGGGTTCAACCTTAGTCCGTTCGACTGCATCCATTGCAGAACGGCCTCCAAGAGATGGAACGGCATCCACTGCAGATGGAAAAAAGGAGATGTAGAGCTGGGTGTCATCAGCATATTGGTGACACAAAGCTCCACATCCCTGAATGACTCCCCTCCGCGGCCTCATATAAATGTTAAACAGCATTGGGAAGATGATCAAACTCTGCGGGACCCCACAACTGAGGGACCACAGGGTCACTACATTCTCTCCAAGCTGAACTCTCTGGGGACGGCCCTCCAAGAAGGACCAGACGTAAGCAAGAGCAAGGCCCCCAATCCCCAACTCTGAGATCCTCCCCAGGAAGATACTGTGGTCAAAGGCATCAAAGACAGCTGAGATATCAAGGAGAGTGAGGAAGGACATTTTGCCCATCAGCCTCCCTAAGTAGGTCATCCAGTAGGGCGACCAATGCCGTTTCCGTGCCGTGGCATGGCTTAGGTCCCACTTCCCTTCTCTTCCTACTCCTGGGCATAGAAAGATGGGGGAAGCTTGACTGAAGTGATCCCCCCCCCCCGGGAGAAGTACTTTGTCAGGTTTCCCTTGACTATGCCTTTGGGTAGGCATTTTTATATTCATCCCCATATCTAATGGAAGTCAAAAAAAAGGGGGAAATCCTCCTTTAGCACCAGCAGAGGGCTGCTTTCTTCCTTTTCAGCTGCTGAAACCAGAGCTAAGAATCAACATGTTAAAAGTTGCTGCTGCTGCTGCTGCTCTTTCTTGATTATTTATAACAGCTTTAGTGGGAGTGAGGGTGATATTATGGTATAGTTTTGGTATCTGGCTGTGGAACTGGAGGTTGGGAGTTTGATTCCCCATTGTGTCTCAATGATCCATAAGGTCCTTTCAAGCTCTGCAGTTCTAAGATGATGACGATGATCATCAGATTTTAACCCAGTGAGTTCTTTGAAACGAGTTTTTTGAGAGTGTCACTCTGGGCAAGCATTGACCATTTGAGGACATATCTTGTATTCTTAAAAATATATATTTTTTATTTTGGAAAATTAATCAGAAATTAACATATAGTACTGTTAACACATTGATAGTAACAAGCAAAGAAATGATGGCCAATAAATTATTTTTCAATGTACTAAAGCTAATATGAGTTGGCTGGGTAGCTCATTGAATTGGTATCTGGCTGCAGAGCCAGAGGTTAGGAATTTGATTTCCCGCCATGCCTCCTGTGAAGTAGAGCCAACACATGTAACCTTGGCCAAGCTGCGTAGTCCCAGGGATGTCCCCAGAAGAAGGGAATGATCAACCAATTCTGAGAATTCTCTACCTGGAAAACTCTATAAAGGCTCACCATGAATCAGAATTGACTTGATAAAACATCTGGCTACAGTACACAGGGGGCAGTTAAGTAGCTGTAGAGGAAACTATTAAACTGCCCCTCAGCGTGCACTCAACTCTTATTCAAGTTAATTGCCTTAGATTATGAAATCACTTTAGACATTGTATTTTACATAGTGAGTGGTGTAACACAGTGTCCAACGGATAATGTCTATGGAAATTTTTTGACTTCTGACTGTGGCCAAAATCCAGTTGTCACTGGGCTTGTGGAAGGTAAATTACGTAACTTGCAGTGGCTTCTTCCTGGCAATGAGTGAGTCTCCACTCAGATTTTTGAGCTTGTATCAATCCACCAGACTTGAATGTGCCCAAATTGCAATTTGGAGTGGGGCTTGACAGAGGCAAGTTTTAATCAAAAAATGAGGGACAGTCACTCTCAGCCTGACCTGACTCACAGAGTTGTCCTAAAAGGCAGGGGAGGAGCTCTGATCTAAGTATGCTCTTGAAAGGATTCTTCAAAATGGAGGAGAGGACCCTGCAGGCCCCCATCCCTCCAAAATAGATGCAGTTCAATGCCTACAGACATAGAAATATAAACAATAAATAAGTGCCCAGTAATGATGTTATTTTAACCTAGGAATGGACAGTGTGCCCCCCCGCCCCAAAAGAGGTGATTTTCAAGCCTCCCTACTGGGCTCCTCATGGTCATGTTCTGCTCTTAGAAGCCTCTAGAAGCAGTGGAGTACAGACAGTACACACAACTGTGTATATATGTGCATGTAAATTTATAGTCATAGATGCAAGTTTTGAAATAATTAATAAAGAAGAATAAAATAGCATCTTACCACAGTGGGTGAAACCATGACTAGTGACCTGTGTGCTGATGGCTGGCCAAGTGCTATTCACAGAGCTTCCAGGTCTCTGCTGTCGTTTCTTAAGCCTTTTCCCCAAAAACCTTCAAACCAGCCTTTGGTTGGACAGTTTCTCAAAGAGAACACTTTCAAACAGAGGACTGTCCTCAGAAAGCCCTTTGCAAAATGGCGCACAAATTCTCTCTTCTGCAAACAAACAAACAAACAAACAAAAAGATATGTCTGCTACCCTAACAGCAGTACTGTTTTTTTTTTTTAAAAAAATCTGATTACTTCCTGGTAATATCATTGTAGGGTTTCTTTCATTGTAGGAGTGTTGTATCAAAACGTGCCCTGACAATTGGGGGATGAGACACCTTGCAGCTGGCAAGGTGAGGGTACTTAGCTGGAATTTTGGCAGTTAATGTGAGGAACTATATTTTGGCTGAGGAGAAATATGAATACCAAAACTGCTACTTGGCAGTATATAAGTATATCTTAGTGGTAGGGCCCGTCTCCTCTAGTTTTTGGCTTGCAGAGTGATTACACATACATCACTTGCTGTGGCTGGCTTATGCAATGAAGTGTGGAGCTCTCTCCTTCAATTATTTATGAATTCTGAAACTCTCCTGCATCTACAGATAACAGGAGCCACAAAAAAGCAGGTGGGGAAAAATCCTTGGCCAAATGGGGTTATCTGTAGCTGAAGCGTTTTAGTCACTGAATGGGAGAGACCATTACCACGTGAGCACGGCCAGCAGAGAGAGCTACAGATGATATTTGTGCAACCTAATTTGACGTGTTTTACCACTACCAGAGGGGCAATCTAATGGCAGAAAGGGAGTGAACTGTTATGTGGCACATCAGGGTTGTAAGTACCGGGGAGTCATATTCAGCCAAATCTGATTACTGTGCACGAGACAGGGAGACAATTTTATCCTTGTTATGCAGATTAAAGAACTGAATCATGAACACAGGTATAGCTAAGTCAAGGCCACAAATTAGTTGTGCAGAGTATGGCTCTGCTTCCCCCTAAGATTCAAATATTCATAATTTTGTATAGTTCTGACTCATATTTAACATTGCTTCCTGTTCCAAAACTTGGCTGAATTCGAAGACTATAACTTTTCATTGGCAAACATGTTTCACCATCATACAGTCACTTTGTAGGAAGGCAGAAAACTGTCAGATTGGAAAATGGGTGAGGATTACCTGAAAGAGGGCACACCAAGGCCTAAATCAAATTGTCAGTCTAACTAGAGTAGGCTGACTGAATAAACAGAACTTAAGTAATGAGTTAACACCTTTTTATTGCTTCACTGGATCTACCCTGATTGAGTCTAATAATTGGATTCAGACCATATATATTGTAAGTAACTGTATTATTTTCTTGGCTTGCTGATTTTTTAAAAATGGTGAAGTCCAAATGGCAGACTTGGGTACCTTTTCACAAGGCACTGCATTGTTTTTTTTTTTCATGTAAAACGAGCATCTGAGCATCCATACTCCCATGACCAGAATCTCTTAGGAACACTTGCTGTGAATACAACTTGGAGGGGAGGTGATCCCATAAAGGAGGGCTGCATACATTGCTTCGCATAGGGAAGGAGCCATGTCTGCTTGTCAGGATCTTCCTGCCGTTGTTTGCAATGGATTAGAATGTAATTGCTCTTTGGGAAAGCTTTGGAAAGTTGCTTTGAAGAAAAATAGATATAAATGCCATGTTGGAGCTATCAATAATTGAGTAGTCATGCAACAGTGCTGTCAATCCCACTTATGGATAGGTTCTGAATGTCACTATAGGGTCCAGAATCCTACCACTATTTGTGTAATGTTTGCATAGTTTACCATGAGTAATTGCAGCTAATTGTTGATGTGCTGGGGCCCATCACAGTTGTACAGTTGGGCCAAGCACATGACCAAGATGCACCCTTGTTATTCAGTTGTAATTAACCCAATGAATGCAAAGCTGAAGTGAACAACAAAATGATTCTGGCCATTAATTCCTTTTGAATTAACTTTCCAAGCTAGAAACAGTATACAGTGCAATATGGAGGGGAAAAAAACTGCACATGAACTTGTAAACTCACAAATTTGTACACTCAGCTCAAAATCCTTTGAAATTACATTCTCTCCTGGCCCACCTCATACTATAGTCATGGGGAGCAAGATCAGTCTATACATTCTGTAGAATTTCTTGGTAAATATCATCCTGAATATTTCAGCTGACAAGTGAGAAGATGACATGTTTGAACTTGCTTTTAACAAAAAACAAAAGAACAAAAAAAGGAGGGAAAGACAGAAGGTAGATACTGTAGCACCTTATGAACTGACAGATTTGTGCAAATCCTTGTGGATTACAATCCACTTCCTGAGAACATGGGAGAAACCCCTATGTACACACACCAGCATGATTCAAGCAGTGTAACTTCACTAAAATGAATTGCTCCAAGTCAAGAAATCACCATAGACATTTAGTGCACAATAGGTAACATCTACAGTTATTTCGTAATTTGAAGTCATTCTCCTTTCAAAGTTACTCCATTTGTTTTATCCCAATAGAGATTTGACCTTCGAGTGAAAACATAGTGACAGATTTTTATGTAAATACATATTGTGGAGGTAGGGTCATCGTTAAGATGGATAGAGTCATTGGTGCCACAATACCATCTTTTTTTGAAGAAACAAAATTTGCTGGTGTGGGGGAAACTGCTACAATATTTGAACCTACTATTTTTTTTTTACATGAGGAACCGGCATGCCACAGAGAGTGCTTCAATCTAACCTTTACTCTGACCTCCTATTTTTCTCAAAGTGGAGTGTTGTCATACAGCAAAATGCTCAGCCACGCAACACCCAGCATGTACTCTGAAATAGTACAGTCCAAGAAAATATTTGCCACTTCAGTTCTGCTGTGCGTATAAACTGGATCAAAAAATAGTTTGAAGCAAATTTATGGATTTCTCTAGTCTTGTTCTCTGAACCAAAAAGCAACTGATGGATCAGAAATATAACCAAGAAAGTGTATTTATGACTGCTGAGATTTTGGTTTGACATACTTATCTTGTTGGGAATGGGGAAGAGAGAAAGATTTATATCTTTAATCTCTCAAAAATCTAGTTAGTCCATCTCTATCTGTTACTTTGCTTCTGAGGTATTATTAAAAAGTTCCTTGAATTTTACCCGAGTAATTCATCCTGTGACTGTGAGCTACGTTTGTTCTGAATTTCTTCTCTTTTTGCAAGTAAACAATAGGTAGCACCAGCTAACATTACCTTTCTGTTAAAATATCAGCTAAAGACTAAAGACCTGTGAATTGATCTGGCTCATGGATTCATTTTTCAAAAGTCCACCTTGTCCGTTTTAACTAAGCTTCTCTGTGTTCTGCCTTTTCGAAAGCTGGAAGAATTTTAAAAAAAGCAAAACAAACAAAAAAATTCAATTTAGCCATTATTGACTTCCACACAGATACACTCCAATACTAGATTCAGAAGGACTTTCAAATAAGTCTGTAAATTAAATTAGCCACACATTTTATCGACTGTCAGGCGGTTTCATCCTGAAAAGAGAAGAACTGGTAGCATAGTGGGAGAAAGAAGCTGTTTTCTTACTGCTTCTATAAACTGTGATTATTTTGTTAACATGTGTTGCAGGTATAGAAAAATAAAAGACTGAATTAGCATGTCTAGGGGGCTTTTTTCAGTTGTGCATGTTTCATTATGGCTTTGGAAAGTCTTGTTTTGCTTCAGTAAAATTGTTTTATTTTTAAATGTGTGCTTAGCAGCTGAAGTTACATCAGAGCTTGAACAGTTTCTTTTAGAAAATAGTTGGTTACAATTACAGCTGTAAGACCTGCAAGAAGAATTGATTTACTGTTCCAATTTCAGTTTAAAAAAAAAAAAACAATTCTTCACTGTCTTATTTGTCAAGAGCAACTAAAACAGTTACCATTAGGTTACTTTTTAAAATGAAGGTGCTAGTAATGTTTTTAAAATGATATTGCTAGTAATATTACAAATGCATTGTAGTGCAGTTACAATTCTATTATCAGGAATTAATTACAGGTAGTTACTATTCACTTTCAAACTCCCAAAGTTGAGGTGGTTGCATTTCTAAATCAGTCAACCAGCTGTAATGTGGATGTAGGCTGCTTGGGTCCTTTGAAGGAGAAAGATGGGGGGATATTTTAAATAAAATGAATGAATGAATAATTTTGTGATTCTTGTTCTTGTTGTTCTTCTTGCTTCTCAATGGGAAAGGATACAAGCTTTGAACAGAGACAGTATGCACAAATTGCAGAGATTCTGATGAAGGAAAAAAGGAACTCTTTGTTCTTGCCTGAAGGTTCTTGTAAGGCTTGTGACATGTCTCATCAAGCCAAGACACCTTAAACTCATAAGAAGACAGAATTTAGCAAGTATTTGCTACAACCGTAGAAGAAAAAACTCAAACAAGTGTGATACTTGGTGGCTGTCATGCCTTAGACTTGGTCCTGCTTTTAGCATCTAACTCTCAGTTCTGGTTTGTTTGGTTGTTGGCCTGGAATGAGACAAAATCCTGACACCTGGATTTTATACAGAAAGATACAATACATATCGATTCACCTGATCTGCATCTTTGGGAATCTGCATTCTAATTTCCCACATATGTAAGTCTGTCAGGTGTTTGAGGCACCAGCTGAAGTCTCAGGGTTTGCTATGGTTCCCCAGGTCTCCAGGTGTGGAGACAAGTCTAAGAATAAGTAGTAGTGGCGGGTCGGTGGGTGGGAGCTTGACATTTGTTTCTGTGGTGGATTTATGGTCATGGCAGCTCTCTCCACCCATTCTCAACTGTTGTCATGGCTCATTGGCTCAGCATGAAAGTATGTATACTCCCATTGTTCTTGTATAAGATCAGTGCATCAAAAACCAGGAGTGAGGTGCAGAGAGTGTGGAGAGACCAAGTGAGTACATCTGCTTGGCCCCATTGTCCTGTTGGAACAAGACAGAAAGTCGAACACCAGAATGTGCTTGTGAGCATTCTTGAGACTCTGAAGGACCCAAAAAAGGACACCCATAAAGGCCCATCTTTTTGTGAGATTACAAGGGCAAACCCCTGGCCTCTGATTTTGGTACTGAAATTTCAGGAAATGTAATACTACTAACCTAGCAGCCCTTCTTCTGTGCCAGAAGTATTTGCATAATATTTTCGATCTGTGCCACAGATCAAAAGTATTATGCAAAAAACTAAAGAGTTCCCTCATTGGGCTACAGCCCGCAGCCTGCAGACTTCTTAACAAGAATGGCCCGGGAAAAGTAGATCAGAAGATTTCTAAGAGTTGTCATTAAATAAAGTAACTTCTCTTATTTGAGGCCTCTGCTGAAAATCGAAACTGGTTATTATCTTTTCCTTGAAGATGGAGGATATATAAATCATGTAAGTCAATGATTAGTTCGGTGTTTTGTTCATTCACTCATGAGAGGCTGGTGGGATATTTTATTCATTTAGAAGAAAATTAAGTCCCCCCCCCCCCCCGTCCTCTAAAAAACCCTCTGAGTTCTTTCTCTTGCTGACTGGGTTTTACTTTGGGCAAATCCTCAGCTAAATGTTCATGAAAAGGAAAGGGAACCAATTATGGCATATTTATCAGTCTGTAAGGCTGCACCTACTGTATTAACGTTCATTTATGCCCTATTGATTGCAGTGGAATGCCACTGGTCAGAGAATTACAGTCGTAAACATTAAGTTTTGTTTGTTTTAATATAAATACGGTCCCCCCCCTGCACAATCAAAATACCAGTGCCAGCAGTGCTATAGAATATTCTAAAGTGCAAGTCCTGTAGCCATGTCTCCAAGAGGAACCCAATCATATGACATGAGAGACCTAAGCACTGTTTGTTTCTTATTTAAATTTAAGTAAATGAACATGCTTATATATATATATAATTCTAAACACAGAAACAGCCAAACAGCCAATGATCTCTCCAGATGCAATTACATCACCTTGATTTTGCAACTGCATTTGGTTAAAGTGATCCCAGGTTGTTTCAGATCCTGTGTCCACACTGGCCCTTCAATCCGATACAGTCTGATCTGCATCCACAGCCCCCTCCCCCTCCTTTGATATCACCCTCCTGCTGATTCCTCTCTCTCCTTTTATTGGTTGATTGAGAATATTTTTAGTCTGTCTTTCTCCTCAAAGGGACCCATGTCAACTTTTATGCTCTGCCATTAAGCCACTGGGACTATTTGATGGGTTACACACCGGTAGGGGAAACGGGACAAGTTTCCAAAGTTCTCCATACATGTGCAAATATAAACACATACCATAGAAACATTGTGTTGGAATTTGTTGGAGTTGATTCGATTTTATATCAATTTTTATCATCTTTTTTTTTGTCTCTGTGAAGGTGATCTAGTGCTAGACTCATTCGTTTATTTTTTAAAAATAAACCAAACAATACTCGAGGTGACTAAGGAGAAAGATGGCAGGGGTGGGTGTTCCTGCTGTCCCAAAACATCATGCCCCAACTTACTGCATCACCAGAAAACCACCCGAAGTCACATACCTCAGTGCTCCTGTAGAATGAAACAAACAACCACACAGGCAAAATACTATTGGAATTGTTACGGTTAAAGAAAAGTAGACTTCATGCTATATAATCTTTATTTCCGGGTGTACAGATGAAGGGATATGCATTGTGATATAGTGGATAGTGTGAGGCCTGGGTTCAAATCCCTGCTCAGGCATGGAAACTCATGGAACTGATAAAACCACTCCTTAAATACCTCACTTACCTTTAAAACCCTACTAGGGTTGCTATACATCCATTTCGATTTGACAGAATATTACATAACATACAAATGAAAGTTACACTGTGTGTGTTTCTGATTTTTAACCGGTCTATATAACAAAGGGTAACCCTGCCATGTTCTTGATCTGTCCTCCAGGTGAGCCCTCAAGATGGTCTTCATCACATTGTGACTGCTGCTGCAAGAATGGCAAAGGTGACAAAGAAGGTGAAAGTGGCACATCCTGCAATGAACTTTCCACCTCTAGCTGCGATAGCCAATCAGAAGCCAGCTCCCCTCAAGAGACTGTCATCTGTGGCCCAGTCACCCGCCAGACCAAGATACAGACTCTGGATCGACCCGTCAAGAAGGGCCCTGTTCAGCTCCTCCCACAGTCTGAAATACGAAGGAAAAGTGACAGAAGTGAGCTGCTTCGAACTCTAACTTCTGGCTCACGGGAATCCAATGCCAGTAAAAAAAAAGCAGTGAAAGAGAAGCTCTCCATTGAGGAAGAATTAGAAAAATGCATCCAGGATTTCCTCAAAATCAAAATCCCAGACAGGTTTCCAGAAAGGAAACATCCCTGGCAATCAGAACTATTACGGAAGTATCATCTATAGAAGTGGGCCTGGGGCACTGTAAATTATTGCAATTTACAGAATAAGAGTCTATATGATAAAAATTAAAACATTAACAATATTAATTTGTTAGGTCAAAAAGATTAATCCATTGCTATAGTACCACCTAATTTGCCTGTTTCACTGAAGCATTTCTAGTCACTCTGTAAACAATATATATGTCTATATCTGCAATATATATATATATATATATTTCCCCCCCCAACAGAGGAGGGTTAACAATGCATTCATTTGTTAAATTCCGAACATAAGTCAGTCAGATGCTTGCAGTGCCACATGCACATGTGAATTGTCCACTAAAGGACATGTGCAGGATGATTGTGGCACCACCAATGGGAGAACAATGTCTGGGCAGAACTTGTGGTGGGTGAAGAGTTTCTAAGTCACATGCCTTCTTGAATTCTCTTTCCATGTCATTTCTCCAAAGAGGAGGTCAAGATGGGCAGCTGCCAATGATTCTGAAAGAAAAAAAAATGTGTCATGTGTCTCAGGGTCAAAGCACATTCAGAGGAACACATCTTTGCTGCTCTTATACCATTTCCCTCCAGTCAATGTGGTCTGCTTTGTTTGTAGCGCCAGAGTTAGACGTGCAAAAGAAGCCATTGTTTACATTCCAGAGGTAATCCTGATGATACACATGCTTCCCCTTCCAAACGTGTTCTCACAACTACACCTTTTTTGCCACTCGGGGGAAACTGATTTTCTAGAAATAGATTTCTCTGAACATGTGCTTTGGCCCTTAGTTTGCATTGAGAAAGAGTGTGTATATATATGTCTGTGTGCCACATAAATTATTTCCCTCCTTTAACTATGTGTTCTCACAAAAACAGCTGCTAGAAATCATCGGGCAGCTCATTTACTCTGTGGACGTCTGTACAGATTAAACCTGTGCTCCTGTCTTTTTTGGCAATGACATCCTCCTCTGGATATGGGGGTTGGGGAGAGAGATTTGAATTTGCTCTGTTTGCACATCATGATCATTGAAGGGCCACAGACTGCACTCAGCTTAGCAGAAAACAACAAAGAGGTGTGTGACTGCAACTTAAGAGGGTAACGTGTGTGTACACAAAAAGGTAC
Source organism: Pogona vitticeps (assembly GCF_051106095.1). Lineage (NCBI taxonomy): Eukaryota > Metazoa > Chordata > Lepidosauria > Squamata > Agamidae > Pogona > Pogona vitticeps. The sequence goes on from NC_135784.1 coordinate 106,927,292, forward strand.
ACTCACGTAAGAACAAAAAAAGTTTGCTTTTTGAACCACAGTTCCTAAAACCCAGCAGTGATTCTGGGACTTGTACTACCAAAACCAAATAATTCCCATCTCTTTGTATTCTCCTCTGCATTTGCAACTATTAATTTTCATAAGAAATCTTTCAGTTGGAGGGAGATTAAATAGCAGGTCCGGGGATTCAGGAAGGGGATTCGCTAGATTAAAAATCAAGGCCAACTCCTCACACACACACCCACAACTTCCCCATGCATGCAGAGATGCTGCCCATTTTATTCTGGACTGTGCTACATTTGTGAAGTTTGAGTTTCATTGGCTCTCTTACAGTGTCCTTTAACAGAAACTTGATAGATACACAGCGATCAAGCAGGGAATATCTTCTTACCCCATTATCTCCATGCCAGAGAAGATTCATTTCCAAAGTGTTTGCATATTAGGGGAAGAGCCAGTTTTAAAAGATAAATGGCAGCCCCAACTGTATCCAATATCTGACCTCTTTCTGCTGCCTTATTTTGTTGCAGTGTGAGTATATATGTGTGTTGTTTAGAGTGGGCAGGGAGAGAATAGTCAGGATCAGTGCTAGCTGCCTGAAAAAAAAAATCATCCTTTTACTCACTGGAACCTCAACTTAGGCCCTTCTGCCGACTTCTTTCACTTTCCCATACTCTAGAGCTCTCTTTATGGGTGTCTAGATCAAGAATGAAACCAGAAGCAAGCAGCTGAATAATGAGTTGCAAATTTCTTTCCCCGCCCCCACCTTCTACAGTAAGAGCATTGGTGGGTCAAGCTGTTCCATTGCTGACATAGGAAAGTCTGCCAGGTGTCCTTGCCAAACCATCTTTGGCCCCAACGAAGGGGGAGAACAGGTTCCCATCCCCTTTTGACACAGACACAATTAGAAGAAATTATAGGCCTAACAGGCTGCGTTTTGCACTCTGGCTTGCAGGAAATGGATTGTTCAATGGACAGGCAGCTATGCCACTCTGGCTACATGCATTTGAAAATCAAATTAAAAATTGAAAAGAATCCAAATGCACTCAAGCTAATGGAAGTAGCCTCCTCAGCACAGTAGAAATTCCCTTTTAAGAGGAAGAGGTTCATTTCCTAGCATCTTTTCTGTGCCCATGGCATTATAATGAATGAAAAAGGAGGAACTAAAGATGCTTCTTTGACAGCTATGAGTGTGCACGCGTATGTGTCAAGGGCCTCCTTCCTGAGAACTGATTTCAAAGCAGAAACACTCCGCTGAGCATCAGACAGCTCTATCACATTACTGTATGGACACATGTAGGTGTTCTTCCAATCCTAAAGTCACTCATGCAAAAGTAAATTCTGCAAGGTTGTGCTTTTTTTGCAGACTAGATCCAGACTGAGTTATAGATTAGGTTTATTGCAATCAGTCATGCTTTGTTTAGTCAGGATTTCAATGGGTCCACTCAAAGTATGCCTCTACATATGACTAAAGTGGGATAATAACCCATTGTAATAATTGAATGATATTTATATAGCACCTTCCCTGCAAGGAGCTCAAGGTAGCACCCATGGATCTTCCTCCATCACAGGTTTTTATTCTCCATACTCTCTTGTGAGAGACAGTAGCTGGTCTCCCAAATCTCCCATGTCAGCTTTGTTGCTCAGTGGAGTTTTGAACATGGATCTGTTTTGCCTGACTAACCACTGTATCATGCTGGCTCTCAATGTCCTCAAGATGGTAAGGAAGCAAGATAACAAAGAATAAGGAAGGAGTAGTTGGGGGGGGTGGTTAGTGCAAAATTGCATGGTCAATAGTGTGGAAAAAAGAGGCCCGGGCTCCTGTGCCTTTCCTGATGGAGAAAACATTAGGATGTCAGCAGGTGTAACTTGTTGTTCCAGCTGCACTAATTGACACACACACCTTTCCACACAAGTGCCAATGTACCAGGAGCCCTGGCTTCTTTTTTAAAGTCCTTCTTATGAAATATTCATCAACAATTCTAAAAATTAAAAATAAAACAACCACCCCCCCACCAATACTGATCAATGTTGTTCGCTCATCAGGCCAGAATTTTACATCTTTCCCATGTTCTGATTGACAAGTAAATTCCAATATTTGGTGTTTGCAATACTCAGTGCGTATGGGGGAGATGCTCTGATATTAAGTCTATTGCGAAAACACTGTTCTGTGGTCCACAGACCCTTCTGTTGAAGAGCCTGTAGGTGGAGACTCTTTATAACTAGTGATGACAAAAAAGCAGCAGGTTCCCACTTGACCATTTTCATCTCTTTCTGTTTCTTGGAATCCAAAGGGTGAGCTCTGGCATAGTACATAATTTCCAGGGCTGAGACCTCTCTTTTTTCCTTTAATTGGGTGGAAATTTTAGTGCTAACTGAGCATTAGCATTAATGACATTGTTGATAGCCTATTAAAGAAACCATTTGTACCAGAGAACTTGGATTTACATTAGTTAAATGGAAGTTAATTGGATTAAACTGACTTAAATCCAGGCCTGCTGGAACAAATCAAGCTAAAAAAATCCTCGTTGGTTGGTTGACAATACTCCTGATGAACTTTCAGAGGGAAGGTGTTTTCTGGCACACAGGGTGCCCTGCTAACTTAGAGGGAGCAGTGTTCATAAATTATTTTCAGCCGGGCTAAAGCCAAGTCTCCTGGTTTTATGAGTGCAGCCTTCCTCCCACAATTTTGCAACTAAATTATTTATGGGGATGAAGTTGCAAGTGAATTGGCAGATGTAATTAGAGAGGGCGAAACTTTACTTTCACTCAAAGGCAGTAGCTCTTCTGAATACAAAACGCAGGGAGAGCAGAATTGGGCAGGAGGTCTGGTTCCGCATATCCAGCCTAAGAGCGGGTATATTTATAGTTGTTATCCAGATTGGTTTTGTTCTTTTTGGGGATGTACACACACTTTTCATAGCTGCAATAAATCCCACATTTATGTCCTATCTTCTCACCAAGGAACTCAGGCCAACATGCACAATTCTTCCCCTTCTCCTGCCCTAAGCTGTGAGGTAGATCAGGTGGTGGCCCATTCTGAACTTCATAGCTCAGCTGGAACTTAAACCCGGCCGTCTCTGTTTTTTGTCTAACAACTGGATTCAGACAAACCTTGAATGACTAACTAATTTGGACCAAGCCGTGTGTGGTCCAGATCAAAGCAGAATGGCCAGATTCAGTTCCAGAGCAAAGTGGATTTACAGATTTGAGTCTGATGCACAAATTAGACTGGATGAGAGCATTCCATGCTTCAAACTTCTTAGTGTTTTTAGTTTGTTCTGTTTTTCTTTTCTTTTGTTGTTGATTTTTTTTTAAGATGGGAGCAAGCTTTCAAGGTGCCTTTGATGCAACCTTTGAAGCTGACTGAAATTTTGAGGTTTCCCCCCCTCTTTAGAGCCCAACATGTTTCCAGCTTTCATGTACCTCCAATGCAATTGGAAAAACCTTTTGCTTTTTCAGTGCAAGTTCATGGGAGGCTCAGAAACTAATTTGGATGTGGTCTACAAATCAAATCGGACGGCATACAATTTGTCCTGGATTGAATCAGTATGTGTTGCAAAGGCTCAAACAGCCTCAAGGGACCTGTGTAGAGCCCTAATGATGACTACCCTACCTTGGCTTCTTCCAACCTGATCATAACTTCTGCAAATTATAAGAACTGGATGAAAAAGAACCACAGGGATGAGAGATTAAGAACGTGAAAAGATCTGGACCTTAAAAAGACCCGCCTTGGGTCCTTTTAAGGAGAAAGGCAGGGTAAAAATGTTTGAAAGAAAAAAAGAAAATCTGTGCTTGTTGAGACCAAAAACCTGTTCAGTTTAGCATTTTCTTCCCAAAGTGGCCCACCAGATTTCTCTAGGAACCCCACAAGCAGGGTGTGCGTGCAAAGAGAATTTCCTGCTTATGTTCCCCTGGTACCTGATAGAAGGATTTCTTTGTGTGCTAGCATATCTCAAGTAGAGCTATTCTAATCTTTTCCCCAAGGGGTGTAAGAATTGTTATTTGCCATAGTATCAGGAACTTAAGAACAGAATGTTTTGAAGTAAAGAATTCTGTGCAATATCTGAGATGGGGGGGGGGATAAATATAAGCAGGCCATAAACAATATACAAAAAAATTCATATTGACACTTCTCTTTCCATGTAGGCTCCAAAAGCGACTGCCTTGCATCTTACGCAAAGTATTCTGAATTTTGAAGGCTGGGATAAGGAGAGGCATGAGGTATAGAAGAATCAGATTACTGTTATCCATTCTGATTAGGTCACATATCCAGTGAATAAAAACTTTAATGAGAAAAACAATGCCTAATAGAACTTATGTTCCACATTTTTCCATCAAGTGGATAAAAATTCACCTAACAAAATGAGCATTTAAAAACAGTGCTGTGTTTTGAGAAGCTGTTCAATACCATTAATGTTAAAACATGATCAGTGACACTAAGCAAATCTCTTATATTAACCGTTAAAAAAAATTGCAGGCAAGTATTTTGCTGTGTTATGTAGTCAAAGATAGACAATGTTAGTATTGTCCCTACTCTCGCATGCTCCCCTCTGTGTGTCTCTTGCCACGCTGCTTGTGAGACCAGTTGTGCAACCGTTTATGCAAAAGGGTTTCCCCTAGAGGGGCTGTCAGAGCAGGAAAACATGTGAACATTATTAGCCCTAATGTTCTAGAAGTGTACTGCTCTGATTGTAAATATACTTGCACTGTACAGGGGTAATAAAGGCCAGCACCAAAAATGGAAGAAGGCGGTTGAAAATCCCAAAACAACTGATGAGTCAGAGCAACAGACTGAAAACTCTAGCATAAGTGTCAAACTGAGATTTGACATCAGCATATGAATTCCGTGTTATCATATTTCTTCAATACTGTTTGAAGTTGAAAGCATTTAAAGAATAGAATATTGGATTTTCCTCCCTTGTCAGCTGTACTGCCTTATTAGGGCATGAAGTCAAAGCACCAGACCATCTTCTTGAAGCAGATGACAATTCCTGAGCAATTATCAGTGTCCACACCCCTAAGGAAAATACATTTATTTATTTATTTATTTATTTATTTATTTATTTATTTAGTTAGTTAGTTAGTTAGTTAGTTAGTTAGTGAGAATGCTACTAGGGTTATTTACCTATACGCTTGTGTGTACCTCAACTCAAGAGTTTAATAATATTTATTAAAAATTTAAATGACTGCATAAACCCAATGGATTACTCTGGTTTCAAAACCCAGGCTCCTGTGGGTTTTACTATCAAAGTTTGATAGCTTTACTTATCAAAGGTTTCTTTTTCTTTAAAACAGCAGTGACAAAGAATGGCAATGGCATATGGCAAAATCCTTCCCATTAAAAATAAAGTCCTAGAATTTCCAGGGGTAATGCCATGCATCAGTGTTTTAGTAGCCCAGCAAACAAGTGGCTCCATCTAATATAAATGTTCACCCTGCCCCCTCATTTGGTATCACCTCTAATTGGATGGATAGCTCAATGAGTTGCAATATGTAGCGGTTGGATGTTCAATTCCCTAGTATACCTCCCAGGACAGCAGAATAGCCTGTGCAGCCTCTGGATAAGCTTACTCTTTGCAGGCATGCACAAGGGTGATGATGTGGGGTGAGGTGTGTATGTGTGTGTGTGTGTGGGGTGCCTGTGGTTGCCTGTGGGTGCGTGCTAGTCTATTCTAAATGAGAAATTGAATGTGAAGAAGTAGGCTACAAGCCATGAAGAGCCCAAACCATTTCAACAAATGCATACAGTGTATGCTGTCTGTCTTCTATAGTGTAGTTTTTGGCATGCTCTCGTGAAAACCGATAGTGGCCTGCTTGGTTCTACCCTGACCTGGGAGGCTGTGATTTTTCCATCCCAAAACAGTCAGTCAGTAGCAGCCTCTGAGGATATTAAGAAATGAGCCTCTCCTATTATTATGGGCTCCTGATAAGAATTAGTCATTTCCTGGTATCATCATGTGCTCGCAGTTCTTGCTGCGAGACACAAAGAAGACATCCTAACATTAATTCATCTTAATGGCAAATTATAGAGAAAAATGGATATGAGACTCATTCACCCAATAGCACTTCAGCAGGGATTTATCTTGGAGTTTACAGGCTGGATTGTCAATGCCGCACTGAGTATTTCTCTTTTGCTGAAACTCAGTACCACTGACACTCTGCAATCTCTTCTAAAGCCAGGTTCCCTTTGTGATTTTGTTTGTTTGTTTGTTTGTTTTTGTCAAGGCCAATGGAATATTGTGGTATAAAGCATTTGCTGGAGAGAAAGAGAAGACTGGGTACCTCCCTGTTCTTCTGAGGTAGAATAGAACTGGGTTTCATTTACACATTATGGTACAGTGATTAAAGATCTGTGCAAAAGAGAGAGAGAAAAGACCACAAGAAGTGTGTCAGGATATATTTGACTTATGTGGCCTTATTTCCCAGCTTAGATGAAAAAGTTATTGCTTTGTACCACCCCCACCCCCACTCCACAGAGTCTTAAAATGTGACATTCAGCACCCAGGGGTGTGTGTATGTGTTTAATAATGCCATCACAATATTCAGTATTATTAAACATATATGCATACACTCTTGCACTGAGCTGCATGTGTTCCTTGCGCCACTGAAATGAACTGACTTGTCTTTCGAGTCAGGAAAGCTTGGTTGTGCCCATTAGATTTCCCATACTTCTCATCAGTGGTTCCCAACCTTGGGCAATTCAGGTGTTCTCGGACTCCAACTCCCAGAAACCCTGGCCAGTATAGCTGGTGGTGAAAGCTTCTGGGAGTTGCAGCCCAAGAACAGCAGGGTTACCCAAAGTTGGGAACCACTGCTCTAGGTAAAACCTGGGTGGAGATGAAAATGCTTTGTATTGGGGTGGGGAGATAATTGGACCTCCATATACTTTGGCTTCCAGCTCCTGTGACCTCTTACCATGGGCCATGCAGAGTGTGGCTGATGGGAATCATGGGCCAAAATGTTTGGAAGCAGAGCAGGGCCATCAACTCCCCAACCTCAACTTTACATGAATTTTTTAAAATGTGGACATTCCAAATTCGTGATCGCAAATATAAGTTTTTAAAAGCCTTTTATAAATCTTATGATGAAATATCTCAATTGGTCAGAGACTCATCAAATGGAAGAAACTATAGTTATAACAGGAAAAAAGAATGAGATGAACATGATGTAGTTGATACCCCTAGTACATTAGTTCTGAGATAAGGTCTCCTTTCCTTGATTCCCCCACCCACAGACATACACAGAGGCATATATAGTGAAAGTTTCAAATGGGATTGAGATTTCAGCCTCTAAGACTGCTGGTTTAGTGTCTTTTATTAGTATTCAAGCAAGGAAAAAAGACCCAGAATCTCTCATAAGGATGGAGGAAAAGAGGAGCTTGCTTCAAAATGGTGGGCAAAAGATGTCCACTGCATTGACCTTAGGCAGCATTATGAGACTTGCCCACACATGATCATCTTTGTGTTCTGAATGTGACAGTAATAGTACTTACCCTTTTTGCATCAAGATTTTCATTAGATCTGATGCTGACAGTATCACTTGTCAGCCAGCTCTTGGAACTTTATTGTAATTTTTTTTTTTAAAAAAAAATCAGTGTTCTTGAATTTAGCATATCTTTATACCGCATAGGCTGGCTGGATATCTCAATGCTTTAGATATCTGGGATTCAGTTCAATTCCTCACTGAGCCTCCTGCAAGTAGAGCCAGCCTGTTTGGCCTTGAGCAAGCCACACAGTCCCAGGGCTATTCCCAGAAGAAAGGAATGGTCAACCATTTCTGAGTATTCTCGACCTAGAAAACTCTGGAAGGGACTACCCTAAGTCAGAATTGACTTGGTGGTATGCAATTATTATTTTATTATTTATACCACTTATGTCAATTGTATTGTCCCTGAAACTAGACCTGTTTCTGTCTATGGCTGCAACAACGTCTAGACCTGTGATTTAAAAGATCTGAACACTGTGGTATTTCTAAAAGAAAATCTAATTTTACAGCTTTAGTAGGCAAAGGTTCTTATAGGAACCAAAAAACAAAAACACAAACTGGCTGACTTTATAATACGAAGCAATGAGAGGCAGGCACCCAATTGCTCTGTTTCACCATTATGTTAGGTAAACCAATTAAAATGGGTAGTTCAATTTCCCCCTGCCCAATAAATTAAATTCCACTTAACTTAGCATCAAAAACCTTCTCAGTAATACGGATGAGGCTTGTATTGCAGTAAAAGGGAAGCGTAATAGATACTTAGAAGAGTTTGCAAGACTTTTCAAGATGATGAAAGAAAACAGGTTTTTGTGTATCTTGCAGACCCATCTTACCAGCCCACCCCTTCTTATAGATCCTGCTCACATCACTGGTTTACATTATCCTATTATGACTGCTCTTAATGTTTAAATTGATTGCTAACTTTTGTAATTCTTTTGCAACAAATCCCAATTTCCTTAAGTAGCAATTAAAAAATAGGTTTCTTGGATTCCTGCACTGAGCAGAGGGTTGAACTCAAAGACCTCATAGGGCCCTTCCAACTCAATTATTCAATGATCCTATGATCCTGTTTATATGAAAAAAAAATGCACAAGAGCACCTTGGAACTAAGGCAGAGCTGAAATGCTCTCCCTGCAGACAACATGATGGGTGTAGCCAGTTATGTTAAGGGATCCGCCCACTAGGAAATATTCACTTGATCCAAGAAGATGTAATTCTGCCAGCCAAGGCAAAGCAGTGTTGTGTTTTCCACTAGATGCAGGATTCCCTTTGGGATCATGGGATAGCCTTAAGAAACCTACCTTTGATCACTTTGATCAATTGTTTTAAATTGCCTCGGGTGACGTAAGAAACTAAGGAGAACCAGATAGCAATTATTAACTCCTGTATGAGCTCCAGTGAGGCTCTTTCCTCTTTATATTTGCCATGCTGTTGCTGGGGGCTATAGTCATGCAGGAGCAGGCTGTGGCTTGTATTCTTTCTGAATTGGTAACTGCACTGACAATGAAATGCCGTGGGCCCTTATCCCCAGTCCAGGGAAACAGCCAGGTGTGAATGTACACATTCAGAATTTTCAAATGCCGAAAAAAAACTACCAACCCTTCCAATAATTTATGTAAGAGAGAGAGAGAGAGAGCAGGGGATTGGATCCAGTCTTGATTTCTTTCCCTTCTCTGATAAACAACTGCTCAACAGGCTTTTGAGCTTCCAGCAGGAATTTCTCATTTGCTGCTGTTAACGGTTGGTCTGGGCTGATGCAGAGTGCTGGAGACTCATATGTGATTTGCCATTCAGGTGTAGCTGCTCTGCAGTCACTCTCTTGAATCAATACCCATGAGTGAAGCATGCAGTCTTATTATTTATTTATTTATTTATTTATTTATTTATTTATTTATTTATTTATTTATTTATTTATTTATTTATTTATTTATTTATTTATTTATTTATTTATTTATTTATTTATCATGAAAGTGTTCCAGCAGGGAAATGCAGGACAGCTGTCAGCGTTTCACTCCTTTTTTTCTTCCAAAAAGCCATTTGATACGTTTTCTTGGCTAAGAACAGGCAAACAGAACAAATCCTTTTAGGCAACGAAGAGAGTTCAGACGGACCTCTTTTAAAAATACCTTCCTCGTGTTTTACTTCTCCAGTTTCTTCTTTTAATTCAGCTGCTGTCCCAAGCATATGGGTATCACCTAAGGTGAAAGGTGGTGATGAACCTAGAGCTTCCTGCTTGCCCCTGGAATTTCAATGAAAGTTGAACTTCACAGAGGGATCCCACACGTCTCTGCTAAAAATCTGTAGGAGACATTTGTGTGGGGTTGTCACTCAGAATGTACGTACATTGGATCCCATTTAACTCTGCACAGCACCTGATGCTCTACTGGAAGCCTAAGCTTGATAAGGAAACTCTCCACAGAGTGGGAAGGATTGATAGTTTCCATCAGAAGGGTCTTCCAATGGGAACCCTTTGTGTCCCCCGTCTGGTACCAATCACACCACTGAGATCCAGATGAGTTTTCCTTATCTTGCTTTGAACAACTTCCTTTTCTTCTTTCCTTAGACTTTTTTTTTTTAAAAAAAAAACATTTTCCCAAACCCCTGATTATTTATTTATTTATTTATTTATTTATTTATTTATTTATTTATTTATTTATTTATTTATTTATTTATTTATTTATTTATTTATTTTTTATTCATTCATTCATTCATTCATTCATTCATTCATTCATTCATTTATTCATTTATTTATTTATTTATTTATTTATTTATTTATTTATTTAGTACCTCTTTGTTCTGGGGATGGAAGTTGGCTTGCAGAGCGCTTCCCTTCACAGTCCCAGGATGGATTTTTCTTTTATTTTTTTTAAAAGAGAGATCCTACCACCTGCTTGCTTGTCTCCCAAAGTACGGTGGTCAATTTGTTTGTTTGCTTGTTGTTTCTTTGTTTCTCTGTAAAACACTCAGTAGAGCATCAAGTGCTATGCAGAGTTGCTTCACACCCTGGAAAAAAGGGAATAAAGATGAGGTTGCACCTTTGCCCTTCTTTACACCTTGCCTCTTTGAGAACAGAGCTACACTTGTTCACAGCCTAGTTTTCTTATGTTGCCTGCCATGGGCCACATGTCAGTGAACTGCTTTACACCAAGGAAAGCTTTTGCCTGGGAAGGGGAGAGCTTTCCCCACAAAACCTTGTCACTTTTGTTGTAGCCTGCTGCTGACAGATCAGTAAATCCTCTCACAGGTTTCTGGCTTCTGCTTAGTTCAGTGGAGCATACACCTTGATTCCCTTCCAAGAATATGGTTTAAGAAGTGAAAAGGTGAAGAACCAATGGGTGCAGGGGGATGTTTAGCACAATGAAGTTAATGAAAGAGCGGATTTCCTCTCTCTCTTTCTCCAGTTAACACTCTGGCGTGGCAGTGGAGTCAGCTTGTAGACATGAATCTCATTTTTGATGTTTAGTTGTTAAGTCGTGTCCGAATCTTCATGACCCCATGGACCAGAGCATGCCAGGCCCTCTTGTTTTCCACTGCCTCCCGGAGTTGTGTCAAATTCATGTTGGTTGTTTCGGTGACACTGTTCAACCATCTCGTCCTCTGTCATCCCCTTCTCCTCTTGCCTTCACACTTTCCCAACATCAGGGTCTTTTCCAGGGAGTCTTCTCTTCTCATGAGATGGCCAAAGTATTGGAGCCTCAGCTTCAGGATCTGTCCTTCCAGTGAGCACTCAGGATTGATTTCCTTCAGAATAGATAGGTTTGTTCTCCTTGCAGTCCAGGGGTCTCAAGAGCCTCCTCCAGCACCACAATTCAAAAGCATCAATTCTTCAGTGGTAAGACTTCTTTATGGTCCAGCTCTCACTTCCATGCCTCACTACTGGAAAAACCATAGCTTTGACTATGCGGACCTTTGTTGGCAAGATGATGTCTCTGCTTTTTAAGATACTGTCTAAGTTTGTCATCACTTTCCTCCCAAGAAGCAGGTGTCTTTTAATTTCGTTGCTGCTGTCACCATCTGCTGTGATCATGGAGCCCAAGAAAGTAAAATTTGCCACTTCCTCCATATCTTCCCCTTCTATTTGCCAGGAGGTGATGGGACCAGTGGCCATGATCTTAGTTTTTTTTTTTTTTTATGTTGAGCTTCAGACCATTTTATGCACTCTCCTCTTTCACCCTCATCAAGAGGTTCTTTAATTCCTCCTCATTTTCTGCCATCAGAGTGGTATCATCTGCATATCTCAGGTTGTTGATATTTCTTCCGGCAATCTTAATCCCGGTTTGGGATTCCTCCAGTCCAGCCTTCCGCATGATGTATTCTGCATATAAGTTGAATAAGCAGGGATACAGCCTTGTCGTACTCCTTTCCCAATTTTGAACCAATCAGTTGTTCCATATCCAGTTCTGACTGTTGCTTCCTGTCCCACATATAGATTTCTCAGTAGATAAGGTGGTCAGAGACTCCCATTTCTTTAAGGACTTGCCATAGTTTGCTGTGGTCCACACCACTGGTTCTTAACCTTCTGTTACTCAGGAGTTTTGGACTGCAACTCCCAGAAGCCTTCACCACCAACTGTGCTGGCTGGGGTTTCTGGGAGTTGCAGTTCAAAAACATCCGAGTAACAAAGGTTAAGAACCACTGGTCCACACAGTCAAAGGCTTTTGCATAGTCAATGAAGCAGAAGTATATGTTTTTTTCTGGAACACTCAGTCTTTCTCCATAATTCAGCGCATGTTAGCAATTTGGTCTCTAGTTCCTCTGCCCCTTCGGAATCCAGCTGGTACCTCTGGGAGTTCTCGGTCTACATACTGCTGAAGCCTATCTTGGAGGATTTTGAACATAACCTTGCTAGCATGTGAAATGAGTTCATTTGTAGAATAGCTGGAGCATTCTTTGGCACTGCCTTTCTTTGGGATTGGGACTTAGACTGATATTTTCCAGTCCTCTGGCCACTGCTGAGTTTTCCAAACTTGCTGGCATATTGAGTGTAGCACTTTAACACTGTCATCTTTTAAGATTTTAAATAGTTTAACCGGAAGGCCATCACCTCCACTAGCCTTGTTTTTAGCCATGCTTTCTCAGGCCCACTTGACTTCACTCTCCAGGGTGTCTGGCTCAAGGTCAGCTACCACACTATCTGGGTTGTCCGGGACATCCAGATCTTTCTGGTATAATTCTTCTGTGTATTCTTCTTGATGTCTTCTGCTCTGTGAGGTCCCTACCATTTTTGTACTTTATCGTGTCCATCTTTGCACAAAAGGTTCCTTTAATATCTCCATTTTGTTGAACAGATCTCTGGTTTCCCCTTTCTATAATTTTCCTCTATTTCTTCGCACTGTTCATGTAAAAAGGCCCTCTTATCTCTCCTTGCTGTTCTCTGGAAGTCTGCATTCTATTTTCTGTAGCTTTACCTATCTCCCTTGCATTTTGTTTCCCTTCTCTTCTCTGCTATTTGTAAGGCCTCGTAGGACAGCCACTATGCTTTCTTGCATTTCCTTTTCTTTGGGATGGTTTTTGTTACGAGCCTCCATCCATAGTTCTTCAGGCACTCTGTCCACCAAATCTAGTTCCTTAAATCTATTCTTCACTTCCACTGTGTATTCATAAGGGATTTGGTTTAGATTATACCCGACTAGCCTAGCGGTTTTTCCTACTTTCTTCAATTTAAACTTGAGTTTTGCTAAAGGAGCTGATGATAAGAGCCACAGTCAGCTCCAGGTCTTGTTTTTGCTGACTCTATAGAGCTTCTCCATCTTTGGCTGCAAAGAACATAATCAATCAGATTTTGGTATTGTCCATCTGGTGATTTTCATGTGTCGCCTCTTGTGTTGTTGGAAAAGAGTGTTTGTGATGACCAGCTTGTTTTCTTGACAAAACTCTATTAGCCTTTGCCCTGCTTCATTTTGAACTCCAAGGCCAACCTAGCTGTTGTTCCTTTTATCTCTTGACTCCCTACTTTAGCATTCCAGTCCCGTATAATGAGAAGAACATCTTTCTTTGGTATCAATTCAAGAAGGTGTTGTAAGTCTTCATAGAATTGGTCAATTTTAGCCTCTTCAGCATTGGTGGTTGGTGCATAAACTTGGATTATTCTGATGGTGAAAGGTCTGCCTTGGATTCCTATGAAATTGAATTCATTCGGATTGAAATCATTCTGTCATTTTTTATATTGTATCCCAGTACAGCTGTTCCCACTCTTTTGTTGACTATGAGGTCTACTGCATTTATTCTACGGGATTCTTGCCATCAGTAGTAGATATAATTCTGAATTGAATTCACCCATTCCCGTCCACTTTAGCTCACTGGCACCCAGGATGTAAATGTTTATTCTTGCCATCTCCTGTTTGACCACATCCAGCTTACTAAGGTTCATAGATCTTACATTCCAGGTTCCTATGCAGTATTTTTCTTTGGAGCATTGGACTTTCCTTTCTCTTCCAGGCACATCCACAGCTGAGCATCCTTTTGGCTTTGGCCTAACCACTTCATTAGCTCTGGAGCTACTTGTCCTTGTCCTCCGCTCTTCCTCAGTAGCATTTTGGATGCCTTCCAACCTGAGGGGCTCATCTTCCAGTGTCTTATATTTTAGCCTTTTTTTTCAGTCCATTGAGTTTATTTGGCAAAGATACTGGAGTGGCTTGCCAGTTCCTGCTCCAGGTGGATCGCGTTTAGTCAGAACTCTCCACTATGACCTGTCAGTCTTGGGTGTCCCTGCACGGCATAGCCCATAGCTTCTCTGAATTACTCAAGCCCCTTCACCACGAAAAGGTAGCAATCCGTGAATGGGTGAATCTCATAACTGAAGTGAAAGGCTGGGGTTATATGGTATTGTTGGAGGATAAAGGGGGGCCAAACAAGGCAATACAAATGACCTCTAGAAAAGCCTCTAGTTCAGCAAAAGCAAACTGCTGAGAGAAAATTGTGGTTCCATTCTGGGATAAAACTGATGGTTCCATTCAGTAGAATCAAAAGTTTTTCAAGGGAAGCAAGTCTAGTTACAGAAGGACAAATGAAGAGTATTAAGACTGACATACTTTAAATCCCACCTCAACGGGAAATAAGTTCAATGAAAATCAATAGGGGATATGTCTGTCTTTCATGGTTAGAATTAGCTTCTTAATTTATGTATAATGTTCATAGTAGATTGTGACAGAAGCAAAGGTGACTGATGAGTATCTTGACTATTCATGGTCCAAGCTACGGACATTGAAAAATATCAGGATAAAGTAGTCAGATAACACAACGATGGAGTTCTTATCATTAACTTCCAATAGAAAAGATTGTGGAAAACACAGAAAGAGGTCTTGAAAGCATGAGCTTTTCCCTTCTTGTCAGTTACTTTCTCAAGCAATTCAAATTATGTTTCTGATGAGTCTACATGAAATCGAGATTAGCCTGAAATTAGCAAAGACACAAACTACATTATGTATTTGGTTTATTAAGATACAGTTTATAGGTAGGTAGACCATGTGCAAGTTTTTCCACAGTCAGAACAGATATGTCAGTGGATTTAGATCAATCTGGTGCTAATCACAATTATGCCAATGTGCAGGACTAATTATAATAGAAGAGTGCTGAAGTATGTTATTATGGGCAAGTTTGGATCTAGTTATAGTTTTTACTATTAAAGATAACATTGGTTGTTGTGGGTTTTTTGGGCTTCTTGGCTGTGTTCTGAAGGTTGTTCTTCCTAACGTTTTGCCAGTCTCTGTGGCCGGCATCTTCAGAGGACAGCACTCTCTTAGGAAGAACTAGCCGCCTAGAGTGGTCTTAACCGACCAGATAGGCGGGATATAAATAAAATAAATAAAATAAATAAATAAAATAAATAAAAAACCCACAACAACCATTAGATCCCGGCCGTGAAAGCCTTCACGAATACAAAGACAACATTCTTCTTTCACACGTAATTGCACCTTTTGCTCTGAAACAGTGGGCAATAAGCTTCTCATTTACATAGATAATGCACATGTTCTGTATGTAGAGGAAAGAACTAGATGATCTTTCTCCCTCTTTAAAAAAGAAGCAGGCTGAGTATCTAATTGTGTATTTGACTCTTTCCTGTATACATAACCACACACAAATGAGTCAATGCAGACAATGCAATCTTTTCACAGCGGACACAGGATTTGGTATTTCTTTTGTGACTTCTGTGATATTGTGATCTGTTTGGGGCCTTGCTCACATTCCATTTTCTTTTTCCTGACCTCATGCGAGCACTTCAGTTCATGAATTTGCCAGGCTGAGTCAGTCTGTTGCACTTTGATGTATAAATCAAGTGGTACCCACTGAATTACCTCTTTGACTTTTTTCTTAACGTGGTTCACTTTGTACATAAGTGTAACGTCAAAATTGTTTACAGTTTATTTTGTGCGTACTTGTGGATTTTAAAGAAAAGCCAATTTAATTTAGAGCAATGACAAAAAAAAATATGAAAAGTTTGAAAATGGATCAGCTTTACTGGAAGGTGTTTTTAAAACAAATGTGCTTACTTCAGTATAGACATCATTGAATACGGTCTCACATGAATGCATGTCTGTCCATGTCGTCAGTTCCCACCAGTGAGGTTACTTGGCAATCTTCTGAAGTGTGTGAATAGCAAATATACATTAAAAAAAAAAACCACTACTGTGACTCTGACAAATATAACTGGATAACTGTTTTAGGGTTTTTCTTCCAATTGTACTATGTAAAAAAGAAAACTGGTATGTAGGTTTTGGCTTGTTGTATTTTCCTGTTACTGACAAGATCCTCAATGGAAAAGATCTTTGAAGAAAAGAAAAAAAAATATCTCAAATGGGAGTGAACTGAGTCATTCATGGAGTGGTATATACTAGTAGCGCATTATATTTTCTGTTTGGATGACACCATGGTTTATAATGGCAGATCTATTACTGTTCTGTCATCCATGTATTTTTAGCAGAGAGAAGAGGAAAATGCTCTACTCTTTTTAAGGTTACTCACTCTGGAGAAACCAATTAGATGATAACCATTACGTTATAATGTCCTACTCCTTCTGTGGCAGCCTAGTGAAAACCTCTGGCTATCAGTATTATGAAAGTTGATTGCATCTACCATTGTGTAGTTAAACAACAATGGTGGTGTGGCATACTGTATTGTCTCCAGAATTTGAGAAAGTTCTCTCTCTCTTTTATTTTGTCTACAGTTCCCATAATACTCAGCCAGTACAGCTGTTGGCTGGGGGGTTGGGGCAGTTGTACTTTTTTTTAAAGTAATGTTCTGAAGCTATGATACTTTCAGTAGTATGGACTCAGTGCCTCTCCTTCTCATCCCATGGAGAAAGATCAGATCTTTGTTAAGTGGTGGCACACGTGCTTGAGGAGAGATGCTATGACATAACATGCCATGAAATAAATGAGGATGCGTGTGCTTATTTTACTGACTACAAGACCGCCTTTGTCAAAGTCCAGCATGACACATTGATGGAGCTGTGGGTAAACAAAGGTCTGATTCAGGAGATGTAGGCATAACTGGCAATATATACTTGCAACAACAACAACAACAAAAAAACGGCAGTGAAAAATGAAGATCAGATAACAGGAGACATACAGACATGGAGGGGGAAATGAGAAGGACCTGTATCCTTGCTCTTTCTTTCAATTTGTAATCTGAGAACATCTTTAGAGCTGATTCAGTTAGCTGTCATGGAGAGGTTATCAAAACAATTCAGTATGCAGAAATGAAAGCATTACCACCTGCTGCTTAAATAAGTTGTGAAGGCCTACTAAATAAAGTAAATTAAGAATGTGATGAAAGTGGTCTAAAATGAATGTTAAGGAAGCCAAATGAATGGTAATCAGTACAAAGCAACCAGCCCAAGAAATATAGTAAATATCCAAAAATTAAAATTATAGAGCATGTTGACAAGCAGGAATATTTATTTATTTATTTATTTATTTATTTATTTATTTATTTATTTATTTATTTATTTATTTATTTATTTATTTATTTATTTATTTATTTATTTATTTATTTATTTATTTATTTATTTGGACTCAAAGTGGCTTACATCATTAAAAGTCAATATTTAAAGCTGAAAACAGTAAGTATACACATACTATTTAAAAAGGATCAAACAAATATCACTTTGAGAAATGGTATACAGAACCAATACCAAAAAACCACAAAAGAACATCCCACATTCAAAGCAGTAATGTGTAACAATCCATTTAAAAATCCCACTCATGCAGGTAGTCACTGAGGGAAAACTTGCCAGAAAAGAAAAATCTTTGCCCACTTGTGGAAGAACAGCAAAGATGGGGCCAGCCTGGACTCCTGTGGGAGGGAGTTCCAGAGTCTGTGACAGCAATAGAGAATCCTCTCTCCCATGTCCCCACCAAATGCACTTATGAAGGTGGTGGAACTGAGAGAAAGGCCTCTTCTGATGAGCTTTCCACCTGAGCAGGCTCACAATGGGAGATTCAGTATTTGGCTGAATGAACAATATTATGCCTACACAACAAAAGTCAAAACAGAGATGGTGCAGAACAGCTTCTGCAGTATGAAGAATGTAATAGGTAAGGGAAAAAAACCTGTAAAAATTGCTTTTGAGACTATGCAGAGTGCGTGCTCACTAGAAGGACAGATCCTGAAGCTAAGGCTCCAATACTTTGGCCATCTCATGAGAAGAGAAGACTCCCTGGAAAAGACCCTGATGTTGGGAAAGTGTGAAGGCAAGAGGAGAAGGGGACGACAGAGGACGACATGGTTGGACAGTGTGTCATCTAAGCGACCAAATGAATACCCAACTCTGGGAGGCAGTGGAAGACAGGAGGGCCTGGCGTGCTCTGGTCCATGGGGTCACAAAGAGTCAGACACAACTTAATGACCAAACAATAACAGAGTGCTATGTAGTCTTAGTTCTAATCACTTGCATCGAATCTTGGATTTTAACAGTTTACTGTAAAACAGATTGAAGAGTTTGAAATCTAGGCTTATTGCAAGATGTTAAGAGTTTGTTTGATTGATGCAAATGACTAGAGGAACAAGAAACCATACGACATATAAGATCCAGACCATGTAATGAGAACGGGAGATAAAGATTGCTTTAGTTGATCATTCAAGGCATATTAAAAGCAGGAAAAGTGCAGGACCGAGGAGAACGTATTGATGATCTTAGAGACTAATTTGGATGCAACACAACATTGTTGTTTAAAGCTGCTGCCTCCTAAGTTAGTTGAGCTATCATGGTGTCCTTCAGTAGGATAACAGGGAGGAGGAGGCCTTATTCCTGTAGTAGAAAAGCAAATACACTGAAGCACCATGCTCCAGACTGAATTCATGCACACAGTTTCTGCTCATGTGGTCTGCATACTGAGTCCAAGAACTGCACATCTTGCTAATAAAAGATATCAGTGGTGCTCTAAATGAAATAGCACAGGAATGGGTTCCAAGTATATTGAGTATTGACTTTTCCTTTCCTTTTATTTTCACTGAAGGCTCAGCCCTTTGGCTTGCCTTCTGTCTTGGCCCTTGGCTTTTCTGGGATGTAGAGACTGCTTCACTAGAATGCAGTCAATTCCTCCAGAAAGCAACATTCTCAGAGCTGAAAAATGGAGCTTGGTGGAGCTTAAGGCAGGATGTCCAGGGAACACCATTGTTTCTGGAAGCTCTGCTTTGAATGGCATCATAGCTTTGCTTTTCTTAATCCAAATACTACAACGATCTCATAAAAGAGATGGACTGCTTTTCCAGGGGAGGAAATATTATTGCTAGAATTAGGTGAACCAAGGGAAACAAGACTTCTGAAGAATGTGGTTACAGTTCTGAATTCCTCTTGACAGGGTCCAACATGATGGATGGATGGCAAAGGAGGAAAAATAAGTGAGGAACCCATAAGGGAAATAGAGCTAAAATCTGAAGTGAAAATGTATAGTTACTTGCCCCTATAGTTTTTCCACAATATATGTTACACTCCATTTGGCCAGTCATGTTTTCTTGTTTTGTTTTGTTTTAAGTCAATTTTTGGTCTCTTAATTCTTTGCTTAGCTGGTCCTATTTAATTTTGTAAGCAATTTAACAAAACAGTTTTATATTTGAGATTTATAGATGATGGGTATATTTTTCTCGTACACTAGAAATAAAGGGTGATTTAATAAAGCAAGCCCGTCATGCATTGTTGGTGATGGTGGGGGGAATGGCATTTGTATTTCTTAAACAGTGTATAAACATGATATATGACCTTAAAAGAAAGTTTAATGAACACGTTCATGTCCCACCTACAGATCCATAACTAGCAGTATTGGCACCTGGGGCAAATGGCACCGTCTCCTACCCATTTTGCTCTGATACATGGGTGTGAACCCCCAGCAAGGAAAAGGAAGCGTGGAATGGTGCCACCCAAAAGAAAGAGAAAGTTTCTGCTATCTGAGAGAGAGAGAGAGAGAGAGAGAGAGAGAGAGAGAGAGAGAGATTCTGCCATCCACAAGGGCTCTGAGATACCAGCATTTTAAATAGCAATATTGATTTATTCCGCTTGAGCATTGCCAGCTTCAGTGCCAGCTTCAGAGGCAGTAAAATTCAAAACACTGCTGAGATATGTTGTCTCTGTGGTTAACCCACTTTCCATTCCTACAGTTTAATCCCTTCAGATGTACAGTAACTGCCTCAGCAATCAGATTTGCAAATGAAGCATGTGTTTACTTTCCAATGACCAATCACAAAACAGAGCAAGCTACATGCAACATATGCTGCTGAAGGAAAAATGATGTGTTATGACAAAGAGGAAACTTTAACCAACTGGGGAGGATATCTGCAAAAACAAAAACATGATAAACATAACATCCACTTTGACCTTGGCTTGGATAAAGGATGTGCATTCTGCCAGCTGAAAAGCTGAGAAAGGGTGCCTTTGCCCAGTTGGAAGAAGAAGGGATGAGAAATGTGTTTCCACCAGCCTAGCTGCAGACATTTTACATCTAGGTTCAAGACTCTGTGTTTGAATCTGTTGTTGACCGACGTACAGTATGTTCCATCACAAATCATAGCTTCTGAATTGTAAATTATTAGTATGGAGATAGATATGAAAATTCAAAAATCATTTTAAAAAAACAGATGGCAGGGATCAGGTTCAGGGGGTGAATATGTAAGCATTCATGCACACACACACAAATCTGGGGAGAAGAGAGAAATAATTGTGCAATTCCCAAATTCGAAATTATGGGCTGAGCCTGAAAAGTTATTCATTCAGAACATTGACTATAATGGCACGCGGGAGCCATCTGTAACGGATTATGGTATGAAGATATACAGTTGTGAAAAAGAAAGTACACCCTCTTTGAATTTTATGGTTTTATGTATCAGGACATAATCGTTTGGTCCTTCGCAGGTCTGAGAGTTTATGTCCCACCTCCATGCGGAAGTGGTCGGCTGCAAGAGGAAGCAGGGAAGGGGTGGGTGGGCTTCTTCTAGCGATTGGTGCAATGATGATGACAATGGAGCCAAGCTCCACCAGGGAAATAAATATGAAGTGTCCATGTCTTTTCAAGACAGTTGCCCATCTTCCCAGGAGTGGGCATCCAAGCACCAAATTCACCCCAAGGTCAGACCATGCAATTCCCAGAGAAACTGCAAAAAAACACAAAAGTTACATCTCAGTTACTCTAAAGGCCTCAGTTAGCATGTGAAATGTTAAAGTTCATGACAATACAATTAGAAAAAGACTGAACAAGTATGGTTTGTTCGGAAGGGTTGCCAGGAGAAAGCCTCTTCTCTCTAAAAAGAGCATGGCAGCATGGCTTAAGTGTGCCAAGTTGCATCTGGACATGCTCATAACCACAAGATATCTGGAACAATGTACTTTGGACAGAGGAGACCAAAGTGAAGATGTTTGGCCATAAGGCACAATGCAATGTTTGGTGAAAACCAAACACAACATATCAGCAGAAAACCTCATACCAGCTGTCAAGCACAGTGGTAGAAAGGTGATGATTTGGGTTTGTTTTGCAGCCACAGGACCTGGGCACCTTGAAGTCATTGAGTCGACCATGAATTTGTATACCAAAGTATTCCAGAGTTAAGTGTGAGACCATCCGTCTGACAGCTAAAGCTTGGCTGAAATTGGGTCATGCAACAGGACTTTGATTCCAAGCACACCAGCAAATCAACAACAAAGCGGCTGAAAAAGAAAAGAATCAAGGTGTTGCAATGGCCCAGTAAAAAGTCCATCCCTCAACCCAACTGCAATGCTGTGGCTGGACCTTAAGAGAGCTGTGCATAAACAAATGCCTGCAAACCGCAATGCACTGGAACAATGTTGTAAAGAAGAGTGGGCCAAAATTCCTCTGCACCAATGTGAGGGACTGATAAAAAAAATCATACAAATATGATTACTTCAAGTTATTGCTGCTAAATTGCTGCTATTGAATCATAAGGTGTACTTAATTGTTCACACATGGCTTCTCCATTTTGGCCTTGATTTTGTAAAATAAATCATCATGACACAGTGTCATGTTGCTGTTCATCTGAAATTTTATTTATGTAATTTTCAGACCTGCTAAGGATCAGATGATTTTCATTATGTCCTGATATGTAAAACCATAGAATTTAAAGAGGGTGTACTTTCTTTTTCACATGACTCTCAGAGGGTGTCAGGACGTCATTCTATTATTTCACAGGTATGGATGACTTCAGCATATCAATATTATTAATATACTCATTTTTAATTTAAAAAGTAACTTCTCAAGTGCAAGCGACTGTGTTTGGAGAGCAAGCCACATATCATAAATCAATTTTCAAATTGAGAGAGCAAAGACATGAATTTTAACCTGGCACATAAAAGGATATATTGTCAGTACAATCACTCCCATAGGGAAAATGCATTGTGATCATGGTCCAACAACACAGAAGGTCCTTTCCATTGTTGCCACCCGTGTACCACAGCTTTCTCCATTGTAGTCACATAATGGGCCATGGTTAGAGACAATTCCCTGAAGATTTTTTTGGACTCCAGCTCCTAGAATTCTTCATTCTGGAAGTCCTACCTGAGAGACCTGCACCTACAAATACCTAGATTTCACTTGGAGAAAGGTCTAGTTTGAAGGCGTCATGGCCTGGCTCCAGCCCAGCTCTAGCATAACTTCCCATGAAACTGCAGAGCTACAGTATATCACAGAAGTGACTACACCACCCTCACATTTCGTAACTATTTTAGTACAGTGGTGCCTTGCACAATGGGCGCCTTGTAGAGCGATGAATTCGCTCTACGAGGCCGGTTTTGCGATCGCAAATGCGATCGCAAAACGGTGCCTGCGTAGGCAGAGCGAAGGTCGGTAAGCAGTTCGCTTACCGACCTTCGCTTTGCGACCCGCCGATCAGCTGTTCGGCGGCTACAAAATGGCTGCTGGAAGCCCCAGAATGGCCACGCGCAGCGTTTTCACGCCCTCGTAAAGTAAGGGGAGTGCACGAAAATGGCTGCCAGCCATCCTGAAGCATCACTGAATGGTGAGTATTCGGCCCAACTGGAACGCATTAAACCATGTTTAATGCGTTCCAATGGGTTTTTACGTTCCATTCAACGATGCTTTCACACAGCGAGGGTTAATCCGGAATGGATTAACCTCGTTGTGCAAGGAACCACTGTATATCTTTTCATGTGACAACACTGAAGAAATCACACTTGGCTACAATGTAAAGCAGTGAGTATACAGCTTGTATAATAGTGTAAATGTGCTGTTCCCTCAAAATAATACAACACACAGCCATTAATATCTAAACCACTGGCAACAAAAGTGAGTACACCCCCTAAGTGACAATGTTCAAATTGGACACAAAATGTCAATATTTCATGAGGCGATCATTATTTTCCAGCACTGCCTTAACCCTCTTGGGCATAGAGTTCACCAGAGCTTCACAGGTTGCAACTGAAGTCCTCTTCCAGTCCTCCATGATGACATCACAGAGCTGGTGTACAGTATATTAGAGTCATTGGGCACCTCCACCTTCCATTTCAGGATGCCCCACAGATGGTCAATAGGGTTTAAGTCTGGAGACATGCTTGGCCAGTCCATCACCTTTACCCTCAGCTTCTTTAGCAAGGCAGTGGTCGTTTTGGAGGTGTGTTTGGGGTCATTATCATGTTGGAATACCGCCCTGCAGCCCAGTCTCCAAAGGGAGGGTATCATCCTCTGCTTCATTATGTCTCAGTACATGTTGCCATTCATGGTTCCATCGATGAACTGTAGCTTCCCAGTGCTGGCAGCATTCATGCAGCCCCAGACCATGACACTCCCACCACCATGCTTGAATGTAGGCACACCACACTTGTCTTTGGACTCCTCATCTGGTTGCCGCCACACACGCTTGACACCATCTGAACCAAGTAAGTTTATCTTGGTCTCA
Organism: Pogona vitticeps; assembly: GCF_051106095.1. NCBI lineage: Eukaryota > Metazoa > Chordata > Lepidosauria > Squamata > Agamidae > Pogona > Pogona vitticeps. The sequence continues at coordinate 106,951,133 of NC_135784.1, forward strand.
TCAGCCCACAGGACATGGTTCCAGAAATCCATGTCCTTAGTCTGCTTTTCTGCAGCAAACCGTATGTGGACTTTCTTGTGCAAATCTTTAGAAGAGGCCTCCTTCTGGGACGACAGTCCTGGAGACCAGTTTGATGCAGTACGTGGCGTATGGTCTGAGCACTGACAAGCTGACCCCCCCCCTTCAACCTCTGCAGCAATGCTGGCAGCACTCATACATCTATTTCCCAAAAACAACCTCTGGATATGACACTGAGCATGGGCATTCTTTGGTCGACCATGGCAAAGCCTGTTTTGAATGAACCTGTCCTGCTAAACTGCGGTATGGTATTGGCCACTGTGCTGCAGCTCAGTTTCAGGGTTTTGGCAATCTTCTTATAGCCTAGGTCATCTTTATGTAGAGCAACAATTCATTTTTTCAGATCCTCAGATAGTTCATAACCATGAGGTGCCATGTGGAACTTCCAGTGAGAGAGTGAGAGCAATAACACCTGCTCCCCCTTCACACCTGAGACTTGTGAGACTGACGGATATCATGACACCAGGGAGGGAAAACAGCAATTTGGGCCCAATTTGGACATTGTCGCTTAGGGATGTATCCACTTTTGTTGCCAGAGGTTTAGACATCAATGGCTGTGAGTTACGCTATTTTGAGGGGGCGGCACATTTACACTGTTATACAAGCTGTATACTCATTGCAAGTGTCTCATCAAATTATAAATTCCAACTAGAGAAATGGCAGATGTGTAGTGACACCCTGAGAGTCCTCAGAGTCAGGTCTTCGGGGAGGATGAATTAGAAAAAATTGCTTGTGGTCTCTATGTATACTTTTCCTCTCTGGTCCACTTTACCCACCTTCTTCCTACTAGAACTCATGCCTCAATCTACAATCTATATTTCACCAAATATTGTGCAGCAAACAACCTTTTAAAGGTTTCCAGATGTATCACCCTATTACTTGGAGCAGCCATTTCGCAAGTTGTCAATCTCAGCAAGATGAAATGATGGGCTGGTTTTGAATCACAGCATGTGTTTGAATCAGATATGGTGTGTTCTGCACCAGGTTCACAACCATTGCAGATCTGGCTGAATAATGTGAGCATGAAGCCCTGCTGGCAACTAGATAGCCTGCTCCACCTTTGGTTGATCCGCAACACTCAGAAGAATCCCATGAAGCATTCAAGTCTTTTACAATGAGTTAGAAAGGTAAACATGGCCGAGAGAGAGAGAAAGAGACACACAGACAGAAAGACAGATAGACAGACAGAGGTGTGTGCGTGCACACAAACACACATATGATCGTATCAATATATAGGGATTATTTTATATCTGGAATGAATCTCTAGCATCATTCAAGGCTATGCTGGTAAACAGCTCTATATGTCTGGAACAGCAAACCCTGCCCACTTGTTCAGCTGTTTGTCACAGGATTAGAAGCCCCTCTTGAGAGCAGGATCATCCCTGACCTTCACAATGAAAAACTGCCCAAACATGTATTATGTGGAGATGGAGACCCTTGACTGGAAAGAGGTTAATACCTCTGTTGTTTTTGTGCTCTCTGTTATTAGGAAATGACACAGGCCATGGCGGACAGGCAGACAAGGCTATAAGTCTACACTCAGAGCTGTCTAAAAGCACTATAAAGCTACAATAATTGAAAATGCCATTTCTAAAGGGTCAGGAATTTGACTGAGTACAGTCCGATATTGTGATGCTATTGTTTTCATGAATAATCAAGAAGAAAGAAAAACAATGGAGGAGTTTCATAATAGTTAGAGTGTAGGACTGAGATGTTGGAAAGCCAGGTTCCCATGAAGTTCACTGGGTGGCCTTGGGCCGGTTAAAAACTCTCATTCTGATTTCCCTCAAAAGCATGTTGGGAAGATACATACCTCACTGGAGGAAAGGCAGGATATTAAATGTAACTAGCAATAAAGATAACATATTAGCAATAAGAATTATCATCATCATCATCTTAGAACTACAGAGCTGGAAGGGACCCTATGGATCATTGAATCCAGCTCCTATCAAGGAGGCACAATGGAGAAACACATGCCAAACGTCTGGCTCTACAGCCAAAGAGCTATGCCAATGAACTACCTAGCAGTTCATCAGTATTGGTTTACATAGCATCAGCTGCAAATCTTGTTCAGTAATACGAAGGGAAAGCCTATACAGCCATGGCCAAAAATATTGGCACCCTTGCAATTCTATCAGAAAATGCAACCCTTCTCTCAGAAAATTGTTGCAGTTGCAAATGTTTTGGTACTCACATGTTCATTTCTTTGGTTTGCGTTGAAACAATTCAAAAAACAGAAAAGTAAAGTCAAATCTGATACGATCCCACACAGAAACCCAAAAATGCACTGGCCAAAATTATTGGTACCCTGTCTAAATTGTAAAAAATAATTGTTTTCCAAGCATGTGATGCTCCTTGAATTTGTATTTTGGACACACCTGTCACAAGTAAGAGGTGTGGGCAATATAGTAATCACACTTGCAACCAGCTAAGATGGAGAAAAGTAGATCAACCTTTGTGTTGTGTGTGACATTGACATTGGGGAAAAGAATGAAGTGTAAATAGTTGTCTGTGGATTTGAGAGAAAAAAATGGTGGAAAAAAATTGACAGTCTCAAGGCTACAAGTCCATCTCCAGAGATTGTTAATGTTCCAGTGTCCACTGTGCGCAATATCATCAAGAGGTTTACAGCCCATGGCACTGTAGCTAACCTCCCTGGATGTGGATGGAGGAGCCAAATTACTGAAAAATTATGACAAAGGGTTGTTCAAATGGTCGATACAGAACCCAGATTAACTTCCCAACAAATTCAAGCTGATCTGCAGAAACAGGGTGCAACACTGTCAGCTCCCACTATCCATTGTCATCTGAATGAAAAGGGATGCTATGGTAGGAGACCCAGGAGGACACCACTGCCGGCCAAAATATATAAAGAAGCAAGACTGGAGCATGGCAAAACATATGTGACAAAACCACAATCCTTCTGGGAGTATGTACTGTGGATAGATAAGACAAAAGTTCAGCTTTTTTGTAAATGACACATAGAACTGTTTACAGAAAAACAAAGGAGGCATTCAACGAGAAGAAGACAGTCCCTACAGTCAAACATGGTGGAGGGTCAAAGATGTTTGGGGGTTGCTTTGGTGCTTCTGGCACTGGATGCCTTGACTGTGTGAACGGTATTATGAAATCTGATGATTAACAAAGAATTTTAAGGCGCAACGTAGTGCCCAGTGTCAGAAAGCTGCATCTCCACCAGAGGTCACGGGTCTTCCAGCAGGGCAATGACCTGAAACACACTTCAAAAAGCACTCAGAAATAGTTACAAAGTGCTGGAGAGTTCTGAAATGGCCAGCAATGAGTCCAGATCTGAATCCCATAGAACACCTGTGGAAAGATCTCAGAACAGCAGTTGGGAGAAGGCATCCTTCAAATCTGAAGGCCCTGGAGCAGTTTGCTAAATAAAAGTGGTCCAAAATTCCAATAGAGCAGTGTATGAAACTCATTCATGGTTACAGGAAGTGATTGATTTCAGTTTTTTTCCAGAGGGGCTGCTACCAAATATTAAGTTAAGGGTGCCAATAATTTTAGCTGGTGCATTTTGGGTTTCTGTGTGGGATTTGACTTTTCTTCTCTGTTTTTTTGTGTTGTTCCAGTGCAAACCAAAGAAACGAACATGTGAGTACCAAAACATTTGCAACTGCAACAATTTTCTGAGAGAAGGGTTGCATTTTCTGACAGAATTGCAAGGGGGCCAATATTTTTGGTCATGACTGTACATAGCTAGATATTCTGCACCATCTTTGGTTGGTTCACAGCACTCAGGACTTTCTGAATCATTCATGATTCTTCCAGGATGGCTTAAAAATAGAAACACACTACTTCAGCACATTTCAACAATGTTGTATGTGACAAAGAAAATTAATTACCTTAGCTCTGATCACCTGACAAAAACAGATTCAACCATAAAATCTTTCTTAGCCAATAAAACAGAAGATGATAAAACCATTAATGCCAATAAATAATTAAATTCAACACAGTAAATTAAACACCATCAAAGCCACTCCAAAAACCTATGTTTTCACAGCCTTTTCAAAGGCAAGGCTGTTGAGGACAGGAAATTTCACTTGATGAGGAACTCAGTGTCAGACTATGATTTGCAAAATTTCCTAGGGAAAATTCATTGGTCTTTCTTTTTCGCTCATAAGACTTTGGATATTTTGTGTAGTGGTGATTCTGGAGAAATGAGATCCTCTCAGAGATAGTCGTTTTCATAAAGTATATCAAATATACAACTTATTGACTACATGTAACATTCCAAGTAATATGACCTACATCATCCACTCAGCTTTTCTCATGAAAACAATTCTTTCCTCAGATCATTCCCTCTTTGTTCTTCCTCATTTTTCTGGAACTGCCAGCAACAAAGTCACCTTCTACCCTGTTTCCCTGAAAATAAGACAGGGTCTTATATTAATTTTTGCTCCAAAAATGCATTGGGCTTATTTTCAAATGTACAACAATCTACATTTATTCAAATACAGTCATGGCATCATCATCTGGTTGCTGCACAGTGGTGGAGGGTGGGGTTTCACTTAACTGGGGCTTATTTTTGGGTAACGCTTATTTTACGAGCATCCTGAAAAAGCATACTAGGGCTTATTTTCAAGTTAGGTCTTATTTTAGGAGAAACAGTAAGTGCATGATCCCATGTCAGAAAATGTCTCTTCAGTACTGGAGAGGTATACAGCCTGTTTTATTCCAACAGACAACATAATGGATCCTGCCAAGAAAACAGAAAATAAATTGTGAACATTGACAGACAAGAAATGTGGATTATAGGAACTGAAATCCCCTAGGAAGATGGCAAATGCATTAGCATGTGGTGTGGAACTCAATGGAATGGAAAAATAAATGTTGCACTTATAGAGGATAAACAAATAATGAAATAAGTAAATACTACTGCTATTGGTTTTCCCTGTAGTGATGTATGGAAGTGAGAGCTGGACCATAAAGAAAGCTGACCGGCGAAGAATTGATGCCTTTGAACTGTGGTGCTAGAGGAGGCTCTTGAGAGTCCCCTGGACTGCAAGGAGAACAAACCTATCAATTCTAAAGGAAATCAATCCTGAGTGCTCACTGGAAGGACAGATCCTGAAGCTGAGGCTCCAGTACTTTGGCCATCTCTTTTTATTTTATTTATTTATTTTTTATTTATTGTATTTATACCCCACCTATCTAGTCATTTCGACCACTCTAGGCGGCTCATGAGAAGAGAAGACTCCTTGGAAAAGATCTTGATGTTAGGAAAGTGTGAAGGCAAGAGGAGAAGAGGATGACAGAGGATGAGATGGTTGGACTGTGTCATCGAAGCTACCAGCATGAATTTGACCAAACTCCGGGAGGCAGTGGAAGATAGGAGGGCCTGGCGTGCTCTGGTCCATGGGGTCACGAAGAGTCGGACACGACTAAACGACTAGACGACGACTGCTATTTATAAATGTTCTTTTCTGTTATGTTCCATTGGCTGAAATCCTGTTCACACAAACATGCCCCCAGAAGGTTGATGTTGTTATCAGGAGGGGTAATTTTTGGAAATTAAACATCTACTTCTGTTCTATGGCATCCACTGCTCCCATTTAATCCCTTTCATTGTGTGGAAGCTGTTGGGGCCACAGGATGTGAGGAGGAAGTCTTTACTGAAAATCACTGCTGCCAGAATGACATTACTTACAGCTGTGATTTTTGACAATTAAACACTTCCTTCTCTTTCCCATGGCTTATATGGATTCCAAATGGTGAAAGGTATTACATGAGGGCAGTGAGAGCCCCAGGATAGAAGTAAGAAGTTTATTTTTCAAAAATTACTCCCTGCTGCTGAGATCATCAACCTTCCAATGGATATGAGCCATTATATTGCCTAGCACTGTGACTATTTTTGTCACCATTGCTAGTATCATTTACATTTCTTAAGTAGCATTACTATGACTACTACTATTGCTATTATTAAGATAATTAGTTTTATTTACCTTTCTTCTGTGCTTTTTTCAAAGAAGACAAAAGCTACTTTATAACAATACAATTTCAGTTATGTAAAATAAAAGGTGACAGAAGTAGGGTCAGACTTCTGAATGCAGCTTTTCAGCGACTGTCGCACAGAGAAAAGAGAACTATTACAATAACCAGAAATAGAAATAGAAGAAACAGCAAAAGAGGAAAAAACAAGAGATAACTTCCAAAAGATAACTTCTGAGAATTAAAATGAATGTTTAAGATTAGATTAAGAATGCTGAAAGATGAACAGGGAAGCACACTATCTGACCAGGAGGAAAGAAAAAGTGGTAACAGTATACCAAAAACCTATACAGCGGGGAAGAAAAAAGTAGAAGAATTTGAGGAATTTGAGGAAACCCTTCCAGGCCCGGCTGATGCAAATGCATGTGAACGATGGCAACATTTCAAGAATGCTGTTTATAACACTGCCTTGTCCACATTTGGCAAGAAGAACAAAAAGATGGCAGACTAGTTTGAAGCCCATTCAGAGGAGTTGATGCCAGCCATCAAGGAAAAAAAGGAGAGTTCTAGCAACATACAAAGCCTGTCCTTGTGAGTACAACTTGCAGGTTGTTCGAGGTGCTCATAGGAAAGTCCAACAGACTGCCAGAAGATGTTCTAATGATGATTGGCTTCAGCTCTGCTCTCAGATACAGATAGCAGCGGACACAGGTAACATCATGATGGTATCAAGCAAGCTTTAGGTCCAATACAGAAGAAATCTGCTCTCTTGAAGTCTGCTACAGGCGTGATCATCCAGGATCGAGCACAGCAGATGGAATGCTGGGTGCAGCACTACTCTGAGCTATATTCCAGAGACAATGCAGTAACTGAAGAGGCATTAAATAACATTGAGTGCCTGCCTGTCTTGGAAGAGTTGAACAGCGAACCAACTTTAGCAGAAATAAAAGTGGCCTTGGATTCCCTTGCCTCCGGCAAGGCACCTTGGAAAGGATAACATCCCTGTTGAAGTGCTGAAGTGCTGTAAAGAGATAATCACCACTGAGCTGTATGAAATCCTCTGTCTTTGCTGGAGGGAAGGTGGAATATCACAGGACATGAAGGATGCAAACATCGTCATATTGTACAAGAATAAAGGAGATGGGGTGACTGCAATAACGACCATAGCATCTCTCTTCTAAGTGTTGTAGGGAAGCTGAATCCCCGTGTTGTGCTGAAGAGACTCCAGGTGCTTGCCGATGGAGTTTATTCAGAATCACAGTGCAGATTTCAAGCTAATAGATCCACAATTGACATGGTATTCTCCCTCCGACAGCTGCAGTAGAAATGTAGGGAACAACAGCCACTCTTTGTGGCCTTCATAGATCTCACAAAGGCCTTTGATTTAGTTATCAGAGATGAACTTTTTAAAATACTTCCCAAGACTGGATGTCCACCTCGACTCCTTAACATCATCAGGCCCTTTCATGAGGAAATGAAGGGCACTGTAGTTTTTGATGGCTCAACATCAGATCCCTTTGACATTCAAAGCGGAGTGAAACAGGGCTGTGCCCTTGCCCTGACTCTGTTTGTGATCTTTTTTACTCTCATGCTGAAGCACGCCTTTGGAACTGCAACAGAAGGTGTCTATCTCTGGACTATATCAGATAGAAAGCTCTTTAACCTCCAGATTGAGAGTGAAGACCAAATTCCTGCTGAAATGCTTGTGGGACTTTCTTTTTGCCGATGATGCAGCTGTTGCCAATTCTGCAGAAGAGCTACAACAACTTATGAAACATTTTAGTAAGGCCTGTCAAGATTTTGGATTAACAATAAGCCTGAAGAAAACACAAGTCATGGGCCAGGGTGTGGACACATTTCCCTCTACTACCATCTCCACACAAGAACTGGAGGTTGTTCATGATTTCGTGTACCTTGGCTCAATCATTTCTGACATTTTCTCTAATGTCGAGCTGGATAAACTCATTGGCAAAGCATCTACCATGTTCTCCAGACTCACAAAGAGAGTATGGCTCAATAAGAAGCTGACAACACATACCAAGATCCAGATCTATAGAGCCTGTGTCCTGAGTACACTCCTGTACTGCAGTAAGTTCTGGACCCTATGTGCATGGCAGAAGAGGAAGTTGAACACACTTCATATGGATTGTCTCTGACACATTTTTGGTATCACCTGGCAGGACAAAGTTCCAAATAGAGTAGTCCTAGAACGAGCTGGAATTTTTAGCATTTATACTGAAACTGCAATGTCTACATTGGCTTGGGCATGTCGTGAGAATAGCTGACGGCTGGATTCTGAAAGATCTCCTGTATGGAGAATTAGTGCAGGGAAATCACACCAGAGGGAGGCCACAGCTGCGATACAAGGATATCTGCAAGCACGATCAGAAGGCCTTAGGGATGAACCTTAACAGATGGGAAACCTTGACACCTGAGCATTCAGCCTGGAGATAGGTGGTGCAGCATTGCCTTTCCCAACTTGAGGAGATACTTGTCCAGCAGGCTGAAACAAAGAAGCAGTCCTGAAACCAGCAAAATCAAGGGGCCAGACAGGGGACATATTGTATTTGTCTTCAGTGTGGAAGGGATTGTCACTCTCAAATTGACCTTCTCAGCCACACTTAGATGCTGTTCCAAGACCTCTATTCAGAGCATGTTACCATAGTCTTTCAAGACTGAAGGACGCCTACTAGCTACAGAGGGGCATAAGAATGACAGACTCCTTTGAAGAGGTCTATGATGAATGGCCTGCTGTTCTAGAAAGTGAAGTGAAAGCTGCTGTGAAAAGAAAAGAATGGTTAACATATAAAGATCTACTCATAAAAGGAGGTGATGGACAACTAAGACTAAGAACAAGAGAAGAAATGAATCAAGTATGTATAACATGCCAGTGGTTTCCACATAGACAGATATAAGAAAGAATGAAAATGGTTAATAAATTAATAGGAGTGGTTAAAGAATCTACGAAACTAGACAAGATAATATGGGGAAAAGAAAATCACCAAATCGCAAAGTTGTATAAATTATTATTGGAAAGAAATATGGAACAGGAAGTAGTTAAAGAGAATATGATAAATGGATGCAGAAGTTAGAACAATTCAAATAGAGGATTAGAGCATGGAATGATAATCAAAAACTATTAATGTATCAATATGAAAGAAAGTTATTTGAAAATATTATATAGATAGTACATGACACCAGAGAAATTGGTGAATAAAAATGAGAAAGATAAATGTTGGAGACGTAAAACAATAAAAGGAACACTATATCTTATGTGGTGGGGTTATAAATTTGTTAGGAAATTTTGGAAGGAAATAGAAAAAATAATCACCATAGATTTAAAAATAAAAATGGAGATGAAACCTGAAACTTATTTGTTCAATATGGTAAAGTTAAACTCAAGATAAGAGATAAAAATTTGTTTACACATACTGTATTAGGCACAGCCAGAATTCAAGTGGCAAAACAATGGAAAGACAAGGAGGAACCTTCAGTGCAGAATTGTTTAATAACATTACAGGAACTAATATTAATGGACAAACTAACAGACTCATTGAAAGGAAAGAGTGAAATGTAGCATGACTCTCAATGGGGGAAAGTAAAGAGTTATCTTAGAAAAAAATGGAAGAAAGATCCCAAACCTTTACCAAGTGACTTAGGTTTAAATTAGATGCAGAACTGCTCTCAACAGAGGTAAAAACAAAGTAAAGCAGATTGTTAATATGGATATAAAATAAGAATTAAGAAAGGTATTATTAAGATTGTGAAGAAAATAAATGTCTGCTGGAAAATAAGGTAGTAAAAATGTGAAAGACTTACTGTTTTGCGAAAGAGATAATAGACAGTTATTTTGGTTATGTGGTAATATTGCAATAATTATTTACTTATTTTTATAATTTTTTAAATGCAATAAAGATTAAAAGTTAGAAAGAGAGAGAGGTAAAAACAATAAAATATTTCCTGCTAATTTAATGAGCAAGGATGACCCAAAACAAATGTCTGTGGTATCTGACATGAGCAAGTTGTTTGTATGTAAGAATGTTTCTTCACTGTGAGATAAGAACAAGGTTATCTTTGAGCATCTGCCAAAGGTAGTTCAGCAAACACAATAGCACAGCTGAGCTATAGCAGTTTTACGAACCTTAAAAATCATTTAAGGTAACTTTGGAACTTCCAGAACTGATTTAATTTCCTCTGGAGATTTATGAGAGCCTTTTGAATCTAGGACATGCCCCCAATATGAGGCTTAGCCATTGAGAAATGCATTTTTCTCATGGATGGCTTGTAGCCCATACCCTTAGAATCCTTTCTTTAACCATTTGGTCATTCTCACTTTTGTGTTTCATGATGGGATAATCTAAATATGAATGCCTTCCCATTTACCACTGCAGTTTCCCCATCCAATACTGGGTTCCCAGCTCCCCACATTGGAGCAAAGGAAACATACATACATAACTAATAAATATGTTCAGTTATACTGCACAGGACATACAGGGCCATTCTAGGTAATTAAATACCTATCAGATCATGAAAAATCTGCAAGGTTAGATATTCCCCACCTACAAGCTCATAAATACACTTAAACCATAGGGTGTAGGCCATATCAGATACATTAACTACTGAGTCCAGTTCCTTTGCTTTCAGTGGGATCTTCTTGTGACTTTTGATAGATAGACAAGAGGATTTATGTAACCTAAATAGCTAAATGGATAGTATTTATCTTTTGGGAAGTCCTTACTCATAATGAGCTACCTTTAGGTATTCTTTCCTCTGAAATCTGTGTTATATTATTCTGTTAAAGACAGAATCCAGCAGTTTGTGGTACCTATAAGTCAGCTCCCATGTGACAGCATATAACACATATGAGCCATAACGTACTCTCAAAATCAGACGTGCAGGGTCCTTACACACACACACACACACACACACACACACACACACACACACACACACACACACACACACACACACACACACACACACACACACACACACACACACACACACACACACACAGAGTTTTCTTCATGAGCATGCACATCCACATGCTCAAAATTATGTCTCAGCTCGAACTGGGGGTCAGGAATAGGATTTTTTTTGTGGGAAGAAAAGGCAGAAGCTGCTACCCAGAGACTAGATCCCCTTCTCCTTACATGGCTTGTGATATGCAGATGCCGTGGTGGCTGTTGTGGCTTTTCTACTATAACCCTATGCTTCTACCCTTTGCCTTCCACCTTCTCCTGGGCTCACCAATAGGGCACTGCTGAAAACACACACACACACACACACACACACACACACACACACACACACACACACACACACACACACACACACACACAGAGAGAGAGAGAGAGAGAGAGAGAGAGAGAGAGAGAGAGAGAGCAGTCTTATGAGTAAGCTACAGAATAGTTCCTTTCCTGGGTTTTAGTTAATAACTTGTGCACAATCTAACAAAGAGTGAGTCACAGAGAACCAAGCAGCATCCAAGCCAGACTTATCAGGCAAGCAAGCGAGAGGGCAAGCCAGCTCCTGGCTTTGGACAGCTCATGTGGCAGGACAAAATGTCTTCCCACCCAAAAGGGAAAGTGGTCTGAATGGAGGCGAGAAAGTATCCCTATGAGATGCAAATGGAGGGTTGTTTTGAAGGAGTGGCCAGTTTGAAGAGACATGAACCAGCAGCTACCCCAGAGGAGGGGAGGGGGAAGGTGGTCTGATAGAATAAAGGTAAAGGTAAAGGTTTCCCTTGACAATTTTTGTCCAGTCATGTTTGACTCTACGGGGCGATGCTCATCCCCATTTCCAAGCCATAGAGCCAGCGTTTTGTCCAAAGACAATCTTCCGTGGTCACATGGCCAGTGCGACTTAGACACGGAACGCTGTTACCTTCCCACTGAGGTGGTTCCTACTGATCTACTTGCATTTGCATGCTTTCGAACAGCTAGGTTGGTGGGAGCTGGGACAAGCGATGGGTGCTCACTCCGTCATGTGGATTCGCTCTTACAGCTGAAGATCTACAGACCTTACAGCACAGAGGCTTCTGTGGTTTAACCTGCAGCGCCACCATGTCCCTTCTGTAGACCTAAGCCAAAATCATTCATATTACAGTATTCTCATATTTTGTGTATGGCTATGAAAGCTGGTCAGTGAAGACAGCCAATGGTGGAAAAATATTCAGACATTGCTGATGGACAGGAGCTTTCTGGATACCATGGACTACCAAACAACAGATAAAATAAGTTCTAGAAAAACAAATCAATTCTGAGCTCTCACTATAAACTAAAATGACTAAACGGAGGCATTCGTACTTTGGACACAGCAAGAGAAGACAAGACACACTGCAAAAAGATAATAGTGCTAGGAAAAGTAGAAGGTGGTAGGAAAAGAGAAAGACCAAACATGAGATGGATTGAGTCAATAAAGGAAGCCTGTAGTTTATAAAAGCAAGTGTATGAAGGATAGATACTTTTGGAAGACACTCATTCATAGGGTTAACATAAGTTGGAAATGGTACATAAGAACACAATAAGAAAGTATGGGGAATGTACGGGGAAATGGGCATGAGGGCCAGCTACTACCAATAGAGAGATGGTGTTGAGTCGTTACAAGCTGAGCCAATAACAGAAGATATAATTAGCTCAGCTCGTAATGACCCTCACTGCCCTTTTCAGGAATACTTCTGCTTATTGCATAAAGATGGTACCATCCCCAACCCGTTCGAAAAGAAGCATTAGCTACTTCAATTGTGAATCTGATTTGCAGTAATGCCCCAGAACCAAAACACAATACTAATCACTTATAGATGTTTTTGGAGCAGAAGTAGCATCTTTAAAGTATATTGGACCAAATGAAATGTAGGCCAATTTAGCTTCTGTTTTGATAGCTAGATATCAAGAGAAGCCTGTGAAAAATAATGACATCAAAGACTCATTAAAATAATTGGAAATATTCATTCTCTAAATTTTCCATCTGTGTTATAAATTTTAGATTACAAAAGGAATATATTATTCAAAAGAATACAAGGCAATATATTTTGATAATGAACAGACTAATCCTAAGCATATTAATTTAGAAGTTAAATCATCCTGTGATCTATCTGACTTATTTCCCAATGATGCTTTTAAGAAGCAGGGGCAAGGCAACAAACATAAGCAATGCCATCTATCCAGAAGTGGCAGAAAGAAAGGAAGGGAGGGAGAAATATCATAATCTTCATTGATCAACAGCATCTCACAGAGACGTATGCAGATGACATCTGTACTTTTCTATTACCTGTAATCGTTATGACATTCAGAATCCGATTCATCATCATCAGTATCACAATGCCATTGTCCTTCACCTCCATCTCCTACTAAAGCAATGCAACTTGAAGCAGAAAAGTAAAACAATGGTCAGTGCCCCCCCCCCCAAGCAATTTAAACAAGGAGCACCCTGGATTATGCAACAGGAGGAAACTGAAAGGTCAGGAAATACAGTCAAGTTAAATGCAGTCAAATCAACCCTGATTCAACCCTAACCTCTAGAATATGGGACTGGAAATTACACCCCTGTGCCATTTTGCTGAATGATGATGATGATGATGATGATGATGATGATGATGATGATGATGATGATGATGATGATGATGATGATGATGATGATGATGCCGCCTCAGTCCAGTAGCAAGAGGTCCATGGCAGATCAACAGACAACCAATCAGGCCATGGGGGGGGGGGAGATCCCCAGGATAATTAAAATGTGCCAAAGATATAAGAATCAAAACAAACAAACAACAAAAATAGATCCAATTTGACACTGAAGGAAGGCCAGAGAAGGTAATGAGTAGGATGAACAAGGAAGGGATTTAAAAAAATGCATTGTGTTCCTTTTGTGAAGGGTACATCTGCAATACCCCATGGCCCCTGGAAAGCCCTCCTTCTGCCGAGATCATAGGACAGCATTTGGATGATTCATGGTCCAAGCCAGGATGGGGGCCATCATTCCAAAATTTTGGGTGGGACATCAATCTTGTCTGCTCATGAGCTGCCTCCTAACTGTCATGATTGTAGACTGAAATATAAATCAGTTCTGGATACAATGTTGTGTTCCATTTTTAATATATTTTTTTATTTTTTAACACAATGGAAATAACTGATGCAGTTCCAAATATATAGGTCACTTTATTTGTTCTCAGTTTGCTGCTTCAGGCTGAGTGGTGGAGTACAGTACATGCTTTACACTGCAGCAAATCCATTCCTGGCATGGGCAGATGGAGCTGGGGAAGACTTCTAGATAGTTACTGCTAGACAATGTGGGGCAAGGCAAGGCTAGATGGAGAAACAGTAAGAGTTCATGTGAGATACATCCTATTGTCTTCCACAAGGAGCCGGCAGGCATTTCCGTGTCTCTGCACAAACTGAGTCATTTTCCATCCCTTCCCCATTTATCCCACAAAGACTTGTAAGGGAAACCATATGTGGAAATCTGGGGCTTTTGCTGGTTTCAGGCACCTAATATGTTATTGTGCATAGTCCAGACATATATGCTTAATGAAAATTTTGTGGTTGCATCAACTATAATGACAATCCTTCTGTACCCAAACTGTCTGGAAAAACCACACTCAAATCCAGCTTCAACACATAGGAAAAACCAAGAGGGTGACCATGGATCATCCCTGTTACCCACCCCAAATAGCTGGAAACCCCACCTGGAATGTGTGCTGGTGTATTAGACTCCCTGGCTGTATCAAAGGCCAGACTCCACACATGCTGGTGCATAAGTGTATGGCCAAAATAAATAAAGAAATCTAAATATAATTTGAGAGAAGGATGATCCACATAGCACATAAGACATTTCCTGCAGGTGCTGAGGATACTTTCATGTTTTTGATGGTAATTCAGCTTAATCATCAAGACAATGCAGTAATTGTTGCCATCAGCTGAAAAGAGCGTGTCCCAGGACCCTGGACCCTTTTCCCTAGGAAGATGGGCTGAGGGCGAAGGCCAGGTCTGTTTGCATGGATGCCTTGCTGAGTTTTTTCCCCTGGGCTTTCTTTTTGTCTCCTGACCACATGGCCTGGGGGGTGGGGCCTAGGGGTGGGACTTCCTGCTGTAAAAGAGCGTGTCCCAGGACTAATGGTGCGCGAAATTCTCAAATTTTGTATCTGGCCTTAATATGGTAAATAGGAAAGCCAATTAGATTTGCATAAGCCGGGGAGTCAGGAAAGTTTTAAGGATCAGATCATACTTCCGCACTATTAGAGAGCAGGCTGGGTAGGTGGGGCTCGTCAGCCATGGAAGGCAGCCCATCTAGGAGAAGGAAAACTCCGATTTCAAACCTCCACTGCCTTGTGGCTATATCCACCAATGGAAAAGGCTTCGGGAGTTAACCTCGAGGCAAAATCTGGAGCTGGAGTCCCGAAGGCAGCTCATGTCGTTCTGCCAACTCCTGCGACATTGCTGGAACCAGTTGTATTGGACCAGTTGTAATGGCCTTTCCATTGGACCATTTCAGCAATGTGGAGAGGGGGGATCTGCTGCTTGGGTAACAGCCTATCCTCCATATTACCTTACCCGGGCTTCATGCTCTGGAGAGGACACTCCTCAATTCAGAACATGTTACCATAGTCTCTCGAGACTGAAGGATGCCTATGCAGCTGAAAAGTCAATGTGAAAAAGGGATGAAGCTGGATGTGCTATTTCTGAGTATATACTATCCATCTTGAAGGAAGCAGACCTGAAAGGCAAATAAAACGCCTAACAATATTTGCATTTCTCTCCCTCTCACATTTGCCCTTTTCCTTATAAACTGAGAACAAATTAAGATAAGCTAGAACAACAGATGAACTATCACAGATAAGGGCTTGAAGAAGCTACAAGCTGTAGTCAGTAGTTTGAAAAGAGTACTGCTGCTCTATAGATTTTTGGGGTTGTTTGTTTTTGAAGAAAATGCATACCATTTATTTCTTTTTATCTATAAACTATTATAATATCAGGCTGAGCATTATTCAAGCAGAGCCTTTGTCTCTTCTGTGAGTACAAAGGTACCATGTATTTCTTGGAAATTTGATATCGAACAACTGTGTTGTAGTCTTGCCGTCAGACAATTGGTGTTCTGTTTAAATCTTATTTAAATGTTCTGATTTATTACAAAAAAGACTCTGCTAAAATGGTCAGGACCACACCTTCTTATGATTACGGATCATGTAAGCTGATGTGTTTGCATAATATTAAAACAATAACAATTGAGCTTTACTCCGAAACTGTCACATAGTCACTCAGAGGAGACCAGGTAGATATAACACCATTTCTATTGGGATGGTCTCAGAAGAAGGTCATCCAACTACATCCATGGAATTAGGCAACTGGGAAGGTACAAGTGCATTCTCTCTTGCGTGAATGCAGGGGCTGCATGTTCACTTAAATTCTGGGCTCCATAAACTCAGTTTAGTAATTCAGTTGAGGATATCTAGCAACATACATGGCAAATGCAGAAACGGAATCATACAAACTCTACCCATTAGGGCCAAAAGCATGGATGTAACAAAGGATGTAACATGGATGTAACAAAGGGGAGGCACTGATGCATTCCATTACAGTCCCCTGGAGAATTTAAGCTTGACAGAAAAGAAAGAAAAATCAATATTCCAGGTCTTCTAAGATCTGGGTTAGCTGAGTATGACCTATAGGAGCCTTCATATGCTTAGTGGTGATCTGGGAATGAGTCACAAAATGGGGAAGGCAATGAGCTTTTCTGAAGAAGGAAATGGCTGCCACGTTAATGGTCCTGGTCCTGGTTGCAAAGTCCAAGAAGCTAAGAAGCACAGAAACGTTGCCTGTTGCCGCCGCTGTCATGTGACTTTGCAGCCCCTGTCCCATAATTTTGAGAGGCTATGAATGACCCAGCTGTGTAGTTCAACTGTAGCAACAGTTGGTATGTGGACTGAAAGAGGGAATTCAGTACCAACTTCACTGCTGAGAACGTCTACGAGTCCCTGATTGTGCTGCCCCCAGCGCCAGCCTGCATCCCTGATGCATCTCAGGAGACAGTTGGTGATTGGGCACAGCCATAATTGCTATCTTGTAGGCTTATTTGAAATTTAGAATGATTTTCCATTTGAAACTTAGAATGATTACTTCAGTACACTTGATAGTTGTAAAGGGATCACTTCCATACTTTTAAGAAACTAAGACAGCGTGTGTTTATTAGAGGATGCACTTGCTATAGTATAGGAACGATGACAGAAGATGAGGATCTTGGGAGCTATGGCTACCCCTTCCATCTCAAAAAAACAAATATAAAATATCTCTTCCTGGGTGAGACAAGAGAAAAGTGCAATAAGGAAGGAAGTGACATCAACAACCCTGAGAGCAGAGTCTAGGATTGACAGATGGTCACTCCAGGTCTGAACAGGTGAAGGACAGCCTAGGAAACCTGAGGGGGGGGAGAATTTTCTCTCTACTCTTCTTCAAGCAAAGATGTACATCTTCTCAAGTGTATGACCAGCTGCACCCAGTCACTTTCAATAGAGGCAGCACAGCCCTCCAGGCCACCAGCCAAAGGACTGGGCTGTTCACTTTCCTTTTGTCCTGTCCGGACCATAGGCAGAATCCTAGGTAACTGAGAGTCCTCACTTTTTTCACATGTAATGGTTGTAAACAAGCAGCTACTGCAGCCACCACCATAGCCAGCAGCCGGTCTGTAAGGCCCTTTGCCTGTAATTGTAGCTGTGGCCTGTATTTAATATCTACACAGAGATTAATACATTTCATTTTAAATTTTAAGCTTTAAATTTTATTCCTTCATGTGCTCATTCTACATGTTCCTCTTACAATTGACTTGCACCCTGGAGAATGAAACCTGATGTACCTTATAACATTTTACACCTACATAGCGGAGTTATAAACGTTATTCCATAAATGCTATCCCTATAAATACCTACTTTCTCCTTTTCTATTTTAAGAAGCCTGTTAAAAGAGAAAAGAATATGACAATCCTGTTCAGGTAATGTAGCTATGCCTTTATGTATACTCAATTTGTATCCTAAAACTTCATTTTAGAACTGTTAAAACTAATAATAATCTCTTCTAGTTTTAACTTTCAAAGGTGTCTTGGATCATGTACTTAAAGTATAGCAAGAAATTCCCCCAGCTCCTTAAAGCTAATGGACTTCGTTTTCATTAGCCACATATTTTTTCATTTGTAATAGCCACATATTAAATCCTCATGAGATTTTTATAGGTGCACAGAAAGAATATTTGCATAAATATTGGTGCATAATTTGGTTTAAAGGTCCCCTTAATTTTCCTGTATTGAGATAAAATATTATGTCCAGTTTGGCGAAATGAAACATTTTTTGGATATTACAACAAAACCACGATGAAGAGATTCTGTTCACATAAACCCCCCTCTCTTTCTCCCTCCTTTTTTCATATATCATGTAGTGCAAAATATACCCAAGGTCTCCAAAAACATGGGACTTCATCTATAGAGAGAGAGCCATATACCACCAACCACACTGGCTTTAAATGGAGCCAATAATTTTCTTAATGGTTTCACTAAACCTCTCTTCAGTCATTTATTCAATCATTTTTTAAAGAAAACTTTGGTTGGGAATGGGGGGCATTTTGCTTTTCAATTTATGATTTGGAATGGTTGGCTCCTCCGGCACGTGCAGTGTTACCGACACAGAACCTCTTTGCCTCCCCCTAGGACAGGGGTCTCAAACATGTGGCCCGGGGGCCATTTGTGGCCCACTGGACAATAGTTGCAGCCCCAGCCTTGCCTGCCCCCCCAAGCACCCACGCGTCCTCTGCTGTCAAGATTAAAAAGAAGCCTTGCTCACTCACCGGCTCTCTCCCAAGACAGCACCTCTTGCACTCTCCAACCGGAACTGCAGCTTGCCAGCCAGCCCACTTGGCTAAGGAAACTCCTGGGCGACTTCCTCGGGCTCTTGCTCCGCTTGGCGGAAAATCTGATGCGGCCCAGCCTCACCCAGCCTCTGCCTCCAGCGGCCCCCAGGTAAATTTATTTATTATTTATTTATTATTTATTTATTTGATTTATACCCCACCTATCTGGACCACCGGACCACTCTAGGCAGCTACAGTGAACCCTCGACTTACAGATGGTTCGACTTACAGACTTTTTGAGTCACAGACTTCTCTGGCCGCAAAATTTAGATTCGACTTGCAGCCGGAGAATCGACCTACAGACCAGAAAAAACCCAAAATGGAACAAAAATGGAACAAAAACGGCCGGTTACGGGATTAATCGCTTTTCACTGCATTGTAGGTCAAGGGAGAATTGACCTACAAACGTTTTGACCTGCAGCCATCATTCCAATACGGATTAATTCCGTAAGTAAAGGGTCCACTGTAATTGAGTTTGAGACCCCTGCCCTAGGATGACGTGATCTACGAATCTTGCACATAGATCACCTGGAGGGATGAGGATTAGGGACTGTAGTATTTAGCTGTATTCCCTCCCTTGATTGGCCTTTTCTGAGACTTTATTCCCACCCACTCACCTTTTAATCCAGTCTGAGTCTGACTGGTTGCCTGTTGGGGGGCAGATAGGAATCTTTGACCCACTACCTGAATTGACTTGATCATGGGTTTTTTTTCCCACCTATCCCACACTGGTATGGGTGTTGTTTAGTTCATGGTTGTTCGTTCTCTTGGTCACACTGGTGGGTAGTGCAGAAAGAACAAGAATCAGTGAGTTCCACAAGGGAGATGATAGCCCATCTGACCTCATGACATTGTGGATTGTGAGGTTACATTGTGCGTGGGGGGGGATTGCTGGGGCCTTCACTGGACCAAGGGTCAGCAAAGAAATGGGGCTTAGAGGTCTAGGGAGTAGTTGGATTGTTCATCAGCCAGCGTTGTGCTGCCTGAAAGACCACATGACAATGGGGCATGGAACTCACCCGTGTAAGATTGGGGAGGGAGTCCGGTGAGAGTTTCGGCCTCCAATCTGATCCCACAGTATCGCAGGCCCCTGTGTGAATAGCAAGAGTGAATTATTCTTGTTTAATCACGTGTAACTCCAGTTTACCCCACCACCCATGTCTCACCTCTTTATTCCGTTGGGTGGGGGGGCATGTCAGGAAATGGCTCAATGTGGCTACACAGTCTCATGCCCACATTGCCAGCAGGAAATAGGATGCCAAAATGAAGGGCAGCCTGAATGTAGACTACATTAATGTCAGCAGTCAAGATGATCTACAGGATACCCTCTTATGCTCACTACCATTCACAAAGAGACACTAAGCAGGAGAAAATCCCAGAATCTGATTTCTTTTGTCAGCCACTTCTCATCCAAACACAAAACAAGTGCCAGAGGTGTTTTTCAACAATATTGCTGGGAAAAGTGGGGGGGGGGGGCAGTAGGAAGAAAGGAAGAACTAACAAAAGGTGAGGGAGGAGAACCAGAGCAGGGATCGTGAGGAAAGTGTTTATTTTGGCTTGAGAGGGATTGACTCTTCACTCAGGGGGCTTTTTTTTTTGAGACATGAATGAAGGCTTATTTCCATCCCGTAAAAAGTAAATTAAAATGTATTGACATTTTTTTCCTTCTAAAATTTTATCCGGTAGAGTTACATTTTCAGCCACCCCCATAATTATGTATAACTACATTAATATTAATATATTAGGATAGAATTATATTCTGAATAATCTATTTTAATGTGTTTACGCCATTAAAAAGGCCCTTTTAATACAGATGTGATGGAAGTGTCACAGGTTACTTTGCTACTCAGGGGATTGTGACTCAAAAAAGGTTGGGAAACACCACGGTAAAGGAAGACACCACTGTTATTTTGCAAGATACTTACTGGAAAACTGTCATGTTCCCAAGGGGTTTCAACAGGCAAAAGTCCAATAAACCAGTCCAATATCAGAAGTCCAGAAGATGCAAAGCAGAGTCCAAAGCCAAAACACAAACTGTAGTCAAAAGTCAGAGTCCAAAGCCAAGGGTCCAGAGAACAAGGTCCAAGATAAGCAGGAGCATGGATGCAAGCTAGAGTGTTGACATGTTGCTTCCACAAGCTTCCAAGTCTTCTAGGTGCAGATTATATAGCACAAACAGTCATCAAACTCCTAGAAATCTTCCATCCTGTTAAAACTCAGGACTGGTTGACCTGATGTTCCTGTGGGAAGGATTCATGCAATCCTCTGACCTTTGTGTCATGAGTCTTTGCCAAGGTTTAACCCTCACTCTGGCTACTGGGGGAGGAGAATCTAGTGGTGATTCAGTTGTCTGTGCTTCTAATTGCCCAGCATTTTCCTCAGCTGTAATTAACCCCTCAGATTCCAGATCTTCTTGGGCTGAACTCATAACAAAAACACAATATTACTTGAGGGAGGCAGTAGGAAGAGAGAATGACTTAAAATGAGACTCAGCAAAGAAATACATTGCTGTTGGTTTACAAGATGGGGACAAAAATTCTTTTTCAAGCCAAGCAAGATTGGTCTTTTGACCTTATCTGACCTATATTAAATCTGGGGTAATTTGGCATCACCTATTTCTGAATGTGTGTGTGTGTGTGTGTGTGTGTGTGTGTGTGTGTGTGTGTGTGTGTGTGTGTGTGTGTGTGTGTGTGTGTGTGTGTGTGTGTGTGTGTGTGTGTGTGTAAAAAACCTACTCTAAAAATATAACTCAAAGATGTTTTGTTCATTAAGACAGAGCAAAATCAGATGCTTTGCCCCAACTGCACAAAATTTTGTGTTGATCCGAAGATCCAACATTAAAATTTATTGTTTGGGTTTCCCCCATTTTTTTGAATAGGCTTGGAGAATTTTGATTTGCTCTGGCACACAATATAACTGTTGCACCCTCATGAAGCCTGACTGTAAACAGCATGATTAGAGAGGATTGACTAGACTTTCCCCTCTCCTCCCCATTGTTGCTCTCTCCACATGGAAAGCAGTATGTACAAAGAAGAATTGAAAGTCTCTGCTCTTGCTCACATATAGAGCTTACACATGAGCAAGACTTTCTCCTCTTCAAACGCATCAGTTTCCAGATAAAGAAAGCAATGAGGAAGAGCAGAGGAGCTAGTCACTCCTTCTAAATATGTTGATAATAACCAGGTGGGTAACAATCAATTAGAGCTACCGATTCCCTTAGCACAATGCTAAAAGTACTGTAGTAGAAAGTACAGTGAGTGAGTAGTAAAAAAAATCTGAGCAATTTCAGTTTCCTGTCACATTATGTATACTACTAGCTTCCATTCTCCTATGGACAATTTAGTTTGTTAAATGGTTTTAGAAACTTGGATTTGAAGCAAAATCTTCTTTTTCTGGAAAGTTTTTTTGGGGGTGGAAAAAATACTCAGGAAGGTTGAAGAACTATCTAAGGCAGCTTGGTGGATGGCATAGGGGGCAATTCTGTAGAACAATAGTTCTGAATCTTTGGTCCCTAGATGTTCTTTGACTAAAACTCCTAGAAGCCTTCACCGCTAGCTGTGCTGGCTAGGATTTCTGGGAGCTGTAGTCTAAGAACATCTGAGGCTCAAGATTGGGAAATACTGCTGTAGAAATAAGAGGGCAAAAGTCACTTCTTACTCTTTCATTGGCAATGTAAGAGTAGGAAATGGGATGGCATCACTGGCTTCTACCCTTTGTATTTTGTTGCTATAGTTTTTCACTGGAAACTTAACTGGGCCTACATTATTCAATTCTGCCTGAAGATTTGCATTTGCTTTCTGCTATATTCCTTATGCCACACATTTTTTGAAAGTCATTCCTGCGTAACAGCTAATATATAACATTAACTAGCCTCCTGGCTACATGCAATTGTTTATGCCTTTAAAAAAATCCCTGTCAGAATAGCATGATAAAGTTTTATGTCACCCCAAAGTTAATGCTAGAAAGTACAATCCTATAATTTTCCCTCCTAGACTTTTGTTAGCACCTTATTTCCATAGAAACAGGCAAAAAAGCATGTTATGCAAGGCTATGATTTCATGGATTGTGCCTGGCAACTTCAGCACAGTGGCAGCTCATGTTATCCATGTGATTTGTCAGTAGTATCTCAAAACAAAAATTTTCCCCAGCTTGTTCTTCAATGTTTTTCAACACAAATGTAATTTCTTTTCTACAGTTTTGTTTAAAATAGACAAAAAAATCCCATGTTTCTGCATAAACCATGCTCTGATAAGAGAGAAATCATATATTACAAAATATATCACAGAATGGATTTCACAGCTTTCTCCACAACATTGTGCTCGTTTCCTTACCTCACACTTCAGTCTCCATCTTCCTCACTCTAGTTTATGTGGAAGAGGAGCTACACAAAATGTGGAAATATAGTTGTGAAGACTGAGGTGCCAAGAGCACCTTATGCCACAAAGAGGACTGGCTTTGCTTGGTTAAGCATCTGTGCATCCTAGAAACTGCCTCCATTTCTCTAATCTAGGTTGACAGTTATGATCTCAGCCAATGCAGCTTCCCCAGCAGAGATTTGCTAAAGCCTCCATTGGTGGTCACACGTTTTCAATCCTTGCTTTCAGGCTATGGGATTTACAGCCTTTTGAATGTTGGACCCAGTGAGGTTAAAACATCTTCTGGAAATATTTGTAAATCTATTTAAAAAAAACATTGTATATTTTAGTTTCTTTAGAATTGGTGAATTCTTCCACTTTTGTAGCTTTTGAATGACCAGTTGACAAATAAGGCAGTTTTGTTCTCAGTTTCATTAACTGTTTATAGAAGTAAGGCAAATCTGGTTTTATTCCCTGAAGTTCCTGCTGAGACACAAATCTATTACATAGGTACATACAGTACATCTTTTTAGTTATTTATTATACATACTTGTATCTCATGCTTCATCCACCAAGGAATCCCGAACACTCTGTGTGAAAAATGTGCAAACATCAAAATTGCAAGATAAAAAGGTAGTATAAAGCGCTGTGCAATACAGCAGATGAAAACTCCAGTAGAACAGGGAAACCAGTATACTTTGAATCAGCAGTGGCTTCCAAACATTCAAGGTCGGCAGTACTCCAGTATTGGCGATAAAATGCTACCAAAGCATGGATAACAATGGCCGGGCTATCTCTGTCCTGGAAACACCACAACTGGCATATTAGTCTCAGCCAATGAAAGGTACGTCATTCCACAGAGTCTGTCTTGATATTCAAGGACAAGGGCCAATATCCTACTCAGAAAGCCTGGACTGGAAAAGCAGTCAAGTAAACATTCTCCCTGCTTCAGCAGGCTGTCTTTTTGGGGCTCCATGTCACATGACCAGCTTTATGGCCAGTTGTGTGACTAGTTGCACAATGAGGTCCCACTACAGCAGGGGGAAACATACCTGTGCATTTACCCTTTTGTTCTAAGTAGGATGCTGCTCGAGGGGTTTAGGGTACAAAGCCAATGGAACCAACATTGTTTTAGCCCAACCTCCTGAAACAACTCGGAAAGGGGTCTTCACTAAAGGATCATAAATAATGGGAAAACTAACTTGTCTCAACATAAAATAATGGCCAGGATCTGAGACTTGGTTGTATAATATCTTTGGCCACTGTATAGATTCTTTGGACATGAAGCTGCTGAAGAAGTGATCACAGTCATCATTTTAAAACATTAGAGATGGAAGAGTCTTATTGATCATCAATTCCCGCCCTTCTCGAGGAGGCCCAATGGGGAAATCAAACTTGCATCTCTGGCTCTGAAGCCAGAGATCTTAACCATCAAGCTATATAAAAAGTATGATAAACAAGCATATCTTGAAAAATAATGTGAAATGTTGATTCTGTGGAATATTCAGAACCATTGGCTCCAGACCCAAGGAAGTTTTCGGCTACAATTTCTAGAATCTCCAGTCAGATTCTAGGCATCTCTAGTCTGAAAAAAGAGAAGCTGTCCAAGCTCTGGCATTTACTATCTGATATTGCCAATTACCACAATTACTTTTCAAGCTTTTGAAAAGTATTAATTTCTAGAGCAACATGCTTTCATTGTTAGACTTGAAAGGTGTTCCATTGCTAAACTTAAGTGTGCAATGAATAGTTTCCATGTCGAAATGCAATCCCAATGAATATGTTTTCTATCCCTACAAATGACAAAATAAATCTCCAAGCAGCTGAGTTCATTGGAGTAATATGTGACTGCAGAAATATTTCAAAATGCTCCTTCATTTATGCACCATGATTTAAGACATCCTTGAGGATTAAGGAAGATGAGCATCCATATAAATGTCCCCTTCTAACAAAATATTTTGTTCACTTTAGTAGTTCACTTGTTCGCATACACACAGAGATACCTAGAACCATGTTACCATTCACTGCAGAATGTCATACCACTATCTGTCTGTGTGGTCAGATAGAAATGGGCTTTGTAGACCAGAAATTTTCATGCAAACTACCGAACAAAGCATCACTCTCTTATTACAAGCTTGATAAATGATAATCTAGTAGCCTGATGAATGAGTTGCAGGATACTCATATGTGAGACAGCTTAAAGTGGTTGATTTCTTCAGTTCCTTGATTAAATAGATTTATGAATGCATTTTAGATGTACATTGTCCAGAAGGGGGAGATGCTCACATCTTTACAGAGGATTTACAAATCTTGAAATTTTCATGCATTAATCAAACTAAAAAGGGCTGGCCTTACTACTAGCCAGGATAAGATGGGTCCCTCACACGACAGACCACAGTAAGCAGTATATTAGTTTGTCTCTTGCTACTTTTTAGTACTGCTGCCGTAGCTACAATATTTCCTCTTGCTCATGCCATGTCAAACGGGTCAACAGTGGGACTGGTTGCATGTTCAAGCCTTCTGCCACCATCAGATAATGGAGGTGGTGGTGGAGAAGGAAGGGGTAGGGGTGGCCCACTGGCAGAAGAAAGGGAAATGCCCACAGGTCACCTTCAGAAGCCATTTCTAGAAAGAGATAGCTGTTCTTGGAATGTCTGCCTCAGGTGCCCTTGGGGCAATAAGAGGAGTGACTACTGAAATTGCCAGTGCTGTAATTTCCCTTGTTTCTCCTCCCATCATACCTTCACTCCAAGAAGCACTTATAGCCAAACATTCGAGAAACAGCTAACTCTCTGTGTGAAGCTCACTTCTGGAGGATGGTGTGTTTCCACCTCTCTTGACAGCAGGTTGCTCCTGGCACAGCCAGCATCACTTTCTTTTACTGACCTTTCTCCACTCTCTTTATCTGATAGTGCAGGAGGAAGTGGAGGCGCTGGTTCTGCCCTCTCTGGTACAATGTAATTGGACACATAAAGTGCAGATAGTGATGTAGGACTGGTGGGGTGGGGCTATAAAGTCTAGGAATAACTTTCAGTTTCCTACCTCAGCCAATGTTTTGGTCTCCCCACCCCAGAACAGGATCAGTTTAGGAAGCCTTTCCAGTTCAAGTCTTTCCATATTCGCCCTAAATCTTGCAAATAATTGATTTTCTTGCTGTAAATTGGCCCAGAGTGTTAGTTAAGATTTATTCTGCTCTTGTAGTATCAGATGTCATACAACTGGCTATGAATCTGAAATTGTGCTTAAACCTGTACGCATTTGTCTTCTCTGTATTTAAGCCTTTCTCACTGTTCATCCAAAATCTCATCAGGACAGATAATAAACCACTTCATGAACAGATGTGCCACTTATTCATCTAGTTCTGTAATGATAATGAAGAAAATTTAATCTGGAGTGTCTGTGTAAGATGATCTAAAAGACAGGCTGATATGAATAATAAATACTCTACACTAGAAACAAAAAACCAACATGAAAAGGCATTCGTTATGTATTTTACAATGGCGTCTTTGATATTGTCCAATAGTGAAGGAAAACAAGCACCTCTTGAGGCTGGGCTTGGGAATGTGCTGCTGTTCCCCCTCCCTTATTCTCCACTTTCTAAATGTCTTAAATTGCTTTTACTTTAAAGGCACATGAAAGATGAATTCACTTACAGCTGGAAGGTACATCTCACATTGCAATGTCTCAAAAATATGCTAAGAATTAGTGATCTCAGATTAAGGCACATGCAAGGTGAACTTTATAACATGCCATTGGATCTTCCTCCAGAAAGTCAAAACACTTTTACAACAACACAAAATTTATGATAGAAGCAGCAAGAGCAGCAAAAAGAGAGAACTGTGTTTTTTGTGGGGTTTTTTAAAATAAAAAAAGATATTTTAAAAATTTGGAAGAGGTGGGGGCACTGTTTACCATTCCAAGGTCTAATGACGTGTGTTTGGTTGAGAGTGGTCTCACCACTGCAGTTAGATGAGTTCCTATTGTTGGATATTTGTTGGAAAAATAGGGTTTTATTGTTTCTAGCTATTCATTGTATTATCTTGTAAACCATACTGGAATTCTTTAAACATGAAATCAGTATTGAAATACTAAAAACAAACATTGGAATGTGGTGGACCTCTCTCTCTCTCTCTCTCTCTCTCTCTCTCTCTCTCTCTCTCTCTCTCTCTCTCTCTCTCTCTCTCTCTCTCTCTCTATCTATCTATCTATCTATCTATCTATCTATCGACACAACTAATCCATCCAGGCATAAAACTGGCAAATATTCATAACACAAAGCAGCAGCACTCCAAATTTGCTTTTCTTTATTGGTCAGTCATACACAAAAGAGTGGACGAGTTGCCCAGATAGGCGGGGTATCAATCAATCAATCAATCAATCAATCAATCAATCAACAACAACAACAACAACAACAACAACAACAACAACAACAACAACTAATAATAATAATAATAATAATAATAATAATAATAATAATAATAATAATAATAATAATAATAATAATAATAATAATAATAATAATAATAATAATAAGCATCTTCACAAATGTGGGGAACAATTATAGAATACAGTAAAATAGCTGTCATTTTCGCAAGTGAGGAGAAGAATGGTACGACTCCCTAAGCCTTTCCTCTGATGGTTAGACAGGTGACAATTTGTCTGGAGGTAATGTATAGCTATTGGGGCAAGTAGCCATTAGTAGATTTCTATTCCATGGATCTGACTAACCCCCCTTTAAAGCTAGTCAAATAGGTAGCCATCACCAGATGCCGAAGGAAAGAATTCCATGGATTTATTATGTGCTGTACAGAGATTCATGCAAAGATTAATTTTTAAAAACTCCTTGTTTTTCATTGTCTTGAATGTGGCATTTGTAATTCTCCATATTAATATATGAAACAAGAAGGAGCTGGAATTCAGGTGAGCTTCTACAGCTAATTCTCAGTCCAGGAATAGATCTTCAGAAGAAGCTCTTATTTCTTCATCCATAGCAAAGCCAATATCTCCTGTTTATTTTGCTGAGAAATTGCTCTCTGGGAAGCCATAATGAGCTGTGTGAATTTTCAAGGTCATTCTGATTGATAAATGGCTATAAGTGCTTTAATTGATTATTTGATTTGAGAAAGATGAACTTTTGTAGAGCAATTGTAGAAATGGGTTATTATTTAAAATAAAACCTGAATCTGCTATCTCAAAGTAAACATGTTGACTATCTAGTTTCTGGATTCTTCCGATCGAAACCAGCAGAAAGACAAATGTTTGAGATTTGTCTAAATCAATTTCCCCTAACATATGAATGTATGTTTTCTATAATAGCAATAGTGCATGTGTGCATGTGTACACATGTGCATATGTGCTCCAGCTAAACCTTCCAAGAGTATGAAACTTAAGCACCTGAACTTGGTATGCATGCTACGTTGCCGGGCTGTGTGTGTGTGTGTCACAGGGTTATTTCATTTTGAAAATGTGTACTTGCATTTGAAATGCCTTTAATTCTTTCTCCTATCAATGCAAACATGTCATGTTGATTCAGTGGATAGCAGACACTTGGGTCCTCAGAGTAAAATGCTCCTTGGAAGTAAGATGGCTTAATTTGATTGCTTGCACCTGGTTTCAGATGGGTGGCTGCTTCACTTAGAGTAGGAAATCTGCAGCTGCTCTCTTTGCAAAGGGCAGTCTGGACTCCCTTAGCCTGCCCTAAGGGAATCCAGGCTGCGCTTTGCAAAGAGGGCAGCTGCAGCTTTCCCTACCTTAAATGAAGCTGCAGCCGCCATCTTTGCGAAGGGCAGCCAGTCTCCCTTTTTACATGCGTGGCTGGGAGACCAGAAGGAGACCTCGGCAGCAGTGATTAAGGTAAGGGGGTGTCAGTGAGGGTGTGGGGGCTAAGGTAGGGAAAGGAAGGGGGTAGATGGGTAGGCTGGGGTGGTGATGGCTGCCTATCGACCTCCGATCAGGCGATTGGTGGCCGGTAGGCAGAATGGTGGGGTTTGTTTGTTGGTTTGGTTTTGTAATATTGCTGAAGACAAACTCAGTGCCTCATACGTGCCTCTCAGTGCCAAAGACCTCTCATTCTGCTGGGGCCAAAGATAACCCCTTTAATACCATGGCTTCTGTGCCATGTGGTAAACTCTCTTGGGGGGACCCAATTTGTGGGTGAATAACTCGGATGTCTGATATCCAATCTTCACCAAATTTGGCAGGCATGTTGTGGAAAGACATAGGAAGCTGTGTTGTGACTCTAGATTCTCTAGTTAACTGGGGAGAGCTTTCCTGGGGGTGTCCTCTTTGTGACTATATAACTTAGGGGTCCATTATCCAATGTTCACCAAACTTTCAGAAGTTGTAGAAACATGTCTGCGGAAGCTTCCCTGCAAATATGGTGTCTATAGGTTCCTAGGGGCCAGTTTTATAACCATTTAAAGAGAAGATGAATTGACAAATCAATTCATTGTTTCATCAAAGAATATTCATGTATTCGTATTTGTTGAGTCATTAACCTTGATGAATAACGAATCAAAATGAATTGCCTTTTTTTAAAAAAATTGTCCCCATCTCTAATCACTTCTTTTGGGCTCAAGGCCCTTCCTAACTCGTCCCTCTGTGAATTTTTTACTATGTACCTCCTGGATATCTAACTGGATGCCTAACTGCATATTAGGTCTCCCCCTCCCCCCCTCTCTCTCTGTGTGTGTGTTTACTTAAATGCAGTGCTGTCCCACTTCTGTGGCCTTTTGTTATGAGCAAGGTGGGCAGCAAAATGTACCCTGGGCAGTTATCTGCTTCCCCAGCAAGTGTCTTTAGAAGGGATGTTTAGCTCCCACAGACCAGTGTGCCTGCGCCCAGGGGAGCCGAAGAACATCAGCCTCTACAGCTCACTGAGTGAGAGACAGTGGGTTTGTAGTTGAGTAGCTGCCAGCCTTTTTTGCCAAGAGAGCCGGCTAGGTCTTCCTCTGTTCTGCAGGATTGGGCCCTGTTGCTTCTGGCTGCCTCCCCCTTTCCAACATCAGCCACCTGGCTCAAGGGGTAAGAAGGCTTTTAAGTCAGTGCTGCTTCTAGGGTCCCACCAAACCAGCGTGCCTGCGCCCAGGGGAGCCGAAGAACATCAGCCTCTACAGCTCACTGAGTGAGAGACAGTGGGTTGTAGTTGAGTAGCTGCCAGCCTTTTTTGCCAAGAGAGCCGGCTAGGTCTTCCTCTGCTCTGCAGGATTGGGCCCTGTTGCTTCTGGCTGCCTCCCCCTTTCCAACATCAGCCACCTGGCTCAAGGGGTAAGAAGGCTTTTAAGTCAGTGCTGCTTCTAGGGTCCCACCAGACCAGCGTGCCTGCGCCCAGGGGAGCCGAAGAACATCAGCCTCTACAGCTCACTGAGTGAGAGACAGTGGGTTTGTAGTTGAGTAGCTGCCAGCCTTTTTTGCCAAGAGAGCCGGCTAGGTCTTCCTCTGTTCTGCAGGATTGGGCCCTGTTGCTTCTGGCTGCCTCCCCCTTTCCAACATCAGCCACCTGGCTCAAGGGGTAAGAAGGCTTTTAAGTCAGTGCTGCTTCTAGGGTCCCACCAGACCAGCGTGCCTGCGCCCAGGGGAGCCGAAGAACATCACCCCCTACAGCTCACTGAGTGAGAGACGTTTCCCGTAGGAGGAAATGGTGGCGCAAATTTCATCTCTCGCCTGGTCCCCGTCACCGCTGTTGCTGCTGCTATTCCTTTTTGCACGAAGAACATCTGACTTAATAGCACTAAGTCCAATTTTAATATATGTGGGGGATAGCTATTGTGATTTTCTCTCATTAGTATTTATTTTTTAAGTTACTATTTTTGTTTAACTTAATTTAATTATTATTAAGTTTGGTACTGCTGGTTTATATGTTTTTATTGATGTACTTACTTTAGCTTTTTATTGTACTATCCTTTTTTGTATATTTGAATTAAGTTATTAGTTTTTTCTTTCCCCTTTTCTTTTTATTTCTCTTCTCGTCATGGAATGGGGTGCCTGCCCTCCCAGCGAGGGGCCACAAAACATCACTGTGATTACGGGTAGAGGGCGATATGGCGTTGGATCCGTCCCTACTCGTGTCAGAAGAACTATGAACAGATGTTTACAGGCTGTTCCTTGTTCTGAGACGGAGACCAACCCCCAATATCGAGGTAGCCAGACCAGCCGGCCCTCTACTCTACGCCTGGTGTTGTTGAACGCCAGGTCTGTATCTAATAAAACCCAACTGATTTATGATCTTATCTTGGAGGAAGATGCAGACCTGGCCTGCATAACGGAAACATGGATTGGCGGAGACGGGGGTCCCCCCCTAGCTCTTATTTGTCCGCCTGGTTATGCTGTCCAACACCAGGGTAGACTGGAGGGACGGGGAGGGGGAGTAGCCATCCTCTATAAGTCCACCTTGGAGGTAGTTAGGCGCTCCTCAGTGGTAAAGCCGGGTCTTGAGGCTCTCCACGTGTGGATTGGGGCCAGGGACGGTATTGGGATCTTGCTGGGTTACCGTGCTCCCCGCGACCCAGCCATTTCCCTACCGGAGCTGGTGGACTTTGTCTCTGCGGCACTGCTGGGTTCCCCGAGGCTACTAGTCCTAGGGGACTTCAACGTGCATGCGGGGGCAGAAACGTCCGGACCAGCTCTTGAGTTCTTGGAGACCATGGCCTTCTTGAACATGTCCCAGCATGTCAACGGCCCTACACACGTGGGCGGCCACACATTAGACCTGGTCTTTTCCACCAATGGGAGTGAGAGTGGTCCGATGGTGACTGACCTCGAGTCGGTCCCCTTGTCATGGTCGGATCACCACCTAATAAAGTGTACCATCAAGATGGCTCTCCCCCCTCGCAGGGAGCAGGGACCTATTGTTATGGTCCGCCCTCGAAGGCTACTGGATCCGATTGGATTCCAGGATGCCATGAGAGGGGTTACGGCTGACCTGGCTGGCGCTCCTGTCGAGGCTCTGGTCGACGCCTGGTTCACAGCCGCGGCTAGTGCCGTAGACACGATCGCGCCTAAACGCCCTCTCAGCCGCAGAGATCGCCCGGCGCCCTGGTTTAACCAGGATCTCCGGACGTCGAAGCGGGTCAGAAGACGGCTAGAGCGCAAATGGAGAAAGGACCCGACGGTTTTTAATCGCATAGCTGTTAAGGTCGCTACTAACCTTTACCAGGCCAAGGTAAAGGCTGCCAGTCGAACATACCTCGCTAACCGGATAAGCGAGGCGTCTAATCAGCAGGCGGAATTATTCCGTATAGTACGTGACCTATCCGGAATTGGCCCGGGTGATAGGCCTCCCCCTAGTTTTACACCGGACCAATTTGCAGCATTTTTTAAATCTAAAGTGGAGGCCATCCGCCGGGACCTCTCCCC
Organism: Pogona vitticeps; assembly: GCF_051106095.1. Lineage (NCBI taxonomy): Eukaryota > Metazoa > Chordata > Lepidosauria > Squamata > Agamidae > Pogona > Pogona vitticeps. The sequence goes on from NC_135784.1 coordinate 106,983,765, forward strand.
TTTTTTGAATACAGTGAGTCGAGCTGAGATGTCCAGCGCTCCGTCTTGTCCGGTGATTTTTGACTCCTTTCAGCCTGTTTCACCCGACACTGTGGCCAGGACGCTTGATCGCTGCCGTGCTTCCACCTCCTCTTTGGACCCTTGCCCGGCCTGGCTAATCAAGGCAGCCAGGCCTTCAACAACGGAATGGGCTACTGTAATAATTAATGGGTCTTTCCTTGAGGGCAGATTTCCCTCTGCCCTCAAGGATACACTCATTAGGCCCATAAGAAAGAAACCTAGTTTGGCGGCGGACGAAATTGGCAATTATAGGCCCGTCGCCAATGTTTCTTTCTTAAGCAAGCTAGTCGAGAGGGTGGTGGCTGATCAGCTTCAGGCGTTCCTGGATGACACAGATGCCCTGGATCCATTCCAATCGGGCTTCAGGCCGCGCCATGGAACAGAGACGGCATTGGTCGCCCTGTGTGATGACCTGTTGAGGGAGGCCGACAGAGGCAAAATGTCTCTGCTGGTCCTCCTCGATATCTCAGCGGCCTTCGATACCATTGACCATGGTATCCTCCTGGGGAGGCTCACCGAGTTGGGAATAGGTGGCCGGGCATTTGCCTGGCTCCGTTCCTTCTTGGAGGACCGTCCCCAGAGAGTACAGCTTGGGGAGAATGTCTCGGCCCCGTGGAGCCTCAATTGTGGGGTTCCACAGGGGTCGATCATCTCCCCAATGCTGTTTAACATCTATATGAGGCCGCTGGGGGGGGTCATCAGGGGGTGTGGAGCCCTGTGCCATCAATATGCGGATGACACGCAGCTCTACATCTCCTTTTCTCCAACTACAGGAGATGCCGTTCTGTCCCTTCAGCGCTGCCTGGAGACCGTTCGGGAATGGATGCAGGAGAATGGGCTGAGGCTGAACCCGGACAAGACGGAGGTACTGAGGGTGGGTGCTCCCACAGTTGGGGATTTGGGAAACTCCCTCATTTTGGGGGGAGTGACCCTGCCTGCCAGGGATGGAGTTCGCAGCTTGGGGATTCATCTGGACCCGGCGCTCACTATGGAAACCCAGGTGGCGTCCGTGGTCCGCACCGCATTTTTCCATCTTCGGCGGATAGCCCAGCTGCGACCCTACCTTGATGTGGGGGCTCTCAACACTTTGGTACATGCGCTTGTAATCTCAAGATTAGACCACTGCAATGCGCTCTACGTGGGGCTACCTTTGAGGCTGCTGCAGAAACTACAGGTGGTGCAGAATGCTGCGGCCAGATTACTCAGTGGAGTGAGAAGATACCAACATATCTCGCCCACTCTGGCCGCATTGCATTGGCTGCCCATCCGATTCCGCATCGACTTCAAAGTGTTGATGCTTACCTACAAAGCCCTAAACGGTTTAGGACCTCAATATTTGGTGGAACGCCTTCTCCCACCTAGATCTACCCGTGTCACCCGTGCGAGCCAGGAGGTGAGGCTGAGGAGCCTGACGCCGAGAGAGGCCCGGAAGGAAAAGACCAGAAATCGGGCCTTCTCGGCGGTGGCTCCTCGCCTCTGGAACAACTTACCTCCTGAGATTCGCGCGGCTCCCTCGCTGGGCATTTTTAAGAAACAATTGAAAACACTGATGTATAGGCAGGCTTTCCCAACAGATAATCCCTGACGATTTTTCTTTTATATTCTTTGATTTCCATTTTTGTCTATTTGTAATGTTTTTAATAATTTTATTGCTCCAATTGTAAGCCGCCTAGAGTGGTCTATTATGACCAGATAGGCGGGATAGAAATAAAATAAATAAATAAATAAATATAAATAAATAAATACTACAAAAAGTGGCTGAGTAGCTGTGTCCCCCACAAACTGTACTCTTTTTATTGATTAGCACAGCAAATCACACAAACCTTGTGCGAACACCAATTCTAAGCAATATGAAGAGAATATTTTATTCACACAAACATTACAAGTCTAGATTTCAATTTCATTCCCAGTGCTCAGCTCCCACAGTATAGGCCTCATTAACTTTACCTCAATAGGGATGTGCTTCTTCTCTTAACTGAAAACTTATATAAGTTTTTAAATCATTTATTTACCCTATGGGTAAATACATTTGTTACAGTGGTGAAAACCAGCCCTTCTATTAGGCAGCATAAAGGCTCAAGTGGTTGGACATCATCAGTGACAAATTGTACCGCTCACCCCATGGGAAGACATCCCCATTTCTGCAGCTGAGTGCCTTGCCTCTTATACCTACATATCTGGACATGTTATCCTATTGAATGTATCAACATGTATGACTGCACTGTAAATATTGTAGGTATGTATAAAATTGCACACTTAGAAAAATTAAAGCTGAAATCTGGTGAATATGTATATAATGGTGAGTCATTGAACTAGGGGTATGAATCTTTCAGCTTCTAGCTCTCACACTAAAACAGAAAAAGGGTCTCTTTTCTCATTTATAATGAGACTTCTCTGTGCAAGACTTTTTTCCCCAGAGAAATCTTGTAGAAGAAATCTCATCTGATGAAATTTCATAGCCCTTTTACTTGTGGAAATGTTTTGCTGGATAGAATTGCTACCATTATAGAATTCTGAAAGGGACCTTTCCTGCACAGGATTCACCTGGAAATAACTGGTGTCAGAGTAGGATACAAAGCTGTGCAGGATTGTTACAATTCCTTTGTAGAATGGCACTCGACCTATGCAGGATTCATAGGAATGGGCATTTAGTTGCTGAGAACATGGAAGCTTCTTGCACGGAAGAATGGGCAGACATGCAGGGGAGAAGAAAACGGAAAATGAGGATGGGGTCTCCTCGTTACTGGGAGCAGTAAATATTTTTAGTGCAAAAGAAACTCTTATGTATTTGTTTGTCTTATTTATTTCTTTTGTTTATAAGCCACCTTTCTCTCAATAAGGAGACCCATGGCTGGTCACAATATTAAAAAGAATCAAATTAAAAACATAATAAGCTAAACATTACAAAACTTGAACAATATGCTGATTAAAATACAATCAATTAATTAAAAGCAAGTAAACATTAAAACCTACCAACCTAGCAGTTCAAAAGCATGCAAATGTGAGTAGATAAATAGGTACTACCACGGTGGGAAGGTAATGGCATTCCATGTCTAGTCGCGCTGGCCAAGTGAACACGGAAACTATCTACGGACAAACGCTGGCTCTATGGCTTGGAAACTGGGATGAGTACTGCCCCCTAGAGTCGGACACGATTGGACTAAATGCCAAGGGGAACCTTTACCTTTTTACCTAAGCATTAAAAACAATCTCAGAGGTAGAGAAAGCCCCTATGTTTGTTGCAGATTGAAACTCCAAAGTCTGCGAAGAGTGAGAAACTTTGCAAAGACTCATAATAGCTATACGTTGAACTTGTGAGCGCTTTCTTCTGGGTGAACATGCATGGGACCACACTGTAGGCATGGGAAGATGCATTTCCATGTTCTTTTTGTTTTGTTTTGAGCAAATAACAACATTCCTGGCAGAGCTGACAAATCACAATGTTTGGTTAGAAAAGCTAAATTGCCTTGGCTGAGTTCCCTCAAGGCACATTCCACCACCCCTCCCCGGAGGCTTATTTCATGTTTATATCCCCGAAACCCTATTCCCAAGTGTTCCCTATCCTGACAGAGCGCAAAATTATTTCCCCGTAGCAAAAGGAACTGGAGGGGTAATCACCAGCCAATAATAGTAAATCTCTTCTTAAGAGTTTGTCAACAAATAAATGCCGGAGCTGGCAATAAAAGTGTTGCCAAGCATCTGTCACCAGAGCAGCAAACTGTGGCGAGAAAAGACAAGTGAGAAATATTCTTTCTTAAGCAAATTGTAGGATAAACAGGTGTAAGTGAGCAGAGCTTAGCAGAGCTGATAAAGACTTGCACCTGCTGTCATCACAGATGAGATGAACCCAGAGACCGTTAATATGAGGAGATATTTACTCTGCAGCATAAAAATGTGATCTGCAGTTCTTTGTGGAATCTCTGGCGTTGTACACTGACAGGTCAATATAGTAAAATGGCAGCCGTAACCACTGCTGTTTTCCATGTCATGCTTATTTTAACGTCCTCTGTAAACTGGATGGAACATATGGGATGTCTGGTGGTGCAAGAGGAAGTACTTTAATGAAGAAGCCAAGGGAATTGGACGCGAGACCTGAAATGGTCTGATGCAGGCTGGTTCAGGCACCACTGCCTGGGATTCCCCTCCAGCACAGGAGCCTCCACAACAGGCAAGGGTGCTGCCATGTGTTCATGTCAGACTCACTTCTGTCTGTCAGCAATAAAATACAGTGCAAAAGCGTAACAGTTGGTCCAAAAGGATGGACAGTATATATGGAATAAGATGCCACGGTGTAAATAATCGAAAGCAGGGAATTATGTTTAGGACATGCAGACCAGTGAAACAAAGCTGTGCCCTTCCCAGATGTTGTTCAACTACAGCTCCCATCATGTTTCACCATGGTCCACACTGGCTGTAGTTGATATGAGTTGGAGTCCAAGAGCATCTGGCAGGCTACAGGCCACTCAACCTCCTCATATAGGGCTTTGAATGTAGCAATAGCCAGTAATGGGATGTTTAGAATCTGTACTGGGCTGCTTAGAATAGAAATGCATTAGGCCCAGAGACAGCTTGAGAGCCAATGCAATTATCTGTAGCTTCCCAAACATAAAGCTTTGGAAACATCTTCAAGAGTAACCTCACGGAAAGCACACTGATGTGGCAGAAGTGGGTGATAACGAATGAATTAATTATGATGGCTTGGCCTTGGGATAGAGAAGGTCACACATCTCATGGCAATTCTAGATCTCAATACCAGTGAGTACTACAGGGAAACAGAATGCAGGAGCCTACCTTGGCTGCACTTTTATTTCTTCAAAGGCAGCCCCCTGGAGGGAAGGAATGTCAGAGAGCTTGAGAATTCCTCATCAAAGCTTCCTGTTGCACCAAGACAGTCCAAACTGCTGAGAGTAAAGGGGTTAGTTATCTGCTACTCTGTACATCTCTTTGCAGCATAGATAGCACCATCCTCCAGCAGAGGAGAACAACTTCTGGGGATTGAGGAGGAGCCAAAGCCTGCCATTCTGCTCCATGACAGCTGGCTCTGAAGGCAACTACCTCGTCTTGCCTCATGGTAGAGAGGGACCAGATGGCAGCTTGTTTGAGGTAGCTATGGTTTTTCCTGTAGTGATGTATGGAAGTGAGAGCTGGACCATAAAGAAAGCTGACCGCTGAAGAATTGATGCTTTTGAATTGTGGTGCTGGAGGAGGCTCTTGAGAGTCCCCTGGACTGCAAGGAGAACAAACCTATCTATTCTGAAGGACATCAACCCTGAGTGCTCACTGGAAGGACAGATCCTGAAGCTGAGGCTCCAATACTTTGGCCATCTCATGAGAAGAGAAGACTCCCTGGAAAAGACCCTGATCTTGGGAAAGTGGGAAGGCAAGAGGAGAAGGGGATGACAGAGGATGAGATGGCTGGATAGTGTCTTCGAAGCAACCAGCATGAATCTGACACAAGTCCAGGAGGCAGTGGAGGATAGGAGAGCCTGGCGTGCTCTTGTCCATGGGATCACGAAGAGTCAGACATGACTAAACGACCGAACAACAACAATGATTCTTGAACTTTGCCTCTCTCCATCCCCCCAACCCAGAAGTAGAATGAATTTAATGATAGTCTATCAAATACTGAGATGAATTGTGTAAAAGCTGTTTATAAGTATTGCCCTATTTCCTAATTTACTGATTGTTGTCCCTTTTTGGACATGAATTAGAGTTGTTTGACTCTGCTCATATTTAGTGCAGAAGATTTATGGGAGCTAAACCTTATTTTCATTTAACACGACCATGTCTTAATAGGTCCCCTTCTTTGTCTGCTCTTCTGATCTTTTGGGGCTTGTTTACTGAACTAGGCTCGTTTGTGGCAAAGATCCCTCAGTGCCAGGAACTGAGGCCAGTGCTGCATTGACTGTATCTAGGGGACTAGGGTGGGAAGCGCAGTTCCCCTGGAGTGTGGGACCTGCTGTGCAAAGCACCTGCTTCAACAAAGAGCCATCTCACCAGCATCCCTATTGATGGGATATCCCAAGGCTGACGGCTTTGCCATGGGTGGAGTCGGGTGGTACTCACATCCTGTCATGTTCTGTATCTCTAATGTGGGGAAGGGGAGGCAGAGGCCCCCCATCTTGTCCTTCCCTTTGGGCAGCAAAATGATTTGGACCAGCTCTGGACATCTTATATACATCATATGTAGGCTTTTAAAATGAAAATTCGTGTTATTGTTGTTGCTGTTCCTGCTGTTCTTTTGCTTCCAGCAAGGTAATCACTCCACCTTTCAGTGTGGCACAGGGCTGTATTGCAAACCGTAGGACTCCCATGAAAAGACCAGGTGTGGCAAACAAACCCAAGCTGTTGCCAGCTTATCATATTTATCACTCTCCTAAGTGGCAGCATACATCTATTCATCATGTCTCAGCGCTCAGGCAAAGTCAAATGTTTCTTATTTCAGAGAGTGGCATCCAGCAGGGAGCACAAATGCTCTTATATAAACCACAGAAAACTGACATACATTTAAAAAAAAAAAACTTACAGAGCAGACTGTGCGCCTTGAATGCTTGAGAGTAAAGAAAGAAAAATATGATGAGAATGACTGTATTGATTTCAATAGGAATAATTTCCAGGTGCGTGTAGTTACTATATCAATCTTGCAATTGTCAAAACATCACATAAGTGTCAGCCATACTGAAATAATCACAAGACCAGCACAAGTACTAGAGTTATAGAGCTGAATCCAATTTTAGTCTCAATATTAAAGTTTGCTGTTGTTATGTGCCGTCAAGTTACATCCAACTTCTGGTGACTCTTGTAGGCTTTTCAAGGCATGTGATATATTTAAAGAGCGACTTTATCAGCACCAACCTCCCACTGAGTTTCCATGGCTCAGCAGGGATGTGAACGCATTTCTCCTGAGTCTTCGTGTGTCACTCTGTCCACTTCACTACATGGCTGAGTGCACTTTAATGTTGGAGCACATCCAGTGAAATGCATGGGACTTTTTTAGTCTATAGTCATGTGGAAAAGAAAGTTCACCCTCTTTGAATTCTATCGGTTTACATATCAGGACATAATAAAAATCAACTGGTCCTTTGCAGGTCTGAAAATTAGATAAACACAACCTCAGAGGAACAACAACACATGATATATTACACTGTATCATGATTTATTTTGCCAAAAATGAAGCCAACATGGAGAAACCATGTGTGAACAATTAAATACAATTTATGATTATACTATTGTGGGCAAGAATCCCGTAGAAGGAATGGAGTAGCCCTCATAGTCAACAAAAGAGTGGGAAAAGTTTTAATGGGATATAATCTAAAAAATGATAGAATAATGTCAATACGAATCCAAGGCAGACCTTTCAACATCACAATAATCCAAGTTTATGCACCAACTACCATTGCTGAGGAGACTGAAATTGAATAATTTTATGAAGATTTACAACACCTTCTAGAACTGACACCAAAGAAAGATGTTCTTTTCATTCTAGGGGATTGGAATGCTAAAGTAGGGAGTCAAGAGATAAAAGGAACAACAGGGAAGTTTGGCCTTGGAGTTCAAAATGAAGCAGGGCAAAGGCTAATAGAACTTTGTCAAGAGAACAAGCTGGTCATCACAAACACTCTTTTCCAACAACACAAGAGGTGACTCTATACATGTAAATCACCAGATGGGCAATATCGAAATCAGATTGATTATATTTTCTGTGGCCAAAGATGGAGAAGCTCTATACAGTCAGCAAAAACATGACCTGGAGCTGATTGTGGCCCTGATCATCGGCTTCTCATAGCAAAATTCAAGCTTAGAGAGTAGGAAAAACCACTAGGCTAGTCAAGTATAATCTAAACCAAATCCCTTATGAATACAGAGTGGAAGTGAAGAACAGATTTAAGGAACTATTTTGGTGGACAGAGTGCCTGAAGAACTTTGGATAGAGGCTCGTAACACTGTACAGGAGGCAGCAACAAAAACCATCCCAAAGAAAAGGAAATGCAAGAAAGCAAAGTGGCTGTCCAACGAGGCCTTAGAAATAGAGAGGAGAAGGGAAGCAAAATGCAAGGGAGATAGGGAAAGTTACAGAAAATTGAATGCAGACTTCCAAAGAATAGCAAGGACAGGCAAGAGGGCCTTCTTAAATGAACAATGCAAAGAAATAGAGGAAAATAACAGAAAAGGAAGAACCAAAGATCTGTTCAGGAAATTTGGAGATATTAGAGGAACATTTTGTGCAAAGATGGACACGATAAAGGACAAAAATGGGAGGAACCTAACAGAAGCAGAAGACATCAAGAAGAGGTCACAAGAACACACAGTGGAATTATATCAGAAAGATTTGGATATCCCGGACAACCCAGACAATGTAGTCACTGACCTTGAGCCAGACATCCTGGAGAGTGAAGTCAAGTGGGCCTTAGAAATCGTGGCTAACAACAAGGCCAGTGGAGGTGATGGCTTTTCAGTTGAACTATTTAAAATCTTAAATGATGATACTGTTAAGGTGCTACATTCAATATGCCAGCAAGTTTGGAAAACCCAACAGTGGCCAGAGGATTGGAAAAGATCAGTCTACATCCCAATCCCAAAGAAGGGCAATGCCAAAGAATGCTCCAACTACCGTACAATTGCACTCATTTCACATGCTAGCAAGGTTATGCTCAAAATCCTACAAGGTAGGCTTCAGCAGTATGTGAACCGAGAACTCCCAGAAGTACAAGCTGGATTTCGAAGGGGCAGAGGAACTAGAGACCAAATTGCTAACATGCGCTGGATTATAGAGAAAGCCAGAGAGTTCCAGAAAAAAATATCTACTTCTGCTTCATTGAGTATGCAAAAGCCTTTGACTGTGTGGACCACAGCAAACTATGGCAAGTCCTTAAAGAAATGGGAGCACCTGACCACCTTATCTATCTCCTGAGAAACCTATATGTGGGACAGGAAGCAACAGTTAGAACTGGACATGGAACAACTGATTGTTCAAAATTGGGAAAGGAGTACAACAAGGCTGTATATTGTCCCCCGGCTTATTCAATTTATATGCAGAATACATCATGGACTGGAGGAATCCCAAACCGGAATTAAGATTGCCAGAAGAAATATCAACAACCTCCGATATGCAGATGATACCACTCTGATGGCAGAAAGTGAGGAGGAATTAAATAACCTTGTAATGAGGGTGAAAGAGGAGAGTGCAAAAAACGGTCTGAAACTCAACATCAAAAAAACTAAGATCATGGCCACTGGTCCCATCACCTCCTGGGAAATAGAAGAGGACGATATGGAGGCAGTGATAGATTTTATTTTCTTGGGCTCCATGATCACTGCAGATGGAGAAAGCAGCCACGAACTTAAAAGATGCCTGCTTCTTGGGAGGAAAGCGATGACAAACCTTGACAGCATCTTAAAATGCAGAGACATCACCTTGCCGACAAAAGTCCGAACAGTCAAAGCCATGGTTTTTCCTGTAGTGATGTATGGAAGTGAGAGCTGGACCATAAAGAAAGCTGACCGCCGAAGAATTGATGCCTTTGAATTGTGGTGCTGGAGGAGGCTCTTGAGAGTTCCCTGGACTGCAAGGAGAACAAACCTATCCATTTTGAAGGAAGTCAACCCTGAGTGCTCACTGGAAGATCCTGAAGCTGAGGCTCCAGTACTTCGGCCATCTCATGAGAAAAGAAGAGTCCCTGGAAAAGACCTTGATGTTAGGAAAGTGTGACAGCAAGAGGAGAAGGGGATGACAGAGGATGAGATAGTTGGATAGTGTCATCGAAGAAACCAACATGAACTTGACACAACTACGGGAGGCAGTGGAAGATAAGAGGGCCTGGCGTGCTCTGGTCCATGGGGTCACATAGAGTCGGACACGACTAAACGACGATGATGATTCAATAGCTTCTAGAACCACCTGTAGCAGCAATAACTCAAAGTAATAATTTTATATATGACATTAGTCTCTCACATTGTTGTGGAGGAATTTTGTTCCACAGTTCTTTACAATGTAGCTGCAGTTCATTGAAGTTTGTGGGCCTTTGTTTATGCACCACTCTCTTAAAGTCCCACCACAGCACTGCAGTTTCGTTCATCTCTAGACTTTGACTGGGCCATTGCAACTCCTTGATTTTGAAGGACCAGATTATTTTTATGATGTTCTGATTTGTAAAACTGTAGAATTCAAAGGGGTGTACTTTCTTAAATAGCATACCTTACATCAATTTGTATGGGTCGACTCTAGTTAGGAGCTGGCTGGATAAATCAGTGGCTTAGGTATCTGGCTGCAGAGCCAGAGTTTTGGAGTTTGATTCTCCACTGTGGCTCCTGTGAGTAAAGCAAGTCTGTGCAGCCTTGGGCAAGCTGCACAATCCCAGAGTACTCTGAATACTCTCTACTGTACCTGGAAAACCCTGGAATCTGTTGCCATGATGTCACATGATTATTGATTATTACTTTAGTTGGGACTATCATTGCAGTTGTACTCCAAAACCATCTAGGTATCTTCTAGATGAAACAAAATTCATATCCAATAATACATGTTCAATACTGAAGGCAGATGCTTTTGTTATTTAAGGATACATCCACACATAAGCAAGCAAGCAAGCAAGCAAGCAAGCAAGCTGTCTTGTGTGTGTGTGTCTACAAAAATCTGTTGTGTTAAGAGCTCTCACACATGCAGATGTTCAATAATGAAAAAAACACATCTGAGCAACCAAATAGATGAAAGAGTAAAGACTCATTTGTTAACACAGGCATCCCATTGGTTTCTTCTCCCCTTGATAATCTGTACTCATGGTTTCTCACTTTCTTGCTTGTGGCTGCTAATTTCATCAGACAGAGCTCACGAGGAGCAAGTGGCTGCCCCTTTTCCCTGCTCAGTCAAGCTCTGTGGTCCCCAAGTATCTTGGGCTAGTCAAGCTATTTCTGCACCCAAGTCATGATGTCACCCAAGCACCTCTCCTGCTTTCCTGGTAAGTCAATCCTAACCCATGGTCGCTAACATTTCCTGGCCTTTAAACGAATTTGCTACCCAAGACAGCTGCCTCCTTTTGCCTGGTAAACCTCATTTGTAAAAAAAATGTAAAATGAATTAGCTACAACAACTAATACATGGATAAAATATCTAGTTAACAAAACTAAATGAAAAGAAAAACAAACTAGGTACACAGTGTACCCCACCACCAGGACCATTAAAGGTAAAGGTTCCCCTTGACAATTTTTGTCCAGTTGTGTTCGACTCTAGGGGGTGGTCCTCATCCCTGTTTCCAAGCCATACAATCAGCGTTTTTGTCCGAAGACAATCTTCCGTGGTCACATGGCCAGTGCGACTTAGACACGGAACGCTGTTACCTTCCCACCAAGGTGGTCCCTATTTATCTACTTGCATTTGCATGCTTTCAAACGGCTAGGTTGGCGAGAGCTGGGACAAGCGACGGGAGCTCACTCCGTTGCGTGGATTCGATCTTATGACTGCTAGTCTTCTGACCCTACAGCACAGGCTTCTGCAGTTCAGCCCGCAGCGCCACCATGTCCCTTCCCGGACCATTAGGGAAGAGCCATTTAAAGCATTTATCGTTCTGCTCCCCCTTCCAAAATTGTATGTTTAACTCTCTGCCTTTATCAATACAAAATCAATAAATTCTCCCCATATATCTGCACATACGTTTGTAGTAGTTATCCTGTTCTTAACTTTTAGATTGCACTAAAGTTTATCATTGATTCCTATATTCCAGACTTCTCTGTACTAATAACTTAATGGTGTGTTGTGATTTCCAGTTCCTATCAATAATCAAGCTTGCCACTGTTAACAGAGTAGAAATCAGTTCTCTCATCAACCAATTCTCTATCTCCTTTTCAGATATTGATAAAATAGATCTGAATATTTTATTCCACATGTTTTTCCAGTCACCACAGCTTATTTCTTTCCCCAGATCATATTCCCATAACATTGCAAGTGAATCCTCCTGTTCTTCTGCTTCCAATTATAGATTATAAATTTTAGTTACTGTCCCCTTCCCTACCTTCTTTCACCCTCAACTTTGCTTCCCCAAGCACCGAAATGAAGACGCAGACAACATACATTTGGTATTAAACTTGGGCCACACTTTATTAGCCAAATTAAATTTCCTTAAACCAAATAACCAAATCCATATTGAGGGGACCTGCGGTAGTGCGGGGAAATAACACCAAATAATTCCTTATATGCCAATGGGCGAGTCCCAGCCCCCAGGTTCCAGCTGTACTACCGACCGGTAGAACCTGGAAGGCTTAATAAAAACACCCGGACCTCCAGCCATCTCCTTTAATGACTTTTTGGTCCGAAGGTGTTTCAGCGCCTCAGTTGCCTTCAGCCCTGTAATCGCACGATCCGCAGGAACTGTCAGCATTGACGCACTGTTACTTTAGAAATATTACCAAAAGGGAAACACCGTGACGACCAGTTATTCCCGCACTACCCGCCAGTGTGACCATAATTGTACGGAGAAAAAACCCACCATCATTGCCCTAAAACAACACCCTTCCCGTTCCAGTGTGGGATAGGCGAAAAATCCCCCCATCCAGAGGCCAATCAGGATGAAGGTCAAAAATTCCTATCCGGCCCCACGAAAAGGCGACCCAGAACACACTAGAACAAAGAGGGTTGGGCGGGCGGGTGCCAGAAGCGAAAGCCCCTTTGCTCCAAGCCGGCGCTTCTTTAAATAGCGCCGGCTTCGTCATCACTCACGTGGCCCCTTCCTTGTTGCCTGCGCTTCCGGTGCTGCGGAAGCAAACCCCGCTGCGGCTTCCTAGGGCGTTACCACGCCCATCCAGCGCGCGAATCATTGCTTCCCCAAGCACCGAAATGAAGACGCAGACAACATACATTTGGTATTAAACTTGGGCCACACTTTATTAGCCAAATTAAATTTCCTTAAACCAAATAACCAAATCCATATTGAGGGGACCTGCGGTAGTGCGGGGAAATAACACCAAATAATTCCTTATATGCCAATGGGCGAGTCCCAGCCCCCAGGTTCCAGCTGTACTACCGACCGGTGGAACCTGGAAGGCTTAATAAAAACACCCGGACCTCCAGCCATCTCCTTTAATGACTTTTTGGTCCGAAGGTGTTTCAGCGCCTCAGTTGCCTTCAGCCCTGTAATCGCACAATCCGCAGGAACTGTCAGCATTGACGCACTGTTACTTTAGAAATATTACCAAAAGGGAAACACTGTGACGACCAGTTATTCCCGCACTACCCGCCACCACATGAGGACTAGCCTCGGCTATGTCCCATGAGCCCACCAAGAAAACCAAATTCTTCCAGCAGGCCCCCTCTCAAATCATCCAGGAAAATGTCCAAACCTGCCTCAGACAGGTGGACCCCATCTTTGCGGAAATACTCCAGTTTGGATGTCAAGATCCTGCGATGGCCAATCACAGAACCGAAGCCGCGGTTGCAGACACTTCTGCAAACTTCCTTATTAACCAGACGACGGGCATTGTTTACCCTGTCCACATTAATAGCACCACGCCAATTTAAGCGTGGAATGATCGTCGACCAAACGATCCTTATCCTGGGATATAAGGCATGTAGCCTATCCAAATCCCTCACTATATCCAGTATCAGTGCCTTACCAGACACCTGGGGCAAATCATTGCCCCCCAAGTGAACTACCAAGATGTCAGGAGGCGATCTTCCAAATGCCGTGAGCCGACCAAATTGAATCCATCGCATACCTCGTATGCCCCTCCATGTAATGGAGGCCTGGGCTCCCAGACCTAAATCACTTCCCCACCGGGAAGCAGCAGCGTATCGAGCTGCCCAATAGATGAAGCTATGTCCCACCATCATAACGTTCCATCGTGCCTCCGGCATCTCTCCTCCTGAAAGACAAAAAACAACACCTACCTACACGTTAGGTAATTGTCTGATATATTTAGTATAACAACCCGATGACCAACGACCCAACTGCTTGATCCTTTCAGCATCGTAACCCATGGCCGCCGCAGTCGAAGCGGCCCCTATTCTAAATGAATGTGTGCCAAAACGCATGCCCTGTACCCCCAATTTTTCCAGCGCCATATCAGTTAATTTCCAAAACTGATATTTTGTCAGTGGTGTGCTATCAGCATGTTGGAAAAAATACCCATCAGCATCCCCCCTGACTCGAAGAAATTGACTTACCGCCCGCACTGGGCACAATTTGTCTATACTACAACGACCCAACCTAACCTGTCCACCTTTCCCATGTTGGTCAGTTTTTGACCTCCTGATCCGAAATACGACCTGATCCTTTTGTGTCCCTACATCTGCCCTCTGTAACGCTGCCCGAGAGTTGTCTGTTTTACTTAAGGCTACCAGCTCACTAATCCGCAGCGCCCCAAAAAAGGCTACTAGAGATGCTGTACGAAAAAGCACTGCTTTGTACCCATCCTTACATATCTCCCCCCATAGATCCACTAAACTCACCAATATCCCTGGCGATATAGGAGTCCTGTCATCCCCTGACCGACCCCTCTCCCGGGACCATCCCTCAATCATTTTTCTAATTCTAAATTCACCTGACCAATCCTTCCAACCATTCGCTTTCGCATAAAATTTTAAAGCTGCCAACTTACCCTGAATAGTACCCGGGGCCAAACCCTTCTGATGCAATTCCACAATGAATTGCTGTATATGTTCAACCGGTGCCGGCCACCTTGGTTCCAGTCGTGCCCGGAACCGGAATTCTGAAAACTCCTTCACTACCATTCTATACTTCATACCCGTCCTCGGGGCCAAAGCCATATCTATTGCTCACGACGCTTCCTCACGCCAATCTGCCAGACCTCTGCCGGAAGCACTTCTGGCAGATCCCTGGCTTCCGGTGCCAGTTCCCTGAAACGCTGGATCTGTTGGCGTGAAAGAGCGTCAGCTATCCTATTATCTATGCCCGGGACGTGATGCGCATGCACCACTACATTATATTGGAGCGCCTTCAAAGTAAATGCTCGAACCAACTCCATAACCCTCTCTGAGCGTGATGTTAAGTTGTTAATAATGTGCACCACCGCCTGATTGTCACACCAAAATCGCACCACAGTATTGGCCCATTCATCAGCCCATAACCATAGTGCTCCGACTATTAGAAAAAATTCCAAAAATGTTAAATCTCTAGTAATACCTAGGTGATGCCATTCCTCTGGCCACATCCCTGCGCACCATCTTCCCTGAAAGTAAATGCCAAACCCTAAAGTCCCGGCAGCATCTGAATTCACTTGAACATCTGCCCTAAGGTTAATCTCCGACCTCCAAAAAGAAACCCCGTTAAATTGATCCAAAAACTGCACCCATATCCGCAGATCCTCTCTCATTCCCCGTGTTATCCGTGTTTTATGAAACGGTTTCTTCAACCCTGACATGGCGCTGGAAAAACGCCTTACAAAAGCCCTTCCCGGCGCTACCACCTTACAGGCAAAATTCAAGTGTCCCACCAATTGTTGCAGCTCCCTCAAAGTTACCTTTTTCCTATTCCCAAAACTACCAACCAGCTTCCTCATGTTTACCAATTTGTCCTGCGGCAGTCTTGAAGCCTGCTGAGTTGTGTCCAATTCAATGCCCAAGAAGGTAAGGGTCGTTGACGGCCCTTCCGTTTTCTCCTCAGCCAATGGCAACCCTAACTCCGCTGCCAATTGCCGGAAAGCTTCCAGAAACCTGAGACACCTACCAGTGTTTGCTTGCCCACAAAACAAAAAATCGTCCAGATAATGAGCCGTCAATGCACACCCAATCTTCTGCCGTAGCAACCATTCCACAAATGTACTGAACCTTTCAAAGGCCGCACACGAGATGGAACACCCCATCGGGAGGGCCCTATCCACATAGTAATGGCCTTGAAACTGAAAACCCAGTAAGTTAAAATCATCCGGATGAACAGGCAAAATCCGGAAGGCCGATTTCACATCGGCCTTGGCCAACTCAGCGTTGATACCACAAGATCTGACCATTCTTACCACCTCATCAAATGATGTATATCTAACTGAGCACAGCTCCTCCGGTATGGCATCGTTTACAGACTCGCCCTCCGGATAAGATAAATGGTGTATCAACCGAAATTCCCCTGGGTTTTTCTTGGGTACAATTCCTAACGGCGAAACCCTTAGGTCAACCAGTGGCGGCCTGTCATATGGCCCCAGTACCCTACCTTCCTTCACCTCCTTGCTAATCTTCCTCAAAACCACCTCTTCCATTCCCTCAACTGACTTCAAGTTCCTAGCAAAAAATGCCCTTCGAACACCCAATGCTGGTATCCGAAAACCATATCTAAAACCATCTCGCAAATATGCTGCATCCTCCTGCCAGGGATACTGCAATAAGCCCTCTTCCAACCTATCAATTTTGATTGGCGTTGGACCCCTTCCCAGTAGTGCTGCCTCCTCCTTCAGGCTTCCTACCGGAACCACCTTGCTTGCCCTGACGCTGTCCTGCTGCCCGGAAGCAATTGGACCTCGGATGTTTGCCCCCGCAAGTAATGCATTCGTGCTTAAACCTACAAGGGGACTTGTTGCAGGACCCCCTATTGTTGAACTCATAGCAAGGCAGCCGGGGTTGAACCGTCTGCCCCGCCCCCGGGCGGGTACCAGTATTCCCTGGGAACTTAATATTAAGGTGCCCACAATCGAATCTGTCGCCCAGATTCATTTTAGCCGGCGACATATGTTGTAGCCAAAGCCCAGGGTGCACCTCATCCCAGCGCAGTTCTGGCCTGATAGCACTCCTCATTCGGAACGCCTCATCATACCGCAACCACGCCTGGCCCTCAAATTCCGCCTTCGCTCTACGCATGATGTCATAGTATTGAAAGAGTGCCGACGCCTTCCAGGGTTGCATCTTTACCAACACCCCGGCATAAATGGTGAAACCAGTCACCCAATTATTCCAATTCCTATCCGGCCTCTTCCTCCTGTGTTTTTCTTTAATTTTTTCATCATCCTTGTCCAGTTCCTTCACTTCATATTCCCTGTTCAGGAGGTCATAGAAGTCAATATAATCGCCTTTCCAAATCCGTTCCTTAATAGCTGGCGTCAAATGATCTCCTAGGGGCGAACTGTAATCTGTGTAAGGCGTAGCTAAATATGGGGCGGAGTTATAGCCTGTATCGGGCACAGAAGGATGCTGGGCAGTGTATAACTCCCTAACTGCTTTTGTCGGCCCAGCTTTATCCGGCGTTATACCAGGCATACTCCAACCCCACCATTGCGGGGCCACCTGTGGCCAGAAACCCCCAGGCCATGACATGGGAGACATGCCCACATTATGAGATCCTACAGGTTGTTGTTGGCCCTCCATCCACGGCCAGTATACCCCCTGTGCTGCTGTGTTGTGCGTTCCATCATACTCACCCCTTCTATCCTTCCTTGCAGTGTCAGCAGCCCCTGGTGTGTATGTAGCTGGGTCTTCATAGGGATCATACCCATAGGACGTTCCTTCCCCCGCCTCTTCATTGCTCGCCGCCTCTGTACGTCTCCGCTTACGCCCCCTGTCCTCCATGCTTCCTTTTGATGTGCTTTCATCTTCGTCGTGGACTCCAAGCTCCTGGCCCTGCTCCGACTCAATCACATCAAAACGCCTGGTTAATTCACACGTCAGAGCCTTCAATTCAGCCCTCCGTTTTCCCTTTGATTCCCTGGCAGACCGGCGAGGCGTAACCTCTTCACCACTGGGAGCCCTTTTCTCAAATCTCTTTGCCTCCATGCTTGCCACCTTATAGTGCAACTCCTTTAACATAGCCCAAGATTCATCATCCGAGGATGATTGCACGGGGGACTGCTGTTTTCCCCCCCCGTGGCCTCACTGGTTCCTTCCCTTTCCTCTTACCGCCTCCCTTTTTGGGCGGCATCCTGTATTTTATTCTTATTTATGTCTACGTATAATTATCTCCCCAGGCCAGTATCTAAAATGAATGTTCTGCCAGCCACCTGGCTGCTGACAGCCGTATTACCCCTACCAGTCCTTTAAAATTACAATCCGTAACTCGCCCCCTTCCTGTATTTATTTATTTATTTATTTATTTATTTATTTATTATTATTATTGTTTAGTATTATTATTTCTTCTTCTTCTTCTTCTTCTTTTTTTTTTTTTGAAATTGAAACCAAATTTAAAATGGCCGCCGCCGGTCAGCCATGCGGCCGAGCACAGCTTCACAAAATGGCCGCCACCCCAAAATCAGTTGCCCTCAGCCCTCCAATGCTGCCCGCTGAGCAACCAGACCACCAGCTCCAGAGTAACACTGTCCCCACCCCGTGAGGCTCAAAACACTTTTATTCCCAATGAGGGGGAGGGGGCGGCTGCTTCCGCCTAGCTCCCCTGCCTGGCCTTCACCTTTATTATTATCCCCCCTGTTTTTGGTTTGCTTGCTCTTTTTTTATATATATATATATAAGCCAGGCACATTAAATCCTTAACCTAGCCACTCGCAGCCCAAAGGGGCCTCTCCCGGGTAAAGGGGAAACCCTCTCCCAACACCTTTGCTGGGGCCTCGCTGGAGTGAACAACCCCTTTTACAAGTCCCCCCCCTCCCGGACCCTTCCCCACCAACCCCCGACCAACCACCGCTGAGCCCAATCCGCTCCTCGCAAGCCCGTGGCGGCCGACCAGGGAAACTAGGGGGAAGAGCTAGGCGACCCGGGTGGAGGAGGGGGGTGGAGCGGGGAGAGAAAAAGGAGAGCAGAAGGAAAAAAGGAGCCTCTCGGAGCCCGGGTGCGGCCCGATCACCCCGCCGCCACTCGCTCCCTCCCAGTCCTCTCCACCTTCTCCCCACCACACCGAGCACAATTCACTCACTCCTCCAATCACACACACACACACACGCTCTGCCCACACAAACACCCTTGCCCAGAACGCAGCCTCAAGCCAAACCGTCTCTTCACCGCACTCTCCACCTCCAATGAGCGCCAGAAGCGAAAGCCCCTTTGCTCCAAGCCGGCGCTTCTTTAAATAGCGCCGGCTTCGTCATCACTCACGTGGCCCCTTCCTTGTTGCCTGCGCTTCCGGTGCTGCGGAAGCAAACCCCGCTGCGGCTTCCTAGGGCGTTACCACGCCCATCCAGCGCGCGAATCATTCCTTTTGTAGAACAATTCCTTCATATTTTGTAACTTCCCTACATTTACCATTTATTTTTATCAAGTTCTTTGTCCACTGTTCTAATCGAATAACATTAGACCAAGATATTTCATCTTTGCCCAGCATTTTTTTAATTTCCCCCCTTTTTTTCTTGACCAGTCCTTTAACCTAATAACTTGTCTCTTTATCGAAAGATTGTCAATTGGTCTTTTTATATTCTCTGGAAATTTTTTCAGCTCTGTCATGAGACATAATGGAGATATTGGTGGAATAAACAAATTTCTATATTTATTTCATATTATTCATGTATTATTTTAAAATTGTTTATTTTTAATATGTTTTATTATCTCCTAATTTATTTCATGTATTTATTTTATTTGATTTATACCCTGCCCATGTAGACCAAAGGTCTACTCTAAGAGGATATTTACCAAGTTTGAATTGGGTTCTTGCCTTTCCATATTCAACCAGATTGAATTATTGGCTGATATATAGCATCTGATATATTTCTTAATTGATTGGAAATGTAATAAAACCTTAAGTTAGGCATTCCTAAACTCCCTAGTTTTTATATTTAGATTTATATCATCTCTTATTAATCCTTTATTTCTTACTGTCATTACAGAATTCATTAATAATGTTTGCCAATCCTTTAACCCTAATTCTTTAATCTTTATTGGTAGCATCATAAACAGAAAATTGATCTTACATAATATCTTCATTTTGCATGCTGCAATTCTGCCAAACTGTAACAATCCAATTTTCCTTAAATCGGCTAGCTTCTTCATAATTACCTGCTTCAATGGGTTAAAATTCTTTTATTTCTGCCTTTCTACATTACCAGGAATATTTATACCTAAATACTTAATAGTGTTTCAAATGTATTCGCGAAGGCTTTCACGGCCAGGGTCTAATGGTTGTTGTGGGTTTTTCGGGCTCTTTGGCCGTGTTCTGAAGGTTGTTCTTCCTAACGTTTCGCCAGTCTCTGTGGCCAGCATCTTCAGAGGACTGGAGTCGGAACTCTGTGTTCAGTCTTTCAAATATTAATACTCATTTCTTTTTAGGTTTCTTTTCCTCTTTATTATAATTAAAAACCCATGTTTTTATATATGCCAATCTATTTGCAACCTAGTCACCTCTCCAAATCCACCAGACTCCATGGTGCTCAACTGTCCTGGGCTAGCGAAGCTATTTCCAAGCTATTGCCTGAGTCACGACAGCCCACAAGCCAATCTCCTCCTTCCTTGGTAAGAAAATCCTAATCCACAAAACCACTAACATTTCCTGGCCTTTTCTGTAATCTTCTACCTGAAGCAGCTGCCTCATTCTGCCTGGCAGACCTCTACACTGTAACAAAGACACAGAAGCAAGCACTGTGGCTGACCTTCATTTGCAAAATGTCAGGCAAGTAACACAGCTGTATTTGGAGCAGATATTTCTCATACTACAACACTGCAGTCCAGCCTGCTGGCCATGCATCGCATTTTACTCAGGAGCTCAAGGGTTCTCCACTGCATGCTACCAGACCTGTACCATCATGTAGGGGACATCAGTAGCATTTAAAAAAGTCACCATGCCCTTTGAGAGTTAACATACGGAGATCTTTTACTCCTTTATATTTTGGGTAAACCTCACTTTCTTGGAACACAGATGTTGCTGACATGAGGGGAGACAGGGGCTCATTTAAGCTCAGTATTAGTCATCTCGGAAACTTATCACCAGTTTTTCTGAGGACACGAGGGACCAAACCGAGTACAGAAGATCATATTTCCTAGAGGACTTTATTGTCCTTTCTTCTGCTTTCTTTCAAACCAATCTTGGCAACAGATCACTTTCCAGTTATTTTGGGTGCTGAGAATTGAGTTGCATCAGCATTGTTACATCGCATCCTCTAAAAGGTGAACAGTGTACAGGCTGCCTTTATTTTAGGCAGATAGCATGCTTCTCCCCTGGAGAATGTCAGGTGGTGGATGGTTTGGGAGGGGTGCGGGGGTCTGTACACAACAAGGTTGAAAATCCTCCTGTATATTCAATATTAGACAGGTAGAGGGGATATATAAAATACCTTCACTTTTACTATTTTAAGAACACTGCTTGAGATTACTTACAACAAAGTCATTCACATAGGTGACTTTTTCCCCCTTTGGCATGCATACTTGCATTTTTAAAAAAAGTCATTTTAATTGTTTAGATTAAAGTCATTCAAAAATAGGTCTACTGCTGAATAATTATGTGGCCTCTGAATGTTGTCCTCTATGTACAAATATAATGACTTTAACCTAAACAATTTAATGAACTTCATTTTTTAAAAATGATAGTGGTAAAATTGGAAATACAGGTGTTCATTATGTAAAATCTCTATAAGCCAAGTGTCCTCCACATAAGGAGAGTCCAAATATGCAGGCAGCTGGAGTGGTCCATACTAAAAAATAAGGAACAGGTCTTTTGTAAACTGAATGACCTTTAATTGTAAATTCAAGACCACATTAGTTTCAGGTATGTTGCATTACAAGAGGGATAACTTGGGGGGGGGGAAAACACCATTTCTGGGGAAATTCCTTTATTTCTCAGTCACCATAACTAAGCTTAGAAGAAACAGGGAGATCTGAGGGGAATTTTATAGAAACTTCTGGGACTTCAACTCTGTTGGCTTTGGCTTCACTACATCACACACACGCGCGCGCACGCACACACACACACACACACACACACACACACACACACACAGAGAGAGAGAGAGAGAGAGAGAGAGAGAGAGAGAGAGATGCTCCTGCAAATACTGTTCATGCCATGTTCATGGAGATGGTAAACCTAAACTTTCCTAGCAGCAAAGTACAAAGGACAATAACTGCAGAAGAAACCATAGCTAACGTAGCATTGACAAACATTCTCACAGCAATCCTGGGAAATTTGTTTCCACATACTAATCATAACCAGGAACAAGTGGGAACGTGTGGCTACCAGTGATCCATGATCTGGGCAGGGCACCACTTTGTAAGGGACCCTTTCTGCTCAGACCATGGCTTGCCCTGCAGAATGATGTAGATGCTGAAATTCTAGAGAAGTATTCTGAAACTTGCATTTTATTGATTCTGGAAGTCTATTCTGGGATAGCACCAAAGGACAAAATCCTAATTCAGTTTCCAGAAGTCTCCAAAGGTGGCTTTAATTAGAGAGGGCTTACTTAAATAGTTTCCGTAGAAAAGAACAATGACAAATGTTTTGGAAGAGAAGCAGGAAGAAAGCAAAGCCTAAAAATTTCAATCTGCATCAGAAAGATGGGGAAAGAAACCTGGGTCTATCTCACTATCTTTCTATCTCTATTGTATTCCTCCACTCCCTGATTCGGGTTGCTTGTTACAAACATTGGTGCTCCACATCTATTGGTTGGACTGTGATTCCCTTAATCCCTAGATAGCAGAGAGTATGACAAAGATACTGTATACCACAGTTCAAGAAGAATAGAAGGGTTATAGCTGGGTACTCTCTCTCTCTCTCACACACACACACACACACACACACAGAGAGAGAGAGAGAGAGAGAGAGAGAGAGAGAGAGAGACTTCTCCTGCACTCATTACACATGTCTGAAGATCACCAAGTGATCTGTGTTGCAAAAGATAAACTACTCAAGATTTCACTGGCACACAGACAGAACTAAACTGTATGGGAATGTAGGCATACACATAAGCCATGTCTTCAAAATTTTCTCCCCACTCCAGATAATAATTCTCATTTTGTTGGCTATAGCCTTTTTCCTGATTCAGTGAGCTGTAAGAAGCTTGGTTGATGGTGTTAAGCTTTTCGTATTATTCAGAAGAGTAGGACTCATGCCTCCCTCCCCCACCCCAATTTGATGTTTAGTGACAGTTATCAGGAACCACACACATCCAGGGTTATAAACCATTTCAACAATTTCAACAGGGCTTGGCACCTAGCAAGAGGGGTGTGTGTGTGTGTGTGTGTGTGTGTGTGTGTGTGTGTGTGTGTGTGTGTGTGTGTGTGTGTGTGTGTGTGTGTGTGTGTGTGTGTGTGTGTGTGTGTGTGTGTGTGTAGGATGCCCATTTTCTCTGAAGTACTTATGAGAGTGCAATTTGTGTGAAGGTTGAGTGCTAGAAAATGAAAAAAAAACACCTCCAACTGCTGCACGAGCAAATCCGAGGGACTACAATGAAACAGAATTACTCCATATATTTCTAGCTGAAGTCCTTCATACAATCAGGATGAAATTGAAATTCTGAACAGCTTTCCAAATGGCTGGTGACAGGGCTTTTAATGAGCTGGTAGTTCAGTGTATGAGAAAAATTGAACTAGGAAAACATTTACAGTACTATGGTATTTTCATTCTATCTTCTTTACCTGCTACAAAATTCTAATAATGTGTTCCTATCTTGCTCCTTTGTGGCTTGGAATAGTTCTATAGATATATCACCTACTCCTTGAGATTTATTTCTTCCCAGTGCTTTCACAGCAGCTTTTATTTCACTTTCTAGAATTGCAGCTTCTTCATCATTGGATTACATTTCAAAAGAGTCTCTCATCTTTTTATCTCTTCTGTACACTTTGGTCTTTGATATACTGTTTCTACCTTCTCTTTATTTTCTCCTGGTCAGATAGTTTGCTTCCCTGTTGGTCTTTTAGGATTCCGAATCTAGGCTTAAATTTCTCTTTGATTTCCTAAATTTTCTGGAAGAGAGCTCTGTTCTATTTCTTTGCACAAGTAATTATATTTATGTCTGTAAGACAATGGCTGAAAAAAGTGTATTAAGAATTCTGACTCTACTTCTTTCATCTTTTACTTTTGCTGAATCTCTCTCAATACTGACAATAATATGCCAATAGACATGGAAAACTAAACAATGGACCACAGATTAGAAATATTTAATATATGTTCCAGTTCCCAAGAAAGGAGATGCAGTAACTATAGGAAGATTGTTTTAATTTCCGACACAAAGTGGTGCTCAAGCTTACCACAAAGGCTCCTGCCGTATATGGCACCAGAAATACCAGATGTTCTAGCTGGATTCTAAAAAGGAAGAGGCAATTGACATCATATTGCAAATATCTGCTGGCTGCTGGAGCATACTAAATAATTTCAGAAGAAGATAAGTATATGCTTTATAGACTACAACAAAGCATTTGAATGTGTGGGTCATGAGAAACTGTGGTTTGTCTGAAAGAAATGGGTGTACTTCAGCACATGATTGTCCTGATGGTTAACCTGTATTGTGGGCTAGAAGGTACATGTAGAACACTTTATTTATTTATTTATTTATTTATTTATTTATTTATTTATTTATTTATTTATTTATTTATTTATTTATTTATTTATTTATTTATTTATTTATTTATTTATTTATTATTATCGTTGTTGTTGTTGTTTATTCATTTATTTATTTACAGTATTTTAACCCGCACCATTACCAGTGGTTTCTGTTGTTGTTGTTGTTGTTTTGTTTTGTAGCTTTGTTATTATTGTTGTTGTTGTTGTTGTTTTGTTTTTTGTTATTATTATTTTATTGTATGCACATTATAATTCAAGTGTTTATTGAAAAGAAGAGACAAAATGCAGCACAGAAAGAAGTGACAAGGCCTGTGCACATCTCAAAAGTCAATGAGAAGTCTCAACAAAATGGACTTCTCCCTATTCAGAATATCTGGGTCAGTATCCTAGCTTGCACTGCATTGTACAACACTGTACAAAAGCATAAACAGAGGGGAAACACAGTCAGTACAAGGAAGGGTAGACATTAGGTTTGGGCCTGCAGGTGGTTCCTTGAGTGACTTGCAGGAGATCAAAAAGGATTTGTGGCTCCCATTTGTTGAATAATTCGTAGCAGCAAAATGACTCTCTCCACCCCTAATTATGCCACCAAATGGTTATTTTATTTATTTCTTATTTCTTATCATTTATTTACATTCTTTGTATCCTGCCTTTCTCCTGGTGAAGGGACTCAAGGCAGCACACATCATTTTAAAGATTACAAATGTTTAAAAATTACAATACATTCATATATTAATATTAAATTACGGTTAAACCTAGTCAGTGTTTAAAATGTGACTAGCGAAAACAAATTTACCTGTCTCCTATGTTGTTGTTTTTTAAGTTTGATTGATTGATGTTTATTTTCATTTTCATATTATTGTGATGTTTATGTTGTTATCCGGTTCTCTAAAAGGGAAAGCTTTAAAAAAAATGAGAGAACTGAGACACGGAGGCTTTCTATTGAAGTTTGTTTATTACAAGTTAAAATCGCTGCTGCAGGAGCGGGGAGAAAGCCAATCAATAATGGGTTTCTCCAAAGAACAAAGGAACTGGTACAATCTCTTATAGCCTGTCCCTTCCGGGCGATTGGGGTGGGCGCACAATCTAAAAGGGCGTGAAGTTAGTTAGCAAAATTCATTGGATTAGTAAAAACACATCTTAAACATGCGCAGAACAGTTAAACAGATCTTAAACCGTCCTTGCTGGCTTAGCCTAGAAGGCTGCATTCCATTCTTATCTAAGCATGTTGCTTTTCAAGCCTTGAGCTACGAAGAAAGCAAGGAAAGGGGAAGGGGGGGGGTCGAGCCCGCTTTTACGAGGCTGGATAATCTCTCTTCTGAATAATAGCCTGTTTCAAGTGAGAACAATAGCCTGCTTTTACGAGGCATCTGACTAATTGAATAAGTCAAACATTTACTCCTATCAATTCCCCCCCTTTTCTTTTCCTACTTACTTTGACTTATTCACAGATATGGTTCTTCTTCTTCTTGAGCTGGGATAATTTTGTAACTTATTTCGGGTGCTCTCGCAACCATCTGTGTTTTTGGCATTGCCGCCTGGACCACTGAATTAATCATGTTAGGGGTATCACACATTGAAAATTCCCCCAACCAACCTGAGGTGTCCAACATACCAGTCCAGGTCTGGATAGGGACATGTGCTACTTTTCCTGAATTGCACTTACTGCTATTCCCCATATACTTATGTTGTACCATGTAGTGGTTACTAATTGCCGTCCAAATTCTCTCGGGGTTTTCTTCAGGGTCATAACAAGTTTGAGTCCCCGAGGAGTCCTGACAAATTTTTGTACTCTACCTTGCCAAATGTGCAAGAGGCAATATTACCAACACAATTGAAAATGGACTTATAGGTTAAGGTCTGTTGTTCCCTGCTTCCCTGTCTTGTCGTTATTACACAGGGGCAGGTGGATCCTGTAGCTTATAGAACAAGGCTCAAAAAGAGCCCTAACACTATCATTATTTTGCCATCAACCCTTGGTCTGCCAATAAGCATTTGCCTGATATTTCTCCAAGACACTAGAGGGGTTGGCTTTACCTTCGCCTGTAGTGGGAGTTCCATTCCTTGTCCGGACTGGGTGCTGACCAGGGGCTTTCGTTCCTGCACTTCCAACACGTCTCGCAGTGCACCGAAGATGCGTAACGGAGCCATCCCTTGGGAATGGCCTCTGCCTGCGCCGAGCTATCAGATCGAGTTCTCCACGGATAGCTTGCAGTTGGCATTTTTACAGCCCACAAGCTTTCGTCCCACAGCCCTTCAGGATATCTCACCTTCAGCCGTACCACCTCAAAGTCGGGTTCTCGTCAAATTTAGTTATTCTGGCACTCCAATGGTGAGGGCAAAAATGGCAATGCAATAAACAGTAAGGGTCAAAAGGATCCAATCCTATCAGGGGGTCTTTTAAGTTCCGGATATCACCTGATACTCAGAGTAAACTGCCGGGAGGTGAAAGTATGAGAG
This sequence comes from Pogona vitticeps, assembly GCF_051106095.1. Lineage (NCBI taxonomy): Eukaryota > Metazoa > Chordata > Lepidosauria > Squamata > Agamidae > Pogona > Pogona vitticeps. The sequence continues at coordinate 107,010,638 of NC_135784.1, forward strand.
TAGAAAGACCACTCTCTTCGGGGAATGACCTAATCGGAGTCTGACTCCGATCCAGGGCTGATGTTGCTATCTAATCTCGGTTATGCCAGAACTCTAGACTTGAAGTCAACTCAGTGCTAGTATACAAGGTTCCACAGCCCTTACCTCGTACCTCTTTGCGTACCACCAATTGGTTACTGCAGGCCAACCCTTCGTATTCAGTGTCCCAATAGGAAGTAGTTTGTATTTGTACCTTCCACACTTCCACCTCCCCCTTTGGTGTTCGGCTAATTGAACAGGAAAACCAGGGACAAACTCTACCTGTTATATAGGGAGTTATAGACATTACTCTAACAGCAATTACCCAAATAGTGGTAACCTGGGCAGGACAATGAAATCAGTGTCAGTACTTTCACGAAGTTGCAGTACTGATTGTGCCACCACCGAGAATCCCACAAATCTGTAAAAACTCCGTTAAAGATTTTCCTTTCCTCCTCCCAATCAATGGTCCCCTCGTCCTCCAACACTACTTGATCACCAATTGAATATCCTTTAAAGAAAAAGAGTCCCCACCTGCTTCTGTCTACTTTTAAATTCACCTTCCAAGTTTGGACCAGATTATTAACTTTTCTTACCTCTATATACACACTAAAGAAAGGACAATATTCATGCGCTAACTGACTAATGGACATTACGTATGTCGTTTAAAAATAGTCTTTAGTCCGTCCTTGGACACAGGCACGACTTTCCACCGTCCCTCAGGGTTGACTGCGTGTTTGGCTCGAGTATGGTGAGTCCAGCCAGCTTCCTCAGTTGGGATGGCAGTCTCTGTTGTCAACAGTATCTGGAACGGACCAAGCCATCTTGGGGCGAGCGGCTCACTCTTCCATGCCTTGATATAAGCCCAATCTCCGGGGTGGAAGGAATGCACTGCTACTTCCAATGGCGTTCGTTGCACTGAGGTGCCTCGCTCCCTGTTATCGGAAAGAATAGAAAACAGAGCCAGCAAATACTTTCCTATAAAGGCATCCTTGAACAAATCTAGATTAAGGCTCACTCTCTGTGTACTAACATCCCAAATTCCCATTCCGTACAGGCTTTAAAAAGGCGAGAGTCCTGTAGTGCTATGCGGCTTAGTTCTTATAGCGTATAAAGCTAGGGGCAAAACCTTCGGCCAGGGCAACTACGCTTGCTGCATCAACTTAGTAATTTGCTTCTTTAAGGTCTGGTTCATTCTTTCAGTTTTTCCTGAACTCTGAGGATGCCACGGAGGGTGTAGCTTCCAAGCTATGCCCAGAGTATCAGCTACTCGTTGTAACACCCTCTGAGTGAAGTGCGTACCCCTGTCACTTGTCCATTGATTGGATTAATCCATATCTACAAATAATTTGTTCCAGTAAGATTTTACACACTGTCCCTGCCGTTGCCCGAGCCGTAGGGTAAGCCTCTACCCAGCCAGTGGGCTGATCAGTTATCACCAAACAATGATTCCAAAGTCCTGACTTTGGCATATCAATAAAATCACATTGCAAATGTTCAAAGGGGTGGACGGCCAGAGGTCATCCTCCCATTTCTACCTTCCTTGGGTTATTCTTATTTACCTTTTTGGCAAGGAATACAGTGAGCCAAAATGGTGTTGGCGTGTGACCACACTTTCTTCCCTATATATTTTTGCAGAAAGGCTGAGACCAAAGCCTTGATTCCCCAATGTCCTCCCTCGTGCAATGCCTTGAGGACTTCCCTGACCACTCCCTCTGGTAACCATTGCCTTTCATCTTTTAATTTCAATATGCCGTTCACCATTGTAGCTCCTTGCGCTTCTGCCAATTCCAGCTCCTTTTGTGAATACACCAAAGGGGCAGTGATCTCTTTACTGGTAGGAAGAAGGGCTGCTAAGAGGGCGGGAGTCAATTCTTTTTCCACCGCTTTTTTTGCCACTTCGTCAGCCAGCCTGTTTCCTACTACCTCCGGGGAGTTTCCTTTCTGGTGCCCTGGAATGTGGATAATAGCTACCTCGGACGGGAGGCTCAACGCTTCCAGGGTATCCAGTACCAACTGATGGTGGGCCAGATTCTTTCCCTGGGATGTAAGTAATCCTCTTTCACTCCAAAAAAATTTTTTTCCAAAAAAACGTGTACTACTCCACATGCATACTTAGAATCCGTCCAGATATTTACAGATTTTCCTGTGCTTATTTCTAAAGCTCTTTTTCTGCAGTCTGAGCTGACATGGACGGAGAAAGGGGTCCAGATTCAACTTCAAGCTCCCCATCCTTTACCACCGCATATCCCGTTATTCTTTTCCCATTCACTACTCTAGAGGAACCGTCAGTGTACAAGTTCCATGCCCCCTCTATTGCCTCTTCCTGTAGGTCTTCCCTACACTTTGTCTGTAGATCAGTCAAGGCAATACAATTCCTTCCTGACAGTTTCTGATAAACCTTCTGCTGGGCCACAATGGTCGGTGGTGGTCAGTATTAGATCGGGCTTTTCAAGGAGAATAGCCTCAAACTGTAGCAGCCTACTGTCCGTCATCCACCACCTAGCTGTATGGGTGAGGATAGTCCTATGCTGGTGCGAAGAATGCAGGACAATCGCCTCAAAGGGATACAGTTTCCGAGTTAGTTTTACCAATTCGGCTGCTGCAGCACAAGCTTGCAAACAAGTAGGCCAGCCCAGCACTACCGGATCCAAATGTTTAGACAAGTATCCAACCGGTTGGTATCGTCCTACCTTCTTCTGAGCTAAAACTCCTTTTGCTACTCCCTTACCTACGGTCACAAAAAGGTGACTAGGTTTCTTTGGATCTGACAAAGCAACATACCCTCCTTTCCCAGTACATTATGTTCCTATGCTGCATTTACTCCTGGAACAATCTGTTCCCATTCCTTTGTTCTCAAATCCTTCACCTTAAAACTGAACTATACATATATATATATATTTCCTAACAATTTCTGGACTTGGGCTTGATGTAGTTGTTTGCTATAGGGATCAAACCATAGCCCATAGTTTGCAAGGCATCCATGCCAATGATTAGATCCTCTGTGGCTTCTGGATCCCATATAAATTCACTCTCAATGAAAATGCCACACATGTTTACAACAGCCAGCAGAAGATTCCCTCAACTGATTGGCCTGATACACTTTCCAAAAGTATACCCTCTATTAGTTTGATCCAGGTAACCTCTTAAACTGTTAAGACTGGTAGTGGCCCCTGAATGCAGAAGTGACTTCTAAGGAATTCCCACAGAAAGTGCCTATGTAACAATCCTGGTAAAACAAGCAAACCATTCCTGGTGCGAAATCAACCCCCCTTGTCTCTCCAGCTCCCACTTTGTGCATCTGGAGAAGCAAGGGGGGGGGTCTGCTTGCTCTCTCTTATCTACTAACCCATTTCTTTCTCCTGTCTTCAAACTTTCTTCCTTTGCATTTCTCTATACATGCATCACCGCCAACATAGCTCTCTTTCTTCTCCTCCTGTTCTTCTAACTTGCGCTTTGTCCTTCACAACTCCGAAGCCTTCTTTTCAATAAAGGCTCTCAAACACGTACTCTGCCAACAATCCACATACTGCATCTTTCATTGTCCTGCATGTTTTTCTGTGGGATTTCATAGTCAACAATTCCCTTAGTGTCTTTTTGCGTGTGTGTGTGTGATTTTCCCCATTTTCTAAGACCCATTCTCTTAAGGCTGCAACAATGCCAAATCTGTTAATCAATTATTACAGATCCAGAAGTGTAACTTTCCAATAGGCTTTTACAGCCCTTTTAGATGGAAAAGAGTTACCCTAATGATCATCATCACTAAAGTCAGAACAAAGATCGTCCTCATTCTCGATTTGCCTCTCAATTCAAGGCATTTCCTTTGCTGACACGTCTCAGTGTCCCTGCACATGAGTATCAGCTTCAGTTACTATGTAAGAGTCTCTGCATGTGTTTATACAGTCGATACAGAGTGTCCTAACGCTGGCCGGGATCTCCCTCCCTCAACACCAGGCGATTTTTTTTCTTTTTCTATTCTTTGTGCCTACTCTTAACCCTTTATACCCCAGTAAGTTTAACAAGCCAATAGAACTTTTTCTCACTCCCCTCCTGCTTAACACTTAATGGTTTCCAAATGGGAACTTCCAAAGAGACTCCATTCACTCCCATTTCTCTTAGGACTCCTCCTGAGGATTCCATTTCATGTACACTTTTGGACAACATTCTCTGTGTCTACTGAGAAAGTTACGTTTCCTTCTTCTCTTTTGATCCTTTTTCCTTCAACTAACTGTAGTGCTCAGCTTAGAGCAAACAGTTCTGCTGTCCGAGCTGGCATGCACTATTAATTTTATTAAGGACTCCTTTCCTGAATCTCCTTTCTCCTCTAGCTGCATCGCTTGTTGGTACAGCTTGTGCTTGCCTTCTCCTCCTTCTCTAGCCTTTCCTTTCCCATTTCCCCTCAAAACTCCTTACCTGATCTCTCTTTGCAATAACTTTCCTTGCCTTCTTTACAATATTTCCAGTTACTCCTCTACTCCCTCCTTTCCTTACTCTCTCTCTTTGCCTAGCTTCACCCAAGTATTTCCTGAGCCACCTTAAAAGTGAACACAGTCAGGGCCCCTTGCCCCCCCTTCTTCATCCCCTTCTCTTCTGGGCGGGTAGGGCAGAGGAGAACTCCTCTAGTTCCCCTTCGTTCTTTCTACTTTCTTCTGACCTTCCTCTACCTCCCTGGTTCCTCTCCCACGGCCTCGTCCACGGGCCCCTGCCCATGGAGGATCTGCGCCATCAACTTCAACTTTCTTTTGTCCTTCTCTTCTTCCCTTCTTGCTACCACCTTTTGAGCTTCTGCTAATAATTCTCCTATGGGTTTGGTTGTCATGTCATCCATTTTCTGTAATTTGGACTTTATGTCCGGGTAACATCCTGACACAAATTCCAACCTCAGAATATTTTCATTTCCTGGATCTTCTGGGTCCAGCCCAGTGTACCTTCGCATATTGCGTTTTAGCCTTTCCAGATATTCAACTGGACTTTCATCTTTTCCTTGGGGTTGACCAAAAGCCAATTTCATGCTAACAGTCTTAGGGACTGTTGCCTCTAGCCCTTTCAACAAGAATTCTTTCATTTCTGCACTTCGCCCTCTAATTCATCCTGGAAATCCCAATCTCCAGGGGTTACTTCTGGAAGTGCTTCCCTGGCCGCCTGCTCAGTCTGGGCGGGATTTTGCCCTTGCCGGAGTCTCCTAGCATGACCCAATGCCTGGTTGGTATATGTGACTCCGGCCAGCTGCTTACAAATGTGCAGCAATTCTGTGGGCTTGTAAATCATAGTCCCTAAAGCATCTCTGAGGTCCGTTACAAAGCCAATCAGGTCCTCAGGTAGGTTGGGCAGTTGTTGTTTTATAATTCGGATATCAGAATTGGTTAAAGGGACTTCCACGTATCCGACGGCCGTTCCCATCGGAACTTCCCTTAATGGATACTGCGTACAGGCTCCTGACTGCTCCCCTATTTCCTTTGCTTTGGAGCGGGTTACTGGTCCGGTAGGCAGTGTCCCATCCTCAATTCTATTAATAATTTCCTTACATTTAGTAGTTAATTCCTTAACCTCCTCTTCTCTTAATGGGGTGGAGCAGTCCACAGTCGAAGCAGTGCTTCCAGGACTCCTACTCCGGAGAGGATTCAGCTGTTCTTCCTCTCTCAGTACCTCATTATACCCTGATGGCTGAACCAGAGCTGGGGCCAGCGCGGCCGCTTGTGCCGGCACCAGCTCCTGTCCAGTCACGTCTCCGGGCGGGGCCGTTGGAGGTGGAGGCTGATGGCTTACAAACTCCAACGGGTCGAATTTTGACATTTCCTCACCTTGTAACTTAGAACTTATCAAGTCTCTACTTATTGCAACCTTACTCCTTCTCCAAATTTGATTAGGTACCACATCCAAGAATCTACATAAGGGGTACGGGGCGGATGGGCCAAATTTTGGCCCTTTAGGACAAATATCAAATTGTGTTCAAACTTCAGTGCACACACGGACCATTTCCTTCTCTGTCTGAAACTCCTGTACCTTTACAGACTCCCAATGCAGCAACAGTTTGCCCAGCGCACTGTTGCTTGGAATTCCTAACTCCCTTTCGCCTAGCGGATTTGGAGTCAGGGCGTCCCCCTCGGAATTCCGGTCCCCCCGGGACCTCCTGGACCCCAGGTCCTTCTGAGACGTCTGTCTGGTTTCCCATCCCACGGGAGACAAGAGACAATTAGGGAAAGGGTTTTGCGTCAAGAGTAAGGGGTCTCTTGAACGCGGACACGACAGGGTATCGACAATCAGTCACACAACCTGACCCAGGGTACCGGATCACACATCGGTTACCGTAGGGAACTGCAGGTTCACTCACTCCTTCATTCACCCAACAACGACCAACCCTTTCAGAGTTTCCCACTTCAACTTACCAAGGTCCGTTGGTCCGCTGGCCCGTTGATCCGTTGGCCGGCCGGCTTGGAAGACCTCTTGCGTTCGTGCCTCTTTCCGAGTTCTTGATGCCAAGCAGCCAAAGCGTCGGCAAGGAAGCGGCTGTCTGAAAGGAGGCAGAGGCGCCCTCCGATTCACTTTACCGCCGCCTGTTCTGCCTGACCTCAACTGGACCAAAGCCCAGCCCCAATCGGGGCATTTAGAGATCCCGGACGAGCCCCCAAAATTGTTATCTGGTTCTCTAAAAGGGAAAGCTCTAAAAAAAATGAGAGAACTGAGACACGGAGGCTTTCTATTGAAGTTTGTTTATTACAAGTTAAAATCGCTGCTGCAGGAGCGGGGAGAAAGCCAATCAATAATGGGTTTCTCCAAAGAACAAAGGAACTGGTACAATCTCTTATAGCCTGTCCCTTCCGGGCGATTGGGGTGGGTGCACAATCTAAAAGGGCGTGAAGTTAGTTAGCAAAATTCATTGGATTAGTAAAAACACATCTTAAACATGTGCAGAACAGTTAAACAGATCTTAAACCGTCCTTGCTGGCTTAGCCTAGAAGGCTGCATTCCATTCTTATCTAAGCATGTTGCTTTTCAAGCCTTGAGCTACGAAGAAAGCAAGGAAAGGGGAAGGGGGGGTCGAGCCCGCTTTTAGGAGGCTGGATAATCTCTCTTCTGAATAACAGCCTGTTTCAAGTGAGAACAATAGCCTGCTTTTACAAGGCATCTGCCTAATTGAATAAGTCAAACATTTACTCCTATCAATGTACTTATTATTTTATGTTTCTATTAATGTTTTATTTTATTGTAAACTGGGTGGTTTACACAGTACGGTAATACAATACAATATAAAGCAAAACAATACAATAAAATGGAACAATAAGACAAAATAATCAACGCAGTTGAAACAAAATGGAACTAATACCAATGAAAACCTTAAAAAAGCATGGTGGAGGGTTGAATATGTGGTTGTTAAAGCATTATTGTTTCAGAATATTATAGAGTCTGGGAAGACCTGTCTAAATAACCATTTTTAAATTATCGCTTGAAGGTTCCCAGGGAAGGGGCCAGGCAGATTTTGGGTGGGAGACCATTCCATAATTGCGGGGTGATGGCCAAGAAGGCCTAGTTTCTGGTCACTGTTTTCTGAGCTTCTCTTAGGGTCAGAACTCTCAACTGCCCATCCTGGAAAGATCTTACAGGGTGGGCAGATCGAGTCAGAAGGACGTGTTTTGCCAGATAATGAAGTCCAAACCATTTAGGGCCTTGAATAGTAACACCATCACCTTGAAGCTGGCACAAGAACAGACAGGTAGCCAGTGGAAGGCAGCCAGGGTGGGGAAGATATGTTGGAATGGATTGAGTGCACGTGATTTAAAATATGCTGTATCATGGGCCATCTGAAGATAACGTGCAGTGTATTTTTTTAATTAAGTGAATGTGAACTCCATCCATTTCTGTCATTCAGAAACAATTCAGCCTAATGCCGAGGGGGGCCTGGAGAGAAAGAACAGAAACCGGGCCTTCTCGGCAGTGGCCCCTTGACTCTGGAACAGTCTCCCATCAGAGATTTGCCTGGCTCCCTCGCTGGGTGTTTTTAAGAGCCAACTTAAGACTTGGCTCTTTAGGCAGGCCTTTCCTCCTGTCACTACTTGATCTTTACTTTTCTATCTTTATTTTTTCCTTCTTGAATGATATCATTATTGTTGTTTAAATTGCTGCTTTTAATTGCTTTTATGCTATTTTTATTGTAAGCCTCCCAGAGTAGACGTGGTCTAAATGGGTGGGGTATAAATTTAATGAACGAATTAATAAATGAATAAATTAATTAATACATTCACATGCTTCGTCAGTGCTTGGTGGATGATTTTGGTCACTGTAAAGCCAAAACAAAATGTTTCTATCTGTGCCTGTATGTTTCTATGCAGTTCTCTTTTCCCTATCTGGAAGCTTCTGCATAGACAGTTGGAGCCAGGTGTAGCACATAAAGGAGGGCAGTTGATCCTAGTTTATCACATTCACTACCCTCATAACTAGTGATGTACACTTATCTGTCTTGCTGACTGCCTACAGAAGCTCAAATCTTTCTGATTTCATAGTGTGGCATAAATTCCAGCAGAGAGCATAAATGGTCTCATATAAAGCACAGCTGAATGACACACATAAATAGTTCTTCAAAGAAGGCTGTGCCTGGAAAATACAAAGCTAACACAGCAGAGAAGTGATATACATGAGTGCTAATTCTATCCTGGCCCTTGTTACTCTCTACACATAGAAGGCAGCAGTTGTAAGAGGAAGGCCTGTACTGTTTGCAGTTTTGCAGGGTCTTGAATCACATGGAAGACTTTCATGTGAAGCAAAGCCTTCTTCTTTCTGATCCTCACTGTTCACAACACCAGAAAGGGACAGGGCTAGCATTTTGTCCCTTTATCCATTGCTTTTGGATACCAAAATAGGGCTATTAAGTGTTGAGGAAGCAGAGGGGCTGGAGTTGATGCTAGCCATCAACTTACATCATGAACCTCAGTAACGTGGTGTAGAGCAGTGCCCTTTATTGCATCCTTCAGGATTTTAAATCCCACCATTGACCCAAAGTCCCCTCAAGCTAAAAACACCTTCTGCATTCATGCACTTGTTCTTCTGAGAAGCACATTTATATACTGTCAGACGACACATTATTATGATTATGATCTATGGTAAGTTGGTGGGCAGCTTACCATAGATCAATGTAACATAGATTAAGAGAATCAATGAGATTCCGGTCCAATTACTAATCCCAAATAAAGCAGACTCATTCAATCAATGGAGCCTATAATAATGCTGACTTACCATATCCCATTGATTCAATGAAAAAGCTTTAGTTCAAACTAGTGATTGGATTCAGCCCTGAGTGTCCACAATGGCGTGCTCTGTGGCGAGGGACTTCACCCGCGGAGTGCCTTTGCCTCCCCGTTCAGAATGACACAAGGTGTGGTTTCCCACATCCTGGCTATCCAGAGGGGAGGGGGAGGAGTGCCTTATTTAACAGGTGCTCCCCCCTGATCGGCCTCTTTCAAGGCTTGCAACCCACCCATCACCCTTATGTGAACTTCGCTGGTCGCCTCGGGCTGGATAGGAATTTTTGACTCACTCGCTGATTGGCAGTTGTGAGCAGGGATTTTTTTGCCTATCCCACACTGGTGTAGGCTTTTGGGCGCATTACTGGCTGGTTGCTTTAGGTTGCACTGGCAGGTAGTGCAGAGTGAAGATCGATTGGTGAGTTCCCCATGGAGCACAGATGAAGCACAGTGAGTTGGAACCCCCAGAGTCACGGATTGTGAGATTACAGTTTTTTTGGGGGGAGGATATGGTGGGGACGCCTCTGGGCCGAAGGCCACCAATAGAAGGGGGGCTAGATTATGGCCAGCTGGAGCTGCACTGTTGGTGGGACAGCACGACCTTCAGGCAGGACACTTGCCTATTGTCATGAAAAGGGGTCCCGGGAGACCTCAACTGCCAGCAGCATTCCGCACTACAGCAGGCCCCCCTTTCAAGTTTTCAATTGGGTGATGTATTAGGGAAGTTCTATGGTCAATAAAGTTTGGCTCTGTTTCATCCCATCTCTTGAGTCTCGCCTCTTTATTCCGGAGTGGGGGGGGGAATGGGCATGCTCAAAAGTCACAGATGGATACCTAGTGGCAGACAAGATCAGTGGGAGATAATGCAGCACACTTATGGGGATGGGGTGGGGTGGAAGGACAGCAAGCTTTAACCCTCCTAAAGTTATCTCTACAAGTATTGGCTGTTTGTGGTCCTCCTTCACAATACTCCCCTCCTTCCCTTTATTTTGCATGCCCCTTTCATATCTTACCTCATCTGCAGGATCTTTATGCAGCCACCCAGGCTTCCTCATACCTGGCTCCTCTAGGCAGTCAGAGATTCCCTTGGTTATTAATTGGAAATCCTGAGCTAATTAAAACCTACTTAAATCTGCAGTTGGATCCAGGCTTTGGTGCCATTTCGGGGGGATTAGATTCAACCAGAATGTTTTGTATGTATTGGAGTTGGCCATGGTCCCGATTTCCTTGCTCAGATTCTCACCTCACATTCCCAATCCACTAATGCAGTGATTCTCAGCCTTAGGTGCTCAGATGTTCTTGGGACTAAAACTCCCAGAAGGCTTTACCACTAACTGTGCTGGCTAGGATTTCTGGGATATGTGGTCCATGAACACCTGACGACTCAAGGTTGGGAAGCACTGCACTAGTGGATTGGTCCTGGAACAGAAAAATCAAAGGCCAGCCCTGCTGTTAGGCAGAGTTAGGCAGCTGTTTTTGGTGACCTACTGTATGCCAGGCATGGCAGCTGCAATGGTTCTCCCTGAATCCCTTAAAGTTAGCCAGCTCTGTGCCTTCCAAACCACCAAGTTGCTAGTGAATGAAAATTTTGGTTCTGGCACTCATGTTTAAATATGGTTCCACTGCTGGAGTGGGGAGAATTCTAGAGATGCAAATACTTGCTTCCCTTGTCTCTACATCTCAGGATACATCTCAGGATAAGTAACTGCAAAATTATCCTCTCCATCCCACCAGAGGGCGAATCAATTCCTGGCCCTCTCCACAAGAGAACATAACAGGTATATGATTTTTCACACAAACTAAGCAAAAGTGCACAAATTACACATTCAGTGCTTTCACAAAATGTTCATCCAGACCCCTTCTTAATCAGGACCTTTCCAATGTCTCTCCCTGGATATTGTATTCTTAAAAACCAGGGACATGAAATGGTAAACAAACTTCCCATTCAGGGATTTTATTTCCCTTAGAACCTGATCTTCGATGTAAAGGTTGCCAGGTATTGAAGCTTATTACAGTAGGGAGGCTTCCTGCTTCCTGCACCCCCAACGTTTCCAGTAATTAACTGCTGCTTTTGGCACATGAAAGTCCATCCGTTTCTATAGTGTTTAAGTCTCTATACCCTGGAACAGAGTACAGACTGCTAAACCCCAAGACAAAACATTAGCACAGGCCGCTCAAAACGATGCCATGCTCATTGTTACAACAAACAATAAGCTTGGATCTTGTTTTCTGTTCCTCTGAGCTGCACCATCATAATTGTTTGGATGATGGTTGTTTGCATGGAATTAAGACCAAAAAAAGGGAAGTAGGATTTGCTTTATGTTAATGATGGACAGTTGGAAGTCATTTGGAAAATTGGTGCAATGTACACCATGAGCACAGTAGGTATAGAGAGGAAGCAAGCAAACACAAAACGGAGATGTCTGGCTTTTCAGAGTGGTGTAATTATTCTAATGTCTGTGTGTTTACAGCAGGGATATGAACATCTGGGCACAAAACTAACCTACTGCTTTCTTCTGAAAAAAAATTGTAGTACAGAACTGCAGATAGATATCTTTGAGGTTACTACTGAAATATTCCAGCATATCCAGATTTAGAAATATGACAGACATAGCTATTAGAGATGGCCTTCTCCCACCTAGATCTACCCGAATTACTTGGCACAGCCAGAAGGGATGGTTGAGGGGCCTAATGCCAAGAGAAGCCCAGAAAGAAAGAACAAGAAACCGGGCCTTCTCGGCAGTGGCCCCTCGACTATGGAACAGCCTTCCAACAGAGATCTGCCTGGCACCCTCGCTGAGTGTTTTTAAGAGCCAATTAAAGACTTGGCTATTTAGGCAGGCCTTCCCTTCTGTCAATTCTTGAATTCTACCTCTTTGTTTTATCATTCCCCATCTTGAACACACCATATTATTGATTTAATTGTTTAATGATTATGAAGTTTTATTATATTTTATGATATTTTTGATATTTGTAAGCCACCCCGAGTAGATGCTGCTGGGGGGCGGGGCGGGGTAGAAATCTAATAAATAAATAAAATAAATAAACTACTAGAAAAACCAATGAACCGGGGTGGTTCGTGGTTTGATTTGGACGCCCTGCTTCCACGCATTTGCTCACCTGCTAGTTGAGGAGCTGGGCCTACTGTCTCTCAGGATGGTGGCAGCAAGGGAGGTGGAGCAGGTGGTGGCAGGATTAGGTAGGGAGGTGGCGGTGGCAGACGAAAGGGGAGGGGCAGGCAGGCGATACCACCCAGCACAAACTTGAAAAATGAACCACTTACTGGTTTGTCTTTTGGGGGGTTTGTGATCCTTTGTGGTTCATGGACGAACCATGAACCATCAGGAACCACTGGTTTCCCAGTTCATGCCCATCTCTAAAAACTATATCACTGGTTACCCTCCCACACAACTAACAATTAGCTGTCCTTTCATGACACCCCAAATCTGTTGCCAGAAGTGGCTGCCAGGGCCCAGCCATTCCTGGGGGTGGAGGAAAGAGCACAGTTTGTCATCCTATAAAGATCTTCAGGCATAATCTACAATATCCTTAGGGATTTTTTTTTTTTTGTTCTTTGTAGTAAAGGACATTGCAGGCTTATGCCAGTCCTTCTTTCCCAGCGAAATGTAGCCTTCGTGCCCCGATGTCAGTAGCCTGCTGGCTGCATTGCACTGCCAAACAGTAGGGCCAGCCCTGAAACAGCTGGACTTGCTAGAACAGCTGCTACTGATCTATTGCTACTGAACGAACAGAGGATCCTTGTCTACTTTATCTGCTGGTTTTGAAAGTCTTTCCAGTGGCAGAGTGGGTCACACAAATAGTGCATCACAAGTTAAGTCCATGGCTGCACTTGTGGAGTAGTTCACTAGAGGGAGTCTGAGCAGGACCTCTTGGATTAGGACTTCACAATCTTTTGTCACCACCGTGGTGTAGTAGATAGAGTGATGGACTAGAACATAGGACAACAAATCCCCACTTTGCTATGGAAGCTCACTGGGAGAGTGGAACTGATAAAATAACTCCTTAAATATCTCACTTACCTTGAAAGCTCTTTTAAGGTCACAATATGTTGGTTGGACCTTGACTGCACAGAATACACACACACACAATGCATGCTAGATAGAGGGGTTTTTTTTGGGGGGGGGGAAGCAATTGGCAAGTAGCAGGGAGAACACCAGCATTCTAGGTTGTTGGAAAGCTTCCGAGGTGTCCCATGACACTTGTCCCAGGTCGCACCATTCTGGTAAAATGCAATTATATATGATCCCTAAAGTATCTCTTTGGAGGGGCTTCTGGGAAATTTAGATGATGCTTCTGGGCTCAGAAACACATCAGGCACCCCAACACTTTGTAGCGAATTTTAAAGGGTGCCTTGTGTATATATGGTGTTGGGTAAGTGACAGAAGATACTTCCCTTAAAGGTAAAGGTTTCCCCTTGACATTTAGTCCAGTCATGTCCAACTCTAGGAGGCGGTGCTCATCCCCGTTTCCAAGCCATGGAGCCAGCATTTGTCCGTAAACAGTTTCCATGGTCGCATCCTAGGGTGGCCAATTACATATCACCTAAGAAGTACACAAAAGAGGATATCCATTTGCAAAAAACTGTGTATGCTTATTTATATGCACATGGGCAATGTTTGAAATGTTTTTGCATTTTAAATAGAATTGCAGTATGTTTTAAGGAGCTCGGGAAGGTTTTTCCAGGAACAATTCAAAGTGCTGGTTTTAGTCTAAAAAAATAGTATACAAAGCCCTAAATGGCTTGGGTCAAAACTATCTAAAAGAGTGCATCTCCCTCTATGAGCCTGGCTGGGCATTAAGATCATCAAGGGAGGCCACCACCCTCACAGATGTGCTTGGTGAGGACACAGAAGGGGGTCATCTCTCTTGCTGCTCCCAGACTCTAGAACCCCCTCCCATGGGAAGCTAGGCTGGTCCTGTCTTTGTTGTCCTTCCACGGGCAGGCAAAGATCTTTCTCTTAGGCTTTTCCTTAATGACTGGTGGTCTGAGAGGGGTTTTAAATGGATTCTTGTGCCCTATTGTTTTAAATAGTTTTAAATATTGATCTTGGTTGCCATTTTAATATAGTACTTGTTTAATTATTTTTAAAATATTTATATACTTACAGTTTTTAGCTTTTAAATACTATTGTAATGATGTAAGCCACCTTGGGCCCTTTCGGGGAGAAAGGTGGGATAGAAATATTTTAAATAAATAAATAAATAAATAAATATCTGTGCCTGCTGAATCTGTTGCCTAACCATGGATAGGTCTCTGATTTCCTTCTTTGTGATTGTTTAATATTTAAATAAGATTTAGATTGGACAGCCCTTTGAAAAGAGGATAGTTCTCTCTCTCTAAAAAAAGGACTGTCCTCTCAAAAAGAGTCACCCTGGGGTAGGTGTGAATTATAGGTCAAACCTGTTATTAAAATGGGGAATAGTATTAGAATAATACAGTTTACATTCCATATTTGCTTCATCTCTGAAAATTATTATGCTGAAAGTAGTACAATATCATTAAAATGTGCGGACTGGAATATCTGCTTAGAAGCCTTACCCTGGTTTTTATTCACATTTATAACAAAGAACACCAGCTTCATCAATCACTCTTTGAGACTCTAGTAAACATATTTTCCAATAATATTACTTTCACTGTGCCCTAGTGAATATTTGAAGGATTAGTATTGTTTCTCATGCCAGGATTGTCAGGTTGATGTTCCTTTGAGGTGTAACTAGAACTTTGGAAGGTAGTTTAATAAAGTAAGTAGTTACAGTTATAATTCCAAGTAATAAATACTAACAAGTACTTAGTTATCACTATAGTTACACTATAAATAATTCTTTCTCACCTGTTTCTCAAAAGTAACTAATACTTTCCCATTTGAGACCATTATTTTAAAAAATGTTACAATCCTTTGGCCCATGGAACAAAATGCAGTCTACTCCTGTACACCTCATCTTCAATCCAACATCCACAACAGAATGCAAGGTGGTAAAATGAGGCAACATATGCATCGTGTGATATTCCTTCTCGTCCATTTAGTGAGGTTTCATCCTTGCAACTATAAAAGTAACTGAAGAGTAGCAATTACAGCACAAAAAGAGTGATCATTTTTTTCACTCAGTTACAACCATAAGATAATTATCATACATACTGAGGAAATAACTAATTATAAGTTTAAAAGTTCTTTGTAATTATTTATTGCTCTGCAAAAACCATGCCATATCCTGTATTCTATCCAAAACACCTTCCTTTAGATGTTATGTGGGCAATACTGGAACAGCTGTACCGCACAGATCCCATGCTATGGTAATTCTCAGACTGCTGTCAGTAATGCATGAATCAGTTCTGAATCACCCACTATCCTGACCCACCTCACTGAATTTTGTTTCTAGGTCTGTTAATATCTATTCAGGGTAGCTGTGCCAGCGAGTGAAGGCTAAGACAATTCATCAGATATTGACTTCTGCCTCTCTGTGGTCTTTTTGAACATCATTCTAAAATGGTAGTGTCTTTTTGGAGTACTTGCCATACATTGATTATTCTGAGATTTTTTATTATTATTATTTTTTGCCATTTGCCCTTGGCTGCATTTTTCAAAAGCATGGTCTATTGCCGTAATGAGGGCTGTAGAGACCTTCTGGCGCGATTGTAAGGAGCTCTATCCAGACTTGAAAACAAGGGCAAGCTATTGATTTGTTTGCTACACACTCCTCCGAGATCCCATGCCAGCAGCCATTGCCCTGGTTATAGCATTTCTTCTCCTAAAGAAATGTAAAGAAATAAAAGCCTAACATGACCTGCAACACAAGATTCAGTATTCTGATTTTCTTTTTATGATGCCGGAAGATCTTGCTTTTTACTCAGGATTGGAGAGAAGACTAGCTCCCGTTGCTACCACAGATTGGCCATCTCTTCACGTTTCCGGAAGGATAGTCATGTCAGTCTACTACAGCAAAACCAACCAAGTATCTCTTAATATCTTAAAGACAAACACATGAATTCTTTTTCTTAATGTCCAGGTGAAAAAATTGCACAGCACTTTGCAGGCAAAATCACTCAGACTTGCTTTGTCTCGGATGCTGTAGTTAACACAGGTCCTGTAGATGTAACTAGGGGTGTGGCTTGTCCTGTGCTGATGGATACGTTTCAGTTTTTGCAGCCTGATGAAGTGGGCAGGACCCATGGAGAGGTGAAGGCTACCATTTGTCTGCTAGACCCTTGCCCTTCCTGGCTTATAAAGCTGCCAGAAATGGACTGGTCAGTTGGGTACCCTCTGAAAACAAAGATGTGCAACTTGTGGATGTTCCTAGATTCGTCTCTAAACCTGGAGACTGAGGTTCTGGTGGTAGCTGGGAGTGCCTTTGCACAGTTAAAACCAGTGTGCTGTCTGTTCCCGTTTCTTGAGAGCTCTGATTTGGCCATGGTGACACATTCCCTAGTTACATCTCGGTTGGATTACTGTAACATGTTCCACATGGAAATGCCTTTGGAAAGTGTTTGGATATTCTAAAGGGCCCAAAATGCTGTCGCCAGTTTGTTAACGGGTTGGTTAGAGGGAACATGAAACATCCCTGTCACAATAGCTCCACTGGCTGCTGATCTGTTTCCAGGCACAATTCAAACTGCTGGTTTTAACCTATAAGTCCTAAATGACTTGGGTCCAAGCTATCTAAAAAACTGCATCTCCCTCTATGAGCCTGGCTGGGCATTAAGATAATCCGGGAAGGCCTTTCTTACGATCCCGCTCCCCTCACAGGTGCGCTTGGTGGGGACACGGGAGATGGCTTTCTCTGTCACTGCTCCCAGACTCTAGAACACCCTCCCATGGGAAGCTAGGCTGGCTCCATCTTTGTTGTCCTTCTGCAGGCAGGCAAAGATCTTTCTCTTCAGAGAAATGTTTCCTTAGAGACTTGCAGTTTGAGAGGGGTTTTGTTTGTGCTCTGTTGCTTTTAAATGTGGTTTTAGTATTGATTTCATTTAAATATTTGTACACTTACTGTTTTAGTATCTGTATACAGTGGTACCTCACACTATGACGTTACTTCTTTCCAGCGAAATCGCTGTAGAATGAAAACGTCGTAAAGCGATTTTAAAAAGCCCATAGAAATGCATTAAAACCCGGTTAATGCATTCCTATGGGTTGGAAACTCACCGTCCAGCGAAGATCCTCCATAGCGCAGCCATTTTCGCTGCCTGTGCAGCGAGGAATCCATCCCAGAAAACAGTAGGTGGCCATTTTATTTACCCGGTGGCCATTTTGAAACCACAGATTAGTTGTTAAAAAATCATCGCTTTGCGAGAATCGGTTCCCGAAGCAGGGAACCAATCATCGCAAAGCGAAATTCCCCCATAGGGAACATCGCTTTGTGATCGCTTTTGCAATCGCAAAAACATTGACGTCAAGCTGTTTCATTGTTAAACAGAGCACCCGTCTTGCGGGGCACCACTGTATTGTCATTTTAATGATGTAAGCCACCTTGGGTCTTTTCAAGGAGAAAGGCAGGTTAAAATATTTCAAATAAAGAAAATAAATGAAAATAATAGGGTGGCTTCCGAATTTGAAACTATGGCAGACTAAAAACCACAGGAGCCATGGGAAAGGCTAAAATACAAGGTCCCGTCGCTGCGACAAATCCATATGTTGATTCTGTCCACATACTATCAAGCAATGGTATTTCAGAAATGAGTATTATCTGCCCAAGTATCAAAAGTTCATCCACTTGTTTATCTTCCTCTGTAATAACACATTATGACTTGCCAGAATGTTTTCTTGTGTTTTGCAGAGAGAAACAAGTCACCATCTGTCTAAAAGAGTGGATGAACAGAAATCTATCATCAGAAAGGATGATACCCAGAAACAAGGAGAATGTTTAAGCTTTGCTAGGCACCATGGATTGAAACCAATTGCTAGTTACAGCTAGAGTGAATCAATTGCTAAGTGTTAAGCCAACCCACATGTAAACCTCTTGGATTTATTTATGACACTTACTCTAGTTAGGACTAGAAACTGGATTTAGGTGTCTGCTACTTGAAACAGGAATTGTTGAAGAAAGAGAGATTCCAGTGCAGGGATATGTAGTGAATCCATTCTCCTCACTCCCTTGATTTCTAAGAGTATCTGCTGGTGAAGTGCAACTTACATTCTAGAGTCCACACATTGATGAGCAACTGTAGAAGAATCCAGGGATGAGCGGGGGAGTACAAGCTTGAAATATGTGCAACTTAAAATGCTTACTTTTTAGTTCATTTTATACAATAAAAATGTGCTCCAAATATTGCTTAAGCATGCTTCAAGCAATGCAATTTGGAAATTTAAAATACAGGCACAAACATTTGAAAAACACTAACAAAAAAGTATCAAATTCCATCATAGGCATCCTTCAGTCTCGAGAGACTATGGTGACATACTCTGAATTGAGGAGTGTCCACTCCAGAGCCTGAAGCCCAGATAAGGTAATATGGAGGATAGGCTGTTACCCAAGCAGCAGATCCCCTCTCTCCACATTGCTGAAATGGTCCAATGGAAAGGCAAGAGCCAATACGACTGGTTCCAGCAACGTTGCAGGAGTTGGCAGAATGACACGAACTGCCTTCGGGACTCCAGCTCCGGATTTTGCCTCTAGGTTAACTCCTGAAGCCTTTTCCATGAGTGGATATAGCCACAAGGCAGTGGAGTTTTCCTTCTCCTAGATGGGCTGCCTTCCATGGCTGACAAGCCCCACCTACATTTAAAAAAATGCTTCTAAAAATAAATTTACTACAGTTATGCCTCCAAGCCTACCTCCAAATAGCTACTGTATTTTTCTGTGTATATGACCCCCTAATTTTTTTGACCCTTGCCAGAGGAGGAGGAGCAGTCAATGGGCAGCTGTGAAGCACCCCCTTGACGCCTCCATCTCCTGCTGCCCGATCACCTCCTCCAGTGAGACTGCCACTTTCCCCTGCCCGAAGGCAGCCCGCGAGTGGCGCTGAAGGAGGTGATCCACTGGCGGAGGCAGCAGCAGCTGCAGAAGGAGGAGGAGACTGAGGCAAAGGAGCAGTCGCACTCGGCCGCCTCTCGTTGACTGCTGCTGCTGCCACCAGATTGCCTCCTCCAGCACCACTCGCGGGCTCCCTTCGGGCAGGGGACAAGGTGGCAATGTGAGCTGGAGGTGAGCCCCAGTAGTGGCACTGGAGGAGGCAATCGGACGGCACAGGCAGCAGTGTGCAGTTGGAAGAGGTGGCTGAGCGTGGCTGCTACTCCGCCTCCGCCTGCTGCTGCCTCCACCACCTGATCGCCTCCTCCAGTGCAACTGCTGGAGCTCACCTCCAGCTCACATTGCTGTCTTGTCCCCTGCCCGAAGGGAGCCCATGAGTAGCGCTGGAAGAAGCAATCCAGCGGCGGCGGCAGCAGTAGTCAATGGGCAGCCGTGAGAGGCTGCTGGGTGTGGCTGCTGCTTTGCCTCCACCTCCTTCCATGTATAAAACGACCCTCAATTTTTCCTCTAATGATTTTAGCAAAAAGTGTCATTTTATACACAGAAATATATGGTAGTAATCATTATAGTAATTATTTGAAAGAAATCTTTACCACTTTTTAAACTTGACTAAAATAGTCATTTCTTAGTCCTTTAGAAACCATATGAATATTACTGATATTAATGAATATTACTAAAACCCTCTCCTTTCATGCACTTTGCTATTACCTCAATATCCAAAAGAGAGAAAGACCTGGTGTGCAGACCGCATGATGTTCTTCTTGTGAAGCCGCATCTTTGTCATGCTAAAAATTAATAACATGTTGAGGATTACAGCACAAAAGGACTAAAGTTATCCCTCCTTAATGGGAATAAGAAAACTTAATGTAATAGTTTAGAATCTGGCACGTAGATTACATATATAAATTGCTCACCATCATCATATCCCAGCTTGTTCTGAGCCTGAATGAGTTATACACTTGCTCAAGGCTTTCATAGGCTAAGTCTATAATGCAAAAAGCTGACTAGATAAGTTTAGGTATCTAGCTGCAGATTCAGAGGTTGGGAGCTCAATTCCCCACTATGCCACGTAGGAGTAGAGTCAACCTGTGTGACTTTGGGCAAGCTGCAGCCCCAGAAGAAGCAAATGGTAAACTACTCTGAATATTCTCTCCCTGGAAAATCCTGAAAAGGGTTGCCATAAGTCATCATTGACTTAATGGCACATTATGATTATTATTAAAAGGCAAAAATACATGCCAGTGCTATTAACTGATATAAATTGCAACTCAAAAAGCAAATTAAGTTGAAGAATGACCTGTTGCTACATGAATGTGCCCAGACATTATGACCAACCTCTGTGGCCTTGTTTTAGGTCCTATTGTCTTCTGTGGTGACCTAGGTGATAGTGGGAAGTAGGATATACTTGTTATGCCCTATTTCTGGAATTTTCCAAAGATGTGCTTAATTGTTTCCTTAACTGCATCAGCTCCTTTTTCATTTGTCCAGGACCAGGCCTTCTACATAGTTAAGCTTTTATTGCTAATGTTTTTCCTTATTTTATTGCTCTACGGTGTCTTTGTTTTTGGAGATTTTGTGATTCATTGCTTCAAAATTAGTATTTTATTAATTTTATGTACATTGATCTGAGAATATTGGCAAAGGGCAGCTGATAACATTTTAAAACAAAAAAGTGGAAGTATATAGTTTAAACCTTCTTCCTCTTCATCACCCACTGTTGTGTTTCTTAAATTTTGAGGGTACAGTAATTATTTATTCAGAATTGCTCCAGATATCTGTTTGCCTCCAACCACCTTCTCTTGCCCAGCTGTTGTTACAGAGAAGAATTCACGTCTCCCGGAGACTCATCTAAGGCTATGGACTGCATATGATTTATGGAAAAGAAAAATATTTGTCTGAGGGAATTGTAGTTTTAAAAAATGACAGAGGATATTAAATCAGAAGGTATTCATGAATATGTGAATAGTGAGTTGCTTAGTTAGCAAGCAGGCAGATGTCCAAAGCTAATTAATTCATCTTTAGTAGGTCAGGATAAGGTTGTTAAAAGGGTTCCCTGGCCACAAAAAAACCTACATTAAAAAATTTATATCTTTTCCAGGTTGCACAGTTTCAGTACCTATGCTATATGAATATAACTGAGCAGTTCTTATACTGGATAAAATGTAAGAAAAAATGTGAAAGGAGCAGAGCTACTATTCCTACTTCTTGGCAGGAAAAACATGTCAGAAAAGCATCAATTTTCTGGAAGGCCCATGGGGACCACACCATATGTATAGAAGGTAGTCGTGACTCTTCATGCCTTGTTCTCTTTGTATATGGTTCCAGTAATGGACGTCTTTTAAATATCACTTAACATTTCAAGAGGAATTGTTCTAATGATGGAGTGCTGAAAAACATCCCAAATGGAACTGTGGTAGAATCACACTCTGGTCCTTAGCTCCTGGTCTGTTAATGGATAACTTCAACAGGTCATTATATAAATTCATCTTGTAACTTGTTACTTTTAGAATACAGGTTCCCTTCTATAAACAAAGCCCTTGAGACACATTTTCATGAAAAGGACTCTACCTCCATTCATTGTTGTGACAAATAAAGAAAACACATAGAATTTCATTAAGTTTTATTTTTGCTATTTATTTTTCATCAGTGAGGAATAATTTTGGCCATCTTGAGTAGCAGTATTTAGTGGATAAGAACTGGGGATGTTGTGTATCAAACTTTGGATTAGGAATCTCGGGAATGAATATATAGGCAGCCATATAAGGCAGGTGTCAATTAGAAGTCTGTCAGACAGGAAAAAAGATGTAACTGACAAGATCTGATAGAGCCAGATAGGGATTGCAATTCATGTATGATTGGGACTTTTCAAAATACACCACAAGCATAAAACTATACAAATATTTAAAGCAAGGTGCACTTTGTATTGCACTGAAGTACAAAATGTTTAATTCCAATAGGAATCTAAAAACCAAATGGCTAAAAATGCATACCATTGAAAACATGCAGTTCAGTCAATGGGGAAAATGTGTTAAAAAAAGGTATGCAGATACATATTTGTGTGTTGTAGAAAATGTATATGACTTTCTACGTTAGGACAATAAAGTCCTGTAAAGTGATGTGGAGAAGTGGGATGAAGAGAAGACAACAAATTGGGACTGAAGGTCAAGTCACATGTTTGAGGAAATAAATTATGTCCTTCAATCCAGTTCCCTCAATGCAGAATCAGATTTTCAAAGGAAGCCCATGTTTACATCTCAATAACCAATCACAAAAGAAAAACAATCACATATGTAAAAAGTGAAACAAGGCAATACATCTTTTATCACCTCAGGGATCTCCGTTTCCTGCTAACTGTATTATTTCAATTCTTCAGGAATAATCTGGGGACATTTAGGTTTGCTTGCTTCTTCACAGGAACAGTTCTACTTTTCTTTCTTTTTTTAAAAAAAACCCATAACTCAAAACCCCTTTGCCCAAACGTCCCTAAGGTTAGCACAAACCAAGAGCAGACTGTCTGCTACATCTGTGCCAAAAATTGATGCTGATCTGAAGTCTAGTTTCAAAGTTATAATTCTTTTCTTCAGGCTGCCCATTTTTTGAATTGCCTTGTAGAAAGTTGATTTACTCTGCCACACAATAACATAGCTGCACTACCATGCAGCTATAATTTAGTATTTTCATAGGACATATAGTACAGCTCTGAAAAACCTCTAAAGCCTCCAGTACCAAAATCTTATTAAAGAGAATATAAGATGTCATAGTTACTGATTGAACCAGTGGTTATATTAAAGTGTGAGAGATAAGGAATTCTACAAGCTCTTTTTCGGGTATGTGTGTAAAATTGCATATGTTCATGTGGGGTTAAATATGGGCTTAGTCAGGCCGAAAGTTATCCAATTGGTCCAAATAGTCTTCATTTATACTGTGTGCTTAATGGCCTGCTGCACGCACAGTGCCTATATTGCCATCTTTTGCACAAGAACGAATTAGTGTCCCCTTGTGCAAGAAGAAGGTTCCATTGCTTTGAATGGGGTGAACTCCAGCTTGTGTAGCGGCATATTGGAGATCAAGTGGAGTGCTTTGCCTGCGGAGCTATTACATGGTATGCTGCCTAATGGGATTCTAGCTGCTATAATTGAAGTGACAGGTTACTCATGACTAACTTATGTCTTTGAGTTCAGTGTGACAAAGTCTGGAACCAATCCATGATCTGGAATGAAACACACTTCAGTATTTGATTTTCTTACCAAATGTTAAGGCTGGATTGGTTTAATATCTGCAAGGTAAATTCTCATAAACTGTGGATACCTATAATCTTCTTTCAGTATTTCAACTTCCCCCCCTGTTCATGCGTGCCAAATTAGGAAACAATATTTAGGAGACTAAATATATATCTGTCTAGTTAGATGTGATGGTATTCTATTCCTATATATTTAAAAAGCATGAAAGTGGGAGCAAAGGAGCACTACTTCAGAAGCTGTTCTCAGTAAGATCCTTCTCTGGTTTGGCATCTGACAGAAGTGGATCAAAGCTGCAAAGAGAAATTTTAAATATTAATCTGGCACCTGTTTCAAACTACTTTCAGTTAAGAGGAGCAGGCAGAGTCCGGTGTGTGCCATGTCACACAGATGAAGCAGATCCTGCTGGTAAGTCTTCAAAGTTCACTTTCATACTTTTTGTGGGATGTGGTTTCTCTCTTAATTGGCACTCTGGAGTAAGGGCAGTGTTACATCTGAAACAGCTAGAGTCAAGAAGGCATACTTTGGACTTAAGGGAGTATACGTTCAAAGACTGCCATATCCTCTCTGCTCCCTACTTTCTCAGATTCTATGACTCAGCCTACAATAGCTCTTTCCCTGTTTTCTAATCCCATGGAGTACCTTCGCTCACCTCTGTTCTCTGGATTGTAGCCATTCTTGCCAGCCCATTTTTATAGGAATATAATTCCCAGAAACATGGTGACAATGAGAAGCCTTTCTGCTAATTTCTGTGATGATAGACACTCACCATACATTGACTGAAATCCTGTTTGTGTAAATTTACGCTGCATAAATCAGATGACTTCTAGCAATGGAAATGGAAATCTTTAATTTATTTAAATTAAAAATGTCCTGTTCCCCTCTTCAGGTTCAAAGGCTCCTTGGACGCCTCTTTTGCAATTGGGAAGACTTTCAAAGCCCCAGGAGACCCATTAATTTGAGAAAATTGCCACTGGCAATCCCTCTGAGAGATCAGAATCAGGCAATGATTTCCCAATATTAAAGGCTCCCCCATTCAGAGACTCTCAAAGACTTCAGAAGCAGAAAAGGAATCCTTAGAGAGCCCAAGAATCTGAAGAGGGAATAGGAATTTTTAAAAAGCAAACTAAAGATTTCCATCACTGGATAATGATATCATCCATCTCAAACAGTGCAAATTTACACTAATAGAATTTCACTCATACTTGGATACTTGAATCATCTTAAGTACTTGGACAATTAAATCATGGCTTAATAAATTAAGATAGTCATGAGCTTCATGTACTCCTTTGTGGCTGCTTCACTCTTTTTGTCACACGGGGTAGTGAAACAAACGAAGCTGCAGTTCCTGTTTTGTGCAGGTGAGGGACTATGGTTAATGGTTTCCAGACCAACCAGGATTTGCTTTATGACAGGCACAGACACAATGGGAAAGTGTGGTCACCTTTGATTTTCTTGTTTGTTTCACTGCTCGTGGAAAGGGAAGAGCAAAGCAGCAAAAAGGGCTACACAGAGGTTCATTAATCATAGGCATACACCTCTTGGTTTATTAATGAGTCAATCTAGCTCATGGAACTGCAAAGATCATGCCGAAAACTATACCTGTAAATCATTAGGCTCTATTCCCTCAATTGGACTCTGCCCATTTTGTTTCTTTGTTTGTTTAAAATTTTTGGTCCCTTAAAAAGGGTCCTCCTTAAAAAGGGCCGGAGGTGACTTACATCATTACAAGGCAGTATTTAAAGCTAGCAACACTGAGTATACAAATATTACTAAGGATCAAACAAATACTATATTAAAAAACGTAAGCAACACCAAAGCATATTCTGAGCAATAAGGTACAATAATCCATTTAAAAATCCTACTGAGGAAGCCAGTCATTAAAGGAAAGCTTGCCTGGAGAGAAGGGTCTTTTCCTGCTTATGGGAGGACAGTAAAGATGGGGTCAGCCTAGCCTGTTGTGTTCCAGAGACTGAGAGCAGAGACAGAGAAGGCTCTCTCCCATGTCCCCCCAAACACACCTGTGAAGGTGGTAGGCAAAAGCTCAGTGCTGCTGTGAAACAAGAGTCAGCATCCTCTTAAGTATGTATGCCAGTATAAGACAAGTGGTGTACACTGAAATGGTGAATGGCCCTGAGTTAGGAAGTTCAGGTTTATATTCCTTGTGACATACCATGTCATGGGTCTGGTGGGAGACAAGAGGCCTCAATGTCTTACCTAGCAGCAATTTGCCACTGCCATTTAAGCTGTTTGATTTACTCATATGCCAGTGCATATGAGTAACATGATTCTTGCCATACACTGCAAATGTATAACAAAGGGTGCAACCATGTGGAGGAGCTATCTCACATTGATTTTGGAGGGTTTTGTTTCCCATCCTTGACAGTTTCCAGTGAGGAAATTGCTGCTGTCATTCACATCATAATGTTTAATTATCCTGGATAGGTGCTTCGCAAGAGTCCACAAAGAACTTGGAATTACTGTAATTCTCATCTCATTCAGGCAAAATTCTTAGAATTACAGCTTTAATGGTGTTTATGTGTTGTACAGTGGTTTATTTAAATTCTTAGCAGTGTATGCATATGATGAATGAATGAATGAATAAGTAAACAAACAAATAAGCAAGGAAGCTTGCAGTAGAGATACTCGCTTGTGGGGTAAGAAGATCACTACTAAATCCTGTTGTATTATCAGAATAGAGTAATATATACTGCATATTGTATGCAGGAACAAAATGCACAAAAATGTGACTCATTATCCATTGCCTCTTTGCGACAATATAGTACACAGCTCCACTTTTACCTCTGTCTGCAAAAAGTATTGAACTTCTGCACAGTTTGATGATTAAATGGATGAAAGTCTCTTACAAATGTTGCCCTTCTGTAAGAGAGAAATTATACTCCACAATAAAGGGCAATTTATTCACCAACTCATTTCTGTCTGTGCCTGAAAATTTACAGTTTCTGAAAGGCCGTTGCCCTATGTCACCTGCTTGCCAGACATTCTCACAGAATGAAAGTCCTTATAAGTGTTAAGATTGAATTTTAGCTTTGGGTATAAATCCAGCCATGATTACACCATCTCCCAGGCCTCTCAGAACAGAGAGACATGTCATATTTATCTTTTAGGGTTTAACTTGCTTGACACACAATGTGTCTTGCTTTTTGAGCACTGCCTGACAGATTAGCTCAGTTCAGAGAAGAATGCCCAGATAGAGAATGATGCATAAAACTGAAGCAATTGAGAGCTACGCTACCATATACTCCATGAAAGTTCTCCGACTGCTTCATAAAAGTTGATATATTCATTCCATAACAGCTGAAATCCTGTTGCTGTGAGTTAATATAGTGTAAGGCTGATGATGTCATCACCAGTGCAATTTTTCAGAAATTAAACATTTCTGATTTCTCTCCCTTGGGATTCCTTTCATCCCCAGGAAGCCATTGGAGCCCCTGGGACAGGAGAGGGAAGTCTCCAATTACTGAAAATAGCTGCTAACTCTGTGCAACAGGATTTTTGCCAATTAGAAGTAATATTCTTATTTATTTCTTACATCTCTAGATTAATTTACCAACTCTTGGAGGAGGCTAGGCCTTGAATCGAATCATTGAAAGCTGCCTGATGTAGAGATAGGCTATTAGTTTAACTGGGTCACTGATGCCAATACAGACTGCAGGTGGATCTCCAGGGTCTTAACCCTATGTATTTCCAGCTGTATAGTGGAAATATCAGAGGCTGAATCCGGGACCTCAGCTGTGGCTCAGGGCAAGGTGGGCAACTTTTGCCCACCAGATATTTTAGATTACATTGACATATGAGAGTTGTAATTTAAGACATTTGAACATCTGATTTAGTTCCACGTACAACATTGTTGGCAGTGGAAGACAGGAGGGCCTGGCGTGCTCTGGTCCATGGGGTCACGAAGAGTCGGACACGACTAAATGACTAAACAACAACAACATTTCTGAGGTGACTAAATCCGTTTTCATGCAAGAACTTTCCGGGGCCTAAATAGAAATGTCTCAATCCTCATTTATTCTCACCAAAGACCATTTGCCTCTACCATAAAAGGCATATATTTTTATCAGTGAGTTAGGCCATTCCTTTTGACCGTTCTGAGTGGGTCCATTTCTGAACCAGAGAAGTGGGTTATAAATACTGTCCGCAAATATATGAATACAGCAAAAATTTGTACGCCAATATGCTTGTATAATGTGAAACGGAAGGCTTGTACTTTTGAACTTCAAAAGAAGTGAAATTTGCTATCATATGCTCCAGGAGCTCTCACTTGCAAAGCTAGCCCATTATATGTAAAAAGTCAGAGTGGGTGGCACAGACCCCATTATACTTCTAGATCAAAGATATTATACCATTGCTGATGCTGCTGATGCTTTAAGGACATCTTCAAGACAGTTGTTTCATGTAGCTTTGGCAGCACTGAAAAAGTAGGCCCTGGGGCTGAGGATCTAGATCCAAAGTAGTTTGATGTTTCAGTTGAATTATTAAATGTTAATGTCATTAAAATGATAGGGAGAGAGTTTCAGATGGATGCAAATCAGTGTGATCAGAAATGTTCCTGGCAAGGAACAGATGACTTAATACTCTCTTGATGTAGCAAATTCTTGCCCCCTCTTCCCTTGGGTCAGAGAATTAAAGATGAAGGCCTGTGAATGGGGGGTGGCGGCTGGGTGTTCAACCATTCTATCACACTTGTGTTCCTCACACATTCTTTGCCTACATTAGGCTCTTTGCCTACATTAAGCACTGGAAATTTCAGGAATTGCAGCCATATATAAAAAATGCCTCCTTTGGCTATTAGAAATTAACATCGCTTTGGATTCAAAAGGCAATGAAGCAGAGTCATCACCGTGGTAAAGAGCCAGAAAGATTTCAAATTTGTTTTTAAAGAAAGTGACTAAGTGTTCTTGAAGGCTTTCACGGCTGGGATCTGATGGCTGTAGGTTTTTAGGGCTTTTTGTCCATCTTATGGAGGTTTTACTTCTGGCGAAGAAGTTAGGCAAAACGTTAGGAAGAAGAACCTCCAGAACATGGCCAAACAGCCTGAAAAACCTATGACGACTAAAGTGACTAAATATTTGAAATGCCTTAGAAGTGTGATGTAAGTGAGCACCTCTTGCAGACAGAGATTTGAAGGCCATAGATTGCGGACTCTCATATATGGTAGTTAGGTTAAGTCCAATATATTTATTAGGTGGGTCACAAGAGCCACAAAAAAGTTACCTCAGTGTAACTGGCTCTCGACGGTTCTTAACTGGCAACCAAGAGATTGTTTGGTTGTTGTGGGTTTTTCGGGCTCTTTGGCCATGTTCTGAAAGTTGTTCAAGAGATTGTTTTCTTGAGTTAAGAATCTGCAGCTTTTAGCCACAAATGACATACCCAGCATTAAAAACCTCTTATTATTTTCATTGAGCGGTGCCCCAGCAATGCTCCCGTACCCACATTATTCATGTTTCTCATTTCCCTAACCTGTTTTGATATTACTATTGATCTATGGATCAATTTGGAGCAGTGAAAAATACATGTCCGGCATAATATCTAACTGTTTGGAGCAGAAGTCAAATTTAATTGCACAACAGCTATTGTCACTTCCACATTACTCAGAAAGAAGACTATCCTCCACCCACCCACCCTCCCTTTTTCTTATTTCTCCTTCCCTCTTACACATGCAAAGAAAGAAAAGAGGGTACAGATTTGCATAAAATATGCATTTGGTAATCTGTGGGAATAGATACAAAGTTTGAAATAAATACTAAAATGGAAATGCAATATATTTTACCATTCTTAGGTCCCAAATGCCTGATGATATGCCACCCTGATCAGACCCTGGAGAGATCATAAGGACCTCATGTCCTCCTAGAATAGAAAGGCAGAACAAATTACACCATGGGTAAAAGTGCCTTTTGGATGAAGACAAGCCACCTGAATAGCTCAGGGAGTTAGGTATTTGGCTACAGAGCCAAAGGTTGGGGGTTCAATGCCTCACTGTGATTCCAGGGAGGAAAAAACCACCCTGTGCTGTCCTGGGCAAGCTGCACAGTCCGAGGATGCCTGCCCCCCCCCCCCATAATAATGGAATAGCAAACCACTTCTGAATAACTAGAAAACCTTGAAAAGGGTTGTCATAAGTCAGAACCGGACCAGCATTCCTGCTTGTAGAGGAGTCTTCATCATCTGCCTTCTCAGAAGATACTGGGTGAGAGACAGTGTTACTGCTGCTGCTGGCTCCTAGCTTCCCCGGTGGGAGTTTGGCTCCAGGCTCCTACTCCCCTGAAGGACTGGGTCTATGCAACTGGCTGCTCCCAATCCCTCATCAAAACTGGCCACTTGGTTCCAGGGCAACCTTTAAGCAGAGCCTTTTCAGCAAAGGGGCGGCATTGGTGGGGTGTTGGTTGGTTTGGGGACTGAGAAATAAGAGTGAGGTCCATTCTTCTTGCCTAGACGGATTCCTTTTTATTTGCCTGCCTGTTGCTATCTGTCTGGGGTGGGAGGAATGTGTTTTTCAAATAGGGAGGCTAATGAGGGGGAGCAGGGAGCTGCCATTGGCACTACACTGGGGAGAGAGAGATACGGGGAGAGGAGACAAGGGAATCATAGTAGGAAAAAAGGGGAGGGAACAGGATCCTTTGTTGTTGTCATTGGTTAGTCGTTAAGTCGTGTCCGATTCTTCGTGACCCCATGGACCAGAGCACGCCAGGCCCTCCTATCTTCCACTGCCTCTCAGAGTTGTGTCAAATTCATGCTGGTCGCTTCGATGACACTGTCCAACCATCTCATCCTCTGTCGTCCCCTTCTCCTCTTGCCCTCACACTTTCCCAACATCAGGGTCTTTTCCAGAGAGTCTTCTCTTCTCATCAGATGGCCAAAATATTGGAGCCTCAGCTTCAGGATCTGTTCTTCCAGTGAGCACTCAGGGTTGATTTCCTTCAGAATGTATAGGTTTGTTCTCCTTACAGTCCAGGGGACTCTCAAGAGCCTCCTCCAGCACCACAATTCAAAAGCATCAATTCTTCAGTGGTCAGCCTTCTTTATGGTCCAGATCTCACTTCCATACAACGTTACTGGAAAAGCCATAGCTTTGGCTATGTGGACCTTTGTTAGCAAGGTGATGTCTCTGCTTTTTAAGATGCTGTTGAGATTTGTCATCGCTTTCCTAGTTCCCCCCAATTATCTCCCAATTCGGACAGCCTGGATAGCCATGGCAATAGTCCCCCTGGGTTAAAAATGCTGCTGCTGAATGCCAGGTCAGTAAAAGGGAAAGCATCAGCCATTCAGGGCCTGATCCTGGATGAGCATGCTGACCTGGCCTGTATTAAAGAGACTTGGCTGGATGAAGCTGGGGGAGTAAGTCTCTCCCAGCTTTGCCACCTGGGTTCTCTGTGCAGCAGCAGGCCAGACCTGGGGGGTGGGGAGGTGGTGGAGTTGCAGGAGTCTATTGTGATTCCATCCCCTTCACCAGGTGCCTTGCCCAACTGTTTTCTGGGTTTGAGTGTGTATATGTGAAGGTGGGTGCCCGGGACAGAATAGGAATTCTGTTGGTGTACTGTCCACCCTGCTGCTCAACACTCTTCCTTCCTGAGGGAACTGAATTGGTATAGGGGGCGATGTTGGGGTCTGCTGGGCTGGTAGTAGTGGAGACTTTAATGTCCATGCTAAGACCAACTTATTAGGAGCATCTCAGGATTCAGGATCTGTCCTTCCAGTGAGCACTCAGGGTTGAGTGCTCAGGTTCCAAATTCTAGCTTGCATCAATGAAGTAAGAAAGCTCCAGGAGCTGGGACCATCAGATAAATGGTGGGTGGAGTGGGAGCTTATATATTCCCTTGGCTTTGTTTTCCTCTTGTGCCACAACCCCCATCTTTTCTATAGTCTCATGCTAAGTGGCATAAAAATGACTGGGAGACAGTGCTGGATTATTTTTACCTGTCAGTCTCCTTTTCCAGGAAGAGATTCCTAAGCATTATTCAATTTTATATTTTCAATGCCTTAACTTATTTTCTCAAGATGGCCTGTCAGGAGATGGACTCCCATCTCTGAGTGTTCTTTGAATAACTTTGGCCTGCTTACCCTCCTTCTCTGGGGACTGAAGGGTCAGCTTGCCCAAGCTTAGTCTATCTCAGCATGTTGACATAAGGGAGAAAAAGGTGAAATGCCACAGCACTTTAAAGACACAGTTTTATTTCAGTGTGAGCTGTCGTGGTGGGGGGATCTACTTCCTCAGACATCTTTGAGAAAGTGAATTTTGATTCATAAAAGCTCACACTGAAGTAAAAGAATTAGTCTTTAAAGTCCTACACCATTTCCCCCTTTGTTTCTTTGACCAAACTTGTGAGGCATATTTTAATTTTTGAGTGGTTACACAGTGTGAGACCTCACTAATACAATACAATACAATACAATACAATACAATACAATACAATACAATACAATATAATATAATATAATATAATATAATATAATATAATATAATATAATATAATATAATATAATATAATATAATATAATATAATATAATATAATATAGTAATGTAATGCAATGCAATGCAATGCAATACAATACAACACAATACAATAATAATCTTAGAACTGCTGAGCTGGAAGGGGCCCTATGGATCATCAAGTCCAGCCCCTCTCAGGGAGGCACAGGGAAAAATTGAACTCTGAATCTCTGGCTTCACAGCCAAATAGCCAAACCACTGAGCCATCCAGCATTTCAACTAAAGTTTATACAGTATTTGCATTTCACAATATAACTGGAGACACAATATGTATCAACATTGTTCACTGAAGTTCAGTAGCACGTTATTAGGAAGAGTATATATGCATTTCATGTATACAGAAATGCTGTATGTTAATGCTTTTAGGAATGTGTGACAAAGACCAGATTAATATATATATTTGGCAGTATCTATCAAAAGGATAATATTTCCAAGGAATGTATTGTTGTTTAACTTGGTGAACAATAGGCCTTTCTAACACTATAATGGGAAAACTGAGAAAGATTGTGATGTCTGATCAATCTGTTGACGGGGAGATAACTGTTGATAGGTAGCTTCCAGCCCACTCCTCTCCCTTCTTATGGCATGCAGTGATTCCATGTTGCATATGTCTCGTATATTGGTAAGTACTGGTTTGCATTGTGAATGACTGGGTTTTGATTGACATTGGTAATTTGAATGTGTGCCAGGAGGGTCTGTTAAAGCCAGTTAGGAAGAGGAAATGGAATGTGTGTGGATGGACCATATAAATATATTTGTATAAATATATTAGTGCATATGTGAGCAAGTTGATTTCAGTTTTTGGCTCATTTTGGTTTAGAGTTTGAGTCTGAGACAAAAAAGAAGTAGGAAGCTATTAGACCGAAATCAGAGTTTGAGATTGAAAGAAGTGAGGGGAAAATGTGAAAGCTGTGAAGTAGTTTAAGTGATGTGCTCTTAGAAAGAGCTGAGGTGTTTTGTTTTTTGAAGCAGCTGTGAAGTCTAATGTATGTCCTTGTTGGAACTTCTGTAGAAGCCAGAATCTCTATGGACATGAAGTGAATAAAGAAAAGAAAAACACACATTTCAGCTGTATGGTAAGAACTTAACAGCTTGTCATATTGAACTTTCTTATTCTTTTTTAAGAGTAAACTTCCTATTGGTTTATAAATCCTCTTTTTGTTTGTTTGTTTGTTTGTTTGCTTGCTTGTTTTTGAAAATTAGCTGTCACAAAACAATATACCATGCATACCTCTGGTCAACACTGTGTATGTGTGTGTGAGGTAGGAACCAACTTGCACTATGGTGACTTTAACAGGGTTCTCAGGGTAACTGAGATATTTGAGGAATGGTCTTACCAGTTCCATTCCCTCAGTGAGTTTCCATGGCCAAGTGGGACTTGAACCCTGTTCTCCAGAGCCCTAGTCTATCACTCTGTCCACTACACCGCACTGTGACATATAGTCAAGGTTGTGTTATCAAAATAACATAGATTAGGTGTGTTCTCATTCCCTTTAAAAGGCAGCATAAATTTAACCCTTCGCTGTGGCAATAGATAAAAGGGAACGCTAGCTTTTTATCTGTGTTTGGTTGAAGGGGTCCCTGTTACATGCTTAAACAGGTGAAAAGTGGTGTGCCCCAGGGATCTGTCCTGGGACTGGTGCTTTTCAACCTGTTCATAAATGACCAGGAGAGAGGGATAAGCAGTGAGGTGGCCAAGTTTGCAGATGACACAAAACTTTTCTGGGTGGTGAAGCCCACAAGAGATTGTTAAGAGCTCCAGAAGAATCTCTCCAAACTGAGAGAATGGACGGCAAAATGGCACATACGTTTCAATATAGGAAAATGCAAAGTAATGAACATTGGACCGAAAAATCAAAACTTTAGTTATCAGCTAATGGGTTTTGAGCTATCTCTGACAGATCAGGAAATAGATTTTGGTGTGCTGGTGGACAGCTCGATGAAAGTGTCAACCCCGAGTGTGGTGACAGTGAAAAAGGCCAATTCCATGCTAGGTATCATTAAAAAGGGGATTGAAAATTAAAACAGCCAACATTATAATGCCATTGTACACAATTATGGTAAGGTGGCACCTGGAGTATTGTGTACAGTGCTGGTTGCTGCACCTCAAAAAAGACATAGTGGAACTGGAAAATATGCAGAAGAGAGTGACTAAAATGATGACTGGGCTGGGGCACCTCCCTTATGAGGAATGGCTATCTTTTAATTTTTGCTTCTCACAGACAGTAACTATCTGAATTTGTCATATAATTGTGCTCTTTACGATTGTTGTTTTTTAATGTTTGTATTGTTGCAAACCATTTTGGTATTTATACAAGTGCGAAGCATTACAGATGTTTTTCTAATAAATGAAGAAAAGAAAAAGTGATTAATTTTCAGGAGAAAATAAATTGGTGTGTGTGTTCATATCTACTCTTCCAGACTTCAACTGATAAAAGCTCTCTTTCTACAAATCTGTTTGCAGTAGCATTTCTATAGTAACTAAATTAATCTAAATTAACCACCAGTGAAATATGTGAACTTGGTCAATTATCCTTTCAAAACGAATTTAAAATTTGTGGCGCTGATGGTGCTTTCTGGTGTTTAGATCTACATGTGCTTGCAGCCACCAATGCTTTTTCAAATAGCTCCAGTTCCCCGGGACTAGAAAAAAGAATGGGAGAACTGGTTTTATTAATATTCCTGTGTGATCACATAAAATAAAATAAAAAAAAAATAAATTAATTTAAAAAAACTAGATTGAGCAATTTACTGATTGCCAACACTTGAGAAGTCCCATGAACTCCAAACAACTGCCCAAATGTTCTGCCCCATGTTGGCAGTATTAAGTGTTCTATAGAATTCTCCAATGCATTTCCCATTTCTTACCATCTGCTTCATTTATATATCACCATATGCTTATGTTCTCCATGGAAATACTAGTGTTTCAGAGTGAATTTGATGGTTACAGTACATTATGGCAATATTATGAAAATACAGCCATAAACGAGTTCTCAAATGAATTAATGTGCTTCCCTGATTACTACAGGAGGTTTAATATTGGGACGATGACTAGTGAGTTCTGTATGCGTATGTTCTCAAAGATTACTGCATTAAAAGATAATAAAAAATTATCTCACCTCCTTCCCTAATGGCCATACCTCTGAGATTATGATGTATTTCATTTGGCTTGCGTCTAAGCTATCTCAGAAACGGTATCTCCCTTATGAATCTGTTTGCGTAAGATAATTTGAGGAGACCTTTCTCTTGGTCTCATCACCTTCCCAGATGTGTTTGGTGGAGCTGCAGGAGAAGGCCTTCTTTGTTGCTGTTCCCAGACTCTGGACCTCCCTCCTACTGAAGGCCAGGTTAGTCCCATCTTTGTTGTTCTTCCTCAAGCAGGCAAAGACTTTTCTCTTCAGGCAAGCCTTCCCTCAGTGACTGGCTGCCTAAAAGAGGTTTAAAATGGATGACTTATATTTTTGTTGCTTTTAAATCTGTTTTAGTAATGCTTTAACCTAACATTTGAAATATAATTTAATTTTAAAAAATATTTATATAATTTACTGTTTTTAACTCTTAATATTATATTTTTAATTATGTAAGCTGCCTTGGAACCATTTTTAGGAGAAAGGCAGGGTAAAAAATATTCTAAAGAAAAGAAAAGAAAACATTCCTTCGTTTTCGTTTCCCTTCTCTGCAGTGTTACAACTTTTTGGATTATCGGAGCAGACAACATTGCATTGCATCTTTCACTTAATACTGAATAAATCTCTAGCATATAAATATCCACAGTACATTTCTGATTCTTCATGGAAGAACAAATTAGAAGGGTTTGGCCAGCAGCATGAGTGAGTAAAGTAGAGGAATTGTTTTTTGGCCAAAAAAAGAGGTACATTTTCTTCTGATAGTCTTTTGTAGTGCATAATAGGATAGGCATGTATCTGCAGTAGCACTCACTTTATGGGAACAGCATATTTACACCACATAATTTGTGGCAAAGTACTGCTTCAGACTCACTTTCCTTTTCCCTACCTTATATAACTATACTTACAAGGGTGCAGCACCTACATCAGGGAGGGCCAAAGTATGGCCCTCGGGTTGAGTTTGCACTGCAACCCATCCCATTAATTCTAGCCAAGACAACTAAGGGTGTTGAATGGGACCCACCCTATTCTTTATCAATCCTTGATTTTCAATTATTTGAAATTGCAATGGCCATGCTGGCATAAATTGGAGTTGTACCAGATTTAGCAGCAATAATGTCCTCCAGCTGGTTTGAATTTGAGGATAGGACTGTAGTATTAGCCAATTTTTAAAACGCATGCACAAACTATTAAATGAGTCAAAGATAAAGGGAAACATGGTTTGTTTTGAGCAGCCTCTGCATTTTATTCTTTTGTGTTTCAGACAGAGCTCTAGGACAAAGCCTTTTCCCTGCCTGTTGTTTCCAGGTGTGGCGATTCTCAGCTGCTTAATGGCAATGCAGGCAAAGGGTGCGCTCACTGCACCAAAAATGAAATTTTGTAAATGCTGCTGCATGCGGTTGTTGGTTTCGTTTTGCTCTGCATGCATAGCTGTATGGCATCTATACCACTCATTGTACATCGATTCTCAGGCATTGTGTAGGATATGCATGATATATTGCTATAAAAGGGATATTTTATTTCCTGAGGGGGGGGAAATCAAATCAAAAAGGGTATGCTGAAATTGTACACCCCAAAAGAAGGAAATTCAGATCACAGATCACCCCAGGTCTCATTCAAGACATGGGCACATTGATATGCCATTCTTGTCCCATCCCAGGTAAACCCTACAACATGATCCTACTCACCACTTCGTTCCCTATCTACACATGACTGGTGGCACCAAAGAGCTGAAATAAAATGAGGTTTCAATATTGTCAACATCTATATATAGCGGATTTGCAGCACAGTGATATTAATAGATATATCATCTTTACTAATTCAGTTCAGTTCAACTGTAGTCAGGGGAAGAAAATATCTTTGTGTGCAATGTGTTTAACCCTAGGCAAGTGGAAGGTCTCCCCTTTAAAGATTCAAAGATTGCACCCCAACTCTTGTGTTTAGTTGGTGTGAACAGGAAGATACAGGAAATATGTATTAATATGCCTGTTTTGAATGAGAGTGGGGGGTTGATCTGAGGCCTGAATTCCCTGCTTGTGGAGGCATATAATGGCAATTTTAAGCTTTAAACTGCAGGTCTTTTCTCTTTTGGAAGTTCCCCACTTTTTGGAAACATAGGAACACAAAGACATTGATAGTGACCAAAGAAATAGTGTTTGTTGAACAACTGAAGGTTAAATTGCACGGGTTTTTATATAAATCAGTAAAGCAAACAGCAGCATAACATAATAGGCTTAGTGTACAAAGCATACCAAATTTGCCCAACCAGTTCTATCTGATATCAAAAGAAGTCTGCAGGGAGATATACCACTTTTCAAATACTTGAATGGTAGTTATAGAGAACAGGGGCAGGTTCTGTTCTCAATCATCCCAGAGTGCAGGACATGTAATAATAGGCTCAAGATACAGGCAACCAGAATATCAGGAAAAACTTCTTAACTATTAGAGCAGTACGACAATGGGACCAATTACCTCGGGAGATGGTGAGCGCTCCAACACTGGAGGCATTCAAGAGAAAATTGGGCAACCACCTGTCAGATCTGCTTTGAAGTAGATTCCTGCATTGAGCAGAGTGTTGGTCTCAAAGGCCTTATAAGTCCCTTCCAACTCAATTATTCTATGATGTTATGATTCTATGATTCAAAGGAAAGGAGATTTAACTACTATGCACAAAGGAGAGGAAATTTCTTTTTTAAGCCTGCCTCTTTAAAAGACAGGTCATATATAGCACAAGTTATTACAATTAGACATGGGGATGAATATAAAAACAAATTATGATATTCAACGAATATCGCTGATTCATCAGATATTTGTTGCTTCGTATTCTTGAGGTCCAGAGTCCTCAACTAATATGAAGCAATGAATATAACCCTTTTATATTCACCCCTTCTTCTATCCCTCTCTACTTATGCCCCCACAGATGAGCTGTTCCTTGGGGACATAGGAAGAGATGGGTTTTCATTTGGGGCAGCTTGCTAAAGCCTGCCCGAAGGGAATCCCACCCTCCTGTTTACAAAGATGGGGGGGATATCTTTGACCAAGCTTCCCCTCTCTTTTTATGCCCCTGCATCATAGACAGCGGAAGCCTGACCAAAGGAATTTCCCCTGCTGTCTTTGCAAACAGTGTGTATGTGGGAGGTCACTTTGGTCAGAGTTCCCTAGTCCATGCCTTGGGAGCATAGATAGAAGAAGCCTGAATGAAACAATGCAATCCCATTATCTTTGAAAAGACAGCAGGTTGGGGGATCTTTCTATGCCCCCATGGCATAGGCTGGGGAAGCCTGACCAAAGCGATCCCCCTGCCCACTGTCTTTACAAAGACAACAGAAGAGTGGGAATCCCTTGGGTCCGACTTCCCTTGTCTTCCTATGCCAGCCTGGACAGAAAAAGATGGGACAAGCCTGACTGAAGCAATCTCCCTCTCTGCTGTCTTTGCAAAGACAGCAGGGGGGAGGAATCACTTCAATCAGGCTTGCCTTTAAGGGAAGCCCTCCCCACTGCTCCTTGCAAAGGCTAGGCTTCTGGAACAAAAAAAAAAAAAACATGGTTCCAGCAGTCTAACTTTTGTTTTGGTGGCGGCAGTGGCAGAGCAGGAAGAGTCAGCTGGGCAAGGTAAATGGCAGGGGAAGGGGGTGGGGGCAGGCTGTAGGGCAGGGGGGAGCTCAGCTTCCCCCCCCCATAGTCCCACAGGCAAGGTTGATGACTCACAAAACCAAGACAAAGTGCCATTTTGGCTCTTCATCCCCATCTCTACTCACAATATCTCCCAAAGGGCGTTGACAAGCTGCTCCAAATTTGTATTTAAGAAATACATTCCAAAATTCTATAAATTTCACAAAAAGCTAGTCTGAAAGGAGGTGGGGTTAGCAAACAACAGTTTTCACCCTGTGGCTGCTATTTTAAATTGTCCTCTTTCAAAAGGCAAGAAGGGAGATCTCAAGCTTTCAAAAGGTGGCAGGATTGACAAGTAGCTTTACAACACCATTGAGTAACGGTTTTGATAAAAGATTGCCAGAAATAAATAAACCAGGGCTGTATTCACCATTCATTTCCACAGAGGAGATAACATGGAAGCCTTTCATAAGTCATAACTCTACAGTGGTTCTAACCACTATGTAATTTCCATACCTAAGTTTCATTTGAAATTGTGTGATACCTATGATGGAATGTTGACATTCTCCACTAAAATGGAATGATTGCTTCAGAATAGTCTGAGACCAGTCTTCTCTAAATGTATATTGTGTTATTTGTTCCTACAAAGACAGTAATAACAACTTGTACATAACGTTCGCTTGCATCCAAATCATACCTCACTGTTACCTTTACTGTTGTTTGTGTGCCTCGAGCCCTTGATAAACAATTTTCTACACATCTACACATGCAATTCTATTGCGAAGAATGTGCTATAACAGCAAACCATTTGTTTGAGAATCATTTAATTTACCTGTCTCTTGGTAGTATCTCTTGATTTTAAGGGTGCTGACAGCTAATTTGATTGAACATCATGAGTCTGATTTGACTCCCCATTCCATTTTCATTAACCATTTCCCATGATTATACTACATTATTAAATCATCATGCTAATCACCAGATTAGTCAGGAAGACAGTGGAAGAGGTCAAATTTATCAAAGGAAGGAGGGAACTTAATCTGATAACAATGAATGCATCAAAGTCCCATCCTCAAATCAAGGCACCCAGCAACTGGGCAGACACTGATATGTAGGAGGGCAGAGTGACTCCGTTGCTTCAGGTTTCTAGTTTTGGAGTGCCTTGAAAGAGCAGCAAGTTAGCTATGGAATGATCCACTCATGTATCTTTTGTAACAATATATTGGGAACTTAACTTGTGGGTGACTCTATTTGCTTTTGCATCTAAGAAAGCAAAATATCTTGGATAAGCATTGAAATATTTTGAAATGTAGAAGGAAAGTATGTTGGACTTTTTGCTGAGTGGCTGAATGAAAAATAAGATAATCTTGTGTGTGTATTCTGTGCCATCAATTCAGAACTGATTACAGCAACCCTTAGCAATAGATTATTACATGCCAAATAAATAAAGAATTCTAGAGTCAACCAATACAAATTGGTTTGAACAAACATGGAGAATTACAGTTGGTTGATACAGTGGGCTCTCTACTTAAGAACTTAATCCATATTGGAAGGTGGTTCTCAAGTTGAAAAGTTCTTATGTTGAATCTGCATTTCCCATAGGAATGCATTGAAAACCATTTAATCCGTATCTGCTCTTTTCTGTCCATAGAAACTACAGTGGAACCTCTACTTAAGAACTTAATCCGTTTTGGAATGGTGTTAAGTTGAAACGTTCTTAAGTTGAAGCAAAATTTCCCATAGGAATGGACTGAAAACCAATTAATCCGTTCTGACTGTTTTTTTGTTATGCAGAGGTGCGTTCGTACATTGAAGCATTAGTTCCCATAGGAACTAATGCAAAGCTGGTTAATACGTACTCTACCACTAGGGGGAGATATTTTTTTTAACCTAAGATGACCTAAGGTTAAAAAAAGAGCAGGAAAGGTTTTTTTCCTGTTCTTATCTTGGATTTCTGTTCTCATGTAGAAGCAAAATTTAGCAAATGGAGCTGTTCTTAAGTTGGATTGTTCTTAAGTAGGGATGTTCTTAAGTAGAGACCCCACTGTAATTCAACATTGGAAGGATCTACCTTAATCCAAAGATAAAATTAATTATGGCAAAATGTGTTATATATTGGATCATTCCATTGAAAATAACAATAAATTCACTTGAAAGAGGTACAGTCTATGCTAATTCAACATTCCATCCATACAAGGGGTAGGCTGATCATCTGCTCACTGATGTGAAGAAGTTCCATGGCAGTGATTTCTAATGTCAGCAGCTGTTTCCAACACTAGTGTAGTCCTCTTATCTCATTTCCCCCCACTCAGCTGTGGCCTTAGTCTACTCTCCTCATTCTGGTCAGTTAAATCTTTGGATGAACATACCTCCTATCATGGTCCAGTAGTTAGGCCACTCCTGCTCAGCTCTAATCAATCGGAATGAAGGTAAAGAGAATTACAGGATAGCTCTGTGGTTTAGGTATTTGGCTGAAGAGCCAAAATTTTGGAGTTAAATTCCCTGCTGCACCTCTTAAACAAGGGCTAGGTTCAATAATTCATAGAGTCCTTTTCAAACCTGCAGTTCTATGATGATGATGATGATGATTATCTCCAATGGAAATACTGGGACTTGTTTGCTGCTGAACAACTTCCTCTGGCTGATTGGAGAAAAACATACCAGGGGTTCTATTTGTCCACTAAGAAATTTAAAAAAAAGAAGGAAAAGACCATGTGATCCTTGTACAAAGTCCAAAAGCAAGTGTGGGTTTTAGGATTTCACACCAAATGCCAGGGCCTGGTAGAACTTCCAAATGTCTGTATATAGAATCTTTTAGAAGCTGACTGAGAAAACAATTTACTTGGGCACTAAAAGACAAAGTTTTCAAGTTGGGAGCTGCAACTGTAGAGGGCGAGTGACAGAAAAGTGAACAAGAAAGACCATCACGGCCAGACATTGAGACTTAAGGATCTGTAGCAAAAATCCCTATGTGGAAGTCACAAAGTTGTAAAATCAGTTTGGAATTTGTGGTTTTTGCCTCAGGGGCTTCAGAGCCAATTGTCTTTCTTCATTTCATAGACAAAAGAATGTCATGCACTGGTGGGTCCTCCATTATGAGTGTGTGTGTGTGTTTGTGTGGAGACCTTTAGAAGTTGACTTGTTTATGTCTGTGTTTCTGTTTGTCTGTGCTGGAGATGTTATAAATGGTGTCTTTGAGGGGGAAAGTGAGCCAGTGTGAAAGAAATGCCACACTGATTTGATTCATTAACATGTCCAGGAAAGAAGGGAGGTAACTATCTCAAAGTCTGCATCTCCCTTTATGAGCCTGCCTGGGCTCTAATATTATAGGCCAAGGCCTTTCTCGTGATCCCATCACACCCAAATGTGTATTTGCTGGGGAAACAGGAGAGAGCCTTCTCTGTCAATGCTCTGGAACTCTGGAACTCCCTCCCATGGAAGCCTCGGCTGGCCCCATCTTTGCTGTCCTTGCCCAAACAGGACAAGACCTTTCTCTTCAAGCAGGTTTTCTTGTAGTGACAGGCTCAGGATATATTGTTTTCAATGGGTTTGTTTGTGCTTTGCTGCTATTAAATGTGTTTTAGTGCTGTTTTTATCTATCATTTTAAATATATGTGTTTACAGATAATTCTTTTTCAATATTGTAATAATTGATGTGTTTTAGTTTTTAATATTGCTTCTTTTTTAAAATACTGTATGTTGTCTATGTTCCATTTTAGGAGAAAGACAGGATATAAAGATTTCAAGTAAATAAATTCCAGCCTACTGTTTCAGTCATACACATTTTTGGCATTGCTGATTTTAAGTATTAATGCTTTCTATATTCCCTTTATAGGCAAGATAAAGCTATTCTTAGTTTCAGTGAGACAGTGCAGTGATTAAGGGAATGATTGACAAATTTGCTATGCTGGATTTGTCTCTTGTAGTATTTGGGCTATATTTAAGGTTATGTTCAATTTAATGGAAGAAGTGGTGCCATTGTCTTCTGCTTCAGTCAGATCTCAACTGTAGTACTGAGGCCAGTTCTGGGCACCATATTGTAAGAAAGACCGAGCTGGAATGCATCCAGAGGAGCACAGCCAAGATGGTGCAGGGTCTAGAAATGAAGTCCTAAGTGAAATGGTGGAGGGAGTTAGGTATAATTTAGGCTATAGAAGAAAAGACTACAAGGAGATATGATAACCATCTTCACAAATATCACCTGAAAAATATAAAAAAACCACGTTTCTTTTGTTTCAGGGTATTCAACCCAAACAGGTGTATTGAAATTACAAGGAAGATGTTCTGGCCAAACTTTACAAAGAACTTTTTGACAGTAAAAGCTGTTCAGCCTCAGAACACTCTGCTGTACAAGGGGGAGATTCCCTTACTGGAAGTTTCTATACAGAGGTTGGTTCTCTGCCCATGACATTCCAGCTGTGGATATCATCATTAAAAGCGAGTGGAGTGGATCACTTTCGGGGTGCCTTCCAAATCTTTAATTCAATGATACTCTTGCCTAGTGTTACCCTTTTAACTGGAGTAAGGTTATGTGTTAGAAATAATATCCATCTTGGATCAATCTTATCAAATCTAGCATCTTTACACTCTGTACAA
The DNA here is from genome assembly GCF_051106095.1 of Pogona vitticeps. Taxonomy (NCBI): domain Eukaryota; kingdom Metazoa; phylum Chordata; class Lepidosauria; order Squamata; family Agamidae; genus Pogona; species Pogona vitticeps. Next base: position 107,053,960 of record NC_135784.1, read on the forward strand.
AGGTCAGCTAGACTAGAAAGCATGCTGATTTGATGAAAGTGAAGAATGAATTTTCTTTGCAGATTATTTCCAAAGTGCTGACAGCTTCAGAATAGCAGCACTCTGTCAAATGTCCCAGAAACCCAGAAGCTGGTTCCTAGTGCCTGTACTACCTTGAGCTAATGGTTTGTAGGAAGTAAAGTTACGTCAGTAAGTCTACCAGCTTTTGGATGGACTTTAGAGTCAGGTTAAACAGGCTAGCTTCTTCACAGGTGGGGCACATGTTAGGTTTGGTTTATATGAATCAATAATCATTTAGACTCTTGAACACAATTATTTAAAAAATAAACATTGCGGAATCAAACCTCCAGCCTCTGACTCCACAGCCAGATACAGTGGACCCTTGACTTACAGACTTTTTGAGTTACAGACTTCTCTGGCCGCAAAATTTAGGTTTGATTTGCAGCCTGAGAATTGACTTACAGACCAGAAAAAAACCAAAATGTAACAAAAATGGCCTGTTACGGGATTGATTTTCAATGCACTGTAGGTCAATGGAGACTTGACCTACAGACTTTTTGACTTGAGAACCGCCTTCCAATATGGATTAAGTTCTCAAGTCAAGACCCCAGTGTACTTAAACCACTGAGCTATCCAACCAGCTGCATTATTATTTAGACTGACATAAGTAAAACAATGGCATAAGGGTCAGTGAAGCTTTGGTTGAGTAGTTGTTAAAGTTCAAGAAGTGAATTGGATTCTTCTGACACCTTTCGGAATATGCTTTGCCCTTCTTTGCCTGGAGATCATAGAACTTAGTCCTGACTTCCTTGTTTATCTTAGCAGCTTGTTAAGCACTTATTTAATATGAAAAATTCATGCTTGCTTTATCCTTTTTTTTTGGTTCTGTTCTGTTCCTTTCCATTTTTTGAATAATAAATCAAAACAATTTATTCTTTCATTTAGAAACTTTTATCCTGTCCTTTTAGTGCTCAAACACTACTCTGAAATATAGCCAACATTTTAAAATGTACTTAATAGCACATTTGAAAGATGTTACACATTAAAAATACAAGCATTGATACAGAGTAGCAGAGTAGAAGTCAGTCAAAGCAGGAGCATCTTTTAATACTGTATGCCATTTTGCATGCTTTTTAGGGGGAAGGTCGCAAACAAATAAATGAGACTTACATTTTTTGTAGATTTATTTTAAAGTTATAGAGATTTCAATAACCAAAGCAAGACTCAGCAATGGAAAGGCCCTGTCTCTCACACTAACCTCTTTCATACTAACAAAAATTCAAATTGTACAGTATAACACTAGATATAACATTAAATACAAAAACAATTAACAAGCCAAATGGAAACAAGCAACAGAGTGTGTTGAAAGAAACATGATGATGATGATGATGATGGTGATGATGATGATGATGATGATGATGATGATGGTGATTCCTTTGTTGACAGTCTTAATATACTTCACATAAATATTTCTTGGTGTGATGGTACCTAATTTGATGGTCCTAGTTAATTGAAGAATATTTAATTGGGGTCCTCTTGCTCAACTGGAATCATTATTATCGTTATTATCATCACTATGACACCATTACTATATATATAAAATTACGATCACAGACATCAGGACTGTGTATATTATTAACCTGAGGACAGGATAGGACTGACTGCCCACCAAATATTGTTCATTCACACCATAATGTTAAGTCAGGTAAGGTAATTGTTTACTGGAGGCTATGATTATTAGACCATCCTTCTTTGAATGACAAGAATATGGCCAGAAGCTCTTTCTAGGAGGAGAAATAGCTTCCTCCTCTGGTAACAAATTATGTCATTAATGTACATGAGAATTGGTTGGAGTGTTCAGATCTCAACCTTTGCCTGACCTATTTCACAGAGGTGTTCTGGGGCTAAAATGAAAAGCATGAGAGAACCATATATACAAGCTGGTCAAAGTAAAAGAGAAAATGGAAATAAACAAACAAAAATATTCCAAAATGCCCATGAGTGGCTCTCCTTTGAAAGAAACAAACCCTAGAATGACCAGTGTATCCTCCGAAATTCTCTGTACTTTGAGAACTGAGAATTGCACAAACAGACTGACTGAGAGCGTGGAAAGCATTTAGCCTGCTTTTTCGATTGCTGTAGGAACAAGCTGGCTTGCTCCTTTGGACAGTGATCACACAACATAATCATTTGAGCAAACAAAATCATCCCCAGAATATTCCTATCCATACCTTCCTAGCCCCTGTCAGAGGCTCATACTGTTTTAGTGTGGGTAGGATCACTCTTGATTGCTCCATTTCCAGTGTGTGTGGTTTCTGGAAATGGACCAAAAGCAAGCAATTTATCAGTACTATGAAGTAGCTTAATAAGACAGCCACTTCAGGACATTGGCAAACTAATCACTTCCTTGACTCTATGAAGGGGCCAAGGAAGTGAAAAAAATTTTTAAAGTGTTATTAGGGCAGAGAATATGTACTTTAAAAAATAAGATATAAATGAAATGTTTGCTTTTCTGATTTGGCTGTCAGCAAACTCTCAACAAGAGGAAAGCAAACAAAAGCTTCAACATGCAAGAAGAAAGCACTCCAAGCCCACTCCCTCCATTGGTGATTGGCTCACCCACATTTTCCATCACTCTGGCTTGTGAGGCAATTCTCCATGTGAACAAAAATGCCCCAGGTTCTGTCTCAAATTATTGTGGAGGTGGTGGTGCAAGAGTACTCTTTCTTTGTATGTTTACATATCTGACACGAAGAATCTGTGAATAGAGATCAAATAAGAGGAATAATACAGCATGGATAGAAACTTGAATTAAAGTTCCTTCTCGAGGGGCAAAGGGGCATATGTTTGTTTCCAGAATCTCACCCTCATCCCCCTGGTTATGGACCCACTGCTCTAGAAAGATGTGCCTGCTTCTACCAACCCATATCTCTTCAGAAAGTCCCGAGAGACATTGCTATGTTGAAAGCTTCCTTATCCCCTAAAGCAGCAGCAAATGAAGTGGAAAGGTCACAGAAATGCTGATCATGGCAACATACTGGAAATTTTAAAATTAGACATTGCAAGGCAGACATACCAGGAGATGCAATTAAGCAGCAGCCAGATTTCCCTAAAAATATTATAAGTGATACAGGAAATAGTCATACTGTTTGGCCTAGTGAGATGGAACTAGGCCAAAACAAGCAAAATGAGTCCTACCAGGGCAGAGGGAAGGTAAAGTCCTACATTTAGTTAGCAGATAAAGGCTTGATGATACATTGTGTGGCAGCAATAAAAGTGAAAAGCATTTGGGCATCTTAGGGGATTCATCACACAACAATTACAGTAGTGTCCTGTGTGCACAGCTGTACCAATACTCTTTTTGGCAAGCCACCTTGTGTTGCACCCACCAGTGATGTTGTTTGCCTGTATGTCCCTTTAATAAAAATAATAAAAAAGTAGCGAGCATAGTGAGCACAATGTTGGTGCTTTGGAAGAATTATGTCATCGGCCTCTGCGCTTCACTTATTTGCAGATCCTTTCCCTGAGACCTTTCATGTTTTCCTCTTGGAGACTTTGTGGTACAGCTGCAATGAGAACAAAGCCCACCTACGAGTTTCTCTGCTGCAAGGGGCACACATGCAGCAGAGAAACTTGTACCCATCAAGGAAATGTTGCCAATTTTTTTAAGAAAGGAAAAAGGGGGCCAAAGAGACATAAACAACCCAGATGGAAATATTCCAATACTGAAGTGTAGCTAGTCATATCACATCAAATTTAGCAAAATATCATGGTAATAAAAAAAACACATCAGAATGCACATCCCGGAATACATGTCAGGTGACTGCAGTGTGTGACTACTCAGGGAGTAAAAGATGTGAGAAAACAGGGGGACATTTTGCCGGTGTGACCACGGCTTTAGTCGACTACGAGCTAAACATGTATCAACAGTGTGATGCAATGGCATAAAAGGAAATGCACTACCATAGTATACTGTCCAGGGAAGTAACGGTGCCATTGTATTCTGCTTTGGGCAGAGTGCACCTGAAATGCTGTGCCCAATTCTGGATACCACTGTTTAAGAAGGATGTTGACAAACTGGAATGTGGCCAAAAAAGGGGCAGCCAGGATGGTAGAAGTTCTAGAAATCAAGCCCATTAAAGAACAGTTAAGTGAATTATGTATGTTTAGCCTGAGAACAACAGCAGACCAATACAGTCAACCCTCAACTTACAAACTTAATCCATTCCGGAAGGAAGTTTGTAAGTCGAAAAGTTTGTAAGTCAAATCAGCATTTCCCATAGGAATGCACTGAAAACCAATTAATCCATTCTGGCTGTTTTTGGTTCTTAGGTCGAGGGGCGGTTTGTAACTTGAATCATTAGTTCCCATAGAAACTAATGCAAAGCCGGTTAATCTGTTCCTACCACTAGGGGCAGAATTTTTTCCTTTTAACCTAAGATGACTTAGGTTTTAAAAAAGGAAAGAAAAGAGGGAGGGAAGGAGGGAACAGACACCTTTTCAACAGAACACCTTTAAAAGCACCTTTTCAGCCAAGACAAGCATCTTCTGGGAAAAACCAAGGGCCTTTCAGACAACAGATCACCTTGAAAAGCACCTTTTCACTCAAGATAAGCCAATACAAGCACCTTTTGGGGAAAAGGGGGCAGCAAAGGAGGGAGGGAACACCTTTTAAAAATCCAAAAATCAAAATTTTTTAGAAAGCCAAAAAATAAAAATACAGTCCGTACAGCACTGTACCAGGCAATACCAGGCAGTACCAGGTAGTCAGAAGACGGTCTCCAAATCCACTCTCAAAATGCTGGGAAGAGAAAGGAAGCAGACAGACACTCTTTTCACTGGCCAACAGTTAACTGAAAGTTCAAACTTTGCGCTTTCCCCACCTCCCGCACGTTTTTTCGGTTCGTAACTTGAATCTAAGTTTGCAAGTCGAGTCAATATTTTTCTATCAGAGCGGTTTGTAAGTTGAAATGTTTGTAACTAGGGCTGTTTGTAAGTGGAGGGTTCACTGTAGGTGATATCAACGCCATCTCCAAATATCTGAAGTGCTGTGACATGAGAAATGGAACAAACTTTTTTTCTTTTGTTCTATAGATTAGGACCATATGAAGGTATTCAAATGATAGGAAAAGAGATTTTTCAGAAGAACTTCCTGGCAGTAAGGGGTATGCAACAATTCAACAGACTATCTCATAAAGCTGTAGGTTGTCCTTCAGTGGATATTTTAAAGAAAGATTAGATAGTCATCTATCAGAGTCCCTGCTTTTGTAGGAGGAGGAACTCAGTGACCTTGGAAAGCCCTTCCAACTCTACAGTTCTGTGATTCTGTGGATGATGTTGGAAGTGTAGCTATTCTGTTCCTCGTTTGTTCGTTTAGTCGTTTAGTTGTGTCGACTCTTCGTGACCCCATGGACCAGAGCACACCAGGCCCTCCTGTCTTCCACTGTCTCCCGGAGTTGGGTCAGATTCATGTTGGTTGCTTCAGTGACACTGTCCAACCATCTCATCCTCTGTCGTCCCCTTCTCCTCTTGCCTTCACACTTTCCCAACATTAAGGTCTTTTCTAGGGAGTCCTCTCTTCTCATGAGATGGCCAAAGTATTGGAGCCTCAGCTTCAGGATCTGTCCTTCCAGTGAGCACTCAGGGTTGATTTCCTTTAGAATTGATAGGTTTGTTCTCCTTGCAGGCAAGGGGACTCTCAAGAGCCTCCTCCAGCACCACAATTCAAAGGCATCAATTCTTCGGCGGTCAGCTTTCTTTATGGCCCAGCTCTCACTTCCATACATCACTACAGGAAAAACCATAGCTTTGACTATTCGGACTTTTGTTGGCAAGGTGATGTCTCTGTTCCTACATCTAATCTTTTTCATCTAGTTTGACCCTTAGAAGAAAAGCCTTGTAGGACATGTCAGGAAGACAATAACTTCATTGTTTCTTAAACAGTATCAGAATACCTATAGGGACTAGAGATGGGAGTATTTGTATTCGTATATGAATACAATACTCCCACACAGCTGAAGTTAATGAGAGTCTGGTCCACTCAGACATCTGCTGCTGTTGCTGGCCATGGTCTTTCTTCCAATCGCTTCAGAGCACCTGGTCATCAGCCTTGCAAGGACACTTGTTTTCTCGGCGGTGGCTCCTCGCCTCTGGAATAATCTCCCTCCGGTGATTCGTGTGGCCCCTTCGCTGGGTATTTTCAAAAACCAACTAAAAACATGGATGTTTGTACAGGCCTTCCCTCCAGTTAATCCTTGATTATCTTTTCTTTCTCTTCTCTTGCCATCTTGAATAATGTATTAATTTATTAGCTGATGTTATAATTTTGTGTACATTTGTATGTTTTTATTTATGCATCTGGAAGCCACCTAGAGTGGTCGCAAGACCAGATGGGTGGGGTATAAATAAATCGATAAATCAATAAATCTATAAATCAATAAATCAATAAATCAATAAATCAATAAATCAATAAAAATTCCCTACTTCTGCCAGGAGTGGCTACCAAACCAGGCACTCCGGAGCAATTGGAAGGAAGAACGGGGCTGGTGGCAGCAATAGACATGTGAGTGGACAATCTGGCTCCAGGGGGCCAGACCCTCATAAACTCCAGCTGTGTGGGGTTATTTGCATTCGTACACAAATACAGATAACCCCATCTCTAATAGGGATCCAAAGGATTGAAGATCTTCTTCATCAGTTTCAGCTCTTTTCTGATGGCCAGATTACGGCATTAAGCAGTGTAGATCTCACTTTTCCTATCCAAAAAAGAAGTTTTCCAAAGCGGCTTATAAATTGTGAACAGGAAGTGCCAAAAAGAAAGTAACAAAATCACAATATGGGCCATTAAGATGCCTTTACACCAAGTTTAAAGCAGCAGCAGGCACAAACACACATGGAAGAAAAAATAACAGTCAATAAATAAAATTACACAACAGCAGAGATCAAATGCTTGTTTCAGTTGAAACAATTGTACTTGCAGGCAAAACATAGATAAAGAGGAAGATAACCAAGCCTAGGGAAAAGGAACCTCTAGCCTGCTGGATTCTTTAATCTGGCGGGTCAAGATTTCTGGCATGGATATATTCTATTCTTGCTTGCTTTACTTCGGGGCCTTGATTAATTCCCATTTGGTGATGTGTACCAACAAATGCAGCCCAACATTCTCCTGTGTGTTTTAACTTTGTGCCATCATCCAGAAACACTATGGAACAAGCCAGAACATCTGGGGGAAAGAGAGATCAGATTTCCATGAACTCAGCTGTTCTTAGGTCTTTCTAGAAAGCTCCATTGATTTTCAATCCACTAGAAGGCTGCTAAGAGTTCTTCCCTGCCTGCTCAGTCATGGACATGGCTAAGCATCCATAATGAGAAGTCTTCTCCTGTTGTGTTAGGTGGGGGCATGCAGCCTAAGAGAAACACTAGGTGTGTGAGAAAGAACCTTTTGCCAGTTATGTCAGTCCTGCAGCAACTAGTGCAGAACTGAAACTTTCATTGAGAGCTGCTAGAGCTGGAAAGCAAAAATGAAGTGGAAGCTAAATAGAACAACATGACTCTCCTCATAAATTTTGTAGGCTGATTGGTACATGAGGAAGAATTTTCAGCAGACTGGAAACACACTTAGAACAGCCGCCCTATTTGAAACAATCTACTGGTGTGCAGTTCCATTCAAAGCTAACACTACTCAAGAGCCACCTTCATGTCAGATTAGCATATGAGATGGCAGTGATGGCTGCCAAGTTGTATGGCTTTGAAAGGAGCCTTAGATAAAGGTATGATGCTTCAGGCTTTTATTGGCTGCTACTCAGGATAGTGCTATATCACTTTCAGCATCAAAGAGAATATTCCTCTCAGTACCATTCACTGTAAAACCAAATATGAAGGGTGCAATTGTACTCATATCCTGCATACAGGCTCCCCATGGGCAACTGGTTGGTCACAGTGTGAACAGAGTTGGGGACTAGACAGATACCCAGTCTGCTCCAGAAAAGCTCTTCCTACATTTTCATGAAAACTAGTAAATACAATTGCAATTGGCAGTATCTCCTATACAAAAAAGGCTCATGGTCACCACTAGAGATGGGCACAAATTAAAAAATGAGCCACCAAATGTCTTCAAAAATAGCTAATTTGTCAATTTGTATTTGTACGAATCAATACCCCTGAGGAATCATGAATCAATGATTTTTAAGTGATTTTTGATTGGTTGATACATTTGGTTATAAAATGGCTCCCAAGGCACCTAGAGTCACCAAAATCACCAAGACGTTCCCCATGACTTTCTTATACAAGCTCTCTAAATTTGGTGAAGACTGGGATTCTCTAAGCCTGCTGCACTTTTCTGCGGGGAACCCACTTTGTGGGTATATAACTTGGATGTCTGAAACCCAATCTTTGCGAAACTTGGAGGAACTGTAGAGGAGAGTCAATAGTAGCTTTTATGTGATTTTGGTCTCTCTAAATGCCTGGAAGGGAACTTTTCTGGTGGGGGGGCTCCTTGTGGGTGTATAATTCGGGCATCCAAAACCCAAACTTCACCAAACTTGCAGGGCTTGTACAAGAGAGTCAGTTTCTCTATGAAAAACTGCATATGCACAGACACAAAATCTATTAACTTTACATATCTCTATATAACAAAATTATATTCCCCTGCCTGATAAACCTAATTTATTTACAGTGGTGCCCCGCATAGCGACATTAATCCATTCCGGATTAATCGTCACTATGCAGAAACATCGCTAAACGGAATGGAAAAAGTCATAGGAATGCATTAAACTTTGTTTAATGTGTTCCTATGGCTCCCAAACTCACCGTTCAGCGAAGTTCCTCCATAGCACCACCATTTTCGTGCCCTCGGTAAGTGAGGGCAGGGCCCGAAAACACTTGCGGCAGCCATTTTGGGCACCCTGCGGCCATTTTGGAACCGCCGATCAGCTGTTTAAAAAAACATCGCAATGTGAAGATCGGTAAGCGAAACGCTTACCGATCATCGCAATGCAATGTTTTGCCTATTCAGAACATCGCAATGTGATCGTATTAACGATCTAAAAAAATTGATCGCTATGCGGATTCATCATTAAACGGTGCGCTTGTTAAGGGAGGCACCACTGTATAACATATTAATCCATGAATCTACTAATTCTAAAATTTATTCCTAACTATATTAGGCTAACAATATGCAGTGAGATGTACAGAATGTTAATGTAAGTTGAAAGTTCAGAAAAGGACATAGAGAAAACTGTCAGAGTGCAGGCTTGCACCAGAGCATATCCTAACAGCAAATGCTTAGGGGATTTATAGCAGCAATGTCCAATTTTCAACTGGCAAGAACCAATGTGAAAAAAAGATCTTCTGGTGTCTGTGCCTGCTTCTAGATTTCATTAGTTTAGACAGTCATCATTTACAGGTTTTGATCTCACCTCAGCCTCCTTCCCATGGAAACCCCAGTTAGAAAACACTGAGTTGTCTTGCCCACTGCCTTTGGTGCCAGAGTGTCATTTCCAATAAAACACTCCAGGATGCCTGAAAAATAGATTTCACCTACACTTCTTTCTCTAACAGGTAGAAACCTAGCTTTTTGCTTTCTAATTTATAGAAGCAAATCATTATCCGAATATTAGGAATTATTTCTAATTACAAATTACAGATTTGGATAGATTTGGCACTATTTCAATATGGCATTATACAGAGAATTCTGAATATTTCCAAATCCAAATGCACATCCTTAACTGGAAGTACGTGCTGCAAGCTGTGAACCCTTTCTTTGATAGGCAACAACACAAACAAGGGGCATATAGAAGCTGATCTTAAAGGATGGTAGCAAAATCAGGTAGCAAAATCCCTTGCCATTTAGGCATGCTCTGTGTATATATCTATAAGGCCAAAAACAAAACATAAAATATAACTGCATTTTCGGTAGTAATGGAAGCCAGTAGGGCTTTAAAGATGGAATTAGTTTAGAAGTTGGACTGCAAATATTGGATAACTTGACAGGTGGGTCCCATTTGGAAATGCTAGTGAAGCACAAACCGTAAACCTTTTGTGACAGATCCTGAGCTAGGCACACCAGCCTTAAAGTCCCTGTCTGGGTATAAGGATAAGAAATAATAGGGGATTCTGCTTTGAGACATAGAGTTAAATTAGCAATTTGAAAGAGAAAGGAAAGGTGAAGTAAGGATTTGTGTTGAATGTGCCTCCATGCTATAAAACAGTATGATGATTTGTGGTAGGAACCTGTTTGCATTCACTTTTGCACTAAAGTGACCAGATCACCTCTCTCTCTCTCTCTCTCTCTTCCTCTGTGTGTGTATGTGTTTACTGTAACCTCTGTGGATGCTAAGCATTTGCACTTAACTGGAAACAAGTAGCCCCAGAAGCATTTCTGCCAGACCAATGTAGTTTTTCTTATTGCATGATGATCCTGGGAAAAAACTTTTTCTTCCTTTTCACAGTGTGAAGCCTAAACTGCCTCTGGATAATGAGGAAAGCAAGATATAAAATAGTATTAATCCATATAACTGCCTTCTAACCAAACATTTAAACCAGCACTGCACACGAAGACATTCATTCTGTTGCAGAAGGGTTCATTGTTTTGTCAGTGGCTCCGTTGTTATCTAAAATAAAGATCCACCTGGACAAAAATTCTGCCTTTTGCTTGCAAATTATTTTTATTATGTTTCCCATTTTCAGTGCCTATAGCTTTAAAATGCTTATAACTTCTGAGAAGATGTGAATCAGCTCAGACTACTCCACTTCAGGCCTCAGAACGAATGCCCCGAATCAGCCTATGCTAAAACCATATTTCAACCAAGGTATACACATATAGGGAGATATTTTGTTTCTTCTTTCTGCCTATGGTGCATCCCATAAATCAACTCCTGATGGGTGAGTTAAATCTGCAAGTTCTTTTGTAACAACAGGAAAAGGAGAAGCACCCCTGTGCTTCTGACACTTCCTCTAAGAAGTATAAAAGGAGAAGATCTGTGTGTCTCCCATAATCCGAACAGAACTGATCAGACCTTGGAAAATTTTCTGTGTGGACTACAGCTGTCACAATCTCTTATGATGCGTCATGTGTCAGTTCTTTGCATGTTGTAATGGGCATATGAAAAGGTGAAAGCAGAAGCATCTTACCCTTCTTTACAGCCTGCTGGGAGGTGAATTTCATCCCTGTGCAAGCCTGTACTGAGGTCTCTCTGACCTCATTCTGAACTTCTGCTGCATTCTTACCAGTGTGCACAGCTGAAACATTCAGTGCTCAGTGTGCACAGGACAGGCAGCTGGAAAATAGGAGGAGACCCCTAGAAGTTATTCTCCACTATCCCCCCCAAAAGATTTTTTGAGGAATAGAGAGAAACGGGTGCCAAATATTTTCTCCTCTTGTCTGGATTATAATCTCCTTTCTTTGATATGAATAGAACCAGGCTGAATTGCCAAGGACTATTTTTCACACACTTCATTGAAGAGGTCAGTTCTGTTGCAAAAGCCATCTTGGACAACCATCTGTTTGGCTGTATGGCTCAGCATGTTAAGGTGTTAAAGTCTTTTAGGACTTTAGGCAGTCATCGGATTCAGAGGACTATACGTGAGCCTGTATCATTCTTGCTCGATTGGATAGTTACTGAGACTCACTGGATCACCTTTGTTGGCATGCCAATGGAATGTGGGGAATATGATTGGTCTTTACAGAGCTTCAGGTAGCATAACTGATCCAGTGTGTGATAGGCTACCTCGTAGTTTCACATTACCTCATGGTAATGTGAGGTAATGGGAGGAAAGCAATGACAAACCTCAAAGGCATCTTAAAAAACAGAGAAATCACCTTGCCAACAAAAGTTCGAATAGTCAAAGCTATGGTTTTCCCTTTAGTGATGTATGGAATTAAGAGCTGGACCATAAAGAAAGCTGACTGCTGAAGAATTGATGCTTTTGAATTGTGGTGCTGGAGGAGGCTCTTGAGAGTCCCCTGGACTGCAAGGAGAACAAACCTATCCATTCTGAAGGAAATCATTCCTGAGTGCTCACTGGAAGGACAGATCCTGAAGCTGAGGCTCCAGTACTTTGGCCATCTCATGAGAAGAGAAGACTCCTTGGAAAAGATGCTGATGTTGGGAAGGTGTGACGGCCAGAGGAGAAGGGGACGACAGAGGACAAGATGGTTGGACAGTGTCTGCGAAGCCACCAACATGAATTTGACCCAACTCCAGGAGGCAGTGGAAGACAGGAGGGCCTGGTGTGCTCTGGTCCATGAGGTCACAAAGAGTCGGACACGACTAAATGAATAAAAAACAACAACATGGTTTCTACTTCTACTTACATTGGTCTCTTTACCATACTAGGTGTGAGAATTAAGGGAACAAGAACGGGGAAAGGTCTTGGTTAGGGTCAGTAGGTTAGGACTGTAAAGGTCTTTGTTGTTTAAATCAGCCTCTGGTCATTTTGATATCTTTCCTATCTGCTCCCAAGAAACTGGGGGAGATGCGGTCTTCTCACCATTAGGAATAGGAAAACCTGTTTGTATTGTTGCTCTTGAGTTTTCCATTTTCATCAGCATTCAGGTTTTTTTCAGCCTTCTGGTTCTTTTTCCATTTGCACATGAGACCCTTTGCAAGCTTTTTGTTTCTCCCTGGAACTCCATACACATTTTGTGCACATTTTCTTTCAAAATGTATGTAACATATATATGTGTTTTATAAAGTACATATTTTTTCTATGCACTCTTCACATTAGCGGATGCATATTTTTAAGCTGTGTGCATTTTTCTCCTCTGACACATATGGCAAGTCTTGCAAATGTTTTCTTGGCACTTATGTAAAGTACAAATTTGCACAGAAACAGGAATCCAAATGTGAATTTCTTTCCAATCCCCACACATCATCATTGGCTTCCGATTTTTCCTTTTCGATTTGTTTTGTTTCCACACCTCTGTTTTCCCAATCCATTCTTTTCTGTATGTGAACTGATAGGATCTTTTTTTGGCCCCTTCTCCATTAGACATCCCCCCCCCCCGGTATTCCGAGTATGCTTATTAGGGGATAAGCATCACTGAACACAGTGGGACCAATTTCTAAGTAAACATGCTTTGGATTCCATCTATTCTTCAAGAGGACAAGACAAACTATTGAATAAAATGAAACCATTTATATAGTAGAAAGGCACTTCAGGAAAATGGCCTAGATGCCTTCAAAAAGGGATTGGGCAGACTTCTGGAGGAAAAGTCCATTGCAGGTTACAAGCCATGATGGGAATGTATAATCTTCAGGCTTAAAAGGAGAATACCTCAAAATGCCAGATGCAGGGGAGGGTATCAGGAGACAGGTATCTAGTTGTCTCATGTGCTCCCAGAGGCATCTGGTGGGGCCACCATGAGATACAGGAAACTGGACTATATGGGCTTTTGGCCTGATCCAGCACGGCTCTTCTTATGTTTATTTACAGAGATAACTCATAAAACACATGAAGGAAAAGACACAGAAAAGAAAAAGCTAGAAGCACATACCTCAGAGAAGCTTGACTATTACTTAACACAGGATTATATTACCCTTCTTGTAACAAGAAGATTGTAATAATTTTTAGACCAAATTAATTTATGGCCTCTATGTGCAGCCATACAATGCCTGTCTGATTTCACAAATATTTAACGGGTATAAAAACTCCAAACTAAATGAGGGACAACATCAACATGCAGTAGTATCTAAGAGATTCAAATACTAGGCCATAAATATGCAATTCATTCTGTACTTGTGGAAAAGTGTAGCTAGAATGCCCTTTCTTTTCTTGTCTTCTCTGCTTTCCTTATATTCATTAGTGAATTGACTCAAGGTACACTTCTGTTCCATTTAATCCTGAACAGGCATAGATCTTCTCTAGCAGCAGACGTTTGGACCAATGGAAAGTTCTGTCCAGTCAGCAAAATACTTTAATACAATAAAAGTCATTATTTATTTAGAATCCGTAGAGATGTAATTTATACTTGGAAAAGTATAGATCTATATTGGACGTAAAATCAAAATGCCTTCAAGTCATGCAGCTTGTCAGGAAGTGATTAGAAACGAAAAGAAATTTGTTCTGAACACAAAATGATCCGGTTTATGAAGGGAGCATGTAGGTATTACAAAACATTCCAGTTAATACAGAAAACAGAGGTTTGCTGAGTTCACAATATAGCAAAATATATCATTAGTATATTAACACATCAGTGATCAAGTTTTACAAAGCTGGCTAAAAAGTCATCATGCATATCCCAAGACTGCTAAATTTGTATCATTTAACGAATTCTGTGAAATTTACTAATCTATTTTTTTAATTCTGAAAATCTTGGTCAAGAGAAGCACACCAGTCATTGCACTGATCATTCCACTGGAAATGGTAGCTCTTTAGTTACATGTGAGCTACTGAGCATCCATAGCACTCTGTGTGAGCTATTATATTGACGATTTATCAAGAAATGGCAGATGATCTAAGGATGGTACAATGTTCATTCATCTCTCTCCCTCTGTGTTAATCATCATATCTACAAACACAAGGCATGATGTGAGTGTAATGCCCTATTCAGGTGACAAATTGACAATGATTTCATGAAGCTGTAAACATTAAATATATGAGTTGCAATGATGCACCGAGCAAGAGCAATAGAGCTTTTCTCTATGAAGGGTGTATGACAAGAAGGCAAGAGGACAAGCTTTCTCTGCTTCATTTGCTACCTACCAACAACTACAGCAGTTGACATAGGGAGAATTGTTAATTCTGTTTTGTTCCTATCAAATGTCATCTACAAAGCTGTTTTCCAAACACATAAAATTGTCTGGATTAACGGAAATGCTCAGCTTGTGTCGGATAGTTTGTTGTCTTGAAAAAGAAGCTTTCACTGTGAGTAATAGGGCAAAGGTCCTCTGGCGACAACATTAACCTGTCAGCACCTGTGGCAGAGAGTGGACTCAAACTGTGGTCATGCCACAAATTAAGCTGCAACCCAGACAATACAGTGGAGGCTCCTGAGAGTGGTTCAATAAATCTGCAAGACTTAAAGGTTTATTGATGTTCTTTGTTACTCTGGTTTTCTTCATCATGATTGGATGCCGCTCCATTCTCTTCCCTTCCAGTGAAATCTTCGCCACATTCAGGCATTATTACTCCTGACATAGTAAGGACACAAGGAGGAGACACACACTAACTTCCATTTCCATGCTGTCCACACAGGCAGCAACAATGAGGAGAAATCAAAATTCAGTTCTTCAAAAAACCTCCAGTTCATGCATGTGGGTCTAGAGGGGCGGGGTCTAAATTAAATAAATAAATAAATAAATAAATAAATAAAGTGTTTTTCTAACTACAATTCAAAATGTGTTGCCAGCAGGAAAAACATGCCAAGCTTCACATAACAAAGGGCCGCCAGAATGTTGACAATAGAGATGGGCACGAACCACCAAAGAATTCATTTTTGCCAAACAGGTGCTTGGCATTTCTTAGCTCCACCTCCTTCAGCAGACACCCACTCAGAGGCAGCAACTCAGCTTCCCTGCTCTGCCTCCTCCAAGTACTGCCTCTGAGTGGGCGTCCACCAGATGGGGTGGGGCTGGAACCACCAAACACCTATTGGGCAGAAAAATGAACTCGCACGAACTGCTGCTCATCTCTAGTTGACAATACCAATGGCAGCAGTCAATATGGTCTACACTTCTGCTTGCTTCCATTCACAAACTGAATGATGAGTATAGTGTTCTTCTAAAAGACAAGCAGGCTACGGAAAGTAACTTCTGCCTCCATTTTTATATCCAAGGTTCCAATTTCTAGAATCTTCCAGAAGCTCCCCTAACTTTCACGAAAAAGAGAGTAACTTCTTCCCCTCCCCTCACTCGGCTGAAACCATTCTCCTAATTAATTTAGTACCAAGGGGTGAGCTCATCTTGGCCTTGGAGTTTTCTTTCTCAGCTAGATAAGTGACAGGTCTTCCTGCCTTCCAGTTACCCATAGGCATCTCTCCTCCCCACTCTCCTGCAACTCACCTTTCGAAATAAAAAAAGAGAGTTAGCGAAGATTGCTACTGGAAATTAAGGTAAAAAACTTCCATACAATGTGAAAGACAGACAATTTAAACAAAGGCAAATGGGAGGTGCAGTAGTAAATCATGGATTTTTTCACCTTTATTTTGGTAAGGTGAAGCATCCCCTTTCAATTCCAACAAAACTTAAATTTAATCAGGTGTAGTTCTTTGGGTTTTTTTAGAGGGAGGTGGTGGCGCTGTGGGCTAAACCATAGAAGCCTGTGCTGCAGGGTCAGAAGACCAAGTAGTCGTAAGATCGAATACACGCGACGGAGTGAGCTCCCGTCACTTTGTCCCAGCTCCCGCCAACCTAGCGGTTCGAAAGCATGTAAAATACGAGTAGATAAATAGGGACCACTTCGGTGGGAAGGTAACAGCGTTCCGTGTCTAAGTCGCACTGGCCATGTGACTACGGAAGATTGTCTTCGGACAAAAACGCTGGCTCTATGGCTTGGAAACGGGGATGAGCACCGCCCCCTAGAGTCGAACACGACTGGACAAAAATTGTCAAGGGGAACCTTTACCTTTACCTTTAGTTTGTTTCCCACAGTTTCTAACTATTGAGTTAATGTAGTTAATTTATTCTCTAAAGTTTCTTTTTCATTAACTTTCCCATCTCCGCCATTAGGTACATAGAACTGAAGGCTGGACTTCTTGCTTATGGGGCCAGTGGCTTGCTGAAGGTAGTTCAGAGTCCTGGGTGGTAACTATTAAGTACTAGATTTGATGCCCTATCTGTTGTATTCAAATAAATAGAAAATTGGGGTGGAGGGAGAGAGTTGAGTACTGCATGCATAATTCAAAATAAATATTTTAATTTGGACAGAGGTTTTACTTTCTCTACAGGCTTTTCTTTGCATACATAATTATTTGCTTGTCTAGAGTTTCAGAACAAAAAAACCCTGTGCCTTTTTAAATTCCTGTACTTAAGGTTTTTTTAAAAAAAGAATTATTGTATGACTTTGATGTTCTTTTTAAAAAAATCCTAATCTCTCTGGACATGCTTTCCCATGATTTGCATGCTCATAGGAAAAGCATCAAAGGGTAAAGTCTTGGCTTGTCATATGCCAGAAGGTAGAAAATCAATTTCATTCCTCGAAGAGACAAAACTGCTGCTGCCACAGTCACTTGGTGCTTTGACAGGCTCTATGCCATTGAAACCATGTAGAGGAGACTCTAGCTGTGCCCAAAAGAATGTGTAGGCTTTGGTACAGCACATATCAAATTAGCTATGAAACAGCTATAGCAAACTAGCAGTTCCTCTTCTTTGAGTAACAGGGCAACTGACAAAGTTAGGTAGGTATTTTAAATTTTGGAATGAATTGAAAGTGAGAACTTTGAAAATCAGGCACTTCATTTAAAAAACACAAGGAGTCATTATTTAATGCAAAGGTGATGGTGTATGACTGAAATCCCAGGTTGATTATGAACTCAAGAGCCTCCCTCCCCCAAATCTTAGGGAAGTGACTTCCATGGGATCCATATGTTCAAATCCTGTTCTGCAGTTATGGAAAAGTCTTAACTTTTAGTGGTGAATTGATGTAAATAGAGATGGCCATGAACCAAACTATGAACCAAAAAAACCAATAGATCAGGCTGGTTCGTGGTTCAGTTTGCGACCCAGTCTGAGGATCCTGTTTTGTTGAAACAAAGCATGAACCACTTCATTTTTTGGGACCTTCGTGAGTACTCATGCCTGTTAAGATCTCTTAACATAAGGCAATTTGTAACTACAAGCTATGTGTTTCGTGTAAATGTGCAACAGGATTTGGGCCAGTAGGCATTAATGTGGGACAAGGATGTTTAAAGGGCAGACTTATACCTTCAAATCAGGTATATCAGCCACCAATTAAACTTATGGAACGTACTTTTGAACAGACATGTTTCAGGTTGTGCTGTAAGTGTCTTTTATGGAGAGCTCCTTGTTTGCTTGCTTTGAGCAAGATGTATTTTTAGAGCAAGAAAAAGTTTGGTGGTTTAAGTTAAATGATAATCCTGGGGTTATGTTGTCTGGCTACATCTACTTTGGGTACCAAGACATGCAAAATGATGCTGCATGTGTGTGGGGATTGTGCAGCTGGTGATACACATGCTGTTCTGTCATTTGATATTTGACTAAAACACCTCAGAACTGGTTGGTATCGGAGCTGTCAGTTTCAGCAGTGACTATTGCCAGTTTGTGGACTGGCAACAGAGGCCTTATCACCTCATTAGCACTTTCAACAAGTGACTGGTTGTCAAAGCCAATAGCACCATCTACCTGGGAACTTGCAATAAACTTTGTGCAGTTTTCTTCTCTTTTTTTATGTTGTCACATGAACATACCCTTGCCATTCTTTCCACGGTATGATACCTAACTTTATTACATAATTCTCAGTGGATATATCCCGCTGTCAGATATTGTTAGTTATCCAGCCACTGAGAGCAATCACCCCAGTATTTTAGTTCCCATGACAACATATTACCTCTAGCTTACCTAACAAAAAGTAATATTTGCCATGTCTAGCTTGGATTAATAATTTCCTTTCCAAACCTGAGTCTTCTCAATGGAGAGCCCAATCTCCTATCTGAAGCCCAGTCTTAGAAAAATCTCCCATCCAAAGAATTATCCCCTATCCAGAGCCTAATCTTAAAATGTTAGCAATTGGGCTGGATGCCTGATGGTGTGCTAGTCCAGCTGCTGAAGCTTAGAATAGTGCATTCCTTGTATTTTGCTTTGTTTATTTCTGATCCAGTTCCTTATTGTGGTGCATTTTGGTCCTCCACTGTGTGAGTGTAGTCCTCTGTCTCTTACTCTGCATTGTGTAGAACGTGCTCTTGTGTGGGAAACTTCTGCTTAAAGGTTGTAGCTGCATTTTGTTCCAGTGATGTGCAAACACTCCTGGCAGGATGCGGCAGCTGCCAGCAGGCGGGGTAACCCCTTATTCTCCCTTTTTGCTTAGAGGTAGAGCATAAGATCAAAGAGTTATTTCAGCCACTCCTAGTTGTGATTAGGTAACTAGTATCCTACCTGAATTCTAACAACATACTATGTAACTCATGCTAAGTCAATAAAAAGAGTTCTCAGGGTGTTGCCTGTAGGCTCCGCTGGCTCAGATACCTGCTGTCGACTCCTTTGTTCTTTCTCTAAGGCAATTAGCCTTCTTTTGTTCTGTGATCACCCACACTCTTGGTCATTGTGATCTTTAGAACAGATTTTCAAATATGTAGATCGCTCAAAACCAGAGGAAAGAATGGGGCTATGTTGCTGAACCCCACAGTGTGCCCAGGGTAATATTACCCCCCCCCAATATTCACACATTGAGTATGGATGTGTAATGAGGAATCTTTATCCATGAGCTGTTTGGGAATTAGAGTTGCTCTTTTTTCCTTCAATGCATGGATGCCCTACACATATGTAGAATGAGAAAGACTGTAGTATTCTCTGCATTAGGCATCAAAGCTTCACACACAAAAAAATGATTAGATTACAGTTCCCAGAATCACCCAGCCAGAAATGTATGTACATAATCTACTGCAAAATAAATAAATAAATAAATAAATAAATAAATAAATAAATAAATAAATAAATAAATAAGTAAGACTTGTACACTTAAAAGAGACCTCCCAGGTCATCTCTCACAAACAGAAGATCCACATCACTTCTTAATAATTGCTTTTCAATGAAGTCCATTAGCTATATTGATTTCGGAATGCATTATAAGGAAACTCCCTTATGCCAGGTCAACCTATTTGTGGTGAAGCTGTTGGCAAGCTGTTGGCTCAGCCATTAGGGCAAGTGGGTCACTGCCTCCTATCAGGCTCAAGTTTAAACCTTCTCCCTGTCCTACCCACAGCTATTCCACTCCTCCTTGCCTCCTTACCAGAGGCAGAAGATCTCTCTCTCACTCTCTGTGTATGCATAAATGCCTGTGGGCCTGCTTGTCTCTTCTGTATATCTCTGGTGTGATAGCACCCTTTGTCCTGGCTTCTGTTTACCACTGGTTAATGTCCTTTCCAGTCTACCAACTACATCAGACAAAAGGCCCTACTAGATGAAGTCCAGCACAGTCCCTGGTGACAGAGATGAACTTTTCCAGATAGAGAGGTCTTCATTAGTCCACCCTTCTGCTCCTTTCAGCTGAAGGTACTAGGGAATTTATGCATGCAGATAATGTACTCTCTTCCACTGAGATATACTTGTCTGCCCTTTTGTGTAAAATATGATGCCTTGTCCTCTTAGAAGAAAGGTGAGTCAGTTAAATGATAGAAACTGGATAGCTTCCATAGCAAAGTCTACAGAACTACAATCAAGAATTTGCGGTCTTAAATACATTTACTTGCAAGTATAAACAACTGAACTAAATAAGATGTACTTACGAGTTAGACATGCACTAGCTGCTATAATGGTTCTATAGAGGAAGAAGAGAATGAGAAAGAATAAAATAGAAGATAACCTTTCTTAGAGCCCAACTAATACGTAAATGCTGGGAACTTTCTCCAAATCTCACAGCTTTTGACACCAAAAATATCTGTCAGTTTTGACAATTAGCAACACACAATTACATGCCATATGGAACCTAAACTTAAATGTAAATGTTTGCAAGATAATCACAAGCAGTGAAACAATGATACATTTGTCTGTACAAATGGTAACTTTGCCTGGCTGATGTGGAAATCGTTAGGCATCCCACAGAGATCATGAGTTAACTGGCTGCTCTTGAGAACTCACCAGTATGTTGATTACAGCTGAAAAGCAAGGAATTTGATAGAAAACGGTCTCTGTCTAATCCGCAGCAAACATGTTTAATGTGAAATGAAATTAATTTGAAACTGCTATGGGAAGGGGGCAGCTGCAAGCTTTAACAGAGTCTGTTGATTTTATTCCAAGAGGAAAAGACTGAACTAAGAGCACATTTCTTTTATATTTGTTTATTCCTTTAAATACTATTTTGGGCTTAAGATAAATAAAGCAGAGTAAGTCTGAACCTCTCAGGGCATTCTTCCCAGTAAAGGTTGATTATTTTTACCCACTGGAAAAGAAACCAGCATGAGTATCCATCCTTCTGGATGTTATTTATCTTATATTTTAGGAAGAAAGAATATTGTGTAAAATGTAGCCGAACTTCACCCATGGATACAAACACTGAGGATCCAGACAAAATATGCAGCATTCTGTATCCAGTAGGGATTATCCAGGTGCCTCTGAGAAATTTACAAATATAGTGCGGAAAACAACCCTTTATAACAATTAGCCCCAGCTTCTGTTATCCAGAGGTTCATGGCACAGAGCAACAGTGAATAAACCTCAAGTCCCCAGGCCAAATCCAGCGCTTCTGGAATCCCAAGATGGGACCCCATTCCCATGGCAAAACTAATATTGTTGCTGTGGTGTTTGCCCAGGTTATGAATATTCATATGCTATTTGCATAGACCTATGGAAGTGCTGGAGGGGCGGAGTCACAAGATATAAGAGACTCAGGAGGAGGAGTTTAGCTAGGGAGTTTTGAGATAGACATAGGGTTTTGAAATAGAGAGATTGGGAGTTTGGGCGGGAGAGTGGTGGTTCCGAGGGATAAAGGATAACATTTGTTTAAGATTTAACAACATTGATTGTTCTGTCAAAACCTGTTGTGACAAACCCAGACCTACTGGGATATGTCACACAGTTACACTAAGCTGCCACCAACCATTCCCTATAATAAGTCACACAGACCAGGGATGGATTTTTAAACAACAAAAGAATAAGGTTTATTTTAAATACAAACAGGGTAAATAAAACAATCAGGTGAATAAAATAAAGTAACGTGGCTTATTCTCACACACACAAGCATACAGTTTGGTTCACCTAGAACCTTTAACTTAAAGCACAGACCCTGAACCCATCAGTTCTGGCTAACCCACAGACACCTGAACTTATCAGGTTGGTACTCTGACACACAGTAGTACCCTGTCAGACACCCAGACTCCCACAACAGCTTCTTCTTCCCCAGCTGCTGCTTCGTCCCAACCCAGTGTCTCACAGTCTGTCTCAGCATCTACTCTTCACCACACAGGCATCACATATTTATACAGTACAGCCCCTCCTCCTGATGTCCCGCCTTCCACTCCCCATAGGATGGAACTTTCCCTCCAAACCCATGACAGACAGGTAACATCAGTGCTGTATGTAACACCTCCCCTCTTTATAAGTTGTTTTGTAGGGGAAAAGCTAAGGTGCTTTTCACCAAAAAAACAACCTGTATAAAACATACAACAACAGTTATACATACCCTATCATACTTACTTATACTTACATTCTAAGTTAACCATTTCAATTAGGCATTTAAACATTTACCATATACATTACATCAATTTACCTTTATTCATACAAACCAAATTCAAAACCAGGTACATTTAACTTTTTGTCATCAATATATACACATAGTCCATGTTCTTTCGCCGTCTTCAATCTTCAGGTCTTCTTGATAAGGCGTCAGCAACACAGTTCACTGACCCTCTGACCACCTTCACTTCAAAGTCATAGTCCTGTAGGTTTAAAGCCCACCTCATAAGTTTGCTATTGTGGGTTTTCATTGTCTTTAACCATTGCAATGGTGAATGGTCAGTGCACAGAACAAAATGTCTTCCCCAGATGTAAGGCTTGGCCTTCTGGATCGCGTAGACTATGGCCAAACACTCCTTCTCCACGGTTGCCAAATGTCTCTCACCTTTTTGAAGTTTCCTACTCAGGTAGGACACTGGATGCTGGTCACCATTCTCATCCTCCTGGCACAGAACTGCTCCTACCCCGCTGTTAGACGCATCGGTGTAGATGATGAACTCCCGGTCGAAGTCTGGAGCACGCAGGACAGGATAGTCGATTAACGCCTCCTTCAACCTCTGGAACGCCGCCTCACAGTCGCTGGTCCACGGGATGCGGTCATCAGCCTTCTTCCTCGTCAGATCGGTCAGCGGAGCCGCAATCTCGCTAAACCTCGGGATGAACTTTCTGTAGTAGCCCACCAACCCAAGAAATGATTTGACTTTTTTCTTGGTGTTGGGTCTAGGCCAATCACGAACAGCTTCTACTTTGGCCTCCAGGGGTTTTATCATTCCTCCCCCTACCATGTGACCCAAGTATTTTATTTCTGGGCTACCCAGCTGACACTTGCTGGCCTTTACTGTTAGCCCTGCTGCACTTAACCTCTGCAGCACTAACTCCAGGTGTATCAGGTGATCTTCCCAGGTATTACTGAAGATCCCTATGTCGTCAATGTAGGCCACTGTAAAGTCACTGAGCCCTGCCAAGGTCTGGTCCATCAGCCTTTGGAATGTGGCTGGTGCATTTCTGAGACCAAAGCTCAGGACTCGAAACTCATAGAGACCAAAAGGGCTGCAAAAGGCAGTCTTTTCTTGATCCCTGGGATCAATTCTTAATTGCCAATATCCCTTTACCAGGTCCAATGATGAGATGAACCGACAACCCCCTATGGTTTCAATCAGGTTGTCTAGCCTGGGCATTGGGTAGGCATCAGGAGTGGTTACACGGTTTAATTTCCCGTAATCGACACAAAACCTAATGCTCCCATCAGGCTTGTCCACAAGGACTATCGGAGAGGACCAAGGACTAGAAGAGGGGACGATTATGTTCTCCCTCAGCATCTCGTCCAGCTCCTTCCGCACCTTGTCCCTATAGGGTCCCGTTACTCGGTATGGGGATACTGCCTGCGGGGGTGCATCCCCTGTGTGGATCCGATGCATCACTCCCTTCACTATCTCCGGCTTGTTGGAAAACACCTGTTGATATTTGCTAAGCAGCATTTTTAGTTCTTGCTGCTGGTCTTGGGTGAGTGCAGGACTGATCTTTACCTCCTCTGGGTTGTATTTTACTTCCCCTCTACCCTCCCAGAAGGGTAATTCAGCTTCCTCACTCTCAGCTGCTTTTATAGCAAATAGAACCCTCTGTTCCCCTCTGTAGTAGGGTTTTAGGGCATTCACATGAACCACCCTCCTTGCTTGGTTCTCCTCCTGCTCTATTAGGTAGTTCAGATCTGACATCTTGGAAATGACCCTATATGGTCCTGCCCATTTGAGCTGCAGCTTATTCTCTCTGCAGGGCCTAAGCCAAAGCACTTCCTCCCCTGGGTCAAAGTGCCTCTCTCTAGCTTTGTGGTCATACCATGTTTTCTGTCTGACCTTCTGAGCTTGCAGATTTTCTGCTGCCAGCTCTAGATTTCTCCTTAGGTCATTCATCAAGGTGTCTATGTAAGTCACAACGTCTTGTGGGTCATCCTGGGTGATCTGCTCCCAATTTTGTTTGATCAAATCAAGGGGCCCTTTCACCCCTAAGTGTGCAGCAAACATGTCAGAGTGACCCCTTTGTAAGATCATGGGGCGATACCTTTCAGGTACCACCAGCTGACTTCTGATCCCATCTCCCCCTTTCGAGATATTCCTCAGAATTTCTCTATATAAAATCCCCTTTTTCTCCAGAAATCTCACTGGGGTTTCAGGTGTTAGCTGGGCGTCAGTCACCTGTTCAAAACACTTTTGGAGAGTGGCGTCTGCCTTTTGCTCCTGTCCAAATCTGCTGTCTGTGGTTAAGGTTTCCACCACAGCTTCTGAACTCCCCTCTGCTTCCGTCTCTGGCTCATCATTACCCCCCTGAACTGTCCCCGTGGTGGCTTGTGAGCGTGTAATCACTAGCACCCTTTTCACATGTTCAGCCAGGTCATTTCCCACGAGCACGGCTGCTGGCAGAGTCGATAAAATTGCTAGCCGCCAAGCTCCCCTCCAGCCTTGAAAGTTGACAGGTACCTCTGCTACTGGCAGAGAGATCACCTGCCCTTCAATCCCTGCCACCTTCATGCTCTCATTTGGGATTATAAACTCCCTAGGGATGATATCTGGATGGCACAGGGTTACCTGGGAACAAGTGTCCCGCAGCCCCCTATACTGACGGTCAAGTATTCCTACGTCCACCCCTGCTGTCTCAAACAACTGAGAATCTGTTTTCACCAGCAAGCAGCGCTTTACCTCTATAAGAGGACCATTTTCCTCAGCCTGATCAGCAGAGGTAGCTGTAGCCATGGCAACAGGCTCCCTCTGTGACACTGAGCCTTGCTCTTTCTGGACACAGAACACAGCTTTTGGCTTGGTCCCACTAGAATTCTGAGGCACCATTCCTTTTAGCTGCTTTAATTTCTCACACTCTGAGATTAGATGACCCTTTCCCTGACAGAAATAGCATTTTCTGGTGTATTTTGATTCTCTCTCATCTTGTTTTGGTTTTCCCTCCAAAATCTGAGGTCTTTGTTTCATGCCTGAGGGCTTCCCTTCACCATGGGCCCCTCCCCCTTGCTGGCTTTTCCCTGGTCCCTGAGAGTACTTGCTGTAGGTTTCTTTGGGTTTACCTACAGATTTCCCCTCACCCAAGGGCTTTCTTATTTGGGAGATAAAATCCGCGATCTCTGCGGCTGCTGCCACAGATTTCGGTTTCCTTTCCCTCACCTGGAATTTCAATTCCCCATGCAGGACTGAATAGAACTGTTCCAGGGCTATCAAGTCTTTAAGCTGTTCATAGGTCTCTGTTCCCTCCTGCGACAGCCATTTCTCAAGCAGCCTCACCAATTGGGCCCCCACTTGGGTAAAAGTCTGTTCTGGCTTCTTGGTGAGGGACCTGAACCTTTGTCTCAGCTGCTCTGCATTTATCCCATGTCTTGCAAACACCAGTTTTTTAAACTCTGCGAAATCTTTCATCCGTTCCTCAGGCATCTCGGCATAAACCTCAGCCAGGCTACCACTGATTAAAGACCGCATGATGGTCATCTTCTCAGTTTCCCTCACTGAGAAGTCCACAAACGCTCTTTCCACTAAGGAAAAGAACACCTCGGGACAATCTCCCTTGTGGTACACAGGGAATTTCTTCAGGTCAGCCTTAGACAGTTGGCCCCCCTCAGAATCCCTATTATTATTATTGTTCTGGTTCATCAGTTCCAATCTCTTTAATTCAAACGCCATTCTCTCTCTCTCTAATTCAAATTGCCGCTGTTTCTCTCTTTCCCTTTCCTCCATTTCCCTCACCCTCAGTTCATGCTGTTGGGCTATGAGTATTTTTCTGAGTTCTGGGTCTTGCTCTCCTGTGCTGTCACCTTGCACTGAGCCAAATTCATCCTCAGAACCTTGGTCAATCTGGGGGTCTTTCACTTCACTCATGTCTGCTATCTTGCTTCGAGTCAAGGGCATAATCCCCCCTCAGAACAGGCGGCTTTAAAAAGTCAAGCCTCAAAATAAAACGACCACTTTTTTCCTTCTTGCCTCAGAACCAGCTTTCCCTAGAGATTGCTGCTGTTCTTCAGCACTACTTGCAACAGTATCGAGTCAGAGCCTACCCCCCTCTGCTGGGCCTCTCAGCTGGCAAGCTAGCTCGCTGTTGCTACGCAGTTTTGCCTCAGCGTTTTCCCGCCAAAATCAGGCTGCCTCAGAGCACCTTAATCTAAGTCTCCCCAGTTGGCACGTTCTTCTACTAGTGCACCTCCCCGTGAGGTACACCTAGAAGATTACCTACGCGCCTCAGACTGTCCCTGACTGGACCCCCCTTGCTCTGGGCACACCTGCCAAGGCTTTGCTGGACCACTGGACAACTGGACCAGTCGTATCCCACCCGCTGGACACCAATCAATGTGACAAACCCAGACCTACTGGGATATGTCACACAGTTA
This sequence comes from Pogona vitticeps, assembly GCF_051106095.1. Lineage (NCBI taxonomy): Eukaryota > Metazoa > Chordata > Lepidosauria > Squamata > Agamidae > Pogona > Pogona vitticeps. The sequence continues at coordinate 107,080,681 of NC_135784.1, forward strand.
CACTAAGCTGCCACCAACCATTCCCTATAATAAGTCACACAGACCAGGGATGGATTTTTAAACAACAAAAGAATAAGGTTTATTTTAAATACAAACAGGGTAAATAAAACAATCAGGTGAATAAAATAAAGTAACGTGGCTTATTCTCACACACACAAGCATACAGTTTGGTTCACCTAGAACCTTTAACTTAAAGCACAGACCCTGAACCCATCAGTTCTGGCTAACCCACAGACACCTGAACTTATCAGGTTGGTACTCTGACACACAGTAGTACCCTGTCAGACACCCAGACTCCCACAACAGCTTCTTCTTCCCCAGCTGCTGCTTCGTCCCAACCCAGTGTCTCACAGTCTGTCTCAGCATCTACTCTTCACCACACAGGCATCACATATTTATACAGTACAGCCCCTCCTCCTGATGTCCCGCCTTCCACTCCCCATAGGATGGAACTTTCCCTCCAAACCCATGACAGACAGGTAACATCAGTGCTGTATGTAACACCTGTATCACTAAACAGTTTCTATCTGGTTCTTTTAAAATGACATATGGCCTAGACCTTGATTATTAATAATAGGTATTGTTGATGAAATCATCTGGTGGCAGCAGAAGGGGCATGTAGCATGGGCTCCTTTGTTTGATGAAACAAACAGGGGCCATGTTGAATTCTAACAGTTACTTTCCCAGTTTTTGGATGAATTAATCAGCATACCTCTCCAAGAGCTCATTAACCAAGGGCTCCATAAGAGCTTTAGCCTAAAATATGCTGCCATCATTATTGTTGTTGCTGTTGCTGTTGTTATGTGCTGTTGAATCACATCTGGTGTACAGTGACCCTAATAAAGTTTTCAATGTATGTGAGATATTTAAGGTGTGGTTTTATCAGCAGTGACTCCCAGTGAATTTCTGTAGCTGAGTAGAGATTTGAACCCAGTTCTCTATGACTACCAATCCGTTATGCTATCCACTTCAATACACTGTCATTTTTGGTCCTACCCTTTTGTCCTTTAACCCATGTGACCCATGAATATGGAACCCAAAGAACTTCTCTGAAACACAGGTTAGCCTCTTAGTGGATCATGGTACCTCACTCTTGGGGTAGAGAGGCTCATATTTAGAGATCTTGCACTGTATGAAATGGTGAGCAGAAGATGGTAGTCATAGTTGTAAACTAGTGGAAGGCAACATGTGCCATGTAGTCATTCCCCCTTTTGGATAAAAAAGGCCTATTTTTTTTTTATCCTGAAGACTTGGTGGTTTTTGGTGTAAAGGATTGGTGGGTTTTGGTGTAGAGTCCCTGGAGATTTCCCACAGGACTCCCCAGCACCCTAAATCAAAACTAGAAGAGTTTATTCAGGACTTTCTGATTGATTTTTTTGAATAGCACTCCCTGCCCATTTCTGAGTCTGGTGCTGTCCATGAAATGGCCCAGAGGCAAGTACTGGCCCTCAAGACCACTGAGCTCAAAATTCTTTTATAGTTTCTGCAGAGAGGGTAATCTCACTCCCTTCCATGTTTATCTTTGCTGCCCCTTAGAGCTATATACCTCTGGGCAAAGTTATTTTTTAAGAAACTTTCTGAATGATCCTGTTGGGTTCTGATTATGTTTTTAATGACCATGTCAGTTCTACTCACTGAAATCTAATCATTTTAAAACTAATTTGTATAATCCCTGTTTTATGGACCTTCAAGATTTTCATAGTTCTAGGTCAGATGGAAAAGATGGATGTCTATAATTTGTTTACTCCCCCCCCCAAAAAATAGGTGTAGATTCACGTAAACATGGAATCTTTGAATTTAATTAAACTACCAGGCCATCCAGCCTGCTGCTCAATACAAGAAATTCACAACTAGAGCATTTTCAACAGATGGTCTCCATTTGAAGACTTTGTGTGAGGGACAGCCCATCTTCCTCCTGGGCAACTGATTCTGCTGCTGAACTACTCTGTCTCTTACCTTGAACAGTCTCTTTGATAAGTTCATTCAAAATCTGTTATCCTATAACCTAAGCCCATTAGGCCAACTCTTTGCTCCTGGAGCCAAGACAAGCCTTTGCCATCTTCTAGGCCAGAGATGGACAGAAGGCAGTTTGGACTCTACTGTTAAATCTCTGCATGATTTGCAGTAGACCACAAAGCGTTACTGCCTCCCAAATAGGAAACAGGAGCAATGTTAAGTTTAAATCAGATGGTTAGAATCAGAGATGGGGGTATTCGTATACGAATTTCCCCACACAGATGGTGATAATGAGGGTCCAGCCCCATGGGACCGGACGGTCCACTCACCGATCCACCACTGCTGTGGACGCTGTGATTTTTCCAATGGCTCAGCAGATCGCAATCTGTGAGCCATTCTTCGACCTTGCAGCGAGGCTTGTCCTCCCGCCTCCTGCCAGGAGTGGCTAGCTAACTGGGATCTGCAGAGCCATTGGAAGAATCCCTGCATCCACAGCAGCAGCAGATTGGTGAGTGGACCATCCGGCCCCATGGGGCTGGACCCTTGTTATAGCCACCTGTGTGGGGATATTCATATACGAATACCCCCACTTCTAGTTACAATCTCTGGTCTGTGATAAGTATCTATATATGCAGGCTATGTGAGGTTCAGGATATGGTGCAGTTGAAGAGTTAATTGTTTTTTGTACCTGGCTTTAGCCAGTGTATCTGTGCAAAGGGAAAAAAAGATTCCACAATTACGTGAATCTAGATCCTGCAAGTGTGAGGTCAAGTCTTGCCTATTCTGGGTGGCAGCCTTTCTCTCCCCCAGGGTGAAAGATATCCAGTTCTTTCATCCTCCTAGGACTTCTTTTCCGTACCCATTACCATCTTTTGAAGTCATTCCAATTTGTCTGTTGCCTTAAACAGTTGATCTAAGAAGTGAAGACAGTGCTCCAGATGAGGTCTGACAAGTGCAGAAGCAGGTTCAAACATCTCAGAATATAAAGGCATACCTAGCGTAAAGGATCCTGATTGGACAACTTTAGACAAGCGAGTTCTTAACTGTATACTAGAGTGGGAAAGACTGATTTAGTGCATAGCTTGCAGCGAAATCACATCGCAGAGTGTATTATTCAGCCGGGGCCAAGACTGCTTTCCTTTTAATCTATGTGAAAACTGGATTTATAGGGATTGAGTAAGAGCATTCGGAACGAGGCCCATAAAAGCTGAAAAGTCATATTTCTTCTTCAGAAAGTAACTTTTTAATAGCTCTGTTGGGTGCTCATTTGCAGTCGCCTGGTGAAAATTTTTGCCTGTAATGTTTATGACCCTTTTCACTTATTTCTCCAGCAGAGAGAGGTTGGTGGGTTTTCTGGAGTGCTGCTTTCCCCCCTTTTATTACTATTTTTCTATATATTTTTTTCTTTTATGGTACAGTAGTATCTGGTTGCAATTTGCTCCAGGGGTTCTTTTGATATGTAGTCTCTTGGTCTGCTAATGTGACCATCAGCCTTGATTGCCTCGGCTGGGGGTGGTGAGGCTTCTTGTAGTGAAGCGTCTTGGAGAAAGCTCCTTGCTCTTCCCTTTGATATTTATTCATCTTACATGGGAGCAATTTGCTACCCTTTCTTGCAGTATTCCTGGTATTACCCCTCCACCCACCCCAAGCTGCATGGCCTATTGTACACATATGACAAAACAAACCGTTTTCTAGTTTTTGGCTGCATAGCTCAGAGACAGTGTTTTGTCCTTCCATTCACTCATCGAAATGCATGTGTTGATTTCTATGCACAATTTTCATATTTAACAAAGGCACTTAGCCCCGTAAACAACAAAGCTCCGTTCCCTGTGCTGCATAGGCCAGTTATAAAGTTCTGTTCAAAAGCAACGACCAGAAAGATTTGAGCAAGGTCTCCCAAAAATGAGAGTGGAAATACCGAGTCTGACTGCACGAGTTGACTGATCTGGGTCTTCAAAACAATACAATTTTGTGCTGAAGCCATCCCTGGCTGAGCAGTAGTGGAATGAAGCTCTAGGTTCCTGAGGCTCCATCTTCTAGTTCATGAATGCATCTGAAACTGCTTCATATGGAGAAAGATCCTGGCTCTTTTTAGCTCAGTATCGGTCTCCATCCAAGGGTTTCTAAAGCCTTCCTGAAGATGTGAAGGATTCAACCTGGGCCCCTCTGCATCCCAAGTGCTTGCTCTACCCCTGAATAGGTGCCCATCCCCTGAGAATCACAGTGTCTAGTAGTACTTTTTGTGCACAGAGATGCAGCATGGCAGGTAAAACCTAAACGTGAGCCAGTACATGAAGATCACACACAAACATATGCACATGTAAACCTTCAAAACAGGCCAGTTCTGAAGCAATTTGACTGGACTCCTCATGTACAGGTATACCCACCATATTACAGGAATTACATCGGTAGTGGCATTAGTAGCAGCAGTGCAAGAGAACCGCTGTTCCTTTATCCCACTGCTTGTTTAGAAAGCTTGAAGTAGCTTCCATGGGCATAGGAGCCCTGCTGGATCAAACCACAGCACTTTCTAATCCAGCATTCTGACCAGCCTATAGGAATCAAGGGAAAGAAAGGTACTTGGTGGTTTTCCATTCAGGTACAGAAAAGGTCTACTGTGTCTTAGCACCACTAATCCTATCAATCATATATTCTCATGTCTCCCACAAGAAATTCATCATTGGCTTCATTATCCTCGTTCTCACTGCCATGTCATCATCTCCTGTTAAGATCAGAAAAATACATCTGCTATAATTCCCTTTAGCCTTTTGTTTCTGATCATGGGGCATTCTTGGCAAAGATACTGGAGTGGCATTGCCAGTTCCTGCTCCAGGTGGATTGTGTTTAGTCGGAACTCTCCACTATGTCCTGTCCGTCTTGGGTGTCCCTGCACGGCATAGCCCATAGCTTTTCTGAGTTACTCAAGCCCCTTCGCCACAGCAAGGCAGCAATCCATGAAGGGGAAGATATGGAGGCAGTGTCAAATTTTATCTTCCTGGGCTCCATGATCACTGCAGATGGAGACAGCAGCCCTGAAATTAAAAGGCGCCTTCTTCTTGGGAGGAAAGCGATGACAAATCTGGACAGCATCTTGAAAAGCAGAGACATCACCTTGCCAACAAAAGTCCGAATAGTCAAAGCTATGGTTTTTCCTGTCGTGATGTATGGAAGTGAGAGCTGAACCATAAAGAAAGCAGACCGCTGAAGAATTGATGCCTTTGAATTGTGGTGCTGGAGAAGACTCTTGAGAATCCCCTGGACTGCAAGGAGAACAGATCTATCAATTCTAAAGGAAATCAACCCTGAGTGCTCACTGGAAGGACAGATCCTGAAGCTGAGGCTCCAGTACCTTGGCCATCTAATGAGAAGAAAAGACTCCCTGGAAAAGACCCTGATGTTGGGAAAGTGTGATGGCAAGAGGAGAAGGGGACAACCGAGGATGAGATGGCTGGACAGTGTCTGCGAAGCAACCAACATGAATTTGACCCAACTCCGGGAGGCAGTAGAAGATAGGAGGGCCTGGCGTGCTCTGGTCCATGGGGTCACGAAGAGTCGGACATGACTAAACGACTAAGACGATAATTCCCTTATTTTTCAAGGTGAAGAAAGATATTCAACCTGATCTAGATAAAACTTTCAGTTCACAACCAGTCGACTCTTATTCTACCTCCCAAGGTCTGGCTAACTCCGAAAACTGACAGTACTACTAGCAGCACTACCTAAAACTGTGGTTCACTCTCACATACACACATACCCTTCTATACCAACAGAAACTCTTTAGCCATGAACTGCACAGACCAATCAATTTCCAGTTCCATTCATTAACATTCTGTCACACTTCTCAGTCTAAAATTGCTATGCCTTGTATACCTTACAATTATGTGAAAGAGATGCATTCCTTCTTATAGCAAGTCTTCAGATGCAAAAAAGATAATGCTACTCCTTGAGACTATCCAAAGCAATAAAATTCATTTCCATGGCTAATCAAGACCACCCTTGTTATGAATCAAAAAAACAAACAAGGCAGATCTGATAGCTGTGCCCATATACATCCATTAACTGGCTGGGATGGAAGATAAATTTTGGGCTCAGTTCCAAGTGTGTGGCTTTGTTTCTGAGTAGAGGTGGGCATGAACTGCCAATTCGGCAGTTTGTGCTGGTTCGTTTACCAGCCATACAGGTGTTTGGCACTTCCAAGCCCTGCCTCCTCTGCTGGGAGCCCATGTATAGGCAGAGGTCTGGCTTACCTGCCCCAGGACATGCCTCTGAGTGGTTGCCTGCCAGAGGAGGTGGGGCTTTGAAGTGCTGAACACCCGTTCAGCCAATAAATGTACTGTACAGTACTGACACAAACTGGTGAACTGGTGATTCATGCCTATCTGTAGTGCTGAGCTATTTACATGAACACCTGTCTCATTATGGATGCATCGAGAGACTAAGACCCTCTGGAGAATAGCATCTTCTACAGCACTGGTTCTTAACCTTGGGTTACTCAGGAGTTTTGGACTGCAACTCCCAGAAGCCTTCACCACCAGCTGTCCTGACTGGGGTTTCTGGGAGTTGCAGTTCAAAAGCATCCGAGTAACAAAGGTTAAGAACCACTGTTCTACAGCAATATACATGGCAAGTGTGTGGAAGTGGGCTTTCTCTTATGTTCCCCCCTGGAACTGTGTTCCTCCTTCCACCTTCAAGTTATGACATGTCCCCACTCTCATAATTTTGAGAACATGTATGAAGACATCTGTTCAGTCTAGTCTTTTAAAATTCTTTTTGTGGTTAGTTATTTACTATGCATTCCACGTTTCTCCTAAAACTGGGACAGGAAGCTGACAACATGCATTTAAAAAACAACAGTTAAAGCAACAACAAATCATCATTTAAAACAACAACAAATACAATCCAAAATTAAAATTTTCCAAACCAATTTAAAACAGATTAAAAAAGAGAGAGAGAAAAACATTTCTACTAAAAGCTCCTTCCTCAGCTGCCCGTTAGTTGCCAGAAGTCTCACTGAAGGAAAAAAATATCTTCATCTGCCATTCAAATAAGAGTAGGGTCCAGGCTAATCTGCCATCAGGCGGACACAGCATCAACTACCCCTGCAGGTTGGCATTCGCCCACTCCAAGGGCTTCTTCTCTTGGCCACCAAGGGATGCCCAAGATAAAGGGTTTCTCCTCCATTTTCTTGAACCAGCTGGGAATGAATGGTAGTGTGGGGCCATGGCCCTTCATACTACAGTATTAGTGTTTCAGGCTTCTCACCACTATAGCCCTTTAACATGTCTGGCCCTCTGTAAAAACCTCCAACTTGTGAATTGTCATGATAAACACATTAACTGAATTGGAACCCTGCAGCAAAGCCTTATGCTTCAAAAAGAGTGAAAAGCCAACATCCTGAGCCATCCAAACAGTGCTCAGTCATTACTCCCATAGATACACTCGCAACACAAGGACTCCCAGCCCTGCTCTCTGCATCATCTCATGATTTGTCTGTGGCAAGATCCCAGATTTTTCTGGATTCTTGCCTGTATGTAAAATGTACATGTGAGCAAGGGTGGCACCTTCAACATATAGAAAGCAATCATGGAAGGTGGGAACATGCAGAGTCAGCCGGAGTGGTTTGGTGGACAGAGTAACAGACCAAGACCTAGGTTTAAATTCCTGCTTAGCCATGGAAATTCAATGGGGGCTGGCATTGGTGGAACCAATCCTTAAAAAACCCCGCTCATCTTAAAAACCTTATAAGAGTCAGTGTAAGTTGCATGTGACTTTGATAGCATAGAACAACAGAACAACTGAATACTCCTCAGGTTGTGGTAAAAGATTCCTAGTTGGACCCTGTACAGGCAATCAGTTAGATCCACCCTCTTTAAAAGGTTCTGCAAGTTGATCGAAAGACAAAGGGAAAGAGACCTTGTGGGTGGATAAAGCAGCCTAGCAAAGCCTTGCAAAGCCTCCAGCTCCTTGTGCTGAGGATGCTGTACCACGTGTCTGTTACAGGTCAAAACCTCTTTCCCAGTTTTAGTATATCCTGATATCATGTCCCTTTCTCTTCTGAAAAAAAGGGGGGCTAACAATTCCCAAATCTAGAAATGACATTTTTTTTGGGGGGGGGGAACATACCTCTAAGGCATTTTTCAAAGAAAGCACATTATTCTGGTCTTACAGACTCTGAAGCAGAAAAATGGCTGATTTACAGCACAGCAGGAGTTCATAGCGGTTACTTCATTTGTGGTCAAAGCAAAATCTGAATGAAAAAGCAAAGTATTTGCATCCCATGTTAAGTTTGTAACCATGTTAAGATGTTTTTTTTTTACATTAGGACAAGATCCTCCTCCTTTTCTCTCTCCCCAGAAACAAAACACAAAGGCAGTCTCTGAAAGCTATTTGGATGTTCCCAACTAAATATTCATCTCCCACCCCATCCCCCAATTGATGTTCATTGCCTTGACATTGCTACACCCTCACCCATCTGGCTAGGTGGCAGTTTGCCTGTGCAGACAGCTATTGGAGAGACTCTTTCATTTGGCTCTTTGTGCCAAAAGGCATCATGTTACAGATGATCAGTGGTGCTTAAGCACAGGCCTTTGATTCCACCTCCTCCTTGGCACCGGGTCTCAGTCTCCCTGAGAGCGCCACTGCTTCTCTCCCTTGCATCCTGTTGATTTTGATGCCGAGCTGGAATTCAGATCAGTGACGTGAGTGCATCTTGTCCTGGATGTTCCCCATTCATTTCTGCTCACACTGCAGATACTTTCAGTGGGTGTGTGGAGGAGAAAAAGAGAGAGGTCTAGCAAGAACCTCTAGTGATGCATTAAAGAGTGCAGATAAAAATGACATCCAGGCTGAAAGCTGTGCTTTAAGAACAGCTGTGTACTCAAAAACCAATGCAGAGCAGCTGGTGCATTCAAAGCACACTTGCACCCTGCTTGTCTACCCAGTTTTAAGATACATAACCAATACCTCCTGAGACCAATTTATCACCACCATAAGAAAATAACACTAAAATTTTTATATATGCCTGTACAAAACTATGGAAAAAAAGCTCATTTTTTTGTAACATTCTCTGACCAAAATTGCTTAGGAAAAACAGTCATTACCACTAAGATGAATTAGGCTACAATCCAAATTCTGGCCTAAGAAAGCTTTCCCCACTCTATTCTCCCTGTCATCATCCCCCCCCAGCCCCCATGCTGCAATGTGCCAGGCATATTAAAATCTGATTAAAACTTATGTAATGACCATTTTCATGATTAAAAGCATCTATTTTTAAAAGAGCAGACCCTAGGATATTGACCAGAAGAACTCAATAAGCATCTGTTTTATTTTGGGAGGGGGTGTTACCAAAGGCATTTGTGAATGACATTATATTAGAAATTATCATTGGGGCGAACACAGCGAAGAAATTAAAACTAAGCCATAGTGTTCTGAAGGTGTGCTGCTCTGTTGCATAAAGTGATGAGTGTTAGATGGAAAAACAGAAGGAACTTGGAAGACTTTTCCTGGTCCTTAATCATGAATATGCAGTTTGGAATTAATGAATATGCAGTTTTAAAAATTAATCAATCAATTAATTAATTAAATAATTAAATAATTAATAGCAGCCATCTGATGTTCCCAATCAAAATTAGGATGGTGGTGAGAAGTACAGATTTGTTACATTCTTTCTACCATGGTGGGGTTTCAGGGAATGTTTCTTTTCTTGTGAACCTGTTGTTTCACAGAGCTTGCTTCTCAATCAACTGACCAATCAACAGTTTTTCACACCATGGAAAAATCCTTCTCAAAAATAATTTGCATGTTTTGTTCTTACAATCATATATAAAAAAAGAAAGTCTCTTTGAATTCTACGGTTTTATGAATCAGGACAAAATAAAAATCATCTTGACCTTAGCAGGTTTGAAAATTAGGTATATGGAACTTTAGATGAACAACAACACATGACATATTACACCATGATTTATTTTGCAAAGATCAAGCCAAAATGGAGACGTCATATGTGAAAAAACTAAGTACACCTTTACTGCTTCCATAGAAATTAAGAAGCTAAGTAGCAGCCAAGTGCTGCTAAGCAAATGCCCTCGAGTCATTGATCATCATGGTCACCTCCATAAGAGCCAAAGTTTTAGCAGTTTGCTGGTCTGGAGCATTCAGGTGTGTCTTAACATGCCAAGGAGGAAACGCATCAGCAATGATTGTAGAGAAGAAATTGTTGCTGCCCATCCATCTGGGAAGGGCTAGAAGGCCATTTCCAAATAATTTAAAGTCCATCATTCTACAGTGAGAAAGATTACTCAAAAGTGGAAAACGTTCAAGACAGTTGTCAATCTTCCCAGAAGTGGATGTCCAAGCAAATTCACCTCAATCTCAGATTGTGCAATGCTCAAGAGAAATTGCAAAAACCTCAAAAGTTACATCGCAAACCCTACAGGCCTCAGTTAATGTGACAGTACAATTAGAAAAAGACTGAAGAAGTATGGCTAGTTTGGAAGAGTTGTGAGGAGAAACCCTCTTCTCTCTAAAAAGAACACTTCTGGACAAACCACAAGACTTCTGGGACAATGTACTTTGGACAAATGAGACCAAAGTGGAGACATATGGTCATAAGGCACAGTGCCATTGTGGTGATCACCCTGCTTTGGTTCATGTTTGAGGTTATTTGCATGTACCAATGAGAGCTGTTGGGAGGTGGAGCCAGACAAACTAGAAGAGAGGGGTGAGTCAGATGAGAGGAGTCTTGTCAGTTGGAGTCAGAGATGAGAGTCTGAAGTAGAAGTTAGTCCGTGGGAGCTAGAGAGACTGGTAGAATAAGGAGTTAAGGGAGGCAGTTAAGACTCTGGAACATATAGAGAGTTAAGAGTGAAATAAGTTATTACAAATCTACTGAATATTCTAAAGTCTTTGAAGGTCCTGTTTATGTGAACTGTAACCAATAAACCTGTTTGGTTCAACTTTACACTCAGCATGGACCTCAATCTTTCTAATTAAACATAGTTGATGAAGATCAACTGGTGGCAGCATAAAGGAGTGAACATGCCGTGGTTAGTGAAATAATCTGGGGACACGCAAGGGGCATGTCACAGCCATGTTTGGCACAACCAAACATAGCATATCAGCACAAACACCTAATACCAGCTGTCAAGCACAGTGGAGGAGTAGTGATGATTTGGGCTTGTTTTTACAGCCACAGGACCTGGGCACGTTGCAGTCATTGAGTCAACCATGAACTGCTCTGAATACCAAAATATTCTAGAGTCCAGTGTGAGGCCATCTGTCTGACAACTAAAGCTTGGACGAAATTGGATCATGCAACAGGAGAAAGATCCTAAGCACACCACCAAATCGACAATGGACTGCCTGAAAAAGAAAAGAATCCAGGTGTTACACGAGCCCAGTCAAAGTCCAGACCTCAACCCCATTGAAATGCTGTGGTGGGACTTTAAGAGAGCTATGTATAAACAAGTGCCAACAAACCTCAATGAACTGAAACTACGTTGTAAAGAAGAATGGGCCAAAATTTCTCCGCAACAATGTGAGAGACTGATATAGTCATACAGAAAATGATTACTTCGAATTATTGCTCCTAAAGGTGGCTCTACAAACTGTTGAATCATAAGGTGGACTTATATCACACATGGCTTCTCCATTTTGGCCTTGTTTTTGTTAAATAAATCATTACACGGTGTAATATGTCATGTGGTATTGTTCCTCTTAGGTTGTATTTCCCTAATTTTCAGATCTGTTAAGGACCAGATGATTTTTATTATGTCCTGATATGTAAAACCACAGAATTTAAAGAGGGTGTACTTTCTTTTTCACATGACTTAATATACTTTCAAGTCTCTTCCAATGGATGGCAACCCTATGGATGAATGCCCTCCAAAAAGCCCTGTCATTAATAACCCTGCTGTGGTCCTACAAACTAAAGATCATGGGTCTCTCAACTGAGTTAATCCATGTAATACTTGATCTTCCTCTTTTCTAGTTGTCTTCTATGTTTCATAGCATTATTTTCTTTTCCAGCAGCTGGTATCCAGTAATGTAAAGTTACGTTGCGTAAGTCAGATGATGTCATAAGCAATGTACCCTCTAATTTTCAGCCCTGCTGGGTGGGGTTCGGCTTCTTTTACATATGACTTCACCCCAGCGTGCACAACTCAGCTCCCCCGCATGCAGGGTTCCGCCATGACCAAAACCAAAGGGGTTCAACGTGATTTCTGGACAGAGAAAGAAAGCTGCGTGGAGGGAAGAAGAGTCACACACACCTGTCTGAGAGGGAACCATGGTCATAAGCAATGAGTATAATAATAATCTTAGAATTTTGGAATAAAAAGTTTCCTGTTCCTTCCTTGGTACATGGTTCCTAGGCTCTCTTAGGATCTTTTTTAGCTCTGGGAGAACTTTGAGGACCCTGGGATGGAGCAAGGATTTTGAAATGTATAAAAATCTTAGTGACTATTCCAGGCAGCCATAGCAGAACTGGCAGTAGCATTTTTTGAACATTTAAGATTTCCCCAATCCCATGGGCACCAAAGGGTTTTCCCAGGACCAAAGGGAAGATATGGAAGCCTAGGAACCTTTTGAGGAAGGAAGGAATAAGAAACTTTTTATTATCAACATATAATTGCAACTGATGATGTAATGAGGCTTACATGGTGTAGCTTTGTGTCTTTAGAAAGTCGCCACCTGTTGCAAGTGTCTGGCTCTAGGCAGGTTTCCCTTTGCCCCCAGAAGAATATCTTTATGGTGTTAGATGATTCAAGATAGTTCCAAGGAAACATATTAATGGGCAAATTAATTCTACACATGATTATTAGAAAGAAATACAACTCATTTCCTGTGGCTCAGTATCAGAAGAGAAGAAGCCAGATGGCCATAAGGTGCTGGATGAATGATTTCTGCTGGAAGGCAGAAGGTCACAAAGGCACCCGCAGTTCACAGTATCAGTGAATCAGTGGCAGAAGCCCAGTGTAAGAACTATGTCCAGACAGCTTGGAGCATGTTGGGGACACAGGACCACAAGTGCTAGCCTTGTTCCAACTAAAGATGACCAACTAGCCAAACAGTCAACCAAAATCCATCCATCCATCCATCCATCCATCCATCCATCCATCCATCCATCCATCCATCCATCCATCCATCCATCCATCCATCCATCCATCCATCCATCCATCCATCCATCCATCCATCCATCCATCCATCCATCGTGCCTCCTTTCTCCCAGGTGGTGGAACTCAAGGCAGCTCACAGGTCATGAAGCAAAACTGAAACAAGATATGTGGATCATTAAAGAGTTATTAAGCATGCCTTGAAAATCATCCTCTGAAAGCAGATTTAAAAGAGTAAAATCATTAAAACCACACACACACACACTTAAAGGATATAATGGGAGCAAGTGTAGGGCATATAGCTACATTAAAATTAAATATTAAAAGGCTGCCTGAACAAAAAAAATTGCAATTGTCTCGTAAGGAGAGGAGAGAGGAAGCCAGCAGAGTCTCACAAGCAAGGGTATTGCGTAACATGACATCTCTATAACATCTCTAACCAAGATCAGGAATTTCTGATGGGGGCTGTTACCCATGTAACTTTGGTTATAGAAAGAAGGCTACTCTCATGTGTGCTCGGACCTGTGTCTGTTTTCTGTCTTCCAGAAGTATTTTTACAACAAGACTGTAAAACAAACATTGGCCTAATTACTGCACATCACCAATGAACATTTAGAATGTGCCACTGATATTTCATGTATGTTTCATTTAATTTCATTCTGTCTCTTAATGTCTGATGAAGTGGACGTGTCCACGAAAGCCTACATTAAAATATAATGGTTAGTCTTTAAAGCACCACATGCTTTTTTCCCTCTTCTTTGTTTTGTTTTGTTTCTTTGGATTTTGCCTGATATGCTCAGGATGCAAGGCGTCTTACAAACAATTTTAAAAAGAAGCATTAATAGCAAAAAGAAAAATAACAACACATTGACAATCTGAAAAACCAATTAAATATGAAACCTGAGAAAGTGTAAAGAATAAAACCCCTGGGGTGGGGGTTGCTATGTGCAACAGTGTCCTTGGCATCCATTTAACCTACAGGTGTGCTGGAGAACATCTGAAAAGGGCTAATAAGGAGTTAGTACTCCATACTCTGTCTTTTTTATTAGCATTAAAATATACTTTAGAGGATTTTTCCTTGGCCCTCATTTTGTATAGAGATGGCAGGCCCCACATATTCACATAGTAACAGCGCCACACTTCTCAAAGGAGCCCAAGTTCTGATGGGCTTCTGTTATATATAACACTTGTGTTTTCTCCCCTGGAAGAAGGAGATTGAATAAAACAAGCAATTACACTTCCCTTAATTGTTGGAGAGATCTAAATGATGATGATGATGATGATTGGCACTAGACATTTGAGCAAAGCTTTCCCGAAAACCTCAATTATTTATATTTTGGAGAATGTTTAAGAAACATTTTTAAAGTAAAATACGGAGGCTTTCAGGCAGCAACTAACTGAGCACCACGATTCCCTGAGCTTGACAAAAGTTACTTACTGTTTGGTCTACACCTCCCAGAATCCCCAAGCCAGCACGATCACTAGGATCTATAGTCCATAAAGGTAACTTTGGAAAGTGATGCTAATTCCATCAAAGTCTATTTAGTGCTCGGCTGCTAAGTGTTATGTATAATAAACCAATGAGAGAATATGCCCGCTCTGAACTATTGACCACTTTTTTCCAAAAACCATCATTGCTTAACTCTCAATTATTATTCTAAACATGAATGCTAGCTGACAGCAGAATTGTAAAAAAAATCAGGTCAGGTCTCACGACAAAGAATGCACAACAGGGACAAAAATATTACATATGCAAATGATAGAGAATAATCAACCCTCTCAAATTTATCTGCCACAGCTAAATGCAATGCACAAGATAATGCGCCAGGTTTAGCAGAAGGATGGTGCAGAGTAGCACATGTGTTGTTTAGTTTTGTAAGAGCAACAGTGATGCAGGTGGAAAATAAACCTTTGTGACTGATTTTAGCCATCCAGTAGAAGTCATGTTTTGCTTTGAAGTTATGCTTTAAAAGTCAGACTGATGCTCTTTGGAGATTGATGCTCTTCAGGGAGAACATTAGAGTCCTTTCATGTTCTAAAAAGCATCCTTTCTGCTAGTGTATGGAATGCTGTTATAACCTCTATGGACTATATGATTTGGCCTAGTGGGTAGGGGATCCTAAAGGAAGGGTGTGTAGTTTTGAAATTTTGGTAACAAAGAAGAAAAAACTGAGAGGGCATGATTGAGAGATTCATGCCAGAGAGCAGAAATTTGGATTCTAACAGCTTTAATTTAAGTAATGGCATTTCAAAATGTTTGTGAAGGGAGGACAAAATATCTTGCAGTGGACCTTGTATATTACCGTATTTTTCGCTCCATAAGACGCACCTTTCCATAAGACGCACCAAATTTTTAGGAGAAGAAAACAGGAAAAAATTATCTGCTTTCTTCTCCTAAAATTTGGTGAGCCTTATGGAGAGGTCCATCTTATGGAACACACCCTAGGGTCCTAGGGTGTGTTCCAGGACCCTTTGGAGCCTCCCCCTGCCTCCCTCGGGGGCGAGAGGGGGTGAAATCGCCACCTTCTGGGGCTCTTCTGAAGTTTCCCAAGCCTCAGAAGAGCCCCCAAAGGTGGTGATTTCATCCCCTCTGGCCCCCAGGGGAGGCAGGGTCAGTCTCCAAAGAGTCCTAGAACACACCCTAGGACCCTTTGGAGACTCACCCTGCCTCCCCCGGGCGACAGAGGGGGCAAAATAGGCAGCTTCCAGGATCTTTTCTGAGCCTTTCCAGGCTCAGAAAAGGTCCTGGAAGCTCCTGATTTTGCCCCCGCTGTCCCCGTGGCGGTGGGTGGGTGGGAGCCTGGCAAGGGTCCAAGGGAGCCTCCCACCCCCCCATGGGACCAGGGGGGGTAAAATCGCCAGCTCCCGATTTTACCCCCCCCGGCCACGTGGGGGTGGGTGGGGGGAGGGTGGCATGGGTCCAAGGGAGGGTCCCTTGGACCCTTGCCACCCTCCACCCCCCCCCCATGGGACCCGGGGGGTGTAAAATTGCCAGGTTCTGGGAGTGTTTGGAGGCTCCCCAAGCCTCCAAACACTCCCAGAAGCTGGCGATTTTAACCTCCCTGGCCCCATGGGGGGGTGGGAGCCTGGCAAGGGTCCTGGGAGGCTCCCTTGGACCCTTGCCACCCTCCACCCACCCCCCCATGGGACCAGGGGGGGTAAATTCGCCAGGTTCTGGGAGTGTTTGGAGGCTCCCCAAGCCTCCAAACACTCCCAGGAGCTGGCGATTTTACCCCCCCTGGCCCCGTGGGGGTGGGTGGGGGGAGGGTGGCATGGGTCCAAGGGAGGGTCCCTTGGACCCTTGGCACCCTCCACCCACCCCCCACGGAGCAGGGGGGTTTTAAAATCGCCAGCTTCTGAGTGTTTGGAGGCTTATCAAGCTTCCAAACACTCCCAGAACCTGGCGATTTCGCCAGGGCTGGCCCCGTGGGGGGGTGGAGGGAGGGTGGCAAGGGTCCTGGGAGGCTCCCTTGGACCCTTGCCACCCTCCACCCCCCCCATGGGACCAGGGGGGGTAAAATCGCCAGGTTCTGGGAGTGTTTTGAGGCTTGGGAAGCCTCAAAACACTCCCAGAACCTAGCGATTTTGCCAGTGCTGGCCGGTGCGTGGGTGGGAGGAGCGTCGCAAGGATCTGAGTGAGCTTCCAGGACCCTTGCGACGTTCCCCCCACCTGGAAGCTGGCGATTTCGCCGGTGCTGGCCCCGTGGGGGGGTGGGGGAGCCTCGCAAGGGTCCTGGAAGGCTCACCCGGACCCTTGCGACGCTCCCCCCCACGGGGCCAGCAGCGACAAAATTGCTGCATTCACACCATTAGACGCACTGACTTCCCCACCCACATTTTGGAGGGGGAAAAGTGCGTCTTATGGTGCAAAAAATACGGTATTTCTGTATTTTATTCTAGGTTTTTAAATTTTCCCTTGTTGGAATTACTATCATTTGTGACTGGTACCATTGAAGAGAAGGTTCTGAAACTGGTTGCTGGACTTTAGATATAAATAGACTTTAAGTAGGGTTGACATCAAACCCAGATGGCCAGCTTTACCTGGAGACATGCCACCTGCTACTCATTTCATCTCACAGTTGGGCCATCTTTTAGGCTTTCATTTAAATAAAGCCAGTCTTTATCCCTTAGAGAACCAGCCAATTGTTTGGTGAGAATCAAGGCTTTCTGTATGAAAAGCCATCCACCATTTGACAGAATTTCACAGTGATTCTTAATCACCGTGTAAACTAGAGACTGTGGGTAAATGTCGCAATTATGGGAGCGTTTGGTCTTTAGCTGGCCTGCAAACAGCTGAAAGATGTTTGCAGAACTGCTCCGAAACAGTGCATAGAAAGGAATCAAGCACACCAGAAGATTATGAGAGCTGTTGTCCAAAAATAAAATAAAATAAAATTTCCCATGCTCTGATATTATTCACCTTGCCACGTTTACTGCTTTTGCGGGGAGAGTGTTCGATGGCCCTAAAAGTTTCTTTCAGCTCTGCCATTCTATGAATGTATGACTTCACCCCCCCACCCCGAAAACATCACATTCTATTTTATCTTTCCCAGGTTCCCAGGAGCTTAGGTATGTGTGCTGCCCTGAGGCAAGAGAGGGTTAGCATGAATTGGAATGTGGAGGGGTTTAAATTATTGGCATTTTTTGCTTTTGAAGGGTGGGTGAATGCGAATTTTCAATTTCTGGAAAAATGTTCCAAACAATTATTACGAAATTATACAGTGGTGCCTCGCTTTACGAGTGCTCTGTTTGACGACGAAATCACATTAAGTTGAAGATTTTGCGATCGCAAAAATGATTGCAAAACGATGTTCCCTATGGGGAATTTCACTTTGCGATGATCAGTTCCCTGCTTCGGGAACCGATCATCGCAAAGCAACGATTTTCGGCCAGCTGATCGGCGGTTTCAAAATGGCCACTGGGTGAAACACATGGCTGCCGGCTGTTTTCTGGCACGGATTCCTCGCTGCACGGGCAGAGAAAATGGCTGCACTATGGAGAATCTTTTTAAGAGTTTTAAGCCCATAGGAATGCATTAATTGGGTTTTAATGCATTTCTATGGGCTTTTTAAAATCGCATGATGACATTTTCGTTTGACAGCAATTTTTGCAGAACGAATTAACGTCGTCATGCGAGGCACCACTGTACTTTTATTTTGAAAGAAGTAACCCTGATCTACGTATTTGTCTTCATGTGACTCTTTGGACTATCTACTCAAATATATATCCTACTACATTAAATGGTACTGTACAATTGCACTAATTTCACATGCTAGCAAGGTTATGCTCAAAATCTTACAACGTAGGCTTCAGCAGCATGTGGACGGAGAACTCCCAGAAGTACAAGCTGGATTTTGAAGGTGTAGAGGAACTAGAGACCAAATTGCTAACATGCACTGGATTATGGAGAAAGCCAGAGAGTTCCAGAAAAACATCTGCTTCTGCTTCATTGGCTACGCAAAAGCTTTTGACTGTGTGGATCACAACAAACTATGGCAAGTTCTTAAAGAAATTGGAGTGCCTGACCACCTTATCTCCTGAAAATCTATATGTGGGAAGCAATAGTTAGAACTGGATACGGAAACACTGATTGGTTCAAAATTGGGAAAGGAGTATGACAAGGCTGTATATTGTCTCCCTGCTTATTTAACTTATATGCAGAATACATCATGCGGAAGGCTGGGCTGGAGGAATTCCAAGCCGGAATTAAGATTGCCAAAAGAAATATCAACAACCTCAGATATGCAGATGATATCACTCTGATGGCAGAAAGTGAGGAGGAATTAAAGAACCTGTTAAGGAGGGTGAAAGAGGAGAGTGCAAAAATGGTCTTAAGTTCAACATCAAAAAAACTAAGATCTTGGCTGCTGGCCCCATCACCTCCTGGCAAACAGAAGGGGAAGATATGGAGGCAGTGACAGATTTTACCTTCTTGGGCTCCGTGATCACAGCACATGCTGACATTAGCCACGGAATTAAAATAATTCTCCTTCTTGGGAGGAAAGTGATGACAAACCTAGACAGCATCTTGAAAAGCAGATCCTGAAGCTGAGGCTCCAATATTGTGGCCATCTCATAAGAAGAGAAGACTCCCTGGAAAAGCCCCTGATGTCGGGAAAGTGTGGGGGTAAGAGGAGAAGTGGATCACCATCATCCTGCCCAGAATGAAATACAAGGTCCAGAGTGTGCCCTGCTATATCTGTGGGGCAGAAACCATTTGGGACAGACCCATAGTTGTCATGGAGGACATGAAGTCCTGAGATGCTCCTAATGTTGGTCTTCGCTTGGACATTAAAGTCCCCAGTACTACCAGCCCAGCAGACTCCAACATCACCCCCTATACCAATTCAGTTCCCTCAGGAAGGAAGAGTGTTGAGCAGCAGGGTGGACAGTACACCAACAGAATTCCTATTCTGTCCCGGGCACCCACCTTCACATATACACACTCAAACCCAGAAAACAGTGGGACAAGGCACCTGGTGAGGGGGATGGAATCACGATAGACTACTGCAACTCCACCACCTCCCCACCCCCCACAAACAAAAAATAAATGAGCAAACAAAGCAGCTGAAGGGGGTGAAGGCTTACAAAAGAAAGTGCAAGCTTGGGTGTTTTCTAGCTATAATAGAATATTCCAGTGATTCTCACCCTTGGGTCCCCAGTTGTTCTTGGACTACAACTCCCAGATAGCCTGGCTAGCACAGCCAGTGATGAAGGATTCTGTGCTTATATAACATCCCATAGCACTTAAAGCGGTGTCTGAATGGTTTACAATGTAATTATGAAGGGTACACCACCCAGCAAGATGGATACTTACTGACCTCAGAAGAATGGAAGACTGAGTGATTAGGTACCTGGGATTGAGCCCTGGGTTGTGAGCAGAGTTTTGGCTGAAGAGCTGAAGTTTAATTACTGCACCACGAGGCTTGATGTAAACCGATCCTCTATTCCTAACTCCTACAGTCAAGCATTTCACCTGGAAATTTCCAGCTGAAGTTATACTTCAGTGTTTTCATAAGCTGAGAAGGGGCTCAAGCCTCAACCCCTGACTCTTTCTCATTGGGGTATTAGCTTTTTGGACCCTCAGTTGTTCCTCATTTGGATGACTTGTTACTGAAGCCATGAAACAAAACCCTGTTTATGGAACAAGACTTCATTGTGCCTTCCTTACCTGCATAGGAATAACACTGAAGGAGCACAAAGATCTCATTGGCCGTGTGTTTCTTCCCCTTGATATAGATAATAATTAGTGGAAAGTCTCTCAGTATTAATGGAGGAGTGTTGAAAATTTTAGGTTTTGATATTCATAGGAGAGTTCTACTAGGATTTCCAACTCTGTATCAAGGAAAAGATGATGATTAGATACTGTATGTCATGGGCTAGTGTTCTTTAGCTGGCATCTTAGAAAGGAATGTGGCACAAGAAGATTACCATGTCTTTATGATAGTGGCACTGTGATTGCAAGACTGCAGTTCCTGTGAAATTTCCGCCTGGTAATGAGGCTGTATCAGGTTCATGCTGAACATTATGATTAACTTCATCCACCTGCATTTTTGAATATGTATGAATGAACTATAAGGAGCTACTTGTAAGTGCAGCTGCCAAGTTTAGCATCTACTGTTTCATCATAATATCACATTTTCTAGAGTCAGCAGTAAGTTATTTTGGACAGTATATGCCAAGGAGACTGGGTAGAAAAGGAACAGGGAGCCTGTGATAATAGGGCAGAAATGAAATATTTCAGAGAGCCTATCAATGTTTTGAAAGTGCTGGATTCTACTGCACTGATTAATCTTTCACCAATTTTCCCATTTCTGATTCAGAGGCAGGTGGAAGGGGAACTGGATGACTTTTGAATTATCTTCTCCCCACAGCTGGTGCCAGGATCTGCTTGTTTTCCCCTTCCCTTCTTCGTCTCGCTGCCCTAGTACTAGGATTGCTAGGTAACTAAAGAGGGAGGGGAAAGAAGCAAGGAATCTGCAGAGAAACTAGAGGACATTTTCAGTTTAGTCTTGTTTTCAGTTTCTTAACATAGCTTTGCTCTCTGCCTACTGGGAATCTGGATGGCTAGAGCAGAGCTGCCTTAAGAAGCTGGAAACAAGGCTGAACTGAAAACTTTCTCCAGTCTCTCTGCTGATTTGCCTCTTATTTTTTTACTACCCCCCCTTTTTCAAATAAATAAAGAAACTGAACAGGAAAGGAAAGAGGGAAAGAAGCAGATCCAGGTATCAGGTGTGAAAAGGAGACAATTCACATTGTTTACAGGCTCCAAACAAGGCTGATTTTCTCTTCTGCTGACTTCTGTGTAGTCAGCTGAAGTGAATTAACCCGGGGAAACCTGGCTTTCAAAGTGTGATTTCAAAGTGGATTCTTTCATATCTTTTCCTGCTGTATAGTTGCACCCCAAGAAAGAGGTAGGGGTGGGAAAATCTCAAATTTTTTCTCAGGAAAGTGTTCTGTGAGAAATGCTACCTCAGCACCAGTAGCAGGGTGCCTTAGTCACCACTAGAGAGGGGGATGAATATAAAAACAAATAGCTTTTTCCAATAAATATAGCTGATTCATTAAATATTCATTGATCCATATTTGTGGGTTCCAGAGACCCCCCCCAAATATGAAAGGATGAATATTTACCTGTTTTTATTTGTCCTTCGTACTGAAAACAAAGAAACCCCAAAACACTATTCTGCCTACGAGCTGCCGATCAGCTGATCTGTGGCAGATAGACAGCTGCCACCCAATACCATAGCTTACCCCCACCCCTTCCTTTCCCTACCTTATGCCCACCCCATTCCCACTGACACCCTCTTACCTTAATCACTGCTGCTGAGATTGGGCCTCGGAGCCATGCATGTAAAAATTGAGACTGGCTGCCCTTTGCAAAGATGGTGGTTGCAGCTGCCATCTTTGCAAAGAGCAGCCAGGATTCCCTTAGCCTGCCTTAAGGGAATCGAGGCTGCCATTTGCAAAGATGGCAGCTGCAGCTTCCCTACCCTAAATTAAGCCACAGCCGCCATCTTTGCAACAGGCAGTCAGTCTCCTTTTTTTACACGCTGTGGCTGCAAAGGCTGGATGGAGACCTTGGCAGTAGCTATTAAGGTAAGGGGGTGTTGATGGGAGTGGGGTGGATGCTAAGATAGGGAAAGGAAAGGGGTGTGGGAATAGGCTGTTGGGGTGGTTGGCTGTGAGGTGTGTGTGGCTGCCTATGGCCTCTGATCAGCTGATTGGCAGCCGGTAAGTAGAATGAGCTTCTGTGCCCTGTGGTAAACTCTCCTGGGGCGGGGAAACCAATTTGTAGGTGAATAACTTGTCTGACATCCAATCTTCACCAAAGTTGGCAGGTATGTTGGGGAAAGACATAGGAGGCTCCATTGTGATTCTGCAGTCTCTACCTGGGGGGGAGCTTTTCTGGGGTGGCTCTTTTTTTGACTATATAACTTGGGGGCCCATGATCCAATGTTCACCAATCTTTCAGAATTTGTAGGAAAGTGTCTGAAGAAGCTTTCCTCCAAATCTGGTGTCTCTAGGTAGTTGGGGGCCAATGTTATAGCCATTTAAAGTGCAGATGAATATTCATATATTCCTATTCGTTGATCCATTAACCTTGATGAATAATGGATCAAAATGAATTGCCTTTTTTTCATTTGTCCCCATCTCTAGTCACCACCCTTACCCTCTCTACAATCTTCTAAGCTGGGAGGAGCATTGAAAGGGTTCCTTTGTAAGCTTAAATTCAGGCCTTTCTTCCAATGTACCTGATGAGCAAATCCAGGGACTGCCCTTCCATGAAGCCTTTAAAAAACAAACCAAAACACTTTTGCAAGGTCTCAAATAGCTGTTTCTAAAGGGTTGTCCAGGACTGGGACAATCCTGAATTGCAGTGATTATGAGCTCAATTAAACATTCTCACAGAAGGCACGTGTTTTAAATTGCAACTCATGAAAATGTGGGTCATCTTTTCTGTTTGTTTGTTTTCTCTCCATATTTTAGAGGGGAAAAGGAAGACAATAGTTCATGTCTTATCAAAAGGAAACAGCAGATTCATCCATTTAGATTATAAAGATGTCACAGGCTGCAGAAAAAGCATTCATCATATTCCCTCAGGTCCTGAAAACTTGAAAGGAAGACCATTTCTTTTTTACCAAGCCATTTCTCTAAACGTTTGGATGTGTTGTCACCACAGCCATCTTTTCAGTGCTAAATATGTGAAAGATTCCAGGGGCAACAACAGTGACATGGATGACAGTCGAAAGGGTTCAAAGAATGCAGTTCAGTTCATTTAAGGCCATTTTAACTTTCAATTTCTCATAACCATTTATGACAGTTGGCCTTTGTTTTTGCTGTTGAGGCTTCTCTCTCTGCCTAGCTGGAATATAAAACTCTTAAATCATATTTGGGAACATCAGAGTAATTGAGGGCAACAGGTAATGATTTATTACCACAGGAATGTTGATTATGTAGGCCATGCTGATTACAATGCAAAAGTCTGTCAGGCTAGGCACTGGGTTGGGTCAGTTCACAGTGAAATGTGTGATTCAGAAAACAGAAAATAAATCATCGTAGTTTCTTCATTTGTCAATCTAGCATCTGCACAAGCATTCCCCCCTTGCTTGAGTCACAAAGAAGCTAAATAAAACTTGAAACATGCTGATTGTAAATCTTGTTCTGCCCTCCCTTTTCTAATTCTGCTGCTCCTAGACAAGCAGAAGCTGCTGCTAAACATGTGCATTATTGATAAGCTGTCGGAGATTTTTTTCCCTGCCCAGCTTCCGAATTTTTCTTTATATTCTCCAGCCTCCCTTAATTGAAAATAAAGGCTTTACATGACTCTCATGATGAGTTGAATGGAAGAACATGTTCTAGACTTTGGACTTGTCCCCTATAGCTGTTAAAGAGATAACTATAGAGATTCTTGATCAGTGCTTGGAAGCACTATGAGAGTTCTGGAGAGACGACAACTCTCAGAAATCTTGTGCATAGCCCATGCTAATTCAGGGATTCTGATATATGCAGACAGAAATGCAACCTTTGCAGACACTGTTCTCGTAGCACCACTCCTACATGAGAAGGTCTTTGCAGTGAAAGCCATCAATTTCTGGAATGCCTTGTCCTATGAAAATCAAACTTATGAATCATTTTAGCAAGGCCTGCCAAGACTTTGAACTAACAATCAGCCTGAAGAAAAAACAAGTCATGGGCCAGAGCATGGACTCACCTCCCTCTATTACCATCTCCACGCAAGAACTGGAGGTTGTTCATGACTTTGTGTACCTTGGTTCAACGATATCCGACACCCTCTCCCTAGATGTCAAGCTGGATAAACGCATTGGCAAAGCAGCTACCATGTTCTCTAGACTCACAAAGAGAGTATGGCTTAATAAGAAGCTTACGGCATATACCAAGATCCAGGTCTATAGAGCCTATGCCCTGAGCACATTCCTGTACTGCAGTGAGTCCTGGACACTTCATGCACGGCAGGAGAGGAAGTTGAACACATTCCATATGCATTGTCTTTGACACATTTTTGGTATCACCTGGCAGGATAAAGTTCCAAATAGAGTACGTAGTCCTAGAATTTGTAGCATGTATACATTACTGAAACAGTGATGTTTACATTGGCTCAGGCATGTTGTGAGAATGGCTGATGGTCAGATTCCAAAATCTCTCCTGTATGGAGAATTAGTGCAGGGAAAGTGCCCCAGAGGAAGACCACAGCTGCAATACAAGTATATATGCAAGCGGGATCTGAAGGCCTTAGGAATGGACCTCAACAGATGGGAAACCTTAACATCTGGGTGTTCATCCTGGAGGCAGGCGGTGCAGTATGGCCTCTCCCAATTTGAAGAGGCACTTGTTCAGCAGGCAAAGGCAAAGAGGCAGTCCTGAAACCAGCAGAATCCGGGAGGTGGAGAGGGGACAGATTGTATTTGCCTTCAGTGTGGAAGGGATTGTCACTCTCGAATTGGCCTTCTCAGCCACATTAAATGCTGTTCCAAGTCCTCTATTCAGTCCATGTTACCATAGTTTCTCGAGACTGAAGGATGCCTACAAGATGTCCCATGGAGTATGGCTGGGACACCTATAGTACTGTGAAACAGTAGCATTTAGATGGACAATGTATGCAACAACAACAAAGAAAACAACAAACCAAAACGAAACCAGTTCATTACACAGTACTATAGACGCTGTTAACAGTACTACAGCATCTGTGGTACTTTGTAAGGAACTGGTTTCACTTTGGGTTTTGTTGTTGCATACACAGTTCTTTTCACACTGCTGTTGCCAACAGATTCATGACATGTGAAAAGTATTGCTATTTTCTGAAGCCATAACCTGTATAACACAGTAAGATGCCCCTTTTCTCTCTCTAGGATTCATCTGCCTAAGCATTTAAGATTTGTTAAGAATGTCAGCAATTCTCAACCTTTTTTTGTGTGTGTGTGTGGCCATGACCATAAATACAATATGAAAGTAATATAGGATGAATCAAGACAGTATAAGTTGCGTAACAAACCTTATAAGATGGTGTGTGAAGAAATGTTTCCAGTCTGTGGTCCCCTTCAAATGTGCCAGGGCCCCCCAGGGGGAGATATGACCACTCATTGAGAAAAGCTCCATCATCACATATCTTTTATGATATCCTAATCCAGTGGTACTTAGATTGCTACAAGTTAATTCCAAGCTGCAATTTTATAAAGTAAAAAGCATCTAAGGTGTGACATGGAACTAACAGGCCAAATGTAACTCAGCCTGTTTTTGTACTTCCGACTTCTTCGTCTGCCCCTGCTACAATAGTTTCTGAGCTACTAAATTGTGATAATGCAGCAGCAAAAAGAAAGAAAAAGAAAAAAAGACTACATTTCCTTTGAAAACAAGGTCTGTAGAAGGCATGCAGAATCACATTCTCCAGAGCGCGGTTCTGCTTCAAAATAAGATGCATGCTCTTTGTTTTTGAAGAAAAATGGGGCATCCCCTTTCCTACATTGCTGAAGCTTGGTCTCATGGAAACAATAAATATGGTGGCACTGTGAGTGGGAGCACTTCATAATAAGGGGGGGGGGGAATTGGCTCCCACTCACTAGATATTACCCACCGCTCATCTAAGACTGCTCCAATTTACTTCAGCCCTTAGATTTCTAAATACTGATTTGTTTCAGTGAACTGCTTGATTGTATATTCTCAAAAACTTGCTTTGTTTGCTTTTACTTTGTTTTGTTAGGAAGGTTCCTAAGTGTAAACTGAAACCAGCTCAATACTAGGACTGTGCTCTGGTTCCTTGATTTAAGGGCACTTGGGGGCTTCAGAAGTTATCCCTTTCTGGGCCAATGAGATTTAGGCCCATTCAGTTTGATTCAGTTCCTGGATGAGATGTGAGTCATGAATTCAGACCACCAGCCTCTCATTGATTTGGGAAGGAAAACCAAAATGGCTGGAACTTTTCTGTTTTGAAGATATTTCACTGCCTAGAATAATAAACCAGGTAAACAAATTAGCAAGCAAAGGATTAGGCCAAATTAAATCACCACACAAAGCAATTTGAAGAGAAATAGAGGCTTAACAATAACCAACAGTTCCCACCAGTTCTGTCTTCTGCTGATTGTTTTGCCAACCATTAAATTAGGAAGGACTTTTGTGAGATTATTTCCTGTATAACTTTGATTATATTGTTTCTTGTACAAATTGAATACACGCAGTTCCTCGCTGAAAATACTGGAATTCAATGAGAAACTGAGGCTTAATACAGACAAAACAGAGGTGCTCTTGGTTAGTCAGAAGGCAGATCATAGAAAAAGGATTCAGTCTGTGCTGGATGCGACTACACTCTCTCTGAATCAGATTTTCAGGTTAGGTATCTTTCTGGATTCATCTCTGAGCTTGGATGCTCAGGTCTTGGCAGTTGCTAAGGAGGTGTGCCAGTTGTATCAATTCCTGGAAATGTCTGACTTGGCTTCAGTAATATATGCCTTAATTACATCCCAACTGAATTACTGTAATGAGCTCTATCTGGGGTTGTCTTTGAAGAGTAGTATTTGGAAACTTCAGCCGGTCCAAAACAGTACAGCTAGATTGCTGACTGGGGCCAGTTATAGGGAACATAAATCTTCTTTTCTCCCATGGCTTCATTGGCTACCAGTCCATGATTCAAAGTACTGGTGATAACGTATAAAGCCTTATATGACTTGGTTCCAGAATATCTGAAATACTGTATCCTCCTATAAAGCTTGCCTTTGCTTTAAGCTCTGTGGGAGCAGCTCCTCTTGCGTATTCACCATTTTCAGAGGCCCATCTGGTGTGTACACAAGAGAGGGCCTTCTCAGTGGTCATTCCCAAGCTTTGAAACTTCTTACCAAGAGAGGCTAGGTTCGTACCTTCACTGCTCTCCTTCTGACAGTAGGTGAAAACCTTTATTTATTTATTTTTTAAATCTTAGAAGGCCTTTGGCCTTTCAGAGTCTCCATTTATAAGATCCAGGCTAATGTGTTTTTCCCACCATTGTTTAAAGTTATATCATTACTACTATTTTAAATTGATTTTAAAGAGTTAACATTCTAATTGCATTTCAGTCATACGGTTTAACTTAATTCCATTTTAATGTTTGTAATTTGTAATGGTATTGTTTTAAATAGTCATGTTGTGTCTTTGGTCCCAGTTCTGAGAGAAAGGCATCTAAATGGGAAATAAATGAATGAATGAATGAATGAATGAATGAATGAATGTTTGGACAGTGGCAGTAAAGTTCTTGCCTCAGATTGCTTTTAAGAGTTACAAATGAGCAAAATCCAGTTCTTCCTCTGCTGTCCATACCATCATTTTGCATTCGCACAATCCCTCCCTGTCAGCACAATGATTGCAGAGAGCTGGCAAAATTCTTACTAGCTGTTAGCTTTCATCATCAGATCACACCCTCCATCATCATTTTCAGATCATCTGTCCACACAGTGTAGCTTTTTCATGCTCATTTTAGATCTCCAAATTGTAAACCGGTCTGAAATATTTTGCCCTCCCAACCCCGGAATAAAGTGTGAGACAGTGATATGGGTTAAATACGGGCCACACTTTTTAAAATATACATTCAGATTCAAAATTTTCATTCTTTGTCAAAAGGAGGGGGCCTGCTGTAGTGCAGAAACAGTCAAATGACGTATCTAAATACCCCTTGATCAATGAAGAGGAGAGTCCCCGGCCCTAGGTTCCAGCGATCTTAAAGACAGCAAGAACCTGGCTGGCCGCTAATAAACACCCCAGACCTCGAGCCCTCTTTATTTAAGGGCTGTTAGCCTGGAAATGGCCCAGTGCATCTTCACATCACAGGCACTGTAATCGCACGATCCGCAGTGCCAGGCAGTCAGATGCGCATAAATGGGAAACTCGCTCTCACCCCTTTTCGCTATCACCTCCTAAACGGGTGTATTTATTTATAAAAAACAACTTCCTGTGCTGACACGTGCTGGCATGAAAACTGTGGCACAGCTGTCCCCTATGAGCTGTGGACCCTCCGCAGAATTACTGTTAAACCCCTAAGTAACAGAGCTAAGCTAAACAAAGGAACAGTACACGAAAGAGAATGCTAAGAAAAATTAAGAGCAAACTCATCCCAAGGAGGGAGCTGTTGCTCCTCCGGTCCTGAAATTCGATTGTCCGACGATTAAGAAACAGCCTCCTTGATCCCGCTGCATTTGTATAATTCTGTAAGAATAATAATTTGCATCCAGGTTGACACCAAAATCCTCAGAAATTCTCCTACAGCACACCCTTCTTGCTCGGCTGCCTGAAAAGAAGAGGGTAGTCTAGAGGGAAAAAACTCGTAAGTACCTGACTTTCCACTCCCACATATGAGCCACATGAGACTAATCCATCTCGCGATATCCCGGGTGGAAGGGATATCCGAGGACCCTCCAGCGGCTCGAGCATTTACATCAGTGGTTCTTAACCTTTGTTACTCGGATGTTTTTGAACTGCAACTCCCAGAAACCCCAACCAGCACAGTTGCTGGTGAAGGCTTCTGGGAGTCGCAGTCCAAAACTCCTGAGTAACCCAAGGTTAAGAACCAGTGATTTACATCACCCAGAAGTGGTCTGGGCCATTCCACTTTGATCTGGACCTCACACAAATCAGGCAGAATCAATTAATGATTTGAGATTTGGCTGAAGATGATGCACACCACTATTTTAAGGCTGTAAAATCCTGTTTGAATGCCTGTAGCCTCCCTTCACTTTCTGTCTTAAGAATGTAATGACATTTGAACTCCATAATTTAAACATTAGGTAGTCCCCACCTTATATATGACCCAGTCTTATTAAATGTTCTGAAGAACTGAGAAATTTACACAATATTTTGTTACCTTTGAGTTGGCCTAATAAAAGTATTATGCTAATTTGGGGGTTTTTTGGCATTTTTTGAACATTTTTACAACAAGTATTCTGAAAATTGCTTTACTAACACTTCTGGATTTGTTTCCTTGATCACTGAGATTATTATCTGCTTCTGTAAGCATCTTTGGGTGAAATCTCTACCTCCTTGTAAACATCTCTAACCCATTCATCTAAACTTTCACTTAGTCATCTATATTTTTTCTGTTGACCTCTTTGCCTAAATAGGTTTCTTCTGTGTATGTGCTCTTGAAGCCCTAGATGTTCTGATATTAAGACTGTGTTTTATGCCATATTCAGCTGCATTTAGGAAGAATCTAGGTCCTTCAAATATTAACAAACCTCCTGGGCTGGGAGAGAGGACATAAAATGTTTCAAAGCTTTATAAACTATCAGCACAGCCAAACACTGGTTGCAGATCAGAACATGAAATCTCCAAATATATATCTCATGATCCACCAATATCTTAATTAAAGCACACTCCTGCTATAAACCAATTGCACCAGACATCAGGCTACAAACAAAGAATCTGGCAGAGTCATCTCTGAGTCAAACCATGTTAGATATTCCATTCTCTACCAACACACGCAGCAACATCTTCAGTGGTACAAAGTAGAGAAGCAGACCTCCATCACTTGAGGTGCTGTCAGTTGTCAAGCAACTCAGCACTAAACTTTATAGCAACGGAGTAATGACCTGGAAAAATTAGTTGCTGCATTACATTACCCAACTTTCATCACTTCGTTGTAGTCCATTAAACAGGCAGACATGTTGGAGCTCATTTGTAGTGCCTATGCACAAGACAAAGTCTGGAGAGAGAGGTATCTTGGCAACCACAGACTGCAAGAAGAAATCCCTCTGGCAGAGAGGGGCATTAGGCCAACAAGAAGATTATTCTATTCACAAAGAATCATAGTAACTACATAAAGAGGTTGCCTGTATAAAGAAAGCATATTGTTGAATGTGCAAGTGCTCCTTGCGCATCACCACGGCAGGGCAGGAATCAGCTGGCACTGGCTACTTTCCTGAGTGTCACACAGTAGCATGAACTATGTCAGTGGGTTCACTTCCACAGCTCTACCTTTTGTGATCACCACCTGGCCAAGAGGAGAAACTGTGATCTTATTAGGGTAAGGGTAAGCTGTCCCAATGTTCTTTGGCTGCAGCACCTAGCATTCATCACCATTGGCTATGATGGCTGGGTCTGATGGGCATTGCAATCTAACATCTGGAAGGTCACCCTTTGCTCACCTAATCATTAGAAAAGGCAGGCAACCAAAAGCATACAGTCCCCCATTGTTTTGGCTTCCAGCATGGACACAAGAAGCTGTCGGCAAAAATTCCATTACAAAATGACCATTTTCTGGGCTTGTATTGTGTTACATTGTTATTATATACCTTCAGGTCAGAATCAATTTACTGCAGCCCTGATAAGGTAAGTAAGATATTTACTGAGTGGTTTTACTAGTTCCACACCCCCACTGAACTTCCATGGCTGAGTGGAGATTTGAACACAGACCTCCAGAGTTCTAGCTTGTTACTCTATCCACTACATCATACTGGGTTAGATGGTTATATTTTACCTGCACGCTATTCTTGTCAGTTTCCTGTTTTGATTTAACACTGTTTCAACATCATGATCCAACTGGCCCCATCTTTGCTGTCCTTTGGCAAGCAGACAAAGACCTTTCTCTTTAGGCAAGCCTTCCCTCAGTAACTAGCTACCTGTTTTTTTTTAAGATGGATTGTCATACATTACTGCTTTGACTTGGTTTTTAGTACCACTTACCATGTTTTCCATTTCTCGGAGTGGCATTTATTTTTCCCCTCCTTTTAATATTTGTATACAGTGGTGCCTCGCTTGACGACGTTAATTCGTTCCAGCAAAATCACTGTAGAGCGAAATCGTCATCAAATGAAATTTTAAAAAAACTATTGAAACACATTGAAAACCATTCAATGTGTTCCAATGGGCTGAATACCTGCTCATCCAGCAAAGATCCTCCATACGGCAGCCATTTTTTGATGCCTGTAATGCGAGGAATCCATCCCTAACACAGGGAGGAGCCATTTTCTTCAGCCTGTGGCCATTTTGAAACCCGAGAATCAGCTGTTTGCTGATCATCGTAAAGCGAAAAATCAGTTAATGCTTAACATCGTGAAGCGATCGCAAAAGCGATCGCAAAAACTTCAATGTTTTAAATGGATTTGTCATAGAGTGGGGTAATCGTCCAGTGGGGCATGACTGTACTTATTTTTCTTAGCGTTAAATATTATCTTTTAATAATGTAAATCAATGTTGTATACTCATTGTTTTCATCTTTAAGTATTATCTTTCAATGTTGTAAGCCACCTTGGGTCCTTTTCAAGGAGAAAGGTGTAGTAAAAATATTTTAAATAAATAAATTTTGAGGAGAAATTTTAAAGCCCTAAGAGATTCCTAGATGAAGCAGCAACTTTCCTTAGCATTGGGCAATTTGCACATTTGTACAAATCTAATGAATTCTGTGCAAAAATCAGAAATTTTGCAAAACAAACAAACCACCACACATCGTTTTCACCATAGTTTGAAATGCTTGTAATTTTGTCCTTGCACCTCTTAATCTCTTGCCTCTTACCTTCCTTCAGTAGGGAATTATTGAGAAAGAAATGAAGACTAGAAAAATTGTCAAAGATTTATACAGAGGTGCCAAATGTTTGTTGGAAGTGTGAAGCACATGAGGGAAGCTTTTACCATATGTGGTGGACTTGTAGAGTAGCAAAACAGTATTGGATAGCAGTACATACTCTGTTACAAGAAATACTGCTTTGTAATGTTACACTAACCCCAGAACTGTTTTTACTGAGCATTATACCAGGCAATATAGATAAGACAAAGAACTACCTCGTTTTATATATGTATAGTCACTGCAGCCAGAATTCTTCATGTTATGAATGGGAAGAAATCAGAGATGCTGAAGCAAGAGGAACTCATGATATGGGAAGCAGCAGAAATGAATATTTTATCAGAAGTGCTGAAAGATTGTCCAATACAAAAGGCAACTGAATGATGGGATTTATTATATAAATGGCTTGAGTTACCAGATAGTGCTTGAATAACATAGATTTAAACTAAGATATAACTGTAAGTTAAAACTTGGAGGACAATCAAATTGTAGAAAAGCGAAAAGTTGATTTGATATTGCAACATGAATAGAGTGGACGACAGTACATCTCCTACCCCTCCTTTTTCCTCCATTTCCCCCCTTTACCTTCTGTACCCCTTATGTTATCCCAAGTTGTCAATAAAAAAAAGAGAGAAAGAAATGAAGGAATATTAAAGTTGATGTGCCAGTTTCTTACTTGGTTTTTTTGCCAACCTATACTAGAAACACCTACAAAAAAGCAAAAGAAAACAAATTCAAAGTAAAAACATAAGACTTTCTCATGACACGAAGAAAATATCTTTTCCTGAAAACCTGGTTTCATTCAGAATGAAGAGCCCTTTCTCGCCTTTGCTACGAAGTACAGTAACTGTGCTGTTTAATGAAAAGTTCCTACAAAATCAGTACATTCCTTTGTCACTGGATTTTCAGGCTTTTGGCTTTGTTTCAGCTTCTGCATGACATATATCATGTGCAAACCTTTCCTGGATGACAAAGTTTACCAGAGGGAATTGAGGGAAATCATCCAGGTCTGAGGGGGCTCTTTGAAAGCGTCGACACCCTCAGAAATGAGAGTGAAATGCTCTGCCGTGTACTCTTTCTCTCTTGCCACCTTCATACTTGAACTGACCTTTTCCTCACACTCTAAATGATAATTGCAGGGCATGTTCAATAATACATGTTGGTGAGGACAATTTCACACCACTCTGTGTGAATATAATGAAGGGGCTGTCAAGAGAAAACTCTGCAGACCAGTGGAGCGCTTGAGTTATGGAAGGAAAAGCATAGCTGAGCTTTTTAAGCTCAAGCTTGTTTTCTCTTCCATTTGGAGTTGTGCAAATAAAGATGAAAAAGATGCATGGTTGCCTATTTGAAAGAAATCAGGCTATACAGTATATTGAAA
The DNA here is from genome assembly GCF_051106095.1 of Pogona vitticeps. NCBI lineage: Eukaryota > Metazoa > Chordata > Lepidosauria > Squamata > Agamidae > Pogona > Pogona vitticeps. Next base: position 107,114,162 of record NC_135784.1, read on the forward strand.
TAAAAATGCAGGAAAAGTTACAGGAGACCCTAGCCAATGTTTAGAGATCTATAGCTCAATGAATCTGTCTTAATGAACATATAGAGGTACATGTTGAGTCACATAGATGCTGCTGTCTATCTGTGCATACAATTTGTCTAATTTATATCCCATTCATTTTCTGCTAAAAATGCCTATAAAGGCAGTTAGCAATACCAACATTCAAATTGAAATGGGTATGCTGTGAAAAAATAAAGACACATTTGAAGCGCGTATAAAACCTTCAGCGACATGCCAGCTTAAATGGCAAAGACATGAATACAAATGCATTTGCCCACCAGCGGAAGGACAACAGGGAACTAACCAGTCCAAACCCCCTTGGCAGGGAGTTCCAGAGGATGAGAGCAGACATCGAAAAGACACTGTCTTGTGTCCCTCCCAAATATGCCTCTGATGCTATTAGGACTGAGGGAGATGCCCTCATGGCCCACCTTCCATTAATACGTAGCGAATTAAGCGAATCGGTGTGACATAATACAATCTTTCAAATAGGCCGAACCCTGGTTCTATAGAGCTCTATAGGTTGTAGCAGCACTTTAAATCAGGCTTGGAAAGACTGGTAATCCATGGAAGTATATAGTTGATCTCTATAACTGGCCACAACTTAGTCACAGCATTCTGGATCAACTGAGGTGTTCAGACAGCTTTCACAGGCAGGCCCACACACCACAGTATAGCAGCCCAAACAATTTTGTTGTGTGACGTGCTTTCATGGAGAGGTTTGGTATCTTCAGAAATGGATACAATTGATTGTAACACTGCCTGGCCAGGGGAGCAGGTTTTGAGATGATCCACAGGAATTGTCAGAAAACCTCCAGCCTTACTTAAAAGGAGACAAGCTTATTGGGTAGCTTAAAAAACACAGGTGTACCCAAAGGATTGGAACGGACAACAGCATGGCTCACAAGCCAGTGCAAGAAGTCTGAGTACCCACTGAGTAAACAAACAATCTTTATACGTTTTTGCCTGTTTATAATTATCGGTTGCAGCTGGGTTATTATTATTGTATGATAGTTTGAAGAGTAATTCACACTGGTTTCTATACTGGTATCCCACCATGATAGGCTCAGGTATGCACAACCAAAGTTAATAAGCTTGTTAATGGCATATGATAAGCAACATCTGCCTCCAATTACCTTTGTGTTCCCAAAACATACTGCAGGTTGCACATTTTTTGTCCATTTCTGAGTCATGGGGACATTGGAGCAACTCCAGCTATACAAAATGGAGGGCAATAAATCAAAAAGGAAGATAGACAGCTCCTCTAAATATTCAGTACAACACTGATGTACCTGCCATACTTATGAAAATCCCTATTCTCTCATGAAACCTGAACCTCCAGGTTAAATGCTGAAAGCAATTGTGCACCCAATCTGGAAACCTGAATCTTGAAGAAGAAGTTATATCTCTGTTCCCTGCTCTGCCTTTCAGGTGATCAAGAACACCGTGTTTCCTTTGGATTAACCTTCATTTTGTTCTCCCTCATCCAGGGCCAGATATAGATTTGGAACAATCATTCTCATGGATTTTGATGGAAAGGCTAGAGAAATCTGGAAATTATCTGTGTAGTGTTGGCACAGGAACCCTCCATCCCAAGATTGATGATAAGGATGTGAAGAATACCTGCAATTTTTCCTATCCTTGAAGGAAAGCAGTATATCAGCACATCCAGACACCCCACTGAAAAGTGGTGAACTGCTCTGAGAATTTTTTACTCCTAAACCTATTTCATCAGCACTGTCCTGAACAAACAAAAAAGCAAGCCAACAAAACACAAACAAAACCAAAAATCCCTTTATGAACAGAACACAGAAGATTTTAAAGCAAAATATGTGTTTTTAATACAAAACCACAAAATAGTAGGCATCCTTCAGTCTCAAGAGACGATGGTAATGTGCTCTGTATGGAGGTCTTGGATCAACGTTTAGTGTGGCTGAGAAGGCCAGTTCGAGAGTGACAATCCCTTCCACACTGAAGACAAATACAATCTGTCCCCTCTCCACCTCCTTGATTTTGCTGATTTCAGAACTGCCTCTTTGCCTCGGCCTGCTGGACAAGAGTCTCTTCAAAATGGGAGAGGCCATGATGCACCGCCTGCCTCCAGGCTAAATGCTCAGACATCAAGGTTTCCCATCTGTTGAGGTCCATTCCTAAGGCCTTCAAATCCCGCTTGCAGATATCCTTGTATCGCAGCTGTGGTCTCCCTCTGGGGTGATTTCCCTGCATTAATTCTCCATACAGGATATCTTTTGGAATCCAACCATCAGCCATTCTCACAACATGCCCAAGTCAACATAGATGGCGTTGTTTCAGTAATGGGTACATGCTAAAAATTCCAGCTCGTTCTAGGACTACTCTATACAAAAACACAAAATACCTGCCAAAAATCATCTAGAAGGGAGAAAGCTTTTTCATTTTTCATTGTTACCTGTGTGCACGTTATCACTGCACTCTCATGTACTCTCTTGCACAAGGCTGCATTCCAGCTTATCACTGTGCTTTTGTTAGTGTGCAACAGAGCAAATCAGCATTCTACAAGGCAATTTGAAAAACGGGGCTACCCCAAACAAAAAATTATAACTTTGAAACTGGACCTTGGGTCAGCACCAGATTTGGCATACATGTTACAGACAGTCTGTTCTTGCTGTATGCCACATTCAGGAAAAAGGGGCAAAGGGTTTCTGAGTTATGCTCTTTTTTTAATAGTAAAAAGGTTTTACCCCCTGTACATAAACAAATGGCTCTAAATGTCCCCAGATTTAAAACAAACCAAATAAATTTAAAATACCAGTCTTGTTCATCTTGAAAGAGAATTGTTGGTCTCACCCACTTCATTTACTCAGAAATAATCCAAGCTGCAGGGGCTTCAATACTGATCATCAAAATGCCTTTGTTGTGTAATACAATAAAACAGCTGCACTCCCAAGCAGCTATAACGGACACCACATGTGGAATGTATAGGGAATATAGATAAACTGGTTTTTGAATAATCAAGGTTAAACCAAGTTAGCTATGAGTCTTAATTTGTATTAATATTCATGCTCATTTTACACTAAGGTTTACAGTACTGGGGGGGGGGAAATCAGGTGTAGATGTAATAAAATAATATTATTTGTCTTTCACAGTTAATGCTTTTTCTTTCTGACCTTGAAACAGATTGGACACTGAAACAGCAGAGAACAGATTTAGCTTTCCACTTGCTTCATATGTAGTTTGAGGCTGTGTTCAGAGGCAATTTAGTGCCATGCTGGTGCATTTACATTTCCAATATTTTGCTGGAAATCTTCAAGTTAAATCCTTGGAAAGCTGCTTTCAGACATTTTGCTTTCACAGCATAGCAGAATATATATTCACATTACAGTTTACACCTCCATCCAGCGTCTGCTAGAAACATTTATATTTAATGCTAAAATTCCCTTGCTTTGGTTTGAGATCATCAACCAGTTGATCACAGAGACCACGATAGTTTCTTTTATAATTATGCTTGCTGAGCAGAGCTTTAGAATTCTCCATGGATACATGTTAGTTTACAAACACATATTTACAAAAGTAGAAAATGCCATAATGAGCATCTCAGACAAATCCTTTAAATGTCCAAGATATCTGTGAAGTAAAAACAGGTTTTCTCCCCTCAGTCAATAATAAATTTTTAAATTAAGAAGATTTTAGCCGATATGTCCCTGGGTGAATACTATATTTCTAAGAATGAGAATAGACATTTGAGGGTTCTCTTAGAGCTTTAAGGTTCTTAACACTGACCTTTTGACTAAAATCACAACACATTCCTTCTTAATTGACAAATTGATTGAAGAATAACTGTCTAATTTAAATAGTGACAAGCAAATTCTTCACTAATTGACAAATCATCAACACTTTTGACTTCAAAAAAAAAATAAGTTAATGAGCAGAGTGATAATGTGTTGAGTTTCCAGGCACAAGTGTCCAAAATGCATCAACTAATCAGCGCACCAGTTTAAGCAAATTTCTCTCTTGAAATTTCTCCCTGACTCTGGAATTCCCTCTCATAAGAAGCTAGAATGGCTCTATCTTTGCTGTCCTCCTGAGATCAGGCAAAGACCTTTCTCTTCAAGCAGGCTATTCCTTAGTGATTGGCAGCCCGAGAGGATTTTTTTTTATTGGATTGTTGTGCTCTGTTGTTTTAAATGTGTTTTAGTATTGGTTTTATTGACCATTTTTAATATATAATACTTGTTTAATTTTAAAAAAAATATTTGTATGCTCACTGTTAATAGGTTTTTAATATTGCCTTTTAATTGTTGTAAGTCACCTTGGGTCCTTTTAAGGAGAAAGGCGGGGTAAAAATATTTTAAATAAATAAATATATACATTTTTTGAGGTGATAACCACATATCTTAAAGACATACTGCTGTTTTAGACAGTTAATTATGAAACAGTTATATGTCAGGTCAGGGAAAGGACATAAAAAGAAAAACAAAGCTGCAAAATAGCACTGTGAAACAGAGAGCCAACTTCTGCTTAAGGTAAGTAAGACTCATTAAGGTATATATGAAGATGGAAACATATGTGCATACGCCTATGGATACAAGCAAGCTTGGGGATACAATGATCCTTGCAATACAGTGGTCTTTGGTGGTGGGCCTACAGAAGACAAATGACAGCTGACTCACCACGGAAGCCCCTAAGCTTGCTAAAGTGGCCCAACCATGGAAAGCCTAGAGAGAGCCTACGATATGTCACCCTGAAAATGTTCAGGCAGCCATTTCACATTCAAACAGAATAGAGGGATGATGCTGCATCACTTTTAGGCTTACATTTTTTGCATTGTACTATTGGGATTGTATCAGGGGAATTTGGATGGATGAACGTATTCTTTTTTGTGTGGGCTTTCATAGTAGCACGACAGGCTATCTTCCCCTCTTTCTACTTTCTTTCTTCTTTCTTCTAGCTGCAGTACAATAACAAAACAAAACAAAAATTCCAAACCAACAAAAACAAAACAAAAAAAGGAGCCTGCCACTCTTGTAGACTGTTGGCAGAAGTAAGAGTATTTAGTAATTGAAACCAGCTAATCCGTTCAAGTTAGACCTTTAGTGCATTGATCACCACTGGAAATAGCATCCATTGGTGTCTTGCCTGGTCATTTTTCTAGAAGCAGAAAATTTGTAAATAAGAACCCCAAAAATTTGAAACAGATATCTGTGCCAGGTCTGCTTGAGGTGAATTTAAACAAACTGCCCCTGGGGAATGCAGTCTCAAGCCTCACCTCTGGCAGATTAGTGTATAATCTTAAGGACCACACAGCATTTTCCTAATTTTTTCTTGCCCATAATAAATTTCAGATGGGACAGAGATGAATTTATTTAACATTCATAACACACCACAGGATGTTCATAGATAAATTCCAAGGCCAGAACATTTTCCATCAAAGACATGAATAGAAATGGGTCATCAACTTTAACGTTTGTATTTTGCCTTCAGCATTGACATTCCAAATTGATAAGTGCTGTCCAGAGTAAAATGGCTGTATTTCAAAGAATAACTTGTTCTTATAAGACAGCGGCACTATTTCAGAGCTTGGAGAGAGCCTACTGTGCTGCTCAAGACATGGGTGGTCACTCATCCAAATGTTCAGATCTTGAATGCACATATTGTGGCTCACCTGCGACTAGCTATTTTTTTTTTTTTTGAATAATGGAAGTACAACAAAAGTTACAATTCTAAAGCAATGTAACAAGTGAGATTGGAGTTACTTTATTTTCACAAGCAACGTTCTCTAGTTGTTTTCCAAAACTGCTCTGAAAGAGCAGGATAAGGTATGTTGAGAAATGTTTTGGCATGTTTTATATCACCCTCTTATCAATTCTTTTTTTTCCCAAAGAAAGTACAAGGTGAGAAAAAAGCAATGAGCAATGCAAGAAGTAATGCAATATGTTACTTCTTTTCAAACTGCTACCAGTAATAATAATGGTTTGCCTTATGAACACTGTAATAGGGATATAAATTCTGTCTTCTTTTGTGTTATGTACAAGGACAAAGAATTGCAACTTTTCTTGTAGGTGACAGCACAAGGAATTTCTGGGCACTCCTGACAGATTTCTCACACTGGCTAGAAAATGATAAGGGGGAGGATTTTGTGTGTGTGTGTGTGTGTTTGTGTGTGTGTGTGCGCGCGCACGCGTGTGCGTGTGCACGCTATTTTTCCATGAAATTGTTGGACTTGCAGTATTTCTGCCAGTCACAGAACTGCACAAGTTACTGTAAGTGTAATGACTGCCACCTTCTTTAGGAATTTGAAACAGTCCATGGACTGTTTGCATCTATTTCTGTAACTATCTGCTGCTCCTTCTGTTTTTGCTCTCTGAAATTCAAAAAAAGGTCAAGTATTTTATTTATTTATTTATTTATTTATTTATTTATTTATTTATTTATTTATTTATTTATTTATTTATTTATTTATTTATTTATTTCATGCACCTGTATACCTTCCAGTTAGTGCTGGGCACTACTCAGGGCAGCTTAAGTAAAAAAATAAAATAAAATAAAGACAATATAAAATAATATAACAAAAGAAACAGCTAGTCACACACAAACAAATAATCAAATAAATCAAAATATAATTCACACCTCAGCTCATAAATCAAATTAATCAAACGGTGGTAAGACAGGTGACGCTGGTATAGGAGACCCATAAAAGCACTCAGAGAGGATGCCCTCAAAGGCTTCCGTAAATAGCCTTGTTTCGAGCATCCTCTTGAAGGCTGAGACGGAGGGGACCAGGCACAGCTTTACTGGGAGCTCATTCCAGAGCGACAGAGCCATAACCGAGAGGGCCCAGTTTCTAGCAGCCTCTCTCAGTGTGGGAACATGTAACAGCATGGGCAGAGAGGAATGGCTGTGTGGGCAAATGTTCTTGGGGAAGGATGCTCCAATAGATTAGCGAGGACCCAAACCATGGATGGATTTATAGGTAAGAACCAAAACCTTGGACCTGGCCTGAAATGGCATAGACAGCCAGTGCAAGCAAGCCAGAACTGGGGAAATATGGTTGAACATGTTTATATTCTACACCAGTCTGGCAGCCATGTTCTGCACCCACTGAAGTTTCCAGGTCAGTTTCAAGCAAAACCCATGCGGAGAGTGTTACAGTAGTCAATCTTTGAGAGCATCAGCACCTGGACCAACATCTTCACACACACTCATGTCCAGGTATGGGCACAACTGGCTAATCAGCACAGTTGGTTGAAAGCTGACTTGGTGACAGCCACAATCTGAGATTCTCACAATATGTCCAGATTATAAACTAAATTCCTAAGAGAGAGGGTTACGCCATCCATGTGACTGACAGTTCCCTCTCAAGCTGTAGTATATGGACTCAACCTTCAAGGAAGGATCAGAACCAGCTAAACACCAGAACTCCAATCCCCACCCCTGACAGTCTTAGAAAGATACCACAGTTGATGGTATCAAAAGCAGCTCCCACCTCATCAGCCTCCCTTAAATGGTCATCATGCAATGTTACCAGTGTTGTCTTAAGACAGCCTGAAACTGAGGAGGAATGGATCTGGGCAGTCCTCCTCCTTTTCCAGGCATGTCTGGAGCTGCCTGCCATAGCCCATTCAATCAGTTGCCCATGAAGGGAATATTAGTAATGGGCCTAAAATTATTTAGGTTATCTATTCCTAAATTCAGCCATTTTAAAATGGGCCATATGGTGGTCTCCTTCACACAACTCTCCCTCAAACATTTATTATGTTTACAGCCCAGTCCACGATGACCCTATTAACAGTTTTCAAGATCCACTATAGGCATGGATCACATACAGAGGTGGTAGGTCTAGAGTGTGCCAGGACCCTGGGCATCTCAGTGTTACAGGCTGAAATCAAACCAACTGGGTCAAGGAGATGATGCACCAAGGACCCCAACCAATCGGCTGGACTGTCTGTGGAATCCAGGTCATGTCATATGGCCTCAATTTTTGGTTTAAAAAAGACTGTGGACTGATCCTCAGTGAAATCACTGGAGTGAAGCCATTGTTGACCAGGGTTATTGAGGCTGAAACCATTTGGAAAAGCTCAGCTTACTGATTTGCAGCTTCACCAGTGATCTTAATATTAAATGCCTTTTCCCACCAATCTTAAACATTGGAATATTTCTCGGTTAAAGTCCTTACCACAGCCAAATTATTCCTTGATGGATCTTTCCTCCAGTGAATTTCCAACCATCTCCTCATTAACTTCATATATCTCAATGTTAGAGACTGAAAATATTTCTTTACCCAGTGTGTTGTTAGTCTGTGGAACTCCTTGCCACAGGATGTGGTGATGGCATCTGGCCTAGATGTCTTTAAAAGGGGATTGGACAGATTCCTGGAGGAAAAGTCCATCGCAGGTTACAAGCCATGATGGGGATGTATGATCCCCAGGCTTCAAAGGAAGGTACTTTGAAATGCCAGATGCATGGGAGGAGTATCAGGAGACAGGTATCTAACTGTCTTGTGTGCTCCCAGAAGCATCTGGTGGGGCCACTGCGAGATACAGGAAGCTGGACTAGATGGGCCCCTTGACCTGATCCAGCAGGGCTCTTCTTATGTTCTTATGTTCATAGACCAAAGTTTCTCCATAAATCTCTGTATATCTCTTTGCTTCACTTACAAGACATAGCCATTTGTTGTATGTTTTAATTATGAATTTAATGTGCCAGTGTGAAGAAAAGGAGGAAATACTTCTTGAGGGTCTGCACAGTCTGGAGAAAGCATTTAAGGACAGCATCTGCATAATTCCTCTGCTTCATATGTACACAACCCTCAGATGATCCAGCCTGCATTTGCAAGTCCTGTTTTCTGTACCATCTTCCAAAGCAGCCTCATGCAGACTGCATTGAGCTAATCAAACCTGGACATTGCCAGAATATAGACCATTAAAGAGAGGTTAACCCCTGTCCAGAGATGGACATAGGTTGACCTCTAACGGAAGCTGCCAGAAATTGTTGTGTGCTGCTGAGGCCACAAGACACAGCAGTGGCTTCAGGAGAACTCAGAAGCTACAAATCTGCTCTTTTAGGGGGAGAGCAGTGTTACATACAGCACTGATGTTACCTGTCTGTCATGGGTTTGGAGGGAAAGTTCCATCCTATGGGGAGTGGAAGGCGGGACATCAGGAGGAGGGGCTGTACTGTATAAATATGTGATGCGTGTGTGTGAGATGCTGAGAGACTCTGGGTGAAGAAGCAGCAGCTGGGAAGAAGAAGCTGTTGTGGGAGTCTGTGTGTCAGACAGGGTACTACTGTGTGTCAGAGTACCAACCTGATAGGTTCAGGTGTCTGTTGGTTAGCCAGAACTGATAGGTTCAGGGTCTGTGCTTCAAGTTAAGGGTTCTGGGTGAACCAAACTGTATGCTTGTATGTGTGAGAATAAGCCACGTTACTTTATCCTATTCACCTGATTGTTTATTTTTCCCTGTGTGTATTTTAAATAAACCTTATTCTTTTTATTGTTTAAAAATCCATCCCTGGTCTGTGTGACTTCTTAAAGGGAATGGTTGGTGGCAGCTTAGTGTAACTGTGTGACAGATCCCAGTAGGTCTGGGTTTGTCACATTGATTGGTGTCCAGCGTGTGGGATACGACTGGTCCAGTTGTCCAGCGGTCCAGCAAAGCCTTGGCAGGTGTGCCCAGAGCAAGGGGGGTCTAGTCAGGGACAGTCTGAGGCGCGTAGGTAATCTTCTAGGTGTACCTCACGGGGAGGTGCGCTAGTAGAAGAACGTGCCAACTGGGGAGACTTAGATTAAGGTGCTCTGAGGCAGCCTAGTTTTGGCGGGAAAAAGCTGAGGCAAAATCTGCGTAGTAACAGTGAGCTAGCTTGCCAGCTGAGAGGCCCAGCAGAGGGGGGTAGGCTCTGACTCGATACTGTTACAAATTTAGTGCTGAAGAACAGCAGCAATCTCTAGGGAGAGCTGGTTCTGAGGCAAAAAGGAAAAAAGTGGTCGTTTTATTCTGAGGCTTGACTTTTTAAAGCAGCCTGGTCTGAGGGGGGATTATGCCCTTGACTCGAAGCCAGATGGCCGAAATGAGTGAAGTGAAAGACCCCCAGATTGACCAAGGTTCTGAGGATGAATTTGGCTCAGTGCAAGGTGACAGCACAGGAGAGCAGAACCCAGAACTCAGAAAATTGATCCTAGTCCAACAGCATGAACTGAGGATGAGGCAATTTGAAATGGAGGAAAGGGAGAGGCAGGAAAGATTGGAGAGAGAGAGAATGGCGTTTGAATTAAAGAGATTGGAACTGATGAACCAGAACAATAATAATAATAGGGATTCTGAGGGAAGCCAATTGTCTAAGGCTGACCTGAAGAAATTCCCTGTGTACCACAAGGGAGATTGTCCTGAGGTGTTCTTTTCCTTAGTGGAAAGAGCGTTTGTGGACTTCTCAGTGAGGGAAACTGAGAAGATGACCATCATGCGATCTTTAATCAGTGGTAGCCTGGCTGAGGTTTATGCCGAGATGCCTGAGGAACTGATGAGAGATTTTGCAGAGTTTAAAAAACTGGTGTTTGCCAGACATGGGATAAATGCAGAGCAGCTGAGACAAAGATTCAGGTCCCTAACCAAAAAACCAGAACAGACTTTTACCCAAGTGGGGGCCCAATTGGTGAGGCTGCTTGAGAAATGGCTATCGCAGGAGGGAACAGAGACCTATGAGCAGCTTAAAGACTTGATAGCACTGGAACAGTTCTATTCAGTCCTGCAAGGGGAATTGAAATTCCAGGTGAGGGAAAGGAAACCAAAAACTGTGGCAGCAGCCGCAGAGATCGCGGATTTTATTTCCCAAATAAGAAAGCCCTTGGGTGAGGGGAAATCTGTGGGTAAACCCAAAGAAGCCTACAGCAAGTACTCTCAGGGACCAGGGAAAAGCCAGCAAGGGGGAGGGGCCCATGGTGAAGGGAAGCCCTCAGACATGAAACTAAGACCTCAGAATTTGGAGGGAAAACCCAAACAAGAGGAGAGAGAATCAAAATACACCAGAAAATGTTATTTCTGTCAGGGAAAGGGTCATCTAATCTCAGAGTGTGAGAAATTAAAGCAGCTAAAAGGAATGGTGCCTCAGAATTCTAGTGGGACCAAGCCAAAAGCTGTGTTCTGTGTCCAGAAAGAGCAAAGCTCATTGTCACAGAGGGAGCCTGTTGCCATGGCTACTCAGTCTGGAACAGCTACCTCTGCTGATCAGGCTGAGGAAAATGGTCCTCTTATAGAGGTGAAGCGCTGCTTGCTGGTAAAAACAGATTCTCAGTTGTTTGAGACAGCCGGGGTGGACGTAGGAATACTTGACCATCAGTATAGGGGGCTGCGGGACACTTGTTCCCAGGTAACCCTGTGCCATCCAGATATCATCCCTAGGGAGTTTATAATCCCAAATGAGAGCATGAAGGTAGCAGGGATTGAGGGGCAGGTAATCTCTCTGCCAGTAGCAGAGGTACCTGTCAACTTTCAAGGCTGGAGGGGAGATTGGCGGATAGCGATTTCATCGACTCTGCCAGCAGCCGTGCTCGTGGGAAATGACCTGGCTGAACATGTGAAACGGGTGCTAGTGATTACACGCTCACAAGCCACCACAGGGACAGTTCAGGGGGGTAATGATGAGCCAGAGACGGAAGCAGAGGGGAGTTCAGAAGCTGTGGTGGAAACCTTAACCACAGACAGCAGATTTGGACAGGAGCAAAAGGCAGACGCCACTCTCCAAAAGTGTTTTGAACAGGTGACTGACGCCCAGCTAACACCTGAAACCCCAGTGAGATTTCTGGAGAAAAAGGGGATTTTATATAGAGAAACCCTGAGGAATATCTCAAAAGGGGGAGATGGGATCAGAAGTCAGCTGGTGGTACCTGAAAAGTATCGCCCCATGATCTTACAAAGGGGGCACTCTGACATGTTTGCTGCGCACTTAGGAGTGAATAAAACACAGCAGAGAATCACACAGAATTTCTACTGGCCTGACATAGGGAAGCAGATCAGGGAGTTCTGCAAACAGTGTGATGTGTGTCAAAGGCAGGGGAATAACCGCGACAGGACCAAAGCAAAGTTGTGCCCTTTGCCTGTGATTGACACTCCATTCAAATGCATAGGGGTGGATATTGTGGGACCTTTGCCCAAGGCCACAAAGAGGGGGAACAGATTCATCCTAACAATTGTGGACCATGCCACAAGGTATCCTGAAGCCATACCCTTGTCTAACATTGAAACTAACACAGTGGCCGATGCGTTGGTGGGGTATATGTCCAGGATGGGATTTGCCTCAGAGATAATCACAGATTTGGGCGCATCGTTCACATCAAAGCTCATGAAACGCTTATGGCAAATCTGTGGAATTAAGCACAAGGAAACCACTGCCTATCATCCGGAAAGTAATGGGTTAACTGAGAAGTTCAATGGAACTCTAATGCGCATGATTAGGGCTTACTTGGCAGAAAATCCAAACAATTGGGACCAGAAGCTGCAATCCCTTTTGTTTGCTTATCGATCAGTGCCACAAGCCAGTACCGGGTTCAGTCCCTTTGAACTTTTATTTGGGAGAAGGGTGAAAGGGCCCCTTGACTTGATCAAACAAAATTGGGAGCAGATCACCCAGGATGACCCACAAGATGTTGTGACAGATAGAGACTCTTTGAGGAAGGACCTAAAGAGAAACCTAGAGCTAGCAGCAGAGACCCTGCAAGCTCAAAAGGTCAGAAAGAAAGCCTGGTGTGTCCAGAGAGCCGGGGAGAGGCGCTTTAACCCAGGGGAGGAAGTGCTTTGGCCTAGGCTCTGCAAAGAGAATAAACTGCAGCTGGGTAGCCCAGAAAGAAAATACTTGGGTCACATGGTAGGGGGAGGAATGATAAAACCCCTGGAGGCCAAAATAAAAGCTGTTCGTGATTGGCCTAGACCCAACACCAAGAAAAAAGTCAAATCATTTCTTGGGTTGGTGGGCTACTACAGAAAGTTCATCCCGAGGTTTAGCGAGATTGCGGCTCCGCTGACCGATCTGACGAGGGAGAAGACTGATGACAGCATCCCGTGGACCAGCGACTGTGAGGCGGCGTTCCAGAGGTTGAAGGAGGTGCTCGTCCAGTATCCAGTGCTGTGTGCTCCAGACTTCGACCGGGAGTTCATCATCTACACCGATGCGTCTAACAGCGGGGTAGGAGCAGTTCTGTGCCAGGAGGATGAGAATGGTGACCAACATCCAGTGTCCTACCTGAGTAGGAAACTTCAAAAAGGTGAGAGACATTTGGCAACCGTGGAGAAGGAGTGTTTGGCCATAGTCTACGCGATCCAGAAGGCCAAGCCTTACATCTGGGGAAGACATTTTATTCTGTGTACTGACCATTCACCATTGCAATGGCTAAAGACAATGAAAACCCACAATAGCAAACTTATGAGGTGGGCTTTAAACCTACAGGACTATGACTTTGAAGTGAAGGTGGTCAGAGGGTCAGTGAACTGTGTTGCTGACGCCTTATCAAGAAGACCTGAAGAATGAAGACGGCGAAAGAACATGGACTATGTGTATATAATGCTGATAAAAAGTAAAATGTACCTGGTTTTGAATTTGGTTTGTATTAATAAAGGTAAATTGATGTACTGTATATGGTAAAATGTTTAAATGCATATTTGCTATGGTTAACTTGGAGTGTAAGTATGAGTAAGTATAATATGGTATGTATAACTGTTTTTGTGTATTTTATACAGGTTGTTTTTTGGTGAAAAGCACCTTAGCTTTCCCCCTACAAAACAACTTTTAAAGAGGGGAGGTGTTACATACAGCACTGATGTTACCTGTCTGTCATGGGTTTGGAGGGAAAGTTCCATCCTATGGGGAGTGGAAGGCGGGACATCAGGAGGAGGGGCTGTACTGTATAAATATGTGATGCGTGTGTGTGAGATGCTGAGAGACTCTGGGTGAAGAAGCAGCAGCTGGGAAGAAGAAGCTGTTGTGGGAGTCTGTGTGTCAGACAGGGTACTACTGTGTGTCAGAGTACCAACCTGATAGGTTCAGGTGTCTGTTGGTTAGCCAGAACTGATAGGTTCAGGGTCTGTGCTTCAAGTTAAGGGTTCTGGGTGAACCAAACTGTATGCTTGTATGTGTGAGAATAAGCCACGTTACTTTATCCTATTCACCTGATTGTTTATTTTTCCCTGTGTGTATTTTAAATAAACCTTATTCTTTTTATTGTTTAAAAATCCATCCCTGGTCTGTGTGACTTCTTAAAGGGAATGGTTGGTGGCAGCTTAGTGTAACTGTGTGACAGATCCCAGTAGGTTTGGTTCACCCAGAACCCTTAACTTGAAGCACAGACCCTGAACCTATCAGTTCTGGCTAACCAACAGACACCTGAACCTATCAGGTTGGTACTCTGACACACAGTAGTACCCTGTCTGACACACAGACTCCCACAACAGCTTCTTCTTCCCAGCTGCTGCTTCTTCACCCAGAGTCTCTCAGCATCTCACACACACGCATCACATATTTATACAGTACAGCCCCTCCTCCTGATGTCCCGCCTTCCACTCCCCATAGGATGGAACTTTCCCTCCAAACCCATGACAGACAGGTAACATCAGTGCTGTATGTAACAAGCAGCTCTTCCTGGGATAACTCCAGGGACAGCAGTAATCTATCTTGTCTGGATGAAGCCACAGTTTATTGGTTCTCATCCAATCCATTGTCATAGCCAGACATGTCCCACTACATGCATGAGACAGAAGGCTTCTGAAGGGCGCCAAGGACTGGTTAGGTGGCATATAGAGAAATGTATCTGAAGATTTCAGAAAAGCCAATAAGGACATTGCCACTCCTGGTCCAGTATCTGCTGCCTGAGGAAATCACGTCTTTCTGCCTAATAGTAGAGCCAACCCTGCTTCTACATATTGTTATTACCAATCTTCCTCTCTTTCTGTTTTTTTGGACAGAGTTTCTACTTTTCCTCAGACCACAGAAGACCTGGATCCTTTAGGGAAAACAATGGATGCCAATGTAACTTTGAAGCCTTCAATCATTCTTAGAACTCATCTTCAGCCAGCACAGGACAGTTGTCTGATTTTTCTTCCCCACTAATGGTTGTAACTACACTATTTGTGTTATTGATTATTAGCCTAACTTTGCTTACTTTCAGAAATTGTTCTTGTTCTAATTCTTTTGTCAAGAATACTGTGAAATATTTCAGCTAGGGATCTGCCATTTGTTGTTGCTTTATTTTTAACCCCAACTGTCAAAAAATGGCCCTGAGAATTGCTTTGTGTTTGGGTAAGAAGTGGTTAACTAGAAAAAAACAAGTCATGTTCTTGAATTTTCTAGTAGTGGGTACAAGAGGGGATCCTGTAGACCAGTGGTTTCTAACCTTATCTAATCCAGGTGTTCTTCAACTGCAATTCCCAGAAGCCTTGATCATTAGCTGTGTTGATTGGGTTCTGGGACTTCCAGTCCAAGAACACCTGGATTACACAAAGTTGGGAACCACTGCTGTAGACTGTCTGGGCCACTGCCATTGGTGTTGTCAACATGCAGATTGCACTTTGCAACATCCAGCTTGGCATCCTTTTTCCTGCTGGCAGTGAGTGTGTGATATTGTGCAGCAATATTAGGCCATTTCCTGGCATTTTGAATTACGGATACAGAAGCACAATATCCCACATTCATAAACCAGATGTGTGTTTTTGAAGCATTGAATTTGCAGACTTTTATTATAAAAGCTCACACCACAAACTGTTTCAGACAGGCTTTTATAGCTACATCTAGGAGCTCTAACTTGGTCAGTCTGATGCAAAAACAGGCTGAGTGGTGGTGGTAAGGGGATTGCTTTTGGTTTCTTTCTTTTTTAAAAAAAAACTGGTTATTATTGCAACCTGTGGTAAACTCACTAACCACGAATTTTAAAAGGCAGAACCATTTGTGCTAAATTGAAGAGTCCTGCATGAAGAAATGATAGAAATCTGCAAAGCTTCAGATAATTAAAGCAATTAGAGATAGACTATATGGAGTACTCACTTTATCTAGGAAAACTGTCTGTCCTCCAGAAGTACCAGGCCTTTATGGCAGTCCTGTTCTGTCAGGCCCTCAAGCTAATTCAAGGCAAGCCCATAACAACCTCCCTTTTGTCCCATTAGTTACCTGAAATGATCCCATGAGTACTTGAGGAAAAAAAAAACACAACTGTTTTTTTTTTAAAAAGGAAACGTCTCAGATTTTTTCCCCCTGACTCTTGTTAAAGAGATCAGTTGGGGTTTATCAATAGCTTTTCTTTCCTATTCTCTGAATGTGTATGAATAAAAGTGCCCCCCATCCCAGGATGACTACAGCAGAGACATGCAAGGTAAGGCAATCTCAGACATGCCTCACTCCCTTCAAAGAGGGAGTGGCAACTCCCTCTTTGAGGTTTGTGGGGCATTGTGAGATATGTGGGATATTGTACTTCTGTAGCTAAGATTCAAAACACCAGGAAATGTTGCATAATATGTTGCCTGTGTTGCCAGCAGGAAAAAGGATGCCAAATTTCACATAGCAAAGGGCAGCCTGAATATCAATGACACCAATGGGACCACTCAAGATATTCTGCAGTAACCATTCTCAACGGGTCCCTATGGCTCCCTGGGGGGGGGGTGCTGACACATTTGACGGGATGCACAGGCTGGAAACAGTTATTCATACACAACCATATAAGGTTTGTTATATGACTTATACAATCCTGATTTGGCTTACATTTTTTTTCATGTTGTGTTTGTGGCCATCGGTGGTGGAGGGCTGAGAATGGCTGTGCTCACTATCATTCACAAAGAGACATCAATCAGGGGAAAATCCCTTTTTTTTCCTGCTAGCCACACAGGTATGATATTGTGCTGTAGTATCAGTCCATTTCCTGGCATTTTGAATCGTGGATACAGAAGCACAATATCCCACATCCATAAACCAGAAGGGTGTTTTTTTTTTTAAAGAAGAAGAACAATTGGATTAGAAGCAGGTATTAGAGCAGAATGAGAAACATTGCAACAGAAAGTGTGCAAGTAAATCAAGATTTGTGCTTTCCTGTCCATTTTCTCTCCTGAAATATAATTTCTATTCTCATGGGTAGAAGAGATACAGGTAGAAGTGACTAAGCACTGTAATAATCAGAAGAACTATTGATCCTGAGAGCAGTGGGACCCAGGTCTGCTGCCACGCAAGACGATTCTGAAATAATAAGCCAGCTTTGTAAGCCCCTTCTTAGAGATGGTGTTTATGCTAAATAAAAGTAATAATGGAGTTGGGAGAAAAGTCGCAATGTGGGCAATGGTCTGATTACAAAAGTCCAGAGCTGCAAGACTGACAGGCTGTTCTGGTCACAGCAGCACAGCCATTTGTTATATTATATCAAATGAACCACGTTAAAACATTGGGACTCAACAGGAGGCTCCCAGTGGTGTCAGGGTCCTGCTGTGGGGTTTCTACAGAACTCATCGCTTGTCTAATAAATATGCCCAGACTGTGGTGGTGTTTTTAAAACTAATCTGTCATCAAAAAAAAGTCTGTGATGTTAGTCCTAACTGCAAATATTTTCTAAACTCCAGTTTTCTGTTTTGTGATACCTGATGCTCATGGTGAAAAATTTACATTGGACAAATGTCAACATCCTTTAAGAATCACTGAATACAAAAAGCAAGATCCATCACTGCAAATTTCAGGCCTTCTCTAAATGAACTTTTGGAATTATATACTGGAGCCACTGAGATTTTTTGTTTGTTTGTTTGTTTTGGCCAGATAGTATCTAACAGGTGGCTGTATCAATACGTCTTTCTAAACAGCACTTGGCTGGAAAGAAAGGCCATTTTGATGTTGTTATCATTATGTGCCACCACGTTATTGTGATCCTATGAATTACTGACCTCCAAAAAGTCCTATTGTCAAAAGCCCTGCTCAGGTCTTCAAACTCAAGGCCATTGCTTTTATTATTATTATTATTATTATTATTATTATTATTATTATTATTATTATTATTATTATTATTATTATTATTATTATTATTATTATTATTAAACAATCCATCTCTTATTTGATCTTCCTCATTTCCTGTTCCCTTCCATTCTTCCTAGCATTGTCATATTTTCCAATGGGTCTTGTCTTCTCATGCTGTGCCAAAAGTATGATGCCCCCAGTTCAGTCATTTTAGTTCTAGTGAGAGTCCCATTTGATTTGCTTTAGAACTAGATTTCTTGCTTTTCATAGCAGCTGTAAAGCTCTCTTTCATATTTTGAATGAACTGTTACATATTTCTTTGAAGTTCACTAAATGTGAATATACTTGGAACATAATGAACATTTTATCTTTAATCTTTTAGTTTCATTGAAACAGATTTACTTTGAGAATTAAGCCATAAATACCCACCATTACCCACTCAGAATGAATTATCATCTACAAAGAATATCTTATTTTTAATTGAGAAATTTAAATCCATTTCCACAGTTATGTGCACATAATGTGAAGCTGCAGGAGTGGTAGAAAAAAATGTGGCAGGCATGTGATGCAACCGTCTTCATAGAAACCACTTAATTGTTTGTAGAATCAGGATCAATGGCTCAGTGCTGCCTGCCTGGGCATAATGCCTTCCACACTTCCAGAGACATAATTTTACTCTATGCCAATTTAAAAAGGATTTCAGCCATTAAATAACATTTATTCCTTAAACTGATCATGCAACAAAACAAAATAAATAAAATATATTTGACATTTTTAATTTATTCACTGAAAACAACCATTGAATTCATCTGCATTTATTTAAGTTATGTATAATTAAAACTGGCAGCCCAGAGCACAGATAACAATGCAGGGTGACCCAAGCTTGCCTGTTGCTTTCAGCAGGAAGCAAAGTGCTACACCTTACGAGCAAGGATTCCTCTCCTGAGCCCCTCTCCACATTGAATGGCTTTGTAAAAGCCCCTAATGTCCTGTCCTGCCCACCCTCATGCACGTGTGTGCTGCCACAAGAAAAATGAGTGGAAGGACCCTCACTTTCTGCACCAATGAGCAAACTCTCTGCAAACCTGGCTGCTTCTCTTGCATACCAGTTCCAAGGGAAGGTCCTCAGAATTGAGGCATGATGAAAAGTGTAGTCTTTGAGTCTGTCTGTTTCAGAATGTAGGCCACCTTAGAGACTACCCTTCCCATCATGCCTTGTTTCTGAGATCTTCCTCAGGAACATCACTAGTCTAGTCCAGATTATGAAATGCTGGACCAATAGAAGTATGAGATTCTAAAAAGTGGATGTCCAGCCAAAATCTAGACCAAAGGCCACACTAGTCTTCAAGTCTATAAGGGCTAGTGACTTCTTCTTCATCATCATCATCATCATCATCATCATCATCATCATCATCATCATCTTCTTCTTCTTCTTCTTCTTCTTCTTCTTCTTCTTCTTCTTCTTCTTCTTCTTCTTCAAGAAAGCTTAGGATCTGGGCCAGATGATGGTCCAGTCCCATTTTAGCACCTCTAAAACTTGGGCAAACCTGGTTAAATGGGTGGTATGGCAACTATGTCTTCTAGCCCTTTAGATAATCATTACAAACCTTGTTCTTGCTTATTATAGGGGCCCTGACCTGCCAGGATGCCCAATTTGTGGCCAGTGTGGCTGCCTGAAAAAGGAGGCAAGGAGAAAATGGTGTAGGCCACGCCATGTCCTGGTGCAAGGGCTGACCTGAGAGCTTGGGAACGTGGTGGCCTCCTATTGGCTGGCCATATAATTAGAGTTGCTCCCTCACTAAGCAGACCAGAGTGGAAAGTTTCACTCTGGTCTGCCACTTGGTTTTCCTGTCATCCTTCGTGTAGACCCTCTGTGAACTACAGATGTATAGTGGTGGCATCTAGAGGTAGTTGGGTCTCTTGATGCACTAAACTGGGCATGATCAGCCCTAGGCCCACAATTTATTTTCCTGTACTTTGTCTTTAAATCAAAGCAGGTTATTCTTTTAGACACTTTTTCTTTAACTGTTCTCACATTTTGGTAGATTCACCATGTGTGGGAACTTACAACAGTAAATGCAACTTACTGTAAATGTTATCATTTAGGTCAGCTATTATGTCTAGTTAGTAAGCACGTGGCTTTTTATTTTCCTCATTCTGTCTAACACTTGCACAAATGCCTGCCATTTATATGACTGTTTTGCCAGATTAAAATATGAATCTGGGATAATATGCTATATGAACTGGAGTGGCCTTGGTCAAGCTGCACAATTTCAGGATGCTCCCAGAAAAGAAGGAAAGAAGGAATGGTAAAGCACTTTTGAGTACTCTCTGCTTACAAAAGCCTGCACAGGGTTGCAATAAGTCAGAATTGACTCGATGACACATTATTATCCTCATCATCCTCATCATCATCTGGAACCCCTTTCTGCTTTCCGTTTGGACACATTTGACCTGTGTCTTAGAATGATATTTGGAGTCTGTTCACAAAAAACTGTTGTTTGTTGTTCACCTTCATTTTAGGGATAGCTTATTGGTGAGAAATGCTGCTAACTGACAGATTAAGGCTGACAGGACTGAATTTTCCTCTCTGATAAATCTTCATGGTTGGTGGAGTTGGACAATTGCATGAAACAGTGAAAGAGCACTGGATTGCTTTCAGTTGTTTCATCCTAAATGCCAAGTATTATTTGAATTTGCACTACCTGCAAAATGTGTTGATCACATTTCTGGATACTTAAAGGAATCTGAACACTGAATCATGGGGTACATCCTGGGGTAAGATGTATAGTCAGCGTATTTAAAAATATTTTAGTGATTTGAAAACAGCAGAATTTCTTTAAACTGCTGTTGGACATTGTTGCCTCTCTAATGAATTAGATTCCTTGTGAAAAAAGGGATTAATCAAAGGTAGAACACATTCATTGAAGGTTAGATTCCCTATGACATGATGGTGGGCTGAGAAGGACTTCCGTCATAGAACACCAGGGAGTTGACTCTTCAGTATCAGAAACGCTGTATCAGAGGGACGTGTGGTTCGGTATGTACCATCTCCTATGTTCATAAATCATCATGACACGATTTCCTGTTTCTTATCCAATTGAAAACATCTGAATTGCTGAATTGTGTAAGAAACTATTTATTTGTTTTTCAGGTAAGAAGCAGAACAAAACAGAAACAAAAACAGAAGAAGACAAATATGTTGTGGCACCTTAAAGACTAGCCGCTGTATTTTAAGGTGAGGTTTCATGACTTTGTCCTTGGTAAAGGGCTGATGCACACACTTCTTTCTAAGTAAATGAGAAAATGTGTGTTTATTAGAGAAGTACAGTTATGATAAGAAAAGTGACAGAAGTCCTAGTTCTAATTAAGTTGGAGATGTCAGGAACCAAGTCTGCCTCTTTCATCTCCAGAGAACAAAGGCAAGATGTCTCATCCATGATAAGACAACAGAAATGTGTGAGAAGGAAGAAAGTGACATCACCAATTCAACAAACTACAATTCAAGGAAGGTCAGCTGAGGTCAGAGCAGGTAAAGGACAGCCAAGGAAACCTGAGAAGGTTGCCCCTCTTCCCCATGCAAATCCATGTATCTTGGCTGTAAGCTGTGTTGCACTCACTCACTTCCAACATAACAAAGGCACGTAAGAGATAATAACTCAGTATTTTTATTAACAAATGTCACCAATGATCATTGCGGTAGACATTCATCTTCAATGGAATGATATAACAAACACCTTCAATTTTCTTTGTACTTTCAGAACAGCAAATCATGAAACTGTGATATAACACGTCCTTGTAATTGGGGCGTAACAGTACTTTAGGGTGGTTGCTTACACTATCTCTCGGAGGAAGCTAGGTCTTTTCTCTTCAGTCTGGAGCCTTGAAAATGGTTAAAAGCAGGCATATGAATCAGCAAAGGTAGTTCCTCCCAGCCCTCTGGATCAGGTACTTCTTTATTGGGACCAGGCTGAACTGCAGGAAAAAATTCTAAAAGTAGTCAACTCGCCTTAGACTGTTATATTGCAAATGTACATTTGTGCTCCCCCCTTTTTAAAAATGTTTATCATATCCATAACTTTACGGACATGCTTTTAGAATAATATACTTCCACTCTTAAGGGTGGTTTGGTGCCACTTTAGCAGCCACGGCTCAATACATAGACTCCTGGGGTTTGTAGTTTGTGGAGGTAATCTGAATTCTGTGCTGTAGTTCAGAGGCATTCATGAAAGCTCTTTAGGTAAGAATTCTGAGTACTGTGTAATGCAGAAACACACTCAGTAGAACTAGTTTGCTCCAAAAAAAGCCAATCAGTTTTTCTTAAAAGTACTGCTATTATTGAACCTACATGCAAATGGTTTAAAAGCTGAAGAAGCCTCTTCCTTCTTGGACCAAGCTCAGCACCAAGGAAACATGAAGGACCAGGAAGCCCACTCTATAATATGCTGAATAATTTCCAACAGTTAACTCCCAGAAGAGAAAGCAGCAAAACTGTCTCTTTCTTTCTTTTCCTATTGTTCGCCTTCCATCTTGTTGAATTTGTTTACTATGTAATAATCCTTTTTATATTTATCTGTGTATTTTATGTTGTAAGCCGCCTAGAGTGGTCATAAATTGACCAGATGGGCGATAGATAGATAGATAGATAGATAGATAGATAGAGAGAGAGAGAGAGAGAGAGAGAGAGAGAGAGAGAGAGAGAGAGAGAGAGAGAGAGAGAGAGAGAGAGAGAGAGAGAAAGAAAGAAAGAAAGAAAGAAAGAAAGAAAGAAAGAAAGAAAGAAAGAAAGAAAGAAAGAAAGAAAGAAAGAAAGAAAGAAAGAAAGAAAGAAAGAAAGAAAGAAAGAAAGAAAGAAAGAAAGAAAGGCTACTCTCTGTGGTTTATGATTACAAACATGTTTGGGTGGGTTTTTTTAAAGGACAAACTAGTACCAGAGATAATAGCAGGAGAAGCTACACTTTCATAGGGAAGACAAACCAAGGAGGCAGTGCTTTGGCTTTATTTTGTGTAAATCTATGCTTCTCCGCTTGATATTGAGCCTCACTATTAGAGATGGGGGTGAAGCTAAAAGCAAACCAGGAAATTCATAAAAAATCATTAATTTGTTGATTTGGATTCAGCCAAATTGAAGAACGAAACTTTCCCCAAACCAACAAATTTTGGGGCAATTTACAAACCTCCAGGTTTGTTGCAAATTCTAAATGAACCTAGCATGAATGAATTAGTCTCACCAACATGATTACCTGTATACTTTCTTTGGCCACAAAAAGGAAGCAAACGTTTTAGAAGTATGGTGTCTAAATGGCACTTGCAAGGAAAGAAATGTCACCCTGTCACCTCTAAAACTGGACTTTCATATCCACCATGCCAAAATTACTTCAAAATTTCTACAAAGGAAATGTTTCATGGGAAACCTATGAAAGAAAATACAGTGGTGCCTCGTATAACGAGCGCCCCATTTAACGACGAATCCGCATAGCGATGGCTTTTTTGCCATCACTTTTGCGATCACATTGTGATGTTGCCTATGGGGAAAAATTGCTTTGTGATTTTTCCCCATAGGCCCCATTTTCCCCCAAGTGAGCGGCGGGAGCCTCTGAAGGACTGCTCCCGCCGCTCAGCTGGGGAAAATGCCGGCGGTGGCCTTGGAAGGACCGGGAGTCCGACCATGGCTGGGGTATCGTGGATCCCAGCCCAGGATGCCTGAAAGGCATCTGGATCCCTCCCATCCTGCCCCCGCTGCCAGGATCCGCGCCACGGAGGCTGCGGGAGAAGGGAAAGGGCCGGGCACCTGGCTCCCCTTGTCCTGCTCCACCTCCTCCTCTTCCTCTGAGGAGGAGGTGGTGGGTGCTCTGCCCAGTCCCGGCAGTGAGTGGCACTTTGCCTGGCTCGCTCCTCCTGGGGCGGCAGAGGTGGCGGGCGAAGGGAAAGGGCCGGGCGCCTGGCCTCCCGACTCCCCCTTCACCTCCTCCTCTTCCTCCAAAGGCCGGCCGCTGGCCAGCTTGATCTTCCCGGGGCAGCAGAGGGGGAAGGGGGAAGGGAATGAGCCCTGGCGCAGCCGGGCGCCTGGCTCCCCGACTCCCCCTTCACCTCCTCCTCTTCCTCTGGAAATGCCAGCTGATTGGCGGTTTCAAAATGGCCACCCGCTGTTTTCTGGATGGATTCCTCACTTACTGAGGCAGCGAAAATGGCCGCCCCATGGAGGATCCTCGCTGAACGGTGAGGTTTTGCCCCATAGGAATGCATTAAACAGGGTTCAATGCGTTCCTATGGGGTTTTTCTTTTTGTTTAGCAATGTTTCCGGATAGCGACGTTAATCCTGGAATGGATTAACGTCGCTATGTGGGGCAACACTGTACAGTTTTTGTGTACATGCATTTGTGCCTAGGCCATAAGTAGCTCATGACCAGGACAACCTCCTTGAAATTTTGGGCCTGCTGGTTTCCATGAGCCACCTTTAACAAAGGCAATTTGCTGTGACCTTCTTTTATTGCAGCCCTTATCTATAATAGGAATGAGAAGCAGTGGTGTGAAATGACAAAGGAGGAAATTGCACCACTCATGCCCCATTGTGCTGTGCTGTGCTGTGCATGAAGGTGCCTAGTCTATAAGGATTCAGGTTTTGCAATTTTTCTCAACTCTCAATTCATCAGGGAGCATGACTCTATTGCTCATGAGGTCTCAACTCATGGCTACTCAAGCACGGAAGCTGCTGTGAGTTAATTAAACCTTATTATCAGCAAGCTGTGGGAAACTTCCTTTTCTGCTCCTGCTGTCTAAGATGTGGCCACTAAATGAATGTGGGTAGAGCAAGAAAAATACATTTTACCTGAAAACAATGTATCTTCTTTCATGTAGGCCAGATATGGTTAAAAAAACAGGAAGCACTAAGGTGAGGGATTGATATTAAAACTGAAAGACTTAAATTTTCCATTAGACTTTCAGAGTACCTCTCTTAACAAATTCATTAAAGCTATCTACAATTCTGTAGTAATAATCTAAAAGGTTCACACGGTTAGTGCAGGTACAATGAAACACAATGAAAAACAAGGTACATTTGGAACAAAACTAGAAAGTAAAGGGTCAAAGAACTGGTTGAAATCTGAAGAAGAGATTCATAGTATCACACCCTGGAACAGTTACTTTAACAGTTACTTTAGCATTATCTCAGCACAATAGGAATCTGGAGTCTAAATGTGATGGGGTTTTTTAATAAGATATATGGGAGTTAAATGGGATCACTGTGGGATCTAAGTGCACTTAAATGATTCATGGCAGAGGACAAAGTCAAAACAGAAATGCTGACAGAAATGGTTCCATCAGATGGTTGCTCCTCTCACTCCTTGCCGCCCCATGTGCACCCTGAACACCACTCCAGTGGGCTGCATGAAGACCCAGACTCAGTCTCCAATAAGTTAAGCAAAAAGCAATATGGATTTTAAAATATTTTAGGAAGAAAGTCTTCACTCATGACAAGGTGAATAGTTCTGGGCTTAGGATGGACAAACAGGATCAGTTTTGTTCTGTAACACACCCAGTTTTTCTTATGGGGAAAAAAACCCTCCAGTTTTCAGTTCACGAAGAAAATGGTGAATGGTTGCAATTTCTTCTTAAAAATTAACAAAACAACATTTTCGTCCATCTCTGCTGCTGTGATTCAGGAGACACAGCTGAGAAATCTCATCTGCTGGATGAGAAAGCTGACAAAAGCTGGCAGTTCTAATTCAGCACCGCAAACCTGGTTGGACCCATGGACAGCCAAAGTCCCCTGCCTGGATGGATGAACCTCCTCTATATTCTCCTTCTCTATATTCAATTGTAAAGAGAGAAGAAAACTTTGGATTCCTCTTCCAGAAGAAAATTAAAATGTGATGAATTATGTTTTGCCATTCAATCTGTGAATGATACTGTTGTGCTATGTAAAAAGCCTAAAGGAATCTGAAAATAGAGTTCTATGTAGCACCTACAGTTTATATTTCCAGCTACCAGAAAAACTAAGAGCCCCCCCTGAAAAAAAAGCATTTGAGATGGTTATAGTCTTTATAGCAAAACACTGCTGACTAATTCTGCTGGTCTGTGCCTGCCTATCTTGGATATTGATCTTGATTCATCATTGGCTTGAGGATTATTTTATTCCTTGGGTTATTGTTTGGATTTTATTATCTATGCCATTGTGAGTTGGGATAGGTAGTTGCATCTTCTAAAATTGCTGTTTGACACCCAGAGTAATGTCAGGTCACTAGATGAGTGGGATAGAAATGAAATTAATAAAATGATAAAAACCAATGGAAGCTTTTTGAGCTAACTTTACACTTTCTTCATGTAGTGCAAATTACAATAGTCTAATCTCAAACCTGGGATACCCAGTGTGGTATAGTGGATAGACTGATGGGATAGGACTTTGAAGGTCTGAGTTCAAATGCCAGCTTAGCCATGGGAATTCCCTGGGGATGTGCAATTGGTAAAACCTCTCCTTAAATATTTTACTTACCTTAGAAAACCTATTAGGTTGTGACTTGATGGCACATAACAGCAACAGTCTCAAAGTTACAGGTGCATGGATCAGGGTGACCACATCTTCGCTCTCCAGGTAAGGAGAAATTTTCCAGACCAGAGATGGGAGGTGAAATGCTGACCTGGCTATGGCCTACTTGTTTCTCCAGAACAGTGGTTGGGGAACAGAGGTAAATGACCCCAAATGGGGTAAAAGTGAAAATCCTGGGGGTAATGAGCAGAGTACTACCACCCTCCCTCCCTCCCACCTCCATCCACTTCACCTCTGCAGCCAAACCTCAAATTGTAAGCCACCTCTCCCTGTTACTTCCTCAATTGCAGCAGGGCACTTGTAAATCCCCCGTTCTTTCAGAGATTGGAGATAAGCCTGCTTAATTGGCTACAGCCGTAGAATAGCCCCGAGCAATCAATCAATCTGGGGCTTTGAATGACTTCTTCCTCTGGAAATGACTGCAAGCAAGCAGGAGGCAGGAAAGGATCAAGTTAACGAGGGGAAGGAAGGTGCAAGAGACCCAGGGCTTCATCAAGCTTATTTAAATGTATGGAGAAAATGTATGGAGAAAATGGATGGCAGGAGGGTGGGTGGGTGGACGTGTATGTGTGTGTGTGTGTGAGAGAGAGACTCAAAACTATGAAAAAAGGAACAGGCAAGGCTTGAATTAAGGTAGAAAAAGGGTGGAGGGAGGGTGGATGTGTGTGTGTGTGTGAGAGAGAGAGAGAGACTCAAAACTATGAAAAGAACAGGCAAGGCTTGAAGATGGGAAAAAAGGGTGGAGGGAGGGAGGGTGGGTGGATGGATGTGTGTGTTTTTGTGTGTGTGTGTGTGTATGTGTGTGTGTGTGTGAGAGAGAGAGACTGACTCAAAACTATGAAAAGAACAGGCAAGGCTTGAATTAAGGTGGGAAAAAGGGTGGCTTCATGAAATACTATATCATTTCCTTTCTTTCAAATCAAGGGGGGTAATGTTGGCTTATATAACTGGGGGGGGGGTAAAAGGTAAAAAAGTTCCCTGACCCCTGCTCCAGAAGGAAAGTTGGATTAAATAAGAGAACCAAGTTCTTTCCCTAATTTACAAGGGGATTCCTAGTACATCAACCGTTATATGCATTGTTGTCATTCCTATTAGAAGTAATCCAGAAGTGATTCTGAAGTGGAAAGGCAGTGCCATTGCCCAGGGGGATGCCAGAGTGTGTCCACAGTCCAAATGATGGCTGCATTAGGTCTCTGCTGCTGAGCCAGATGTTGAAAGTTCAATTCCCCATGGTGCCTCTTTAAGAGGGGTTGGAGTCAATGATCCATAGGGTCCCTTCCAGCCCCGTAGTTCAAAAGTTACTATTTGTTAGTCACCAAACAACCAGCACCATATTTGTCTAAATGGACCAAATAAGGGGGTGTTGTGTATTTTTTAGCACAATGATAGATTTAAAAATAGTAGAAAGAAAAAGAAAATCCCTATGAAATGTCCTAATGTAGATGGCAGTCTATCTCTACCTACATGGAAGTGTTACTCAAAAGTTATGCAGTGTGTGTATGCCTGTTCAATTTTATTTTGGTATCATATATCATTTTGACAGCATACTTTTTTATTCTGTCTTGCATTTCATTTTTTATATATATAATTAATGTTTGAAAATATTTTATTTGCTTCTTGTGTTATATATCTAGACTGCTCAATAACTAAAAAAAACCTCCTATGGTCATAGTTGCAAATTAGTCTAGACAACTTTGCTTATTGGCCATTATAGAAATAATAGAATATTTGCATCTCAGTACAGAGATGTAAATAATATGCTTTGCATGCAAAATGTTTCAAGTCTATACCTTGGCATCTCTAGTTTAATCAATGAAGGGATGGGAAAGACCTCAGACCGAGACTTGGGAGGTGTTACCATTCACGACAAGCAATACTGGGCTAGATGGGGGAATAGTCTGAAACTCATTATCTGATGTCTGGTGTCAGGCATGCATTTGAGATTTCAAGACATCTTGCCAAGGGGACAGTCAGCCCCAGTTTCTCAGCCTGCACTGTGAGGAGCCCTGGGTGTGTCCACCAGAGACACCCTTTTATTTTACTGAGAATCATATTTATCCGGAAGTAACTACAATATCAGCTCCTATCTGTGAGATGCTTTTTCTGAGCATTTGAAGTTTGAATATGTCCTAATTTCATTCAGACAATAAAAATATGGTAAACATAAAAGATAAAAGGTTCCCCTTGACATTTAGTCCAGTCATGTCCAATTCTAGGGTGTAGTGCTCATCCCCATTTCCAAGCCATAGAGCCAGCGTTTGTCCATAGATAGTTTCTGGGGTAAGGTGGCCAGCACGACTAGACACAGAACACCATTACCATCCCACCGAGGTGGTACCTATTTATCTACTCACATTCACGTGCTTTCAAACTGCTAGGTTGGCAGGAATTACCATGGTGCACCATGGCATTATTTCCAACCCAAATGCATGAATCAATGGAGTGATTGCTGATTTATAAATGTGACCTTGATGCATTTTCTTACAAAAGGGATGACCACCAGATGGCATTTTCCCAAAGCTCTGATGAAACAATTAAATGGGCACATAAATTAATAGAAATGCACAGAGATTCAGGCTGAAATATATCAAACAGGTAAGTAATATTCATTTTAGTGTTGTACAAAATACAGCTTGTAAAATGAGCCCAGTTGAGATTTTAGAGAAGTACAGCCATAGAATTGCCATATAAATCTTGGCTAGAAAATAAATCCTGGGCTCAGAATGGAAGAACTGAGTAGGAATTTGGTGCCTCAGATGCACAATTTGGCATGCTCTGAAATAATGCCACATGTTGCCTAGTTGATCTAATAAGTCTCCATTTCCACCATGAAAGAGATGTAAAAATGGGATATGACACATCATGCATTGCCTGTTCCTTTGAGGCCATGGAAGTTGTCAAAGAGTCAGATATGCTAATCTAAATGTATGTGATTTAATGGTGTAATGGAGCATGAGAAATCCTTACGAGTCTGACGAATGTGCTAGGGCACCAGCTGTGATTGCTGCTGCCTGTTTAAAACAAAATGTGTGGGATGACAACTCCAACCAAGATTTAAGGTGCAGAACCTTGGACAAACCTAGCAGAGGACAATGGCTTCAATTCTTTGAGGATGATGAAGTTGCTACCAAGCCGAGGCTTTGGGCAGCATGACTCACTCTTTGCCCCCCCCCCACGGATGGAGCGAGACTTTCAGGGTCTCACAAGACTTGTTTGAAGAGAGTGGGAGAATGCCAGGTTATATAAGGGGCATTCTCTCCTCTTCTTTTTCTGGCACTACAAAAGAAAGAGGACTCTGCTCTGTCAGCTATTTTTTTTTCAGTGCATCACTGGGGATCGGTGTTCTAGAGCAGTGGTTCTTAACCTTGGTTACACAGGTGTTTTTGGACTGCAACTCCCAGAAGCCTTCACCACCAGTTGTGCTGGCTAGGGTTTCTGGGAGTTGCAGTTCAAAAAAAACCTGAGTAACCCAAGGTTCAGAACCACTGTTCTAGAGGATGGGAAAGTAATATCAGCTCCCTCCCATGGTTCTGCTTTCATCTATATTTTGCTTATGTTTATATTTTTCATTACCTTATAATTTATTTAATTGGGTTTTCATTCAGTGTATTTATTTATAACTGATAAAGGACGCTGAGGGGTTGCCGGCAGCAGTGGTGGCACAATTGCGCCAATGTGTTTGGCATGAATGTTTACCTTTGCTTTACCTTCCTTTTATTAATATGTTTAAGTGAACAGTTTTGATTATTAGGGGGTAATAAAAGTATTAAGGACATCAGGGAGTGGGGAAAGACCAGGTGTTGCTGCAGGGCAATGAAACCAAACCCCCCTCTTCAGCTAGCCATGTGGCTGTGGCACAGCATGGCTGAGCGTGCATCTGGGACCCGTTTCTGGTAAAAGTCGCAACCTCTTTTCCCTCCCTTTGTACCCCTCCCACCTGCAGGTAGCGATACACTAAACTGATTTTACATATATTTCGTGTGTGTGTGTGTGTGTGTGTGTGTGTGTGTGTGTGTGTGTGTGTTCATTGAAAATAATTGAAACTAATTAAGTTAAAATAGAATAAGACGGGGTAATAATTTAATTGAATCAACTTTAATGTCTAATTAATAGATGGATAAGTAATTGATATAATTATTTTAATAGTTAGGTAATAAGTTGAGGAATTTTAATAATTAATTAATTGATAGTCTAATTCAATATATTATTAATAATTATATAAGACAAATTCATATTATTAATGACATACATTTATTTAAATAAGCAATTGATTCTTTAAGCTCCGTGTTGTAGTAAAATTAGAAATTGTTTATTAGGTAATAAATTAGGCTGATTGATTGGGTAATCAATTAATACTTGAATGGCACAGCCATCAAGTAAATTAATTAGTCAAATTAAGTAACTGTATAAAGTAATTTTTAAAAAAGAGTTAAAAGAAAAACTAGAGGTGAGTCAAAACTTAAGGCTCTAAGGCTCCCCCCTCCCCAGCTTTCTGGTATTGCAATTCTTTCTGGTATTCCAGTTCTTTAACACACTAGGGGGTGCTACACTTGAAATTAGTACTATTAAGAGGATTGGTAAGTGCAGTTACTAGTGAGTTAGTTTTTTAGGGATTAGAAGGCTTTATACATAATGGCATCAAGAAAGGGCATGGGCAACAGAAAGGGGAAACAACTGACCAGGAAAAGGCCGGTGCCACAGGTGTCCCCTCCTCAGTCTTCCTCAGCTGAGGAATCCTGGCCTGTTTGGAAGGAACCTCAGGATAAAATTTCTGCCCTTGAGGCAGAGAGGGTGGCGAGGCAAACATCTCAGCCAGCAGAAGTTCAAACTTGCAGATCTAGTGGAGATGCTAAGAGTCACCGTAGGGCTAAACTGATGGCTTTAGCTCATGATTTAATGAATCATTTCACTGTTCTCGAAGCTGAGCAGAGGCAGTTTACTTGAAGAGAAGGACAGAAGCGAGGCCGAAGGCGCTTCATCTACACTAAATCTCGGCGCTGTGAAAGGAGTGGAAGATCCCCAACTCCAGCAACAAATTTGTCAACTACTGAGTACCAGGAGGTCCAAGAGGATGTAACTGAAGTTTGTCCTGACAGTCAATATACCGGGGAAGGTCCAAGCATGACATCAACATCTTCGGGTGAATGGACCACTTCACCAGGCATCTATGCACTGACCCCCACCTGGGCTGGGCTGGCAGCGGTCAATTCACTCACACGCCACTTTCACCAGTCAATAAACAAAATGTGGGGCTGCTTGACACACCTTGGCCATATGCCACTCCACAATTTAGTGGATGAGGTATGCCATACCCCACTGTAACCCTAACTGCTCAAAATAATACTACAGCCATTGCAGGTGTGTGGCCTTACCCTTCTGTAGCCAACATAGGTTACAATACAGTACCATTATGCACTCTTCCATATGGGGACTACTCTATGTCACTGGGTGATCATCTCACCCCGGCTACTAAAGAAAAGATATGGCATGATATTTATGTCAATTTATTTGATTTATTGAACAGAGACGTAGAAAAGTAGGCGTTAGATAACGAGGATGAAAAGGAAAAAGAGAGGTGGAGGAGAAAGAAATCAGAAAGGAATTGGGCAAATTGGCTTCCAGGATTTTTAATCTATGCTGCAGTCATAGTCAAAGTCCAACCATGGAGGGCTCAATCTCTATTTCAATATTTAGACAACATATACAGGACATATATGGATTTCTCTGGCATGGCGTGGCTTCATTATGATGAAGCGTTCAGGATGGGCAGCGCAATTGATCCTAACATGCACCAGGATGAGCCCCAGCCTGGACTGTGGCTACAGCATATGACACCTGCTAGACCTAACACAGGGGACCAGTTCAACAGTGGACATTTGAATAAGAAGGCTGCCCCTGGTCAAAATCCCTGCTTTGCAGCAGGGCAGGCATTTCAACCCCACATGTTTTGTTGGGAATATAATTCTAAGGGATTTTGTACTAAGACACTATGCTACTTTAAACATGAATGCAGCACCTGCAGGGGTCATCACCCCAAGGCAACATGTTTTAGAGCCGGTGTTCAGAAGTAGAACAAAGACCCCGGAGGAGGGGAAAACCCAGAAATGGCAGGAGCGCACCTGGTAAACAGACCCAGCCCAATTAGAGTAGAAGTTTTAGAAGTCTGGTTAAAACAATACCCGGATAGAAAAGACACCAATTATTTGTCAGAAGGATTTAAATATGTTTTTCATATCCCAGCATTGGGAGAGCACCGTGCATACTTTGTGCAAAACCTCCGATCAGTGCAGGGAATGGAACACATAGTACAGAGCAAAATAGATAAGGAGGTGACTGAAGGAAGGGTACTCGGCCCCTTCCCAACACCACCTATGGAGAACTTGAGGGTTCCACCATTAGGGATCATGCCCAAAAAGGCCCAAGGTGAGTTTAGACTTATCCATCATCTTTCTTTTACAGAGGGAATATCAGTCAATAATGCTTTCTCTCCAGAATTGTGTTCAGTAAAATACACATCATTGGATGAGGCTGTATGTATGGTTAGGAAATATGGAGTTGGGGCAGAAATGGTGAAATGTGATATAAAATCAGTGTTTCATCTTTTGCCCATGTCCCCCAGTGATTTTTAACCAGTTAGGATTCCAGTTTCAGGGCTCCTTTTACATTGACAGGGCCTTAACAATGGGGTATTTGGTATCACGTGCTGCATTTGAGAAATTCAGCACATTTATCAAATGGAAACTCAGGAGCTTGGTGGGTTGTAAGTCTACGGCCCATTATCTTGATGACTACCATTTCTGTGGTAAACAGAATTCAGGAACGTGTAGCTTTATACTAAAACAATGTCAGGCATTAGCAAAGCAGTTAAGATTACCATTAGCTGCAAAGATTAACATGGATTGCTGCCTTGTCGTGGCGAGGGGGCTTGAGTAACTCAGATAAGCTATGGGCTATGCCGTGCAGGGCCACCCAAGACGGACAGGTCATAGTGGAGAGTTCTGACTAAACGCAATCCACCTGGGGTAGGAACCGGCAATTCCACTCCAGTATCTTTGCCAAGAATGCCCCATGATCAGAAACAAAAGGCTAAAAGATATGACGCTGGAAGATGGGACCCTCAGGTCAAAAGGTGTCCAACATGCTATTGAGGAAGAATGGAGGACAAGTACAAGTAGCTCCAGAGCTGATGAAGTGGATGGGCCAAAGCCGAAAGGATGCTCAGCTGTGGATGTGCCTGGAAGTGAAAGGAAAGTCCGATGCTGGAAAGAAAAATACTGCATAGGAACCTGGAATGTAAGATCTATGAACCTTGGGAAGCTGGAGGTGGTCAAAACAGGAGATGGCAAGAATAAACATCGACATTCTGGGCATCAGTGAACTAAAATGGATGGGAATGGGTGATTTCAACTCAGATGATTATCATGTCTACTATTGTGGGCAAGAATCCCGTAGAAGGAATGAAGTAGCCCTCATAGTCAACAAAAGAGTGGGAAAAGTTGTAATGGGATAAAATCTCAAAAATGATAGAATGATGTCAATACGTATCCAAGGCAGACCTTTCAACATCACAATAATCCAAGTTTATGCACCAACCTCCATTACTGAGGAGACTGAAATTGAACAATTTTATGAAGATTTACAACACCTTCTAGAACTGACACCGAAGAAGGATGTTCTTCTCATTCTGGGGGACTGGAATGCTAAGGTAGGGAGTCAAGAGATAAAAGGAACAACAGGGAAGTTTGGCCTTGGAGTTCAAAATGAAGCAGGGCAAAGGCTAATAGAGTTTTGTCAAGAGAACAAGCTGGTCATCACTGTGACAACCCCAGACCTACTGGGATATGCCACAGTTTCACTAAGCTGCCACCAACCATTCCCTGTAAGAAGTCACACAGACCAGGGATGGATTTTCAACAAATAAAGGAATAAGGTTTATTTAAATCACACACAGGGAAAATAAAATGATCAAATGAATAAGATACAGTAACGTGGCTTAGTCTCAATCATACCTCCACCAGTTTGGTTCACACAGAACACCTTTAAATAAAGCACAGACCCTGAACCTATCAGTTCTGGCTAACCATACAGACACCTGAACCTATCAGGTTGGCACTGACTGACACACAGTAGTACCCTGTCTGACACACAGACTCCCGCTCAAGCTTCTTCTCTCAGCTCTCCTTCAGCTCTCTCTCAGCTCTCCTAACTTCTCCACACAAACTCCACATATATATACAGTACAGCCCCTCCTCCTGATGTCCCGCCTTCCACTCCCCATAGGATGGAACTTTCCCTCCAAACCCATGACAGACAGGTAACATCAGTGCTGTATGTAACACCTCCCCTCTTTATAAGTTGTTTTGTAGGGGGAAAGCTAACGTGCTTTTTCCCAAAAACCAACCTGGATCCAAAACATACAAAACCATTTATACATTAACATACAATACCATACTTACTTATACTTACACTAGGATAACCATATCAATTAGGCATCTAAACATTTACCATTTACAATACATCAAGTTACCTTTATTGATACAAACCAAGTTCAAAAAAAAAAACAGGTACATTTAATCTTTGGTCACCAAAATATATACATAGTCCATGTTTCTTTCGCCGTCTTCATTCTTCAGGTCTTCTTGACAAGGCGTCAGCAACACAGTTCACTGACCCTCTGACCACCTTCACTTCAAAGTCATAGTCTTGCAGGTTCAAAGCCCACCTCATAAGGTTACTATTGTGGGTTTTCATTGTCTTTAACCATTGCAGTGG
The DNA here is from genome assembly GCF_051106095.1 of Pogona vitticeps. Lineage (NCBI taxonomy): Eukaryota > Metazoa > Chordata > Lepidosauria > Squamata > Agamidae > Pogona > Pogona vitticeps. The sequence continues at coordinate 107,149,458 of NC_135784.1, forward strand.
TGAATGGTCAGTGCACAGAACAAAATGTCTTCCCCAGATGTAAGGCTTGGCCTTCTGGATCGTGTAGACTATGGCCAGGCACTCCTTTCCCACGGTTGCCAAATGTCTCTCACCTTTCTGGAGTTTCCTACTCAGGTAGGACACTGGATGCTGGTCACCATTTTCATCCTCCTGGCAAAGAACTGCTCCTACCCCGCTGTTAGACGCATCGGTGTAGATGATGAACTCCCGGTCGAAGTCTGGAGCACGCAGCACTGGATAGTTGATGAGGGCCTCCTTCAACCTCTGGAACGCCTCCTCACAGTCGCTGGTCCACGGGATGCGGTCATCAGTCTTCTTCCTTGTCAGATCGGTCAGCGGAGCCGCAATCTCGCTAAACCTCGGGATGAACTTTCTGTAGAAGCCCACCAACCCAAGAAATGATTTGACTTTTTTCTTGGTGTTGGGTCTGGGCCAATCACGAACTGCTTCTATCTTGGCCTCTAGGGGTTTGATCACTCCTCCCCCTACTATGTGACCCAAGTATTTTATTTCTGGGCTACCCAGCTGCAGTTTGTTCTCTTTGCAGAGCCTAGGCCAAAGCACTTCCTCCCCTGGGTTAAAGTGCCTCTCCCTGCCTTCCTGGTCATCCCAAGCTTTCTTTCTGACCTTTTGAGCTTGCAGGGTCTCTGCTGCTAGCTCTAGGTTTCTCTTTAGGTCATTCCTTAAAGAGTCTAAACATGTCACAACGTCTTGTGGGTCATCCTGGGTGATCTGCTCCCAATTTTGTTTGATCAAATCAAGGGGCCCTTTCACCCTTCTCCCAAATAAAAGTTCAAACGGACTGAACCCGGTACTGGCTTGTGGCACTGATCGATAAGCAAACAAAAGGGATTGCAGCTTCTGGTCCCAATTGTTTGGATTCTCTGCCAAGTAAGCCCTAATCATGCGCATTAGAGTCCCATTGAACTTCTCAGTTAACCCATTACTTTCAGGGTGATAGGCAGTGGTTTCCTTGTGCTTAATTCCACAGATTTGCCATAACCGTTTCATGAGCTTCGATGTGAACGATGCGCCCAAATCTGTGATTATTTCTGAGGCAAATCCCATCCTGGACATATACCCCACCAAGGCATCTACCACTGTGTTAGTTTCAATGTTAGTCAAGGGTATGGCTTCAGGGTACCTCGTGGCATGGTCCACAATGGTGAGAATGAACCTGTTCCCCCTCTTTGTGTCCTTGGGCAAAGGTCCCACAATATCCACCCCTATGCATTTGAACGGAGTGTCAATCACAGGCAAAGGGCACAACTTTGCTTTGGTCCTGTCACGGTTATTCCCCTGCCTCTGACACACATCACATTGTTTACAGAACTCCTTGATCTGCTTCCCTATTTCAGGCCAGTAAAAATTCTGTGTGATTCTTTGCTGTGTTTTGTTCACCCCTAAGTGCGCAGCAAACATGTCAGAGTGCCCCCTTTGTAAGATCATGGGGCGATACTTTTCAGGTACCACTAGCTGACTTCTGATCCCATCTCCCCCTTTTGAGATATTCCTCAGGGTCTCTCTCTATAAAATTCCCTTTTTCTCTCGAAATCTCACTGGGGTTTCAGGTGTTAGCTGGGCGTCTGTCACCTGTTCAAAACACTTTTGGAGAGTGGCGTCTGCCTTTTGCTCTTGGCCAAATCGGCTGTCTGTGGTTAAGGTTTCCACCACAGCCTCGGAACTCCCTTCATCTGCTTCCGTCTCGGGCTCATCAGTACCCCCTTGAACTGTCCCCGTGGTGGCTTGTGAGCGTGTAATCACTAGCACCCGTTTCACATGTTCAGCCAGGTCATTTCCCACGAGCACGGCTGCTGGCAGAGTCGATGAAATCGCTAGCTGCCAAACTCCCCTCCAGCCTTGAAAGTTCACAGGTACCTCCGCTACTGGCAGCGAGATCACCTGCCCCTCAATCCCTGCCACCTTTATGCTCTCATTTGGGATTATATATTCCCTAGGAATAATATCTGGATGGCACAGGGTCACCTGGGAACAAGTATCCCTTAGCCCCCTATACTGATGGTCAAGTATTCCTACGTCCACCCCTGCTGTTTCAAACAACTGAGAATCTGTCCTCACAAGTAAGCAGCGCCTGACCTCCACAAGAGGACCATTTTCCTCAGCCTGATCAGCAGATGTAACTGTTCCAGACTGAGTAGCCATGGCAACAGGCTCCCTCAGTGGCAAGGAGCTTTGCTCTTTCTGGACACAGAACACAGCTTTTGGCTTGGTTCCACTCGAATCATGAGGCACATTTCCTTTTAGCTGCTTTAATTTCTCACACTCTGAGATTAGATGGCCCTTTCCCTGACAGAAATAACATTTTCTGCTATATTTTGAGTCTTTCTCATCTTGTTTTGGTTTTCCCTCCAAAATCTGAGGTCTTGGTTTCATGTCTGAGGGCTTCCCTTCACCATGGGCCCCTCCCCCTTGCTGGTTTTTCCCTGGTCCCTGAGAGTACTTGCTGTAGGTTTCTTTGGGTTTACCTATCGATTTCCCCTCAGCACCTAAGGGCTTTCTTATTTGGGAAATAAAATCTGCGATCTCGGCCGCCTCTGCCACAGATTTTGGTTTCCTTTCCCTCACCTGGAACTTCAGTTCCCCATGCAGGACTGAATAGAACTGTTCCAGCGCTATCAGGTCTTTGAGCTGCTGGTAGGTCTCTGTCCCCTCCTGAGATAGCCATTTCTCTAGCAGCCTCACCAATTGGGCCCCCACTTGGGTAAAAGTCTGCTCTGGTTTCTTGGTGAGTGACCTGAATCTTTGCCTCAGCTGTTCCGCATTTATCCCATGTCTGGCAACCACCAGTTTTTTAAATTCTGCAAAATCTTTCATCAGTTCCTCTGGCATCTCTGCATAGACTTCTGCCAGGCTGCCACTGATTAAAGATCGCATGATGGTCATCTTCTCAGTTTCCCTTACTGAGAAGTCCACAAACGCTCTTTCCACTAGGGAAAAGAACACCTCAGGGCAATCTCCCTTGTGGTATACAGGGAATTTCTTCAGGTCAGCTTTAGACAATTGGCCTCCCTCAGAATCCCTATTGTTATTATTGTTCTGATTCATCAGTTCCAATTTTCTTAACTCAAACGCCATTTTCTCTCTCTCCAATCTTTCTGCTCTTTCCATTCTCTCTCTCTCTAACTCAAATTGCCTTTGTTTCTCTCTTTCCCTTTCCTCCATTTTTTCTCTCTCTAATCTTTCCTCCATTTCAAATTGCCTCATCCTCAGTTCATGCTGTTGGGCTATGAGCATCTTTTTGAGTTCTGGGTTCTGTTCTCCCGTGCTGTCATCCTGCACTGAGCCAAATTCATCCTCAGAACCTTGGTCAACCTGGGGGTCTTTCACTTCACCCATTTCTGCCATTTGGCTTCGAGTCAAGGGCATAATCCCCCCCCAGAACAGGCTGCTTTCAAAAGTCAAGCCTCAAAATAAAGCGACCACTTTTTTTTTCTCTTTTGCCTCAGAACCAGCTTTCTATAGATTGCTGCTGTTCTTCAGCACTAACTTGCAACTGTTGCAAGCCAGAGTCTACCCCCCTCTGCTAGGCCTCTCAGCAGGCAGGCTAGATCACTGCTACTTCACACAGTTTTGCCTCAGCTTTTTCCCGCCAAAACAGGTTGCCTCAGAGCTCCCTAATCTAGTCCCCAGTTGGCACGTTCTTCCACTAGCGCACCTCCCCGTGAGGTACGCCTAGAAGATTACCTACGCGCCCTCAGATTGTCCCTGACTAGACCCCCCTTGCTCTGGGCACACTTGCCAAGGCTTTGCTGGACCACTGGACAACTGGATCAGTCGTATCCCACACGCTGGACACCAATCAATGTGACAACCCCAGACCTACTGGGATTTGCCACAGTTTCACTAAGCTGCCACCAACCATTCCCTGTAAGAAGTCACACAGACCAGGGATGGATTTTCAACAAATAAAGGAATAAGGTTTATTTAAATCACACACAGGGAAAATAAAATGATCAAATGAATAAGATACAGTAACGTGGCTTAGTCTCAATCATACATACACCAGTTTGGTTCACACAGAACACCTTTAAATAAAGCACAGACCCTGAACCTATCAGTTCTGGCTAACCATACAGACACCTGAACCTATCAGGTTGGCACTGACTGACACACAGTAGTACCCTGTCTGACACACAGACTCCCGCTCAAGCTTCTTCTCTCAGCTCTCCTTCAGCTCTCTCTCAGCTCTCCTAACTTCTCCACACAAACTCCACATATATATACAGTACAGCCCCTCCTCCTGATGTCCCGCCTTCCACTCCCCATAGGATGGAACTTTCCCTCCAAACCCATGACAGACAGGTAACATCAGTGCTGTATGTAACAATCACAAACACCCTTTTCCAACAACACAAGAGGCGACTCTACACATGGAAATCACCAGATGGGCAACATCGAAATCAGATTGACTATATTCTCTGCAGCCAAAGATGGAGAAGCTCTATACAGTCAGCAAAAACAAGACCTGGAGCTGATTGTGGCTCTGATCATCAGCTTTTCATAGCAAAATTCAAGCTTAAACTGAAGAGAGTAGGAAAAACCACTGGGCCACTCAGGTATAATCTAAACCAAATCCCTTATGAATACACAGTAGAAGTGAAGAACAGATTTAGTGGACAGGGTGCCTGAAGAACTTTGGATAGAGACTCGTAACATTGTACAGGAGGCAGCAACAAAAACCATCCCAAAGAAAAGGAAATGTAAGAAAGCAAAGTGGCTGCCCAACGAGGCCTTAGAAATAGCAGAAAAGAGAAGGGAAACAAAATGCAGGGGAGATAGGGAAAGTTACAGAAAATTGAATGCAGACTTCCAAAGAATAGCAAGGAGAGACAAGAGGGCCTTCTTAAATGAACAATGCAAAGAAATAGAGGAAAATAACAGAAAAGGAAAAACCAGAGATCTGTTCAGGAAAATTGGAGATATTAGAGGAAAATTTTGTGCAAAGATGGACATGATAAAAGACAAAAATGGAAGGGACCTCACAGAAGCAGAAGACATCAAGAAGAGGTGGCAAGAATACACAGAGGAATTATATCAGAAAGTTTTGGATATCCCGGACAACCCAGACAATATAGTTGCTGACCTAGAGCCAGACATCCTGGAGAGTGAGGTCAAGTGGGCCTTTGAAAGCCTGGCTAACAACAAGGCCAGTGGAGGTGATGGCATTCCAGTTGAACTATTTAAAATCTTAAAGGATGATGCTGTTAAGGTGCTACATTCAATATGCCAACAAGTTTGGAAAACTCAACAGTGGCCAGAGGACTGGAAAAGATCAGTCTACATCCCAATACCAAAGAAGGGCAGTGCCAAAGAATGCTCCCACTACCGTACAATTGCACTCATTTCACATGCCAGCAAGGTTATGCTCAAAATCATACAAGGTAGGCTTCAGCAGTATGTGGACCGAGAACTCCCAGAAGTACAAGCGGGATTCCGAGGGGGCAGAGGAACTCGAGACCAAATTGCCAACATGCGCTGGATTATGGAGAAAGCCAGAGAGTTCCAGAAAAACATCTACTTTTGCTTTATTGACTACGCAAAAGCCTTTGACTGTGTGGACCACAGCAAACTATGGCAAGTACTAAAAGAAATGGGCGTGCCTGACCACCTTATCCATCTCCTGAGAAACCTATATGTGGGACAGGAAGCAACAGTTAGAACTGGATATGGAACAACGGATTGGTTCAAAATTGGGAAAGGAGTACGACAAGGCTGTATATTGTCACCCTGCTTATTTAACTTATATGCAGAATACATCATGCGGAAGGCTGGACTGGAGGAATCCCAAGCTGGAATTAAGATTGCAGGAAGAAATATCAACAACCTCCGATATGCAGATGATACCACTCTGATGGCGGAAAGTGAGGAGGAACTAAAGAACCTTGTAATGAGGGTGAAAGACGAGAGTGCAAAAAACGGTCTGAAACTCAACATCAAAAAAACTAAGATCATGGCCACTGGTCCCATCACCTCCTGGGAAATATAAGGGGAAGATATGGAGGCAGTGACAGATTTTACTTTCTTGGGCTCCATGATCACTGCAGATGGAGACAGCAGCCCCGAAATTAAAAGACGCCTGCTTCTTGGGAGGAAAGCAATGACAAACCTTGACAGCATCTTAAAAAGCAGAGACATCACCTTGCCAACAAAAGTCCGAATAGTTAAAGCTATGGTTTTTCCTGTAGTGTTGTATGGAAGTGAGAGCTGGACTATAAAGAAAGCTGACCGCCGAAGAATTGATGCCTTTGAATTGTGGTGCTGGAGGAGACTCTTGAGAGTTCCCTGGACTGCAAAGAGAACAAACCTATCAATTCTAAAGGAAATCAACCCCGAGTGCTCATTGGAAGGACAGATCCTGAAGCTGAGGCTCCAGTACTTTGGCCATCTCATGAGAAGAGAAGACTCCTTGGAAAAGACTTTGATGTTGGGAAAGTGTGAAGGCAAGAGGAGAAGGGGATGACCGAGGATGAGATGGTTGGACAGTGTCATCGAAGCAACCAACATGAATTTGACACAACTCCGGGAGGCGGTGGAAGATAGGAGGGCCTGGCGTGCTCTGGTCCATGGGGTCACGAAGAGTCGGACACGACTAAACGACTGAACAAGACAAGACAAGAAAAAAAACTGAGGGGCCTACACCATCACTCACCTTTTTAGGTATTGGGTTAGACACAATCCAGCAGGCATCAAGATTGCTTGACAATAAGTTAGAGAATCTTAGGACCAGGATAGCAACACTCTTGCTAAGAAGAGTAGTGTCCCTAAGGGATCTTCAGAAAATAGTAGGACACTTAAATTGCATGTAGAGTTGTGGCCCCAGGCTGTCCATTCCTCAGGCAATTGTGCACTGCTATGCAGGGTCTTCACCAACCATGGCACAGGACTAGGATCACCTGAGGAATGAGGGAACACTTATTAGTATGGAGTAAGTTTTTGGAGAAATTTAATGGTATCTCCTTTTGGAGAGGGGGAATCGGGTTAAAAGCTGATTTCTAGGTACATTGAGATGCATCCGGATCCTTGGGATTCAGTATTTACTTTAGAGGAAGGTGGTACGCGGGCACTTGGCCCAGTGAGTGGCACCATAAGGGTATTACCACAGACTTGTCCTTTTTAGAATTCTTGCCAATAGTTGGCATGCTTTGACTCTGGGCTGAAGAATGGTCAAACTCAGTGGTTAGTTTCTGGTTCCGTTGCATTTGGAACGGGTCATGACATTAGTTAGGGCATTCACATTACAGGCATTCCAATTTAATGTGTTGGTGCATGCCTGGCATGTGCCAGGTTTGGAAAACAGAATAGCTGATGCATTGTCATGCCAACAGATGGACCTGTTCAGGGAGCTAGACCCCGGAGCCAAGGAGTTTCCCAAAATGCTGGGAAACTGGAGGTCTGGCAAATTGCCGAGAGGATGCATCAAGAGTGATAGGTTTGACCCTGGCTCCAAGGACCAGAAAGGGTTATGCGGCCATGAGCATGAAGTTTCAGGAGTTTCAGCTCCGGTTGAACATTTACACCAATTCATTGTGCACTTAAATACAAAAGGACTTGCACCAGGAACCATTCAGGGTAGGCTGCCTGTGTTAGCTTATTACGCAAAGATCAACGGTTTTAGGGACTATACAGGGGACTACCGCATTAGGAAAATGATAGAAGGGTGGTCCAAGGAGAGAGGAAGGATTCAGCACACCAGGGTCCCTATTTCTCCACAGCTGTTGGAGTGCATTTGTGGTCAGTGGGCACTCTTATGTAAGGATCAATATGAAAAGGCTCTTTTCGAGGCAGCATCTTTGTTGACATTCTTTGGGGCTTTTAGAATTAGTTAGGTGGTTACGTTAGGAAAGGAGGATAATTAGTCTAGGGTAGCCCTGCAATGGCAGTATGTTTAGGTGGAGGACGGAAAGGTACAAATCCTCCAGTGATCCAAGGCTGATCAATTGGGCAGGGATACACAAATTACATTAGGGCAGTGTACCATAAGCAGCATCTCTGTTAGAGCAACACAGGTATATATGATGGTTAGAAGGCAGTATCCAGGAAATTTTTTCCAGCATGCTGATAAATCACATTTGATGAAGTATCAGTTTTGGAAATTGACCAATTTAGCGTTAGACAGAGTAGGCGTATGAGGCATGAGATTTGGTACCCACTCTTTCAGAATAGGAGCAGCTTCCACAGCAGCTGCTATGGGGTATAGTTCTGAGGAAATCAAAAGGTTGAGTCAGTGGTCATCATCCAGTTTTCACAGATACATAAGAGCATTATCTAATGTATAGGCAGGGGCCTGGTCTGGTTATGTCTCCACAGGTCCTCTAAGGTTGGTGAGACAATGACATATTGTGATTGTCGGCCACAGTTACGTGCACTGGGCAGGACTTTATGCTGCTGCATCCCCATGGGGCTGGGTTTCGCAGCCAGTGCACAAGTTACATGGAAAGGATTGCTAGGCATGCAATGGATTCAAATGTGTAGGCTGGTGACCTTTGGTGAGTTGCCACCAGATATATTGGTCGTGCACCTAGGTGGTAATAATATAGCCAGATATCCCAGTAAGGCTTTGTTTTTGGACATCATTGAAGACCTGAGATGGTTGAAGGCCAGGTACCCAGCTATGAGGATCGTGTGGTCCATGATCATTCTACTTTTGGTGCAGAGGGATGCCAGGTTTTTCCTCAATGTTAACACAGCTCGCAGGAGTGTTAACTGTGAGGTCTGCAGAGCAATCTGCAGTGGCCTTGGATCAGTGATTGGTCACCAAAGGATCTGAACAGATAGGCCTGAGTTTTTTCGGAATGATGAAGTCCATCTGTCTGATTTGGGTTTGGGTGTCTTTCTAGAAGATGTCCTGGGGGGTCTGCTTGTTGAGCTCAAGAGGCTCGACAGTGGGCTTGAGACATAGTGTGTGGCTAGTCCCTATGCTGTGGCAGGTAGTGTGGAAAAAACAGCTATTTCTCAGTGAGTCCCACTGTAAGATTAGGTAAGCTAACAGTGCATTGGACCTCCCAGGGCTGCGGATTATGCGATTAGAACACCTGGGTGGGAAAGATGTGCTGGGCCATTTCCAGACCAACAGTCATCAAGTAAAGATGGCTTGAGATCTGAGGGTGTTTATTAGCGGCCAGCTGGGTCCCTGCTGTCCTTAAGACCGCGAGGACCTGTGGCCAGGAACCCGCCCATATGATTAATGATTTCTCTATTTCCGCACTACAGCAGGCCCCCCTTTGCCAATTGATTGGCAAAATTCTTGAATTACAATCAGTAAGGTGTGGCCCATGTTTTAATCCATATCACTGTCTCGTGTCTTTATTCTGGGGTTGGGGGGCAATAGAGAATCTCTTCTATATTTTACTTTGAACTTTATAGTGGCTATTTTAAGTGCTAAAACCTACCATTTAAAAAGTTTCATCACCTTGGGAAGCTTCTTTAAATTTCAAACTGGAATTGCAACCACCAGCCTCTACTGCACAAACCCTCTTCTCAAAAGGTAGGAATTATATCACTATCATTTCTACTTGTTAGGGATAGTCCCGGTTGTTTATTTTTCTGAACACACAGCTCTAACTGCATTCTTGTTTCATCTAGGGCAGTCATTCTCAACCTTTTTTTTGGCCATGGCCATAAACACAATCTGAAAGAAGTATAGGCCGAATCAGGATTGTATAAGTTGCATAACAAACTTTATAAGACGGTGTGGAAAGAATTGCTTCCAGTCTGTGGCCCCCTTCAAATGTGCCAGGGCCTGCCAGAGGGCCATATGGCCCCATTGAGAATGGCTGTTCTAGGGAAATGCCTTGAATGCCCACATACCTTAAGAGACTAGCCCAGTCCACTGACAGAATGCATGGAAAGCTGGCATTACTGGATACAAATAGCTGCCTATATCCCTGGCCATACCAAGCTGTGTAAGAAAAGATTGAACAATCTGGACACATTTCGCCCTTAGAAGACTGAGGGGAGATAAAATAGCACTCTTTAAATATTTGGAAAGTTGTCATAGAGAGGAGGGTCAGGATCTGTTCTTGATCATCCCAGGGTGCAGGACACATAATAATGAGCTGAAGTTACAGGAAACCAGTCAGGAAAAAACTTCCTAACTATTAGAGCAATTATGACAATTACTTCTCTGGAGAGGATAAATGCTCTAACACTGGAGGCATTCAAGAGAAAGCTAGACAATCATCTGTCAGATATACTTTTAACTTGATTCCTGCATTGAACAGGGAGTTGGACTTGATGGCCTTGTAGGTGTCTTCCAATTCCATTGTTCTATGATTTTATGATAAATATTCCTGGCTTCACTGTACCCTCATTTGCTTAAACATCACTGTGCAGATGAGCAGAAATCAATCACATTTTGAAGATGACTCAGGTTCCAACATATCATGATTAGTGAAAGCTTAGCAAATCTCCATGATGTACCTATGAGCACATGTGTACCATACAATTATATATTACCTTGCTTAGAAAGGGGTCATTACAAACACTAATGAGATGAGTCGTTTTTTTGTCTTTCTTGCAGTGAGCACATGCAAACAAGGCACAAGCCATCCGTCTAAGCTGTGGGAAGTCAGGAGCTGTTCTTCCCCAGAGCCCCCAGCTCAGCCGTCTCCCGCATTTAAACGGCTCATTCTTTGAAAGTGTTATTCGTCAGCTTAATTAGCCCTAAAGGAAGCACTTGTTTCAAATTAGGACAACAGCTTTTCTGAAAAGGACATAATGACATTAACGATAGCAACTTGTTTAAATAATGGAGCTTTTAGACTGCCTTGTAAGTGTGGCAGGGGCAAACCACAATTGTTTTAACTCAGCAGGGGATTTTGATTCTGCTTTTGATATCACCTACATTTTTGTAATTATGCTCCTTATCTCCACCCCACTCATTAACTTCATATTAGCATAATTGCATTGCTCTTTGTGACTGAAATGTTGTGACAACAAGGAGGATTATAAAGACAAGGCTGAGCCAGCCTCAATGCCTTGTGGGAAACAATCATATTTTTCAATCACTTCTTTACGATATGTATCACTTCTTTCTATAACTATGCCAGCAGGGTACTCTGTAAGGATTGGCAGAACTCATGAAAAGTTGATATATTTTTCCTTACTACGGCAAATTAAAGCACAAATATATTTGCAATGCCTCAGGACATGTTACTTTACAGTAACTGACACATGACATTCATATCCAAGCATAATCAGCATATTCATGTGTAACTGTACAAGAGACCCTTTAGTCCTTCTGTTTGGAAAATCAGAAGGCTTAGGTGTATGCTGTACAAATGATGCTACACAAATAACTGGAAATGGGATCAGGCACAGCTTGGATTTCTGCAAGCAGCTCTTACTTCTACACTGTGGTTATTTTAAAACACCTTCTCAAGGGGAAGCAAGAAATTGAATATCCATCTAGATACTGTTCTTCTGGATGCTGTTGGACTGCAACTCCCCGTCCTTGGTCCTTTGGCTTTGCTCACTGGAGGTGGTGAGAAATGAGGTCCAGCAACACTGAGAAGGTCATAGGCTTCCCTCACTGGATAGCTAAATTATTCCGTCTGTCTAGCCTTTTGGAAACAGAGAGGCGAGACCTCCTGTTCCCAGCATCATGCAGGACACACCTCATATTCCATGTTTTCCTTCTGGCTTATAGCTCACCTCCTCTATAATGGGGAGGTTTTCCATCTCAGAAGAGAAGTTTTGAAAGTATCATTTTGCACCTTCTAATGTTTAAAACTGAGAAAAGATAATGGGGAAAAAATGGGGCAGGATGTCTTCTGCTTTCCCTCCCCTCCCATGCATGAACAACTTGCAGATCTCAGTTTCAAAAGTCTGAGTCAGTCTACTGCACAATTTTAATAATAATAATAATAATAATAATAATAATAATAATAATAATAATAATCATCATCATCATCATCATCATCATCATCATCATCATCATCATCATCATCATCATCATCATCATCATCATCATAGTGGCTGCTTTTGAACCTCAGCTTTCATGTGAAATCTTCTATCAGTACATTAAGTGGACTGAGACACTTGGAGCATAAATCAAGCCAAGGGAAGCGCAAGCAATAATCAATGTTCAGGCTTCAAGAAATCTCATGACACCTGGTAGAACCATAGCGTAAGTGAAAGAGCAACATGGTTGACTACACTAAGTTATAATATACTGAAAATACAGATAAATGCTTCCCATTCTCTTTGTTCTAAGGAGAGTTTCCTGAGGTAATAAGAATAAAATAATACAATGCCATCTTGCATGGACAATCGGCCGCCCTGCTAGCTGAAGAACTGAGATGGTCCGAGCTTGTTGACTGATTGAGGAAAGCACTGAGCAACTTGTATGAATACTTATTCGTTTACAAGATTTTTTAGCGGCACCATTGCCAGTGGTCTCTGAGTGGCATACAACAATATTAAAACTTTAAAAACATTAAAACCATTAAAAATAGGCAATATTATAATAATATCCTACATTAAAAACAATCGTTAAAACATTAATATTAATAAATCCTCCTGCTCATATGGCCAGATTAAGAATACTATTTAATTAAAATGTTGTCTAAACAGAAAGGTCTTTGCCTGGCACCGAAAAGCCACAAAAGGCAAGGGGCCACTGCCATGAAGGCCCGGTTTCTTGTTCTTTCTCTCCAGGCCTCCCTTGGCGTTAGGCTCCTCAGCCTCACCTCCTGGCTAGAATGAGTGATTCGGGTAAATCTAGGTGGGAGGAGGCGTTCCACTAGATATTGAGGTCCTAAACTGTTTAGGCCTTTATATGTGATCATTAACACTTTGAAATCAATGCGGAAATAGACAGGCAGCCATTGCAAGGGGGAAATATACTGATATTTTCTCGTCACACTGAGAAGTCTAGCCATCACATTCTGCACCATTTGATGCTTCCACATCAATCTCAAAGGTAGACCCACATAGAGTGCATTACAGTAATCTAATCTCGAGTTGACAAGTGCATGGACCAGAGTGATGAGTGCCGCAACATCAAGATAGGGATGCAGCTGGGCAATCTGCCACAGATGGAAATAGGCACAGCAGATCATTGATGCCACCTGGGTTTCCACGGTGAGTGCCGGATCCAGATGGACCCCCAAGCTGCAAACCTCACTCTTTGTGGTGAGAGTCATTCCCCCAAAAGAGAGGGAGTTTCCCAAACCACCAATGGAGGGGCCACCCACCCTCAGGACCTCTGTCTTGTCTGGGTTCAGCCTCAGTCCATTCTCCTGCATCCATTGCAGTACAGCCTCCAGGTAGAGCTGAAGGAACAGAACGGCATCCACTGTGGTTGGAGAAAAGGAGATGTAGAGCTGGGTGTCATCTGCGTACTGATGGCATGAAGCCCCACGCCTCCTGATAACCCCACCCAGCAGCCTCATGTAGATATTAAACATTGGGGAGATAATCAAACCATGCAGAACCCCACAATTGAGGATCCATGGGGCCAAAACACTCTCCCCAATCTGTACTCTCTGAGAACGGTCCTCCAAGAAGGATCAGAGCCCAGCTCAGAGAGCCTCCCCAGGAGGATACCATGGTTAACGGTATCAAAGGCAGCTGAGATATCAAGGAGGACCAACAAAGACATTTTGCCCCTGTCAGCCTCCCTCAGCAGGTCATCAAACAGGGCAAACAATGCTGTTTCCGTACTGTGGCATGGCCTAAAGCCCGACTGGAATGAATCCAGGGCATTGGTTTCATCCAAAAGAGCCTGGAGCTGGTCAGCCACCACCCTCTCCACCACTTTGCTAAGGAAAGAAACATTGGCAACAGGCCTATAATTGTCAATGTTGTCTGCCACCAAACTTGATTTCTTCCTTAAGGGCCTAATGAGTGTCTCCTTGAGGGCAAGGGGAAACTTGCCCTTCTGCAGAGACCCATTAATTATTGCAGTAGCCCATTCAGTTGTCACAGGCCTGGCTGCTTTGATTAGACAGGCCAGGCAAGGGTCAAGGGAGGAGGTGGTGGTATGACAGCGGTCAAGTGCTTTGTCCACAATATCTGGTGTCACAGGCTGAAAGAGATCGAGTCTCATCAGACAAGGTGGAGCACTGGACATCTCTGCTCGATCCACTGTGTTCAAAAAAGGAGAGTGCTCCAAGCAGATGGCCTCTACTTTAGATTTTAAAAATGCTGCAAATTGGTCAGGTGAAATACTAGTGGGAGGCCCATCACTTAGACCAATTTCAGATAGATGGGGAACTATACAAAAAAGTTCCACCTGCTGATTCGCTTATCTGGACAGTGAAGTGAGCTCGACTGGCAGCCCTCACCTTAGTAAGGTAGCAGTTAGTCGCTTACCTTGAGACTGACTGTTGGTCACAGTGCCAGAACAGTGAACAGCCTTCAAACATCTGCTCACCATTCTTCTGAAATGAGTAGGAACTGTGCCATTGCCATACCTCCCTCTACCCGTAATCACTCGGATGTTCAAAGGATCCCCACTGCGGGGGGCAAGCCTTCCACTCCATGTGAAGCAAAAGAAAGGAAGAAGAAAAGACAAAAAATATAATAAGTGTAAACAATACAGTGGTAACAAGGTGAACAAAATTAATCCAAACCATAACATAAAAAACACATTTAAATTAAACAATAATGAAATTAAACAACTTAAAATTTAAAACTTTAAAAAGAAAGGGAATATAAACAGGAAACCACTCCCCCCGAATGCCCCTGTCACACCCAGAGAAAGAAAAAGTAAATACAGTCGTGCCTCGTTTAACGATTCCCTCGCTTAACAAGGAAATTGCTATACGATTAGGTTTTTACGGTCGCTTTTGCAATCGCAAAATGATGTTTTAAATGGTTTTTTTTTTCATTTAATGATGATAGGTTCCCTGCTTCGGGAACCGATTTTTGCTTTACAACGATCAGCAAAGAGCTGATCATCAGGTTTCAAAATGGCCAACGGCTGAAGAAAATGCCCCCCCCCGCTGTTTTCTAGGATGGATTCATCGCTTTACAGGCACTGAAAATGGCTGCCGTATGGAGGATCTTCGCTGGACGAGCAGGTATTCAGCCCATTGGAATGCATTGAACGGTTTTCAATGGTTTTTTTTCATTTCGTTTGATGATGTTTTCGCTCTACAGCAATTTCGCTGGAATGAATTAACATCGTCAAGTGAGGCACCACTGTAAAGAAAAAAAGACAGCACTGGAGAAAGAAAAAACAAAAAACAAAACAAAACAAACAACAACAACAACAACAACAACAACAACACACATACACACAATTTCCCCCCTACCCAAACCACTCCCAACCCACGCCTAGGTGTTAGGTACTGCAAGGTCCAGACCCAGCTGTAATTGTCATAGGTACAGGAAACCTTGAAATAGGCCAGCGGCTGCTTAGAATCGTTGTGGCCAAAAGCCAGGCCCATGTTGAGTGTGCTCAACTTCCAGATATTAAGGGCTGCCCTGTCGTCGCAGCTGACTGAGCGTCCACGCACAAGCACATAGGTGTCCAGTGGGCGCATTTGAAAGACTGGATAATCACAAGCCCGGTGCGTCCACATTTGTTGTAGCACATGCAGACGTTAGGTGCCAGATGGTGGTCCTCCTCGCTGGCAATGTGAAGTCAGCACGTGCTCCCAGATGAAGTACAACTCCCAACCACCAGTAGAACTTGGTCTGCGCCTCGCAGTGATGGCAATGGAGGTCGGGAAGCAGGCATTGAGACATCCCAGCGCAGTGGGTGCTAAGACAACCCTGGCAGAGCACCATTACCCGACTAGATCGCTCGAGCATGGGTCCATGCCAGGAAGCTCGCTCAAGTAAAACTGCAAGCTGCTGTAAATGAAAAAACCTGCAGGATGACACAGAGGACCACCAAGTCAGACAGTACTTTAAGCCCAGGAACCATGAGACCAAGCACAGCATATGGAAGCTCAGGACCAGGCGGACGGCAGAGCAAGGGTGAGGAGAGGGTCAGGCAACCAAACAGTCCCACACCTCCTCAACAGGTCCTTTTTCTTCCTTCCCCTTTCTTTCTCCCTCAGAGAACTCCAGCTCACAGTATTCAAACTTTCCTGCCTGTTACCGCAATGGCAGCAGCTGTGATGGCATTGTTGTTCTTACTCCCGGTGCTAGTGGTGGAAGCAGCAACCGTTGTAATGTTTGTTGCTGTTGCAGCAGAGATAAAAGAATAAAAAGCAGCTGCATCAAAAGAGGGAAGCAAGAAACAAAGAATAAACAAAGAAGCAAAAGGAAAGAGACCAAAAAGAAAAAAAAAACAACCCAGCAGAAGGAAAAACACAACCTCCTGCTATCAGGTCACCATCTTGAACCTTCTTCAAAGGCTGCCCCACATATAGCACATTGCAGTAGTCCAGTCTGGTTGTTACCAGTGCATGTGTGACTGTTGCCAGACGCTGCTCATCCAGGTAAGGGCGAAGTTGATATATTCTCCGCAGCTATAAGAAGGCACCCCTGGACTTCCAAGGTCAGACCCAGATCAAGGAGCACCCCCAAGCTGGAGACCCTGTTCTTTAGAGGGAGTATAACCCTGTCTAAGGCAGGGAAATTGCCCTTTAACCTATCTGGCAGAGCATCTACCAGCAGCACTTCCAACTT
This sequence comes from Pogona vitticeps, assembly GCF_051106095.1. Taxonomy (NCBI): domain Eukaryota; kingdom Metazoa; phylum Chordata; class Lepidosauria; order Squamata; family Agamidae; genus Pogona; species Pogona vitticeps. The sequence continues at coordinate 107,166,087 of NC_135784.1, forward strand.
GTCTGGAATGAGCCTCAGTTTATTGACCCTCATGCATGAGTTCAGAATGGTGAGTGCCACATCTGAGTTGGTAGAGAATGAGAGGTAGAGCTGGGTGTCATCAGGATATTGCTGAGTCCTCAGCCCAAACGTCCTAACGACCTCCCCCAGCGGTTTCATGTAGATATTGAACAGCATGGGGGACACTCTAGAGTCCTGAGGAACCCCATGACACAACTGCCATGGATCAGAGCTAGTGCCCCCAGCACCACCTTCTGGACTCAATCAGCCAAGTAGGAGCGGAACCATAATAAAATGGTACCTCCAATTCCCATCCCAGCCAACTTGTCCAGAAGGTCAATGGTGTTTAAAACCACTGAGAGGTCCAGGAGAATCAACAGGGATGCATTCCTCCTGCCTTTCTCCCAGCAAAGGTAATCAAACAGGGCGACCAAGGCAGTTTCCATCCCATAACACAGCCTGAAACCCGACTGAAATGGATCTAGATAATCCATTTCATCCAGGAGACTCTGGAGCTGCTCAGCCACCACACATTCCAACACCTTGCCCAAAAAAGGGAGGTCCGGTACTGGTTGGAAGTTGTTCACTAGACCTGGGTCCAGATTAGTTTTTTTTTTAGGAGTGGGCGAATCACTGCCTCCTTTAATGGGGCAGGGACCACTCCCTCTCTTAATGAGGAGTTGATGACCTCCAGGATGCAGGTGCGAACTCCCCTGGCAGATTCCTTTATTAGTCATGATGGGCAAGGGTCGAGTTGCATAGTGGTGGCCTGAACCAATCCAAGCACCCTGTCCACATCCTTGGGTCGTAACAACTGAAACTCATCCAATAAATTATGACATAAGTCTGGAGCACTGGGCACAACCATAGGCTTTGTATTAGCAGTGGTGTCCAACTCTCTACGAATCTGAGCAATTTCCCCTCAAAGTGTGTAACAAATTCATTACATCAAGCCACTGAGCAGTCCGGAACCTACACTGAACCATTAGGCTGAAGAAGGTCCCAGACCACTCGAAATAGCTCTGCTGGACGACATGCCGAGGAAGCAATACGAGTGGAGAAATGCTGGCATTTCGCCAGCTTTATCGCCACAGAGTAGGCCCGATAATGGGCTCTAAGCTGTGTTTGGGTCATAGTTGCAGCGATATTTCCTCCATCTGCACTCAAGCCAATTGTTTCATAGCCAGAAGCTCCTCTGTGTACCATGGAGCCATATAGGCTCTGCGGGCAGGGAGACGGTGCCACAGCTTTATTGTATGCAAGTCTTATTCCCTTTAAGAAGCTTCCAGTCAAAGTATAATTTTTGTGTTTATCATCTGCTTACAAAAAGTAATTGCAATTCCCCCTCCCCCAACAAATACTCAGCCTCAAGCACCAGCTTTTATGGATTGGTCACTATTGTGAATGTAATCGATACCACTGCCTCAAGTAGACTGGCAATAGTGCTATGTCCTCATTCAGGATAAATTAGATGGGCATTTAAGAGTGAAGAAAATGCAGTAGTTCCTGGCATTCCTTCTTTATCCTCTCTCTTAAACTGATGTTCTAAATGTGTAAGCTTTACTTAAGACCAACGAGCAACATAGAATTGCATCCACAGTTTCTTATTTTCTTTTTCACTTGTGTTCATTGTTGACTTACATCATGGGTTACTGTTTATTCTCAAAGTCCAACATTTTGAATCAACAGGGCTGTGATGCCATTTTCAGTTCCAAACAACTATATACAGAGGGTGAGAGCAATTGCACATTATAAAGTAATTTTTAAAGAGGAAGGGGAAGGGATGTGTCCTTAACAGGAAGAACTGTGTGATTTGCCTAACAGAAAGAGGGATGTTCTGATTTCTGCTGAAGGCTATAAGTAGCAACTATGAGTTCGGGGAGGACTTTTTGATTCTTCACTCCGGGCAGAGCATAAACAGGGAGTTTGCCATGGGAGTTCGCCAGGGGAGGCCAAAGGGGAGTCTCCTAACAATTTTTTTGTTTCCCTGGCTATATATACTACTACATTTTGTCTCCCTGGGTATATGTACTACTACATTTAAACAAACAAAACAAGAGGGAGAGGCATCCTAAACAAACAGTTGAAAGTAAAAATGCTAGAAGAGATTATGGAGGGTGGAGAGAACTCAGTTGTGGTTACCTGCGAAATTTGTGCTATGTTTGTCTTTCTTCCTGAGTGCAAAATGTTGTATACATGTAACAAGTGTAAACTGGTGGCACTGTTAGAAGAGAAAGTCAGAGACCTGGAGCAGCGAGTAGCCACACTCAAGGCTATAAGGGAAGATGAAGCCTACATTGATAGAAGTCTTCAGCAGCAGCAGCTGTCAGAGGGGGCACTGCTGATGGAAGAAAACCAAAACATTGCAGTGGAAGAAAATGCTGTAGAGGCTACAGACGTAGTGGAGGAACCACCATGGAAAAGAATTACAGTTAGAAACAAAAGAAGGAGAAGACACTCTTTCCTGGTAGAACTACAAAACTGCTTTCAGTTACTTGAAGAAGAGTCTGTTGGACAGGACGCAGAGGAGACCCCACAGGAGGACATGAGTAGGGCTGAAGTGCAGCAAAATATAGTCGCTGAACCCACACCCTACAAAAAAAGAAGAAGAGGAGAATAGTTGTAGTAGGGGACTCCCTGCTACGTGGAATTGAGACCAAAATTTGCCGGGAGGATCCATGGACTTGCCAGGAGTGCTGTCTCCCTGGAGGATGAATAAGGGATGTGATGGAAGGATTGGCATAACTCATAAACCCTACAGATACATATCCCTTTCTTCTTGTACATGTGAGAACAAATGACACAGCCAAGAGGAGCTACCAAGAAATCACATTGGACTTTGAAGCTCTGAGAAGGAAATTCAAGGACTTTGGGGCCCAGATAGTTTTTCTTCCATCCTACATGGTGCTCAGAAGAGGAATTGAAAGAGAAAGGAAGATCCTTTGGGTGAATGACTGGCTACAAAGGTATGTCAATGAAGGATGGCTAGCAAGAGACAGCTTGCATCTAACAAGGACTGAGAAGGATGTGTTTGCCCACAGTATGAAGAATTTCATCAGGAGGGCTTTAAACTCAATTGGAAGGCAGAGGGAGATGCAAGCACAGAGCTAAGGGTAGATGAGCCTACCTGAAATCTTGAAACAGACATGTTTTCACCTCTAGCGAACCAAGTAGCCATGGCTGATTTCTTTGAATCTTTTCTCATGTAAGTTGATATGTACCTACGTATGTGTATCCAGCCTAATGCCCTGATCATACATTCAACTGACTATAGAATTTGGAGGAAGCCCTTCAATGCTTTCAAAATACAGCTTTGAGTTTAAAAAGAACATATGTCTTTTGCAAACAATGAAAGTGGTCTACCTTGGATATTTAGTGTCAGATTCTATAAAATATACTTTTATGGGCTGCAATTGTCAGAACCCACACACCCTCAATAAGAATGGTGGTGGACATACTGCTTGGATTCTGTGAACTGTACTCTAAAATATCACTTTTCTAATCTCTGCTATTTGCACATAACGTATTCAGCTCTTTGATGAGAAGGCAAGGTCTACTGACCAAACCCCAGTACTTTGTGATGATGTGTGCCCGAAACAAACATAGTTAGCATTCTTAATCTTTTATGGGAGATTCTGAACATGCATTTCAATAGGTCTGGGTTTATATACAGCAGTGTTCAGAATCCTGCTGCTGTTCACATAGGCACTGTACTGTATAATTTTCCATAGCAAATTGCAGTTGATTCATGAGGTGCTGGGACATGTCCTGGTCGTGTGCCTGGACACACACCAGATTGCACAAATGACATGCATATAGCACCTTGTCAATTTGCTGCAATTAGCCTTGGCAAGCTGCATAAACCTTGCATGAGCACCAGAAAGGTTCAAGCCAATATACTATATTTCTGGTCAAATAATTGCTGTCTAGATGCATTATAACTCATTGCGGGGTTTGCTTGGGGAAATGGAAGATTTGTCTGTCTGCACAGGTTGCTTGTCCTTGTATTGGCCAAAATCCCATTGGTACAAATGTATATCAGCAAAAGCTGATGATTCATCGGCTGGCACTGATGAATTTTAATTTAAATTTATTGACAAGTTCGTATTCTCTTGCTTCAAGTTCTGAAGCTCCCTAGGACTTCCTTTTGTCCCAGGAGTCTTTGGAGGCCTCAGGACACTGGGTTGGGTAGCCTTTAGTAGCCAAAAGTTGATGCCAGATTGCTACAGACAGCAACCCAGTGGCAATTTTTGATCATTATTTTTTATTATCAGACAACTCTCACTGTGTAAATTTAGTATGACACTATCTGTGTGTACTCTATGACCTCCTGGGATTGAGAAAATGGTTTTATATTTTATGATATACAGCTCTAACAAGATTAACTCAGTGTCTAGTCTTATCCATAATCTATCAAATCATAAGCAGCCATTCAAACATCTATATGTCTATGTGGCCCTAGCACAAAAAGTGCTCTTTTGGTTAACACAAGTATGAACAAAACAGTAACCTTTGACCAAATGAATGAATGAAGCTAAATAAGCAGCAAACATTAAGTATCTCATGAAAGTTGGTAGATCTCTATGTGCTCCATTAATTAAAGCACTATAGTTAATAAGGATTCTTCAACTTAACAGACTGAATGTTTCTCCATTAAAGATACTTTTCTCTTTACATTTTGATCTATTTGGCAGGGCCGTGTGATGTTCAGATGAAATGATCTGCAATTAGCCTGTAAGTGACATTTTACTAATTCATGGGAATCTTAAAGTGTTGGAAATTCTGAGCTAGATGAAAGATTTCCTGCTATTCATAGAAATGTCCAATGGCCTCAGAGTGAGTTTTCCATTATCATTCAGCAGTGATGCACAAAAAAGATGCTTCCACCATAGTTGCTGTTCTAAAGTGATTTGAAAGTGTTGTGCTACTACAAAGCCATAGATTTGCCTACAGAGCCAGATGATGAAGATGAACTGACATTTCAAGTCATCCTAGTTATTTTTATACTATTACTTAGTTTAATGGCACATTCATTTAAACTGAAAGTGTGATAACAGTAAGGTTTAATTTTAAAAATCAATAACCCATTAACAAGTTATTGCTGTAACTACCTGGTTTTCCAGATTAATCCCCTGTTGTTGGAAAAGAGGGAACTTTGCTTCCAAAGGAAATAGTTATACCTATAGATCTTTTTTTTCTTTAAAGATTATTTTATGTGCTTGCTTGGTTGAAATGTCAGAGACACAGAATTATCAAGTCATTGACCTATAAGTTACAAATCTTTTGCCTTTGCTGTAGCTTCCACAGTTCTGGGAAAATTCTGACGCAGATTATAAATCAATCACTCTGCAAGCATCTTGAAAACAATGCAGTAATAACTAGAAGCCAACAGGGATTTTTCAAGAATAAATCTTGACAGACTAATTTTATCTCACATTTTAATTGGATAACCTTCCTGGTAGATAGTGGGAAAGTTGTAGACATAATATATCTTGACTTCTGCAAAGCCTTGGACAAAGTGCCCAATGATATTCTGATTAGCAAGCTAACTAGCTGTGGGCTGGATATAACAGGTGTCAGGTGGATACACAGTTGGTTATAGTATCATACTCTGAGAATGCTTGTCAATGGCTCCTTCTCAAACTGTGAGGAGGTAATGAATGGGGCACCTCAAGGCTCAGTCCTGGGGCTGGTACTCTTCAACATTTTTATGAATGACTTGGAAGAGGGATTGCAGGGAATACTTAGCAAATTTGCAGATGGTACAAATATGGGTGGAATAGCTAATACCTGGAAGACAGAAACAAAAATAAAAAAGATCTGGATAGGCCTGAGCACTGGGCTGAAAACAACAGACTGAAATTTAAATTTCTACACCTAAGGGGAAAAAACTAAACGCACAATTGTAAGATGGGGGAATACTTGGCTCAGTAATATTGTAAGCCCTAAGGATCTTGGAATTGTTGTAGATCAAAAGCCGAATATGAGACAAAAGTGGAATGTTGACAAGTTTATATCCTCCAGCACACATTTTTTTAGCCTATGGCTATTTCTCTCCAATTGACTATCCATATCTCTGTTTCAAATACTACCTACCTTCTTTGCTATACATTTTTGCTTCAAGAGTTTCATTGTAAAGTTTTGTGGGCTTGTGCAGGGCTTATGCACTTTGTCTCCTGGAATTAGATAACTGCCCAGCTGCCCATGCTTGAACTGTTTTAAGAGCACTGCTCTCTGAAGCTGCATGGCAGATCTGTGCATGCCCTTGCTGTGCCTGTTCTTGTTTTCCTTTAAAGTAAGCTCCATTGCTTTAAAATAAAATTTGCATTATGAGAGGGATCAGATATTGTTTCTTCTTGTTCTAAGCAAGTTAGGCTCCTGGTCAAATTCCTATTTTTAAGGCTCTACTGGCCGTTTTTGGCTAACAAATGTTGTTGTTTCCCTGTGGCGTGTCAGATCTTCCCATCCTGGCAATGTTGTACTTGCGGTTAACTGGCTGCATTTGCAGAACCCTATACAAGCCTTTTCCTTTAATACAGAAGGCTGTGGGATACTGCCATGCTCATGATATCATGGAAGGGATGGGGCTTACTTACGCCCCATGGATGGTTCTCAGTCCTGTCCACAGTTTAACTCTGCACAAGGCCATGGTTATCTCAAGCAATTTGTTGAAGACAAAAATTGTGACTATAATGATATGTAACCATGCACATTACTAAATTTAAATCTGGGCCTATTGATGTTAGGCAGGGCAGAGTATGTTTCCAATAGAGATTCAAATACCTTCTGAATTGTTCTTGTGGAGCCCAACATTCTCTCCATTGACACAAACAGGCTTACAGTCATGGAAGGATGTGCTGGATAGGATTCAAAGAAGCCCAACTGTGCAATGCCTCATGGTGCAAATAGAACAGACAAAGATGACTATGTTCCTGATTTTTTCACTACCTTTTGAAAAACACATACACTTCAACAGTGAACACAACAGTGGGATTGCTCACCAAGAACAGTGTTTCAGATATATGCTTTGTGATGCTCCAGGCATAGTAGGACCAGTATCTGTGGGGAGGGGAGAGGTTAACTTGATATAGAGCAGTCTCCCCCTGTTCAGACTGTTTCATCTCCTCAATTAAAGTGGTGAAAAGGGCAGAGAAGTTAACATGATCCAGACACGAGCTCTGACCAGCAGAAGAACAATTTATATGTATTTAGCAGGCTCTGTGACAGATGAAAAGGTGAGGTGGGAAGACGCTGTAGCCTATGTACCTAATTCAATCAATAAGAGGTTGAAGTGTGGCCTGCAAAGATTCTTGGTCTCCCCACATCATGCTCCCTCATGCTATCCAGTCTGCAGAGTGTTGTGAAGGAGAAATCTAGCCACCCACCCCAATATGGTTCCTTGCTCCTGAGACAGCTAATTTTGCCAAGTGTGAAGAGGGAACCATGCTGAATGATTACATGAGGATACAGGGTTTTACCACCAAATGGCCAGTTTTAATGAGAGTCTCATGGTTCCCATAACAGAAAAAAAAACCCCACAGAATCAACACTCAGTAATGTTAGGAACACAGGAAGAGCTAAAAAATCAAGTATTTTTCTTCTACAGCTGCAGGCTGGAGTTAATCTCTGAAAGCAAGAGACTAAATTCCTGCTCGCTTGAATTCATTGGAATAAAAATCATCCTATACTTTCTTGTCCAGTGAAATGTTTTCAGTGTGGGAGTGAGTATCCCGATTACATTGACAAATGGTCCATTATCAGATTAATAGGAAATGTGAATACTGCATGAAATGGGACATGCCTTTCACCTAGGTAAACAGCAAGCTCTGCCTGCCATATTCCAGTTAACGCAACAGTCTATTCATACTTCAGCTGCAATGAGATGACTTGTGTATGACAGATCTCATTCCATTATGGACTGGGCTATCTGAAATCAGTAAAGGTTTGGATTAAAGCCTATTACACTGAACTCATGAGTGCTTCTGAGAGGTAAACTCCACTCCGTTATGTTTCCGTTTGTCCTACAAGTAAGAGTCTGATGCGTAGACTCAAATCAAATTATATTAATCAGAGCTGTCAAAAGTAGCAACTGGGAATCAGAAGCTGGAATTGCACTGAAAATACACCTGTAGTCATTTGGAAAAGGCTCTCTGACATATCTACTCTGACAAAGATGGCCTTCACCTTTCTTTTGTCTTCATCCCTCTCTCCCTCTCTTCTTCTAATTCCTGTTCTGTAGTGATGGATGAAACTAGTCTTCATAGAGTCATAGAATAATAGAGTTCAAAGGGGGCTATAAGGCATGTTGCTCACCACCTCCTGAGGTAATTGGTTCCATTGTCAGACCGCTCCAACAGTTAGGAAATTCTATGTATTCTATATCCTTGTAACTCAAGCTGATTATTAAGTGCATTCTGGATGATCAAGAACAGATCCTGTCCCTCCTCTGTATGACAAATTTCCAAATTTTTGAAGAGTGCTATTACATTTCCCCCTCAGTCTTCTTTTCTCAAGGCTAAACATGTTCTGTTGATTCAGTCTTTCCTCCAAGGGCTTGGTTTACAGTCCCCAGATCATCCTTGTTGCCTTCCTCTGAACTTATTCCAGTTTGTTGGCAACTTCTTAAAATGTGATGTTCAGAACTGAACAAAGTACTCAAGATGAGGCCTAAGCATGTATGAAATTTTTACACATTTTGTGATTTGAGACATACATAAGAAAATGTGGACCAAGGATTATCATTGTTACATACAGCACTGATGTTACCTGTCTGTCATGGGTTTGGAGGGAAAGTTCCATCCTATGGGGAGTGGAAGGCGGGACATCAGGAGGAGGGGCTGTACTGTATATATATGTGGAGTTTGTGAGAAGAAGCTGGAGGAGAGCTGAAGGAGAAGCTGAGAGAAGAAGCTGGTGTGGGAGTCTGTGTGTCAGACAGGGTACTACTGTGTGTCAGTCAGTACCAACCTGATAGGTTCAGGTGTCTTTATGGGTAGCCAGAACTGATAGGTTCAGGGTCTGTGCTTTATTGAAAGGTGTTCTGTGTGAACCAAACTGGTGTATGTATGATTGAGACTAAGCCACGTTACTGTATCTTATTCACTTGATCATTTTATTTTCCCTGTGTGTTATTTAAATAAACCCTATTCCTTTATTTGTTAAAAATCCATCCCTGGTCTGTGTGACTTCTTATAGGGAATGGTTGGTGGCAGCTTAGTGAAACTGTGGCATATCCCAGTAGGTCTGGGGTTGTCACATTGATTGGTGTCCAGCGTGTGGGATACGACTGGTCCAGTTGTCCAGTGGTCCAGCAAAGCCTTGGCAAGTGTGCCCAGAGCAAGGGGGGTCTAGTCAGGGACAATCTGAGAGCGCGTAGGTAATCTTCTAGGCTTACCTCACGGGGAGGTACACTAGTGGAAGAACGTGTGACCTCAGATTGGGGACCAGATTAGGGAGCTCTGAGGCAACCTGTTTTGGCGGGAAAAAGCTGAGGCAAAGCTGAGGGAAGTAGCAGTGATCTAGCTTGTCTGCTGAGAGGCCTAGCAGAGGGGGGTAGACTCTGGCTGGCAACAGTTGCAAGTTAGTGCTGAAGAACAGCAGCAATCTATAGAAGGCTGGTTCTGAGGCAAAAGAGAGGGAAAAAAAGTGGTTGCTTTATTTTGAGGCTTGACTTTTGAAAGCAGCCTGTTCTGGGGGGGGATTATGCCCTTGACTCGAAGCCAAATGGCAGAAATGGGTGAAGCGAGGGAACCCCAGGTAGACCAAGGTTCTGAGGATGAATTTGGCTCAGTGCAGGATGACAGCACGGGAGAACAGAACCCAGAACTCAGGAAAATGCTCATAGCCCAACAGCATGAACTGAGGGTGAGGGAAATGGAGGAAAAGGAAAGAGAGAAACAAAGACAATTTGAATTGGAATTGCAGAGAGAGAAAATGGCGTTTGAGTTAAGAAAACTGGAACTGATGAATCAGAATAATAATAACAATAGAGATTCTGAGGGGGGCCAATTGTCTAAAACTGACCTGAAGAAATTCCCTGTATACCACAAGGGAAATTGCCCTGAGGTGTTCTTTTCCCTCGTGGAAAGAGCATTTGTGGACTTCTCAGTAAGGGAAACTGAGAAGATGACCATCATGCGATCTTTAATCAGTGGCAGCCTGGCAGAAGTCTACGCAGAGATGCCAGAGGAGCTACTAAAAGATTTCGCAGAGTTTAAAAAGCTGGTGTTTGCCAGACATGGGATAAATGCGGAACAGCTGAGGCAGAGATTCAGGTCACTCACCAAGAAACCAGAGCAGACTTTTACCCAAGTGGGGGCCCAACTGGTGAGGCTGCTAGAGAAATGGCTGTCACAGGAGGGGACAGAGACCTACCAGCAGCTCAAAGACCTGATAGCGCTGGAAAAGTTTTATTCAGTCCTGCATGGGGAACTGAAGTTCCAGGTGAGGGAAAGGAAACCGAAATCTGTGGCCGAAGCGGCCGAAATCGCAGATTTTATTTCCCAAATAAGAAAGCCCTTAGGTGAGGGGAAATCTATAGGTAAACCTAAAGAAACCTACAGCAAGTACTCTCAGGGACCAGGGAAAAACCAGCAAGTGGGAGGGACCCATGGTGAAGGGAAGCCCTCAGACACGAAACAAAGACCTCAGATTTTGGAGGGAAAACCAAAACAAGATGAGAAAGACTCAAAATACAGAAGAAAATGTTATTTCTGTCAAGGAAAGGGCCATCTAATCTCAGAGTGTGAGAAATTAAAGCAGCTAAAAGGAAATATGCCTCATGATTTGAGTGGAACCAAGCCAAAAGCTGTGTTCTGTGTCCAGAAAGAGCAAAGCTCCTTGCCACTGAGGGAGCCTGTTGCCATGGCTACTCAATCTGGAACAGTTACATCTGCTGATCAGGCTGGGGAAAATGGTCCTCTTGTGGAGGTCAAGCGCTGCTTGCTAGTGAGAACAGATTCACAGTTGTTTGAAACAGCAGGGGTGGACGTAGGAATACTTGACCATCAGTATAGGGGGCTGAGGGATACTTGTTCCCAGGTGACCCTGTGCCATCCAGATATTATTCCTAGGGAGTATATAATCCCGAATGAGAGCATGAAGGTGGCAGGGATTGAGGGGCAGGTGATCTCGCTGCCAGTAGCTGAGGTACCTGTGAACTTTCAAGGCTGGGGGGGAGTTTGGCGGCTAGCGATTTCATCGACTCTGCCAGCAGCCGTGCTCGTGGGAAATGACCTGGCTGAACATGTGAAACGGGTGCTAGTGATTACACACTCACAAGCCACCACGGGGACAGTTCAAGGGGGTATTGGAGAGCCCGAGACGGAAGCAGAGGGGAGTTCAGAAGCTGTGGTGGAAACCTTAACCACAGACAGCCGATTTGGCCAAGAGCAAAAGGCAGACGCCACTCTCCAAAAGTGTTTTGAACAGGTGACAGACGCCCAGCTAACACCTGAAACCCCAGTGAGATTTCGAGAGAAAAAGGGAATTTTATATAGAGAGACCCTGAGGAATATCTCAAAAGGGGGAGATGGGATCAGAAGTCAGCTAGTGGTACCTGAAAAGTATCGCCCCATGATCTTACAAAGGGGGCACTCTGACATGTTTGCTGCGCACTTAGGGGTGAACAAAACACAGCAGAGAATCACACAGAATTTTTACTGGCCTGAAATAGGGAAGCAGATCAAGGAGTTCTGTAAACAATGTGATGTGTGTCAGAGGCAGGGGAATAACCGTGACAGGACCAAAGCAAAGTTGTGCCCTTTGCCTGTGATTGACACTCCGTTCAAATGCATAGGGGTGGATATTGTGGGACCTTTGCCCAAGGCCACAAAGAGGGGGAACCGGTTCATTCTCACCATTGTGGACCATGCCACGAGGTACCCTGAAGCCATACCCTTGACTAACATTGAAACTAACACAGTGGCAGATGCCTTGGTGGGGTATATGTCCAGGATGGGATTTGCCTCAGAAATAATCACAGATTTGGGCGCATCGTTTACATCGAAGCTCATGAAACGGTTATGGCAAATCTGTGGAATTAAACACAAGGAAACCACTGCCTATCACCCTGAAAGTAATGGGTTAACGGAGAAGTTCAATGGGACTCTAATGCGCATGATTAGGGCTTACTTGGCAGAGAATCCAAACAATTGGGACCAGAAGCTGCAATCCCTTTTGTTTGCTTATCGATCAGTGCCACAAGCCAGTACTGGGTTCAGTCCGTTTGAACTTTTGTTTGGGAGAAGGGTGAAAGGGCCCCTTGATTTGATCAAACAAAATTGGGAGCAGATCACCCAGGATGACCCACAAGACGTTGTAACATATATAGACTCTTTAAGGAATGACCTAAAGAGAAACCTAGAGCTAGCAGCAGAGACCCTGCAAGCTCAAAAGGTCAGAAAGAAAGCTTGGGATGACCAGAAAGCCAGGGAGAGGCACTTTGACCCAGGGGAGGAAGTGCTTTGGCCTAGGCCCTGCAAAGAGAACAAACTGCAGCTGGGTAGCCCAGAAATAAAATACTTGGGTCACATAGTAGGGGGAGGAGTGATAAAACCCCTAGAGGCCAAGATAGAAGCAGTTCGTGATTGGCCTAGACCCAACACCAAGAAAAAGGTCAAATCATTTCTTGGGTTGGTGGGCTACTACAGAAAGTTCATCCCGAGGTTTAGCGAGATTGCGACTCCGCTGACCGATTTGACGAGGAAGAAGACTGATGACCACATCCCGTGGACCAGCGACTGTGAGGAGGCGTTCCAGAGGTTGAAGGAGGCCCTCATCAACTATCCAGTGCTGCGTGCTCCAGACTTCGACCGGGAGTTCATCATATACACCGATGTGTCTAACAGCGGGGTAGGAGCAGTTCTTTGCCAGGAGGATGAGAATGGTGACCAGCATCCAGTGTCCTACCTGAGTAGGAAACTCCAGAAAGGTGAGAGACATTTGGCAACCGTGGAAAAGGAGTGCCTGGCCATAGTCTACGCGATCCAGAAGGCCAAGCCTTACATCTGGGGAAGACATTTTATTCTGTGCACTGACCATTCACCACTGCAATGGTTAAAGACAATGAAATCCCACAATAGCAAACTTATGAGGTGGGCTTTAAACCTGCAGGACTATGACTTTGAAGTGAAGGTGGTCAGAGGGTCAGTGAACTGTGTTGCTGACGCCTTATCAAGAAGACCCGAAGAATGAAGACGGCGAAAGAAACATGGACTATGTATATATTTTGGTGACCAAAGGTTGAATGTATCTGTTTATTAAACATGCCTGGTTTGTATGAATAAAGGTAATTTGATGTATTGTAAATGGTAAATGTTTAAATGCCTAATAGATATGGTTATCCTAGTGTAAGTATAAGTAAGTATGGTATTGTATGTTATTGTATAACTGGTTTTGTATGTTTTGGATCCAGGTTGTTTTTTGGAGAAAAGCACGTTAGCTTTCCCCCTACAAAACAACTTATAAAGAGGGGAGGTGTTACATACAGCACTGATGTTACCTGTCTGTCATGGGTTTGGAGGGAAAGTTCCATCCTATGGGGAGTGGAAGGCGGGACATCAGGAGGAGGGGCTGTACTGTATATATATGTGGAGTTTGTGAGAAGAAGCTGGAGGAGAGCTGAAGGAGAAGCTGAGAGAAGAAGCTGGTGTGGGAGTCTGTGTGTCAGACAGGGTACTACTGTGTGTCAGTCAGTACCAACCTGATAGGTTCAGGTGTCTTTATGGGTAGCCAGAACTGATAGGTTCAGGGTCTGTGCTTTATTGAAAGGTGTTCTGTGTGAACCAAACTGGTGTATGTATGATTGAGACTAAGCCACGTTACTGTATCTTATTCACTTGATCATTTTATTTTCCCCGTGTGTTATTTAAATAAACCCTATTCCTTTATTTGTTAAAAATCCATCCCTGGTCTGTGTGACTTCTTATAGGGAATGGTTGGTGGCAGCTTAGTGAAACTGTGGCATATCCCAGTAGGTCTGGGGTTGTCACAATCATATTTTGATCCATTCATTTGTTTGAAAATTAAAAAAATAGATCACATTCAAATGCAAACTGAACAATTTGCTCTTTCATCCCTGTTGTTTTGTTTTTGTGTTTTATTATACTATAAGCTGGGTGGAAAGAAGAGAGGAGTCATATTGGGAGGAGTGGGGATGTAGGGTGTTAGTGAAGAAAACCAGAAGGTGGAGATGTGTAAACATTGTGTTCTCCCTTAGCTTCTCTTTTTTAGCCAAAATGAAAATATCTGGAGCTGAGATTTTGAAAATAAATACTGTGCAAATATTCTTGGGAAGGAAGTTGGCAACTTAAAGTCACTGCTGTGAATTTATTTATTTATTTTATTTATTTATTTTATTTATATCCCGCCTATCTAACACTCAATATTTGCTCTTTATATTGGGATAAATTCTCATTAAAGGTCAGAAAATAACCAGTTCGTTGCTGATAAAATAATATTGCATTTGATTGACATGACAGTTTTCATAAAGTTACACCCCCACAGAAGATAATCAGAGGGATATTTAATTTTTTCCAGTCATAAGTTCATGTCACTTATGCATGCAAGTATATAATTGCCACTGTGGTGGACATAAAACAGGAGGTGGTCACAGTTCTCTCTCAAGTAACATTTAAATCAGATCACCACGAAATAAAGCATGCTGGTATAGAATTAATAGCATTGTTTCAGGGGAAAATGTTTTTGGTTTTGATATCACTAGAATTTAAACATGTTAGAGTATCAATATATGAATGGGTATAAAATCATTTGCACACTGAAGTACTTTGTTAATGCATGTTCCTATTTTATATGCACACACAAACTCATAAGTGTACACATGTGGGTGGACACATCAAACATGGCTGTGAAGACATGTTTTTCTGAAGTGTAGTAAACATAGAACAAACTATATGTTGACAAAGTAAGGAAATTATATACTTTGGATAAGGAAAATTGGCTGAGAAACAATTAAGAATGATTCAAATTTCCTATATCACAAAATGAATATTTCAGGCTGTTTCTTTTGACTTTGTGGATCATGAACAACTATATAATAATAAATAATAAATGCATGCTGTCACGTCATGTCTGAAATATGTTGACCACTTCCAGAGTTTTTAGGTCTAGAGTAGAGATGGGTATGAATATAAAAATGGATTGGTTTTTCTGACAAATATAGCTGATTTGTTAAATATTCATTGATTCATATTTGTGGGTTCCAGAGACCCCCGCGAATACAAAGGGACAAATATTTACCTGTTTTTATCCATCCTTTGTATTAAAACAAACAAACAAAAAAACCCATTCTGCCTTCCGGCTGCCTATCAGCTGATTGGCAGCAGAAATGCAGCCACCACCCCACACAGCCACCCAATACCACAGCCTACCCCATCCCCTTCCTTTCCGTACCTTAGTTCCCACGCCACGCCAACCCACCCCCACCAACACCCTCTTACTTTAATCGTTGCTGCTGAGGTCTTCTAGCCTCAGAGCCACGCTTTAGCCTGCCTTAAGGGAATCCAGGCTGCCCTTTGCAAAACATGGCAGCTGCAGCTTCCCTACCCTAAATTAAGCCACAGCCGCCATCTTTGCAAAGGGCAGCCAGTCTCCCTTTTTACACGCTGTGGCTGCGAAGGCCTGATGGAGACCTCGGAGTTAGCTATTAAGGTAAGGCGGTGTCAGTGGGAGTAGGGTGGGGGCTAAGGTAGGGAAAGGACAGGAGTGGGGGTAGGCTGTTGGGGTGGCTGGCTGTGTGTGTGTGTGGGTGGCTGCCAATTGGCTTCTGATCAGTTGATTGGCGGCCGGTAAGCAGAATGGGCTTCTGAGCCATGTGGTAAACTCTCCTGGGGGGACTCAATTTGTGGGTGAATAACTTGGATGGCCGATATCCAATCTTCACCAAAGTTGGTAGGTGTGTTGGGGAAAGACATAGGAACCTCTGTTGTGATTCAGGAGTCTCTAAGTACCTGGGGAGAGCTTTCCTGGGGTTGTCCTCTTTGTTACTATATAACTTGGGGGGTCCGTGATCCAATGTTCACCAAACTTTCAGGAGTTGTAGAAAAGCGTCTGAGGAATTGGTGTCTCTAGGTGGGTGGGGGCCAGTGTTATAGCCATTTAAAGTGCAGACAAATCAACGGGTCGATTCGTTGAAGAATAACAAATTCGTATTTGTTGATCCGTTAACCTTGATGAATAACGGATCAAAATGAATCACCATTTTTTAATTTTTCCCTGCCACACACCCCCAGTTCCCCTGATTATTCTTCTACACAATCCAGGTTCACTTTCGCGTATGACATTTACTTTTCAACCCTTTTCGCTGCCAGCAGATTTATTCCTCACTATATAAAATATGACTCCTAAATCACAGTTATCCAATATACATTGGACCCTCGACTTACAGATGGCTCAACTTACAGACTTTTCAAGTTACAGACTTCTCTGGCCGCAAAATTTAGATTCGACTTGCAGCCAGAGAATCGACCTACAGACCAGAAAAAAAAAACCAAAATGGAACAAAAATGAAACAAAAACGGCTGGTTAAGGGATTAATTGGTCTCCAATGCATTGTAGGTCAATGGAGACTCGACCTACAGACTTTTCAACCTGCAGCGACCGTTGCAATACAGATTAATTCCATGGGGTCCACTGTAACAATGTTTATTTATGTGTTTATAAATAAATCATATAAAGTGAATCATGGATGGTCTTATTTTATTCATTCAATATATTGTGCTTTGATAACATTTATATTTGCTTATGAAGAATCATTTTAATCAAAGTATTTATTCATTTCTTATCTTATTCTCTATCTCTCTATTACTCTTCTCTAACACATTTCTGGTCCTAACTACCTAAACTGCTTCTGTCCAAATGATATCCCTAACTGAAGTCCCTAACTGAAGTCCCTAATTCTAACTGAACTCCCTAACTGACTTCCATTTTCCTCTTATATTTCCTTGGTTCCGCCCCTTCTGTTCAACCATTGGTTGTTAAATCAGGGTTCCATTGTGATGGACAGGAGTGGTTACTGACCTGTCCATCACAGCCCCATCTCTAGTTAAGAGGGATCACAAAAGTCCACCTCTCATTTGATAATAAATAAATAAATAAATAAATAAATAAATAAATAAATAAATAAATAAATAAATAAATAAATAAATAAATAAATAAATAAATAAATATCCTATAAAAGACCTTGAATGAACTTTGAAGCTTAAGAGCACAGCTGACTATCTTTAATTGACAGTCCAAGGCTGTCTTGCTGACATATTGCCTGAAATCCTGTTGCAGAGTTACACAAATGAAGCGACTTTTAGACACAAGTTACTGTAAGTTAAGAAATCTCTGTGGACATTATCTGTTGCACACCAAGTTACACAGCTCATTATGCAACATCTAATGTCCAGAACTTATGGCAATTTGCATCGAAAAGTTGCAACATTTGTGTAACTACATAACAAGATTTCAGCGATTGTCAGTAAAGCTAGCAGGACTATTTGTGTCTTTTAGTGGGCTTTAGGGACCCCACAGCATCTGCATATGCTTTCTGCAAAGTTAAAAATATGCACAGATTGTGAAGGGGGAGGGGGATTTTCCAGATGGATTCTGCACTGCTATGGTCCCCTATCTGTAATTCTGGTCTTCACTTTATATAAAGAAGTACAGCTGTGTAGAATAAATCAACAGGACAACGTCTGCAATTTATCAATGCAAACTGTGTAACTTTTAAATGTATGCCCACTAGGATAGGAAATGTTCATGGGATAGCTGTCAGTGGAATAGCCTTCTGATGAGTTATAAAGCGTTGAAGCCTCATGTGAGTCTTTTGTTTTCTTTCAAATAGAAAGATGTGGGTATATGAGGAAAAAAAGAAGAAATGATGATACAGAGAAATATAGTGACAAAATAAGCAACTTACATGGAAGTCAAAATGGGATGACAAAGCAGACGGTTCAGTCTGTGCTGTGCCAGTTTGTAATATATTTTACAAAGTCTAGAATAATGTATCGGCACTTACTTTACACCAGTGGTCCCCAAACTTTTTGAGTCATGAGTCATAACAATGAAGTAATGTGCAACCCCCCCACCACATTTGCATTAATTTTTTTTTTAAAAAAATACTTTCTCAGAAAATAGAGGCTTCTTTCTCCCCCAGAGGGCTTTTTTCTCATACATACACAAACATGCTAACTTTAATATCCCACTCTGAAAGGTCACGGAAGAAATTATTTAACAAGGGCTACAACACATATGAGGCAACCGCAGCCCCCTAAAAACACTTTGCAACCTCTTTGGAGTGTCATTATAGCCAGTTTGGGAAACATCGCTTTATACCATTTTTTAATTTACTTGCTGTGCCTCTGGGCTGAAATGGCAAGCATTTGGGAGACCAGGATAAGGAAAACGGTAGTATGAGATAAAACTCCAACAGCTTGAGCAGAGGCACCACCTGTTGCATGTATTAAACGTTGTGTGCACTTTTTTTTCAGCTCAGCAACATAAGAAAGTATATAATTGGCGAACAGAGGTGGCACAAATCTGCTCAAAGGACACAACTAGAATAGTTAACACCTGTGAATACCCACAGATTCGGTGGCTATATTCTAGCTGGAAATAAGACTGGATGTAGCCAAGAGCACTCTAAAGATGAGGAACAACAAAACTGAAGGTAAATGACACAAGCTGCGAAGGATTCTTGTTAGATTTTACTCACATTTTTACTTACTGTTGTTAAACCCTGACAGACACAAACCCCTGCTGCTCTATTTGAATGTCACCCAAAGATGAACTCTTCCTTCCATCTGCCTATAAATTAAAGCAATGCCCAGAATCTTGCTGGTGTTGGCATAACGTTTGCATAAGTTGCCACAGCTAATTGTGGCTAATTTATGAGGTGCTGGGCTGCCTCTTATTTGGACAGGCATTTGTGACACAGCTCATGACTGAGAAATGCTCAGGCACTTCAGCAGTTACCCAGCATTAGCCATGGCTAGTTCTCCAAACTTTACACCAGGACTACTAAGATTTCAGTCATTGATTTTCCAAGTGGGAGAAGTGCTGTTATTCATAGTTTACACTTAAAAAAATTCTTCCAGGTACTTGGGTATGGTTGAGAAACAGGAGAATGATTAGCAAAGCAGATTTTCAGAATATTCATAGGCTACAATATTAATAGGCTATCACAAACAGCTTTGGAACATAGGGCAGATCAGTGAAATTAAGGATTCAACTTGAAACAGCACAGTAAAAGCAAAATCAGACAGTAAATCACTTGTCAGTTATATATAATACAACTCAGAACTACTGGCACATAATTTTGGGGGAGGGTTGTGAAAATGGTTGCAAAGTAAATAGAAGATGGAAATAAAATGTTTACAAGGTAAACCCATGACCTCCTGAAATGATTTAGCTATTTTTATCATTTTAAAACAGCTGTTGCTACATTACATACTGCACCAAACTCTCTCTCTCTCTCTGTATGTGTGTTAGAAAGTTTCCAGATGACTTGCAAGGACTATTCCCTCTTGAAATAGAATTCACAAGCATGATCTAGAAGGGGGAATGGGAAATATTGCATTTAACCCTAGAAAGCTAGGAGCATGCACAGGGCAGAACTACAACACATTTGAAACAGAATTTTAGATTACCATACCCAGAATCCCCTTGCAGATGTGACTATTGGGTATGGCAGCCAAAAAAACCCAAACCATTTCCCCATTTTTTGAATGGGAGGTATAACAGGACAGTGCACCACCCTTCCTTCTACTTCTGTCAGACATTTGTTCAGAAACTGGAAACCAAATCTGTTCAGAGATTTGAGGGATTCATTTGGTGGAAAAGGAGAAGACTCCCTGACTTTTGAATGCAGGAAGGTTGCAGTACCAATGAAGTGTTTCACAAGGGGGTCTGAGGACTGGCTTCTTTGCTTCCTGCCTTTTAAGCCACACCTCAGGAACAGAATGCTTGGCAGCATAAAGCCCATGCCCTTGCAAATCTAGGCTGCTGCTAAAATGTCATTCTCTGGGGCAATGTATGGAGGAAGCCAGCGCCTTAAATAAGTAGTGCTGATCAGTGTTGCTCAAATTTCTGCTCTTCTTCAATAAACAGTTATTTGCCCCATTATCTTTAGGCAAAATAAACCCCTACATCTGCATGCAGAAATGTTCTGACACTTTGGAACAGATTAAAAAAAACCTTTTCAGATTTAAACAATTGTTCCTGTAGAAGAGTGGTTGGAGAGCAGGGATAAATTACCCCAAATGGGTTAAAAGTGAAAATCCTGGGGGTAATGAGCAGAGCGCTATCCCCTTCCCTCCCAGCCCTACCCCCCTGCAGCCAAACCTCAAATTGTAAGCTACCTCTCCCTGTTACTTCCTCGGTTGCAGCAGGACATTTGTAAATCCTCAGTTCTTTCAGAGATCAGAGAGAAGCCTGCTTGATTGGCTACAGCAGTGGAATAACCCCTGAGCAATCAATCAATCCAGGGCTTTGAATGACTGCTTCCTCTGGAAATGACTGCAAGCAAGCAGGAGGCAGGAAAGGATCAAGTTAACAAGGGGAAGGAGGGAAGGAAGGTGCGAGAGACCGAGGGCTTCATCAACCTTATTTAAATGTATGTAGAAAATGTATGGATGGATGGAGGGTGGGTGGGTGGATGGACGTGTGTGTGAGTGTGAGAGAGAGACTATGGAAAAGGAAACTATGGAAAAGGAAACAGGCAAGGCTTGAATTAAGGCAGGAAAAAGAGTGGAGGGAAGGACGGTGGGTGGGTGGGTGGGTGTGAGAAAGAGAGAGAGAGACTGTCTCAAAACTATGAAAAAAGCAACAGGCAAGGCTTGAATCAAGGCAGGAAAAAAGGGTGGAGGGAGGGTGGGTGGATGTGTGTTTGTGTGTGTGTGTGTGTGTGTGTGAGAGAGAGAGAGTGACTCAAAACTATGAAAAAAGGAACAGGCAAGGCTTGAATTAAGGCAGGAAAAAGAGTGGAGGGAAGGACGGTGGGTGGGTGGATATGTGTGTGTGTGTGTGAGAGAGAGACTGACTCAAAACTATGAAAAAAGGAACAGGCAAGGCTTGAATTGAGGCAGGAAAAAGGGTAGAGGGAGGGTGGGTGGATGTGTGTGTGAGAGAGAGAGACTGACTCAAAACGATGAAAAGAACAGGCAAGGCTTGAAGTAAGGCAGGAAAAAAGGGTGGCTTCATCAAATACTGTATCATTTCCTTCCTTTCAAATCAAGGGGGTAATGTTGGCTTATATAATTATTTGGTGGGGGGGGGTAAAAGGTAAAAAAGTTCCCTGACCCCTGCTGTAGAAGCATTATGTCTTAGTGACTACATTGTTTGTTGCTCACATGTGTGCTTTTCTTAGGATTGCAAATAGACAAGCTTATGCGTGTTCACTTAGGAATAAGTCCTACTGGCCTGAATAGATCTTATTCTGAAATACATGGCTGTAGGATTGCACCATTACTCTCCTACCTTCACAAAGAGGATATAAATATATTCCAATAAATGTAGTATGCATACATGTATATACTGCACATTGTGCTATGTAGTCTCTTATTTTATTTTATTTTATTTATATCCCACCTATCTAGTCAATTAAGACCACTCTAGGCGGCTCTTTGAAGAAATATGGAAGTATGGACTGATACAGGGCTATTTGAGCATTTCAGAGGTGACCATGGTGGCAGCAGTGATGAGGTGGCGTGACAGGAGCAGGTGGACCCTCCACTGGACATAAACTGAAAACTGAAATGCAAACCGGTTCAGTTTTCCATTTGATTCATGGTAGTTCCTGATTCATGGCTAACCATGAGCCACAAATCATCACAAATCACAATTTTTCAGATTTATGCCCATTTCTAATACTAGTAATTTCCACATGCCCTTAGAGTTTTAAGATACACTTAAAATGGAATTAAAAGAGGTATGTGTTTGTCCAGAGAATAAATTTTGGAAAGGTCTCAGTAGCCATATTGCAGTAGTGGTAAGCCTAAGGGCATAGGTTGCACCAAAACTCAAGTTGTCAAAGCCAGATGATGGCAGATAACTAAGAGTAGAAAAGTTGTGGGAGCTGAATGGGGATTTCCAGTGAGAACAAAACAGGAAATGATTTATTTCTTGAATCTTTACTCATAGCTTTTGTCTGGTTATTCTTTCTGATTTTATCTTTGATCATCATTGTTTCCTAGTACAAAACTCCTTCCTCACTTCTTCCCAATCACTGCCCATGGCCAATGATGCTTCATTGCTTAGTTATGAGCAACACATGGCTGCTGTTTGAGGAAACACATAAACTACCTACTTCTCTTTTACGAAACAGAAAGGTGAATAGTCTCCTAATACCATCAGCACTGGATTTCCCTGATGCCACATCATACGTTGATCCCAGCCCGCCCCTTGGCTGGAGGAAAACAAGGCAGCAAAATTGGCAAAAATAGGAGTAGCCTATCAGTAATGGAACACCCAATCCGATGATCTGTCCCTGGGTCTGAGAAAAGAAGCCAGCCAGCTTTCTGAATCATGGTCTTCCCCCTGCCCTTCTGGCAGCTTATCTCTGTATCCAGAAAGCAATTACTGCTGGGATGCATTCATTTTGTTTCATTTTAGTTTTTGCTCAGCAGCTAAATGTCAAAGCTTTTTGTAGATCTCACATTTCACTGCTGTTCCAAAACAGAAAGCAAGCTGCTATAGACTGGTAACAGAATAATATGCCAGGTGTCAAGGTGCTAAGGCAAATGATGGGTAGTTTCTCTTAAGAACAGCTGCACTGAAATACCTGTTTAAATATGGGAAAGACACATTTACTATGAAATTCTGAAAATCTCTCTCTGGTGTGTCTTTGTTTTTCTGTTGCATAACACAGCTTAATTAATCATAGCTGCTACTGATGGGTTGCTCTAATCTCACTCAGTTTTCAGTAGACACAGTATTTTCAAGCATTCGGAAGTTGTTTGCCTACTTTTTCCAAAAAATCATTCCCAGCCCATAATGTTGATCAATACATGTAAACAGTGCAGCATGTGTACTATTAAAGGTAAAGGTTCCCCTTGACATTTAGTCCAGTCGTGTCTGACTCTAGGGCGTGGTGTTCATCCCCGTTTCCAAGTCATAGAGCCAGCGTTTGTCCATAGACAGTTTCTGTGGTCATGTGGGCAGCATGACTAGACACGGACCACCATTACCTCCCCACTATTTATCTACTCGCATTTACATGCTTTCGAACTACTAGATTGGCAGGAGCTGGGACAAGCGATGGGAGCTCACTTCGATCTTATGACTGCTGGTCTTCTGACCTTGCAGCACAGAGTCTTCTTCAGTTTAACCCACAGCACCACCATGTCCCACATGTGTACTATTACCGAATAATAATGGTTCTTCTGCCAGTGCAACTGGAACAAAGTCGGCAGCAACAACAGCAGCAGCAGATTGCTGCTGACTCAATACATCCCTCTGCAATTTTGTGTCTCACACACAATGCACAAAGTCATGGGCCCCCCAAAAGTGAAGAAGGAAGCCTTTCTTCAGCGGCAATCTGCTGGTGTCAATGACTCATTCCAATGGTGTAGGCGGTCTCCACCCAAGAGGTTTTGGCACAGCAACTTAAGAATTGCAATTTTGCTTTAGCTTCATGGCACTCATTCTGTGGCAGCAGCCATGACAGAAATCCACCAGAAAATGCCTTATGGAAGAAGGAAAGGTTTTAAGGTCCAGAGGTGACAGCTTGAAAAGTTCTTTTGCATTTAATGACATTTAGGTGTCACCATTGCTCTGTACAAAAAGAGGGTGCACATTTTTGGAGTGCCTTTTGCATACAGCAATACTTCTTGGCCAATGGCAGATGCACCACCAGGGAGACAGAAGGCGTTTAAGGGGGACAAACAGGTTTGCGGACATGACATTATAGAATAATTCTTTTTGTATAGCGACACCATTTATTTCCAGTAATACCACTGAAATATTTTAATGAAATACTTGATGTTTCACAGTTTCAAAGGCAGTGCAATTCATACTAGAGATGGCCCCGAATCAGAAAATTGGTAGTCCATGATGCTTTATGGTTCGTGGCTATGTTATCACCTCGGACGTAAGCTACTGTATCAGCTAGGCAGTGCGAGCATTCACAGAGGCAGCAATCAGCTCGAGGAATCTGGTTGCACTGCCTTTGCACATGGGCCCACCGCCCAGCTGATAGGTGGGTGCATGTGCAGATGGAGTGTGCCCAGCTTTCCTGCCAGGAGCTTGGTGGCCTGCAGCAGTGGCAGAGGAGATGGAGATAGCAGGATAGGCCGCAGGACGAGGTAGGCAGAGGTGACCAGGGCATCCCGTTTTGGCAAAACAAAATGAAACACAAAGACAAAAAAAAAATGGTGCTTCATTTTGCTTTGGCAAAAGGGGATCACCAAATTGGGTCATGCACTGAACCATGAACCAGCCCAACAGTATTCTCTGTTTCAGCTACTCATGGAGTTAACAATTTGTGTTTGTGTACTCACAACAGTATTACTGCAAATGTTTGTGTCCTTAGAGCTTACCATAAATGATAAATGAAATTACAGAATACCCATACATGTTCTCAGAAAAAAAAATGATCTTTTTGTTTCTGTCATGGTGGGATCTCTGTGGGGGGTGCATCTACCCTGGTGATGAAGCCTTCTCAAGCAGTGAAATACTGGTGGCCAGCACATGCATCACTCCTTTCACCAGCTCCTGCCATGGGCAGCCACTATGACAGCCAGCCCTCATGCTCTATAGAAAAGAGAAACACTTCCTGTCCCCTAGCTATGGGCAGTTGGTAGCAGCAGTGACAAAATTGGTCTCTTTCCTGATGAGAAGGAGGAGCAGAAAGGCAGCACTGTTACCCTACATTCTATCCCAGGACGAAGTGTCAAGGACCTCTGAGAGCCAGGTGTTTGAAGACATAGCCAGCTCTGGGGAGAGCCAACTTGTGATAGGAGGCCTGCGGCCTCCTCTGGTGGTGGGGATGGGAGGGGAGTGCATGTGCATGCAGCCATTGTCATAGCTGCCACCTGCTGCCACAGCATTTGTCACCATCTTTCCCCTTTATATTTGTCCTGGAAGAGGTGGAAACATCTGCACGGCCTTTCTCATTCTCTTCCTCCACTGGAGGGAACTGTTGCTTTTGCCACCACTAAACATGGGAACTTTGGATTTATATACCAGGGGATACAAATTCAAAGCTTGGCACCATGGAGCCCTAGTCGATGCTCTCTTTTCCTTGGCCTAGGCCAAAGCTCTCTCTACAGCATTGCCCAACCCTTATACAGGCAATGTGTGAAGAAACTGAAAGGATTGCTCTGTGCAGTGGATTATTGTTGCTGTTTAAATTCTCTCTTGCTCAAAAGTAATGCATCATTTCATTCCCTTCAGGCAGAACAATTTCCCCAAAGCTAAAGCTAATTACACAAGATTTATCTATATGAAAACATGAGGATTAAGCACATGGGTGGGGGGGAGAGCTAAAATGTATTTTAGTTGCTCTGTTTAGCAAAAAGGAGGCAAAGAAAAGAGAGGTAGTCTAGAAATTAAGTAAAAACAAGAAAGAAGAGGGGAGCATAATTAGTATTGCATTTATTCTTTTATCCTATCCTGACAGAGATGCAGCTAAAGGGTAGGAGAGAAAGAGAAAAGAAGTGTGATGAAAGAATAAATTGATTGTGTGCTATTTTATTAACAACTACAGCTAGTCCCATATGGCACAAATTGCTTTCGATAATCCCATCTCCTTTACTAAGTAGATATTCGTTTCTTTTTGCTAATTCATCTGCAAGCTCACAGTGAAAATAAGGCAAAGGTTCCTCCTCCTCTAATTTAAGCCAGTTCTATTAACTCACCAAGAGGGTGCCTTCACCCAATTCCCTTCCTTCTTGAGGGGCAAGCAAGGGCTGCCTAGTACTTCCTTGGAGGGCTGGTTTTACCCTGGCATATCCAGTTGCTGATTTGTATTGAAGCACGATCCTAGAGTCTTCTATGTCTTTTGCATTCACTGTTTTCACTGAGAAATGAAAGGCTCTGCACTAGCAGGAGAACCTTATTGTATGTGGAAGCCCTTGCTCTTCCCTGCCCCACCCAATAGTAGTACATTTTATAATCTAGTGTTGTGTAGGGTAGGATGCAAAGGGAAATGGCATCAATTTAGGCACAAATGTACAGTACTGATGTTTCATTTGTGGGTAAGTACTCTACACACCCAATCCAGTTGTTATGCCCAAGTAGAGAAAGCCCATTAAATCTTATTATTTTATTTTATTTTATTTTATTTATATCCCGCCTATCTAGTCGCGGTGGACTACTCTAGGCGGCCAACAACAAATCTGTTGGATTTAAGAAGACTTCACTAACACAGCCATGATTTCTAGGAACTACAGTCCAATTCTGGGAATTATAGCCTAAGACTACCAGGAATGGTTGGAAATCACTGCTTTTTACAGAACCAGTTATCTACTGCCAGTTACACTTTTTTCACCACAATACTGTAAGAAGAGTTCACTGAAAGTACAGGTGGTGCAGAGCTGGCTCGTAGCCTTGCTATAACTTCCCATGTAACTAGTGACATCATAGCAACCAATTTGCATTGAGTTCAGTTCAGAAGAAGTCTCCAGCCAGTGAAAAAGTACTGCCTTCAGCCTTCCTTGGGTAATAATTGAGCAACAATGCTATTTGGAATGAAATTACAAGCCAAAAGTCTCTGTGTCAGAAGATGGAAAGATCTGCATGTCCTCTCAAGCAAAGGTTTCTGTACAGAAGGCCCAACCTACTGCTTGAGGGTCTAGCTGAACAGTCAGTGTGTGTAGACATGGGTCTGAGGCTTTTTTAAAAAAAATCTCTGTTGCTCAAAGCCATTTACAGAGCTCATTGAATTGCGTCTTTTCTGTCTCTGGTTTATGGTCCAAAGCTTACTTTTTGTGCATGCTTCTTCAGAAATTAATAAAGCTATGTTCCATGATGCTTGGCTAGTCCTTTCCTCAAGACTCCTGGGCACATGAGGAAATGAATCATTAATTTTCTTTGAAGAAAATCCGTAGAGTCGTTGAGAGATAAAGGCACAGGGGAGTGCCAGGTCCAACAGACTGTGTTAGCTATGATTGACACATTTCACTATTCATGGGGGTGGGCAGGCTTGGAGTTGATCCCCCACAGATATGGGGGGTTCCTACTGTATATTCAATGTGCAATCAACAGAACTGTCTACTTTAGAGAACCAGTGAGCATTTTCTTGTATTTTTTCCAACAACTGTTGGTAATGGTAATAGCAGTTCATTAGTAACAAGGAATGGAAGAAGTAACTCTTGCAAATGGGGTAACAGTAACTGAAATGTTCTCCTGGTGATTATAAGTAATTGAACAAGTTCCTTTTAAAAAGCTCTGCGTATCATATGTATATGGGCCATGTTGACTGAGGGATTCTAGGAATTACAGCCCTATAAAATACCTTTTCCAAATTTATTCTGTGAACGGGGCGAATCAGGTTGTGACAGAATCCCTTATGGTCTGTTCCTGCAGGTACCTTTAGAGTGAGGGGGAAAAATCAGTTTAAACTGATGCATAAATATACTTATGTGCTTACAAGTGAATTTTGTCCTATGATGGTCCTCTCAGTGTTTTCTAGATATAAAGCACTCAGAAGTGATTTACTATTCCCTCCTCCTGATGGCCTTCTGGGACTGTACAGCTTGTCCAAGGTCATATAGGTGGCAGGACACAACTCCACCAGTCACACATGCTACTGATGATCTTGGCTGACCCTTTCCCAGAGGACATAGTGTGGTTTTGAGCTCCTGGTCCTTGGCACAGTGTTTCAACACACTATGCTATGGCATCTGCTCTGCAAAACTAGACACTGTACAAGTTTATTTTAAAACCTAAACTCTTCAGTTTATTATATTTTTATTACTGCTGTATTACTTCTGCGTTATTTTGCACCCATGGGGTTCCTCCATCTGCTTCTTATATATATGCATTCATCTTTATTTAATGTGACTTTATTTTATTTGTCATTCTATATACATACTAAAGATTTTTAGTAAAGTGAAAAAGTAATACCCCTTGATTTGTTTTTTGTTTGTTTGCTTGCTTGCTTTACAAATAGGACTAGATAGGACTAGATTCTAGAAGAAAACTGCATTCCAGCTACTTGATCATTGCATAAGAGTGCAGTGATGTTATTGTGCAGCAGAGCAAATAAACATTCTACAAGATGTTTTTAAAAGGGGGGCAGTCCAAACAAAAAAAAAATCATAGCTCTGAAAATTTGTATCAACACAAAGTTGGACATAGATGTAACAGACAGATTTATCTCACTCTGTGCAAAATCTGGGAATGTTTTGGGTAAAGAGTTTTTGAGTTTGTATTTTTTTTAAAGGTAAAGCTGTTTTACCCCCACCCCTGTTCAGATATAGCCAACCTCAAACAACCCTAGATTTAAAACAGATCGGAAAATTTGAAAAGACCAATCTTGTTTACCTTTAAAGACAATGATTGGGCAGACCCGCTTCTTTTATTTGGAAGAAATCCTGGCTGCAGGGGCTGAAATATTAATCCTCAAAAAAGGTATTTCAAAGGGGTAAAACAATGATGTTTATAAACTGAGCATGTGCAGAACAGGTTTATCAGCAAGAACATTCCAGAGTAGATACATTAGATACATTGTTGCAGATTTGTGGGCTGGGAAGGGAGATGTTTGGAGGGCAATCAAAGATGGAGAAACAGTCAAGACACAGCTTTTCTTTGAAGATTTAAAAACAAGGCTGACTTTAAAGAGAGTAACGGAGTGGCAGTCTTACAGATAGGGATGTCATGCCATGTCTCTCCAAGGAATTAGCATACACTTTTGTAAGAAATATTCAAAGTCTCTGTGTTACAAGATGATCTACAGCAGGGGTCCCCAACCCCCAGTCTGCAGCCTGCTGCTGGTCTGTGGGCTTCACAGGACTGGGCCATGGAGACAGAGCTCCCCCCCATGCATGCATGGTGGTTGTGGCGCAGTTGCACGCATGTGCGGGTGAGCAGATCCATTTGCAGGTTGGCTTGGTGCACTCGCGTGCATGTGCATGTGCTCACCCCACTCACCTGTGAGCATGCCACACCATCCACACATGTGTGTGAGCAAGCACCTATCTGCGAGCATGCCACACTCACCTGCGCATGAGCGCCAGCATGCCACGCCCATCCATGAATGTGCCATGCCCACCTGCAAGTGCAGGGGACGTTCCCGCCCCCCACGCACAACCCCCCAACTGGTCCATGGTTCCAAAAAGGTTGGAGACCAATGGTCTAGGATATCCTTTTGTGCTCACTACCATTCACATTTGCCTAAAAGCAGCCCTGACAATTGCTTTGTGTTTGGGAGAGAAATAGTCAACTAATGAAAAAAAGGATTTGGTTTCTGGGTTGATCCCTTGCTTGGTTGACTCCCATTTATGAATGGGAGTGAGCACAAGAGAGTATCTGGTAGACTATCTTGACTGCTGCTATTGGTGTTGTCAATATCCAAGCTGCCCTTATATATAGCTTGAGATCCTTTTCCTGCTGGCAATATGGGCAGGATATATCTATTTATTTCATGGATACAGAAGCACAATATCCCACATTCATAAAATGGAGGTTTTTCAACTAATTGAATATAACTGCAGGGTTCTCCCCTTTAGCCTATAGCTGCACTCAGAATCCCTGTAAGCTTGTGAGCTGGAGGTTATAAACTGAATGAGGGTGTGTCTAGATGTGAACAAGCCTGTCCCCAGAAAGTCAGGCTTCTGTCATGGACTACTGATTTTTTAGATCTGAGGGACAAATCTCTATGTAGTAACACTATAAGTGAATATGGATGTCTCACAAAGGATTAGTGGAAGAGAGAAGAGACTGGTGGAAGAAATAGGTCTGTTCGCTTGAGGCTCATGATTTGTGGAGTTCCGCAGGGTTCGACCCTCTCTCCAATGCTGTTTAATATCTATATGAGGCCGCTGGATGGGGTTATCAGGGGGCGTGGGGCATTGTGCCATCAGTATGCTGATGAAACTCAGCTCTACATTTCCTTTTCTCCAACCACAGTGGATGCCATTCTGTCCCTTCAGTGCTGCTAGGAGACTGTACTGCAATAGATGCTGGAAAATGGACTGAGGCTGAACCCGAACAAGACAGAGGTCCTTAGGGTGGGTGGCCTCACCATAAGTGGTTTGGGAAACTCCCTCTCTTTTGCAGGGGGTGACTCTTACTGCGAAGAGTGAGGTTCACAGCTTGGGGGTCCATCTGGACCCGGCACTCACCATGGAAACTCAGGTGGTGTCAGTGGTCCATTCTGCCTATTTCCATCTATGGCGGATTGCCCAGCTGCATCCCTATCTTGATGTTGGGGCACTCACCACTCTGGTCCATGCACTCGTAATCTCAAGATTAAACCACTGTAATGCACTCTACGTGGGGCTACCTTTGAGATTGATGTGGAAACTCCAAATGGTGCAGAATGAGGGAGCCAGACTTCTCAGTGGAGTGAGGAAACACCAACATATCACTCCCACCCTGGCTGCCTTGCATTGGTTGCCCGTACACTTCCACATTGGTTTCCAAAGTTTTAATGATTACATATGAAGCTCTAAACCAGTGGTTCTTAACCTTGGGTTACTCAGGTGTTTTTGGACTGCAACTCCCAGAAGCCTTCATCACCAACTGTGCTGGCTGAGATTTCTGGGAGTTGCAGTTCAAAAACACCTGAGTAACCCAAGGTTAAGAACCACTGCTCTAAACAGTTTAGGACCTCAATACTTGATGGAACGCCTCCTCCCACCTAGATCTACCCATACCACTCAATCCGGTCAGGAGGGGTGACTGAGGAGCCTAACGCCGAGGGAGCCCCGGAAAGAAAAAACAAGACACCGGGCCTTCTCGGCTGTGGCTCCTTCTCTTTGGAAACAGATCTTCCGAGATCTGTTTGGCCCCGTCACTGGGCATTTTTAAAAACCAACTTAAGACCTGGTTATTCAAACAGGCCTTCCCACCAGGCACTACTTAAATTCCTTCTCCACATCTTGAACTATTGTTTTCATCGTATAATGCTGTAAAACTGTTATTATATATTAACTGTTTTTATCTTGTCTGTTGTGAGCCGCCCAGAGTAGACAATGTCTAGATGAGCGGCATATAAGTGCAATAAATAAATAAAATTACAGTACGTGTGAAAAATATTTAGGGTTCTTAACAGAGCATAAGCTAAATACGAGTTAACAGTGTGATACAGCACCAAAAAAGGCAAACACAGTGCTAGGCTGCGTTAACAGAATTACAGATCAAGGAAAGTAATAGTATCTTTCTATTCTATTGTGGTCAGACTTTGCCTGGAATAATGTATTCAGTTCTGGGAACTGCAGTTTAAGAAAGATATTGGCAAGTTAGAATATATCAACATAGTGAAATGTCTGGAAACCAAGCCCTGTGAGGAATGGGTGAGGCAGCTGGATATTTTTAGCTTGGAAAAGATAAAGCTAAGAAGTGATATTATTGTTGTTGTTTAGTTGTTTAATTGTGTCCAGCTCTTTGTGACCCCATGGACCAGAGCACGTCAGGCTCTCCTGTCTTCCACTGCCTCCCGGAGTTGGATCAAATTCATGTTGGTAGCTTTGATGACACTGTCCAACCATCTCATCCTTTGTCATCCCCTTCTCCTCCTGCCTTCACACTTTCCCAGCATCAGGGTCTTTTCCAGGGTGTCTTGTCTTCTCATGAGATGGCCAAAGTACTGGAGCCTCAGTTTCAGGATCTGTCCTTCCAGTGATATGATAGCCATCTTTATTTATTAGAAAGGATATCATGAAAGACAGAGCCAGAAAGACCCAAATCGGATTGAGATAACAAAAAAGGAGATTTTAAAAAATATGTTAGAACTTATAACATTGGATATCAGTGGAGGGGAGGTTTTTAGGACCTAAAAGGATTCTCTCATTTCTCACAATCTAATTAACAAAGTTTTGCACCGCTGGCTTGCCAGTCCCCTCTTCCTCTTTGTCCTACTTGCTATTCTTTCTCTCTGACCATCAACCAGAGCCGGTATGTAAATTCTGCTCCTGACTCCTGACCATGCTATTGCAGTGGTGGACTGAGCTTCCCACACAGTTAGGACTGCAATTTGTTTCTTCTAACTTTTTTCCACTCTTTTGATTGTAACTGAAGATCAACTGTCAGTAAAAACATTTTTTTCTTTTTACTTAAACTACTTGCACAGTGATTTTTTTCTCTTTCATATAAAAAGGGCAAGTGAAAACAAAAGGGCTGTGCAGAAGCTGGATTTTTTACCTGTTCTCGGCTACACAGTTCCCCTGAGCTGTAGCTGCTTTCTCTGCATTTTATACTCTGATAATGATAAGAGAATGACCTATTTTCACAACAGAATAAACATTATGAACATCTTGATGGTAAGAGTTCTGGGAATGGAGGGTTGTGGAAACCCCCCTTCACTGAGGGTTTTTAAAAAAGCATTTGGATAGCCATCTATCAGGTGTGCATCAGATCTGTATTCCCTGCTTCATTGGGAGGAGTGAACCTCATTGGGGAAGATTCCCTCTAAGGTGTGCACAACTGTGCACAACTCTGCCTCCCTCTGTGCAGCTTTCCTCCTCCTCCATACAGGGATAATTTTCAGCCCCTTTGGTTCTGGTCATGATGGAACCTCACATGGGGGGGGGCGGAGTTG
This sequence comes from Pogona vitticeps, assembly GCF_051106095.1. Taxonomy (NCBI): domain Eukaryota; kingdom Metazoa; phylum Chordata; class Lepidosauria; order Squamata; family Agamidae; genus Pogona; species Pogona vitticeps. The sequence goes on from NC_135784.1 coordinate 107,198,791, forward strand.
CACACACATGCAGGCGTGAAGTCATGAGAGAATGAGGTGGGGCCAAGCTCTGTGGGGCTGCAAATTAGAGGGTATATTGGGCCCTTTCCAGCTGCACTATTTTATAATTCTATGATCCTATATAACCATCTTCAGCTAGTTATGTTTGCCTTTCCCCCACACAAACACTTCAGAGTCATTGGAAACAGATCATTTCATATATATCAAATATGTTGGCTTTTCTATGCTGAAAATATTATTCCATCAACATTTAGTGGTTTTTCCCCTCGGGAAACAGGGATGAACAGCTTTAGATGTGATACAGTGCCATCTTGAACTGATATTGTCAAAGTCGCAGAATACTTTGTTCTATTGCATTCCCACAGAGATATACAGTTTTTAAAAAGGCATATTGTGTCTTCTAAAATGTTTGCACACTGAGCAACCATCTTTTATCTCTGTATTCTCCAGTGCTTTCACAGAACATGCAGAGATAAGGAATAAATGCTTGGCTGATTAGGATACAGCAGCTTCCTCTCTTACTTGAATTATGACTGCACGTGAGTGCAGCTATGTTGTTCTGCAGCGCAGCAAATCAACATTCTACATGACAATTATAAAATAGGAACAGCCCAAACAAAAAATTAGAACTTTGAAGCTGGAATTCAGATCAGGAACACATTTGGCACAAATGTAGCAAATAGTATGCTCTTGCTCTGTGCCAAGGATGGAAAGGTTTGGGCAAAGTGTTCTCAAGTTACGATATTTTAAAAGTAAAACAGTTTTGCTCCCACCTCCAGGCAGAAACAAGTGACTCTAAACATCCCAAGATTTAAAACAGGTCATATAATTTGGAAAATAAAACAGAAAACAAACAAACAAAAAATAAAACAATACTGCTTTTCTTGAAAGTGAATGGTTTCCCACCTGCTTTTTTTTTTTTAAAAAAAGAACCCAGGCTGCAGGGGTTTTTTGATCTTCAAAAAAGGCCTTTCAAACAGGAAAAACGGCAATTTAGTTACAAACTGAGCATGCATGGACCAGGCCTACAAGCAAGAACATTCTAACATAGATTGATTATTGCAGCTTCATAGGCCAGGAAAGGAGATGTTTGTGTGGCAATGAAAGGTCACAGAAACTGTAAAAAGACAGGGTGGTTTTTTTAAGTCAAAAAAAGAAAAGAAAAGAAAACAAATTAGGCTTGCTTTAAATAAAATAATGGAGTGACAGTTCTACAGAAAAGGGCATGTATCTCCAGAAAATTAGCATACAATTTCATAAGGCATATTCAAAGTATTTCTACATTATGAAAGCACAGGACCATTGTGATTGTCTAACCCTGAATATGGTACTTTCAGTAAATGTTTCTGAGACCACGGTCCTGACACAAGTCTTCAAAGGGGGAAGCAGCTCCTGATCTGGGGCAATCTGAACAGTTGTCCCTGCCAGACAGGACCCTTTTAGCTGATTATCAGGAGGAAAACTTTTTAACTGTATTGTGGCCAAATAGACATTCATGCTGGCAAAGGGATTCTCTGAAAAATCAGGAAAAGGCCATATGGTCCTGGAAACAATACACATGCAGGAACAGATGATACCTTTATTTGTCCTTTAAGAATATTCAAACAAACAGCAAGCTTTTTTCCCCCAACAACAAATCATCTTCTTCAAGGCTGTGCACCAAGTTCCTGTTGGTAGTTCCAATATTAAATGCTGTTATTAAAGTCCAAAAGTTGCATGGCTGATGGTGAGGCCAGTTTAGTTTCTTAGTTGGAGAAGGATGCAGTTTGCAAGGATGCCAGGATTTGCAGAGGGGAGCCTGAATATTGACAACACCAATGGCAGCAGTCAAGATAGTCTATAGAATATCCTCTTGTGCTTATATTTTATGGTCTTATATATTGCATTTACAAATCTATACGGTTGATCTATTATTGTTCTGTTCTCATTAGCTTATTCATTTTTTCTTATATTTCTCTCGCCATTCCTTCCATTTTTGCTGAATTCCTCTGTTTGGTTGAAAGAGATCTAACACTGGATATTGCCCATAGAATTTAGTTATCTACTCAAAATTTCATTTTGCTTTTATGAGATTATTTTGTTTGCTACTTTAATGAGTGGCTACATAATTTCCAGAAGACAAATTTCTCATTTTTTGTGTGTGATTTATAGAGGAAGCAATACTAGAAAACCACACACAATTAGAATCAGATGTGCTCATTCCTCAGTATGCTTCGATTTTTAAGCATCTTAAAATGTGGTATTTAATGCCACATTTATATTTCAATTCCATTCTTCAAAAACAAACAAACAAACAAACAGTTTAGGAATGTGGGATAATGGTGATTATAAGATATATATTCAAATGCAGCTAGAGGAGAGAACTTCTGACTTTTCAATAATCGGTGCTTGTGTTTATTTTTCCATGTTTGAGGCACACATCTCTTTAAGAGCTTGGATAAAATCTATCTATTCTCTCCATCTGTTAGACTTAGCATTATAGGAATATGCTAACTGTGACATTATATCTATGAATATCAAAGATTCCTCTAACAGAAAACTATTATTAATCATAATTTCTCAGCAATCATAATTTATGAGCAATCACAACACACAGTCATGTCATATGCCTTAGAGATGCATAATCTGCATCCCATTTCCAATATCCACCTGAACATTTGGCCTTTCTTGCCTTTTTATCCGGCCAGTGCATGTGCACATGCATGCATGCGGGATTGTGGGCATCTGGACGGGTACGTGGGCCCATTCCTTTGGCCCTTGAAAATGTGGAAAATATATTATATGGCCCTCATGGTGAAAAGTTTGGAGACCCCTGATCTAAGGAAACAGAAAGCATCAGATTTTCTCTCCCCCCTCCATTTTCAAAGCTATATGCAAGTAAATGTGGATGACTAAAATGCATATATTTGAAAAATGAGCACAGAAATGCTAATAGTAGTAGTAGCCCATAGACAAGGCCTATATAGATCTTTTTAGTGCTTTTAGGTTGATTTTATGTTTCCTAATTTAAATAATGTTGCTTACTTTTGCTGGTCAATGACCATAATAAAACATTTACATTTCCCCCTGAAAATAAGACTTAACCTGAAAATAAGCCCTAGTATGATTTTTCAAGATGCTCATAATATAAACCCTACCCCAAAAATAAGCCCCAGTTAAGTGAAACCCTGCCTTCCACCATTTTGAAGAAGATACATGAAAAAAAAAATCCCCTGAAAATAAGCCCTAATGCGTTTTTAGGAGCAAAAATTAATATAAGACGCTGTCTTATTCTTGAATGGTATTTTATTATTATTATTATTATTATTATTATTATTATTATTATTATTATTATTATTATTATTATTATTATTATTATTATTATTATTATTATTAGCTACTAGTGGTAGGAACAATGATTTGACATGCATATGTTAAGAACAGTGGCCTATTCCCTGTTCAGTTTTTGTGTGAGCTTGGAGGCTCAACTGTGAAAGGTGGCGTAGCAATCTAACATGCAGAATTGACATTTCATCAGATTGCTTGGCACAGGAGACTTCCACCGTCAGAATTCTTGATTAGAGGTGGGCATAAACTGCTGGTTCGGAAGTTTGTCCTGTTTTTTTTTTTCTTGCCACAAGAGGTCTTCAGTGGTTTGGTGCCCCATCCCTTCTGGGAGCATCTTGGCTTCCCTGCCCACCTCCTGCAGGTGCTGCCTCTGAGTTGGGCGGGGCAGGATTCCGAACCACCAAACACTTGTCACAGCGGGAAACAACCCGGGATGATTCATGCCTATCTCTATTCCAGAGCATGAACAGTACTGTATTTACACTGGAGCAAGGCCATACCACACCATGCATGAATTTCTGTGCTGGGACTGAAAACAGTCTCTCAACCGAATACAAAACAAGGGCAGGAAGAAAGGCAGATGGAATTCAGAGTAAGAAAGTGCAGATGGGTGAGCCTTCACATCTCTACTCTAAATTTACCAGATCCTGGCAAACATTTTAAACAATATTTGAAGGTTTAAATTTCTCTAAATTTCTCTAAAGGTAACAGTTAATCCCGATATAGAAGATACTTCGATGCTCAGAACGAATGGCTCAAAAATAGGCACCAAAAGGCATTGCAAACTGCAACTGCAGCCTTTTCTCAGTGTCACGTCAAGAATATTTAGAAGTGGTTAGTTATTAGCTGTTCATATAAATCAGACATTCAGCCAACTTCTTCCATAAAAACCCTGCTTCTCTATTTTCAAGTTGGATCACCACAGAAGATTCGTTTAACCCCCCTGGATCAAACTTTAATTGTTGAAATAGTACAGAGCAAAGTTTCCCTAGCTAAAGTTATTGCAAGTACGTAGAGGCACTTTTTGACATACTAGTAGCACTTTCCTGAAGAAAGGCATCAGATAGGTTGATTTGAAAAACCTTGTTGGGGCATTCAGGTGGAAAGTGTGGAAAGACTGATAAGGAAGCTCTGTCAAATCACAGAAATGCTGTAAATGCATTTCGTTTCACGTACTTGTACCACCCATAGACTTCCATGTTGAACACTACAGGACTTCTGGGTGAAATGGAGACAAGAGGACAGGGCTTGCCAGCATCCCCACATCCCTACCATTCATTCAGCCTACATGCTTTCAGGCTGAACACGGCGGGGGGGAATACTTCCCATTATAGTAAAGACTAAGATCTAGAAAACGAGGTGAACATAAAAGATTGACCACCTGAAACATTTCCAAAATACACTCTTAAATTTACAAATATTTGTAAGCATATTTCTAGAGAAAATATAAAGGCATGCCACAAAGGGCATAAAGATTCCATGACAAAATGGTCATTCTGAGTAAGTTAATTTCAGCTACGGTCTGAGGTAAAATCATCTCCTTCTCTCTCTAAATCAAGAAATATTTCTTGCCAACCATGTGCTCATGTTCAGTTTCATTATTTGAGAATATCCTTGGGGAACAATATACCAGGATATGTAATAAAATCCGAGCATTGACTAAATAGCTAACTAGCAAATAATCTTGATGATTTAACAGCATCTACAGGCCTATTGTTGAATTTATCCCAACTGACAGTACAACCAGAAAGTGCCCTGAAACTACAGATTTGCTTTCTATGTTCTTTTAGACTTAGGTCTGCTAATAAATATGATGTTGTTTAGTCATTAAGTGGTGTCCAACTCTTTGTGACCCCATGGACCAGAGCATGCCGGGCCCTCCTGTCTTCCACTGCCTCCTGGAGCTGGGCGAAATTCATGTTGGTAACTTCAATCTGCAGTGATCATGGAGCTCAAGAAAGCAAAATCTGTCACTGCCTCCATATCTTCCCCTTCTGTTTGCCAGGAGGTGATGGGTCCAGTGGCCATGATCTTAGTTTTTTTGATGATGTGCTTCAGACCGTTTTCTGCACTCTCCTCTTTCACCCTCATTACAAGGTTCTTTAATTCCTCCTCACTTTCTGCCAGCAGAGTGGTATCATCTGCATATCTGAGGTTGTTGATATTTCTTCTGGCAATCTTAATTCCGGTTTGGGATTCATCCAGTCCAGCCTTTCGCATGATGTATTCTGCATATAAGTTAAATAAGCAGGGAGACAATATACAGCCTTGTCATACTCCTTTCCTAATTTTGAACCAATCAGTTGTTCCATATCCCATTTCTTTAAGGATTTGTCATAGTTTGTTATGGTCCACACAGTCAAAGGCTTCTGCATAGTCAATGAAGCAGAAGTAGATATTTTTCTGGAACTCTCTGGCTTTCTCCATAATCTAGCACATGTTAGCAATTTGGTCTCTAGTTCCTCTGCCCCTTCGAAATCCAGCTTGTACGTCTGGGAGTTCTCGGTCCACATACTGCTGAAGCCTACCTTGGAGGATTTTGAGCATAACCTTGCTAGCGTGTGAAATAAGTGCAATTGTCCGGTAGTTTGCTGGCATATTGAGTGTAGCACCTTAACAGCAACATCTTTTAAGATTTTAAATAACACTTTTGGAATGCCATCACCTCCACTGGCCTTGTTGTTAGCCATGCTTTCTAAGGCCCACTTGACTTCACTCTCCAGGATTTCTGGCTCAAGGTCAGCAACCACACTATCTGGGTTGTCCAGAACATCCATATCTTTCTGGTATAATTCCTCTGTGTATTCTTGCCACTTCTTGATGTCTTCTGCTTCTGTGAGGTCCCTATCATTTTTGTCCTTTATCATGTCCAGCTTTGCAGAAAATGTTCCTTTAATATCTCCAATTTTCTTGAACAGATCTCTGGTTTTTCCCTTTCTATTTCCTCTATATCTTTGCACTGTTCTTTTAAGAACGCCCTCTTGCCTCTCCTTTGGAAATCAACATTCAGTTTTCTGTAACTTTCCCTATCTCCCTTGCATTTTGTTTCCCTTCTCTGATATTTCTAAGGCATTGTTGGACAGCCACTTTGCTTTCTTGCATTTCCTTTTCTTTGGGATGATTTTTTGTTGCTGTCTCCTGTACAATGTTACAAGCCTCTATCCATAGTTCTTCTGCCACTCTGTCCACCAAATCTAGTTCCTTAAATCTGTTCTTCACTTCCACTGTGTATTCATAAGGAATTTGGTTTAGATTATACCTGAGTAGCCCAGTGGTTTTTCCTACTCTCTTCAGTTTAAGCTTGAATTTTGCAATGAGAAGCTGATGATCAGAGCCACAATCAGCTCCAGGTCTTGTTTTTGCTGATTGTATAGAGCTTCTCCATCTTTGGCTCAGAGAACATAATCAATCTGATTTTTGTATTGCCCATCTGGTGATGTCCATGTGTAGAGTCATGTGGTGTACACCCTTATTATGTTAAATAGTCATGCATTATTCATGTTCTAGGCTAATCTTGTGGAGAGGCGGAGCCGAGAGAGAGGTTAAAGAAAAGTAGAGCCTGAGAGTGAACAGTTAGTCAGAGTCAGAGTGTGGAGTCAGGAGAGATGAGAGTGGAGTGAGAGATAGAATGATATTTGGGAGATCTGTGATTAGTCAGAAGAGTTTATAGTAACTGTAAGATCAAATAAACGATTGTTATTGTTGATTTAGAAACCTGAGGAAGATATGTATGCATTATTACCAAAACAACTGTAATCAATAAACCTGTTTTATTTAAAAGACAGTGATGAATAGACCTTCATCTTTCTTTAGAAAAGTATGTTGATTTAGTGATCAACTGGTGGCAGCATGTGAAGAGGAGTTTGGTTTGCCTTCATGTGCTCAGTGGTTGGAAGATAACCAGGGGTAACTAGGGGCAAATGCCACAAATCACCTCTTGTGTTGTTTAAAAAGAGTATTTGTGATGATCAGCTTGTTTTCTTGATAAAACTCTATTAGCCTTTGCCCTGCTTCCTTTCAAACTCCAAAGCCAAACTTCCCTGTTGTTCCTTTTATCTCTTGACTCCCTACTTTAGCATTCCAATCCTCTAAAATGAGAAGAAAATCTTTCTTTGGTGTGAATTCTAGAAGGTGTTGTAAGTCTTCATAGAATTGCTCAATTTCAGCCTCTTCAGCATTGGTGGTTGGTGCATAAACTTGGATTACTGTGATGTTGAAAGGTCTGCCTTGGATTCGTATTGAAATCATTCTATCAATTTTGAGATTATATCCCAGTACAGCTTTTCCCGCTCTTTTGTTGACTATGAGGGCTACTTCATTTCTTCTACGGGCTTCGTGCCCACAATAGTAGATTTGATAATCGTCTGTATTGAATTCACCCATTCCTGTCCATTTTAGTTTACTGACGCCCAGGATGTCAATGTTTATTCTTGCCATCTCCTATTTGACCGCCTCCGGCTTACCAAGGTTAATAGATCTTACATTCTAGGTTCCTATGCATTATTTTTCTTTGCAGCATCAGACTTTCCTTTCACTTCCAGGTATGTCCACAACTGAGCGTCCTTTTGGATTTGGCCTAACCACTGGAGCTACTTGTACTTGTCCTCCGCTCTTCCTCAGTAGCATGTTGGATGCTTTCCGACCTGAGGGACTCATCTTCCAGTGTCATATCTTTTAGACTTTTGTTTCTGTCCATGGAGTTTTCTTGGCAAAGATACTGGAGTGGTTTGCCAGTTCCTGCTCCAGGTGGATCGCGTTTAGTCAGAACTCTCCACTATGGCCTGTCCGTCTTGGGTGTCCCTGCATGGCATAGCCCATAGCTTCTCTGAATTACTCAAGCCCCTTTGCCATGACAAGGCAGCAATCCGTGAAGGGGTACTAATAAATACCAACATGTTATTTGCATATGGAACTATCTTGTATTCAGTTGTGCATTCACAAAATTAAGAGTCAATTTTCCCTTCCTGACCGCATGTCCTAAAGGCCACAGGTATAGGTCAAAGAGCAAAAGTGAGTGGGGGACAACTTTGTCTTCTCCCTCTGTCTATATGTGCGATTGGCAACATGTCTCCCTCCAGACATTTTAGGACTGCAGGTTCCCAGCATTCCTAACATTTTTACACTGATTGGAGTTGTAACCCAACATCAGACAAGATTTGCCCACTCCTGATCTGAAAGAACAAGGAAATTATTCAAGAACATTTGTGACCCAGGAGAGGAATAATACAGGATTGGACTCTATTTTGAGAATTGAATAAGGAATGTCCCATTTCCAAAGTGTGACAGATAAACTGCAAGAAAACTTTATCAAAACTTCTCTACTCTGCATCAAGAGAAACAATAGTTGCTGTCCCATTCCTGCCATTTAAAGCAGTTAGATTTGTTATTATTCTTATCTGCTCCCTGTCACTGAAGCATAAATCCCACTTGGTCCAGGTGAACTAAGGTTGCTATAATGCACTGAAGTCTCTTAGTTATGATTGCTGTTAATATTTTAACGTCTACAATAAGCTAGACATAAAACTGGGATTCAGTGTCTGCTTTTTTGAGCAATCCCTGTTGAGTCAGAGACATCTAAAAGCTTTTTTTTTGGGGGGGATCTGTCAAATAATTTGACAAATAAAATATGTCTTTTAATCCTTACATTTATGGTTTTTCAATGAATTGTTCAATTTATTTATTTATAGGAATTCATTCTGTGCATTAAAAAACAGGTTAAAAATCACAATGCTAGAAATGAAGACATCATCTTTATCACTATTAGTGGACTTCCTTTTTATATAAATAATTGATGCAAATCATCTTGGTTAAGAATATAAGATTTTATTTATTCAGTTAAACAGTATATTCATTTTCCTAGTACAGCATATTTCTAAGTTCAAATAAGGTACCCGGCAAAAAGAAACTCTAGAGAGCTCCTAGTGTGCTGAGTTTTTAAATAAAGATTTTAAAATAAATATTACTCATCAAGTTGCATCAATTTTTCATTGAAGGTACTGCAGTCCTATAAAGATGAGAATGAACAGCTGTGGAAGGGGAACTGAGGGTGTTTGTGGGTCGAGACTTTTGTTTATATTGTTTTATTCCTGAAGGCAAGGCAAGGTGGAGGCCATACCATGCAGCTAGAAGTGCACTCAACATTTTACAGCTGGCCCTGGGTTGGACTAGACCTGGTCCTATCATGAGGCAGAGTGAGGCAACTGCCTTTGGTGGCAGATGGATTGTGGCAGCAGTAGGACACCCCAACACATTCTTCCCGGACACAATTATTTGAACATGAGAATGGAGGGTAATTAACACCAGGTATGACTTCCACTTTTCAGAGCACATATCTGGGTTAGATATGCAAAGCCAAAACTATACAAACTTTCAGCAGACATGAAGATGGAACAGGCCATTTCTTTTTTAGATTATCAAAAAGAAATATGGAACTGGTTCCAGTGAAACTGAGGCATACAGAACCCAATAAAGGTGATAAGGTAAAGGTAAAGGTTCCCCTTGACATTTAGTCCAGTCGTGTCTGATTCTAGGGTGCGGTGCTCATCCCTGTTTCCAAGCCGTAGAGCCAGCGTTTTTGTCCGTAGACAGTTTCCGTGGTCACGTGGCCAGCGTGATTAGACATGGAATGCCGTTACTTTCCCACCGTGGTGGTACCTATTGATCTACTTGCGTTTTTACATGCTTTCGAACTGCTAGGTTGGCAGGAGCTGGGACAAGTGACGGGAGCTCACTCCGTCGCATGGATTCGCTCTTATGACTGCTGGTCTTTTGACCTTGCAGCACAGAGGCTTTTGCAGTTTAACCCACAGTGCCACCACAGTAATAAAACTGGGTGGATAAAGAGGTGCCCTCCACATGTCGTTTGACTGCAACTCCCAGCATTCCCCACCATTGGTTTTTATGGCTAGGACTGATGGGAGTTAGAGCTCCAAAAGATCTGGAGGTTAGCACTTAAATGATATAAACCTGACTCTTTCTGAGGTAGTAACCCTGTGTGTGGGCTATACTGCTGAGGGTGGGATGCATATGAGAGAATACTTTATATAAATAATTATATTTATTTATTTACTTAAAGCATATTTTACCTGCCTTTCTCCTTTAAAAGAACCCAAGGCAGCTTATAGTAATTAAAAGGTAGTTTTAAGTTAGTAGAAATGAGTATACTGTACAATGCTAAAAGGATCAATGAATACAATACCAAAAAACATAAGCAACACTAAAATACATTCAGTGCAGGAAGGTACAAAAATCCATTTTAAAAAGCCCAATTGGAGGCTATTCAATCAGGGAAAGCTTGCCTGGAGAGAAAGGTCTTTGCCTGCTTGTGGAAGGACATAAAAAATGGAGCCAGTCTGGCCTCCTGTGGGAGGGAGTTCCAGAGTCTGCGAGCAGCAACAGAGAAGGCCCTCCCCTGTGTCCCCACCAAACGCACCTGTGATGGTGGGGGAATCCAGGTCATAACCATTATTACAGTCATGATTAAACGTTATTTAGAGGATTCAAAATTATTTTAAACTCGTTCAAAATCTCTACGCAAATAATGTTGGGGAAAAGTAAGGTGATTCAAAATCAATACAACTGAAATCAGTATTGGCTAACACCAATGCTCTAAAATGATTCTTTTGAAAGGGACTCCTCTAGGTAGGACTAACACTGGCTCTAGCAATCAGGATCAGGGATCCGATGCCTACATGCATTCCCACTGAGGTAGCCTTCAAGGGGATTTTCCCAGGCTACTCAGGACTGTGCCTGACAAATCACTGCTGGAAAAGGCAGCAAAGCTCTTTCTTTGGCAAAGTGACATTAAAAAAAATGCTTAATTGCCTCACCCAGTGGAGTTCCTCTCCTCAAAAATCAGTGCAACCTTCAGGAGATGTTTCCCCTCATAGAAAATGACAAGATCAGCACTCCTCTCTCCCACTTTACCTTCAGAACAACCCTGTGAGGCAGTTCATGGTAAGAGACCGTAACTGGGCCAGTTGGCTTCACAGACAAGAGGAAATTTGAACCAGGTCTCCCAAGTGCTAGATCAACTGCATGAGTTTGCCTTGCATTGTCGGAGAGGCAGAATTCTAGAAGAATTCTCATTTCCTGAACTTGTTGAACCCATAGCTCATTATGCAGCTGCTTTAAAGCTCTTCTCTTTTTCATCAATATAAAGATATTTCCTGAGTAATTGACTTGGATAATTCCAACCAGCAACTTGGCTTCCAGACAATATATAGCTTCTGCTTTTTCAGTCAGCATAAACAAAACAGCACACTCTCCCTCCCCAGTAGCCACTCATCTGTTACAACACTATGGGCACAGCTCCAGATATTGCAGGGTGTCTATGTCTATGTGTTTTGCGGAGATGTAATGTACAGTTGTGTTCAAAATTATTCAACTCCCAATGCTGTAAAGGGGTTTAGGGACTATAGTGTACATTTGGAATTGTATTCAGAATGAAATCCTACAAGGACGTTTTAAAGAACCAAATGCAACTAAAATAACATCAATTGTTTATGTAATACAGTAGTAAATGTTTCTTTTGTGGTTTCTTCATTGCCACAATTATTCAACCCCTTAAAGACTACCACTCTGAAGAAGAGAGGTTCATTCAGGTGTTTTCGATCAGGTATTGAAAACACCTGTGGATGTCACCGAGCACCAATCAAGCATAATAAGCATCAATTAGGCAGCTTTAAAATGACTGTGATACTCAGCTCCTTCTAGACATTTACTGGTGTGGTTACAAACATGGTGAAGTCAAGAGAATGGTCCAGGAAGACAAGAGAAGAGGTGATTTGTCTTCACAGGAAGGGCAATGGCTATAAGAAGATTGCAAAGAAGTTAAACATACCAAGAGACACCATAGGAAGCATCATTCACAAATTCAAGGCAAAGGGCACTGTTGAAATGCTACCTGGTCGTGGAAGAAAGAAGATGCTGACTTCGACTGCTGTGCGCTACCTAAAGCATAGAGTGGTGAAAAGTCCCCGTGTGACTGCTGAGGAACTGAAAAAAGATTTGTCAGATGTGGGTATAGAAGTTTCAGCTCAGACAATAAGGCGCACACTGCGTAATGAAGGTCTCCATGCCAGAACCCCCAGGCGCACCCCCTTGCTGTCTCCCAAGAATAAGAAGAGTCGACTGCAGTATGCCAAAAGTCATGTGGGCAAACCACAAAAGTTGTGGGATAGTGTTCTGTGGACTGATGAAACAAAATTAGAACTGTTTGGGCCCATGGATCAACGCTATGTTTGGAGGAGGAAGAACAAGGCATATGACGAAAAGAACCCCTTGCCTACTGTGAAGCATGGCGGAGGGTCAATAATGCTTTGGGGCTGTTTTGCTTCTGCAGGTACAGGGAAGCTTCAGCGTGTACAAGGTACCATGAATTCTCTTCAGTACCAGGAGATATTGGATGAAAATGTGATGCAGTCCGTCACACACCTGAGGCTTGGGAGACGTTGGACCTTTCAACAGGACAATGATCCCAAGCATACCTCCAAGTCCACTAGAGCATGGTTGCAGAGGAAAGGCTGGAACATTTTGGAGTGGCCATCGCAGTCACCAGACTTAAATCCGATTGAGAACCTCTGGTGGGACTTAAAGAAAGCAGTTGCAGTGCGCAAGCCTAAGAATTTGACTGAACTGGAGGCTTTTGCCCATGAAGAATGGGCGAAGATACCCGTAGATCGCTGCAAGACACTTGTGTCAAGCTATGCTTCACGTTTAAAAGCTGTTATAACTGTAAAAGGATGTTGTACTAAGTACTAAGATTGAATGTCACTTGGGGGTTGAATAAAAACTAATAATGATGTGAGCAGAGAAAAGACATTTGTGGTTATTTCATTATAAACTTAAGGTTATATTTCTCTGACCTACAAGTGCCTCTTTCATGTAAATGTAAGCAAGATGACTGAATGATCAAAATCAATGTCAAAATGGCCAAAACATTCAATTTCAGTGGGGGTTGAATAATTTTGAACACAACTGTAACACATCCAGTCCTGCTGTTTTGTTGCTGTAACAGATCCAGAGCACAGTGATGGTCAAACATCACTCCAAACTCTCTCTCTCTCTCTCTCTCTCTCTCTCTCTCTCTCTCTCTCTCTCTGTGTGTGTGTGTGTGTGTGTGTGTACACATTCTGATACAAGAAATCAACATGAAGGAGGATTCGATCATCACAGAAGCCTTCTTGAGAGAAATTAAGGTTAAGAGTCAGTCTGACACTGATGCAGAGAAAAGGGCTGCACTAAATAATTCTACCCTGATGTAGTGTGTGGTTATTAGCTTCTCTCTAGATATCCATGTCCACAGAGTAAACATTTGCAGGGAGAAAACTTCCATGCATGCAGCTGTAGCACATGAAAAGACTTTTTCATGCCTTGGCACTTCGATAGCACTGCATTCCAGATTGTGCTGAAGCCTTCACGGTTGGAGTTGTATGTATACTCAAAGACTTGTCCATGCAGATGTTCGGCTTGCAAATCTGAGTCATGTGCAATGTTGGTGGCTGAACTACTTGGCATGGCCTTTCCTTTCTCCAGATGTTGGGCTTCATACTAACCCGCACACTTGAACAGGAGTAGAGTAGAATATGCCTGTGTGGGATGCATCACCACTAAGTAAGAGATGCAAATACTGTGAAATGTTTACTTGCAGAGAAGAAAAAACAAATAATAATAATAAAAGGACAAGTCTTGTTAATCACAAGAACAGCAAGAAACAGAAGCAGAAGCAGTAGAAGAAGCAGAAGCAAAAGCAGAAGCAGAAGAAGCAGAAGAAGAAGCAGAAGCAAAAGCAGAAGCAGCAGCAGCAGCAGCAGCAGAAAAAGAAGAAGAAGAAGAAGAAGAAGAAGAAGAAGAAGAAGAAGAAGAAGAAGAAGAAGAAGAAGAAGAAGAAGAAGAAGAAGAAGAAGAAGAAGAAGAAGAAGAAGGGACTTGCATAGAAAGATGTGAAGGAGGGGAGAGGTTGTCCTTGGGTTAGGCCTGTGTATGATGTGTAGTGATCTTAAAAGTGATCCAAGTTTGCAGGTGTATCGTGCAGCTTGAATCACACTCACACAGCTGACCAGAGCTGGTCTTACCATTAGACAGAAGGAGCCAAGGGCCTTGGGTTGCAGATGCAGCAGTGGCACTTCTGACCCCTTCCTCAGAGATTCTTTCATCTACTGCCCACAGGTACAGAACAAGAAGACCCCCATCCTATTGAAGTCAGGATCATTTGCCAGTCAGGATCACCTGTAACAGGGAACTAAGGGACAGGACTTAGGTATGTCCTTTCCTCCAAGCAACAAAAGGATTTGGGCTGGCCTCATCTTGGCTCAGTATGGGGGCTGCTCTAAAACCTTTATCTATGGCATAGGTAGGCACGGCAATGTGAAACCACTTTTGCTGTGAAGCAATTGCTGCCTGCTGTCACAGACTGATTCAAGAGGATCTGAATCTTCACCGATCTCTACCAGCAGAGACTTCTGTCAATTGTGTCACTTGTTACAGCCGCAAATGTCACAAACCTATTCAAGCCTGGTATTGCTATGGAGCAAATCCACGGATCTAATGTTTTGTCTTCACACAGAAGGGATATCAGTTTTTTTTAAAAAAAAAGAAAAACAAACAGGAGTGTGCAGAGAAAAAAAGAACTGTTCTGTCTGATTTCAGGATTAGATCTCAAAGGCCCCATGCTCTTTAATAAACAATGAGTCAATGACTTCTACATGTCATGATTAAATAGTTCCAGCCCACAAATCATCTGCTGCTGTCAAGCAAACACTGACATAAGGGCTATCTCTGCAAGCAAATTCTGACTCCAGTGTGCCCTTTTATGTGCAAAGATGGAACATTTTGACGGGATGAGGGGAACCTTTATTTTCATTCATAAACATCTTAACTCTCCAAGGTTATTCCAAGTACATTTCATCAGATTTAAATTCTTAACCAGCCAAGGAGAAACAACATATTAATTTCACTGAATGTGGTTTCTAAGTACCAGGTTTGCTGAATAACAGGAACGAGGAGTTGGAAGGTGGGGGGTGTGTGTTTGAGGGCAGAAGGTGGCCAGGGATGCTCAGTATAACCCTCATTCAAAACTTTTTGCCGTGAGCTATTTGTTTCAGTCTTTTGCCCTTTCTCATCTCTTTTTCCAATATCAGAGCTGAGCTGGGAAAATTTGAAGCAAAGATGAGGGGGAAAGGGTTAAATACTGCTTCCTCTCCCATAAAGTATTACTCCACCCAACATTCATCAGGAAACTCAATGAATGCATCTTTATATTCAGAGCCTGGACTCGTAAAAACGACGTGGTCGCTCTCAAGCAGACCCTATCTAAGACTAACTCTCCTCATCTGGCTATCTTAGCCTACGAGTCCTTAATTAAATCTCTCACCCAATCCCTTAGTCCTTCCCGGCCTCCCCCTATACACTCTCACTGCCCATCCTGGTTTGACTCAGACTGCCTGGAAACCAAGAAACTCATCAGGCAACTTTTCCGTGCAGTTCTTGCAGACCCCTCTTCCGACCTTGCCCAAATCTACCCCTATCTTAAAAAATTCTGCTGTACCTTGTTTGAGCATAAAAAACATCTATACGCCCAACAAAACTGGAGTCTTCTCTATCATTCAATTCTCTCCAACAACCATAGCCTTTTCTGGTCTCTCGTCTCTCGATCCTTATCCCATTCAGATCCAACCCCCAACCCCCCATTCTGATCTCTTCCTCCTCCTGGTCAACCCACTACACCAACGTTTTCTCCATCCTGACCCCTGCCATAAAATATCCCTACCCTTCTTCTGAACTACCAGACTGGCCCCCTGTCACACCGGATGAAATCATCGAGCTCATTCATTCTCTTAAATCCCAAAAAACTCCCGGCCCGGATGGAATTCCCACTGAGTTTCTTATTAACAACCATACATGGTGGTCTATTCCTCTTGCCAACCATTGTCAACAAATCAGGTGTTATTCCTGAAACTTGGCTCAACTCAATTATTGTCCCAATATATAAAAAAGGCGACCCCTCCCTCCCCAGCAACTACAGACCAATAAGCCTCCTATCTTTTATTGGTAAACTCTACTCAAGATTCCTTCTTCAGAAACTCACCACCTGGGCGGAAGACATCGGTCTCCCATCTAGGGAACAAATTGCCTTCCGCCCAGGAGCCTCGACTCTGGATCACATCTTCACCCTCTCTTTCCTCGTTAACAAATACTCTCAGTCCCACAAGGCAAAACTTAACTCTGCATTTATTGACCTCAAGGGGGCCTTCGATTCCGTAGACAGGAACATCTTATGGGAGAAACTAATGAACTGGAATATCGACCCCCGCCTCCTCTCCCTCATTCAACAACTACATTCTTCCAACTCATGCCGCGTCCGCTTAGACCGTACAGGTGCCTTGACTGATGACATCCCTATTCACAAAGGCGTCAGACAGGGATGCATTCTGGCACCCCTCCTATTTAACCTTTATCTAGCTGACCTTCCCCCTGCCCTATACCCTCTTGACCTCCCCACCCCCTCCCTGAACAACTCACCTATTCCTCTCCTCTTATATGCTGATGATGCTGTCCTTCTATCTCTCTCTAAGCGCGGTCTCCGCAAGCTGCTCTTAACTTTCCAAGAGTACTGCCTCATAAACCATTTATCTATTAATTCTGAGAAGACAAAAATTCTAGTCTTCTCCAAATCATGGACTCCATCCCAATGGAAAATACTAAACCTTAGCTTTCAGCAAGTACCATCCTTCAAGTACCTCGGAGTTACATTCCATTACCGTCATTCTTGGTTACTCCATCGTAAATCTGCCATATCCTCAGCTCTTCTATCTCAAAATGCCATAGCTAGATTTTTCTTTAACAAAGGCAATCAGTTCATCCCTGCTGCTCTTCAGGCATTTAAACTCAAATCCATTCCTCAATTACTGTACGGAGCACCCGTATGGATCGAAGTCGCCAATTCCGAACTGGACTGCTCAATCTCTAGATTTCTCCGTAAGATCTTGGGGATTCCCAACCTAATTAGACTGTCTACGATCGTTTCAGAACTAGGTATCCATCTCCCCTCCACTTTGCCTGGATTTCCACCTTCAAATTTTGGTTGAAACTCCATCTAAATTCTCACCCAACCTCCATTCTATACGATCTTATCCAAGACTCTCACATATCAAACTGGTTTAAACTAGTAGACGCCAAACTTTCCACCCTTGACCTATCCCCTGAAATCTTGGCTGACCTCGACCTTTCAAAAGCCTACCTCATCATTAAGTCCAAATTACTGGAACAAGAAACTCGAACCCTCCTATCCAACCTCAATCCCACCTGTTCACCATCCTACTTCGGGCTCCCCCCTTTAATGGGCCGCCCAGCTAGTTACCTTTTTCACCTGACAGACCCAAGGAAAAGGAGGGCCTTCCTTCTTGCTCGTTTTAACATCTTCCCATCTGCTTACCATCTTGGTAGATATTCCAATACTCCCCGACCAAACAGACTATGCACATTCTGCTCCCGTGAACCAGACACAGTAGCCCATATCCTACTTCGTTGCCCCTCTCACTCCGCCCTTAGATCTTCCCTACTAAACCCCTTTCTCCTAACCCTCCCTCCTGCCCTTTCTGATCCCCTCCCAATCCTCCTTAGTGACTCCCTTCCAACTACTACCTATCTCGTGGCGGAATTTCTGTTAACCATTCTTATGAGAAACCACAACCCCATCCTTCCCAACTTCAGTTCTAATTTGTTCCCTTTAATCTCTTGGTCACACTGTTTACTCCTCTAAATGTAATCAAATGCCAATAAAGGTTTATGTAATAAAAAAATAAAAATATTGGGAATACATATTTGCCGATACAACATATAGTCATGTACAGTGGTGCCTCGTTTAACGAGTGCCCCGGTTAACGATGAATTCGCATAGCGATGGCAAAAAAGCAATCTCTTTTGCCATCGCTTTGCGATGTTGCCTATGGGGAAAAATCGCTTTGCGATGTTTTCCCCATAGGCCCCATTTTCCCCCAGCTGAGTGGCGGGAGCCTCCAAAGGACCGCTCCCGCTGCTCAGCTGGGGGAAAATGCCGGTGGTAGCCTCGGAAGGACCCTTCCGAAGGGTCGTTCCAAGGCCACCGCCGGGATTCCCCTTTGGAGGGGGTATTTTCCCCTAGCTGAGCGGGAGCCCCGCTGCTCAGCTGGGGGAAAATGCCGGCGGTAGCCTTGGAAGGACCCTTCCGAAGGGTCCTTCCGAGGCCACCGCCGGGATTCCCCTTCGGATGCCTGAAAGGCATCCGGACCCCCGCCGTCGCCGCCTCAGGAGTCCGACTATGGATGGGGTAGCCGGCCGCAATGCGGATCCAAGCCGCGGCGGCAGGGGTCCGGATGCCTATCAGGCATCCGGGGCTAGGATCCGCCCCCCTGGCTGGTTCCCCTTCCATGGTCGGACTCTCAGGAGTCCGGCCATGAATGGGGTAACCGGCCAGGAGGCGGATGCAAGCCCCACCGCCACCGCCGCCGCTTGGAACTGCCCCCCGGCCGGTTCCCCTTGCATGGTCGGATCCGACCGTGGAAGGGGAACCGGCCGGGGGCCGGATCCAAGCGGTGGCGGCAGTGGTAGGAGCTTGGATTCTCCCCCCGGCCGGTTACCCCATCCATGGCTGGACTCCAGAGAGTCCGACCATGGAAGGGAAAGCCGGCCGGGGGGAGAATCCAAGCAGCGGTGGTGGCGGTAGGAGCTTGGATCCGGCTGGGGGCCGGATCTAAGCTCCTACCACCACTGCCGCTGCTTGGATACGGTCCCCGGCCGGTTCCCCTTGCATGGTCTGATCCGACCATGCAAGCGGAACCGGCCGGGGGCCGGATCCAAGCAGCGGCGGCGGCGGTAGGAGCTTAGATCCGGCCCCCAGCCGGTTCCCCTTGCATGGTCGGATCAGACCATGCAAGGGGAACCGGCTGGGGGCCGGATCCAAGCGGCGGCGGCGGCGGTAGGATCTTAGATCCGGCCCCCAGCCGGTTCCCCTTGCATGGTCGGATCAGACCATGCAAGGGGAACCGGCCGGGGGGCCGGATCCAAGCGGCGGCGGCGGCGGTAGGAGCTTGGATCCGCCCCCCGGCCGGTTACCCCATCCATGGCTGGACTCCCGAGAGTCCGACCATGGAAGGGAAAGCCGGCCGGGGGGAGAATCCAAACAGCGGCGGCGGCGGTAGGAGCTTGGATCCGGCCCCCGGCCGGTTCCCCTTGCATGGTCGGATCAGACCATGCAAGGGGAACCGGCCAGGGGCCGGATCCAAGCGGCGGCGGCAGCGGTAGGAGTTTGGATTCTCCCCCCGGCCGGTTACCCCATCCATGGCTGGACTCCTGAGATTCTGACCATGGAAGGGAAAGCCGGCCGGGGGGAGAATCCAAGCAGCGGCGGCGGCGGTAGGAGCTTGGATCCGGCCCCCAGCCGGTTCCCCTTGCATGGTCGGATCAGACCATGCAAGGGGAACCGGCCGGGGGCTGGATCCAAGCGGCGGCTTGGAAGCCATTCGGACACCCCCTACCCTGTCCCCGCCACCGCTGAGAGCCTTCCGAGCTCTCAAAGGGCTTTCTCCAATGTGTGGCGGGGAAGCCCTTTGAGAGCTCGGAAGGCAAATGTCGGCGGTCGGCGGTGGCTTTGGGATCCATCCAAAGCCACCGCCGACTACCGATATTTTCCCCCAGCTGAGCGGCGGGGCTTTGAAGCTCCCGCCACTCAGCTGGGGGAAAATGCCAAAGGCCCCATTTTCGGTCAGCTGGTCGGCGGTTCTAAAATGGCCGACCGGCTGTGCTGCCTCGCTTTAGAGGCACCGAAAATGGCCGCCCCTATGGAGGAACATCGCTGAATGGTGAGTTTATCCTCCATAGGAACACATTAAACAAAGTTTAATGTGTTCCTATGGCTTTTTTTATTCCGTTCAGCGATGTTTTCGCATAGCGTCGATTAATCCGGAACGGATTAACGTCGCTATGCGAGGCACCACTGTAGTTAGAAAAATACCCCATAAACGGATATTTACAGAATGGAGCTTTGAGCACTTCTGAAGCATTTCTGCAATCTATTAGAAGCAGAATTAAAGCTGGCATTATGTGAGTGGTCACAAGGACCAAATAATAAGAGGGAGAGTGAGGAAACATAAAGCAAATCCACCCATACTGCCATGCATTTTCTCTATATTCTTCCACATATTGAAGGCCAAGCATTGGAAGTTTGGAGGCTCCTAACATGGTTTTAAATGCTGATTCTCCAGAATTCTGAGTCACACTAAGATCCTCCACAAGCAGAGGGGTCTTCCTGTGTCAAAAAACCTTGGATGAGCTGAGGGCTGTACAAGTGAGGGAAATGGTGTCTTGTGAGGGCTGGACTTGCTAGCATGCTCTCCCCTCCTTTGCTTGATTTTAATTTTGTAAAGAAAGAAAGTGCCCCCCCACCAAAAGCAAAACCAAGATTGCACTTCCAGAGAGTAACTGTGGTCACACAATATCTCCAAACAGCAAAACAAAGTGGGCAGCCACTATTAGTATGCAGCTCGTCCTCACTTTGTTCATGATATTTATGCAGATGTAAACCTTGTTCAGTTAAATACAGCTTTGTTTTATACGTGCTATCATGTTGGAACTTGATAGTATCAACCCTAAAAAAGCTTTCAAGGTAAGGGAGCTATTGAAGAAATGTGTTTACCAATTCCACAGTCCCAGTGAGCTTCCATGGCTGAGTGGGGAATCAAACCCAGGTTTCCAGAGTCTTCATTCATCCATTTATTCACAAAAAATTAGGTGGATATCCCTAAATAGAGCTTATCTCATCAAAAACAGGTTAGCTGCCTTTCCATCTGGTGTAGTCTAAAGGGCTTATGTCATACTAGCCTCTTCATCACTCATTTCCTGAAACTGTCTCTTCTTGAAAAAACTGAAATCAACTATCAAAATTAACTATTTTAAAGTATCTATTTCCTAAATGGATGTGCTGCTATTGTCCAGAGTAGCTGCATTATTTAATTTCGAGCCACATTCAAGTATATTTGGAAAAAAAGAGAGAGAAAAGAATGAGAGAGAGGTTTCTGTTGTTGTTCCTTTGAACTGCAACACAAAAATGAAAGGAGAAATAATCAACACCATCAACAAAACTATTGCTGTTGAAAAGGAGTGGGAGATGGGCCCAGCTGGCAGAACATGCCATGCCAGTGAAACCAGAAAATGAAGCACAGGTAGGAAGTTGATGTATCACTGGCCACTTTCCACACTGCTCTCAGGCAACTACTGGCCTAGCACTACTGCTATATGCCTCACTCATTTTGGCCAGCAGGCAGCTAGAGAAAGGCTGGAGCTGGTGCTGAATAAAAACCTTCCAGATAGAAAACTCCAGTCAAAATACATCCTGCGGCAATGCCATCTTTTCCTCCTTATAAAAATTCTTTGGGGTGGGGGAGCAACACTGGGAGATTGGTTATGGATAGAAGATGGGTGTCCTCTAGAAACAGGGGCCCACCAGTAGCACTGTATGACTGAGGCAGGTTGTTCACAGCATAAAAATATAATCTAGAACCATTAGACCATAAGGCACCACAAGAAACCTTGGGTCCTTTCAAGGACAAAGGCAGGGTAAAGATATTTTAAATAAATAAATAAATAAATAAATAAATAAATAAATAAATAAATAAATAAATAAATAAATAAATCTATCCTTCATTGAAAGGGCCTCCCAAAGCGCCTTATAAGCACAATTAAGAAGCAGATAATACCATTTAAAAATACACATAAAGCAAGCCACTGACAGACCTAAAAACAGCAGCCGTCTAACAAGCCAGTACTGGCGACGCCCCCACTCCCACCGTGGGCTCCTAGTTTGTTGCTGCTCAGGGTCCACTGGGGGCGTTGCCTTCCTGCTATGATCATAAGCCATAAGCACCGTTGGCTTTTCTTCCTTACAAGTTATTTGTGGAAAGAAAGAAAGAAAGAAAGAAAGAAAGAGAGAGAGAGAGAGAGAGAGAGAAAGAAAGAAAGAGAGAGAGAGAGAGAGAGAGAGAGAGAGAGAGAGAGAAAGAAAGAAAGAAAGAGAGAAAGAAAGAAAGAAAGAAAGAAAGAAAGAAAGAAAGAAAGAAAGAAAGAAAGAAAGAAAGAAAGAAAGAAAGAAAGAAAGAAAGAAAAGAGGTGATAAACAAGTAGGAAATAGATGAAGGGAAAAAAATGTTAGCATGCAAACAGCTGTTTTTAAGTATTCCAATCTCCTGGGTTCTTCAGCCAAGAAGTTCTCTTTGTTCCTGCACTTAATTTCCAATTTATTTTATTGTGAATAGTCAGCTGGAGAAACCTGTATGTTTTTGCTTCTCATTACATGACCACAGTGTTCTAGCTTTCAGCATTTTATTGGTCTTTATTCATTTACTTTAGCTCTTATTGGGTTTTTTTGCTCTCATTTTTCTGGATGTTCTTCGCATCCTATGGTTAATTCAGTTTTCAAATGTTTCTATCTTTTTTTTTACAGATGGTTGAGGTATCTGAGTGTGGAGCCAGAGGCTGGGAGTTCAATCCCCCGCTGTGCCTGCTGGGAGAAGAACCAGCCTGTGAAGCCTCGGGCAAGCTGCACAATCCCAGGATGTCCCCAGAAGAAGAAAACAGCGAAACACTTCTGAGTATTCTCTACCTAGAAAACCATGGACAGGATCTCCATAAGTCAGAACCGACTTGACAACATACTGTTCTTATTCTTCTTATAAATATTATTACTAGTATTATCTTCAAACAACTTTTTCATGTATCCAGTCCACACTTGAATATTACACTTGACACTAATTATTAGACAACTATGATTATCCATTGGTAGTAAGCACTGTCATTGTCTCAGTGTGTCTGGCACCTCCTTGATCTTTTGCACTTTGCCAATTTCTGTTTCTCCTAGCATGCAGACTCTGCGTACATCAACAGAATGTTCATGAGAACAATGCATGAGGAACTGTGTTCTTTTTCACCGTTCCATATTCCAATTCTTTCCCATTTCCATGCCAGAAACCCTCCACCCACCAAAAAGAAGGAGGTGTATTATTTTAATACCTGGTCTTTCTGAGTAGTTTTGACAAACGACATCAACTATGCTATTTTTATCAAATGTTCTAGAACACCAGCGCAGTGTTAAAATTTTTAACATGCCAACTGTGCCGCTGTATCTCCCTGAATCTTTATTGCATCAGTGAGCTTCTGCTCTGACAGTCCTAAAAGCCTTTCCTTGGCTATAGTTTCTATTATTTACATCAAATGCTACCCATTGCAGGTTCACTGAAGTTACACAACTCACTAGTTCAGAGCCTTAATGCAGTCTGTCAGGTGTTTCTGGTTTGCTAAAGGCCTCGTTCTACCATCTCTTTTGCTTCTTTTACTTACGCAGCAGGCAACAATATGTTTTGGGGGCAAAGCAAACTCCCTCTGGTGAACAGTAAGCTTCAAACCTTTCCTCAAGTCCCGTGTTTCACTCTTATTGTATAACTGTATTTTGCATTCATGTTTTGTGCTGTCAAATGGGAGCCATTTTCTAGAGACCCTAATGGAGTATTCAAGGCCAGTAAGATATACAGTCATGTGCAAAAGAAAGCACACCCTCTTTGAATTCTATGGTTTTACATATCAGGACATTATAAAAATCATCTGGTCGTTAGCAGGTCTGAAAATTAGGTAAATACAACCTCAGATGAACAACAACACATGATATATTACACCGTGCTATGATTTATTCAACAAAAATAAAACCAAAATGGAGACACGGTCTTCTTGTTCATCTGAGGTTGTCAAAGAGGGTGTACTTTCTTTTGCACATGACTGTGAGTTTCCATGGCTGAGCAGATTCAGACTGAGCTCTCCTGCGTCCTAGTCCATCATTCTATTCACTACACCACACTATGTACTGTATCTTCTTTTTAACATAGCATTTATTCATTGAATTACATCTGCAAATTCTTTATAGCTTTGCCACCCAAAGATGGTCACAAAATATCCAATAATAAAACCTCAAATGGTACAATGAACACACACAGAGAGAGAGAGAGAGAGAGAGAGAGACAGACAGACGGACGGACGGACGGACGGACGGACAGACGGACGGATGGATGGATGGATGATATTTTGCCCCCCACCTGGAGTCAGGCAAGAGAATAGGGAAAATGAAAGTTTCATTTCCTCATAATTGAGGGTTGAGCACAGGGATAATTGCCTATATAAGGTATCCCCATGCTCTTCCCTTACTCTTGCTTGGAGAAGCAACCCACTCAGCCACCAATGGGTCCAATGCAAGATTTATTGGCAGCTGTGGTACTGGATAGGATTTTTTTTGGCCCATCCCGTCAGATTAGCATATTGGACAAAAGATGGGTTGGAGGTTTTCTGCCTGTCCTGCACAGATTGCTTTTAAGGGAAGCTGTGGGGCAAGTTCAGTTGGGCTGTGATAAACAGGTGACACTGGCATGTAGCGTGGAAGGATGGGAGAATTAGCAGGCACCAGGGAGCGTCCAAGGCCATCTAACATCCCACCAACAGGAAACATGAGATTCCATTGCTGGGGGAGGGATGCCAGGGTGTTGTCCCTGGCTGTTGCTCACTTAAGGTCATGAGGCTGGGGGGGGGGGAGGCATGGCTGGGGGGGGGAGTCCACCCTGGTTTTGCCAACCAGTGACACATTTTGAAGAGGGCCATGCTGATCCAAGGCTTGGACTTACCCATGTCAGATGAGACTCTCAGCTCCAGACACAGGTTTTTACACCACAGTGACATGTTTGGTTATAGTTTAAATGCTGAATAAAATTGTGGCCCTAATTTAAGCCACTAATTGTGTCTTCTCTCATTATTCCAGGCTTGAGGGGGGGGGAGGGAAGAGGCCAAAGCACTTCTAAAACTTTTTTAAAAATCATAACAATCAGTGCTGTACATAGCCAGGAGAAATTCCCAATGAGATTGGTGGGTCTGACTTCCGAGTAGATATCTATAGAATCATAGTATAAAATAAAAAGAATATTTCCACTCATCCTAATACACAGTAAATACCAATAAAAAGCCTGCAAAACACTCCATACTTTTTTATTCAAACAAGAAAATCCCCAGCCAAGATTCTTGTGCCTTAAAGATAATGCCAGCTTAGTGCTGCTATTTTTATTTCTTGGCCTTTTTTGTTCAGGGTGTCTTTTAGCAAGGTACCTTCCACTATTTGTAATATTTCTTTCGGTTTCCCAAATTGATAA
The DNA here is from genome assembly GCF_051106095.1 of Pogona vitticeps. Lineage (NCBI taxonomy): Eukaryota > Metazoa > Chordata > Lepidosauria > Squamata > Agamidae > Pogona > Pogona vitticeps. Next base: position 107,224,329 of record NC_135784.1, read on the forward strand.
TGCCAGCAAGCTGCTTCAGGTGTTGATTATTTCGCGGTCTGTTTGTTCTCCCCATTGGTCTTTGTATTTCTCAATATCAAACTCAGATTCTCTTATTAATTCTCTGTAGCTCATTTCCCACCCCCTTCTCATTATGAACATCTTTATACTATCATTTACTATTTTTTTTCACTGCCACCTGCTCAATACCGCTGAATTCAGTAAACATCCCATTTCTTAGTTCTTAAAAATTTGTATTGTGTTCTCATTCCTTTCTATCTTTCTTCCCCATCTCTCCCTGCTCCTGCAGTTCATTCTCTCAATTTTTCAGATATGGTTCTACTCCTTTCTCTATTTTATCTATTAAGCCATGAACCTTGACTGGGGAAGGGAAGACTGTTGTAAAACAGTTTGAATCCATGCTACCTAAAAGACTGTACCTCCCTTTAGGAGCCTGCCTAGTTAGTAAGATTATCAGGAGAGGCTTTCCTCTCAGTTCTCACAGGAGCTTTTGGTGAGGCCATGAGAGAGGGCCTTCTCTGTTGCTGCTCCCAGACTCTGGAACTCCCTCCCATTGGAAGCTAGGCTGGCTCCATCATTGCTGTCCTTTCACAAACAGGTGGACCTTTCTCTTCAGGCAGGCTTTCCTTTAAATGGCTGGTTGACCATGGGGATTTTTAAAAGGGATTATTGCATTCTGTTGTTTTACCTTTTTTAAAATATCACTCTTGTTTATAAGCTTTAATACGATATTTATTTAATTTTCTTTGTTTAATTCTTTTTTAAAAAAAATATTTTAATAATTTATTATTTTAGCCTTTGACTTTGTTTCTTTTAATACTGTAAGCCGGCTTGGATTCTTTAGGAGAGAGGCAGCATATAAATATTTTGAATAAAGAAGTCTTTGCCACTACCATTGCATCTGCATAGAGTAGCCCACCAGAGCTCTTCTGAGTGGTCAACAGTCTGTTACATCATGGCCCACAGGAAGATAGTGCTGACCATTTAGTAGCTTGCTTTGAAAAAATTTGCACAGCACTTTGCAGATAAAGTCACTCGGATCCACTCTGACTTGGATGAAGTAGTTAACACAGGCCCCGTAGATGTAACTGTTGCTCCTGCCTGTCCTGTGTTGATGGGTAAGTTTCAGGTTTTGCAGCCTGATGATGTGGACAGGACCCTTGGAGAGGTGAAGGCTATACTATTGCCTGTCCTGGCTTATAAATATTGCCAGAGATGGACTGGCTGAGTGGGTCCAAGGGGTGGTGAATGCCTCCTTGCAGATGGGTAGAATCCCAGCTTGCTTAAAGGAGGCAGTAGTAAGACCATTATTGAAAAACCCTCCTTGGATTCCACAGTACTGGATAATTACTGGCCAGTCTCTAATATCCCATTCATGGACAAGGTGCTGAAGCAGGTTGTGGTTTCTTAGTCCCTGGGGTTCCTGGATGAGATGAATTATCTTAGATCCATTTCATTCTGACTTCAGGTGTAGTCACTGTGATGGAAAACCTACACCAGGAACTGTACAGGGGACGTGTGTCCCTTTTGGTTCTGCTGGACTGCCCAGTGGCTTTCAGTGCTATCAACCCTGGTATCCTTCTGGGCTGTCTCTCTGGGATCGAGCTTGGGGGCACTGTTTTACTGTGGCTCTGGTCTTTCCTGGATGGGAGACCTCAGAGGGTGATGCTGGGGGACTCTTGTTCAACATGCTGGTCATTGGCCTGTGGTGTTCCTGGGGGATCTTATTTGTCCCCTATGCCATTTGATATCTACATGAAACCACTGGGAGTGGTCATCTGGAGTTTAGTGTTCGGTGTCACCAGTATGCTGATGACACCCAACTCTATCTGCTTTCCATCTAAATCCTGGAAAGCTGTTTTGCTTCTAAATCAGTGTCTGGTGTCAGTAATGGACTGGATGAGGGCAAATAAACTGAAACGTAATCTAGACAAGACAGAGGTGCTCTTGGTCAGCTGAAAGGCAGATCAAGGAATAGGGTTGTATCCTGTGCTAGATGGGGTTACACTCCCTCTGAAAAACACAGGTGCACAGCTTGGGGGTGGTTTCAGCAGCGGCCAGGAATGCCTTTGCACAGTTAAAACTAGTGCACCAGCTGTTCCCATTTCTTGAGAGTTCTGATCTGGCCACAGTGACACATATCCTAGTTGCATCTCAGCTGGATTACTCTAACATACTCTATGTTGGGCTGCCTTTGAAAAGTGTTCAGAAATTCTAAAGGGTCCAAAATGCCACAGCCAGCTTGTTAAGTGGGGCTGGTTACAGGGAACATGTAACATCCCTGTTATAACAGCTCCACTGGCTGCAGATCTATTTTGGGACACAATTCAAACTGCTGGTTTTAACCTATAAAGCCCTAAATGACTTGGGTCCAAGCTAAAAGACTGTATCTCCCTCTATGAGCCTGGCTGGGCATTAAGATCATCAGGGGAGGCTTTTCTCTTGGTTCCACCCCCCTCACAGGTGTGCTTGGTGGGGACATGGGAAAGAGCCTTCTCTATTGCTGCTCTCTGACTCTAGAACTCTCTCCCACAGAAATCCAGGCTCGCCCCATCATTGCTGTCCCTCTTCAAGCAGGCAAAGACCTTTCTCTTCAGGCAGACTTTTCCTTAAAGACTGGTGGTCTGAGAGGGGTTTTGTGTTCTGTTGTTTTAAATGTTTTTTTATATTGATTTTATTTACTATTTTAATATAATATATATTTAATTATTTTTAATATTTGTAAACTTTTTAGATTTTACTGTTTTTAATTACGTAAGCCACCTCAGGTCCTTTTACAAAGAAAGGCAGGATAAAAATATTTTAAATAAATAAACAAATAAAACAGATAAATAAATAAAATCATTTGTTATCCTCAATTTAGGTATTCTCTGCTTGAATAGGCACTCCAAAGAGTTTCCTTGCTTCCAGGTAAAAGTGAAACAAGAGTGCTATACTTTCTTATCAAGATCTCCATAATGTACAAACACTGTTCAGGAAAAACCTTTCACCTCAAGAAGCAAAGTGTGCTTTTGTGTGCACACGTACACACACAGCAAGCACATGACAATGGCTGGCTGCTAAAAGAGACAGAAACAACCCCTTTGATGCTTCTAATCCTTAAATGTGCATGTAACAAGACCACAGCCATCATCATGTTGTACAAGTTGCATTGTAGCATTCTTCTGCACAGTGTTCCCTAATTCTTGCCATTACCCTCCTCATAACTGTTCTCTTCTCTTGCCCAGATTGCAACAAATTGCTTCATCCTCTAGTAAGCAAGAAGAATAATTTTACAGTTCCTCCTTTCTCCTTTGTGAAGACAAGAGAAGCAGGGATTTATATGGCTAAATCATCTGCTTGTTTATTGTCTTGCCTTGCCTTAAACCTCTTTCTTTTGGCTAACTCTCTTGGCAGATGTACTATTTGCAGTTGGCAGCCAGGAAGTGTTTCTCTTTATGTTTATGGCATTTGCTAAACAGCTCCAGCAATATGTATTTTCCTTTCAAAGTCCAATACCTTTGTGACTTGCATTGTTAGGTGGTGGTCTTAAAGCTTCTTCAAGGAATTCCTAAAGAATGGGTACCATAACTGAGAATTTTTTTCATGAAAGGGCATAATGCACAGAGGGGGCTCAGTGTACAAACTCAAGGCAACATCATGCCTTCCAGTTGTTTTAGACTGCAGTTCCCACAAGACCTACAGTAACCAACATAAACAACAGTTAGTGAGAAGAAGAAAAGCCTTTTAAAAAACTGCCTGCTGGAAACAGGGTGGTGTTAGGACATGCATTGATTGAGGTGAGGGTTATGTGATGGATTGTGCCCAAGGATTGTACCAGTGTTTTAAATTTGATTGCTCTGATCTCATTCATTCTGAGGGTAGAGCCCCAGATGGAGTCCCTATAGCTCTACCAGCAAAAAGGATCTCAGGAAATAAGGCTAGGAAATCTCAGTGCCTGAGATCAAGCATCAAGCATCATAGCAGGCATGGTAATGAAGAAAAATGGGTAAGGAAGAGAAGGGACATGATTTGCTGAATATTTTCCACCACCTCAGCTGGTACCATGTCAAGCCACTCCCTGTATGATCATAAAGTGCACATACAGTAGGTGCATATTTACTTGATAGAAAGTCCTGCTGGGTTCACCTGAACAATGAATAGGATTGCAGCCATAATTTCTTGGTTGCTCCAATGTTCTGATAGAGAAATTTAAAGCTGGTGAATGGCTAGACTCGGAAGGAAGGAAGGATCTAGAGATAATCCCCCCCCCAATTTTTTTTTGAAACACTGCTCCTGGGAGGCAGAAGCACAAAGATTTCTGTGGCACTTGATGTGGCAATTGATGAGAGAACCTGAGCCAAAATGTATTTGGAGTTAAAAACAACAACAACAACACAAGAATGGCTGAGTAACATTTTTTGAATTCTTTTCAGAATTACTAACAAAGAGATATTTTTGAATATCCTCACCAAGAGTAATTATTTCCTAAATTCTCAAGGCCACAAGTCAATTGCATTTTTATACAAGATGTCTAAATATTATACATGTCCCATATTAATAAAATGCCAAAACTCTTTAGACAACTCAGAACACAAAGCCTTGCAGCAGAAAACATTGTAGTTCTTTGTCATACATCTCAACAGAAATGATTTAGAAACTAACCACCACTATAGAGGTCATCGTTGTCATTTAGTCGTGTCCGACTCTTTGTGACCCCATGGACCAGAGCACGCCAGGCCCTCCTATCTTCCACTGCTTCCCGTAGTTGTGTCAAATTCATGTTGGTTGCTTCGCAGACACTGTCCAGCCATCTCATCCTCTGTCGTCCCCTTCTCCTCTTGCCTTCACACTTTCCCAGCATCAAGATCTTTTCCAAGGAGTCTTCTCTTCTCATGAGATGGCCAAAGTACTGGAGCTTCAGCTTCAGGATCTGTCCTTCCAATGAGCACTCGGGGTTGATTTCCTTTAGAATTGATAGGTTTGTTCTCTTTGCAGTCCAGGAGACTCTCAAGAGCCTCCTCCAGCACCACAATTCAAAGGCATCAATTCTTCGGCGGTCAGCTTTCTTTATGGTCCAGCTCTCAATATCCAGTCTAGCCTCCCGTGGAAGGAAGCAGCAGCCACTGAACATGGCATCCTGAGAGTTCTCATCAAATGTACCTATAAGGGTGGTGGGATTGAGAGAAGGGCCTCTCTGAAGATCTCAAAAACTGTGGTGACTTACATGGCAAGATACAAACTTTCAGACAGTGTGGAGCCAAGTCAAGGACATCACCATCACTTTTAATTCAGCCTGGAAATGGACCAGCGGCCAACTGAGCTGATATAACAAGCAAGAGTTATATGAGACATGTAACTTATCTTGATTAACTGTTTTTATGCAGCACTTTAGACCACCTGAAGTTTCCAAGCATTCTTCAAAGGCAGCCTCATGTACAGTGTGCTACAGGAGAATCCAGGAGAACCCTCAAGCTGCATATCTTAGTTTTCAGAGGTAGTGTAACCCTACCGAGCACAAGCTGAATCTCTGTTCCCTGATCCTCCTTTCAGAAGCATCTCTGTCTTGTCTGGATTAAGCTTTGATTCGTTCATTCTCATCCAGTACATCACCAAAACTGGACACTGGACTAACCCTCCCCCTTGGAGTTAAATAAAAAGGAGAAATAGAATGGGGGGTTATCAGTATAGTTTTGGCTCTGAATCTGAAAACTATGGACAACCTCTCCCAGTAGTTTAATGTATATGTTAAATAGCATGGTGGGAACCGATAGGCCAACAGCCTGTTCATTGAAGAGGAATCCACCAGTCTATGGTCTAAGATTGCCCCTCCAGGAAGGGCAGAGCCCCTGCAAAACAGTGTTTCCATATTCTATCCCAGAGAGATGGCTGAGAAGCACACTATAATCAATGGTATCCAAAGCCAGCAAAAGTCCAGCAAAACTAAGAGTGGGGTGCTCACATTGTCTAGTAACCAACAAAGAGCATCCACCTTGGTAACCAAAGTTATGCCCATGCAACTGCTAAGTTTGCAGCCAGACTGAAAGGGCCACTAATCAGGCTGCCGAAAGAGCTCTTAATAAGATTAGTTTTTATTTCTTCTTTGAAATCCTTTCTTGTATGTGTATGTCTTTTTCACCTCCTGTTTTATTTTTTCATGTTTAATGGTCTTTTATTATTATATACTTATTATAATTTTTAATATTTTAATTCATTTATAGTTTGTGTCTCCTCCATTATGTCATGAGTTCTGCTGAAGAAGATCTGGAATCTGAGGGGTTAATTACAGCTGAGGAAAAAGCTAGGCAATCAGAATCACAGGCAGCTGAATCACCACCAGATTCTCCTCCCCCAGTAGCCAGAATAAGGGACAAGCTTCGGCAAGGACTCATGACATCAAGATCTGAAGCCCGCATGAATGCTTCCCGTAGGAACATCAGGTTGACCAGCCCTGAGTATTAGCAGGATGAGGTGTTTAGATGGCTGCTGTTCCTATAAAATCTGCACCGAGCCGCTGGCAAGCTTGTGGAAGCAATAAGTCAAATCTCTGGCTTGCAGCCACGCTCCTGACTACCTTGAAACTTGTTCTCTGGACCCTTGGCTTTGGACTCTGACCCTGGACTACATTGTGTGATTTGGCTTTGGACCCTGACCTTGGATTATGGTTTGTGATTTGGCTTTGGCATTTTGATATCAGCTCTGCATTCTCTGAACTTCTGACATTGGACTGGCTTATCAGACTCTGCTGTTGAAACCCCTGGAAATGTGACACATTACCACCATTTTGCAAGCCAGTTTAAGTACCTGAAAAACTAACTCTCCCTCTCCCTCTCCCTCTCTATGTGTTTGTGTGTGTGTCTCCAGGTCACTTAGTAAGTTTCATGGCTCTTTGAAGTCTCCTACACCCTAATCAAATCTGCACATGCCTTCCACATTAACAAACATAGATCAGCTTGAGAGTCTAGACAGGATTTTAAAGAGGAATGTGCATCAGCTCAAAAAACAAGCATCTACAAATATCTGTAGAAACCTGAGAACAAATTGGTTCAATCCACTTCTTAATCAGGCTGGGGAAGGGAGATATTTGTACAACAAATATTTGTACAGCAAATATTTGAATGCAAATAAGATCAGACAGTATTCACTCACCCCTATATCCCTTTGGTATTTAAATGGAATTTGCTTAGGTAGACATACATTATTTACTACTGCAATACTTAGAGTAATTTTATTGTTTACATATGTTCCACTTTTCCCCCAAGGAGCTCAAGGCAGTGTGTATAGTTGTTCTCATCTCCATTTTACCTTTAGAACAACAACCTTATGAGGTGGGTCAGCCTAAGAAAGAGAAGCTGACCCCAAGTCAGCCACTGAACTTGGATCTCTCGAGGTCCCATTCAGCACTCCAACCATGCCTGCTTTATATCAATTCAGCACATTTCAAAATCAAGTTTAAAGCACATGTCAACTTCTCAGTACATAATCATCTGTCTTTTGATTTAATACATGAGGTGTGCAGCAACTCCTCCTTTTCATTCTAATATTTCTGAGCAACTAAATTAAAACAAATGGTCAAATGGTCATACAAAATGCATCCCAATTAATATTTGACTCAACTACTGTAAAACAGTCTTCTTTTTCTAGAACTGAATTTTAGTGATCCAAGATGTTTGGGCAGATGTGTATTTGAGACAGAAGGAGTTTTTGTGGCATAGAAGAGACAACTGGATCCTTCTTGCATGTGTGTGTGTGTCTATCAGTGAGCATTCAAATATATAATGGGAGGGAGAGGCAGAATAGCTACAGACAATGCTAACTTCAAAACTGCACAAGTTGGCTTAGTACCATTTCAGAAGCATCTATAGCTTTTGTTATTTAATCCTAGGGGTGTGCAAGTGCCGTCCAGTTTGATTTGTTACAAATTATTACAAATAACAACTGATAGGCTTCAAAATGATTTGTAGCTCATTTGTTTCAATTTGTATCTGAATATTCAAAAGTATATTGGTATAGGACCGAATGGTGGAAAAGAAGGAAATGGATGACATAAATCTCTTCCAGGTTGAGGGGAGATGAAGCTTGGTGCCATCAAGTACTGCTTGACTTCCAACGCGTGGGCAATCCCTAGCCCTCCGTTTCCTTCCTTCCTTCTCACTAACTAAACCCCAAAGTTTTGTTGAGGGAGGAAGGAATTCCAGCACTTCGTACATTTGGTGTCCCAGTGAGCAGAGTACCTGATTCCTCCCTTGACTGTCACATTTGCCACTCATCCCATTTGGAACACAGGCAGGCATTGGAAAAAAAAGGGGGGGACAAATTGTTGCAAAAATAAAAGCCAATCACAGGCATAAACAACTGACATACAAAATTTTGGGTGGGGGCAGGGGGAGAGAGAGCTTAGGTTCTATCCCTAATGTTCATGTGACCTACCAAACTGAAACCCTACACAAGACTCAAGACATCAAAGGTGCATTCATGTACGCAGACACTTAATCAGTTGGATTCTAAAGCATAATGCCAAATGTCTGAAGCTAGCTAATAAGTGAAGGGATGTGGTGGCGCTGAAAGGGATGTGGTGGCGCTGCGGGCTAAACTGCAGAAGCCTTTGTGTGCTGCAGGGTCAGAAGACCAGCAGTCGTAAGATCGAATCCATGCAACGGAGTGAGCTCCTGTCGCTTTGTCCCAGCTCCTCGCCAACCTAGCAGTTCGAAAGCATGTAAATGCGAGTAGATAAATAGGTACCACCTTGGTGGGAAGGTAAACAGCGTTCCGTGTATAGCCGCACTGGCCACGTGACAACGGAAACTGTCTTCGGACAAAACACTGGCTCTACGGCTTGGAAACGGGGATGCGCACCACCCCCTAGAGTCGAACACAACTGACTAAAATGTCAAGGGGAACCTTTATCTTTACCTAGCTAATAAGTGAAGAAGAAAAACAGTATATCCAGTACTTACTCACTATTGAAGACTAGCTTTACTTATTATTTATTTAAAATATTTTTACCACACCTTTCTCATTGAAAGAATCAATTCAAATATCAATCTCTAATAAACAAACACATTTTCTTCACCTTGTCAAGGGCTGATCATGAGACAAGGCAATTTATCTGATCTACATGCTTCGGGTTTCTAAGAGAGCTTGGGCTTTCCATTGGTGCTCGAAGCATCAGTCTCCTTTTTTCTTTGTGCTTCTTAATTCTGTTGAAGTATTACTTTCATTTTCAGAGCGAGACTCACTGACATCAAGTTTTGTTTTTCCGCTTTTTAAACAGAAGCACTGAAGCAATATTCAGCTCTTCAGAGAGCTCTGATTCTGTTAAAGCACCACTTGTACTTTCTTGCATAGCTGTGAAAATGGACAAATACCCCTACTTCACTCTAGATTCTGAAATATTTCTGAACCCAAAGCCAACCCCTACTTAATGCTAGGCCTCCTATATTATTAGAGAAACATTCATGCAACATTCTACTTTAGGATGACCACTACCATTTAAAAATTATTTTGGATTACATCAAAATTATCTTAGAAATGCAGGGCTGGAAGGGTACTTATGTATAATCAACCCCAGCTCCAACCAAGGAGACACAGTGGGGAATAGAACTCCTAACCTTTGGCTCTAAGTATCTGGAAGTTAAATCATGGCAACTGAACTTCTTTCTTGCTAGACTGAAACATTTTGCTACTCATCTAAAGACTGAATTCTTCAGACTGAAGAAGCTACCTGGATGAGTAGCAAAACATTTCAACCTAGCAAGAAAGAAATCCAGATGCCATGACTCAACTTTAACTTCACCTGGATGACTGGGAATTTTCACAGATACTTTGGCTCTGAGCTATCTGGCAGTTTTGTTAATAACTTATATTAACAAGTGTCCGCCTTAATAGACAACTCAACTGATTGTTATATGTAGTGAATCTCTGTATGGAGAGCCACAGATGAATTTGTATGAAAATAACTTTTAAGAAACTGCTAATTGAGAAAGTCTTTGAGAAAGCCCAGCATGGCAAACTGATGGAGTTGTTGCTAAAGAAAATTCAAGAAAAATCAGTTTAAGTGGCAAACTGAACTAGCAACAAAAAGCTACCGTGAACGTTGATGATCAGATGACACAGGGCATAGTGATACACACATGGAGTGATCATAAAAGGTAGTGGCATCTTACTGCTGATTTTCAAAGACTATATTTAGTGACTACAGGCGTGATCATCGAGGACCGAGCACAGCAGATGGACCGCTGGGTGCAGCACTACTCTGAGCTATATTCCTGAGTGTGAGGAGGAGATGCAGAGAACACAGGAGAATGAGCCGTCCTCTCTGATAACAACTAGTATAGAGCAGACATGGGATGTAGAGGCAGAACATGAAAGAGAGAAAGAAGCAAAGACACGAGCAGAGCAGGAGGAAGATGCATGCACGTTGAAAGTAGTGAGGGCTTGAGACAGAGGAATGCATGAGAGGGAAGGAGGGTTGGAGGAGTTAGAAATGGCTGAGGCAGGGAAGAAGAGAGAGGGAAAATGTGAAAGAGAGAAGGTGGACATGTTCCTAACAACCGAAGAAGGAACAGTGTCCAAAGAGGCGGAGAAGATAACCATGTTTAAAGATGCATTAGCAGGAAAGACGGATAAGGGTGTGCAAGCCTTCACCGTGTCGGTAAAAAGATTAGCTGTTGAAACGTCTGGTGACGAGGCGGGGAGTTCCACCGCAGGCAAATTAAGAAATATCATCCCCGGTCTTAGTCCAGAGGAATGGACTGTGCTTGTATAGCCCAAGGTTAATACAGAACCCACTTACACAAAGAGAATGTAGTAACTGAAGAAGCATTGAATAACATCGAGTGCCTCCCTGTCCTGGAAGAGTTGGACAGCGAACCAACCTTAGCAGAAATAAAAGCGGCCTTAGATTCCCTTGCCTCTGGCAAGGCACCTGGAAAGGATAACATCCCTGTTGAAGTGCTGAAGTGCTATAAAGAGACCATAACCAGCAAACTGTATGGAGCGAAGGTGGAGTACCACAGGACATGAAAAATGCAAATATCGTCGCTAAAAGATCAACCATTGACATGGTATTCTCCCTCAGACAGTTGCAGGAGAAATGCAGGGAACAACAACAGCCACTCTTAGTGGCCTTCATAGATCTTACAAAAGCATTTGACTTGGTTATCAGGGATGGCCTTTTTAAAATACTTCCTAAGATTGAATGTCCTCCTCGACTCCTTAACATCATCAGGACCTTTCATAAGGGAATGAAGGGCACTGTAGTTTTTGATGGCTCAACATCAGATCCCTTTGACATCTGAAGTGGAGTGAAACCGGGCTGTGTCCTCACACCGACCCTGTTTGGGATATTTTTTGCTCTCATGCTTAAGCACGCCTTTGGAACTGCAACAGAAGGTATCTATCTCCGGACTAAATCAGATGGAAAGCTCTTTAATCTCTCTAGATTGAGAGCAAAGACCAAAGTCCAACTGAAATGCATGTGGGACTTCCTCTTCGCCGATGATGCAGCCATTGTTGCCCACTCTGTGGAAGACCTCCAACAACTCATGAATCGTTTTAGCAAGGCCTGTCAAGATTTTGGACTAACAATCAGCCTGAAGAAAACACATGGGCCAGGGCGTGGACTCACCTCCCTCTATTACCATCTCCATGCAACAATTGGAGGTTGTCCATGAATTTGTGTACCTTGGCTCAACAATCTCTGACACTTTCTCCCTAGATGTTGATAATACGCATTAGCAAAGCAGCTACCATGTTCTCAAGACTCACAAAGAGAGTATGGGTGGGATATAAATCAAATAAATAAATAAATAAAAATAAGAAGCAGATGGCATACATCAAGATCCAGGTCTATAGAACCTGTGTCCTGAGCACACTCCTGTACTGCAGTGAGTCCTGGACTCTTCATGCATGGCAGGAGAGAAAGCTGAACACGTTTCATATGTGTTGCCTCCAATGCATTTTTGGTATCACCTGGCAGGATAAAGTTCCAAATAGAGTAGTCCTAGATCGAGCTGGAATTTTCAGCATGTATACATTACTGAAACAGTGATGTCTACGTTGGCTCGGGCATGTTGTAAGAATGGCTGATGTTCGGATTCCAAAGGATCTCCTATATGGAGAATTAGTGCAGGGACATCACCCCAGAGGGAGACCACAGCTGCGATACAAGGATATCTGCAAGTGGGATCTGAAGGCCTTGGAAATGGATCTCAACAGATGGGAAACCCTGACATCTGAGCGTTCAGCCTGGAGGCAGGTGATACATCATAGCCTCTCCCAATTTGAAGAGACCCTTGTCCAGCAGGCCGAGGCAAAGAGGCAGTCACGAAAGCAGCAAAATCAGAGAGCTAGATGGGGTACAGATTGTATTTGTCCTCAGTGTGGAAGGGATTGTCACTCTCAAATTGGCTTTCTCAGCCACACTAGATGCTGTTCCAAGTCCTCCATGCAGAGCACAATACCATAGTCTCCCAAGACTGAAGGATGCCTATTCCTATTCCACTTTCTGATTCAAATGATGGTGAAATTTTCAACCAACAACATTTTATATCATTTGATAAGTCAATAAAATAAACATAGAGCATTATCTAAACATGATTTAAAAAACCAACAACCATGCACATGGTAGTTAGTTTAAAAAAAAAACTAGGCAACCCAAGAAATGAAGTTGAAGATCCAAATGAAAATGTGAAATGTGTTGACATATGTAAGTGCCTTTGAATTTAGTTGAAAGAACACTGCATTCATAATCAAACAATGAAAGTCAAAACAGAACCAACCCAGAGCATCTTTATTCAGATTATTAAAAAATTACTCATTCAAAGAAATTTAAAAGATAAAGAACAGAGGGAAATAAGTTATTGCCTGAAGAACCTGGGAGAGTGGTTTTAATTCAACAAATTATAAAATAATGGGAAAAATCCAGTTCCCTATTGTAAATTGCACTAGACTAGGACCATTAATGGGGATTTTGTGAGTTAATTCATCTCAATGTTCCCTTGATTCAATTAACTCTACTACTACTTTAGTGTAGTAAATCATATAAGAGCAAGCCCACTTGAATGAATGGAACTTATGAAGGAGTTAAATCCACACTGATTCAATGGGCCAACCCTAGTGCAATTTACTACACTAGACATCAAGATTTAGACCTGTATTATTGTTTAAAGCTACTGAATCCAAAGTCAAGCTAGCCTTTGATGGAATTCATCCTCTGTTAGGAGAGGGCCAACAAGAGGAATAAGAAAGGAGACACTCAATATTCTGGAAAATGAAGGGACTAGAGATGGAAGAGAAGTTCAGCTCACCTCATTTTTAAGAAAAAATAAGAAAAATGCACAATATTTTCATTTTGGAAATGGAAAGAACATGACTTTAAAAAATTAAATGTTTGAGAGAAACCTGGCATATTCATCAACACAAGCCTTTGGATTATGAGTTTTTCAGTATTAAAAATCTGAATGCGAATCTCTGCCTATTCAGCCATATTTGTGAAGCTGAAATAGTACTGAGGCCTCTACCTGCTCTCCCCCCGCCCCAAGCTCCTTCTTTTAAACACATTTATGGCAGGGAGTTGCAACATACTCCCTTCCACCTTGAGAATAGCTGTAGCTATTGAATGCGGTCCGAGTTAAGTTCCTTTTAGAAGGAGGTACCAACATTCTCACTTTTCTTTATATTTGGAATAGAAGGAACTCACCTTTTTGGAAAATTCAAATATGGAAGTGAAATCATCAGATATTCCCACCCCTAAATTGAGTGATACTGAGAAAAAGCACTGCTGTTCTATAGGCCAAGCTTCCGTATACAAGTTAAGTGTTGCTTAACAGTTCTTCAGCAAATATATACGTTGAAGATCTGGTTGGAGAAGTCTAGCTAAAAGTAAGCCTTACTGTCATCCTGCCTGGAACCAGGCTTGTTAGTTCTTTTGACCTTCGACAAGCATATTCCACAGCTATTGTCATACTGTGTGATTCAATTAGCCCTCTCTGTGAACAGCCCTATTTTTCTGCCTTGCTAATTCTCTAGTCTGGAACAGCAGCTGCCTCCCTATCAAAACTTCCAGCACAAGAGTGCTGACATTTGGAGATAAATGGAAAAGCACTAGACAGGCAGCTAATTCTCATCTCACCCCGCCTGGAATTTCGATTACAATTTTCTTTTTAAGATGTCTGCCCACAGTCCTAGTAGGGAGATACGTCTGACATGTAGCAACACTAACAGAAAGACAGCATCATGCTTTGCATGTCAAACATGGGCCCGGATAGGTTTAGATAACCCACCGTACACGTAAAAGCCCACTAATGCCACCAGCATTTGAAGCACCCATTTAGGGCTGTTGCAGAATCAAACATACAACATGCCTATCTTGAAAGCATGAAACTTGGCAGCTACTTGACTGCGGGTGTTCCCAATAGCCAAACTGCAATGTAATGAAGGAATCCAAGAATGAGTGAGGCCAAAATACTATGCATTCCAGAGCTGTCTCTGCAACAGGGGCCATCCAAAAACATCTGCCTTGTTGTGTGCTGTCAAGTTGCTCCCAGTGTATGGCAACCTTTTGCATTCATGACCTCCAGATGGCTCTATCATTAACAACCCTGCTCAGGGTTGGCTGATCCAAGTGCACTGCTTTGTTTATTGAATCACTCCATCTCTTCCTCTTTCCCTACTGCCTTGTACTTGTCCTAGTGTCAGTGTCCTTTCCAAGAAGTCTTGACTTCTTATGGTATATCCCAACTGTGATAACCTCAGTTTTAACATTTAGCTTCTAGTGAGGGTTCAGGCATGATTTGATCCAAAACCCACTGATGTATCTTTCTGGCAGTCCATGGTGTCTATAAAGCTCTCCTGAAATACACACTTCAAATGGAAAACTTTTCACCTTTCTCTACAGTTCTGCTTTCACATCCATACATAGCAATTACGAATACTCTAGGATTGATTATATTGGTCTTGGGCCCCAATGACATATCCTTACTCTTCAAGATCTTTCCTAGTTCTTTCATAATTACCAGCTAATTTTTTTTTTCATATCTACCAACTCTCAATGTTCTTTTGATTTGTTTGCTGCTCTTTCCACTTAACAATTTTGATTTCTTCACTGGCGGCATGAAACTTACCTAATTTTCTGCAGCCATTATTTTTTTGTCTTCTTAATATTCAGCTGCAATCCTGCTTTCTCATGTTCTTCTTTCACTTTGTGCAGCAGTGACTTCAAGTCACTGCTCTTTTCTGCCAGTAATACTGTGTCATCTGTGCATTTTAGATAAATTTTGTTTCTTCCACCAGTTCTCATTCCTCCTTCATCTGCATGGTGATAATGCATCAGAATAGCCAACCCTTCCCTTGTTTGTGCCAAGCATATGCCAATTGGGGATATCATTGTGATGCACAAGCATGACTCTCTCCTAGCAACTGTGGCTAACACATCCCTTCTGCTGTATTTGTCCAATCTTTTTAAAACACTTCTATTCAAGTGCCCACAGCAATAAGTATCTTAATTTGTTTTAATTTATTGTCAGTTAATTCTTATGGGCAGAATCAAACAGAGCCATTCACAGATTCAATTCAGTGGAACCTGGGGGAGGACTTTCCTCATCTTGGCAGCCCTTCCCCCACCCAAACCCCTCAAAATCATCTTCAAATTGCTAGGAATGCTACAGAGAAGGTTCTTCAGCAGTATAGAGGAGATGCAGGAGAGAGAAGGAAAAAACATTGCCAGTCAGGACTTACGTTGGATTTAGGCCTGTGGATATTGCTGTGTGCCACTTATTACTGTGACTGTGTTCATGATTCTCAAATATGTACCATCCTTAAATCCAAAAAAATTATGAAGACTAGCTTCAATGAGCAAACATCACATGGCAAGACATTATATTATGAAATGTAAGAACTTTCTTTTGCTTGTCCTGAACACACTGACAGTTGATTTCCTCACATGACTCTGTGGTGATGGGAGAAAAGCATTCTGTATATGTTCAGAGGCATCTCTCCCTTTTAAACATTTCCAGGTTACCACTGTGGTGTAATGTTCATGTTGGACTAGGAAGGTTCCAGCTGCAGGAAGGACATGACAACGCCCTTGAACTGCGGAGCCGGCCTTTGCCTTCCTTGATGCCGAAAGATGCAAGCCAGCTATGGCCACATGGCAAGGGGGGAGGGGGCTAGTGTTTATTTAAGTGAACGCTAGCCCCAAATCTTTCTCTTTTGAGCACCCATCCGCCCGCTCTCTTTCTAGTGTGATTTATGGTCGCCTTATGGGGCCGGATAGGAATTTTTGTCCTCTATCCTGATTGGCTATTGGTTGGAGGGATTTTTCGCCTATCCCACACTAGAGAAGGGTTGTTGGCATTTGATTGGTGGTTATTCTCAGTCACACTGGCAGTTAGTGCAGGGGAAAACTGGTTCTCTCGGTGTGTCCCTTTGATAATTATGTTAAGCCAACAGCGCATCAGACCTCCTGGCTCTGTGGATCGTGCGATTACAGGGCAGCGGCAGGAGATGCACTGGGCCACTTTCGGACCGACAGTCATCAAATAAAGATGGCTCAAGGTCTGGGGTGTTTAATATTGAGTAAACCATGATTTATTTTTTTATGTGCCCGGTTACTATTCCTACTGTGGACTCTTTCTCAATATACATAATTTCTCAAGTATATCCCCACACACTCATCAAAGGTACATAATGGCAATATCATATGCCATTAATATGTTACTTTATATGGAACCAAGCTACCTCCAGTTTATAGTGACTCTGATATAGTTTTATAAATATGTGAGGTATTTAAGAAGTGCTTCCACCTTTACTATGCTCCTGTGAGTCTTTGGATGGGAAGGGATTTGAGCCCAGTTCTCCTTATTCTTAATCCATCACTCTATCTACTATACCATACTAACTCTTATTATTAGCACAGATGGGCTTAAAAGGTCTGATTTGTGAATTTCTAAAAAGAGCTGAGAACACTTTGTTCAACATCATGCTCTTATTTGAGGTATAATGTATAAATTACAGTGGAGATAGTTAAATAAATATATACCAAAAAGAACATTTATTTTTTTCACTAAATCAAGGAAGAGTCTTTTGGCATAAATGCTTTATGACAGGGGTGTTGGCAAGTCTTTGGGTTCAAGTCCCAAGTCTGAATCTGAGTCTTTGGTACCACATCCTGAGTCCTAAGCCCCAAGCCTAAGTCCCTATTAAAAACAAGTTTTTTTCCTCAGAAAAAAGGGACTTCAGTCCCTGCTTTATGAAATCTATTTTCATGAACTGCTGCTCATGTCATACACTTGATGAATTGGGTGTAGTTCATGGAAAATTACGCCACATAACACTTACTCATCTTTAAGGTACAAGAGTCTGTTGTTTTTTGCTGCAATAGACTAAAATGGCTTCCCACTTTTGACATACTAGTACTGTGCCTTTTGCAGTCAGTGACTTGTCAAAATGTGGTATCCACCCTGAGAGGGAGGCTGGCCCCCATGGAAGAAGGTCTCAATGCCCATCTCTAGACATATTTCCTAAGTTGAACTAGCTTCACACTACAGCTGCCACAAGGATTACCTCTCCTGTCACTGCTCCTCTGCCTGGTGGCCACCCACCGTACTATCAGAACACTTGGTGTGTGTAGATTGGTCTCTAGGCACATATGAGGGGGTGGCAGAATCCTGTACAAAGCAAGACCTGCCTTGCTTTACACAGGATTCTGCCATCCTCTCATGTGTGTCAAAGAGAAAAATCTACTCCCCAAAAACAGCACATTGTAGGCTAGATGTTTCTCTTTGGTTTCTCCAGGGACCATTTCCTGATCCTCTCCGGCCAATGTGGGAATCCAACATTAATGTATAATCTTAATGCTCAAGAGATTATCCCATCCTTTAGTTGCAATTCTGTTAGCTGAAATATCTCCCACAAATATATCAAAGAAAATCCATCAACAACTTTACACAGTTATTCTTTTTAATTTAGAGTACACTAAGAGCCTTGTGGCGCAGTGGTTAAACTGCTGTACTGCAGCCAAAACTGTGCTCACAACCTGGGGTTCAATCCCAGGTAGCCGGCTCAAGGTTGACTCAGCCTTCTATCCTTCTGAGGTCGGTAAAATGAGAACCCAGCTCACTGGGGGGGGGGAGCAATGTGTAGCCTGCATAATTAACTTGTAAACCGCCCAGAGAGTGCTTGAAGCACTATGGGGTAGTATATAAGCAGCACGCTTTGCTTTGCTTTAATATATGACAGATTGGGACATCAGTGAATACTGCCATGCAGAGTTGCCACCCAAGACAAAGCAGCCAGCATAAGGCAAACATCAATCTTGCCTAGAGCTCAGAATTAATCATGAATTAATCATAAACGGTTTAGGACCTCGATACTTGGTGGAACGCTTACTCCCAACTAGTTCTACCCGTGTCACCCGTGCGAGCCAAGAGGTGAGGCTGAGGAGCCTGACGCCAAGGGAGGCCCGGAAAGAAAGAACTAGAAACCGGGCCTTCTCAGCGGTGGCTCCTCGTCTCTGGAATAACCTACCTCCGGAGATTCGCGCTGCACCCTCGCTGGGTACTTTTAAGAACCAACTAAAAACATGGATGTTTAGGCAGGCCTTCCCTTCCAGTTAATTCCTGTCCTCTTTTCTTTTTCTTTCTCTCTTTATTTGATTTATTTTTATTTTTCCCATCTTATAGAATCATCTAATTAATTAATTGTTATAAATTTTTTAGAACTTGTTATCATTTGTTGTAAGCCGCCTAGAGTGGTCGAAATGACTAGATAGGCGGGGTATAAATACAATAAATAAAATAAAATAAAATAAAATAAATAGTGGTGTTTCTCTCTTTATAGCAGGACTGAGTGTGATGCCTGGTTCTATTTCAATTTATTGTTTATGTCGTAATGGTAAATGTTTTGAATTGCATTTGTTTGGTAAGTAGGTGATGGGAAGGGGTGAGTGTGGGGCGTAGAATGTTATTAAGAATGGTTCTGATTGGCTGAGAGAAATTAGGAAAATAGAGGGTTGGGGTGGAGCAATCTGGAGTAGAGAGAGAGAGATGTTATAGAGAGAGTGAAGAATTGTGCTGAATCAATTTAAAGCCTACGAAATAATAACATTTTGATACTGTACTTTTGATGAAATCTAATTAAATTAATTCAAGCTGAGTGGTGTGGAGCCTAATACTGGAGTGTTGGCTATGTGTAAAAGTATTACATGGGCCTGAGTGGAGGGGCAAAGACACAAACATGGGGGTGTATAAATGTTGGTGGCAGTGAAAGAGAAAGAGAGGAAATAAGTAAAGAAAACACATTTCTCCTGTGGTTATTTAAAGGGACCATTATCTAAGTAGTCAAGTGACAAGACAAAAGAAGTTTTGACATCTGTATATAAGAGCAGGGTAGGACAAGGTTCTAGAAAGCACTTTTTCCTGCTCTGAGGATGTGAATTTCCAAATCAATAATAGCAGACTTCCCCTTCCCTTCCTGCTGAGAAGTGCAGAGCTGATCTTACCATCAAGCAGACCAAGGCAGCAAATTGTTATTGATGGTTACTTTGCTATTGTTGTTTTCACTGCCAGGGCATGAGAGAAGTGTTTATGGGATTCCTTTCCTCATGAACCCTTTGAAAATGATACCATTTGATTTGGGTTGGGGGAGAGGTAATATTCACTGTTCTTCTTCTGACAGCAAGATGTCTTGGGCCGGCCCTGGAGAATGGATCTGTTTCTCTCCTCCCTTCCCCTGTTGTTTTTCTCTAAGCCCAAGTGGCTTTCCCCACTTTTCATTTGTGTGCAAACTCAAGTGGCACAGCTCTCCTGGCAAGTAACAAGCTACAAGCACTTGGGCAAGCTTCTCAAGTTGGTTGATACCATTTCCAGGAGGAGTGCAGAGAGTTACTGTACCTGTATTTCCATTTGAGTGTGCAGAGTTATTCTGCTAGTGCAGGCTCCATTATAACTGCAAGATGCTCTGATGTAACATTAGAGCACTCTAAAGTGATAATTATAGATCAAATCTAATAGATCCAGTATACAGCTGTAATAACATTTTGGTTCCAGAGGAGAAACCCTTTTTGAGGAAGGGATCTTTTCCAATAAATACAAATCTATGCAGGACAGGGGGAATAACATCGGTAACATGTTAGTAACACGGAATGCAATGAGTTTTATTACCTGCCTGGCTAGTAATGATAATGACTAGTATCCGCCAGGGCAGCAACAAGTAATGGAATTCCTATTTTTAAATGTACAGTCCCAAACTCTGGTCTGCTTGCACAAGATAAGCATCACTCAAAATCAAAAATGTATTGGCATGGAGAATGGGAAATCCATTTGAGCAGCAATCCAGTCATAAAGATTTCTGTTGATTTGTTGCATTAATGTTTGTTCTGTAGATGCAAAAGGCTATTAAATGCCATATAGAAGAGAGGTGTAGTACGTGTCTTGATGGAAGACTGTAATGAGCCCAGCAGCTGATGCAGACAGAGAAACATTGGTACAGTAAATCATTATTGATTGAAGAATGTACCAAAACAAAGTCTTTAGGCACAAGGAGACATTTCCCATCAAGCCATAAAAGAAAGATATGAAGCTACATCAAACCACATTATAAACCATCAAAATGAGAATGCAGAGGCCCATGTCAAATACAGAAAACTCTCTAAAAATATCCTAGCCCTGTGATCCAGCATTTCTAGAGAAAGAAGGGCTATGGTTGCTTGGCCCCTACATCATGGCATCAAAATCTAAAGCAGTTGTTCTCTCACACACAATTTGGCACTATGTAAAATGAAATCCATGGCAAGCCAATGAGGCTGAGGTCAACAGGATGCTGGCAACCAGCCATGAGTGTAGGATAATTTTCTTCTCCCTACAGACCTCCCCTAAAAAACCCTAATGCTCCAGGATTTCTTGGATATCCAGAATGCATCTGAAAGTTACATGACAGGAGCAGTGGGGAGGGGTATGATTTCACTGACAGCAGTATTTTTGATTAATTAAATACTTTCCCCTCCCATTCCATGGCCCCCAGTAGCTTCACAATGGTGGAAGAGATTCTACTGGAGCTTCAGGAACTTTGGGAGAGAAAACATAAATTGTTTATTTCCCAAAAATTGCCATGGCTAATTATGTCATCAGCCTTATACAACCTAATTTATACAACAGGATTTCAGCCATTATTTAGGACAAACTGATGCTTTAAGAAAAAAGGACTTTGGCAGGGGATAATAGTATCAGATACTCCTACAAGAGCTGACCAGGAAGAAATCCATATTTGCATTCCCACAAAGTGTACTCGGATAATCATTCCAAATTTCAGAGTGGGGAATCCACAAATCAGCATTGCTCCTATATCACTGCATGTGTACTCTCTAACAGAGGGAACAACTCATACGTGGTAGATCTCTCTCTCTCTCTCTCTCTCTCTCTCTCTCTCTCTCACACACACACACACACACACACACACACACACACACACACACGTCAATATCTATACCTGTATCCTCTCTATATATATATTTCTACATCTGTACCAACATCTGTATCATTGGTATCTACATCTATCAAACAAGTAAGCATGGTATGCTTTCAAGTCCACTAAAAAAGCTATATCTTGATGGAAAAATCACAAAACTGAGACTGTCCTATGTTGGGCACAGATTCTCTGGAAAAAACAATGACGCTGGGAAAGGTGGAAGGCAGCAGGTAAAGAGGAAGACCTAAAGGAAGCCATAGGCTTGAGTTTGCAAGAGCTGAGAAGGGTAGTTGAGGACAGGATACTGTATTTTGGAAACTGCTCATTCATAGGATCGCCATAAATCAGGGATGTCTTGACGGCACACCACCACAACAGAAGAAAAGCAAAAAGAAAATGTTTCCACTCAAAACAGGGCTGGAGGGACTTTGCGCCCCCCCCCCCCAATATTCTTGGGCTGCAGTTATGATCAGTCTTTCCAGCATAGTGGATGATGATGGGTTATGGCAGTGACACTCCAGCAATGTCTAAGAACCACAGGTTCCCCATTCCTGTTATATTCAAGAATAACTTTATTCATCAAAATGATCTAAAGGCGACAATGAAAAGTACATGGACAACCAGAAGCCCAGGGAAATAAAGAGTCCCATTCTCAATGAATTAAATTAACATGGAGCTGCTCAGCTTATATGGTTACCATCAAGAAGTATCTATAAGGATTAGATAATAGAATTTGTACAGTACCATTTTCTAATTTGTAGATCAAATTCAAGTATTCATTTCTCTTGACAAATGTTGAGCTCCCACTCTTTGCGAATTTTTGGTTCTGTTTAATTATCTTTGACAATTTCAGGTTGGTTTAATTTGCTTTGACAACTCTGACTAAAATTGGAGCAAGCGTTTCCCTCCCCCACCCCACACCATTGCAGTTGACACAGGTTTTGCCAACCACGGTTATATAATGTGGCACTGGTGACTTACATATGGAAAATAGTAGATTTCCATATAATGCAGCCATGGCATATGGGAAAAAAAATTGTGAAAAAAATACACTACCTGTTTTCATTTTTGAAATGCAGGATGGTCTGATATTCTTGGGACCTAACTAAGTGATACATTTGGCACATATTCAAGAGATTTTCTTTCATTTATACTGGTGAAAAGACATCTATCACAGCACATAATTTTCCTCAGTTATGTATCCTACAGCTGTCTGGAAACTCAGTTGTTTAGGTATCTGGCTTAGGAGCCAGAGATTGGGAGTTTGATTCCCTGCTGTGCCTCCTAGAAAAGAAGCCAGCTTCTGTAGCCATGGGCTAAGCTGCACAGTCTCAGGGTGCCCTCAGAAGAAGGGAGTGGCAAACCACGTCCATGTATTCTCTACCTAGAAACTCTGGAAAGGGTCACCATAAGTCAGAATTGACTTGTTGGTATGCAATTATTTATTGCATATCTTACATTGTATATGGGTTTTTTAAATGTTTGGGTTACTTACTAGAAGGTAATCATGGGTTTAATGTGGAAGTCTGATTGCTGAGGTATGAACTTGTGAGGGCATGTTATAACAGAAGAGCAAATGAGATAACAGAGTTAATACAGAATCCCCTTAACTCCTGGCTTCACTTTCAGGTGGTTTCACAAGCCCACAAAATGCTAACATGGGATATGATGACAACTGCTACCAAGAGGCAGTGGAAGCTGTCATGCAGAACAAATGTTCTACCTCAGACTCAGCCATTTATCCAAAATGCCTCAAAACCCTAAATCAATATAAAAGGGGAGAAATTGTGTGGAAGCATGTTGTCAAATGACCACTCCTATTTTTGGAAATGTCCTGTGATGGGTACTGAAGCTAGTGGAAAGGCAGGGTGCCAAAGTGTCCCAGGCCATCTCCACAAAAACAAAACAAACAAAAACCTTCAAATGATGCCCTCCTTCCTGCCTACTAGTAACAAACACAAGTGAAATAAGAACTCATAACATTTTTGGTAATCTTTTTCAAGTATTTAGAGACATGACACAGAGGAATTGATACATGGCTATTAGCTGTACTGCTCTTTCTGCGTTTCTCTGTGAAGCAGAGAGGTGACACAGCAGTTGAGTGGAGAGACAACGGTGGAGAAACACCAGTGTTTTCTTCACTTAGAAAGTGTGTGGTCTTGTCTGGGTGGCAGAGGGTTCGTGTGGATTCAAGAGGAAAGAAGAACACCAGTGGGGAAAGGCTTCAAAACCTTATTTAAGAGACAATGAAGAAAGAAAAATCAAAAGACAATGAAACAGGAAATGTCACAATAAGAAAACCACACAAACCAAGATGATTATAAGACAAGAGAATAGCAGCAGCAATATGGTGCAAAGTAATTGTGTAAAATAACTCAACCAAGAGCAGTATTAATGCAAAAAAGTACAAGAAAATAGACTATAAGCAACATAAATATGATATGACCGGCACCTTTTTGGTTTGCCGAAAGCCCCTGGCAAGGAGCAGCAGCAGCAGCCCCCATCCTTCTAACTAAATGTATAGCACCAACACTGTACTTTAGGGTCCTCAAACAAAGACCACGGGAACCTTTTATTGCAGTTAGCACCAGTGACCCTACTAAAATCACAATGAATCACTCTGTTCCTTCTTAATTGGCAAAAGGATACGAGATGTCTTAAAACACCTAACGAGAAGCATGATATCACCTTATGCCCCCAACTCCAGATGTGAGAAGGTCGGCCTACATCCTTCTAAGTGTATGTAGTGGCCTTGGCTTGATGCATCTGGAATATGTGGAATACATACATATGGAAGAAGAGAAGAATAATTCCAGGATACAACTCTTAGTATAAAAACAACACAGCATCCATCATTCATCCACCTGCCTAAATGCAAAGAGCGGCTGCAGGAGGATATATAATCCCTAGTGACCTCACTCTGATCTTCCCAGGGTCTTAGTGGTTTGATAGCCCAGGGGAGTTCTAGGACATCTGGTTCAGCTGTCAATCTCCTCCTGTGCCACTTTCTCATTGTACCACTGTTTTATTACAATACTACCAAAGTAAACTTCTCTGACTTATGGGGTGGCCAGCCCCCTTGGGTGGCAATGGGTGGTCTCTTATTCTATCATCAGTAAAAGAGCAAAGTGCAATTCTGTTGTTCAGAATGAGGAAAATGTGTATATAGTCATTTCATCCTTATTCCAAGCATTTGGAAACAGGTGGGACCCAAACTGGTAAAAAGTGAGAATGTTGTAATCTCTGTTCTTAGACAGACAGAATGCAAAATTTGATTTTGGAACAGTCCCTTTCTATGTATCCTTTTTTTAAAGTATGGAAGGAGTACTTCATGGGAAATGTTTAATCCTGGATCCAAATGGTGCCTATTCTGAGCAGAACAGTTATCAGCAGCCCCTGTCATGGGTGGCCCAAACTTTGGGGGTAATGTACCTTTCTCTTTGGACCACGAGATGTCCCAGTTGCCTATCAGTAGGAACAAAAGACAGAAAAGGGGAATAGAAGAAAACAAAAATGAAACAGAGATCACATAGTCCTCACCGGTTGCCACAAAGTACACAAGAATGGAATTTCCTGTATGGGGTGTTCTTGTCAGTTGAGCCTTTGAGGTTGGTAAGGTACACAACTGGGCCTTTCTAGATGAATTTGTAGTGTTGGGGTGCTTGTATAGTAGCAAGTGATCCTTTATATATTTTGGTTTTAACCTCTTTAGCACATAAGAAATAATAACCAATGCTCTGAATTGAGCAAGCGTAGACAAATATTTAGCAGAACACCCTGCCTTCTAGATAGAGATGGGCACAAAATGGACCGTGAAGCAAAATAATTCATGAATTGAGTTGTTTTCTGGTTCATTTCAGGAGGCTTTGGGGTAACACGCCTGCCCAGCTGCTAAAGAGTACTTTTCCGGGATGACCTGTTGCGGGCAGGCTATAAACTGGACATCCCAAATCCAATCTCTACCAGATTTGCAGGGGGTAAGGAGGAGTGTCAGCTGAAGAATTGCTGTGAGTTTAGTGTTTCTAACTCTCATGGATGTGTGTGTGTTATATCACTTCCAGAAATCCCAAATTACACAAACCATGAAACAGTTTGTTTTGTCAAAAAGTTTGTGCAAGTTTGTGGTTTGTGATTAATGAATAGCGATGAACCACGAACCATCGTGAACCACCATTTTTCCAGTTCAAGACCATCTCTACTCTTGGGCATTCAAGGTGGTCTGGGAACATCCCATGCTATAAACCTGACTCTGCAAGAGAATGCAGTACCATTAAAAACTGGCTGCATCCTCTTTGCCAGGTCAGAAAACGTACTGATTAAACTTTTCATTTTTATTTCTGAATGAATTTGCAGAGGAAGAGATTTAAAGATAGGTTTGCTCCCCAGTTCAGCTGTCATCATTGGAGGCACAGGGCATCCTCTGTAGCACAGAGAGCATTTCACCAGCCCATGGCAATATACCTGTTACAACCAGAGGAGGCCCAGCCACTTTGACCTACTTTTTAATGAATATATTGTGAAAGCATCTGGACTTGGCTAACATTTTGTACTTCTGAAATCTATGCTTTTTGGTAACTTCCAGGTTAGAGTTCTATAATGTGTTTTGTGGGTCCTTCTTTATAGTTGGTTTGGACCATTCAAACTACAGTATGTAGTCCAAAATACAGCTGTGAGTGTAGGCAGCCGACTAGAGTGGCCCATCCCTATATGAAACAAAGACACTTGTTCACCTTCTTCTGAGATCATGAGCCACCTCTGACAGCAGGGAACTGGTGCTAGGAAGAACCAATCTCACTGGTGCTTAAACAGCTGCATAGGTTCATTTCTGAGCATCATTCAAAGCAAAGTTGCTTACATTTAAAATCTTACATGATTTTGGATAGAGGTAACTGAAGGATTGAGGTAGGAACTGGTGAAGCATGAGGGGTGGCAACGTGGGAGAGGGCCCTATTAGTGGTGATAACCCTTCTGTAGATGGCTCTCCTGGAGCGTCCCATGATGTCATTTCAGTGACAGGCAAATACGAATCTTGCGAGGCACCACGGTGTGTGTTCATGTTTTCCTGGGCTATTTAAATGTTGTTATTATGCTGTTGTTGTTAATAATATAATAATCATGTTCCCATCAAGTCAATTCTCACTTAGGGTGACCCATTTGAGCATTTTCCAGGTAGAGGATACTCAGAAGTGGTTTACCATTCGTTCTTCTGGAGGAGCCTCGGGACTGTGCAGCTTGCCCAAGGATACACAGGCTGGAAGCACAATGGGGAATCAAATGCCCAACCCCTGGCCCCACAGCCAGATACCTAACTTATTGGCAGCTAATTTGGTTTTCTGGGTGCAAATCTGATTTGGCTTTTTTTTAAAAAAAAAAAAAAAATGGTGTGATGTGTGTGTGTAAGCTTTTGAAAGTCTTCATCACCCCTGAAGGCTGGGATATAAATAAAATAAGTTCACAATGCTTTGGTGCTGCCATGGAAGGTTTTCTTTGCAGACATCGCAGTACCTTTTCCAATGATTATTTCATCCAAAAAATACAGCGTTCTGTGTTCACATTAATATTCAGTCTTGGCAGGAAACAGATGACTTGCTGAGCTACATTAATAATTATTTGCTCATTTGTGATGTGGGTTGTTGTCAAGGAGACCATTTTAGATTGTCTACCCATCATCTCCTTTTGAATGCTTTAAATGGCCACTTCTTTCGTGGCCAGCTATTTTTTGCAAGGACAGTCAGAGAAGGATGCTACAAACTGGCACAAATCAGGCTGATCAACCAACAGTTGATCAGCACCTGTCTCAGAAATCCCATCGAACCTGAAACTACAGTCTTCATTTTGTTCTGGAAAATGAGGTGTTTTCTCTTCTGCCATTTCACTAGACTAAAGACATCCCTATCAAGCTCTCTAAAATGTGAGAAGGGAATGAGGAAGACATTAAGGGTGCAATCTATTAATGGTCATAACCTTCCTCTTGATTGTGGGCATGGGTGGGTCACAAGAACTGTCTCTTTTCATAAAATAGTAACTTGGTATTAGTAGATTCACAGAACTGCACTTCAGAGAAGAAAGTGGCCTCAGGACATTACCAAATGTGAAAGCCACTCCAATGACTAGCCAATGTAAGCTCCCAAATCTGCTTCCTCCATTTTCTCTTTCTTTAACAGGCACATTAATGTACAAAGTGATAACCTTTTCAGACATTATGGCCTCCAGCCAGTTGTTAGTCCCACAGTAAAACAAACTTCTTCTGAGGTTAAACATTGAAGGAAAGCCAGAAGGTTCTATTACTGCCACCTACTGAGGTCTGAGAGAATAACATTCACCATTAGGACACTAAATGTTCCACATGCCAAAAAGACCAGAGGCCAGGTAGAAACGGATCCCACAAACACTGGATTCCGAAGGAGATCCTCCAAACTACCACCCAGACTACGAAGAACAGGCAGCTTTTCATCTCTT
Organism: Pogona vitticeps; assembly: GCF_051106095.1. Lineage (NCBI taxonomy): Eukaryota > Metazoa > Chordata > Lepidosauria > Squamata > Agamidae > Pogona > Pogona vitticeps. Next base: position 107,252,232 of record NC_135784.1, read on the forward strand.
ACCATAATGTTATCTATGGTCTCGTGCACATCACTCATTTCTCAAGAGATCTCGGTCAATCTGCCCAATCAAAATAGAATGTGATTTGCACAACTATTTTTGATTCCCCATTCAGCAATTGATTCAACTCCATTTGGGACTAACAGCTGGATTTACACCGTTCTAACTAATATCAAAGAGAATTGTCCCTGAGTGGATCACTGACTTGAGTAAAATCTCAAGTATGTCAGAGCAAATTAAGTTTTCAGTCCACTTCTGGTAAAATTCTGTGTTATGACCAATTCAGGTAGACATCTCCCATTCAGAAGCTGCAAGCCAGTCATTTTTAAAAAAATCCTGCCCCCTCCAAATACACCCGCCCCCAGCAGCATTCACTAGCTGAAAGTGCTTTTCTGTATCAGGCTGCAGGGACAAGACCAAAGAGAAGCTATAATTTGGAAACTCCCATCTGGATTTCTGGCTTTGCTGAGCCTGTGATACCTAGCATTTTGTCTACGCTTATTGAAAATGCACCCAGTTATTTCATGTTGAAAAGGCAGAAGAATGTTAGCACTCTTTCAACAGTTGTCTGCCAATGCCTGTTTTGCCACTCTGTCGAGTTTCTACCAAGAATACAGTAAATGCCTGACCACCCTACCTAGAGTTTCCCTCTTGGGCCTTTCTACAAAGAGGACTTTGGATTGTCATGTGAACCCTACCATGTGGACAAAGCAGATCTAATGGAATGCATGCAGCTTCTGTGGGTTGGTGAATCGACTAATCAAATGACTGTGGCTGGAAATGCTGGATTTGCCACTAATATTCCTGCATATGTCATTAAAAGCCGAACGTGCCAACTGCCTCTCAGAAACACAGACTCCTCTTCATGTATCTTTCAAAACTCAGCACCAATGTATTTTTAGATGAGGTACACTGAATCACATGTACACACACACACACACACACACACACACACACACACAGATGCTTTAGGCAGTCCATTTCTTCTGGCTGTCAGGTTCTTTTGTTTTATAGATTTCGTTGGCTCTATAAAGCACCTTGACACACTTTGCTAGACCTCTGGCTACCGATCTCCTCTGTTTTTTTTCTGACTAAGTGAGATGCCACTTTGAAAGGCGCTGATGCATTGCTGTTAAATTACACCCACTGTCTGTTCAGACAGCTATGTGGCGAATGTACCCCTCCTTACTTGGTTGGCATTTAATTCATTTCAATCTTAGAGTTTCAATGGTGGAAGAAGAAAAAAAAAAAACAGGCAAATTGGACAATCAGATCCTGGTCCAGATACTTCATCCCCCCACCTCACCCTATTTTTCCTTCACAGTTTCATTGTAATTCCCTCTCAAGAGTGTCTATAGGAAAATATCTGCATAAATGCTTAACATTAATACATATTACTGAGTTTACCTGTTACTATGTTCGCATGACACAGATATTTGAATATCTGTAAGGCTACAGTTGTATTAAAAGAAATTAGCTGGATTCAAGCATAGATACCATAACTAGAATTGGTCTTCGAACCCAACCTCCTTCACTAATATGACAATATTACAACAAGAAGATGTTGTGTTGTCATGTATTTTATGCCCCCTGGCTAAAGCCCTGTCACAATATAGTTTTTATTAGCAGTAATTGCTTAGTAAACATGTTTGAACCTGCTTATGAGTTCAAATGTAGGTTGCAGAGAAAATATGAAGTGTCATAGAAATTCTCCCCCTAGTTATCTGTAATTCGTTACTTTTATGTAATGAATACTGTGACAATGTTACTTCTAAAGGAGTAGATACAAATTAAGTTCAAACATTACTTGTAACTAACTAATTTTGATTAATGAGTACTGTGACAAGTGATTACAATGTTACTTTGTTATATTACAGCTGTTTGTAACCAAAAGGAATAAGACTTTATTTTAAGAATTACTTTGTAAGGGTTTTTAAAGTTGTTTCTAGGGGAACCTCTTTTATTCTATTTTTATTTTTATATTTTAATTTTTTACTTGTTTAAATTGGTTATTGTTTAATTTAAAATTACATGTCTATTTTTATGTTATGGTGTAATTAATTTTGTTAATTTGATTATTATTATATTTTTGTTTTATTAATTTGTAATCTTTCTGGTCTTTTCCTTTTTTCCCTTCTTTTTGTTTGACATGGAGTGGAGGGCCTGCCCTGCCAGCAGGGGTCCTCTGAACATCAGGGTGATTACAGGTAGAGGGAGATATGGTGTTGGCACAGTTCCTACTCATTGCAGAAGAACGGTGAACAGATGTTTGAAGCCTGTTCACTATTCTGGGACAGTGACCAACCGTCAGACTCGAGGTAGTCAGACCAGCTCTCCTGCCACTCTAAATCCGGTGCTGTTAAATGCCAGATCTGTATCCAACAAATCCCAGATTATCCAAAACCTTATCCTGGAGGAGGATGCAGACCTGGCATGCAAAATTGAGACTTGGATGGGTGGGGAAGGGGGTGTTCCCTCGATCCTTGCCTGCCTTCCAGGTTATGCAGTCCAACACCCGGGTAGACTGGAGGGGAGTGTCCATTGTCTATAAAAACACTCTAGAGGTTGTTAGGTACTCTGCAGTGGTGACACCAGGTCTTGAGGCCCTACACATGTCAATTTGGGCCAGGGATGGTATTGAGATTTGCTGGGATACCACACTCTCCACGACCCAGACATTTCCTTACCAGAGCTGGCGGACTTTGTCTCTGTGGCACTGTTGGAATCTCCGAGGCTTTTGGTTGTGGGTGATTTCAAAATCCATGTGGAGGCAGAGGTTTCCAGTCTGGCTCTTGAGTTATTGGAAACCATGGCTTCCTTGGACATGTCCCAATATGTCAACAGCCCCACCCACATGGGCACTCACACCTTAGACCTAGTGTTTTCCCCAAGCAAAGTGAGTGTGGTCTGATGGTGACTGACCTTGTGTTGGTCCCCTTGTAATGGTTGGATCAGCACCTAATTAAATGCAACCTCTCAGTGGCTCTCCCTCTCTGCAGGGAGCAAGGACCTATTTTAATGATCCACCCTCGAAGGTTACTGGATCCTATAGGATTCTAGGACTTCATGAGAGGGATTCCAGCTGATCTAACTGGCGCTCCTGTAGAGGCTCTGGCTGATAGCTGGTTTGCCACTGCTACTAGGGCTGTTGATACGATCACTCCTAAATGCCCTCTCCATTGCAGAGTTTGTTCAGCACTCTGGTTTAACCAGCAGCTGCAAATTATGAAGCAAAGTAGGAGAAGGCTAGAGTGCAAGTGGAGATGAAACCCGATGGATTATAATCAAAAAGCTGTCAGGATCGCGATTAACCACTACCTTACCAGGGTGAGGGCTGCCAGTCGAGCTCACTTCCCTGCCTAGATAAGCAAAGCTTCAAATCAGTAGGCGGAGCTTTTCCGTATAGTGCGTGACCTATTTGCAGCATTTTTAAAATCTAAAGTGGAGGCCATCCACAGGGAGCTCTCTCCTTTTTTGAACACAGTAGATCGAACAGAGACATCCAGTGCTCTGGCTTGTCCAATGAGACTCTATTTCTTTCAGCCTGTGATGCCAGATATGGTAGACAAAGCTTCAGAACATGGCCAAAGAGCCCGAAAAACCCACAACAACCAGTAGACAAAGCTCTTGACTGCTGTCGTGCCACCACCTCCTCCCTTGACCCTTGCCCAGCCTGGCTAATCAAAGTAGCCAGGCCTATAACAACGGACTGGGCCATGGCAATAATTAATGGGTCTCTCTGGGTATCCTTTCTCAAGGATACACTCATTAGACCCATTAGGAAGAAACCAAGTTTGGTGGCTGACGATACTGGCAATTATAGGCCTGTCACCAATGTTTATTTCCTCAGCAAAGTGGTAGAGAAGGTGGTGGCTGACCAGCTCCAGGCCCTTTTGGATGAAACCAATCCCCTGGATCCATTTCAGTCAGGCTTCAGGCTGTGCCACAGTATGGAAATGGCATTGGTCTCCCTGTTTGATGACCTGTTGAGGGAGATTGGCAGGGGCAAAATGTCTCTGTTGGTCCTTCTCAGCTGCCTTCGATAACATCAACCACAGAATCCTCCTGGGGAGGCTCTCTGAGCTGGAATTGATGGTCTGGTGCTAGCCTGGCTCTGATCCTTCTTGGAGGACTGTCCTCAGAGAGCACCGTTTAGGGAGTGTGTATCGACTCCATGGAATCTTAATTGTGGGGTTTTGCATTATCTCCCCAATGCTGCTTAATATCTACCTGAGGCCACTGGGTCAGGTCATTACGTGGTGTGGGGCTTCGTGTCATCAGTATGCTGATGACACCCAGCTCTACATCTCCTTTTCTCCAACAATAGTGGATGCCATTTCCTCCCTTCAGCACTGTCTGGAGGCCATATTGAAATGGATAGAGGTGTATGAACCCTGATAAGACGGAGGTCCTGAGGGTGGGTGGCCCCTATGTCAGTGGTTTGTGGAGCTCCCTCTCTTTTGGGGGGGGTTTGACTCTCACCACAGAGAATTAAGTGCAGGGTCACGATGGTAAGTGCTGGTAAGTGCCAGGTCAAGATGGGGGTCCATCTTGACCCAGCATTTACCATGGAGACCCAGGTAGCATCAGTGGTCCATACCACCTATTTCCATCTTTGGTGGATTGCCCAGCTGTGTTCCTATCTTGATGTGGGGGCCCTCACTACTCTGGTCCATGCACTTGTATTCTCGAGATTAGACTACTGTAATGCTCTCTACATGGGGCTACTTTTGAGATTGATGCAGAAGCTTCAAAGGAGAACATGGCAGCCAGACTCCTTACTGGGATGAGAAAATATCAATATATCTCCCGTACTCTGGCTGCCCTGCATTGGCTGCCCGTTCATTTCCACATTGATTTCAAAGTACTAATGATGACATATAAAGCCTTAATTGGTTTAGGACCTCAATGTCTGGTGGAATTCCTCCTCCCACCTAGATCTACCTGAATCACTCGCTTTAGTCAAGATGGGCAGCTGAGGGGCCTAATGCTGACGGAGGCCCAAAGAGAGAGAAAAAAAGAAAGTGGGCCTTCTTGGCAGTGGCCCCTCGCTTCTGGAACAATCTCCCTCCAGAAATTTCTCTGGCTCCCTCGCTGGTTGTTTTTAAGAGCAAACTCAAGACTTGGCTCTTTAGGCAGGCCTTCCCTCCTGTCAATATCTAGTGTGTAATTTATTTGCTATTTTCAATTGTATTAATGTTGTTTTATTTTTTTTTATAATTCTTGAGTGTTGTTAGCCACCCAGAGTAGACTTCAGTCTAGATGGGTGGGATATAAATTAAACAAACAAACAAACAAAGCTTGACAGAGTTTTTCAAGGTCTATGCCATTTTAAAAAAAATCAGTTCTAATTAATGAGGGAAGAAATTGCATTTCACTTATTCACTAATTTTTAGCCCGTTGGTAACCACACTGTAATGCATTAATAAAACACAAGAGAAGTTACAGTTCTTGCCTGGCTGAAGAAATTATAATAGTAACTTGGCTGCTCAGAAGCTATAACACAAGTGCCTTTCAAATTTTAACAGTTGCAGCCCTGTTTTTTCATGCTAGTTTCAGAGGAGTAAATACAATGATAATTACAGTGGTCCCATTGAAATGCTAACAAGTCTTATTCATTTCAATGAACCTACTTCAGTAGGCACTAATGATGGTTTATTCCAAGGAACTAGGCTATGGAGAAACCAGAAGTTGTCTTGGCTTTGAGTGATAAGGAAATGATTCTGCATGTTCATGACCCTTTCATTTCCTTCCTTCTTTGAGCTGATAGTTATATATAATGCTTTGTCCTCATGAATGTTATTGTCAGGTTTGAGATAAACCTGGAGAAATTGTTAAATCCAGTTTTGTATAGAGCAGTCAAAGACTATAAGTAATTGTAAGGATACATTGCTAAGAAAATAAGTAAAGTAATAATTTATGCAGCTGGGTTAATGTAAGAATTGTAACAGCTGAGAAAGAAATCCCAGGATTGGCTAACGCTGGGATAAAGCAAGCAGACCCAGCACACATACTCTGTAGTGTCGTGGTGGTGGAAGGTGTTGTGTCATCGTGGCGAATAGTGGAGAAGGACTCTGACTGCTGGACTGAATATATGGTATATGACTGCTAAATTGATTTACAAGGACTTTGACCTGATTTATGCCTGAACTCTTTTGGAACTGCTGTGTATGACTACGGGACTGGAAATAAGGACAAAGCTGTATGTGTATGTATATATTCTACACACAAATTGAGTTGATACAACTTTTCCACTATCAACCCTGTCTTATTGCCTGGTGTCTTCATCTCTCTGAGGAATTCTACTGGTTAGTGCCACCTAGTGTCTTCTGGTAATACTGCAACTCTGTCAGTTATGTGTTCCAAGAACCACTCTCTACACTTTTTGTCTTTTAAAGGAGAACTACTGTGGGTGAGTGTTGAAATTTGAGGTGGGAGTAACCTTTGTAAACTAATGGAGAACTGACATGGGTATATCTGGGGTGAGGTTTCTGAATACAATACTAACTGAAGCCTAGCTTATACTTGGATGTAGGTACTATGAGGGCTCCCCACCTGGCCAGCAATTTCTTCTGCTTTTTTGGTCCCCTCAGAGATGAGAGGCTCTAAAAGTGCCCTGGCATCGAGCTCTGCTTTGAGGCGTGTGCAAAGATTGCATGGAACTCAGCTGTGCATTGCAGCCTGGTGAGATGCTAGCAATGCATTGAGCTCAGGTTTGCAGCCTGGAAAAAAAGAAAAGAAAAGAAAAGAAAGGATCTCAACTGTGCTTTGCTGCCCTGAAAGCTATGGTACTGGGATTTACTTTTGAATAGGCATGCAAAGGACTGAGTGGTAGTCTGTATATTTTCTGGGAGAATGTCCTAACTGGTAAGACCAGTTCACTTTGCTTTGGCTCCACTCTGTACCCTTAGCTCAGGCCACTACTGCCCAGCCCCGAAACCTTCCTAAAATGGAATCTGGACACCATCCCGAAACAGCTTCCTCATTCCAGCCCTATAGTTCAAATATGTATATAAATATTTGAGCCCTGAAAAATCAAGAAAAATCAGCCTGTATGTGCTTTCTTGCAACAGACATTACTTTCTGTGAGTTAATGAGAAGAAAACTTCTGTTCCAGAATTATTATTGTCACTGATTCTCTTTTACACAATACAGGGATGTGGTGGGAAGGGGGAGGGAAGAGAGAAACATTACACAATTTGGGCGTCTGGTTCAACCTTCCAAACAACTGAAAGAGAAGGAAAATTGCTTTCCTAGTCAATTTTGCCGAAAGGTATTATCGTCATTATTTCTGAAAGTGCCATTCGTTCTTCTTTATGCAAAGGCTCAGTTTCTTTTTGTTTCCTGGGAAAGAGTGAACTTAAAATGTGGAAAGTATGGTGGGAGGTAGCATGTCTTTTGGTTTCATCGATTTTGCTTTAAATTCTAGAATTGGCTTTTTTTTTTGTTCCCTGTTTTATTTTGCTGATAGTAGTACTGGGAGTGAGAGCTAGCACAAATATAGCCCTAGTCGACTTTGCCAGCTAGTGTCAGGTGTGTGGACAGCTGCTGGAATATTTTGAGATTTCATCAGATTCCTGTTTGCCTCTTCTTGTCTCCTGCCTTTCCTCCTCATCTGGGCAACATCTAAGAGTTCAGATGCACAAGAAGCCTGCATAGCCCAACCATGGCATCAGGTCACACACAATAATCTCTGCTTTCTCCAGTTTTGGGAAGAAGGGAGTTTCTGGATTTGCTGGACTGTAAATACCATAGTTCCCCATTCTGAGAGTTCTCCCTACCTTGCAGATGCCTTGCAAAAACCTGAATGACATTCATCTGGGGAAGGCTTTGAGGCTTAGTTATATCTAGCTCTGCCCAAGCTTTCTGTTCAAAAAGTTCACAGCTAGGATTGCGGCAGCAAAAAGGCAGACAGGAAGCAGGTAAAAATCTCCAAATATTCCAGCAACTCTAAGAATTGGAAGTTATGGCATTTGTAGTCCCCCCAAAAAATCATTCCTAGTTGCCTTAATTTTAATGATGCCATGTATCTTGGGGATGATTGAGCATGTTTGTGACAGAAAGGGAGGAGAGAGAAATGGTTTGACTTGCTGAATGGCTGTTTCATGGCTGGCTCTATGACCCACACACCATCTGGAATATGAGAAAATTGCATATTAAATACATCCACAACAAAAACACACTGATCACCCTATCTCCTGAAAACGACAAAAGCTGTTCCCACATCTATAAATACTCAACTATCCAACAAACAGCAACATAGCATGGGCAGAGTTCCTACTCCAGTCCTCTGAAGATGCCGGCCACAGAGACTGGTGAAACATAAGGAAGATCAACCTTCAGAACACGGCCAAATAGCACGAAAAACCCACAACAACCAGCTACCAGCTGTGTTGATCCACAGTATGAGTTTGTATCAGATGAAGTCTGCTCCGCCTGCACTGTTCAACTCTGTTTCCTCAGGTCACACTAAGTGATACTGCTAGTGCACTGTGAGAAGCAGACTTCTTTAAGTGCTGAAAGACCTCTGTTTGTCTTAGCAAAAAATTTATTCATGGTTCATATCCTGCACATTTGTTTGCTTTATTTTATGATACACTTTGTGGAGGTAAACATTGGCCTTATTTGCAAAATCTGTTTGCTCAGGCTTGCAGTTCATAAAAAATAAGGATGAGAATGAATGTACTTTAAAGTTCTAAATATAAAGCTACCATCTCATTATTGTTGCATGAGAGTGTAGTAGAGATGTGCTGGCAATTGCCACAAGGCAATTCTAAAAATGGTGGCAGCCAAAACAAAATGTTATAATTGTTAAACTGAGCTTTGGATCAGCACTAAATTTGGGACAGTTATAGCAGACAGGCTGTTCTTATTCTCTGCCAAATTTGGTGAAGTTAAATAAAAGGATATTTGAGTTATTATTTTTAAAAAAGTAAAACGGATCCCCTCATTCATATATACGAGTAGGTAGCCCCAGATTCAGAACAGATTTAAAACAGATCACATAAATTGAAAAGACCTTTCTTATTTTGAAAGAGAATGGTTGACTCCACTTGCTTTTTGTTTTATTTGGAAACAATCCAGGCTGCAGAGGCTGAAACACTGATCCTCAAATATGACATTTCAAAAGGGAAAACAGCCATTTCATTATCAGACTGTGATAATGTGTGGTACAGACTAGCCAGCAGAATCTTTGCTAAATGAAACTTTGTACAGATTTGTAAGTGAGGGGACAGAGATATTTTGAGAGATACATCACTAAAACAGACTGAAAAGACAGGTTTTCTTTAAAGAGTTAAAAAAAAGGTTTGCTTTAAAGAAACTGATGAAGTGACAGTCCTCCAGAAATGAAAATATTTTGCCATGTTTAGTAAACATTCTCTCAGGATTTCTGAGACCAAACAGTTTCCTCACATATGCTTTCAAAGGGGGAATCAGCCCCAATATTATCTATTTTGGTCAGTTCTGTATTCTCAATACATGTGCAAGTAGGATTGCCTGAACTTACCTTTTTTGATTTTTGGTTTCTTTGTTTGTTTTTTATTTTAATAAGATTTCAGACTTGTCTTGACTGAGTAGCCATTTGTTTGCCTTTCAAATGATTTCTCCCTTCCACCTCAACCTGTCTTTCTTCACTGTCTTTCTTCTACATAATACAGATGATTTTGACCTTGGTTTCAAGTTACAATCTTTGTTAACTCCCAGCTGCCCTTTTTTTTATATTTCAAAAGGTAATGTTTTCTTTTGGAAAACGTGCAAACAATCTGTTTGTAGATCAAAGGTTTGGAAATTGGGAGGTAGATTTCTCTCCTCAAAGAGGGAGTCTTGTACACCAACTTGATTCCAGGAATAGAACCTGGGTGTCCTGCCTCTGCACATGTGCCTTCCACCCAGCTGATAGGTGGGTGCATGTGCAGAGGCAGCAGCCCACTCCCTGAAAGGAGCCTACTAGCTGTGCGGTGGGCGCACACTCAAAGGCAGTGAGCCTGGATCCTGGAAGAGAAGCAGGGCCTGCTATCTCTGGGGATGGTGGTGGCAGAGCAGGAGGTAACAGTGCCCAAGAAGGTTTTCTCTTTTATCCCAACCAATCACACCTCTGCTGCTGTTGGGCTGTTAAGAAGCCAGCCTCTTCTCCAGATCTTCAAAGAGGATCATCTGGGAGACAAAACTGGGCACAAGATCTTTAAGCCTTTTGAGGGGAAGGAAGGAAGGAAAGGCTATTTAATTGTTGCTCCTTAGGCTTTATTAGCAAAAAAAAAAAAAGACCTTTTGCTAATTTTTAAGTCTCTGCATTGAAAGTCCCCTTCAGTAGGAAAACAATTTCTGGAAGCAGCCAGAGTTATTCTTATTTTTCTGAAAGAGACTGGGTAACGGGAAGGAAATATTAAAATGCTTAAACTAACCAACCAAACACATAAAAAACAGCATTCATAGGTAAACTATATCATATAAATCGGGCTTAAAGAGAGGTGGAAGACATAGCTTTACATATCACTGGAGACAAATGATACCAATAAGAAAATGCCCTGGCATGAGAGAAATATTGAACTACCACAGCTATATGTCTTCCTCTGCTAGCTGGTTCATTGATTCAGAAACTGTCCCACAGGAGAGGATATAACACAGATAGCACAGATGTTTGCTTTATTCTAATATCCCTACTGGCAGTTTCTGACAGATATTTGTCTCCCTCTCTCTCTCCTCGTCTCCTTCCCTCTGCTTGTCCCTCCTTTTCTGCGTGAAAGAGAAGGGGAGGGAGCCAGGTTGATCTACCTCAGTTAAAAGCAACTGATTTTCACCCTGAATAAAACTGAACTGCCATAATTTCTCAGTCTAGACATGTCACTAAGCAAAGCAAGCAATGGGTTGCATCTGAATGCCTGTTTCAATATCTTTATTTTGAGGATTTTGAGGTCTCTTGATTTGTAGTCAGTCACTGGAGCTGCTTCAGATATGACCAGTGAGATTAACATGCTGAACAAGGTGGTCTGAGCACCGAGATGCTTGGGAATTTTGATTTTCCCCCTCCCCCTTATGTAAAACAATAAAGTCTCTTTCGTTTTCATGTATGCACTGGTAGAATTGTTAGTTGCTAATCAACTAAATCAAGAGGAAATCAGAAGGAAATTAGAAGGGAAATATTTAAAGAAGTTATTCTCTAGAAAATTGAAGTAAGTGCATATTTGACAAGTAAAATATATTCATCTCAAGGAAAAGAGCTTTAACTGAAATCCCCAATCCATGTGCATAATTCAGAACATAAAATGCTTTTGGTTTCATGCTGCTCTCTTTTTGATACTGCCGGGCACAATGCATTCAAAACTGGTTGTTGTTGTTTCAATTGGTTCCCACTGAAAACCGTCCATCTCACAACTTTCTCTTGTACTTTCAAGGAGGAGACATCTCACCTTTGTTCTCTAGATATGAAAACATCAGCCAAGACGTCTGGCATCTCCAGCTTAGTTTACTAGAACTAGGACTTCTATAACTTTTCACATCACTAGTCAACTTATGTTAGTGGTGACATAGGTCACTTATCATTATATTCCATAAGGTTTAGTTATTTTGTGTTGCATTCTGTCCTGTGGGAAGCCAACATGTCCCTGACATATTCTTAAATCTTTCTTCGGATTATAGACATGCAACAAAATAGAAGCTACTGCGAAAAGATATTCAGCATGGAGTGAGATATGTATAAATAACTGGTCTCAGGCTGAAATTTGATGAAACGTTTAGCATATTTTTAGAAGTGGTGCTTCTTTTATCGGTGAAAGATGTGTGCTTATTCAAACAGATGGCTTCCCTTGCTTTCATGCCTTGCATTTAATGTGCTTTGTTTTGTGACTAGTCATTGGAAGGTTAACATAGGCTTAATTTGCAAGTCTGATTATTGAGACACACATCTCTGAGAAAAGCCCATTGTGAGAGGGAAAACAGGGAACGTATATTGCAAGGAATGTGTATTCACCTTCACACCTAGTCTGACACCCACTTTCATTAACATATTGAAACTCACTTCAGTTGTTCTGGCATGGGGTGGTTGACAGTGGAAGAGATGGGGCTGAAACATGCGCACAGCTGTTCTCTATACCGTAGTATGTAATACCTGGATAGGGATAACGTCATGATTCTGGAAGTGACTGAGTGCAACTCAGTTTACATTCAACAAGATGCATGTTTCCGCATAGGGGACAGTAGAGAGAGGGCTTTCTAAGGTTTACTAGCTCATCCTGCACCTGCACTGACTTGAGCTGACTTTCCTTTAACCTTAGATTGCTATTCTTAAGGTTGTTGAAATCACATCTTCCCTCTCATACCTTTCTCTCGTCCCTCCAAGCAGGAGACATCTTGCCTCTAGAGATGACAGTGGTAGCCATGACTCCTGGTATCTCCAATTTAGCTAGCTAGAACTAGGACTGCTGTAACTTTTAACATCACAAGTTAACTTCTTTAATAAACACAAGCCATCTTGTTTCCTTAAAAAGAAGTGCAGGCATGATTCCTACACAAAGTGGGAAGTGTACTCGGATAATCAATCCAAATTTCAAAGTGCGGCATCCACAAATCAGCATTGTTCCTATACCACTGCATGTGTACTCTCTAGCAGAGGGAACACCTCATACCTAGTAGATTTCTCTCTCTCTCTCTCTCTCTCTCTCTCTCTCTCTCGTTTGTTTGAATAAGTGGTGTGGTCATTTTGGGGACCTATTTTTACACAAGGTAAAAATTGGGGGAGAGCAGTTTTCTCTTGGAATATCTTTTGATCTACCTGGGTGTCCTGTTGGTGAGATGAAATATTGTTTTCCCCCCACACAACATTGTGATTTGTATAAGTGGTAGAATTTCACACAGTTCCTTCACCATACACATGTTCACTTGAAGATTGGTGATAAAAAAATATTTCCACAGTTTGAAAGAAAAACTAAGAAATGATCATGTGAAAGATTCGGTACTTGGCTGCAGGAGCATTTTACTTTTCCGGGCACATGGGGCAGTCCTTCAAAGGCAGATCTGTATGCCTCCTGTTTGTTTCTCCACATTGACATTCAAGGCAAAGGTATGTGCATCCATTCTTAAACAGATTGGCAGGCATCCAACAGGTTTAAGGTCACTCAAGCTCTTTGGAATCAGTCAGCTTAAGCCCTCTTGTCTCCAGGGTGGATTTGTAACCTGTATGAAATACACATTTTGAGGTGTTTTCCTACTTGTTCTGTGAGTGTTACATATGGTGTATTCCTCCATAGTGACTGAGGCACCAAGGTTCGATCCTAACGTCCCTACGATAGTGTTCGATATTCTAAGCATTTACTCAGAGGGTAATTATCCTTGCCAATAAGGCAATAAAAGAAGCTGCAGCAAGGAATGGGCTCCAGAAACAAATTAGAAAAGCACTTAGAATGGGAGAGTATCAGAGAATGCAAATGCAGTCGGCTAGAGCAAAGGGAGAGAGAACGAAATTAGAAGGCACTGTTTGTGCCAACTGCCTCGCCTTCATGAACTCCATTACATATCCTTTCATGAAAAAATAAACACCAGAGTACAAATAGCCTTAATATTTTAAATCAAATTAGACTGATGGATTTACACTTGATGAAAGGTAGCGAGGGAAACAAAGCAAACTTCATTTTAAAAATAATAATAAAAGGCTCTAACAGTTGGACCAAGATTTAGGTGCATACAAGTGGGAGAGTGGACTTTTCTACCCCTTCCTCCTCAAAGTTGTACGCCGCCCAGAAGCCACTGGCAATGGTGCGGCTAAAAAATATTGTAAATAAATAAAATAAATAAATAAAGTAGCCTCCTCTCCATGCTTCTGGATCCTTTAGGGAAGGTCAGGGTATATTGTGTACCTTTTTATCAGTTACCCTTTACAGGCATTCCATAGTGTATGAGAGCCACTTGTCCACGATTAGCTCTCATGGCTGGAGAGAACCCTTAGATGTCTACTTCAAATGGGAGGCCACCAATGAGTCACATGGTTTTTGGGGTGGGAAATCCACATTTTTCTCATATCATGCCATTGAAGAATGGCATGATATGAATTGTGGGCAAGATATGAGTGCCTCACCGAATAACTCTCATGGTTTTGATAAAAAAAATATTTGAAAGGTACTGCTCACTTTACTGCAACTCAGATTAGATTACAATTGGGGGCCCCTTTTAAAGAGTGTCTGGAAAGTTCAACGTTCACCAGTGGACTCATGAGCCAAGGAATTTTTTAATTTTTTTTTAATTTTTTTTTATTTTTATTTTTTGCTGGTTTCAGTTTGTTCCTGGGTGCAATTCCAAGTGCCAGTTAGTGTCTTAAAGATCTAAATTGCTTGGACCCGGATATCTAAGGGATTGTCCTCTTCCCATAGAAGCCTGCCCACTCATTGCATTCTGCAGGAGAGGCTGTGTCTCATATCCAAGCAGTGGCTGGTTGGAACATAGAAAGGGCTTTGTTGTTTCATCTACCCAGACTATGGAACTCCTTATGAAGCAGGCTGGTTTCATGTTTCCTTCCCTCATTCCCTCATTTCTTCCATTCGTTCTCTCTATTCCCCCCAAGCTTTATATGGTCTAATTAAGAGATTTCAATAGGCGTTTGACCCATCAGGTTGAAAGATTGATGAACTTGGCCCTCAGGTTTCTCACTGTAACGCTCCAGATCTCCACTAGAAAAGAAAACATGTATCATCAACATTCAAAGACACCCCCCCCCCAAACTTCTGTGCTCTTCCACAGATTTATTTCACTGTGTCCAATGCAGGCAATTCGCTGACTACCATTTAATAGGCTTTTGATGAGACCATTTCAGATTGGTTTAGAGATGTATTATAAATGTTAATTTGCTCTGTTTATTTAATGAAACTTGTTGAGACTAATCCTCATTTTCTAGCAAGTGTGAAAAAAAGGTCTGTTTAATTAAAATTAATGACCTTCATGCCTACAAAGATTGTGAGCCTTCTAGGAGAAGATTTAACACTTTGTTTGAGAGGAAAGAACCAAGTGCTAAGCTCAGTTAAATGGGAATAAATCACTGCAGAAGATCCACACATTTAAGATAAAATTAGAACTTTTAACTGGGGGAAAGGAAAGAAGGGGTGTGTGGGAATTGAATTGATGAACTGATTCCAATTCATTTACTCTAATAAAATTTTGTCGTCCCTTAGTCTTTTTTAAAGAATTAATTTTGCAAACAAGAAGGAAGAAATAAGCTTTAAAAGGCAATTTGAACTACGCCTTTTTAATAGGACAATTTTATACATGGCAGGGTTTTAGACATTAATGATTAAATTATGGAAAGGACTGTAGCATTAAATAATTTGATTGGCCAAATGCTGAAAGAAACTCAGTAGCATGTTGCAACTTGCTATCGGTTATCCACTTCAGGCACTATATAAACACATTCAGCATCCTTTCGATACGATATACAATATATTAAAGTAGGGAAAGCTGTTGGTTTATTTCTTTGTTTAGAAGTCTATAATGAATATGTGAAATTGATTTCCTTCAAGGTAAACAGATGAATTTAGCTGCCATGAAATAGGGAGAAAGGAGAAGTTCAGCTTACATTCAAGAATTTCATTTAAGGGTTGTTCTGCTTTTAATTAATGTAAACAAAATATGTTTGAAGACCGAGATGGGCAAAATAGGTTGTTGGAATGCAATTGCCAGCATTCCTGATTATTGTCCACAGGGATTACATCGAAACCAGCTTTTCAGCTTGGGTCTCTCCGTGACCCAGCACCCTCCTTGCCAGGAGGACTGGCTAAGTTTATAGCAGCTTTGGTGCTGATAGTTGGGGACTTCAACATCCATGTTGAATCTGAACTCCTCATAAACCACCAGAGCAGGGGGGGCTGAACCAAGTACATCAGGAAGTATGAAATTTCAACCTTGATTAGGGAATATGCTTGTGATTTGAAACAATGATTCTTGGGAATAAATAGATTGTTTTATGGTAAAGCAAAGCATGGCTGTAAGTTACACACACACACACACACACACACACACACACATACACACACACACACACAGAGAGAGAGAGAGAGAGAGAGAGAGAGAGAGAGAGAAAATAACTAGAATCCCAGTGGGGGGGGGCAAATAGATTAATCCCCTAAATTCCCACTTTAAATTCTTAGTCCAAATTGGGGATTCTGCAGTAGCAATATCTGTACTCACCCCACCCTACTGCATTTAAAGTCGAGGCAGAGTTACTTCATTTTGGACAAAATGAAATTTCTAACTGTTTTATAGAGGTCTAACCTGAGAGTCACTGATGGATGCATGGATGGATAATTTTCACTGAGTTAGCACCACTAACACGATGGAACACTAGACTATCCAGAATACAAAGACAGTGCTATATTCCTCAGGAACCTGTGTTCTTCCATTAATTGTCAAAAAACAACAGCAAAAAGACAAAATGTCAAGTCCATAATAGAGATGGCAGATTTGTATTCATCTCCTGGGAGAGACAGATATGAAGCCCACCATCACAGCTGGCTGGTCTGATTAAACCGACATGCGCTGCCGTCATTCTTCTATCTGTGCCAACTGCAGAAGTAGCCTGTCTGGGGCTTCCCTGCCTCCCTGTGCTATCATTCCCCCCCCCACACACACACCAGATTGGCCAGCAGCATAGGGAGGTAGGGAAGCCCCAGGCAGTCTACATCCATGATTGGTGTGAAGAGAAGAATTGACAGCAGCATGTGCCACACTGTAAGCTGTAAGTGGGTGCCTGGTTCAGGGAGGGGGTGTTAATGAGACCACCCAGCTGTGATGGTAGGCTTCATATTCATGTCCTCTGGGAAATGAATATGAATCCTCCATCTCTTGTTGTT
Source organism: Pogona vitticeps (assembly GCF_051106095.1). Lineage (NCBI taxonomy): Eukaryota > Metazoa > Chordata > Lepidosauria > Squamata > Agamidae > Pogona > Pogona vitticeps. The sequence continues at coordinate 107,269,061 of NC_135784.1, forward strand.
GACGTTTAGTCGTTAAGTCGTGTCCGACTCTTTGTGACCCCATGGACCAGAGCACGCCAGGCCCTCCTGCCTTCCACTTAGGGTTGCCAGATACATTGGTACCAAAAGGAGGACATCGAAAGACAAAAAGGAGGACAAAGGAGGACATAGAAATACAAAAGGAGGACAAAGGAGGACATATTGAATGTTTCATATGAATCCATATTAAACCTGCAATCAATACAATTTTATTACAATTCCTGCCAATAAACGTCTCTTAGTGAACTGACCAAAAAACAGTCATGTTAAAAAAATAAAAATAAATTTAATGGAGGCTTTTTTCAAAATACCAAAGAACATTATTTAAACAGCTAATTGTACAATTACTACCTTTAAATTTTTTATTAATCTGGGAGAACTGTTTTCCAGCACATGAGATGGATTGACTCAATAAAGAAAGCCACAGTCTTTTGTTTGTAAGACCTTTTGTTTGGTGTTGCATTCAAAGCAGGGCCAGGAGCAGAGACTGGGATTCAGATTTGGGAATAAGCTATGATACTTTTGCCTGCTATGGGCATGAGAAACGGAGAAACATGATTGCTACACACTTCAGAAATCTTGTCCTAGGTGTTTTAGCTGTCTTTTACTAGGTTTCTGCTAAATATTCCAGTTCTACCCAGTTCAATTTTGTCTAAATAGAATCTTGAAATACTTGCTGTTCTCAGCAGAGCTAAATGCAATGGAGATTAAATTTTGCAATGTTCCTTTTTCCATGGTTTTATGGAAAAGTCAAGTCTCTCTCTCTCTCTGTGTGTGTGTGTGTGTGTGTGTGCGTGTGTGTGTCTCCCCCTCTCCCTCCCTCCCTCTCTGACACACAAACCCTTCCTCAGTTGCTTCAGTTCACTATGTCCATTTCCTCTCATGTCCATTTCCACCCATCCCTCCCTCGCACCTTTGAGCCTTCTCTCCCTTGCAGTTACAACCTTTTTTCATGATTTTATAAAAGTAAGTCTCTTTCTCACTCACATACACCCTCCCTCCCCAATTTTTCTACAAGCTTACTTATAAACAAGCTCTGTCAAGCCATCAGTCACTCCTTAATTGAAATTTTACCTCGTGCTCCCAGTCACCTCCCCCGGAAGCAGTCATTGATTGCCCCAGGCTTTGTTGCACAGCAGGGGACCAATCAAATTGGCTTATCTCCCATCAGAAGGGAAGATTTACAAGCCGAGGTTTTAGAACAACCAAGGAAGGACCGAGATGTGATGTACACTTTAAGGTTTGTCTGCGGGGTGGGGGGGGGAGGAGGTGGAGATAGAAAAGCCGGACATTTTAAAACTTTTTAGCTTTGCCTGCCGGACAGGGGATTTTAGCTTAAAAACGAGGACATGTCCTCTCTTTGCCGGACGTCTGGCAACTCTACTTCCACTGCCTCCCGGAGTTGAGTCAAATTCATGTTGGTAGCTTCAGTGACACTGTCCAACCATCTCGTCCTCTGTCGTCCCCTTCTCCTCTTGCCTTCAGACTTTCCCAACATCAGGGTCTGACTCCATCTCTAGTCAGTACCAGATGACAAAGCTAGTGACTGAGATCTGAGGGCCAAGTGTAAGTAACAAGCTAGAATATTACAATTGAATGAGTAGGGGTTCCGTGAGGAAAATTCTCCATAAGTTCCCCTGATTTCATGGGCTTACTCTAGCTATGAATTACTATGCTAAGTAATAGGATTTCAGACAGTAATTTCTTTCGGCTGCTACATCAGAGGTTGAAATGATTTTTTAAAAAGAGTAATAGGTGACATTAATAATTTTTTTAAAAGTAATTAGTATTAGTTGCTCCATGTTACTTTAAAAGCAATATGGGTTTCTGAAAAACAGTGGTTTAGGTATCTAGCTGCAAAGGTAGAGACTGGGAGTTTGATTCCCCCACGGTGCCGCACCACTTCCATATATTATCTACCTAGAAAAGCCTGGAAAGGATTACTGTAAGTCATAATTTACTTGATGGCATGCAATTACTATTAAATATACAACAATGGCCAAAGCTACTTTCCCGTAATGTTTTGGAAGTAAACCTTATACATCAAACATTATAAATGAGGCATTAACATCACTGTTCTAATGTGGGATGAGAACATCATCATACCCTCAGTATCCTCTTCCCCCAAAATAGCTTGTTAGAGGTAACATCATTTCTTATTTCTAAGTTCCGTGCCTTTATAACATTTGTGTGTGACTTCATCCGGACTGAAATTTCAGCATCCAAGCGCTAGTGTTTCTATGTTAAGATGGTTTCTATTCCCAGTATTAGACTAACCTCTTATTTCATTCCACAGAAACTTTACTATCAGTTTTGCTATACAAGAAACATATTTTTCCCTTTCCCTGCACATCCCCAGACAAACATTGCTTTATTTATGCTGCTGCTGCTGCAGTGAATTTACTCCACTTTTGAACTACTGGGACAAGCAGGCAAGGCAAAAGACAGACATGTTTGCTAAAGAATATTGAATGGTTAAACAACTTCAGTTACTGGCTAGACACAGCACATAATCTTATATGATTTATTACTCTGAGAAATTCAAAGGTTACTTCCTTTTGTGTGGTTGTGAAAAACTCTGCAGCATAGATCCTCTTCTCAGGTGTTGCTAACTTGCTTCTGACTTGTAAAGACCGATGAATTAATGAATTTCAAAAGATACTTTCATTCACAGCCCTTGTATGGTCTTACAAGTTGAAGACCATAGCTACCTTTATTTAGACAATCCATTTGGTCTTCCCCTTTACCTACTACCTACCAATTTCCCAAGCATTATTGCTTTTAGGGAGTTTTGTCTTCTCATGATATGTCTGAAGTACTGAAGCCTTGGTTTAGTCATTTTAACTTCTAGTGAGAGCTAAGGCTTGATTTGATTTAGAATGTCGTCATTTGTCTTTCTGGGTGCCATGGTATTCATATTTTCAGATTACACATCATAGCTCATATCAGAATGTGAATCATACCATCTACAGTATGATTATGGCTCTAATCACACCATCCATCACTACAGATTTATGATAATAGATCACAATCTATTAATCATATCGTAGATGCTAGGAACACAAAACTTGCACGTATGTAGTGATAACATGAGTAAAAGGGAAAGCAAGCTGAACTAATTCATGAATGGTCTAGTTTTGCTTGAGGACCATTTAGGTTATAGACCAATGGGTCTCAGCCTTGGTTCTCCAGATGTTCTTAGACTACATCTCCCAATAATCCTGGCCAGCACAGATAGTGGGAGTTTTAGTCCAAGAACATCTGGGGACCTAAAGCTAGGAAATCACTGCTACAAACAATCATTTCAGGAGACTCAGAAGTAGGATGATGCCATATATTCTTTTTCCTGCTCTTTTCCAATGCCAATAACATTTGGCATATTTTTGCAAATCTTCCAAAATCAGAGGCTATAATGGAACAGCGCATACACCACAGGCAATACAGCTCTACCCTCCAATATGCCAGCATTCATGAATGCCTTTCATATTTGAAGTGGCAAGAGGGCAATTTTTTTAATAAACTGAATGTGGCAAAAAGTGAAACTGGTAGATTCTTGGATGAAGATCCAGAGCCACAAGTGATTAAGTTGAGTTTGCATCTTGGTGTATATTTTTTGTATGAGGGGAGAGAAACTTCTCATCTTTCAAACATATTTAAGAGGAACTTCTGGAATGTTTTGCTTGTTTTCTTGTAACAGCCAAATTGAAGATGCTTTGAATGTTCCCTAAGATATGCAATAATACATCATCTAAGCATACACAACACTACAACTCATTATCATAGTGCAAACTATGTGCAAGCATAGTGCAAACATAGCCATTACAATGAATGCTATGTCAGGTGGTATATTAGTCCATGTTAGACAGCATGCTATAACTGAGTCTTTCATTGCAGGAAAAAAACATTCTTGCTAACATTTACTGAGATCAATTTCTTGTGACAAATGTGTTAATGAAACACTTGTGAACGGCATGAAGAAACATTTGTTAATTACCTGATTCAAAGTGATCATTATACACATCAAGCATGCATTGGTGTCCAGAAATGTACCCTTTAATCTTCACCCCCACTGGGCAGGGCTCTGCCTCTCTTGCATGCGACTCCCCTGTGCATGGGCTTCCGTCGTGACTGGAATAAATCAAAAATGATTGCTGCATGGAGGAGGAGGCAGAGTTGCAGACATGCAGACGCATGCCTTAGAGCAGTGGTCCCCAACCTTGGGGCTCCAGATGTTTTTGGACTACAACTTCCAGAAGCTTCACCACCACCTCTGCTGGCCAGGATTTCTGGGAGTTGAAGTCCAAGAACATATGGAGGCTCAAGGTTGGGGACTATTGCCTTAGACTGAACCTTGGTGTCCAACCCTCCCTCCCTACCTCCACAGAACTGAATGCACACCCTGATAATTCCATTTCTTTCCACCGATGAAGAGAGACCATCATAAAGATGAGAGTAGAACAAAGGCAATGGTGAAACAATGGGGAGAAATTCAGAATTCCTAGTTAACAGAATGTAGAAACTGGTTTTACATTGGAAGAAGTGTATTGCGGGTGGTGGGAGGCAGGATTACACCAAATATCAAGATCCCATCTTAAAGAGTAAATTCTTATATTATTTAAGTATTTATTTAAGACCAGGGTAGGGAATACAAAAAGTAGGGGGGAACAGGGAAGAAGGAAAAAAAGGTTAGGGTGATAGAACACAGAGTATGCCATCATCCAATCAATTCACATTACAATAACAGATCAACTTTTTGCTTTTTCACAGTTTGATTATCCTCCTGCTTTCATCTTATTTAATTTTAGTTTAATTCTCTGTTACTCCAACACTATCTGGTAACTGCAGCCATTTATACAGTACATCCCATCATTCAGTTTCCTTTTGAATTGAACAGTCTTTCAGCCCATCTGACAGAATATCCATTTTTGTCACTTCCCATATTTTCACAATAAGATTCTCCTGTTTCAGTGTTTCTTTCTTGAGATTTTTGACATAATGCTTTTTAATTTTGGAAGCTTCATAGGCCACTGGATAACTCTCTATCCCATCTATGTTACCTGGTGTCATGCCCAATAAAGACGGTTCTAAAGTTTGTGCAGCTTCATTTAAGTTTTGTTTGGCATCTAATGTCCCCTCTTTCGTCACTTTCATCAGATCTTCTATTTTGTTAAGACCTTCATGCATTTGCTGAAACCCTGTTATTATTATCTTTTGCATAGTAAACTGCCATTCCTTTTCTATTTCTTGTACCACTGTTCCAAAACTTTGGGATTGAACAGACCAAGTCTTCATTTGTTGTCTTAAATTTTTGGAGGCCATCTCAGGCTTACCAATGAATGGGGTTCGTAGAAATAATACTATGCCCTTAACCACAATGATCGCCCCTTAGATACCCTTCAACAATTTCCACAATTTTATCAACAATCCAAACCCCTACTCATAAACCTCCCCTTAGATCTCCCTCCAATCTTTATCCAAATATCATAATATAAAAATCAACTTTTAACCCAGTAAATTCAAAATCAAATAGAACTGTGGCACAATTATTTCTTCTTCTCCAGAGTTTAGCAAGCTTCTGTTATCAGTCTCACACGCAGTCCGGCAAACAAAACAACAATCACAGAGTCTCAAACTGTCCAATAGTTGTCCTTGAAGCCTGTCTTATGATCTTTCCATTAACCCCTTGATGCTCCTCAGTCCAGTCGACCACGTCAGGTCCTTCTTTCTTCTCCAGAAAACAACCAGATTCTGTTATTAACAATTCACAGAGTCCAGGAAAATTAAAGAGTAAATTCTGAAGTTTAATTTGTTTGTTTGTTTTTTTAAAAAATGTCAATTTGTTATTAATCTATGAGTCAATGGGGGTGGTTACACAAGAACAATGCACCCCTCCTTTTTCATACCGTCTGCTTCCTTTATGACTGCTTTTGCTTCCATGTGACTGCTCATTGCAGTCACGTGGCATATATCCTGTGATAGTGGTTCATATGTTTTTTGACCATTTAACATTTTTGGGGTGAATTACATGTGGTATGTTTGTCTACAGCCCTCAAGCAGGACACATCCCCTTCCTTGTCTTGTGCCATTTTCTGCCCCCTTCTTAAAAAATGTGCGGGTACATCAGTGTGTCGGCAAAATGCCCTTGCTAGCCATGTACTGATTTGGGCCATTTCTTCCTATTCCTATTATTCATTACCCTCTGTGGAGAAGAACCCACAGTGCACTGCAGTGGTGGTCAAAATATAGCAGGGGGACCAGTGCTCTGTATTTGATAGAAGTATACCAACATTACCATTTGAAAATTAATTTTAAAAATTATGGGAGTCATACGGGTAAGGGAGGTTCCAGATGCACAGAAAATGAATTGGTTTAGAAGAACATACTCAATGGGATGTTGAAATGTGATGAAAAGTGAAACAAATACAGTAGTAGCCTCCCAGTGGGCTGGATTTGATGTGGAAATAGCACGGGGAGGGGGAAGAATCGGTAGTGGCTTTGCATCTTCTGAAGACCCCACTCCAAAAAGGGATGAAATTCATGAGGAGTAACTAGAAAACATTTTGCTGGTGTGATTTCAGCAAAGTTTCTTCAAGTCCTCATAGCAAGTAAGAACAACATGACTCTCTGTTTGCTAAGAACAGATAGCAGTTAGTTTATGAAAAAAATATTAAAATTCATAAATCATATTCCAGATGAAATGAACCTGAGATCCATCTTCGGACCGATCTAGTCCAAACAGTTGCCTGAATGGTCATCTCATCACATGTTAGTTTGTTGTTGTTGTTTGTTTGTTGTTTAGTCGTTAAGTCATATCTGACTCTTTGTGACCCCATGGACCAGAGCACTCCAGGCCCTCCTGTCTTCCCCTGCTTCCCGGAGTTTGGTCAAATTCATGTCGGTAGCTTCAACCATCTTGTCCTCTGTTATCCCTTTCTCCTCTTGCCTTCACACTTTCCCAACATCAGCGTCTTTTCCAGGGAGTCTTCTCATGAGATGGTCAAATTATTGGAGCCTCAGCTTCAGGGTTGACTTTCTTCAGAATGGAACTCTTAGTTTACTTCTTGTCAAAGTAAAAACTAAATGAGTTTCTCTGCCTTCCTTACTCTCAGTGAATGGGTTGAACAAGCTTATTGAAGTCTCCTCCCTCAACACAAACACACATTTCTCAACTAATGGTTTAGAGTGGTGTATTATTATTATTATTATTCAAAAACACACAATCAATCAAAATTATATAAACAATGAGTGGTATTATAGAACAGATACAAGTTTTAACCAAAAATCTAAGTATTGGTTAAATATTGGTGCAGTATGTATGCTGTTCCTAATACAGTGTTGCCAATTTTTTGTAGCTCTAATGGTGTTATTTCAGAGATCTGCAACTGCTTATAATACTTTGTGAAATTTCTTGATATTGTTCCTAAAGTCCCAATGACTACCCAATTAAGTGTGTTTCATTCACAAGCAAGATGTTTCAATTGTCAGGTCTCTGATTTTGTTAGTTTTTCCAATTCTTTATTTTTGACTCTGGCATCCCCCGGAATTGCAATGTCAATGATCCATACATTTCTTAATTCTATTGCTACTATGTCTGGTGTGTCATGTTCAAGGTGTCGATCAGTTTGGATCTGGAAAGTCTACAAGATCTTCACTTTGTCATTTTCTGACAACTTCACCTGATGTTCCAATGGGTTTTTGGACGCTGGCAAGTTATATTTTTTGCATAATGACCAGTGCACTAATTTAGCCACTCTATCATGTCTAACTTTGTAATCTGTGTGTGCAGTTTTTGGACATTCACAGATGAGGGGTGAAACAGTTCCATCTTTTTCTTGGCAGAGTCGACATTTGCCATTAGCACTAATTCCTTGGATCTTAGCTTTCATCACATTGGATTGGAGTGCTTGTTCTGGTGCAGCAAAAACCAAGCCTTCCATTTCTTTCTTAATGGTCCCCAGTTTTAATCATGCCCATATTGAAATATTATCATGCTTTCCATCAATATCACTATTAGCATGCTTTCCATCAACACCTCAATAGGTGTTGTCCATGTAGTGGTTTATTTATTTGTTTTATTTATTCAGCTGTTTAATTTATTTTCAAATTGTTGTTTGAATCTATTATTCTAGCTAGGTATCCAATTACTGCAACAGCTCATGTGTTTATGGCTTTTATTGTAATTCTGCCACTTTTGATTTTAAGATTTTCTGCAGCCTTTTGATATATTCTCTTTCTGTCAATTCTTTAACTTTTGTGTGCAGAATCTTATTTGCTACTAGCATTCCAATATAATTTTCATCACTTGATAGTGACATTCCAATGTTGCCATTTTTAACTCTATTCCATTATTATTGTTGTTATTACTACTACATAGACATACATATAAACAGATCAACTCATGGAGCTACACTCCTGCTGACCACATGGAAACAGAAGATAAAGAGGCTCGGTGAAAACACAGAAACATGCTGCTTGACTGCATAGAGCCCAAGTAAATGGGAGGACATTGTCTCCCATCCTTTTCCTATTATCAGAAACACATGCTGATATTGGAAATAAAAGTTTCATAAAGTCCTTCTCAAGGTACTCATTGAGATGAATATGAATAACTGATGGTGGTCCAGAACATTGGCTTAATGGAGACATTGACATGTTTTCAAGCATTGGTAAGGTGTTACAATGAAATAATCATTATATTCTACTCTATAAACAGAATTGTTGATGAACAGGAGTCAGCTGTCATATATAGCACACTGCTGATATAAACCTTAATGGTGGTTTAGAGCCAGAGGTTGGGAGTTCAATTTCCCAGTGTGTCTCCATGAGAGGGACTGGACTTGATGGTCCACAGAATCTTTTCCAGATCTGCAGTTCTATTATTAAGAAAGCAGCTATAATCACCATCAGCAATTGTTAAAAAGACTTCTAAAACTCATGTGTCCTTTTAATTTCTTTTCCAACACTCTTGCTTTATAATAATTGCTGAACCAAATATCATCAGTGGGGTCTCAACTTACGAACGGCTCGACATACGAACGTTTTGACTTACGAACTGCTCTCATAGGAATATATGGACTTGACTTACGAACTTAGATTTGAGTTACGAACTCTTTTTTTTCCTTTTTTTAAAGCTAAGTCATCTTAGGTTAAAAGGAAAAAAGAAAAAATATCCCCCTCTAGTGACAGAAGGCGGAATAGCAGCTTCCCATTAGTTTCTATGGACGAAAAGAGCAGATACGGATTAAATGGTTTTCAATGTATTCCTATGGGAAATGAAGATTCGACTTATGAACTTTTCGACCTGAGAACTGCCTTCCAATACGGATTAAGTTCGTAAATCGAGACCCCACTGTATTTGGCTGTGGGAGAATGTCTACACTCCAGTGTGTGGTTAGCAAGGCAGCCACAATTTGAGATTATTTATAAAATTTGACTTACTATAGCTCAATAGAATTTTAATAAATTAATTTGTGGGTGTTGGATTTCTATACTTTAATAATTACTAGGTTCTCATTAATAAAAAACAAAAAAGCAGGCTGAAAAAAAATCTTGATATTATACTCTACTCACAGGCTGCCCTTCTTTATAACTTCCTCTTATAATCGTGTTCTTTATAAGAACTTCAGTAATTCATCTCAAACACCAAGTAGTTTTCAAGTTAAATGTAGTTGAACTACCACCAACCTTCCATGCAGATGCACTTTGCAAAGACTGACAAAGAAAAGCATTTATTTTTATACAAATTATATTCTTGTGTTTTGGCATTCAAATGTACCAATTTTAATTTCTAATTGTATTCCTCAATTAAGTCATTGTGTTCCTGGTTTAACTGATAATTTTGCACTGCTTGTTGAGTTTTCTCACTTAAAAAAAAACCCTTTGTGTTTTCTACCAACGTGTGCCAGATCTGTATTTAAAATTACAGATTTCTTGCAAGTTAGTATATTCAGGTTACTGTGATATAATATGAAACAAAAATAAATAAAGAGATCATATTCATTAAAATAGCTGTTTGCATCATTTCATCTGCATTAGCTATCCCTTAATGATAGACAAGTTATCAATTTAAGATCAATATAGAAATGAATATTCATCATGGTTTTTTTTGTTGTGAATGAAATTACTGTGTGGATTTATTTATGTTTAGTCTGGTGTGTAAAAGTAATTCATTTTAAAGATTTGTTTTTCCCCTTAAAAGAGCCACATAGCCATCCAGATCCTCGTGGATAAGCTACGTGCGCAGAAGTGAGATCAGAGTGAATGCATAAAAGTCCACGTGCATAAGATCCACATGCACAGCAGCCAAAATCCAGGCCAGAAGTTCACTCAAGGGACCATCTTTTTTAAAAAAAGCTAGAATTCCAGGAATTATTCATAAGAGAAAGTGGAACTTGCATGCAGTATCTGTCCCTTTTCCTCAAAGCCAGTATATTTATATTTCCTCACGGTTGAAGCTTGGTACCACTTTATCTGCCACAGCTTCATCCTATGTAATCCTGAGATTTGTAGTCTGGTGGAATACTTTAGGATCTAGTGTTGCACTTCTGTTGGTTCCTTACAGTACTAGAGGCCGGTTCCGGTTGGGTGAGGCAACATCGTTTGTTTGTATCGCATCTCCGGCCTATTCTTTTAAAGTTTTCTTTAAACAATTATCCTGCCCAAGGCAACCTAAAATATCTCTGAAAGAGAAGATTATAGAAAGAAAGTAGAAGTTTGGTTTTTTTCCTGTGGGATCTGCTATTGTGCTAGTAATTATTATTATTCTTGCTGTGTTTGATGCCGAACAAGGAAACAGAAATAGATTCGAAAACAAGCAACTTGCAAGCTAGACTCTGTGGTTTGTTGTGCATACCTTCGGTCAAGATAGGACAAGTATAAGCAAGCAAGCACAGTTAAAGCTGTCTTTGGACAAGAGGATCTGGAGTTTTGTTGTAGCAGCAGTAAGAAGAAAAGAACCTGTTGTGCTAAGTAAAGAGACTTCTAAAGATAATTAAGGCAGCTGCCCAAAGTTAATGCAAGTGATTTAAGAAAATTGTCATAATACAAGTGACCATAGAACTCTGAGGTGATTTAAAATTGATTTTAACATGGCTTTAACTAGAAAACAAAAGAAGGCTGTAGACCAGAGCAAGCTGTCTGTTTATTTTACCCCTATGAAACAGAAAAAGATAGGCGGGAAAGGGAAAGAAAAAGAAAACTGTAAATATTCCACCCCATTCCCCTTTAATATAACACCTAGATCAGATCAGAAAATACAAGTTGATGCACTACCAACCCTGAGGTATAACAGTGTTATATGTGATCAATATATATCAAATATGAAAGATCCAAATGTTCTGAGTCATATGTCTTCTTTATTTCTGGAGCCTACCTTTTCAAAGGATGAAAACAGTCTTGGTAACTGTTTGGATTTGGAGCTGATAAGCTCACAATGTGTATTACAAGGAAAACTAGTACTGTACAAAATTTATTTGAAGAATTATCAAATGTAAAATTAACACTACAAAAACTGATATTAGTAATAATTCAGACAACAATGTCTCCCACAACTAACATATTACAGGATAAAACATATACAGAGGATACTACCTCGACATTAAATAAAGCCCAAAGGAAAATATACGAGGGTGAAAAACAGAATGTTTGTTTCTTATACTGAAATCTCAGTGGGGAGAGAAGAATTTAAAATGCTAAATTTGTCTCATTCTGAAACGGCAACAGAGGAGTCAGTTTTGCTTAGCAAACCAGATGATCTTCATGGTGTTATGGCCAGGAAGGCTGGTGCTAATGGATGTGGAAAGAAAGGGCTGAAATCTAAAGCTTCAAAATCAAAAATAAAAAGGGGCAAAATCCATAAAGAAAACATCAGTGCAAAAGTTAAAAAAAGGGAAATTCAAATTTAACAAACTCTTTAACCTCCTTGAAAATGAAAAGAAAATGGTTGTTTAGTCATATCTGTCTCCTGAGGTATACTCACGTCAATTTGTAATCCTTTCAGGCTCCCTTTGCTTTCCCCTATCTCCAACCTCCACCTCCCCCCAAACTTCAATCAGCTCTACTTGTGAGTGTATCGTACACCTTTCTCAGCCCTCTGGCCTATTTTGGTTATGTACATCAGTGCCACTCAGCTCAGCCACTCAAGTCTCAGTAATAAATACGTTTCGATTAAAGTGAATAAGTTGACAAATCTTTTCATAGACATTGCATTCAGTACCTTGTCTTCTTTTCTTCAAGGACAAGAATTACCCTAACAAAAATAAGAAGGAATTTTTTTCCGTCTGAGAGCCAACTCAAAGCTGCTCTCTGAGTGGCTAGTTGGTGTCTTTTCCCAACCTAGAATATATAAGTGAAAGGGACACAACCATTCTTTTGAGCGTGTTCATCTGAATGACTCCGATTGCACTTTGCCAAGCAACATTTCAATACATATGAGGGAGATGGTGGTGGATGCACCTAGTCACTGATTCTGCTCTGTCCAAGCGATTTGGGCAAGCCTGAGTGTGTACTTTCAGCAGACTTAGGTAAGGAATGTACAATGTAAAGCTCACCTTCTCTACTTTGTGTTCATGACTGGACAGATGGTATGCTCTAAAACATTAAGAGACATCTCTCTTATCTCTAGTCTCCTTCCTCCTAAGCTTAGGTCTTGTGCCTCCAGCGCCAGTATTTGAATTATGGAAATATTGGAATACTGGGAGGGAGAGGAGGTTCCCTTGTAGCCCTTGTGTTTTTTCAAGGAATGTCTGTTTTTATAGTGAATTTGTAAGCCACCTTGAGTGCTCTCTTCTATGGGAAAGACAAGGTATGAAAGTAAGGGAGGAGGTGGGTGCAAAATACACTTTTGGAAACATGGTGGGAGAGGGCATCCTAAGATGTGAAAAACGCACAAAACTTCTCATAGTCTTGCTCAGTGAGGAGAAAACCTTTAACGTATTTCAGTCTTACCTGCGAGAATGATCTTTCAGATACAGTGATGCCTCGCTTAGTGATTGCCTCATTTAACGATGTATTCGCTTAGCGATGAGGTTTTTGGAGCGATTTTGCGCTCCGTTTAGCAATGTTTCCTATGGGGAAATTTTGCATAGCGATGTTCGGGACCTTGCTTCGCTTAGCAATGACAGTTTAGGTCCCCCTGTTTCGCTTAGCGATGTCCGTTTTCGCTATTTTAAGTGTGTCTTAAAATGACAGCTGTCAAACCTACAGTTCAATGCATTCCAATGGGGGGGAAAATTCACCAAAAATTAACGAAGAGTCAAAACAAAGCCAAATTAAGTTTGCAAAGGTTTTACAAGGTGCACTAATGATCCCAAGCATTTAAAACAGTTTTTGAACATTTTAAGACACTTTAAAAATAGCAAAAATGGACCTGTGAAAACCATTGAAATGCATTGAAACCTATTCAATGCATTCCAATGGGGGAACCACGTTTCACTTAGCGATGTTTCCTACGGCGATTTTCGCTTAAGGACGGTAATCCGTTCCCATTGGTTTTTAATGCATTCCTATGGGAAATGGTGTTTCGCTTAGCGATGTTTTCCCATAGCAATGGGTTTTTTTGAACCAATTAACATCGCTAAGTGAGGCACCACTGTATATAGAAACCCAAAGGCAAACATGTAAGAGGTCAGTACTCATTCAAAGCCTTCTGTTTGGATAGGCGAATCTGTCTGTTTTACTTTTCCCCATCTAAAACATCAAGTTTCTTCTATCCCAAAACCTGAAACAAGTTGTGGATTTTGTTAAATTCTTATTGTGAGCAAATGGAACATATCATTTTCTGTATCCCTCTCTTATACTAAATGACAAGTTTGTGTACCTTTTTATTCACCTTTCTTTAAATGTTTGGTTTTTGTGATCCAATGGCATGACATGATGTCCCTTCTATTTTGCTTTGACTTCTTTCATTTCTTCATCATCTCTTTACCAATCTCCGTATCTGCCCTGCATCTGCTGGTCCACAATGACAACATAGCTGATGCATATAATTAACAACGTGCCAAGCTCTGTTTCATCCTATACAAAATGTTTCCACAGAGAGCCTGCATAATCACCTCTGTGAGTTGCTTGGTAAGTTAATGGTGGGCAGTCTTGACATTATTAAGGAAGTAGGCAAGATTTTGACAGTTGTCTGGCTGTTGTCCTGTCACTGCAGGCTGGCACTTCATCACTTATCCAAGGGATCTTGCTAAATGAAAGGAAACTATTTTTGTTCTTGTGGTGGCTGGAGACATTGAAGCATTTCCCAATGAGGTGGAACAGGAGGACAAAATAATTTCTTTATAAACAGATTGAAATGTAGTCCCATTGAGTTATTACATGTGTGTGTTCAATTGTTGTCAGATGCAGCAGAACTAATTCCAACAGGATGTCAGGATATGTTCATAGTGTAATTCAATGTTTCCCAAACGTTTTTGACTGGTGGCTCCCTTGAATTACTGGTTACTGGCTGCAGGTGACCTGCCGCTCTGCAGTATACTTTAGATGAGGGGGGGGGAGAAGGGAAAGGGGAAAGCCTGGCCTGAGTAGCACTTAGAGATGGCAATTTACTGTGGTTTCTGCAGATTGAGCCCACAGGTGTTGCACAGGTGCCCCAGATTCTGCACCTTGCCTCCTCCCGTAGGTTCCTATTCAGAGGAGGAAACAGGGTAGGGAAGCCTGTCATACTGCTTTTGATGGGGTGCCTGCAGGAGGATGTGGGGCATGAAGTCTGAAGTGCCCACAGAACACTTGTGGGGGAAATCGGCCAAAAAGCACCAAAACATCGAACCACAGTAAGTGCCATTTCCAAAGAATGAAAGGATTTTGCAGCACCCCTGGTTGAGTTTGCTCCTTCCTTCCTTCCTTCCTTCCTTCCTTCCTTCCTTCCTTCCTTCCTTCCTTCCTTCCTTCCTTCCTTCCTTCCTTCCTTCCTTCCTTCCTTCCTTCCTTCCTTCCTTCCAGATTGCTGCAGAATTTAAAATTACAGATGTTAATGAACAAACAAATTTAAAATATTAAAACCATCAGACAATTTTTGACCAGAAGTGGGCTACTTCAAAAGCATTACCTCAACCATTTGTTAGACCTTCTTTTATATGTGTAAAGGTAAAGGTTCCCCTTGACAATTTTTGTCCAGTCATGTTCGACTCTAGGGGGCGGTGCTCATCCCCGTTTCCAAGCCATAGAGCCAGCGTTTTGTCTGAAGACAATCTTCCGTAGTCACATGGCCAGTGCGACTTAGACACGGAACGCTGTTACCTTCCCACCGAGGTGGTCCCTATTTATCTACTTGCATTTGCATGCTTTCGAACCGCTAGGTTGGCAGGAGCTGGGACAAGCGACGGGAGCTCACTCCGTCGCGTGGATTTGATCTTACGCCTGCAGTTTAGCCCACAGCGCCCCCACATCCCTATATGTGGGGCATAAATTGCGTGCACCTACTGTAAATGCAGCATTGATTCAATCCAGGAGCATACTCAAGCTGTGTCCATGTATTTTCAGCTTCCTCAGATTTAAATGGAAAAGAGTGATAAGAGTTGAGTGTCATGTGCATACTGGTGACACCGAACCTCAAATTCTTCCAGTCATTTCATGTAGATGTTAAATACCATGGGGACAAAATAAAACCCTGAGAGACCCCAGAGGCTAACAGTCAAGGTGTCAAACAAGAGTCCGCGAGCAACACCTTCTGAGTTTTCTCCTCCAGAAAGGACTGAAGCCACTGTAAAATACTGCCTCCCAGTCCTATTCAAGTGAGATGGCCCAGAAGGATACCATAGTCGCTGCTACTGAAAGCCACTGAGAGGTCCAGTACAACTAACAGGGACATACTCCCCTTGTCCAGTTCCTGGTTTATGTCATCCACCAAAGAGATCAAAGCAGTCTCTGTCCCATAACCAAACTTGAAATGGTTCTAGATAATCAGACTCATATAGGAGCCCTTGAATCTGAGAAGTCACGACCCACTCTAGCACCTTGCCCAAGAATGGAACATTAAAGATTGGATGGTAATTATCCAGTACTGTGGGTAGAAGGAACATTTTTTTCAACAATGGTCTTTCAATTGTCCTCCTCAAGGATGCTCCCTGCTGCAAGGAGGCATTCACCACTCTTAGTACCCACTGGGTCAGTCCTTCTCTGGCAGCTTTTATAACAGATATGTGGTAGCCTTCATCTCTACAAGGGCCCTGTCCCCTTCAACAGGCTGGAAAACCTGAAACATATCGATTGACATAGGGCATAGTTGCACTCACAAAATCTGTTTCAACTACATTACCCAAGAAAGAGTGGGTCTGAATAATTTTGCCTGTAAAGTGTGGTGCAAATTCCTCACAATTAACTACAGTGTGGTCTGCATTCTCTTCCTGGGGGGTTGACATGTAATAGGCCTTGACCACTGTAAAGAGCTCTGCTGGGTGACTCTCTGCAGACCCAATAGTGGCAGAGAAGAATAACTTTTTAAAAAAGAGCACATTTTATTAGTTTTTCAATCTATCTATATTCAATTTGTGTTTGTTAAACATTGTGTTGCATGGGTTGCTTATAATTATTTGTTTTTGCATCTTGGTGTCTTCTTAGTTGTCCCTTCAAAATCTATACATGTTTTAAACATTTAAACCATTCATGTGTGTACTTCAGTATACAATATTGGCTACTATCATAATATTGCTGTCATAGTATACAATGTTCTCAAAACCCTCTAATAACATACCCAATAAAAAGTAATTTCAGTTCCAAATTTATATAATTTTGAGATGATTTAACCAACAAACTTTGTATTTTATACCAGTAATAACTGAATAGTTTCCTAACACATAATAGATGTTATCTAAAGCATTTTATACAGATTTTCCTTATATAATTGTTTAGCCATTTCTATCTCCACATTTTCTATCATGTCTATATCAATATCATATCTAATGTATGTTCATTAAGTACTATTTGTTTTACCTCATCTTTATATCTAGCTTCAATTTACCTTAAGAACCACCATGTTTTGCCTTTACCCTGATTAGTGATCCCTTATTTCATTTTTATTCCCTTTTCTAATATATAGGATATGCCCCCGTACAATTCCAAAAGTTAGGTATATACATGCTTTCAGTGTTGAAGTCCACCTCAATATATTTTCCTTTTTCATCTTTCTTAGTAACTCCTTCTCTTTTTTGTCTTTTCCCAATTATTGTTTCTATCTCTCTAAAAATTCTGCTGTGCCTTCTGCCACCTGAGAACATTTTATACATTTAATCTATCTCCAATAGATCTTCCAGGCTCTTTTTAATTAGATCTGCTGATTCTTTCCTCTTATCTTCCCTTAGCACACCTAAAACTCTCCTCGGCTCCAGGGTTAGAATTAGATCTCCTGGGTTTTCTCCTCTAATTTCCTCCAGCCCCTCTTTTGATTGGCATACATAATCCACCACCCTCTCATTTCCTTGTTAATTATTCCCTGTCTCCTGTTGACTGTAGTTCTTCTTCAACTGTGTCTCCTCCTCTCTCCAGATTCACCACTGCTCAATCAGTGATGGAGGATAGAAGATGCTATTTCTGCCATAGAGATTGTCTTGTTCAGGAATAGTCATAAAGCAATACAGTAAAAAATATTTCTCACCCAGTGGTAACATGATGTTAATTAGGCTGATTTATCACTTCTTCATTGCCAGCTGCCGAATACTTGCATGCAAGCTAGTTCAGCTGCTTGTTTCCGCCCACTGGTTGATTGGGGAGCTTCCCAGATCAAACATGGGTAACTGCCATTTCCCCCATGATCAACAGGCTTCTTCTCCATTTCACCACCTCTTTGGGGTGGTTTTAACCCCCTGGGGGGATTCCAAACAGGTCAGAATTCAGCCCAGGGGATGGAGCTCCATCCTCCTGCTGCTGGCTCACCGCAGCATCAAGCTGGAAGTCTCCTGAAGAATAACTCTTTCATTGCCACCACTGCCACAGAGTAGGCCTTGCAAGGGGGCCTTAGCCCATGTTCTGTTGAATTCACTCTGTGGTTTCTGTCATCGTTGTTCTAGTCTTTGCTCACTTGTTTCATTACCACCAGCTCCCTGGTAAACCAGTGGGCCAGTCTGACTCAACTTTGTGGGAGGGGTCTCTTAGAAGCAATCATCTCAATGGACCTGGCCATATCCTCATTTCATAGGTCAACCAGGGCTTCAACAGAATCACCTGCTAAGCCAACAGGAAACTCCCCAAAAGCAGTCATAAAACTATTTGAATCCATCAGCCTCCTGGGATGGACCATCTTAATTGGTCCTCTCCATCCCCACCCACAAAAGGCTCTGAGTTCTGGTGAGTCTAAACCCTGCCAGATAATGATCTGTCATTGACAACAGAATTGCAGAGAGTTCATCTACAGCCAGATCACCAACTTCTATCTCAGTACAGAAGCTCACTTACTTTGAAAGCTCTATTAGGGTCACTATAAATTGCTTCCAACTTGATGGCACATAACAACAATGCTTTTGCTAGTTGCTAATAGCAGAAGAATGTTTTTAGAAAGCTTTACAGCCTTCTCTTGCCAGCTTTTTGTTTACTATATATTCAGCTTTTCCTTCCATCTTCCACTCCTGAAACGTCAATGATCATTTCCTAATCCACTCTCATCCTTCTTCACTCTTTATAGTTACTGTCTGAGTTGTTTAATTGAGCTAGTTCCAGTTTCTTTTTAGAAGAGATAGTTTTAATATTAAATGGCGGCATTTCCTTTATCTCCTCCCCCACTCTGTTTTGCTCCCATTTGTTAGGTTACTTTTGACTTTGATTTCAATCTGCTGAAAAGATTGATTGCACATTAGCAAACCATACTGGAAGACTTTATGCAAAAAGCAAACTTTAAAGATAGTTAGCGCGTAAATTCCTGGACTTGTCTGTTGGTAATTTGACAAGGTTAATCCCCTTAATAGGGGCTACCAGTTTTCCATATGTAATGCATCTATGTGAAAAAACAAGGCAAAAATTTAATGGATAGCTTTTTAAAAGGAAGATTTGAAAATTACCTAGCATGGATACATATTTGGAAATGTTAGCCTAGGGGCTGGAAATGAAACTGGAGAATGATTCACAAAGTTCTGTAAAACCAACAATCTGTTTATTGCAAATACATGGGGTAAGCACCTGAACAGAGGAATGTATATGTGGACATCACCAGATTGTTAATATAGAAATCAAATAGATTACATAATTGGAAGCAGGAGTTGGAGAAACTGTAACTTTTCTGCCAAAACAAGACCAAGAGCAGATTGTGCTACTGATCATGAACTGTTAATATCAAACAGTAAAGATGAAGAAGAGCACTAAAAGAATCCTAGTGCCAAAATATAATTTAGAATGATTCTGAGGAATTTAAACTGCACAAAAAGAACAGATTTTCGTTGCTAAATACAATGGACCATGAACCAGAAGTATTGTGGGTCAAAACCAGGGAAGTCATTAGGGGAAAATGCAAAAAATAAAAAATAAATCCTGTGGTAAAAAGGAAAGAAAAACCTAAATAGTTGATGGAAGAAACACTTAAAATTGCTAAGGACAGGCAAGAAGTAAAAATAGGAGTCAGAAAGAGAGGTAGAGCCCTGAATGCAGCTTTTCAGTGGCAGACACATAGACACAAAGAAAACTATTGTAATGGCCAGTGTAAAGGAGTAGAAGAGAACAGGAAAAGAGATTGGCAAAAATGTCAGAAGGGATCAGTAATGTTTCTTGGAAATATTTAAAAAAAAATCCAGGGACTTATTATATGTGGTGATCATGTGAAAGAGCCAAAAAATAAAAAAACACTTTAAAAAATTGGACACAGGTTTGGGAAATGGCAAAAGAGATTGTTCAACAAAAATTAAGTTTTAAACCTGAAATGTTATTATTGAACATAATGGCAGAAATTACAGACAAGAAAATAAAATATAGTCTACTGTATATATTCACAGCAGCTAGGTTACTCTGGGCCCCAAAATGGAAGAATTTAGAGACACCAACGATGGATGAGTTATTAAAGAAGCTACCGGATATTGCAGAACTAGACATGTTTTCAGAGGCACTACGGGATCAACCAAGAGACTTTGTAAAGCAAAGTTGGAAGTTGATATATAATTGGGCCCAGAAAAGGACAGGAACTTAGGGGGAAAATTAGTCTATAACAAACCAGTGCTCACCGGAATCCCTTGAAGATACTCTGATGACTAGACAACGGTGAAATCTCTGATTCAAAGGGAAGGATGGATTTTTAGTTTGTGGGGTTTTTTTTGGTTAATTATTTGTTAGAATTTTTAATGTTTTTTGAGTTTGTATGGTTAGACATGAATAAAATGTTTAAAAGTGCTTCATTCCTTTTGTGCTATAATAGCAACTTGAAATATTGACTTTATCATTGTAGAGTGTAATTTCATTAATTAGAGGAGGAGGAATATCATACGGATCATGTTTTGGCTAATGTTGTGTCTTATGTTCTCTTGGGATTGTTAAGGAGATGGAGGACTCGACAGGAGTTGTGATTTGTGATTTCCCCACCACCGCTCTACACGTTGCTTCTTCTGATCACATTTATTTATGCTCCATTGCATCAGTATTTTTACCCAAGCAATTCCTCTTCTTCTCATGTATTTTCTTCTGAAACTCAAAACCAGGGAGGAATGTAAATATTTGACAGTGAAATATTTGGTAAGAAAAATAAAATAGAATTGAATGTTGTGAATCTGAGCTTTAAGCATTTCTTAGATTCAGAAAGTAAATATTCAGAATTCACTTGATAATTTAATTTATGCTAATTACAGTGAACTGAGACATTACAAGGCAATACACAACAAGCTGAGATGCCTCAAGATGATGAGAGAATCAAAACATCATGCACAAAATGAAATAAATGCAGCACATTATTCAGTGTTATACAGATTTTTGACACTTCTGATTGTTTAACAATGTTAAGAATTCCTTGCATTGAATGAATGATGTCTATACACATCTGATGCACTTAACTAGACTGTATCCATTTCACTTTTATGTTTACAGAAATGAAAGGAATAGAAATAAGGGGCTCTGATATCTTTTGATAAAGTGACTGAAGTGAGAGAAAATTACATCCTTAAGTGAATGCAGATGAACTGAAATCATGGTGGAACTATACATTCCGCAGGACCAAGTCCAACATGAAATATTTTGCTGCTTAACAGGATCATTATTTTTCACCTCTGGGTCTCAGATTAAATAGGAAATTTCCCAGGTGCTACTCTCCCCACATTGCACCCATAGAAGATGATAGGACTGGCAGCTGAATCATCCTTCCGAAAGGATGCCAATGGCTGTTTCCTTTATCTAGGGATTTCAATTTGTCTTCCTCATGTGCTGGGACACTGCAAAAAATGACTGGTAATTTTTGCAAAAATGAGGTGGAATGAAATTCTCATATGTCCAGGATATGCAAATTCAATAGGTGCAGCTCTTCCCAACATGGAGAGGACTATGCTGTGTCTAGCTGCCATATATGTGCTACAGATCCTGAGCCCCTCAGGGTAAAAAGGGATAAGGCAATTAGACAACTCCAATTCACCACCAGCACAGCAATCCAACTTGGGCCACCACTACTCCAATAAGCGAGACACCAGTGGCTTGCTTGTGGCTCCCGGTGGGGCCAGGGCATGAGGAAATGCTAGGCAGGATGGTGGACTAGTTTATGAAGGGCACTGAGGGACATGACCGAGTGGAGGAGGTGCCACACATGGCACACAAGTGGCATATGGCAGCCCCTTGTGCAAAGGCTGGGAGGGTGTGAACACTTATTGAAGCAGCTGGAGTGGTATTAGAAATGATACTAGAGTGTTTATATTTTGAGGAAACGTTGACTTCAGAAGAAGAAGAAGAAGAAGGCAGGGCTAGATTAAGACCTGCTGAGGCCCAAAGCGATGTCAGATTTAGAAGGCCCCACCCCTCTACCAAAACATTTGATTCTAAATTTGTTTTTTTTTTAACACTGAGACAGTTTATAATCTGTCAGTCAATGTTGTATCTTACTGAACTTGTGTACTAATTGTTTGCTGTGCTGGTGAGCCCGGGTTTGCCAGTGTGGAGCACCATTTCCTCCTCCCAGGATATCACGAGACACTGGAAGTCTCACGAGAGCAACCCGGGAAGGGGGGGGGGAGGAGTGCACTTCTTAAAAGGTGTCCACCCCTCCCTTTGGCATCTTCCTTTCTGGCAACAGATGAGGACGGAGCGCCATTGCTTGTGATACTTTCAGAACTGCATAGCTCCGATTTTGCTGCTTGGGTGATTTCACTGTTCAGAGCGGGTTTACATCGGCACCCCCCGCTACAGTTTGATTACTGAGGTTCAGCTTCCAAACTAGGAGCTGCTTCATCAGAAGAATTTAAGGTTTCATTCAGTTTTACTGTTTTATTTGAAAGTGACGGTTTGTGAGTGCATTAGGCCAGAGAGGCACAACTGCTCGGGCCAGGCTGGGTGGGGCCTGGGTGCCCGCTGGCTATAATGTAATCAAGCTTAGCAATTAATTCTAATACAAATTTGATTTAAAATTAATTTACAGGCATTTTTTTAAAAAAATCATTATTTATTAGATAGCAAGCGGGCCACGAAGACGTATGTGGAGCAGTATAAAATGGCCTTGGATAGGTAATTGGTCACCAGGAGTTCTGTGCTGATAGGCCTGAGATTTTTTGGCATGATGGACTGCACCTCTTGGATAGAGGTTTGGATATATTTCTTGAGGACATCCGGGGGGGCCTGCTTCTGGAGCTTGAGAGGATGTATGGCAGGCGTGGGACTTAGTGTCATTAGTCCCTATGCTGTGGCGGGTAGTGTGGATAGAACAGGTTTTGGTGAGTCCCCTCACAATCACGGATAATGTATAGCTCCTCTGACCTCCAAGCACTGCGGATCGTGCAATTACAATTCTTGGGGGGGGGGGGAAGATGTGCTGGGGCCACACCCAGACCAACAGTCAACAAGGTGAAGGTCCAGGGGTGATAAAATTTGGGCTGGCCAGGTTCTTGCTGTCTTCACAATTGCGAGCACTTGGGGCTAGGGACTCACCCATTTGTTTGGTAAGGGGTCTGTTGAGACCCCTCTGCAAAACCTGATTCCACACTACGGCAGGACCCCCCTTTTCTGGTGGGCAATAATGATTATGCAATAAAGTGTGGCCCATGTTTATACCATAATACTTGTCTTTCATTATTATTCTGTGGTTAGGGGGCAATGGAAATCGTCTTTGGAACAATGTATTTGATACAAACCAGTAGCTGTTTTCTGTCTTCATTCTGAATCAAACATAACTTCCACTTAAGGCAGGCACAATAATT
This sequence comes from Pogona vitticeps, assembly GCF_051106095.1. Classification (NCBI taxonomy): domain Eukaryota; kingdom Metazoa; phylum Chordata; class Lepidosauria; order Squamata; family Agamidae; genus Pogona; species Pogona vitticeps. Next base: position 107,292,373 of record NC_135784.1, read on the forward strand.
AGATGCATAAAACAACTCCCCCTTTTTTTTTCCTCATTCCAGTTTTGTAATATTTGCAGCATGCTGCTCCTTGATAGAAGAAATAGTAGAAAATGGGACTTGTTTGTTTGGCAGTGATTGCTTCAAAGTATCTGAGTAATTTCAGAGCCAAGGTGCAAAACAAGCAAATAGAGATAGCAGCCATTGTTTATTTAACCGGTGTAAACATCTTCACATAATGTACGGTAACACTGCAATATATGAAATGTGTGGGTACAAGGTTTGTGCCAAATGTCGGCAGGTACAAAAATTCAATCAACTTTCCCATCAGATAAAACAGCCTCTCTCTAGCATTCCAGCAGAGAAATCTCCCACTCCTCCCCCCACCCCAACTCTAAAGCAGCAACCTGTGTCAAGCTCTACTCCGTGTCTAAGATTGCACTATAATCATGACTGCAAGAAAGTATATCTGAACATTCATGTTTTGGCAATGGCATGCATATGAGTTATTTATGCCTGGATGCTATGGGCTAAATAACAGCAAGAAATACAACCCCCTCCCACCAGCAGATTGTGCTTTATATCGATGAACATTGTCCTGTGGTTGCTAATGTTATGTACAGTCAAGTTGTTCTCTAGTTATGGTGACCCAACCAATTAGTGAATTTCCTACAGGTCATGTCACCAACAGCCCTGCTTAGCTCTTGCAGACTATAAGCCGTGGTTGCCTTTATTGAGTCAGTCTGTTTCGTATTGGGTTTTCCTCTCTCCCCTCTGCCTTCTATGGTTCCTAGCATTATTGCCATTTCTAGTGAATCTTGTCTTCTCATGATGTACCTGACATGGTAGTCTCAGTTTAGTCATTTTTGCTTCTAGAGATCGCAGTTACTTGGTAGCAACAGCTTGTGTGGATGCTGCAGTTAGAAGAGCCCTGAAACATACAATATTCCATTGTATGCTGTACTACTCAAAGATCTCATTCAGGACTTTTGAAAAGTTACCTTTTCAGATTATACCTCCAAGAATCTGCCCAAGGTCACCAAAAAAGCGACCTTGTCAAGATGGGAAACCCTGTTTTTCTGCCTCACAAATGAGCTACACCGAGCTTGAGGCTTTGGTGTCTTCAGACCTTGTAATTACATGATTCAGAGTACAACTTTGCCAAATTCACAATGCTCAGACTGAATACAAATCAAATGCTCAAAAGGTTTCCTACAGCTCGTATGTGGCCTGTTGCCATCCCATCTAGTCTGGTTCCCAGAATCATTTTTCTTAAAATGTGCTTTACAACACACAGCTGAATGAAGACAGAAAATATGGAACAATAGCAATTCATTTCTTCTCTGGAAATGCTTATCAGCAATTGTTCAAGGGCAGACCGTGTGCTCCTTTTTTTGTTTTGTTTTGTTTTGCTTACACACTGCTTTTAGGCTTTTGCTTGCTTGAACTGAAGGAATAAACAGCAAGCAATCACTAAGAACACCCATGCAAATGAGTCAAAGTCATCCACTATCCAGCGTAACAACCATTTTACAGAAGAGATTAATTGCCATAGTAGTTGCCAACCCTTAATGCAAATAGAGAGGAGGAGAACCATGTTTTCCTTCAGTTTCTCATAAATATATTTATAACATTTAAAAGCAAATTCAACAAATGGCACAACAGACATTAAAGGCTTATTAAAGCAATAATACTTTGCATTAACACAGTGATTTCCCTCCCAGAGAAATGCCAAAATTGAGTTTTATAGATGGTCGGTCAACATTTGGATTTCATTTTAAAAGCCAGCCTTCATTTCTGCAGGTGCATGTAACTGCTAGAATTATATTGTGTCTACAGTTATCCATGCAGGAGGGGGGGGAAGGGTTGAAATGATGCAAATTAGGTTTTTTAAAATGGCTGGCTGATAAGGAAACGTTATTACATTGGTGGCAATAGAAAGACTTGCTAGCTAAGTAACTCCGTAATGTATAGGAAAGCTTCTCCCTAACTTTGTGATGTTGTATGAGGCAGGATGATATTTTACAATTACTTAGTGCAAGGCCAAGGACATAGTACCAGCAGGATGCAGGGAATATGTTTTGATTCGGTGTACAAGATGGTATCTTGCTGCTTTCTCTGATCAATGATCAGAGATAAGAGCAGAATTCTCCCATCATCTATATGAGGAGGGCATGCAGCCTGAGGAAATCTTATAGTTAACTCCAGTTATTATCAGCGATGACAGCAAGATTTGCTTGCTATGTGTAAAACTGACAGGTTTTGTTGCAGGCTGTACTAACAAGAAACTACTGAGAAGGAGGGTGATCTGTCCCTGAATTATCTGAAGCTTTGTATGGGATTTCTTACCTATTGTTGTGAGATAATCTATCTACTAAAGCCAACGTGTCCATGTGGATAGGTGCCTTGGCCGCTGATCACTGTCTTGTCAATCCATGTGTTATCTCTGGGATTTGTGTGGACACCTAATTTTATTCCTTTGCCTTCTCTTCCCATCTCCTTTCCACTAACAATAAATTAAGAAAAAGAGAGAGCACAGAGCATTGTTGGACAACCATGGACAGCACTCCAAACTTATGCACTCACTCTTAACAGTTTGCCCCTGCTAAGCCATTATGAGGTGCATGGAGACTACACCAAGGAAGGCAATCAACATGCCAACTCACAGACAGCTATCTGGTTGGTATGGGGGGAAAAAAACCTTCCCACCCTTCAAGGATGGCCAAGATTTGGCTTAGCCACTCCCAGACAAAATATGTGGGCTGCCAGTGCTTTCTACTGGAACAGAACACGGCTGGGGCTCTTAAAAGCAGCCTTTCCCTAAGGCTGGCCAGGGTGAAGTCATGTGAGATTTGAGACTTCTTTTCAAAATGATATATATGTGCATCAAGAAGCCTTGGCAGTGAACCTGCTACCTATCTCTGGACTTCCGGCAAATCTTCCTCTCTCCAGCAAGACCTCAGCAATAGTACATATTTGTTCCAGTAATAAGTAACCAGATGTCTATGGAGAATTCACAAGGGGGAGATGAATGGAACAAAGACCTTCTGCTCCCATTCCCCATCAACTGGTACTAAGAGCCATATTGCCTCTGAGGTAATAAATATATGCAATGACTTGTAGCTATTGATAATTTTTCATTTCATCACTAAATTATGCAGTAACAATTATGAAGTTTAGAAGAATAGAATTGGGTAAGAAAACTCCGGATCAATTTCCAACTGATCCAGCCTTCAGCTTTGCAGATACATCTAAATAATATATACAAGTAATCTGTGGTTTACTGTATTAGAAATGAACCGGGTATAAATGATTAGGAAATTATTTTTATGGTGTTTTCAGAAGCCAGATTAATTAGGTCACCTTTCAAGTGATTGGTACTGTCACTTATTTTTTTGAAAAAACTGTCTAAAGTGAGGAGAATTTTTGCCAAAGGCCTGTGTTTAGAGAGCTTGTACAGAGGTGCTTTCAACCACTTCATTCACTGCTGCTATCTCCCCTGACCTAACAAATCACAGAATAGGGAGTGTAGACACATAAACATACTCACATGGGCTCCTCTGCTCACTCAGTAGCCTTGCACGATCATGGTTTGAAATCTCTCATGCCTGCCGACCTCTTTCTGCACCACAGCTTCCTGTTTAGATTTTAGCTGAAAATGTGACAGTCAGGGAGGCAGGGACAGTATGTAGAGGTGAACATTGGCAACCTTATACGCACTGGATATTTTTCTATACATGGGATGTTGAACCAGTTTTCCTGAAATTATTTTTCAAAAAGTATAGTTGTAAACGACATTCTGTTCACCTCACCTTCTTACAGAACTTCATGTGTGAGAAAAAAAATATATAATGCTTAACCTGGGCAATTTATCAGGAAGGGGGAGGTAATGAGATAAACTGAGCACATGGAATTATAGTACAACATGGTGGGAGGAATGCCTATTAAAACTGGTTAAGTCAGGAATGAAAATAATCACAGCTGAGATCACTGTTAGACTCCTACTAACCAGAGTTTTGTAAAATATATGCTACACAGGGAAAAACACTCATGACATTCAGCGGTACAAAAACAAGATTGCCCCTAACTAGAGTAGCTTGAAAATGCATGTTACATTTCCATGGAAACTTTCTTCATGAAAAGATGTCTGGAAAAATATAACGGAAAGGCATAGCGAGAACAAAGAAGATATTTTGGAACTGGGGTATAATAATCTTTAGCTGGGGAGTTTTTCCTCCTCCCCTAATTTCGCTTTTCAGAAATGTGGTAGAGAATGTTGGAAGGCCATTTATGGCTAACTTTTGGATTAGATTAAATGGTACAGGTAGACTGAAAATAATAATTGAAAAAGACCAACATGTTATTACATAGGTAATCAGGGAAATAATAAAATTTTCTTCTGGTTGTTGTGGTTTTGCAAACCACACATTCCCCAGTCCACATCTGCTTGACAACAACATCTAAGTTGTAAACCCTCCTTCCTAAAGGAGACACTTGAATCACTGCATCCGAACACATGTGAACATCTTGCCCATTTTAATTAATAAGATATGGCAGAAGCACATTGATTGGATGGGTCCAGGACATGGCAAGCATCTCCATCTCTAAGGGTAGTGCCTGTTGCCTTGAAAGAATCCTGGAAAAGAATTCTCCATTCTCTTCCCCGTGAGAACTACTGTCCTATCACAAATGCCCCTCCCCATTGGACAAAGGATTTGAGTGTGCAATGGCTGGGCAGCTTTAGATGTACTTGGAGGAAACATTGTAGTAGGCATCCTTCCGTCTCGAGAGACTATGGTAATGTGCTCTGTATGGAGGTCTTGGAACAGTGTCTTGTGTGGCTGAGAAGGCCAATTCGAGAGTGACAATCTCTTCCACATTGAAGACAAATGCAATCTGTCCCCTGCCCAGCTCCCTGGTTTGGCTGGTTTCGGGACTGCCTCTTTGCCTTGGCCTGCTGTACAAGTGTCTCTTCAAATTGGGAGAGGTCATGATGCACCGCCTGCCTCCAGGCTGAACGCTCAGATGTCAAGGTTTCCCATCTGTTGAGGTCCGTTCCTAAGGCCTTCAGATCCCGCTTGCAGATGTCCTTGTATCGCAGCTGTGGTCTCCCTTGGGGGCGGCTTCCCTGCACTAATTCTCCATACAGGAGATCTTTTGGAATCCGACCATCAACCATTCTCACGATGTGCCCAAGCCAACGTAGATGGCGCTGTTTCAATAATGTATACATGCTGAAACATTATCTGGACCGATTTGAGTCTCATTTTAGACTGGGCTTTGGCACTGAAATGGTCTTGGTCACCTTGACTGATGGCCTTTTGTGGATTATGTATGTATGTATGTATGTATGTATGTATGTATGTATGTATGTATGTATGTATGTATGTATGTATGTATGTATGTATGTACTTATTTGAGAGGGACGTGGTGGCACTCCGGGCTAAACCACAGAAGCCTGTGCTGCAGGGTCAGAAGACCAAGCAGTCGTAAGATCGAATCCACGCGATGGAGTGAGCTCCCGTCGCTTGTCCCAGCTCCCGCCAACCTAGCGGTTCGAAAGCATGCAAATGCAAGTAGATAAATAGGGACCACCTCGGTGGGAAGGTAACAGCGTTCCGTGTCTAAGTCGCACTGGCCATGTGACCACGGAAAATTGTCTTCGGACAAAACGCTGGCTCTGTGGCTTGGAAACGGGGATGAGCACCGCCCCCTAGAGTCGAACACGACTGGACAAAAATTGTCAAGGGGAACCTTTACCTTTACCTATGTACTTATTTATTTAATCCCATTCTTCTCTTTAAAAGGACCCAAGGTGGAGTAAACCCAGGGGCAGTTCAACCCTATTGATCCTCCTGGATCTCTTGATGGTTTTTGATAACTTTGATCATTGTATCCTCCTGACCGAATGGGAATAGGAAACACTGAACTGCAGTGGTTCTGTTCCTGCCTGCAGGACCAGTTCCAAAGAGCAGCACTTGAGAATTTCTCTAGACCAAATCAGATGACACGTTCAAGGTATCCTTAGAAGCAGAGCCACTTTATGAGCCAGAAGGCTGTCTTTTCTAGTATGAACTTGCCTCTATCAGCATTCTACCAATTGGCTTGTTTTTATTTTGCAACTGATTTTCAGGAAATAATGATGGGGTTCATTTGCATCTCTGATTCCTCAGGTGTAAAGCTTTGAAGGATCAGCATGTCTTGAGGGATAATTTAAGAGCAGGGTAAGTAAGAGCTTCCGGGGAGTTGCAGGATTTCCTGAGATGGGTACTGGCATTCCAGATTGAACCCATGGAGTTTGGGAAAACTCGTCCGTGGTTTTTCGGCTGCATCTCTCAGAATTCTACTTGGGAGTTGGAATCCAAAAAGTCCAAAAATGCCAATAATTTATCCATGGGTATTCCCAGACTTAGAAGGTACAGTAGGATCAGTGTCACTGCAACACAGTTTACACTGTCTATTCTGCTGTTTCATTTAGTCTCGCTCACTCAGTAAGTGGCTAATCATAGTGCATGTTTTTCTACCTGTGGTCCATGCCAGCGATGTAGGAAACCAAGCACAGGGGGAAAGTTATATGGTGAGTTCTAAATTATGTATTTTGGAGGGATGGATGGAAGGAATAGAAGTGTCAGTTCCTACAATAAGTGCAACATAGGAGACCAATTCCTTGATGTAATGATCAGTTTCACTGTACTGACCCAACCCTTAAAAGGAAAGATCAAAATAAAACACACGGTTGTCAATGGAGACAACATAGGAAACTCAACAATCTGCTTTGTGACCAAGCAGCAATTATGTTTGGAGAGCTGAGCCTCAAGTGCTCCTATGCAATGTATAGCATTAATTTCCACAATAGGTAGCTAGCTAATCTTCCCAAATGGTTGCCGATAGAGCAGGCTGCTCTAAGCCATCAAGACTCATGGGGCCACAGACATGGACAGAATACTGGCATTTGAGTATGTTCCATTTAAGTGGCCAGTAGAGATGGGCAGGAACTATTGGTTCAGTGGTTGGGAGCAGTTTGTTTACCGGCACCACAACTGATCTGCAGTTCGACACTTGGCACCCTCCAGTGGGCACTATTCAGAGGTAGCCCTAGAGAAGGTGGGTCAGGGAAGCTGGGACACTGCCTCTGAATGGGCACCCACCAGAGGGGGCATGGCACCAAACAGCAGATCAGCTGTGGGGCTAGTAAACAAACTGCACTGAACCACCAAATTGGCGGTTTGTGCCCATCTCTATTGGCTACATTTAAATCAAAACGCTTGCTTGCAATTTTACTTATAGCCCTGTAGGTGGTTCCATTCAAACAACTTTATTAACAAGCTGTGATGCTCCTTCCTCTCTCAACTTCCTCATGTTTTCTCTTATAAATGCTGGGGAAGAGAAACTGGACCATCCGGAAATCACCTAATAGACTTTGAAGCAAAGTATGAAGATCAAAGAATGATCAAGTAACATGGGGCTACTTGGATACAGGACAAATCTTCTGTGACTGTTGAGAAATTCAATCAATGCAAGACCTATGTGCATGCAATTTATGCCCCACCATGGGTATAAAAGATCTAGTAAATGACTGAGATAAGGCTATTGAAGTAGCCTGCTCCTGGTAAAAAATAGTCTAATTATGTTAACATTTTTATTTGTTTTTAAGTTTACCTATATTTCATATACATCCATGATTTTAAATTGTGCAGTGCTCGGATATAAACAAACAGTGTTCCACTAGTAAGTTGACAATTAGTTTTAATTTAGTGTGACTGGTGTTTTATGAATTTTCTAAGTTGCACTGTGAGAATGTTGTCTTAGAGTTATCCTGTAATATTTTTAAGTTAACCCCCCCCCATAAACATAGAAATAAACGAGGGATACTTCTGTTAGCCTAGATGTGCTCAGTTCAGTGGTTCATCTCTTGCCCAGTTAATGGCAAATTTTGTGTAATAGCTATTCCACTGTAATGGGTAAACATATTGTGGTAGTAAACAATGTAGGCAGATTTATAAGCACTACTGTATCCACTACAGCCGTTAACTACTGAGAGAGAGGTTATGTAATATAAGGGTAATTATGTAAACTTTGAGCTTCAAAATTCACATCCCATCCTGTCAACTGTGAATTCATTGGCTATTCCTCAGGAAACTGAAGTTTCTTAGTCTAATCCCTCTCCCCATGGGAATTTTAATGCTGACCTAACACAAGTATGCTGTATAATGCTGTAAGCATTAATGAGATAATCTCTCTTCGTCTCCCTTCCCTTCCCTTCCTGGCACTTATGACTTATGAGACAGCAACCTCAGAGCTAAAAATACCACAATCTTCAACTGCCACTTCAGGAGAAATTATGATATGTCTGCAGAGCATACACAGTCTTTTAAAAACATTCCTCTTCAAGTTTTCATTGAACCTCACTTTGAAAAAAATTGTGTAAAGCTGCTCTGACTAACTCACAGCATTTTCAATATTGTCCTAATGTTTTAGAGTAGGCATATATTCTTTTACTCCTGCCTTTAAATAGCAGGTGATGAGCACAACATGCATCAACGGCTGCCAATGGTGAGTTACTGTGAGCAATAACTGGAGGTGAAGAAAAGGGCTCATTTTGGTTGCCCCCTATTTGAGGCTTTTCCATCAGCATCCACACTTCCTAACTCTCAGCGAAGTCCAAGGCTCTAGACTTGGCAAAAATACTTACCACTGGCAAAGTGTTCTGTTTTGTCTCAACCTGGCTAATAGACTATGATTTGGGTAAGATCTCTCTCCTCCAGCTCGAGAAAGGGAGATAGAACCTCTGTTTTTGTTGAGGTATCCACAACTGTCTCAGAACAAAATTAGTGTCTTTTTCTTTTGTGACACAAAGCATGCACAGGAAGACTGGCTGGTAGATCAAGCCAAATCTCTACCCTATCCTCTCCTACCAGCCTCCATTGAGGCAATGATAGTCGTGAAGGAGGATCAGCAACAGCCATGAGACCTAAATAACAAGGGAAATCTACAGCAAGAAAGCAATGCACTCAATAACAATAAAGCAATTTGTCCAAAATTTGTTCTCAGAAATGCAAGATAGCTTGTCACTGGGGGCAAAAAAAATATTTTGCAGTTTTGCCAGGGGTGGGGGCTATAGTTTCTTTTTCACCCACTTGAGAATGAGACATGTGAAGCTTTACCTCCCCAACTGAGGTTGCTCTCTCTAGCATCTTTTCTTTCTGACTGTAATTAAAATATTTTGTGAGATGTTCATGCTTACCAAAGCCCATTTTACAAATTTTACTTTAGAATGGTATTAACATTTTCGGCAACAAATGGGGCTTATTCCCAGATAGATGAATTTAGCATCAGGGCACTGGAAGCAACCTGGATTTGATTCCTTTTCTTATTATGGTATCAAGATTTGAATGTAAAATGCAGAGCTGCACAAATTCAGAATATTTTTAAAAAAAAAACATAAAAAACACAGAATGTGATTACATTGCTTAAAAACATATTTAATTCACGTTTAGGCTCTTTTGAATCAATGTAAAATCTTACTCCATGATGCATGTGTAAGAGCAGATTAATTTGACGGGGAATCGTGCTTTTTGGAGCAGCAGGGTATTATTTTACTCCACTGCCAGAAGTCCGTTTATTTTAATGTGGATGTGGAATTGGCTCCTTAAATTGATTCTCCCTATGTGAATGCCTCTGTCTGCATTAATAAACTACCTGCCCCTGCTGTTGTTGCATTAGAAGTGTGAGCGGATGTGGAGAAGCCCGGCCACCAAACAGCCTGGAGGAGCCCCCTGCCACTTGCTTGCTCACCAAATCTTCCTCCACTCCTACAGTGGGAGGTGGGTGGGGGAATGGATAAGGCAAGATCGACCCAAGGAGATATCCCTTCACCAAGACAGCACACAAACCTCAGAACTGGTGGCTGTAAGGCAGGCAGGCAGGCAAAATGCTACCACCACCACCACCACCTCATTCTTGTGCCCGCATAGCCAGCTAGTTTCAACCTGTCTCCTCTCTCTCTCTCTCTCCTACCAGCCTCAATGGAGGCTGGTAGGAGATATATATATATTGTTTGCACATTTGCAGCATGTGCCAGCCACCTATCACTCCTGCATGCATCAGTTCTCACAAGGTGCCACCGTGTGTGCAAAGGCTTTTCTAGCACCAACTAGCGTGGCACACTTCCCTCCCTGGGTGCACACACATATACACCTGCCCAGCCTTGGGTTGGAGAGAGAGTGTCTGTGTCTGGCAAGGGTGCCTCTTCAAAAACACTGGATTAAATGTTTGTTTCAAGGGAACACAAGCTGTGTTTTAAATACCCTGTAATTCCACAATCAATTTAAGTTTACACTACTGCATCTTCCAAACAATTGTTTTAATGTATACAGACCTATAGGTCCTTCTCTGTCTAGCAACCTGGGGTACTAGAGCAGCACCTTTCATTTTTCAAGACTAAAATCTGAGACCAGGAAACAGGCCATTGTGATGCCACAGAAGCAACTCCCTGTGTAACGACTGCAAAGCAAGGGCTGAAACCCAGTAGTATATTGCAATTAGAGTAGGCCCATTGAATCAGTGGGGATTTGGTGAGTCATCTTCTCCATAAGTTCCCTTGATGCAATGGTCCTTCTCTAGTTGCAACTTAGGGCTTGTCTACGCTGCCTCTTTTGGTCATGTGGAGATGTGATATGCCATTTGGTGCAATCCTCACATTCTTCTGATACTCTGGTAGACTGTTGCAGACTATTACTGAACCATTAAAAAAAAACACACAAAAAAAATATTTTCTTTGGTTTCTCTTTTTAAAAAAAGACAAGAAACTGCCCACAACTTCAGATTCAACTGAAGACAGTTTTTGATGAGTCCTTCAAACAAGACAAATATTATTTTTTCTCTTTTTTTTTAAGTGATGCAGTGCCTCAGCAATAGTCTACTAGAGTTTTAAGAGACATTTCACTTCCCCTGCCCCTCTGCACAGGAAATGTTCAATTTGTTAATACTTGGAAGTAGCTCCCTTATTAAGCCACTGCAAGATAGCAGAAATTCCAGTTGGAAGGAGCTTTGACAGCCGGGGAGGCTCAGTTTTTCTCTGTTCTCAGTAATCGCACATGCTGGAAATGGACCAAAATAGAGTAACTCTTTCCCAAAAATGTAGAAGCTTCTGATAGGGGCTCAGAAAGGTGCAGTGAGGACAGCTCTGGGAGTGGTTTGATTCACTCCAGCAATTATGCTGCGTGATCGCCAGAAAAAAGAGAGGAACTAATCCATGCCTGCAGTGGACACTGGGAAAAATGCCTGTCTGATTAAGCCGTTAGTATTGGATTTCAGCCCATATGTGCTTCTGTGCTGTGAGAACAAGGCAGAGCCTATGGATTTTCTGCACTAATTCCCCAAAACAATAGTGTACGTGTAACACATTTACATCTTAGTGCTGAGCTAGTGAGTTCTGGTGCCACTTGGGAATGGGGCACGTATAGGCACACAATCTACCATAAAGAATAAAATAAGACTTTCTCCTCCTCCAGAATTGTTTGCCTTGAGGTCTCTCTTCCTGCTTAGAAATCTTGGGAGACATCATTCCCCGATCTTGAGACTTTAGCAACCCAGTTAAAAGACTGCAGCAATACACATGGCCTTCAAAAGCTCCCACCCCGTCCTGTAAAATCATTACATCTAGGGCTTAAATAATGTGGATGCACCGCTGGCTCCTTATAAAAGTAGGGACAACCTGCATATTATGTGGATGTGAGTAATAAGCATTAAATGCAACAATTTCATATCTATATGGATATAATTATAATTGTGTGTCATCAAGTCAATTCTGACTCATGGCGACCCTTTTCAATGTTTTCTAGGGAGAGTGTTCACAGATATAGTTCACCATTCCCATCTGGAGGGAATCCTAGGACTGTGCAGCTTGCCCAAGACCACATAGGCTGGCTCTTCTAGGTAGCACAGTGGGGAATCGAACTCCCAACTTCTGGTTCCACAGCCAGATACCTAACTTACGGAGCTATCCAGCTGGCTCATTATTATAATATATTGTAATAACAGAATAATATATATATGACAACTACTACTAATATAATACATTATTATATTACTATTATTATACGATACCAGCATCATGCTTGTTGCCAATTTTGATATCAACACAAGATTAATTTTCCTGATTGGCATTCAGATTTGAAATGTCATTGTACATTTTTCACTTGGTGTAGCTATTGAAACACACATTTCTTGTCAGTTATAACTTCTGGACTTTCCTTTGATCCTCAAAATGGATCCTGATCCTTTGGCCTCTTGCCATCAAAGTGAATTTTGCTGGCCTGACCTGGCAATCTAAGCCACCAGGTGACAGCCAAGGGAGTATTTTTGATTCTTCTTCTTCTTGGCTCAGCAAAGCGTCTTATGAACTAGGAAGTCAAGAAGATTGTACGGGTAAACAGAACCCTGTGCACTACCTCTGACCTCTATAACTGATCAAAGTGCCACCAAAACAGCTGGAGACAGGAAGGGAAGCAGTGAGCAGTATATGCAGCCTTTAGCAATCATATGGGCAGCAAACTTTTTTGATGGGAAGAAATCTTTCTTTTGCAAAAGAGTCCTACAGTATATTGCTCATATATACCTGTTGGGCCGGTAATATTGCTGGAATAAATTTGCAATTTGCATTTTACAGTTTAATTATACAGCATCTAGAGGCTAAATTTATACGGCACAGGGAATTATACATAGATTTTTCTGTATTGGTATAAAAACATGCATTCTGGATTGAAGGGAAATAAGTAAAGGAACAGGAACATTAATAATACTGTAGCAGCAAGGAAAATGCACTATTCTTTTCTCAGCAGAATGGGCCATTAAGCCTCAATAAAAATGATTTATTCATGCCAAAGTGTAAAGGTAAAGGTTCCCCTTGACATTTAGTCCAGTCATATCTGACTCTAGGGGGCGGTGCTCATCCCTGTTTCTAAGCCATAGAGCCAGCGTTTGTCTGTAGACAGTTTCTGTGGTCACGTGACCAGTGCGGCTAGACACGGAACGCCGTTACCTTCCCATCGAGGTAGTACCTATTTATCTACTCACATTTTTACATGCTTTCAAACTTCTAGGCTGGCAGGAGCTGGGACAAGCGACGGGAGCTCACTCCGTCGCGTGGATTCGAACTGCTGATCTTACGACCTCGCAGCCCAGAGGATTTGCAGTTTAACCTGCAGCGCCACCATGTCCCTTTATTCATGCCAAGGGATGGACAAATGATGGAGCAGTGAGAGGGATGGATCTATCCATGTTGGTTTCCCTCGGTTTGTTTTTATAGTCTTAATTTGATTTGTCCTCACTTTGACAGTGACAACTCATGGACAATTTTTGTTCATGCATCTCTTAATACTAATATATACATTTAGTTGGCTGGATAACTCATTGGTTTAGGTATCTTGTTGTGGAGCCAGAGGCTGGGAGTTCAATTCACCACTGTGCCTCCTTTAAGTAGAGCCAGCCTGTGTGGCCTCAGGCAAGCTGCACAGTCCCAGGATGTCCCCAGAAGAAGAAAACAGCAAAACACTTCTGAGTATTCTCTACTTGGAAAACTCTGAAAAGGGTTATGCTGTCAGAACTGACTTGACAGCAGATGATTATTATTAGTGCATACATTTGGTTTGCACTTCTGCATAATAGGTACATTTTGCAAATTATTTTTTTCCTAATACAACCCACTTTTATATGTCATTTTTTTCTGCACATCTCCCACTAATATTAGCAGAAGGTATGCAATTTCAGTGGGAGATGTGTGAATTAAGAAGGATTAATTTAGATAAGTTTGCATCAAAATTTGAACTGACCCATTTTCTCCTCCATCCTTATTCATATGAATTTCCACCAAAATGATGTACTCCCCCCCACCTCAAATGATGTATATTGCAATTAAGTCTGTGTTCCTCTGGTTACTGTTGAAGAGCAAGCAATACAGGCTATGATGTCATGAGCTGATGAATCTTCTGTAACAATTGAATTATGTGTGATCATCTAAATTGTTGACTGGTACTTTGACAAAGTAATAGGTTGGATGAGGGCCAAAAGACTCATCTTACATGGTAGCAATCCTGCAGGTTTCTGTGTTGGGAAGATAGGTTGTACCTGTTGTAGATGGGTTTGCACTCTTTCTGAAAAAAAAAAACAGGTTCATAGTTTTTGTTCTTTTAGCAGGGGAGCATTGTCTTAGAGCAGGGGTCCCCAACCCCCGGTTTGTGGCCCGGTGCCGGTCTGTGGGCTTCCTAGAACAGGGCCGGAGAGACGGATCTCCGCCCCCCTGCCTGCCCACATGGTGGACATGTCACACCTGTGCAAGGGGCATGTCACACTCGCACAGGGCATGTTGCGCTCACATGGGACATGTCGCGCTCATGCAGGTAGGTGTTGCACAAGCACGCATGCGTGTGAGTGCAACATGCCCCCATGAACTCGGGATGCCCCCGTCCCCTCACACTCAGAGCCCACCCCTCCAACTGGTCCATGGTCCCAAAAAGGTTGGGGACTGCTGTCTTAGAGCCATCTCTGTTGATAAAGTCCAATGCAATCTTAGCAGCTTGGAGTGCTATCTCCCAGTTATTTCTCATACATTATTTATGGGTGTCCCTAAACAGGCAATCTAGTGGTTCAAAAGCATGCAAATGGAGTAGATAAATAGGGACCACCTCGGTGGGAAGGCAATAGCATTCCGTGTCTAAGTCTCACTGGCCACGTGACCACGGAAACTGTCTTCAGACAAATGCTGGCTCTATGGCTTGGAAATGGGGATGAGCACCTCCCCCTAGAATCGAACACGACTGGACAAAAAATTGTCAAGGGGAACCTTTACCTAAACAGGCATCGTCTGGCTAAAAGGGTGCTAACATTGGCAACCTCAGTATCCTTTGTGGCCCTTCTAGAAGTCTATATCAGCCTGTAACACTTGCTTGAGGTTCTGCACTGGTTGCTTATCTGCTACTGGCCGAGGTGCAAGGCTTACTTATAAATATGCAAAGTTACTTAGGGAGGCCTTATCATTTTGTCTGATCACAGATGTTTTCTGAGGAAGTATTCTTATTGGTTTCACTTGAGGGCTCCATATGGATTTGAGATCAGCTTTTAATGCTTTTCAGGCCTTTTAGTGTTCATCAGCTCCTGTCTGATGAAATAACCTTCCAACTAACACTCAGCATGCACTCGTACGTCTCTTTTACAACTTTGCTATCTTTCTCTTCAAGCATTTCCCAATGGATAAATTCCAGCCTGTTTCACCAACAATTTTGTGTTTTTTAGTTACTTGTTTTGGCATTTTATGTTTTAAAATGTTACCTGCCATTCTGAAATTTTCAGTATGGCACAGTTTAAATATTCTGTACGTAATTACTGTAGATGAATTAAAAGGAGTTCTTGGCTGGGGTCAAATGCACTAGAAACACACTTGTGTCATGTTTTGATTTCTCTACACCCTACTCCCTCAAAATACTATTATACCCTGTTACATGAAACGAGCTGCAATGGATCCCTATACAGCTTGTGTCGACATTTTATGCAGCATTTAGATGTTGCTGTTTCCAAGCAATCTGTCAGCAAGCAACTTGCAAAATCCAAAGAGTCAACAAAATAATAGGAAAGAGCTTTCTGAATAATAGCTTGAGGAAATCAAATCAAAAATTCCTTGTAGACTAATGCTAGGGGAAAGCTGTCAGGGACCTCGTAACCATCAACTCCAGAGCAACCGTGAGTATGAATTTAATAGCAAACAATGGGATCACAAATGAGTAAAATCATCCCACAGCTCAGAAATCTATCCAACACTCATTTGGCAGGGAGAAAATCTCATCATGTCCCTCCCTCTCCTCATTTGGGCAAAGGCTTCCATGTTAAAAATATGCCAAAGAAATCATTCAATGCAGAAAATGATGTATCCTGTAATCAAAATTAATGGATATATGGTGGAAGAAGGGTTTGTCTCAGACATTCCTTAGGCCCAAATCTGAGGTGATTTTAGATGCATCTTTGTATCTGTTGTCCATATTTTAATAACCCAACTGCTACCGGAGTGCTGTAATTATATCAGGAAAAGAGGGTGAATTTCACCCTTTTCTCCTCTGACAGAGATTTTTTTATCTGGAGAGGCTTTTTGCAGTGAGCTCTCCATAACGGATTCACGCAAGTATGAATAAACTCTGGAGAAGTTCTTTTTTTCAGACCATAGCCCCCAGAATGATTCACTGGTAATATTGGTCAGGGGATTCTGGGAGTTGCATTTCAAAAAGGGAAGTTTTAAAGCTCATCAAGGACCTTTGACTTCTGCTACATGATTACATTTTAGATTCCCTGGGAGATGCAAAGGTTCATGGGTCTGGTGGATTATTTTATTTACAATCTTTCTGTGCAGAGCCTATGGGACTATCACATTCACAATCGCTTGCAATTCCTGCAGAGCTTGGCCTTGCCCATCCATTTCCCCTGTTTGCTGCACAGGATTGAAATGGCTGCTGCAGTCTGAATTCATTAGCTATAAGAAAATGAAAACACCTATTAGGACTTTGATTGCTTGATTAAAGTCCCCAGAAGTCTGTCTCAGGGGGATTCCTGTTGAGCTCTAGGGCTGTAGTCCATGAATTCCAAAAACTCATGCCTAGCTACAATTCCCAAATGATCTGTGTATGACAGACTGACAGTGTGCCCAGCTGTGAATTCCAGTGGCAGCAGCAGTAGCAGTAGTGGATGCTGCTCTAGAATATGGCAAATAAATAAAAAGACAATGGTACTTTTGTGTATGTCTGAATGGCATGTCCTGAAATCATGAGAATGTACCCTACATACAGTGGTGCCTCTACTTACAGCCATAATCCGTTCCAGAAGATGGACATAACCCAAAATGGTTGTAAGTTGAACCACCATTTCTCATAGGAATGCATTGAAATGCAATTAATCTATTCCGGCCAAAGGGAAAAAAATCACCAAAAAAATATCACTGCAAGACTCATTGGAAACGCGATTAATCCCTTCTGGCCGAAGGGGGGGGGGGGAAGAAAAGCAATCAAGTGTGCAAAATCTAGCCTTCAAGCAATCTTAGGAATTGTGAGATCCCACAACTAACAGGAAAAATTATTCACGGCGCAGTTGAAGAAGAATTATAGTCAACAGGAGACAGGAAATAATGAACAAGGGAATGAGAAGGTGGTGGATGGTGTATGCCAACCTAAAGAAGGGCTGGAGGAAATTAATGGGGAAAACCTAGTGGAGTTGAGGAGAGTCTTAAGGGAAGATAAGAGGAGAAAATCAGTAAAATCAATTAAAAATAGCCTGGAAGATCTATTGGAGATAGATCAAGTGTACAGTATAAAGATCTATTGGAGGTAAATCAAATGCATAAAATGGCCTCAGAGGACAAAAAAGATGGCAAAATGTTTAGAAAGACAGAAACAAAAATTGAAAAAAAGATTAAGAGAAGGAATTACATAGAAAAATGAAAAGGGGAAAAACAGGAAGGTGGCCCTCAATGTTGGAAAGCATATACATACCTAACTTCTGGAATTGCAAAGGGCATATCTTATATATTTAAAAAGAGAATTAAACTGAAATATGGGAGCACTAATCAAGGTAAAGGCATAATATGTTGTTTTTTTTAAGGTAAATTGAAGCTAGATATAAGGTTGGGGTAAACAAATAGTACATAATGAACATGCATTAGATATGATATTTTTATAGACAGGATAGAAAATGTGGAAATATAAATGGCTAAACAACTATACAAAGAAAATCTGTATACAATACTCTCATTGTTGTTGTTTAGTCGTTTAGTCATGTCCGACTCTTCGCGACCACATGGACCAGAGCACGCTCTAGATAGTATCTATTACATGTTAAGAACTTACTCAGTTATCATTGGTATAAATTACAAAGTTTGTCAGTTAAATTACCTCAAATTATATAGATTTGAAACTGGAATGACTTTTATTAGGTATGTTAATTGAGGATTTTGAAAACATTGTATACTATGAGAGTAATATAATAATAATAGCAAATATTGTATATTAAAATACATACATGAACAGTATGAATGATTGGAAGATGTGTGGAATTTGGGGGGACAACTGGGAAGACATCAAGACGTAAAAAACAAATGTAAGCAACCCATGTAACACGAAGTTTGAAAAGCATGAACCGAATGTAGATAGATTGAAACAGAAAAACAGCACTGCAAAGTAGATACAATGTTGCTGCTTCATGGGGGTTATCTGCAGAGCAATGAAATAAAATATCATGGAAACAAAGTCAAAAGACAGATTTTGTTTAAAGAGTTTTTAAAGAGGACTTCCTTTAAAGACAGTAATGGAGTCACAGTCCTCTATTAAGGGACATTTTGCCATATATCTCTAGGGGATAGGCATTCAATTTTGTAAGGCATATTCAAAGTATTTCTGCATTACAAATGCACACAGCAGTTGTGTTTATCCCAGCTCTGAGTGCTTTCAGTAAACATTTTTCAGACCAGGCTCCTGACACAAGTCTTCAAAAGAAAAATCAGCTCCAGATTTGGGGCAATTTCAACTTTTGACCCCATCAGTCATGACCTAATTAACTGACTCTGAGGAGGAAAGAACAAACATTAACTCCTTCTTGGCCAAACAAGGATTCATGCTTACAAAAGGATTCTGTGTCTTGTAAAACTATTTTTAAAAGATATTTTTTTAAAAAATAGAGAACAAATATTCAGAAGCTAACTCATCTAAGCTGTGAAATTACTGCTTTTTGCTTTGTGGCTGCAAATGATCTTACTCTATGTTAGCAAAGCTTTGATATCTATATCCTGTCATTCGTTTTAACCATTCCACATCTCTTGTCAATATACAATTGCTTGGTAATTAAAAAAAAATCTCCAAAGATATTATGGGCCATTAAGTCACTTCTAATGTGTGGTGACTATAAAATGAATTAATGACCTCCCAAATGTTCTGTCATTAACAGCTCTGCTCAGATCTTGCAAACCAATAGCATCTCATGTTAACTTGTTTTCTTTTGCTACTGCCCTTACCCCCAGAAATATTGTCTTTTCCAGTAAGTTTGCGTAGGTCTTGCAAATCAACAGCTGTGTCTTCCTTTATTGAGGTAATCTGTTTTAAGTTAGGTCTTCCTCTCTTCCTACTGCCCACATATCCTTTCCCAGCAATGTAGTCTATTCTCTTCACTTCTTTATTTCCATTATATGTGCATGGCTCAGTTTAATCTCCACTTGCTGAAAAACTGCCCTGACAATTGCTTTGTGTTTGGGTGAGAAGTGGTTAACTGATTAAAAACAGGAGTCAGCTTCTGGGATTTTCCCTTGCATGGTGACACTTTGTGAATGGTAGTGAGCACAAGAGGGTATTCTCTATACCATCTTGATTGCTGCCATTGATGCTGTCAACATTCAGGCTGCCCTTTGCTGTTTAAAGCTTAGCATCCTTTTTCCTGCTGGCAATGCTGGCACAATATTATGCAGCAACATTGGGCCATTTCCCGGTAATCTGATTTATGGGCACAGAACACAATATCCCACATTCATAATCCAGAGATTCTTTGAAGTATTGAATATAAGAAGGCCATCTGCAAGGCTGGACAAAATTGCCAGATTTTTTTATTATTATTTTTTGCTGTATTCCTGTAAACAGAACAGAGGAAAACATTATTCTGCAGCAAGGCATCCAATTTCTTTGACTTCCAGGGTGATTTAGAAATTCATTAGGAGAAGCCAATGGTGTTAGTTACACTGATGTAAAGCTGCCATAAGGTTCTCAATAAAAGAGTACTGTAGAATTGCCAGCACAAATGATGATTTAGGAAAGTCGGAGATTTTTCTGCGTACCTAAGTAAAGCTTGCAGAATAAACAATAGCCATTAGTCTTCAGAAAGTTTAAAACTACTCTTAAAAACAGCTTATTGGTCAGTTTCCTTAGTTCTGATTCTTAGGACTTTTTTTATACAGCTAATACAGTTGTCCATCTAAGAATAACTTGATTCTCTTCAAATATATAGTATATGACATGGACACTTCACAAAATGCAGCACCACAAGTGCCACAGAAGTCCACTCCCTCCTCTCAGAACTGGCCAGTCCACTCATGGGTCATTGCACAATGCAGGCAACTGTCATCATTGACATCACGCCAATCATGGAAGTAGCCTGGCTGAGGCTTGCCCGCCTCCCCACACAGCTGACCACTCAACAGACTCTTCATCTCACCTCCTCACCGGATTGGTCAGCTGCCTGTGGACCCTAATGCCCTAACTGTATTATCTAATCAAAAGCCACACAGCAGTCATCCTTCCACGATCGCTCATACATTCGACCCTAAGTGCATAATAATATCTCAGAAAAGTTCAGAAAACTAATCTGAGAAGGGAAAGAA
This sequence comes from Pogona vitticeps, assembly GCF_051106095.1. Taxonomy (NCBI): domain Eukaryota; kingdom Metazoa; phylum Chordata; class Lepidosauria; order Squamata; family Agamidae; genus Pogona; species Pogona vitticeps. The sequence goes on from NC_135784.1 coordinate 107,312,747, forward strand.
AAAGACTGTTCTCAGATACAAAAAAAAGGCTATCTAGGCTGCATTGTAAGCCTTTCACTTTGGATCACAGCTCTGTGAAATACTTGATGTGACAGCTTCAAAGGAAAAAATAATATTTCAGCAAAATTTGGAAGTCTCAGTGGAATGAGAGAAGAAGAAAGGAAGCCTGTCTCAGAATGCAAAAAAAAAAAAAAAATGGCAACTAAGCAGCAATGCAAGTCTTTCCCTGAGCCTTCCACCTCCAGGAAATGGTCGCAAGCTGCAAGCCAAGCTACTATCATAGCTGGAGATCTCTGAACTAGAGCTCTTGGGCTCTTTGGGAATTCAGCTTTCATTCCTCTTTGCCTTTGGTGCCAGGAATTCAGAGTCCCAATGCAGTTTCCTCCCTTTCCTCCATTCAACAGCAGGCTATCTTTTTAACTTTTGAAATGCCAAATGGAATATGAATGATCCCCTGAGGTGTTGCTCCGCCTCAGGGGTCAACCCCTACACCTCTTAAGTCACCCCCAAATTGAACAAATACCCCTGATTCAGCCTGGGTTTGCACATTAATCCAAGGACAGTGCACAAGCCTGCTACACAACTCATCAACTGCAATTATTAGATTTGATCTCGGATGCATTGTCCCCATTGCCTTAGCAACAAGGATAAGTTTCCTCCCCCTGCTTCATCTCGTACCACATACCTTTCATAGAACTCCCCACACGCACATATTTGTAAAGGGGATGCAAAATCTACTCACATGGGTGAGTGGCTTTTTATGGGGAACACAGGGTTAATGAAAAATATGCACACACGTATACACAGTTGCACACTCACAAATATCTGTTCAGTACTAGCATAACTCTCTAGTTCTGTAGAAAAGGATAAATTAAATCAAGGAAATGAAATGATATGGTTAAGAACATGCCAACATACTGTATGCTAAGAGCATTTCCAAACAAAATAGACTCATTGGTGTGCTTTTTATTGTTGTGTTTTTTTGCAGGACATAATGGTGTTTTCTCAGCCACATACAATCCTCCTTAGGCTGATAAGCATCATGTGTGTTTCCAAGCTGAGTACGTTCAATATCAGGAAGGTGAGAGAGGATTTTATTAAGCTCTGGCCAGCAGCCAAATGAATTCTTTATTTGTTCACCTAGTTGAACAGACTTTTAAAAATGACAGATGTGACATTAAAAGTAATAATCAGGGCAGGGAGTAGAGAAGAAGGTGGAATTCCACATTCTGGATGTGGTCTTAGCCCACTATCGTCTTTAAAAAGCAAATGAAATCAGGGGACTATGCCTTAACTGCTCAGCCAGGCTGCTCACCCAAGTGAGAAAGGGAGTCTGTTGATACAATAAATTAACTTCCAAACCACCACTTGGTCCTGAAGGCAGAGAAAGAGAGGGAGAGAGAGAGAGCAGAATGAAGTACAGGTTTTATTGATTTGTCAGAAATTAACCAAATATATTCAGGGACATGAAGGTATAATAGACCAGGGAGTTTAAAACAGTTCAGAATTTATGAGAATCTGACACTGCATTTACTAAAGGAGATGATTTATAGCCAGCGCTATTTATGTCTGGAAAGTACAGTTTGCAATAATACATTTAATGCTCTTAGTAGGAACATACCCACTGGTCCCCAAAATTAAACAGCCTGATAATTATTTTTTTAGTATTCACTCACCAGTTCATACTTTCCAAACAAAACATTCATTCGCTCCCACCTCCAGACCCTTTCTGCTGGCTTCAGCAACCATGCTTGGGATAGTCCCATGTCCTATTTTACAGAAGAATGCTGCATTTGAGAGTATCCACTATTTGAGGGGTGTCTGCACCAAAACCAAGCTAAAGATAAATCCAAGAGGGTAGTCAGATGAGCTAGAAAAACAACAGAGTCTTGCAGCTCCATAAAGATGACCAAAATTTATACAGCATAGCAAAAATGGAGAGGATGGATTACATTTTAATCTGAAGAAATGTGCCACAATCCATAATATTGGGGAATTTAGCAATCTTGCATGCCACCCAACACTGGAGGACTAACAATTAACAAAACCTTTTTTTCCTCCAGAGCTTGAGGATACATTTTCTCTTCTTCACCTTGATTAGCATGTTTACTGTCCTTTTGTTTGTTTCAATTGTTTTCTAGCATACATGCAAGAAGCAGCCTGGGTTAAGCCTTTCTGTGTAACATGGATTTCCATCCAGTCCATGTGGGCTGGGAAATCCATCTCTTACTACTTTTGTTCTTCTTCCTTCTTTTAACCTTTGAATCTATGAAGGCTGCATAATTGTGAGTAAATGCATATACTTCTTTTTACTTGAAAGAGGTCTCCAAGTGATCATTTTATAAAGTGCTAGTTAGCACAAAGGGAGTGGATTCCCAGGAGAGTTGCAGCTAATTCTGACTCTTACTGTGCTTGTTACTCAGTTAAAGAGGAATGAAGTAAATTCCTAAAACTCACATAAAGCTTATGCCAAATGAAACTTGTCTTGCAAGTGCCAAAAGAAAATCACTATAGGGAAATTAGAGACCTTTATGAATATAAGGCCAACCAAGTCACTGCTTTCCCCACAATAGTGAGATATACTGTATTTTTTCTTAAATAATACTAAAATTTTAATAAATCATAGTAATAATGCCTAAATGTACAAATACATTTATAAATCAGCCCATACCCAATTTATGCATGCAACATCCTTTCTCATCCTTATTCATGATACATTTCTTTTTCTGGGTGATGCCACATGTGGCTGCCTTAGCTGCCACTCCTTCACACAAGACCTTGTTGTGTCACCCCATGCTAGTGGCTGAAATCCTGTTGATAGTATAGTAAATTACAACTCAAGTAGACTCATTGAATTAGTGAAATTTATGAGGAGGTGACTCATGGGGCTTACTCTATTTGCCATTAAGCATTATCTCCCTACCCCAGAATAAGGCACGAGACAACTGTTATGGAATGAACATGGACCACACTTTATTAAATATTCAAATTTATCCTCAATGGAAAAAGGGGGGTCCTGCTGTAGTGTGTGTGTGTGTGTGTGTGTGTGTGTGTGTGTGTGTGTATTATACAAGCAAATAATTAATATCTCATTGGGCTATCGGCCCTAGAAGCCCAAGCCGAGGCCCGACAAGCAAACCGGGCAGGTGCTGATGCAAACCCCCCATCCAAGATGATGACCGACCACTGACACAGTTGAAATTAGTTCTCCAAAGCAGTGCTCCATCCTCCTTCTCTGACTGCCAAAAAGGAAGAGGCTGAAGGTAGGGGGAGGCCTCGCTTAAATACTTCCCCCCCCCTCCATTTTCTCAGCTCTCATTGCGAGATCTTTCAGTCTCGCGTTATCTCGGGAATGGGATAATGGCGGCCCGTGCTGTTGAAGAGCTCATCAGTGGGAACAGGAGTTCAGCCAGAGTGTGGCATTCAAGAAACTTACTCATCGTGGCCAGCCAGTAATTAATCATGTTTCCATCTTTCCATATATAGGGTCATTGCCAACACTGAACTAACCCTATCAATGATGAAAACTCTTCTTCTGAGTAGCTCATAATCCTATTCCATTTCTTAGATAGGGCAGGAAACCTGTATACAGCACCCTGGTCAGAGCCCACCTATGGATGTGACAGTCTGCCAATATTTTTTTTACACTTCTCAGAATGTAAGCAGCATTTTTGCCCTCTCCAAGTTCAATATCGGGTTGCGGTACACCTTTTCTTTCCATTTGGCTACTCATGTATAGTTTGCTATGCATTTTTCCTGATGTATTCTCCCCCCCCCCCCCATCTTTATTTAAGTATCTTCCACACTGAGTAGGCGGTAAAATGCTGAATATATGCAACTATATATTTCAAATTATATACAAGTAAAATCTGAGGGTTGGGGGGAGAACCTGATGCTGTTGGTTTCCTCACAGCATCAAGGAATAAATGTGTATTAAATCTCGTTCATACTTTCATAGACCATGCACAGGATAAATTTCATTAATGCACTTATCCCCATCACTAGCTTCACATGAGGATTTGGTGCTTGATAATGTACTTCTGGTAGGCAATTTCCCTGTGGATTCGATGAAATCAGCAGGAGAGCCTTATAACTTATCAGTGAACTTTGTTATGTTTGGATGCATTTGTTTGATTTAGTTCTAGATTAGTCCTGGATGACTTTTTGATACATATTTACCATAGTCTCTCGAGACTGAAGGATGCCTACCACATATTTATATATTTTTCTGTCAGACAGGATTTTGGACTTATTTTGTTCATGAAACCAATCATGACTTGCTTCATTTCAATCTCCATGATGCATATTAATTTAGGAATTCCCAGAGTATAGATAAAACTATAAAAATTTTACATCTTTCTCAGAAGTGGTTGAAATCAACGTTTAAGTTACCTTCACTGTACTCTTAGAACTGAACTGCAGTTATGAAGGGAATCAACTTGGCATCAGTGTCGTTGTTAAGATCAACTTATTTGTAAAAAAAATCTGAAAATGATATTTTTCAGTCTGTTTAACTTCTGACTTCCTTCTCATTTACAACAGCAATGGCCACAGTGGGAAGAATTAAAACAAGACTCTTGTCATCATTATTGCAGATCTGAGAGAAAGGAAAATAACCTCCTTATCCCAGCGCTCATGATTTAAAATGTTGAGGTCTGAAAAGCAAGCCTTTAAATCCTTAAATCCCACCCACTTAATTTTTATATAAGCTTGCATGGTAGCGTTGGGAATTCAATAGGGTCATACCAAGTTCATTTATTAGCAAGTGCTGCCATTTAACGGTGCAGAAAGAGTTTGTCATTATGTTGTTATTTCACCAGAGTGTTGGCCTATTTTTGATAAACGTCAGTCGCTGGGGTTTAATTGGATCCCTGGCACCGGTTTAATTTGTAAAATCTCTGTTTATTAAGGACTGAGTCTTCAAAACAGCTGGAAAGCCTATCGCTGAAAGAACACATTGTTATTCGATTACTATATATTTTTGGACGATACCCTTCTGCAGATATGTCAGTTTAAGCAGGTGGTTTTGGCCAAAGGAATGAGATCATTATAGTACACCTTGCAAGGCTAGTTGATAATGTTTGTACGCATATTTTTCTCTCTGTGTAACAATCTCTCTCACACATGAATGCATGCAATGCAGTGTGGGAACTGAAGATACATGAATGTGGCTTGTCAAGTACTGAGACTTTGTCCAGCCTAATTACTAAGGATTGTGGTCATTTTAATTGCTAGCTTCCATTTTTTTCCAAGGTCTTTTATTAGGCCCAACCAGCTGGGTGTTAGGTCAAATATGAGATTTTTAACCACGTTGGATATTTGTTGGATTTTCTTCTGCACTCTTTAGGGCAACAGATAGTTGGAGCTCTGCTGTGTGTTTTCCCCGATCTGTCTTTGCCAGGAAATGTTTGTTGGGGTTTTGTCTACCTTTCTTCATTGCGTACCTTCAGCTGAAATCCAAAGTTTCCCCAGTCTCTGAGACATGGTATCATTCAGGTCTCCTATTGTCCTGGTTGGTGGTTTACAACCCCCCCCTTTACTAGGTTCCCATTGTTCTGTATAACCTGGAAGGAAGGGTGAGCATTGTTGGATTAGCCATTGTTGGATTACCCAACAACAAAAGGGTTTCTCATTCAAGACTGAGATCTCATTCCTGAGGTATTCTTCTTTGCAGACCCAGACTTGGCTAAGAATTTGCTGTTGTACTGAGCAACAGAAATCCCCCCCCCGCATTGGAAGAGACAATAATGCTAGGAAAATTTGCAACCAAAGGAAAAATGCCAAATACCAAATAAGAGATATAGTGTGGTAATAAATGAAGCCAGAACCTATATATATATGGCTAGCCTCCTAAGGCTAATGGTATATATATGCCATTTGCCTTAGGGGCTAGCCACCACATTGATATATACTGTATATATGGCAATGTGGTGGCTAGCTTCCTAAGGCAAATGCTATATATGAGCCAAATAGCGATCTACTTTAAGAACCCTGCAACTATACAAAGTCTTGTTCTTTGAAAAAAGTGATGGAGGGTAGCTCACCTTTGAGTCAGATGTTAATTATTTTTTATTTCATATGTGAATGTCCAATGTATCATTTTACTATTCCAGCAATAAACCATTATGGAATGCTCTCCATCCAGAGACCAGGCTGCCCCCCCCCCCGCCCTTTTATTCTCCACCAACAGCTAAAGACCAATCTTTTCAGGCAGGCTTTTAATAATTATGACTAAATCCCTAACGCCTTTTAAAAGTCAAGATGGTTTTTAATGCCACTAGACTTCTCAACTTCAGCTCAGGAATAAGAAAAGGAGCCCTTACCTTTTTCAGTGTGCTTCTACACAGGAACATACCTCACAATTTTCTCTGGAACTGGCGTGGGGGAATTTGAAGTATATTTTTTCAATGGTCACATGGCATAAAGGCCAGTGCCAATCAGCCCTTCCAATCTGGACTTTTTGCCGTGCTGCTGGGGGCTTTGAAGCAAGCAAACCCCCATCTGCATTTTAGGGTGGCACAAGTTCAAAAGAACTATAGCACATGCCCTTCTAGATATTTGTATCATCTCTACTCATGTCAATTTGCTTAGCCTGTGGACATCTATTATGAGTGTTCCTCTTCTAGTCGTGTATGGAGAAGTTACCTCCCACTGTGCTTTTATGACTGCAGTCCTGCATACACTGAATACCGAGGAAAGTTCCACCTTGTTCGTTTGTTTATTTACTGGCCACCTTTCTCCTGAAAAGGGAACCTAAAGCAGCTCACAATTTTAAAATAAGTATTGGGAACTTTAAGTGACCATGCGTAGAATTAAGACTCCACAATATGTATCTTTTAATAGGCCCCTAGAATTTTGTGAAAACTATCCACATATCCTATTTGATCCTGTTTAAGAAGGCATTCAGTTGCCCACTGATTTGTATTATTTTAACAGCTCCACGTGACATTATTGGGCTTTCAAATCAATTCCTTTCCATTTCAAGGTTATTTTGCTTCACTGAGAAACTGGGTATTTTACTGCAGCCTGAGTTTTACCAGATCTGTTATCCTCATCTGTTCCTTTCTCTTCAACAAGGACAAGTCCTATTGGGATTGATACAATTAGAACTCTCCATGACATCAGCCGTGATGTGATGTATGGGAGTATCAGCTCAAAGCAGGGCTGTTTCTGGCTGACTTTCTAAGCGGGGAAGGAATGGGGGTTTTCTCTTCAGCACAGCTGTCACTCGCCTTCTGCTTCATGCTTAGCAGGATCAATGAAACACAATGGGAAAAGTCCTCTTGTGTTACTTTGTGCCTGGTGTAACTGTATCAGGCACTGAAAATTTTAAATTCCCACTAATTCAAATCTTCCTATTTCCCTCCCCAATTTTAGGTTCTGAGGCTCCCTTGGGCTCCCTTTTGCCTGAAGAAGCCTTTTGGAGCCTCAGGAAATTGGTGGGAAGCCTTGAAAAGCCATAAATTGGAGGGCTACAGCCACCAGGATTGGGACTGCCACCAATTTGGTGGCCATCTTTTATTTTTAAAGGTTCTCTACCCCCAAAAGCTCCCTAGGGCAAAAGGCAGCCCAAGGAGCATCAGAACAAAAAATGAAGGAATAGGAAGTTTCCACTGTTTCCGGTGCCCAATCTGGGTTACACTGAGCACAAGTGCCAAGACAAATAGAGACTCAACATACATGCAGAGAGATGGGGGAAAGGGACCAGAGTTCCAACCCACATCTACCCAAAACAGCAGCTTGCCTGAATGGGCCATAAGTTAAATAATAACCATACCTTCAAGTAAACAGAGATTACTGCAGAGAATATAGTGAAAGACATAAATAAAACCAATGCATTTTAGGAATAACCAATTGGATTTTATTCAAATGTGCATTAGTGCCACAGGAAATAAAATAGAAGCCACACTGTAGCCTGTCATTAAAGAAATTTTCTCTGTTTTTTTTTGTTTTTTGTTTTTTGTTTTTTAATGGAAAAGACCCAAGTTATGTGATTCTTCCTGTCAGCTAGGCAAGAACCTGGTACTACAAAGCTTTGGATAATGATTCTAAGAAAATAATAGGGGTGTGGCTGTCAAAAATCTAAGAGAACTTTTCATTCACATTAGGGCACATAAAGAGCTTTAAAAGGTTCAAAGTGCCACCAAATATTCACAATTACTGGTTTGTGTTTTTTTTTTTTTTAAAGCATTTTAAAGCCATTAAAATTGCTTTAATCCCAGCCACCTCCTAAGGTGTTATAAACCAAAGCACTTTAATACATGCACTTCAGAAGTTGTAGCAGGCCAATAACTAAAAGGAAAAATATAAAAATGTGTTCCTCAATGTTATGTTCAGTTTATTAATTTAATTTTTTTAGATGGCTGGACATTCTATATTTCTTAACCTTTGCTGGGTTATTTTGAAGAGTCCCCGTGCATATCCTATTTATTTATTTATTTATTTATTTATTTATTTATTTATTTATTTATTTATTTATTTATTTATTTATTTATTTATTTTTAGTTAGTTAGTTAGTTAGTTAGTTAGTTAGTTAGTTAGTTAGTTAGTTAGTTAGTTATTACAAAAATATAAGTCAGTATCTTATTGCCTAAATACTGGGGAGGAAATGCAACACATACATGTCATATCCTGAACTACAGCAGACGTCCCATCATGGAACCAATCCTTCAAACACTGCACATGTCCGGGAGCCTGCTTGAGATGGAGGGCAGGCTGATTACATAATTAACCTAGCACTCCCTGCTTAGTGCAAGAGCAATAGGGTTTAATCTAGAGCAGTGCTTCTCAACCTTGGGTCCCCAGATATTCTTGGACTACAACGTGCAGAAATCCTGGTCAGCGCAGCTAGTGGTGATGTCCCCTGGGAGGTTTAGCCCAAGAACATCTGGGATTGCAAGGTTAGGAGAACCATTGATCTAGAATGTCTTTGCCACAGGTAGAGGAGCTCCTTCCCTTATCAATAGATTACATTCAAATGATTCTTGAACGCGCTGTGGGGGATTATTGCTTTCCCCCTCTTATCCTGGAGCCCCTAAACCAGTCCTTTGGACAGGAAACAAAGTACTAACAGGAAATCATATCTGTCCTTCAGGCAAGCTTTCAGCCTCTTCCTTGGCTTAGGCAATACAATGTCTTGAACTAGCTCTTGTTAATGGCACATCCTCCAGAAAGAGCATCAAATAAAGAGAGCTCCACTCACAGGAATTCTTGCATCCCAGCCATATAATGAACAAGCTGCTTGTGAGGCCCTGATCATAAGTTGACTTTTCTCAGTAGCCCATAAATGCACAGAATGCCCACAAATGACTAGAGTTTTGATTACTCATCAGCAACCAAGAAATGGCACCACTGGTACAAAGATGTTTTCATCAAAGAGGATCCAGATGTATGCCTTCTTTCCCATGTGCTACGTTTGTGGCTGATGGCCTCAGTGTTCACCAAGGACCAAACAGTCTCTAATTGCTGCCTGAAGATGCCTGTGCAAAGGACTCCTCCTCTGCTCCCAGGAGAGATGTTCAGTTTAACCTTGTTGTTCAGGAACCGAGACACACAGGGAGAAAACACCCTGAAATCTGTATTTTTCTTATTGACAGTTGTTCAAGCTGATGCCGCATGAAATTTTTACTGAAGATGCCCTGAAAGGGAATTTGGGGGATTTTGCTGGAGAAACGTATCTCAGAAATCTGGAGGGAAGTGAAAAGCATTTGATTAAGATTAAGCAAGCAAGCAAACAAAACCCTCAGGTATGTCCCTCTTTCCACATGCCTAGATAACCACTTAGTTTAAAGTGAATGTAACAATTCTAAATAGCTATTTAGAATTTCAGCAGCACCTGAAAAAGTTTCTGTCAGATAAGCAATTTTTTTTCCAGGAAGATTTAATTCAACTGTAATTGGAACTAACATGTTAACCATATTAAAGGGGCTTTATCTTATTTGGACTTTCTTCTCACTTTCTTTACCTTCCATCAAGATTTTCTTTTTATTGAGAAACTATGGAGAGTTTTACATTACATTTGTATTACGACTCTGACATTAGGATTTACATTTAAGAAGACCATGCCTTCTTTGACCTTGCAATATATAACTCCTGCAATTTTTCAACTTCCAGCATTACCTTTATTTCATGTACTATGAGACAACTCCCTTCTACTTGCAAAGGGAAGAACACAGCAGAGTTCAGCAGATGTGAATTTTCTGTTACTTCTTTCTTCCACATGTTCCATCTCTTCTGCCTCCTAGAAACTCTGCTCCAAGGATTAGAGGCCATCCAAAGTGTATATGAGATGTGTTGGGTCTGCAGGGTAAAAAGTATAGCAAAATATGGGTGAGTTTTCTTGATAATCTGTGCTACAGCATTCAGAAGGGCCAACACGTCTCTCAAGAGCAGACTCAACTGGAGGCCAATCTGAGAAAAAGATGGTCCAGAAGGCATGGACAACAAAGCCAGTGTACCAAGACAGAAAATAATACCCCAATGAAAAAGGACACACACAGGCCATATTTGTTACTGGATATGTTTTAGCCTCAAGGGTAGAGATACCTGGAGCTTTCTTCAGTTGTACCTTTCTGGTCTTTTGCTTTTGGTTCTGTGAAGTAACCTTGGCTATTCCTCATATCACCTTTCCAAGATGGCTGACTCTTTATGGCCAGCTTGATCAGTCACTTTTGTAACACCATTCTCAGCTGTCTAAGGACTGGCTCTCTCTTGATATTCCAGTACCTATCTATCAGGCCTCTTTCACCTCTTTTCTTTTTTCTGAGGGCCTTGGTTGCAATTTTAAAAAGAGACATGGGTTCTCCTCCCAACTTTTCCTCATGTCACCATTGCTCTTTCTTGTCTTTAGCTGTTTACACTAGTTTGTGAAGCTGTACTGTGGATTATGTTAGCAGACCCATTAAAACTGTGCTTTGTTACAAACCAAGATCTGTTGTTCTCTGAGTCGAAGTATTACATTTCCAATAATACGTTTTAATTGGATTTCAGCAACCTCCTTTTTAGGCTTCAGTCTCAGCTTTATTAGGTTTAATTACAAATCCATACCAATTTATTATGTGGGTCCATTTTGATTTTTTTTCCTAATGACAATTATGATTTTATTCAAAGGAAGAAAATAGATTAAGGAGAAATAACAGGAGACAGGCTTATTGTGTGGGTTGATTAATTGAACTTCATTTTCATGCAGGTTTGTGATAAATGGCTACATGCTGGAAAACAGTATGTTAGATCAGAATATGTGCATTCATTTCCACATGTATACACTAAATGCAAGCCACAGCTATAAGGGTTCAGCGGTGGATGAATGCAATCAGCCTCAACAATCTAATATTTTGGTCTTTATCTCAGCAAACTACTGTTCTGTTTGCCTTACACTCTACTGGAATGGTCCATCCTCAAAACCTGACAGGAGCCAAGACAAATAGTTGCTCTGGATGTTTTTGAATGGCACTAACAAGTCGTGAATCTACAGTGATTAGTAATTATTGCAGGCAAGTGAATGCTTTTAAAAAAAGAATCAAGCAGCAGCAGCAAATGTAATACATTAATCCATGTTCTTGATTCTTCTGTTTTCATGGCTGTCTTTTAATTATGTGTGATCATATACTAATGTATTGTCAAAGAGGTTGTAGTACATTTTGCAAAAATTATGAAGGCTCAGTAACTGTGGATGTTAGGTACACAATTCCAGTCCATTAAAGTCAACTCAAGTCGTAATATGGACTTCACTGGGTTGTACATGCCTCTTTCTTTGCAGAAATTAAGGGAGATTATCTTTCCTACAAGACAACTTATGGTTTCTTTACTAAGTAAACACCTCTGAGCCTTTTCCTCTTTTCCTGCTGCCCACCCATAATTTAGATCACAACAGCAGTGGTGATTTTAAATGATTTAATAAGCTAATGTATTTAAATTATTTATTTATTTAAAAACATAATATTTGTAGCTTAATCTGTTTTAGCAGCTTTCATCCTTTTAATGTGGTCTTATAGCTGTTGTTAGATATTGCCAAAGATACAGAAATAGATAGTAACAACAGTAAATAATGGGGGTGATTAGAGGTAAGGGTATTAATATTTGTATACAAATACAAATACCCCCACACAGCTGGACATCACAAGGGTCCTGCCCCCTGGGCCAGGACTGGCCACTCACACATCTGCTGCCACCACCGGCTCTGCTCACCCTTCCAATTGCTCTGTTGCTCCTGATCAACTATCCATTCCTGGCAGAAGGAGGGAAGATGAACCTCCCTGCCAGGCTGATGAGTGGATAGCTGACCGTGAGCTCTGGAGCAACTGGAAGGGAGAGTGGAGCAGGTGGCGGCAGCAGATGCATGAGTGGACGGTCATCCAGCTGTGTGGGGTATTCATATTCGAACACAAATACCCCCATCTCTAGTGGTGATAATAGCAACATTGGAATATAACTGCATGATATCCCAGGTGCTATAAGTTTAATACCCTTCTGTCTTTGTTCTGTTTATAAACGGCAATAAGCATTTTTCTCCACTGTGGCCCCAATAAAAATAATAATGACCAACCTTCCTTATTTATTATTATTATTATTTGAAACTTAGAGGAGTGTAAATATTGTGAAGATTCATCACCATTGTGTCAAACAAAAGCTTTTAGGAACTCGGCAAATTCCTCAGCACTAATTAATTTTTTAGGACCTGTGATCAGGATGGAAAAAATAAAACAAACGTCAGAAATCATCTGCCCTACTTCACAGTGACAGGCTTTGTTTTTAACAGGCTGTGTGTATCTGTGCAAGCAGCAAAAATATGTCACATACCTGAATGTTTATGGGAGAAACTGACTAGAAGAAAGCAGTCAGGCATAAGTGGATGTATCTTAGAGCAAGCCAGCCTCCTGAATCTAACAGGATCAGTCAGGAGGTGCCTCTGTGGCTATGTGCTGGTGAGCTACTTGGTGCTATGGGGTATGGACGTAGGAAGCCATCTTGTCCTACACTCCAGCATGAATCTACCTATTGAGTAGTGTACCTAGGGCCAAAGATCAGGATCCTGCTGCTCTGGAAGAAGTGATGAATAACCCTCCAGAGATGCCTTGCATCCCCCCGCCCCAAGTTATTAAAAGTGCTTCACAATCAGGGATCAATGGATCAAGAATGTTCCCAGTTGCTGGCGCTGCTTGGTATTTATTGAAATTAAAAACAATAAACTTTTTCTATAGCTAAATGCTGCTTTATCTCCAAGTAGATGTGTTTAGAAGCATGGCAAATGAAATAACAACTCAATTATATTACTGTGCTCTTGGTAGTGTTAGAAGTTAAGTGAGGTATTATGGCATAGGAGTGAGATCATAAAGTAAGACCATTACATTCTGGTTCTACTATGACAAAGCTGCTGCTTTGGATCCACCCTTCCCAACAGTATTGATTAGATCTCACCAGCTACATGTTCCCAGATTAGGCCTGTGGCTTTGCATGGGCCCGCAGCCTTGCTATTGTCTCCTCAGGCCCTTCCCTCCATTCTTCCCCCATATTAGGTAGATTTACAGCTCAGATCACAAACTGTAGTGGATTGCCACATCTGGGGATCAGCTTTGATTCACCAGAGTCGTAATTAGCAATTTGGGACTTAGAGCAAGCAGCACAAAATGCACCACCAATCAACTGGTGGCCTGGTCTACTGCCCCAGGAAAACACAGTAGTTGTCTTCAGGGTAGATGTTCACCAAGTCTTTCTGTGTCCACTTGCAGAGAGACTTGTGGAACATCTGCAAATCTGTCACTCACATATATACACTTCTGAATTTGTTTTTGTAGCCTTAGAGTGCTTCTAATCCCTCATGGAAGAGGGGAGATATTGTTAAGATCTTCAGTGCTGTAATTATTTCTTGAATTATATTCATGTCATGATTTTCAGTTACTGCTCCTCAAAGCCTCCAGAAATTATGAATCAAATAAGTGGCAGACCCACCCAGATAGCTTAACACTAAAATGTATGTTTCAATAATGGAAGTGGACTTCCAGTCACTTATACTCTTGCTTTCAGTTTTCTGACTATTTTGTTGATTCTCTGCAGAAGCCATAGGCAAGAAAATTGGCCCTTGAAGCCATCAAAGTTACTGGCCCTTCTTTAATGCATGAGCTTAGAGTGAATCCTGAATAGTCTAAGGTGAACTCAGAAAAGTCAAGAAACCTCTTAGCACATCTGAAAGGACATATTGTGTGTTAACACTTGCTGGAAACCACATTAAAGACCAAGGTAGAACTTTGAGAAGGACAGTGGTAGAACAGAAGAGATGTGTCACAGATTTTTTGTGATAATTGAAGAAAAAAGCTATAGTAATTACCATCTTATTTGTCAGCTTTCTGAACTGACCAATCCCACATAATTAATATCTATCAGTGACCGCAAAAGAAGAAGAAGAAGAAAAAATCAGGAAAATGATTTTGCATTTGTAAAGGCAATTGCTGAAAAACCACATACATTTGTAACTAAGAACAGTCTGTTGTTATGGCAATACCTAATTGTCTTTTCTTATCACTGGATATGTGTGTATTGATTTTAGGTTGGAAAACAGGTCCATAAAAGCATAGGGATTTGGTAAAATTGTTACAGATGCACAGAAATTGTTATGGATTTAGGAAATTGTTTTGACCTGTCACCTGTCATCAAATAACAATAAAACTGCTACTTTTTTTCAGGTGAATGCTCAAACATCTTTTGATCAATATTAACATATCCCTCTCATTTCATCCATCAATCGTGTTCTAGCAGTAATAATTTTGAGGATCCTTCAGGCTAAAACTAATGTTAGTATGATTTAGAGTACACCCACTGAAATGAGTGAGACGAGTTAGTCACAACTGATCCTATGGATTACAATGGACCTTCTTTTGGCAGGACTAAGTGGTTTAAACTCTTAATGTTTGGAATTGCTAGCCTCTTCAGCAGTTGCAACCAGGTCTATGGAAGGCCTTGCAGGTGAACTGTAGTTGATCCTATCCTTCGCATTTTTGCTAACTGCAACTGAAAACCATTTTATTTCTGTAGTTGTTTGTTGCATCTGGCCATATTTGTTTTTTTTTTTAATCTTCTGGTTTTAACTGCTTCTTTGATAGATCTATCATTTTAAAGATGAAATTGTAATTGCTCTATGTTGTGAGACACTTGAGTTGTTTTCATTGACATTAAAATGACCAAAATCCAATTAAGTATTTATACCAGTGTAAACTTAATAGCCCCCTTCACGGATTGCTGCCTTGTCATGGTGAAGGGGCTTGAGTAACTCAGGGAAGCTATGAGCTATGCCGTGCAGGGACACCCAAGACGGAGAGGTCATAGTGGAGAGTTCCAACTAAATGCAATCCACCTGGAGTAGGAATTGGCAAGCCACTCCAGTATCTTTGCCAAGAATGCCCCATGATCAGAAACAAAAGGCTAAAAGATATGATGCTAGAAGATGGGCCCCTCAGATTGGAAGGCGTCCAACATGTTACTGAGGAAGAGTGGAGGACAAGTACAAGTAGCTCCAGAGCTAATGAAGTGGTTGGGCCAAAGCTGAAAGGACGCTCAGCGGTGGACGTGCCTGGAAGTGAAAGGAAAGTCCGATGCTGCAAAGAAAAATACTGCATAGGAACCTGGAATGTAAGATCTATGAACGTTGGGAAGCTGGAGGTGGTCAAACAGGAGATGGCAAGAATAAACATTGACATCCTAGGCATCAGTGAACTAAAATGGACAGGAATGGGCGTATTCAATACAGATGATTATCATATCTACTATTGTGGGCAAGAATCCCGTAGAAGGAAAACTCAACAGTGGCCAGAGGACTGGAAAAGATCACTTTACATCCCAATCCCTAAGAAGGGCAGTACCAAAGAATGCTCCAACTACCGTACAATTGCACTCATTTCACACGCTAGCAAGGTTATGCTCAAAATCCTCCAAGGTAGGCCTCAGCAATATGTGGACCGAGAACTCCCAGAAGTACAAGCTGGATTCCGAAGGGGCAGAGGAACTCGAGAGCAAATTGCAAACATGCGCTGGATTATAGAGAAAGCCAGAGAGTTCCAGAAAAACATCTACTTCTGCTTCATTGACTATGCAAAAGCCTTTGACTGTTTGGACCACAGCAAACTATGGCAAGTCCTTAAAGAAATGGGAGTGCCTGACCACCTATCTATTTCCTGAGAAACCTATACGTGGGACAGGAAGCAACAGTTAGAACTGGATATGGAACAACTGATTGGTTCAAAATTGGGAAAGGAGTATGACAAGGCTGTATATTGTCTCCCTGCTTATTTAACTTATATGCAGAATACATCATGCGAAAGGCTGGACTGGAGGAATCTAAAGAATTAAGATTGCTGGAAGAAATATCAACAACTTCTGATATACAGATAATACCACTCTGATGGCAGAAAGTGAGGAGGAATTAAGGAACCTTGTAATGAGGGTGAAAGAGGAGAGTGCAAAAAACGGTCTGAAGCTCAACATCAAAAAAAAGCTAAGATAATGTGTGGGGAAATCCCCAGGGAACCCTGCTTGGAAGCCAGCCAAGCAGCAGTTGCATGAAAACCAGGCAGAGATCTCTGATAAATGAAGACAGACTACAATCTTTAGTTATGATGCATGTCACCAGTGAAGAAGATGTCTGCCTGTAAAATGTCTCTAAAATGTCTCTAAAATGTCTACCAAAATGTCTACCTTCTTCTCCGGAGGCATGTCTTTTTTTATTAAGTACTATCACTTACATAAAGAGAAGATTTAGCCAAAGAGGGTCGAGAAACTTATCTTTTCTACACATTCCACACATGCGCAGAGAGAGAATCATAGAACATTGCATCTTTATACTACAATAGCTTGATTATGCTAAACACCAGTGATGTATCCCTTAATAGCCACAAGATGGAACTTTAGACTAAAACTTCCCACATTCCCTCCGTTTTTATTTCATTTTGGATGAGCAAGTTACTGCCAGTAAGACTCCTGATGGTTTCTGAGTCCATGGAAGCTCTTCATTGATGGAGGGCAACAGCCATGTCATCTCAACCTGTATATCGTGCATCAGCCTCACCATAAAAATCACCTACTCTAGAAAGGAACACATGATATTAGAATTGATACAATTGCTTAGCAGATAAAGACATTGATTGTACAGATGTTTGATATCACTTAGTGAAAACAGTAATCAATGAAGGAATACATTGATTAAAACAAGCATAAGGCAAATACAAATTATCAGTAAAATAATACCATGCATTAGTAGTATGCAAAGCTATCCCATAGGGAAGTGTTAATATTATTGGTAATAATGGTATCACTCAAATCAACTAATATATGCTCAATTGAAAGCTGCAAATTATGGAAGCAAATAATACTTTGAGTATCTATTACAATAAAACATAGTATAAGTATGTGCAAGCAATTAGCGATGCTTTAACTGAAAGCTGCTTTAACTGGTCTATTTCACTCTGCAGAGCTACCATGATTCTTGTAGTAGCATTAACTGTTTTTCTTCCAGGCGACAAGTCAGACCCAAAATGTTATGCCTGTTCTTGTGCAAGAATGCCTGGACATTACCTTAATGTGAGTGCACCTGTAATAAGATTTGGGTGCCCACTATATTTCCATCCCAATGTGGAATGTTCTAGGCCATTGGGATTAAGGGAGGCATTCTTTTAAAACGTTGTCCAGAGCAAGTGAAACCTGGAACCTTGGCATTCCAGTTCCCTGCATGAATACAACAGAAACACAAAGCTCAGATGTGGTGCGTAGGAGGAACAGCATGGAAAAGAAGTTCAGATTGACCATGTTCTGAAATACTTTGCAAAGAGGCAAGAATTAAGGTTGGATCATCAATAAGACCAGGCAGTGAGCTCATGATTCATATAAAAGAGAAACATTCTGTCCATGAACATCAAATATATACTGAGCATGTTGCACCCAAGAATTGCTTTGATTGTCCAGAGCAGAAATACGTGGAACCAAGAACAGTTCAAGCAGTCCTAGGAGTCGGATGGCAGAGATACACACCATCTTGCCAGGATCCAAACAGCGCCTTTGTCCAGTGCGACTGCAGCATCCTTGTCCCCAGGTGATCAAGAGAACTGATCCCTTACCACTCAGGTGGTCAAGGAAGTTGCTCTTCTGCCCTGAAAGGAACTTTAACTTGGGTTGTGAACCCTGTTAATGAGGAAAAAGCAGAAAATTTAAAGTATACAGAACTTTTGCAACAACCATAGGAACAATCTGACCTAGAAACCCCTCTGCCTGAGGTTTGCTTCTGCAAAAGAAATTTAAGGGTTAAGTGTGCTCTTTCCACAATTGCTTGCCCTGTGGAATTAAAAGGAATCTCATGCTTCAGTGAGAGTCTCCATTGAACATAAAATTCTTGAAAGGCAGATGATATATAGACAGGTCCATTGTCCAGTCTTCAGGCCTAGGATGGCCCATTACAGCAATTGTTCCAAATACAATGTTGAATAACTTGTCTTGCAGTCTCTCCATGAAGAGGAGATGCCAAATAAACCCAGAAAATGTATCCACAGTCAAATGTAATTTAGGCAAAAACCTGCACTTGTGTGACATCCACGTGCCAATTACAGTGTATCTTGCCTGAGTCATTGGGATAGAAAACATTGGAAAAACAAGTGGTTAATTGATAAAAAATACAGGAAAGCAGTCACTTGTCTTTTGGAGAATTCAGCATCACCCTGCAGAAAAGAAAAATAGAGTTAATACGTCCCTGACAATTGTGGCAACATCTGGAACGATGCCTTGGCAAAACAAATCTGCAACTGCTTTAACACAGGAGTACAAGTTCAAGGGAATCCATTCAACAATTGTGATCCTATCCTTGTCAGGGGTGTAGAGAACTGCAATTGACAGCCATGGCGTAGCTAAGATTGGACTTGAAATAGGAATGCTCTCAGTAGGCAGGCGAGCTTGCAGTCGAAGTTGCTGAGAGATCAGCTGTAAGAAGCCTTCATCGATGAAGTTACCAGCATAGTAGGTTACCAAATGATTCTCCATTTAGACTGTCCGAACACAATGGCATTCTCTTGGCAGAACGCCCAGAATCGCTAACAAGAAGTCTGGGCATTGCGCCAGGTATGGACCTTGAATTTGTTACTTCTCAGAGGCAGAGAGAACAATACAGACTTTATGTCCTAGCAGGCTGCACTGAATCCGTGGATGAGATTAGAGGTCCCATCACGCTGAGATATTCAGGAAACTGCTAAGCAATGCAAGGTGTGATAGAATTTGTAGTTCTAGAAAGAACATGGAACATAGTGTCCAGGATGTTACAAGTGGCTTGAGAGTAACAATGCTTTCTCCAGACTGGAAGGTGATGGGGGAAGCGCTTTAAGGAGTTGGTTCACCTCCTCCCACCCCATATGCATTTTTCTCTCTTACTGGCCAGGTGGGGGGGCAATCTTTCTCAGCTATGACTGTCCAGCTGAGTAGGATTTTTCACCCAAACCTGAATGTTTGCTATGCGAGTTATCAGTCCTGGCACAACATTCAAGCTGAGACAAACAAAATCAGCGCATGTAAAAACCAGAACAGTGTAGCTTTAGAAACATAGACCCATTGTGGCAGTTCAAAACAGGCCTCCTGTTGGGCTGCCCCCCTTACATTTTCTTCCTCCTCCCCTTCTGATTTCTCACAAGACACATGGCATGCTTGTAAAGCTTCTTTTGTATATCAGCCCGTGACATCACATGAATCCTGCAGATCCCCTATTATTCTCTCTTGGCCTGGGGGCGGCCCTGGGTCCCATTTCCCTGGGTCCCATTTCCCATGTGACCTTGGCTGACTGAGAACTGCGTCCATGAGACGGACTTGAACAGCAGAAGCGAATATACCTTCTCTCATAATAATTGGCTGACGTACAGAACCAACAGCATTAATTTCTGCTTGCTTAGTTGCTAAATCTCGCTGTCCTTGAAGGCAAATGAGTCCTTCTGCTGGTGGAAGGAGACCCCTACTCCAGTCACTAGGGGCCGGCCGTTGGGTGGATGAGGATTCCGGGAGAGTCTGTGTCTGTTTGTCCTTGAGACTGAGTTGCAGTTCACGGACGCCTTGATATGGGAGCAGTTCAGAACTATGAGAAACTGCCACGGCATCTCCCTGTGCCTGTGCTTGTGTTCCCTGAACGCCAGGATAAGCAGTTTCTAAAGCAGCACCCATTGTATCCATTAAAGGACAGTTAGAAATTTTGTTCTCAGTTGCCTGATGAACGGCAGGACTGGGAGACAATGCTGAGGTGTTCCCAGGCTGAGGCTCGGTTGGCTGGGCAGAATGAGATAGAGAGTCCAGCAGTGGAACCGAGGGGGCTGGTGTGAGAGGAAGGGGAGGCAAAATTTGAGGGAGTTGTTTGAACAGATTATTTTCAAATTCTTGATCGAAAAGAATGTTCCGTGGTGGTGCCAAGCCTTGAAGGCAAGTACGCACTTTGCAGCATGTAGAAAGCACTTTTGCTGTAACTCTTGGATATCCCTGTAAACAGCTGCCTATTTTAGACCATTCCTTGAGGTCCAGTGTCCCTTCTTCGGGGATCCAAGGGCATACATCCCGAATAGTATGAACTAAATCTTCCACTTCTGTGTGTGTGGTCGTGTGACCATTCCTTTTTAATAAGAAGTGGAGGTCCTGTACTTCCTGAAGATTAGATACAAAGCTCCCCATGTTGCCCGGAGTCTAGGTGTCTAACTTGACAAATTCAACACTCACCTGGGATCCTTGCAGATGTGTGACGTCTGGAACCCTTGCAGGGTGAGGGCAGTGTGAATTGCCGCGCTGTTGCGTTGCTCAGCTTGTCCCGTGCTTCTTGCCTCACACGGGGCGCCAGATGTGGGGAAATCCCCAGGGAACCCTGCTTGGAAACCAGCCAAGCAGCAGTTGCATGAAAACCAGGGAGAGATCTCTGATAAATGAAGACAGACTACAGTCTTTAGTTATGATGCATGTCACCGGTGAAGAAGATGTCTGCCTGTAAAATGTCTCTAAAATGTCTCTAAAATGTCTCTAAAATGTCTACCAAAATGTCTACCTTCTTCTCCGGAGGCATGTCTTTTTTTATTAAGTACTATCATTTACATAAAGAGAAGATTTAGCCAAAGAGGGTCGAGAAACTTATCTTTTCTACACATTCCACACATGCGCAGAGAGAGAATCATAGAACAATGCATCTTTATACTACAATAGCTTGATTATGCTAAACACCAGTGATGTATCCCTTAATAGCCACAAGATGGAACTTTAGACTAAAACTTCCCACAATCATGACCACTGGTCCCATCACCTCCTGGCAAATATAAGGGGAAGATATGGAGGCAGTGACAGATTTTACTTTCTTGGGCTCCATGATCACTGCAGATGGAGACAGCAGCCCCGAAATTAAAAGACCCCTGCTTCTTGGGAGGAAAGCGATGACAAACCTTGACAGCATCTTAAAAAGCAGAGACATCACCTTGCCAACAAAAGTCCGGATAGTCAAAGCTATGGTTTTTCCTGTAGTGACGTATGGAAGTGAGAGCTGGACCATAAAGAAAGCTGACTCCCGAAGAATTGATGCTTTTGAACTGTGGTGCTGGAGGAGGATCTTGAGAGTCCCCTGGACTGCAAACCTATCAATTCTAAAGGAAATCAACCCTGAGTGCTCATTGGAAGGACAGATCCTGAAGCTGAGACTCCAATATTTGGGCCATCTCATGAGAAGAGAAGAACCCTTGGAAAAGACCTTGATGTTAGGAAAGTGTGAAGGCAAGAGGAGAAGAGGACGACAGAGGATGAGATGGTTGGACAGTGTCATCGAAGCAACCAATATGAATTTGACACAACTCCGGGAGGCAGTGGAAGATAGGAGGGCCTGGCGTGCTCTGGTCCATGGGGTCACGAAGAATCGGACTCGACTGAACGACTAAACGACGACGAAACTTGATAGCATAATTTGAAATGTGTTGAAGAGTCCCTAATTAACAAGTGCCCATCAGAATACCAAGTCACCCAACTGATGCATGTCTAGCAGTTCAACCTGGGACTCGTTATTTGCCTCTCCAGGTTATACCATTGTACTTGTTCAGGTATGACTATTCAGTTGGAACCTGGATGGAATTTATATATCACCTACCAAAATCAATGTTTCCAGATGGCATACAATAATAAGATTGTCATTTTAACACAATGCAGTATAATCTGTCACCACAAGTTAATTTTTTTTAAAAAAAAAAAAAAGTTAAGTCCCATCAACTTGGAACTGACTTATAGTGATGCTAGTAGGGCTGTCACGTTGAGATATATACCCATTCCAGTCATTTCCAAATGTCTTGAATCCGAATACATTGCACTATCCAGTACAACTCACTGGTGTCTTTACAAACAATAAAGGTGTTATAAATCAGAAAATTTTGAGCTAAATAAATTGCAACAGACAGAGCACAAATTTTAGTTCTGATGAAGCAGGAAGGGGCACATATTTTGTACCAGAAGGGTAAATTAGAAATGTTTAAAACAAAAAACAGCAAACTTATCTACCAGGGAAGAACCATTTCAGATTCCAGGGCAATTCAACAGGCGTGAAGGTTAAATGCCACTACCACCTGTTTGAATTTTATCTGTGAGTAGTCTGAATTTCTCAGCACTTGAACCTTCTATCAATCTTCCTCAAGAGAAGCAGAAATAAATAAATATGAAGTTTAGATACAGACTGAGATTTTGGCATGAAATTAGGTAGACAGCTAAGTTTATCAGCTTTCATCATTCTCAGCAGCACTGAGATGGAAAGTTCCAGTGGTTTTTTCAGCTTGCATTGCAAGAAGGCTGTTTCAAACACATTATCTGCCTTCAATGTATTGCTCATTGCTAATCAGTTTATGCTGGGCAAGGATTAAAATCTATTCCCTTTTGAGGATAGATCCTCTGAGAAACAATAGTCTTCTGCTTTAGATTTCTATATTACTCAGGAAAAATACATCTGAATGATTAAGACCTATGCAATTCCATTCCATTTTTGTGTATACATACATGTTGCTTTTTCTATGGGTTCTGTCACCATCCATATCTTTGATATGTTAAAAGAGATGCTGTATTTTTTTTACATGTTGTGGAGGCTTGAGACTAAGATAATAATTGTGAGCTTATGCAAAATGGCTTCATCTCGCAGGCATTCTATTAAATGATTTACAGAGCAGCCCTACTGTTGGCTACCTAGAAGGAAATTACATGGAATTCAATGGGGCTTACTCCAGGATAAGTGATCATCAACTTGGAAGTTTCATCATATGCTAAACATGCACTGATAATGTTGATAAAAAGTTGCTGTGTAATAGGGACTGAAGTTTTTAGATGAGGAAACAAAGCATTAGTTATTCTGATTTCGTTGCTGCTGTAGGTGATACCATTAATCTTATTGGTAAAATCTACAGTATGTTATCAACTGACAATGGGGTGCAAGATGAGAGGGCAAGACAGAACAGAATGGGCAAAGTTCAAGATTTTGTTTTGTATGCCTCTCATTCTGTATTGGAGTTCAATATAGGGAGCAGGACATAGAAAAACAATGCTTGAAAATAGTTAGCAGGGAGAAAAGGCTGGGTCCATCTGAATCAACTATCTGGAATACTGAGAAGATATTTGATACATTGGTGTCAACTTGGTGCAATAAAATCTATGGCACAAGGTGTTCATTTTTAGTTTTAGTTTCAGATAATTTTCATCTTTTAGAAGCTGACACGAAAGCTTCTTTACATGCAGCCTAAAATACAAGAAAATGGCAGTATGTCTCTTTCAGTGTGAGGTGAGCAAAGACTGAGCCTGAAGCAGAAGAAACTCCATCTGCCATAAAACAATAAGGTTTTTTTCCCTATGTTTAACGGTTGGAAATCAAGCCAATGATGCAGAAACAGTCATATTGTCCAACACCTCTGGTGTTCTCATACAATTTGAAAGGCAATTGGCCCTTGGTTTCTGCAATTCTCCGAGTAAGTGGTGTTCTGATCAAAAGATGTCTAGAGAAGAGGATCCGTTTTGGGAAATTGTGTACACAAAGGCATGTATAAGGGAAATGTGTTTACTAGCACTGTGTGGTATATGTTAAAATAAACAGAGTACAAAAATTTGGCTATTTGGAAAAAAGGTATACAAATGTGCAAACTGATGCAGAAACAGGATGTAATAAACCTTTGTTTCCAAAAGTTCAAATACTGTAGTAAGCTAAATCAACAGATATGACCATCTGTGTATTAATCAAAGTCCACAGAAATCCATAATAACAAAGGGTAATGTGGCTGTGCAGGAAGGAGGCCAAACCCAAACATGAAATGGTCCTTCCTTACATTGCGAGGATAAGTGAGGAAAACTGTATTATGCTGCCTCGTGATTTGTCCACGGGAGCTGAGCAAAATACTGCTATTAATTGTCGCTTATTTCACACAATGGGAAGGGTATTGTTGAATGGTCCTGGGCTAAAATTCTATACCTATCTCATTGAAACAGACTTTGTATTTGATTATTTCCCCAACTAATTATGAAAATCAATTTGTAAAATACTGCAAAAGATAAAGATTTCAACTCTGCTGGTGAAAACAACACCTAGTCAATGTGAGCTGGAACCAGCTGATTATTTTCTCTGAAGATACTAGAGATACAACTAATGGCTTAATCTGATTGCAACAAGAACTTCATCCACAACATTCCCTTTCAACTGTTCTTTCAATATATTTATAAACCATCTGTTGTGGGTTGCTTTTTCCCCCAAAGGTGCTCATTCTGAGCAACACAGGGGGGGTGGAGAAAGCTTATTAAGCTGTCCCCCTTTTCAAATTGGTTTTTGTAAAGGGGGAAAAAAGACCCACAGACAACACAATCACCTATTAAACACTTATTATTACAATCAAATGGGATTACGCTGTGAACGGTCGGAGTCCTATTGGATTTTTGATGACAGCTACATGCCAGCCCAGTAGTATAGATGCTAACTCCCAGCTTGACGGAGCAGGCAAGTGGACATCTTCCTACGGAGCCTGTC
The DNA here is from genome assembly GCF_051106095.1 of Pogona vitticeps. Classification (NCBI taxonomy): domain Eukaryota; kingdom Metazoa; phylum Chordata; class Lepidosauria; order Squamata; family Agamidae; genus Pogona; species Pogona vitticeps. Next base: position 107,337,756 of record NC_135784.1, read on the forward strand.
AAACATAACTTAGTGCAAACAGTGGGAGAGGAATAAACAGGAAAATTGCGTGGATCTCAGGAGAGAACCAACATTGTCAACAAGTTCATCTCTGATGGAGCATGTTCAAATCCTAATATTGCCAGTAATTGCAGAACCTATGAAAACACAGCAGCTGACGAGGACACTGCACTTCTGGAGCTCAACAGTCGCTCTGACAAGACTGCTTCTCATTTAACTAGGAAATACAAGTTGTAATTAGTAAATAATTTCCCCTCCCATTTGCAAACGGCCACACTTCATCTTAATTCTGTGGCCTCAGACTGCAAAAGTTGCTTTTGGGGACGTCTACTTTGTCTATGACCATGCTGCTTGGGGGAATTCTGGGAGCTGTAGTTCTGAATAGTGTTTTTCTAAGCTTTGCTGGTTTCTCATACAGTTTCCCATGTTTGCAATCAATAGTGACAAATGTAAGGACTTCAGAGTATTGTGTGACTGCTATATTCACACAGCATTATAATTATCAGTGCAGTCCAATGCACAATTAACCAAAAGAAAATCCCACTGAGTTTAGTGGCATTTCAAAAAGTCGGCATATAGAGTTCTGTATAGATGGATTTGGGTGTGGGTAGTGCTGTGTCCAGCCCTGATGATGGTGGGACATTCAAGGTCATGAGCACAGGTACAGGGTTTCCTGAAGCCAGTTGGGGGCAGATCCAGCAATGGCTATAAATCTCATACTACTTTTCGCAGTAGCCATCCATCTCAGTGTTTATACAAAGACAGGTGGAATTAAGTGGGAAGAATGTTGAGCTCAGGCAGCCTAGCAGCAGGCTCTCCTGTATATTATTTCATCTTCCTTAGTGTAGGAAGAACCCAGGAAAGTGATGGATCATAGCTTGGGTTGAGGGGGATCACCAGGATCTAGGTGACATGGTGTGGGTCTAGGTGGCACTAATGTGATGTGGGTCATCTGGAGGATACTATATTGAGGCAGGCTACTGTATGGAAACCCTGCTTGTCTAGGGCCAATGCAGGGCTGGCAATGGAATTCTTGGATCTATAGTTCGAAACAGAAGTGTTGCCGCATCTCTGCTTCTCAGACTTTTCAGAACCAAACAATTGCGCCTGAACAGATTTCTGAAAGCAAGTGCTTGTTGCCTTCTGCTGACCCCAAAGAGCACATAAACAAAGGGACAAGGCAGTGAGCATAGGGAACAAGGAAGAATGGGGAAAAATGACTTGGGCACAGAGATCTCAGCAAGAGCAAATGAGATAAGCAAATAGGGAGATAGATGGCTGTGGTGATGATAATTCAGGCAGTGGAGGAACTGTGGCCATCACTATGCAGTACAGAATATGAAATTGCACAGGACATTTGTACATTTTTTTTATTTAAAGGTGGCTAGATAGCTCAGTGATTCAGGTATCTTGCTGTAGAACCAGAAGTTGGGAGTTTGATTCACCACTGTTCCTCCTACAAGTAGAGGCAGCCTGTGTGGCCTTGGGCAAGCTGCACAGTCCCACGAAGCCCCCAGAAAAGAGAATGATAAAGCTACTTATTAGTACTCTGTACCTGGGAAACCCTGGAAAGGATTGCCATAAGTTAGAACTGATTTGATGGCACATGATGACGATAATGATGATTTAATGGTAAATTTTAGCTCTGGACAGGGCTTATTGTATTATATTGCATCTTTGTATTTATTTTAGTCTATGATTTTATTGTACATTGTGAACCACCAAAAGATTGGCAACACTAATGGGACAATATAGAAATGGGAAAAGATTAATAAATAAAAATCTTTGGCACTCCAGATGTTTTGGACTACAATTTCCACAATCCTTTATCATTGGCGATACAGCTTGTGAATTTTAGGAGTTGTAGTTTTAAAACATCTAGAGAGCTAAAGACTCACCATCCCAAGTAGGTTTGATCATCTTGGGTTCTTATCTTCTTACTTTTTTATTCTGTGTCATGGGCACAAGCATTTAAAGAAAGTAGAAAAAGCAATACAACTTCAAGAAGTTGCAAAATAGCATGCAATGATGAAATATACCAGCAAAAGAGAAAGAAACTGAACAATTTGGAGAGACAGTGCTTTTCAATTCTATATACAAAAGGAAGGGATGGGAACGAGCTGTCATTCTTTCCAGGTTTAATATGGAAAATTAAGTGCTGAAGCAGGCATTTGATTCAGATTAAGATCAAGACAAATGGAAAAAGAATGGATTAAAAACAAGGTTCTGAATCCTGGAATAATACTTAGAATCAGTATTGGAACATTACAATCATATCAGTTTTGTGGGTGAGGGGGACTAAACAAGATCAGATTTTTTAAAAAAAGAAACACGGATCTGGGTTGTGAAATGCAGGGTGGGGGGAAGCAAAGGCTGACAGAGATGTAAACTTGCGAGGAAGGAGATTTGGGGAGTTATTGTAAAATAATTCATAAAGCTTTTCCTCCAAAGTGCAGCTGCAGCAGAAAGTCAGAGAGGGAGGGAGTCTGGGTTTTATTGCTACAAGAAATATCATATCAATCAAGTAAGAATGTATTTTGCACTGTAAGGCATTGCTTAGATCTTAGTTGAAGCAGTTCATTTCGTATTGGATTCTGGTTTAATAATGACACAATTATTCCTCATATGGTACAGTGCAAACATAGAACAAATGTCAAGGCTTTAAATCTCCAAAGAAGCTGCATGTATTCATATGAGGAAATAATATCAAGAAAGAAAGGATGAAGTCAAAGTACTATATTGTGTCCAAGGAATCCTTCTTATAATTAACCATTATAAAATTATGTTAAACATTCTTAGCACAGAAGCGATCCCTAGATGCAAAGTTTCAGGACTATCCTAAAGATTATGAATCAGAAATTTGGCTGATTGGTTTCAATGCAAATGTTCTTCTTATTCTGTGCCATTTGCTAACATACTAATTTGCTAGCAAACCTCTCCCAAGCTTTCTGGGCCCTCTGGTTTATTTGGATTTTTGAGGAAGCATTGTAGGTAGGCTCCATAACCAAATAACTGCAACATTTTTAATTGCAACAAAATACCCACGTCATATACAGACTATCATACTACAAACGATAATGTCAGCTGTTGCCAGAAACATGACAAAATGTGAATTGCAGTATTCCTCTGCAATGTTACTTTTTGAACACAGACAACACAACTTTGTCTGAACGACCAAGGAGGCTTCCAGAAAAGGCTTTTATCCTGCAACTACCCGGAATCAAACACAACTTTTATAGCGCATTTAAATTATATATTCTTCTACTGCAAACTCTCCTGTGCTCCCCACTGCTTCTTCCATCTTTTTCCCCTCAGGAGAAGACAAAGAAGTTAGAGAAGAAAAATGTGATCCATGCATTATGCCTTTTGGTAGATCGTGCTAGAAACATTCTAAGAATTTCTGCCAGAGTGCTTTTTTGGGTATGCTTTTTTGTAAAGAGAGACATCTGTGATTTCTGAATAGAAACTAATATAGTGTTTTGATCTTTTTTTTCACTTTGGATTCAGCAGTCTTGAAAAAAAGGAGGAATTGTCTGCCTCCCAAGATTTGATGCCAGGAGAATCTCACCTGGCAACACCTGCTAGACTTACTAACCGTTGTGGAGAAATAAAACACACAAAACGCACAGAGCTAAAATGCATACAAATAAAACACACACACACACAATTACAGTCTAGTCAGTGGGGAAATGTAGCTGTTGGGTGAAATGCCTAAATAAATTTATTTGTTTGTTTTATTTATTTATAGCCTTACTCCCAACAAATAAATGCAGACATTAGGTCTATTCTTCTGTCTCTCTTTATATCAGAGTATTGCATAATTTAAAATTATGGATGTATATGAAATACAGGTAAAATTAAAAACAAATTAAGGTGTTAAGATAACTTGACCATTTTTGACCAGAAGCAGGCTACTTCAATAGCCATATCTTCGCCATTTGCTGGATCTTCTTTTGTACTCATGATGGGACATAAATTACATTCAAATAAATGCTACATTGATTGAATTTCTCTACAATTGCCAAAAATTTGTCCTGGATACAAGCAGCCATGTTTCACTTGATTTGGTGCTAATCATCCTCTGTGAATTTCTTAGACACAAAGGACGTCACATTTTAGTTTTGTGGCAAAGGGAGGCTAAGAGTTCCTCTTTAGATGAAGAGATGCCCTCTATATTAACGGAGATTGTTGTCACTTAAGTTAAATGTGTAAATAAACACAGAAACATGAGAAAAACACACAAAAATATGTTAAAATATTCACCGTGGGAAGGATAAGATAAAATATTTTGACCTGATGCAAAAAAGAGGAATGGGGAGAACATGCTGGTAGGATTCCAAGGATCCAGAATAAATAAAAATAGAACAATAAAACAGAAACTGAAAGATTTTGATATCCCTGTTTGTGATTTGGGTTGGGCAGCCTGAGTGGAAAAATCTTCTAGATTGAGAGACCCACCACCTTCTTTTCCAGCAGCTTCACTTTATTGTTCCACTGAAGTAAAGGGCAGCTGTGTGGTCATAACAAAATAAAATCCAAATTATAAAAGGGGTGATACCTTTATAGACCACTTTAAAAAATAATCACAAAAAGCTTTTGTGGATTAAACAACACTTCATCTGGACTGTGCCAGTGTGAAGAACTTAAACTCCAAAACTTAAAGTCCAAAAGTACATGACAATATGGGTGTTTGGGGGGGGGGGTTGGTCAGGACAATTGATCTTAGATGTTAAGTCCAGCAGTTTTTGACCGTTCGCCAGGCTTTTCTCTCTTAGATGGAGGTGAGGAGTCTGGTTGATGTTTTATGGTTGCAATTTAGGCAGGCAGTTCTACAAACAAAGAAGCACAGATATGTGTGTGCACACATCTCCCCATTTGGCCTTTGTCTGATTGTTTCTGATTGGCCAGGAGTGGTGAGAATGACACAGAAAACCTGAGTCCTTTATCTGAGAATTGGGGTGATAATTTAGAAAACTCACTAGCTTTAGCCAATTGGGGTCAGATTAAAGCCAAAATTATATTATCTTGTGGTTGCAGTTTTCCTGTGCTAATATTGAGAGTCCAAGGGTCTTCTTGTTAGTAACAGGGGAGGGGGGTTTGTTATCCCTATATTTCCACTGAAGTAAAGGGCAGCTGTGTGCTCATAACAAAATAATATCCAAATGTAAAAAGAGGTGATACCTCTTATAGATGGTGTTGTAACTCTCTCATTGAACACTGCAAACTGCACTAGTCTATTTGAAGAATGTTTCAGATTTAATGCTATGAACAACACTGAACTGGGGGATTAGGGAAAGGAATGGGAGTAGGGTTGAATGTTCATGAGGTCACAGAACACTAAAAAGCAACTGTAGAAATACAGTGGTGCCTCGCACAATGATTGCTTCATACAACAATGAATTCACACAGCGATGGGTTTTTTAGAGGAATTTCCTCCATCGTTTAACGATGTTCTCTATGGGGGAATTTCACTTAATGATGTCCCTTTTTGCTCATTTAAAAGTGTCTTAAAATGTTTGAAACCTGTTTTAAATGGTTGGATTCCATAGTGCACCTTGTGAAACATGTGCAAACTTAATTTGGTTTTGTTCTGAGTCTTCATTAATTTTTGGTGATTTTTTTATTTTCCACATTTAAATCAATTCAATGGACAGTTCAATGCATTCCAATTAGAGAAAATTCAAAAAATCACCAAAAGTTAAGGACGACTCAGAACAACACCAAATTAAGTTTGCATAGGGTTCAGGAGGTGGGCTAACGATTGCAAGCATTTAAAACCTGTTCCAAACATTGTAAGACCCTTAAAAATGAGCGAAAACGGAAGAGCTTCAAAAGCACTGAAGCCGGCTTCAGTGCTTTTGAAGTCCTTTCCGATGTCCCTTTTCGCTCATTTTTAAGTGTCTTACAATGTTTGGAACAGGTTTCAAATGCTTGCAATCGTTAGCCCACCTCCTGAACCCTATGCAAACCTAATTTTGTGTTGTTCTGAGTCGTCCTTAATTTTTGGTGATTTTTTGAATTTTCTCTCATTGGAATGCATTGGACGGAAAGTTCAATGCATTCCAATTAGAGAAAATTCAAAAAATCACCAAAAATTAAGGACGACTCAGAACAACACCAAATTAAGTTTGCATAGGGTTCAGGAGGTGGGCTAACTATTGCAAGCATTTAAAATCTGTTCCAAACATTGTAAGGCACTTTTACAGGAGCAAAAAAGGACTTCGCAAAGCCATTGAAATGTATTGAGTCGGCTTCAATACATTCCAATGGAGGAAACATTGTTTCACTCAACGATGTTTCCTATGGGTTTTTTCACTTAAAGACGGCAATCCGTTCCAATTGGAATGGATTAACCGGTTTTCAATGCATTCCTATGGGAAATGGTGTTTCACAGAACGATGTTTCACACAACGTTGATTTTTTTGGAACCAATTAACATCGTTGTGTGAGGCACCACTGTACTTAGCAAATTAGTTAATTTGTGTTTCATTTATACATTAGTTCTACATTAGTGATCTCTCTCTCTCTCTCTCTCTCTCTCTCTCTCTCTGTCCATCTACTCACAATATCTACCTGTAATACTGACCTCTAGCTTAGGGGATGGAAGCATAGGATCTTGATTTCACTTTTGAAATATCTGGGAGGATCTTGGCTTCTGAAAGACATTAGAATCTAGAAAAGATTCAGTGCAAAGCGCTAGAAATAACAAGTCCACAGGGAGATCCTTCTCAATAGATCTTTGTACATGGCTCTATGGTTCATCAGCAAAATAATCAAATGCTGATACTAACTTTTATTGCTGAAATAAAAAGTGCCCATGTTGCAACATTGCTTGGATATTTGTAGGTAGTAGAAATTAGCTGTAAAGGTAAATATAGGGATGACTCTTTATTGTCATTAACTTCAATGTCCTTCAGTTTTATATGATTACATATGCAACACTCAGAACTCCATGCTGAGGGCTAGTCTACATTCTCAGAAAAGCTTGGGGAGAGTTCGAGTCCCCACTATGCCTTGTATTAGAAAATCCAGCCTATGTGGCCTTGGGCAAACTGTATGGTACCAGAGTGTTCCCAGAAGAAGGGAATGACAAGTCATTTCTGAGTCTTCTCTACCTAGGAAAACTTAGGAGGGGTTGCCATAAGTCAGAATTGACTTGATGGGTATGTACTTGTTCTTTGTTCAACTTAGCTGAAATTATACCTCTTCAGAATACAGCTGGGGAATCAAACAATTCTGCAGTAATCTGCAGAAGACTAGAAGGTCATCAAAGAAGCTTCCAGTCTAGCCTTCCAGTGAAGTGGTACAAATGGGGCTCATAGGGTCATAAGCACAAGGACTGTTAGGTTAGCAAGATTAACAATGCCAGGAAAAACCAAACCAAAACTGCAAGAATAAAGAAGATAAAAACATTGTGGTACCTTAGAGACTGACTGCTGTATTTTAATGTGAGCTTTTGTGGATAAATCCACTTCTTCAGACCTGAGGAAGATGAATGATATAATCTACCACCCATCTGCCACTCTAGCCAAACATCCCTGCTCCCTCTGACCTGCAGTCTCCACAGCCAGCAGCTGGTGGAATGAATGTTCTGCTAAAAATATATTGCTGTGAGCTATTCTTTTAATCATGCCAAGTATTTTGAGGTTGTTTGGTCCTGAACAGGAAATTAAGCCCCACCTGCTTTGCAAGAGACCTGCTGCTGGCAGAAATGTGAACTAGAATGAATTTGCTGATGAAGATCAACATAGCTACCTGCCTTTTTGGAATCTTCCAGATGGGAATGTCATGAGGAAATCACCACCATATAGCACATTCTTTCTGATACAGTATACTGGTTTTCTGTGTGAAGGAAATATGCAGACACAGAACATCTATCCTTAGGAGTCTAATTTCTCTGGAGCTGCACTGGTAACCTCTAGCAATAGGTTAGTGAAACATGATTTTCCTTTTGAAAAGCTACATTTTTTTTGTATGAACTGATCTGACACATCCATTCAGATTCACAGTCTAAGATCTACACTTCAAGTCTTTTCTGGAAAGGGTGGCTAAGGAGACAAGTTGGATCAAAAAGACTGGAATTGCATATTTTCCCCCCATGTCTAGTATAGAAACAAAACTAACCACACTTACTTCAGGCTGAAACAATCTAACTTCAGTATAACTGATAATTTAAATTGAGTGATTAGAGATGACAAGCAGGAGAACTGAACAGTCTGATACTTGTAGAATAATGAAATACAAGACTTAAAATATATAGCTAGATATTTTAGAGTTGCTGCTCAGTTCAGAATTGAAGGAAAGTAATAATACTGTACTTTAAAAAAAGCATCAGTGTCAAGACTTTAGACTACTAGACGTGATTTGAATATTACCATGACTGAATACAGCTTGCTGCTGTGACACTCTGATGTTTTCACTAGTTAAGGATGTTCGTTTTTTGGTCACGGAAAAGAGTTTTGGTTTTGCTCTCAGACAATAAACTCCGAGAGGAAAAAAAAGAGAGGGGGGGGGGGAGAGAAGCTGGGTATCCAGTGGACTTTGGAGGAAAGAACAAGGAAGTTGTGGAGGACTTGAGTGTGTGGTCGGGATGGTAATAAAACAATTTATGTCACAGAGTCTCATGATTACAATGATGATAGATGGAATGGGTTTCAGCATGAGATTTGATTGGATGTGATAATAACGCTCACCATTACATTCTTTTTAAAAGCTTTGCTATAATATCTGCAGAACTGGCAGGCAGATCCACGATGACCTAAATGTGTTGTTACATAAAGGCAAAGAAATGAGTACAAAAGTCTTGAAAATGCAAGCCACCTGGGGAAAGTGAGCCCTACTGATACTAGCTGAATATTGATGACTGGAACAAATGTGATATCTGTAATTAGAGTCCCCACTGCTTCAGCAGTAGCAGAATCGAAAAGCGCCAAAGAACCTCTTTTCTGATCAGAGGTCAATGCAAACAATACTAGAGAAACAGTAATGGTTTAACTGTTTGAATTTGCTTAACTTTCCCATCCCTGGTGGAAAGATACCACTGCTGCTGGATCACATAGTTTAACCTCAGATACAAAACCTGGAAGGAGATACTGAGAAGGAATCCAACTAGAGAGAATTGGAAATAAAACTTAATAGCTGCCAAGAGTGATCTGAATAAGCAGGATTAGTTTCAGTGAGTCAGAAAGTAAAACAGTGCAACAGAGGTGCAGGGGAAGAATCAATATTATTCAAGGCAACCAGCTATATAATAGGGAGCCATGGATAGTTAGCTTTGTGGGCCAGAGAACTACACAGAGAAATTGGCTTTTGAGTTACAGTGGGGTTGTTTTTTTTTTTTTGTCCCCAGTTGTATATTTGAACTGCCCCCAATTCTTCAGTCTAAATTGGATATTTCTGCCATATTTTAGCAAATGTGGCCAGGAGTGGAACTAGGAAATATGAATTGTTTGGGGGAATGGCTATAGATCCACAAGCAGTTGAGTGATCTAAATACTACTTGGGTAGATAACTATGTATGTCTTGTATAATAATCTATTCATATGACATACACAGATCTTCATATTTTGACATATAGGTGCTTCAAAGTAAAGGGCTGAACTGCATTATCCCCTTACCCCGGAATAAAGACGCAAGAGACAACTGTTATGGAATAAACATGGGCCACACTTTATTAAATATTCATAATTATCCTCAATGAAAAAGGGGGATCCTGCCGTAGTGCGGAATCAGGTTCTGCAGAGGGGTCTCAACGGACCCCTAGCAAACTATGGGCGAGTCCCAAGTGCCAAGCTCTTGCAGTGGTGAATACAGCAAGAACCTGGCCGGCACAAATTTGACCACCTCCGGACCTCAAGCCCCCTCCTTCTTGTTGATTGTCGGTCCAGGAGCGGTCCCAGCAGATCTTCTCCCCCAAGCACTGTAATCAATGATCCGCAGCGCTGGGAGATCAGATGAGTTATACATTACCTGTGGTTATGCGGGGGACTCACCAAAATCTGTTTTATCCACACTACCTACCCATGTGAACAAATTGGACCACCTCTCACTATGCCAGCACACCTTGACCAATGTGGGATAGGCGAAAAATCCCCACCTCCATGGCCAGTCAGGATGTGGGTCAAAAAGCGGCCAGTAAAACTCACACTAGTAATCAGGGAGGGGTGGGTTGTCTGAAAGGAAGAGGCCCAAGGTAGGTGGGAAGCTTCTTTAAATATACTACTCCTTCCCCCTTCCTTCTCAGGTTGCTCTTGCGAGACCGCAATGTCTCGCGCTATCCCAAGAATGGGATAATGGCGGCCCATGCTGCCGAAGAGCCTCGTCATTGGACTGGGAATGACATGCAGTTGCTTGCAGAGTGACTGCTTCATAATCTTCCCTGGAACTTATGTCAGAGTGACTGGTCTGTAGTTATAAAGTTCATCCTTTTTGCCATTTTTGAAAGTAGGGACAACTTTAGCTCTCCTGTAATCATCTGGCACTTCACCCATCCTCCATGATTTCAAGAAAATAGTAGAAGTGGTTCTGAAATTTTTTTGGCCAGTGCCTTCAGTCCTCATGAATGCAGTTCACTGGGCCCTGGAGATATGAATTGGTGCAAAGTAATAAGGTGTTCCTTGACTATTTGTTTATCAATCTCAAGTTGCAGTTCTATTGCTTTCACTTGTACTTCACATTTAACTGGAGGTTAATAGACTGTCTTTCAGGAAAAGACTGAGCTGTGGTAGGAACGGAGCACTTTTGCCTTTATTTGTTGTCTCTTATCATTCTCCTGTCTCCACTGAGTAGCTAAGCTACTATTTCTTTTCTCTGTCTTTTGCTACACATGTACCTGAAGAATGATTTTTTTGTTGGTTTTAGCATCTCTTGCTAATCTTAGCTCATTCTTAGTGTTTGCCTTCCTACTGAAATTCTTTGCCAAGAATCTGAGCTCTTGCTTTCTGGCCTGGCCTTCCTTCCAGTTCCTCTATAGGTCTTTCTGATTACATGGTATTCTCCCTCAGACAGTTGCAGGAGAAATGCAGGGAACAACAACAGCCATTCTTAGTGGCCTTCACAGATCTCACAAAGGCCTTTGATTTGGTTAGCAGGGACGGCCTTTTTAAAATACTTCCCAAGATTGCATGTCCATCTCGACTCCTTAACATCATCAGGTACTTTCATGAGGAAAGGAAGGGCACTGTAGTTTTTGATGGTTCAACATCAGAGCCCTTTGACATCCAAAATAGTGTGAAACAGGGCTGTGTCCTCACGCCGACCCTGTTTGGGATCTTTTTTGCTGTCGTGCTGAAGCACGCCTTTGGAACTGCAACAGAAGGTGTCTATCTCCGGACTAGATCAGATGGAAAGCTCTTTAATATCTCTAGATTGAGAGCAAAGACCAAAGTCCAGCTGAAATCCATGCGGGACTTCCTCTTCGCCGATGATGCAACCATTGTTGCCAACTCTGCTGAAGACTTCCAACAACACATGAATCGTTCTAGTAAGGCCTGCCAAGACTTTGGACTAACTATCAGCCTGAAGAAAACACAAGTCATGGGCCAAGGCGTGGACTCACCTCCCTCTATGCAGGAATTGAAGGTTGTCCATGAATTTGTGTACCATGGCTCAACGATCTCTGACACTCTCTCCCTAGATGTTGAGCTGGATAAATGCATTGGCAAAGCAGCTACCATGTTCTCAAGATTCACAAAGAGAGTATGGCTCAATAAGAAGCTGACAGCATAGACCAAGATCCGGGTCTATAGAGCCTATTTCCTGAGCACACTCCTGTACTGCAGTGAGTCCTGGATCTTTCATGCATAGCAGGAGAGAAAGCTGAACACATCCCATATGCTGGGCAAGGGTCTCTTCAAATTGGGAGAGGCCATGATGTATTTTTGGTATCATCTGGCAGGACAAATTTCCAAATAGAGTAGTCCTAGATTGAGCTGGAATTTTTAGCATGTATACATTACTGAAACAGCGATGTCTGCGTTGGCTTGGCCATGTTGTAAGAATGGCTGATGGTTGGATTCCAAAGGATCTCCTGTATGGAGAATTAGTGCAGGGAAATTGCCCCAGAGGGAGACCACAGCTGCGATACAAGGATATCTGCGAGCGGGATCTGAAGGCCTTGGAAATGGATCTCAATAGATGGGAAGCCCTGACATCTGAGCGTTCAGCCTGGAGGCAGGTGGTGCCTCACGGCCTCTCCCAATTTGAAGAGACCTTTGCCCAGCAGGCCAAGGCAAATAGGCAGTAACAAAGGCAGCAAAATCAGGGAGCTAGATGGGGTACAGATTGTATTAGTCCTCAGTGTGGAAGGGATTGTCACTTTCGAATTGGCCTTCTCAGCCACATTAGATGCTGTTCCAAGTCCTCCATGCAGAGCATGATACCACAGTCTCTCGAGACTGAAGGATGCCTATTCATGTTCCTAGGTCTTTTCTGAGCTTTTTGTGAAGCCACATGTGCCTATTTTTGGATCTGGCCCAACATGTGTTTCTATCCACATGTTGGGCCAGATCCAAATATAAGTGTTTACAACTGGTCTGGGAGAAGCAAATTTCCCCACCCCATCACTTCTCATTTATCCCCTGCCTCTATACTACAGGGGGCCAGGTGATTCTGCTAAATAGGGCAGGCTGTGGTACAGAGAGAATGGAGAATCCCTGACAATGTCCAAGTTTGTATAGATATCTGCTTTTCCCTCCCTCCCTCCCTGCCTGCTTGATTTATAATAATCTCTTAACCCTCTCTGTACCATTTTTGTCACTGTGCGGGGAGGGGCACAATTGCGGAGAAGAAGACAAGGAAACCTGTTTTTGTGATCCCAGCTGTGCACTCCTAAATCTGTTCTGACCCAATTTCATTTTCAATTATTATATGTTCTGAGCAGGACGTGAAACAGCTAATAAGCCTTCGCCATCTTCCACCTGCAAGTCATCAGTGGTCCTGACCTAATCATGCCAACAGTAATAGGGAACATTATTCTTGTCAAAATTATTGGGAGCAGTTGCAGCTATTCCCCATTGGTGCAGAGGGTCAGTCTGAAGGGATGTGTGGGGCACATATCCCTTGTCTTTGATAAAAGCAGGCCTTGTACTGCTTGTGATTATCAATTTCTTATTTTTCGTGAAGGGATGAGGTAGACTGTTACTTGATGTAGTTTGCTGGCCCCTCCCCATTAGACTGACCCTTTTCTGTCTTGTAAATTGCTTTGCTGTTGGTGTTTAATCCTCTTCTGCTTCCAGCAGCATCACTCTGTAAATGTTTTTTTTTAAGTTTGCAGTAGCTCAGCATCATTAGTTTTGTATGCAGTCATCCACACTTCTTTCAGTTTGGCATTGAAGAGGATTATACTCACGCCTAGGGAACTTCTAGATTCATCACTATGCCCAGAATGCATGGCAGTCACCAGCAGTATATACGGAGTGACATTACCAAGTCAGCCCAATTAAATAATACATTGAGTGACATATGACATCTGTGCATGTTTGTTTATAGCAACATAAAAATGTAGTCACCTCACTAATCTCACAGTTAGACATTTCCAGAATTGCACGGATGGGAAATAAATGACTCCAAACCCTTGATGGAGTACAGATGCATGAATATGTTCCCCCATTTCTGTACTGTGTGTCATCCCAATTACAGTATCAAAAGTGAAGAAACATTCCAGAAATGATTTGTGGAAATGAGCTAAAAGGCTGAATCGTATGGGAGACCACAAACTGACCAACACACTAGCAAAGCCAGTGTGCTATTGAATAGCACAGGTTCACTATCAAAAATCCCTTGGGGGATAACTGCTGGATAGTGGTTTAGGAGGAGCCAGAGGTGGCGGTTCAATTCTCCACTCTGCTTTCTTGACAGAGACTGGACTCGATGATCCATAGGGTCTCTTGCAACTGTGCAGTTCTGAGATGATTCCAAGATGATCAATTTGTGGAAATATTATTCATTTATTCATTTATTCATTTATTCATTTATTCATTTATTCATTTATACATACATACATACATACATACATACATACATACATACATACATACATACATACATACATACATACATACATACATACATACATACATACATACATACATACAGTGGTGCCTCGTTTAGCAACATTAATCCTTGCAGGAAAAACCATTGCTAAACGATTTAATCGCTAAGTGATTTTAAAAAGCCCATAGGAACACATTAAAACGCGTTTAATGCATTCCTATGGGCTAAAAACTTACCTGTAAGCAAAAATCCTCCATAGTGGTGGCCATTTTGGGTGCCTCTGAAGCGAGGCAAAACAGCGGTCGCCATTTTGTTTTTCTGACGGCTTTTTTTGGAACCGCCAATCAGCTGTTAAAAATGGGCGCTTTGCCATGATCGCGTCCCCGCAATCATCACAAAGCGATTTTTACCCATAGGGGCCATCGCTAAGCGATCGCTCTGGCAATGGCAAAAAGTCCATCACCGTAAAACAGAGCGATCACTAAGCGAGGCACCACTATACATACATACATACATACATACATACATACATACATACATACATACATACATACATACATACCCCACCTTTCTCCTCAAGAGGACCCAAGGCAGCTTACAATATTAAAAGCAAACAATATAAAGATGGGAAGGAGAGAATGTTTGTGTGTGTGGGGGGAAACAGACCAAGGGGGGAAAAACAGTGAAAAAACTTACCTGCATTCAGAATAGTTCAGTTCCTCTCCTATAGTTCCACTCAGTTTTAATTTTGGGTCTAAACTTACAATTCCAATAAAGATATCCAGGTACTTAATTTGAACACACCTTTTAGAGTGAACAGGTGAGAGGTAATTGACTTTTTATTAATTAATAATTTGTTTCTTTAAATATGATAAATTGAAAGCCTTTATTCATCTGTTCCTCAGACACACAACACTCACTGTGTGTATCATAGAAAATGGGAAACAAGCTAAACGCCTAGGCAGACAAAATGACAAAGAGAGGAATGTTCATGACTCAGCATACAAAAATATTCCTCTGTTGGGGACGATGTTGTCATTATTATATAAGAAAAGCCAAGAGTATCAAACTTGGGAATCTGGGTCAGCCAGTGCTTTCTACATTCAGCTACAAGGAAGAAAATATCATAGGGTTGAGTCAAGGGTTTGTCATACTTAGGCTTTCATCAATAAGACTTAAATTAGTTGTAACATAAGAACATAAGAAGAGCCCTGCTGGATCAGGCCAAGGGCCCATCTTGTCCAGCTTCCTGTATCTCAGAGTGGACCCACCAGATTCCTCTGGGAGCACACGAGACAACTAGATACCTGTCCCTTGATACCCCTCCCCTGCGTCTGGCATTTTGAAGTACCTTCCTGGAGATTATACATCCCTATCATGGATTGTAAGCTGTGATAGACTTTTCCTTCAAGAATCTGTCCTATCCCCTTTTAAGGGCACCTAGGCCAGATGCCATCACCACATCCTGTGACAAGGAGTTCCACAGACTAATAACATGCTGGGTAAAGAAGTATTTTCTTTTGTCTCTTTCTCACTCTCCCAACACTCAGTTAGAGCAGATGTCCCCTGGTTCTGGTATTTCATGAGAGGGAAAAGAGCTTTCTTCTGTCCTCATAAGGGAGGTGCCCCAGCCCAGTCATCATTTTAGTCTCTCTCTTCTGCACCTTTCAGTTTCACAGTGTCTTTTTTGAAGTGCAGCAACCAGAACTGTACACAATACTCCAGGTGCAGCCTTACCAGCATTTTGTACAATGGCATTATAATGTTGGCTATTTTATTTTCAATCCCTCTTTTAATGATACCTAGCACAGAGTTGACCGTCTTCACTGCTGCCACACACTGGGTTGATACTTTCATCGAGCTGTCCACCAGCACACCAAGATCTCTTTCCTGATCCGTCATGGACAGCTCAGAACTCATCAGCTGATAAATTTACATTTTCTTATATTGAAATGCATTTGCCATTTTGCCACCCACCCTCCCAGTTTTGAGAGATTCTTCTGGAGCTCTTCACAATCCTTTCTGGTCTTCACCACTCAGAAAAGTTTTGTGCCATCTGCAAACTTGGTCACCTCACTGCTTATCCCTGTCTTCAGGTGATTTATGAACCTATAGTACCTTACTTATGTCCCAATGATTTACATGGACTTCCTCTAAACCTGATTAAGTCTGTACCTAATCTACTGTTACATAATTTCAAACCATAGTTTCAGAAAAATTATGCTGCTATGTATGGGAGAGTGTCTATGGCTGGTCCAGTGTCTCTCAGATTCTGCTCTGGACCCCATACTCCACATTTTTTATTTGTTTCTTTGAAAGCTTTTATTTCACAAACATTATTTACAAAGACACCTTCCCAATTTTTTTAAACCAAACTAAGTGTAATAGGCTTAATATACATTTTCATTCTCACCTTCTCTTCCAGTTGAATCCACATATATTTCCTCATAATCCTCCCCAAGATGACCACATTCTCTGAAGCTTTGAATAACTCACCTCTTTCTATCCCCTCCCCAACAATGCATTAGGTTGAATGCAGCAATGGCTGTGCTGTTGCTCAGCATACAGAAAGCATACTGTGCTTTGTCCTGAGGAGTGAATGGAGGCTAATAAATAATGTCAACCCACGGATGTCCACTACACAGTGTTCTATTTGGTCTTGGTTATGGCAATAGCTACACTGATGTCTTTGGAAATGGTATTTCCATTGTGCAACAAAGAGAAGACCATATATTTACCATGACAAGATTCACATGTCACCATCTGGTAAACCAGATCAAAGCAAATGTTGCTCATCTCAGCCAAAGAAAGTTGTTTTGGTAAGCTTTTTCAGAAGAGTTCATTGGGCCATAGGTGGCAAGAGAGAAATACTGTAAATATGGAAAGAGGACACCAGGTCCTATCAAATCTCTGTCCAGTACACCAACAAATCCCAGATAGTCTATGATGGAAGAAGGAATCTGTTTGATGAGATGGTTGAAGCTGGCTTAGGGGGAGTGCCTATGTTCCTGCAAAAGGTTGTATAATGTCCTCTTGTTTAGCATGAAAACACATTTGGAGTGTTCCAGGGTGGTGTGGATCACAATGGAATTACAGGGCTTGATAATAGTGGTGGAGATAGAAGGAGCTAGATAGATAAATTTTGTTTTCTAGCTTGTAGGGTTTGCTATAGTCAACAGACTGACACTCTACTAGCTGGGAAGTAATACCAGCGCTGTTGCCAACACCTATGCCCAGAAAGTTCTGGAGATCCATTTATTGGTCTGCCAACATCCTAATCCTGTCAACAGCCAAGACAATTGTCTCTTTGTGAGTGATGTAGTTGTATAATTGTTTGCAGCTTTTCCCTTGCCACTGATTATTTGTTTTGGGAGGAAGAGTTGGCACTTGATTCCAGTCAAGCCTAGTTGATTCCAAACCTACAAAGATATCCCTGAAAATACACCTGCCAAAATTGTCTCACTGAAGAATATGTTGAAAAGTTATTTCTTCCCATGATGGTCAGAGGAGGCACCTCCAAGCTGCCTATCCCATGTCCCCACCAAGAACACCAAGAGAAAGGTCAGCTCTAATGATCTTAATGATCAGGCAGGCTCATAGAGGGAGATACAGTATTTTAGATAACTTGGACCCAAGTAATTTAAAAGTTTATAGGTTAAAACAAGCAGTTTGAATTGTGCCCAGAAGCAGATCGGCAGCCAGTAGAGCTGCTGTAACAGGGGAGTTATATGTTCTCTGTAACCAGCTCTAGTTAACAATCTAGCTGTGGCATTTTGAACCCTTTGGAATTCCTGAACACTTTCGAAAGGCAGCCCCACATAGAGCATGTTACTTTAATCCAGCCAAGATGTTACAAAGATATGTGTCATCATGGCCAGATCAGACCTCTCAATAAATGGGTGCATCTGGCACACTACTTTTAACTGTGCAAAGACACTCCTGGCCACCAATGAAAACTGGGAATCCAGGCTCAGAGATGAATCCAGGATCAGCGTCAGACTGCACAGCTGTGTTTTCAGAAGGAGTTTAACCCCATCCAGCACAGGCTGAATCCCTGTGGGGGTGCCATTCCCAAGTTTGCTAAACTGTTGGCTTGGCTTAATCTACAGTAGAGAGCAACCCCCCCTGGATGACGTCACAGCTGCTTCTGAGGGGCATGACTGCCCACCATTCTTCTTCTTTCTCATAGGTGCTAGAGAGCTTGCATAGAGCCTTTCCTTAGGCCAATTATAATGGCATGATGTAACCACTGTCCTATCTGAACTCTGTAACCTATCTGTATACTGTCCACTGTCTGTGAGCTTGTAAGGTTAATAAAAGCACAGTCCTCCTGGGGGCAGGGCAGAATTCATTGGGAACCCATTCGGTGTTATTCTGCCTCTTCTACTAGTTGCCCACCAGGAGCACTGCTGGCAGACATCCCTGTATGTGTGGCTGACTTCTTTAACTTCTATCTCTAAGAGACTATTCGCTATCCTAAATATCTGGTGATCATCACAAAGCCCATCAGCCTTCTCATTTCGTGACTTCAACAAATCCCTATTCCTTCATTTTGCCTTTTGACTGACCAGGAGCACCTCTGTCTTGTCTGGATTAAATTTCAGTTTATTTGCCCTCGCCCAGTCCATTACTGACACCAGACACTGATTTAGAACTGAAACAGCTTCCTTAGATTTAGATGGAAAGGAGAGATAAGTTGAGTGTCATCAGCATACTGGTGACACCAAACTCCCGACAACATCTCCCAGCAGTTTTGACAGAGTTGCAGTATACCAGGTGTGCCAGGTGACACTAACAAGTAGAGTTTCCCAGATTTATGAAGTAACCAGGCAAGGAAACAGTACTGATAGCAGAAATAATTGTATTGAGTCAAGTACGTTGCAGGATATATACATACACATACAGCTTTGTCCTTGTTTCAGTCTGGTGGTCAACGTTAGGAAGAACAACCTTCAGAACATGGCCAAAGAGCCCGAAAAACCCACAACAACCATTAGATCCCGGCCGTGAAAGCCTTCACAAATATAATGCCTTACTTTCTCTGCTGTTAGTCTCCATTATAGTTTTGGATTATGCCAAGAGTTTAAGAGCCAGAATTAATGGTCTAGAAGGTTTTTGGCTTTAGTTGTTCACTGCACCTGTGTCCAGTAAACATTTGGTATCTTCTGGGAATAAACTCTGAAATATGCTGTTTTGAACTTAATCCTGAGAGAAGATCCCCATCAAAGACTAGTGCAAGCTACTTCCATCTTGATTTGCAAACAATGATATGAGCTGTGGGTTGGAAGTCTATCTTTCAAATTTTGCTCCAGCCACAAACTTACCGAATGAGTTTAGTCCAGAGATGGGGGATATGTAAACCTCCAGATATTTGAGGCTGCAACTCCCATCATTCCTCACCACAGGCTGTACTGCATAGGGGAGATAGAAAGTATAGACCTCCCCACCCCCTCCCTGAACAACTCACCTATTCCTCTCCTCTTATATGCCGACGATGCTGTCCTTCTATCTCTCTCTAAGCATGGTCTCCGCAAGCTGCTCTTAACTTTCCAAGAGTACTGCCTCATAAACCATTTATCTATTAATTCTGAGAAGACAAAAATTCTAGTCTTCTCCAAATCATGGACTCCATCCCAATGGAAAATACTAAACCTTAGCTTTCAGCAAGTACCATCCTTCAAGTACCTCGGAGTTACATTCCACTACCGTCATTCTTGGTTACTCCATCGTAAATCTGCCATATCCTCAGCTCTTCTATCTCAAAACGCCATAGCTAGATTTTTCTTTAACAAAGGCAATCAGTTCATCCCTGCTGCTCTTCAGGCATTTAAACTCAAATCCATTCCTCAATTACTGTACGGAGCACCTGTTTGGATCGAAGTCGCCAATTCCGAACTGGACCGCCCAATCTCTAGATTTCTCTGCAAGATCTTGGGGATTCCCAACCTAATTAGACTGTCTACGATCGTTTCAGAACTAGGTATCCATCTTCCCTCCACTTCTGCCTGGATTTCCACCTTCAAATTTTGGTTGAAACTCCATCTCAATTCTCACCCAACCTCCATTCTATACGACCTTATCCAAGACTCTCACATATCAAACTGGTTTAAACTAGTAGACGCCAAACTTTCCACCCTTGACCTATCCCCTGAAATCTTGGCTGACCTCAACCTTTCAAAAGCCTACCTCATCATTAAGTCCAAATTACTGGAACAAGAAACTCGAACCCTCCTATCAAACCTCAATCCCACCTGTTCACCATCCTACTTCGGGCTCCCCCCCTTAATGGGCCGCCCAGCTAGTTACCTTTTTCACCTGACAGACCCAAGGAAAAGGAGGGCCTTCCTTCTTGCTCATTTTAACATCTTCCCGTCTGCTTACCATCTTGGTAGATATTCCAATACTCCCCGACCAAACAGACTATGCACATTCTGCTCCCGTGAACCAGACACAGTAGCCCACATCTTACTTCGTTGCCCCTCCCACTCCGCCCTTAGATCTTCCCTACTAAACCCCTTTCTCCTAACCCTCCCTCCTGCCCTTTCTGATCCCCTTCCAATCCTCCTTAGTGACTCCCTTCCAACTACTACCTATCTCGTGGCGGAATTTCTGTTAACCATTCTTATGAGAAACCACAACCCCCATCCTTCCCAACTTCAGTTTTAATTTGTTCCCTTTAATTTTTTGGTCACACTGTTTACTCCTTTAAATGTAATCAAATGCCAATAAAGGTTTATGTAATGTAATGTAGAAAGTATAGTTCAACAGCTTTTGGAAGGCCGTACATTTCCTGTCTCTGTTTTGGTGCTTAGGCTTTTAGGGAGCAAAATATCCTCTCACCTCTGTCCCCTGGCTGCCACTTCTAATGTGAGATCAGCAGCACTAATTTCTTGTGAAGTGCTTCATTTTGGCTGCTGCCCACTTTGACTTGGTCCAAATCCAAATCTCACTTCAGAAACTGACTGACACTGGAAATCAATAACAGTTAGTTGGTTTGTAACAAGCACATGGACTTTTCAGATGTACTGTCTCTTTTTTGAGGGAATTACCCATGTCAGTATTCAGGGGAGGTGTGTTATATGACTTTAAATATTGATATCCAAAGGAACTGTCAGCGGAACAAAATGATATTTCTAGCACAGTTGCCCCCTTGCCATGGTCCTTACCTGCTCTATTCCTCATTCTGTCCCAGGCTGGAATATATCCCCCTCAGATCCCTCCAAATAGAAATCTGGGCTTGGGTCTCAAAATATTCAACACCCCTGATCTAAATATTTTCTCCAGGCAAAACTTTTCTATTTGCCAAGAGAATAAGGGCCAAAATCATGTTAGTTATACCAGCCAGGGTAATGCAATTGGCTTAACTCATTGTGGAGAGTTGACACAAGTTAACATTTCAGCATACACATTCACCGTTGGGTGGTGCAGCAAGTAATGTGGCACACAGCAGCAAATGCCTATACTAGCTTCTGAATGTGCAGCAATCTGCTACCAATATTTACACCAATTGTGTTACATTCTCACAAAATCTCAACAGGTTTTCGACCAAGATGTTTTGTTTTTCTTCATTACCTCCAGGCTGTGTTGTTTTTAAAAATGAAAGAATGAGACTCCTCCCAATCTCAACCCCCAACCAGACAGAATTTCTATGGGCATCTCCTTTGATGGATGATTAATTCAGTGCAAGTTTTTCCTGTAAAAAGCAAAGCAAAGTGTGCTGCTTATATACCGCCCCATAGTGCTTCAAGCACTCTCTTGGTGGTTTACAAGTTAATTATGCAGGCTACACATTGCCTCCCCAGGCGAGCTGGGTACTCATTTTACTGACCTTGGAAGGATAGAAGGCTGAGTCAACCTTGAGCCGGCTACCTGGGATTGAACCCCAGGTCATGAGCACAGTTTTGGCTGCAGTACAGTGGTTTAACCACTGTGCCACGACATAGCTACTGGGGAGGGCATATTCATACTGCAGTCTGGTGCAAGTCCACCACAGAGATTTCTTATAAACTGTCTTCCGGATCTGTGAATGTCATTGCATTACCCAGCTGTGTCCTTTAACCCTTTTAAGCCTTAATCAGCCTCTCATGTACAAGACATTATTGTGCATAATATTGCATTTTGCATATGATAATAACTGGCTGTTATTTTTAGGAAGCTTTTGTGTGTGTCTGTGTGTCTGTGTGTACACATATGTGTTCATAATTTCAGCATAGTTATAAAGACAGACAGACAGCATACTTGAAAGTATATGTGAAGAGCTCCAGAAGGATCTCTCTAAAGTGGGAGAACAGGTGGCAAATGGCAAATGTGTTCCAATATAAGAAAATGTAAAGTAATGCATATTGTAGCAAAAAAATCAAAACTTTATTTATCTGCTGATGGGTTCTGAGCTGTCCGTGACAGGCCGCACCTGGAGTATTGCGTACAGTTCTGGTTGCCTCACCTCAAAAAAGACATTGTGGAACTGGAAAAGGTGCAGAAGAGAGCGTGTAAAGTGATGACTGGGCTGGGGCACCTCCCTTATGAGGAAAGGCCACAACGTTTGGGGCTCTTTAGTCTAGAGAAAAGGCACCTGGGGGAGGGACATTATTCAGACATATAAAATTATGCAGAGGATGGATAAAGTGGAGAGAGGGAAGCTCTTTTCCCTCTCATGCAGTACCAGAACCAGGTGACATCCATTCAAACTCAGTGTTGGGACAGTGAGAACAGACAAAAGAAAATATCTCTTTACCCAGTGTGTTGTTGGTCTGGATGCGGTGATGGCATCTGGCATAGAAAGGGGATTGGACAGATTTCTGGAGGAAAAGTCCATTGCAGGTTACAAGTAGAGATTGGAACGACTCACAATTTTCGTCAAAGTTGATGAATCATGAAGCTTCCCCCATGAAACGATGAAGCACACATTTATTCATCGATTTGGAGGGGGAGTACTAAAAAAACCTCACCCCCTCCACCACTCACCTGCCACTCTTCTTATGTTCTTGTGTTCTTATGTACTCTGAACACATATACTGAAATATTCAGCTAATATCTTTATTCATGATCAGAAAGGACAAACTTTCTGTGTAATTACATTGTCACAGGGATATAGACCAGAATCTGATTGAGTTCTGCCTAAAGAGAATAACATGGAAGAAACTCTGTAGTCTGCTTATTATGACTCTTTCCCAGTCTATGCTGCCGTAGTTGCCTCTGTAGAAAACAAAATGTGTATTTAGAAAGCATATGGTAATAAACATTAATGCCATTACCATATGGAACAGTATATTTATAATTTAAGCAATGCCAAGATTGTTGATTTTATTTCCCACACTGTGTCTGATTGTATGACATCCTTAACTCATATTGTTTCAGTCCCCCAATACAGCCCAGAACACAGAACTGTATCATGCCAAATATATTTTGTGTGTGTCATTTGAGCAGGCCTTGGAAGGTGGCTCTCCCTATAATGTAACTGTGTAGAAAGGACCCTGGAGAAAATGGTCTTTATGGAGCTAAAAGGAGAAACTACAAAAAATGACTGAACATACACCAGGCTTCTACAACAACTGATTATAAGCAGGACTCTGATAGAGTATTCTTTTCATTGTGTGCTGTACAGAAGGTTCTTCTCCACTCATAAATGCTGTCATTGTCAGTTTTGACTAGGGATAAATCAGTCTGTTAATTTTGCTTTCTCACACTTTGTTTTGACCCTTTTTAAATTTTTGATTTTTTCTTTGATTTTTGTTTGTTTTTGTTTTTGTTTCCTTTCTGTGGGCGAGAGGGATTGGATTTATCCTAATGTTGGTAGGTCCTGGTCACGAACAAACTGATGAAAATCTTACCCATCTGCACTTGTCAAGTTCAATAGGTGCCACTATTCCGAGCATGAAAAGGAAGAATATGCACTTGCCAGCCTTGTAGCTGTTAAAGTTGAGGAGACTGCAAGGGTGGGGGAAGTGGGGCCACAGAAGCAATTCTAATCCAGCAACAGAAATGAGAGACATAAATTCTCACTTGTCTTGCCACCATGCATGAGAACAAGTAATTGCAAAGGTTGTTTTTGTCTTGCCTGAGAAACCATCATAGGGAAATTTAAGCAACTTTGCATGCAAAGCCTGTTCTAACATGGGGCGTTAGTGGGAGGGGTGGTTTTCTAGCCTAACTTATCAATCAGTTGATGTTGACCAATTAATAAAATCTTTTCTTCCCAGTCTCAAGAATACCTCTCCTCTCCAAGAATAGCATGCTTACTATTCTATTTTTTTTAGCTGACTTTAGCATTGTTTGTATTCAGAATGCATGAGGACACAGACACGTGCAGGATGGACTCTTTTCTCAGCCATGTGGGCTGAGAGAGATACCCATTTTACTTTTTGTTTCTTTTATTTTAATTCCTTCTACTAACCTCTCATGCTCTGTGAAGTCTACAGAAAGTAATTTCTTTTTACCTTGAAATGGTGTCAGTCTTGTTATTGTGCTCGTTACCATAGAGGGGGCAGTATGGGAGACTTGCCAGACTGGTGCCTTTCTGTTGCGCAACTAGAGCAGCGGCTCCCAACCTTGGGGAACCCAGGTGTTCCTGAGCTGCAGTTAGTGGTGAAGGCTTCTGGGAATTGCAGCTCAAGAACACCTGGGTTACTCAAGGTTGGGAGCCATATATATATTATTTTTAGAAGCGGGCTTGTCTGCTCACCAAGGGCCTCTGCACGGCTCCCCACCTCTCAGCTAAGAGACAGGGACATCCCCAGAGGCCACTGGGCTGACTGACAGGCTGGTGAACTATATATATATATTCACTGAAACATAGCCATTTCAAAGACTTGGGGGGGGGGAGGAATGGGAAATGTTGGTATCTGTAGAAAGAGAAGCTTAACATACATCTCTCTCTATATAAAACTGTACCATATATATATTACCATATACAGTTCACCAGCCCAGTGGTCTCTGGGGATGTCCCTGTCTTTTAGCTGAGAGGTGGGGAGCCGTGCAGAGGCCCTTGGTGGGCAGACAAAAGCCAGCTTCTAAAATGCTTATATATAAAAGCTCTCTCGCTCTCTCTCTCTCTCTCTGTGTGTATGTAATATATAAGGTTTATTAAAAATTATTTAAAAGGTATGAAGAATTTAAAAAGGGGGTTGTACAGTGCCAAAACAATGCATATTCAGGTAATTAAATGAGCCATATTAAAGCATTCCCCATGAAATAATAAAAGCTAACTACTTCTGCTTAAAAACTATTTTCCAGCTAAGTAACCACGGTTGAGCTTCTTCTTCTGCATCTCTATCCCTATTGCATCTATTCCAGCAGCAGCAACATGCAGACAGATGAAAGGATGGCTCATGCCTTACTAGCTTATTGCTAGGTCTTAAATCCATGTTCCCCCAACATGATATTATCTAATCAGGTCCAAGTCCTTTGTCCAGTAACTTCACAGTCGAAATTTAACATCTCTCAATCCCCTCCTTTTGGTTCCCATGAGAATCTCTGCAGATGAGCAATTAATTAAGAATGGCATAGGATGTTTGTGGTTCAGTGTGGTATGTCCTTGGTGCCTCTTGGAGCACAGCAAAATAAATCTCAAGCAGGTAAGTGCCACCTGGAGCAGCTTAGAGAAGTACAACATAACCCATCTGATTTCCTCACACCTTGCTTCAAGGATGAGCACATCTGCAAGGCCTCTGGGCATTTTTGAAGGAATAATATAGGCACAGGATAACATGCACATTTAAAATGGGAATGGCTGAAATATATACAGTTTCAAAAGATATGCACAAAGACTTGTTAGTTCATAGAGATATACATATTTTAGGTTACATGCATAAATTAATATGTGCAATAGAAAAAATGTATAAAAATGTTTATAGCATACCTGAGGCAGAAAGAATAGCAAAGATATAATGCAAGCCAAATTAAAAGAAAAGGAAAGAGTAGGGGATAGGTTTAAAAAATCCATTTCAGCTTTGTTATAGATCAGAATCTTCCAAATTAATAAATGTATTTATGTCCAAAATGGGAATCAACTAAAGGTGGCCCTATAAAATGACGGCCTCCAGAATATCCTGTCATTAATAGTTGTGTTCACCTTGAAAAACCAAGGCCATGGCTGTCTTTATTGAGTGAATTCATCTCATATTTGGTCTTGCTTCTTTTTTCTTGCTTTTAACTCTTTCTAAATGTTTGTCTTTCCCAGACAGTCTTTTCTGCTCAAAATGTGCCCAAAGTACAGCAGCTTCTATTTCAATTCTCTGCTTTCAGAGGGAATTCCAGCTTGATTTGACTTAGGAGCCACGTGTTTTCCTTTCTGGTGGTCCATAGTATCCATAAAGTTCTGCTCTAATACCATTATTTTGAATGCATCAGGCTTTTTCCTGTCAGCTTCCTTCACATCTGTACAGAGGAACTGGAGATACAAGAGTATGGACGATCTTGACCTAGATCTCCACTGACACAGACTTCCACTTGAGGATCTTTTCTAGTTCTTTCACTGCTCCTCTTTGAAGTCTCACTCATCTTCTGATTTCTTGGCTGCCATTTCCACTGGGACTGATGACTGAACTAAGCTATACAAAATCTTTAACATTTTCAGTTTCTTCACTGTCAGCATTAAAGTTCTGCTGTTCTCCTTGGTCATGATTGTGGGCTTAACGTTCAGTTGAAGTCCTGCTTCTGGGCTTTCTTCTTTGACCTTGAACTGGAGTCATTTCAAGTCATTGTTGCTTTCTGCCAGTAATATGATGCCATTTACATATCTTAAATTATTCATGCTTCTTCCACCAATTTTCAATCCTCCTTCATCTGAAACTAGTCCAGCTTTCCATAGGATATGATCTGCATACAAACTGAACAGAAAGGGAGATAAGATACAGCCTTGTTCTGACTCCTTTGCCTTTGGGAAACCACTCTATTTCTCCAGATTCTGTTCTAACATAATACTATGCACCAGGACAATCAGATGTCCTGTTCAGGATAAATAGTCACATCGACAGAAGAGAATGAATAGTTCCAATGTGATAATCAACAGTTTCCAATAGGCAGAGGTAGCAGCAGTAGTCGAAAGTAACACCAGTGCAGGATCTTTCACAGACAACCACAGTGATATTCCAACTAATTCTTGTTAGTACTGCACTCAAGGAGGCAATGGTGAACTACTTCTGAATATTTCTTACCTTGAATACCTATGATGATACTTTTCTTAGAAGTCTGTTTTCATGCTAGTATTGAATTAGGATCACCAGCTCTTTTTTAATTAAAACTTTCACATGCTGGGAATATGTGTACCACTAATATTTGGAAGGTGTAGATATTTATTTAAAATATTTTAACCCTCCTTTCTCCTTTAAATAGACCCAAGGCAGCTTACAACAATTAAAATACGGTATTTAAGTTAGTAATAATTAGTATACAAATACTAAAAAGATCAATGCATATAATACCAACGAAAATAAACAAAACCAAAATACATTCAATGCAGTAAGGTACAACATTTGTACCATTTAAAAAACCCCATTGGGCAGCCTGAAGAGAAAGGTTTTCACCTGCTTGCAGTAGGACAGTAAAGAAGGATCCAACCTAGTGGCCCCTATCCCAGGAGGGAGTTCCAGAGTCTGGGAGCAGCAACAGAGAAGGCCTTTTTCGTTGTCCCCACCAAATCGACCTGTGAAGGTGGCGGGACCAAGAGGAGGGCTTCTCCTGAAGATCTTAATACTGTACTCAGGCAGGCTCATAAAGCTTGAGGTAGCTTGGGCCTAAGCCATTTAGGGCTTTATAAATTAGAAACATCACTTTGAATTCTGCCCAGAAATGGTTTGGCAGAAAGTGGAGCTGCTGTATTGGGGGATGTTTTTTTTAATCCCTGTGCCCAACCAGTTAGCAATCTGGTTGCTGCATTTTAGACCTGCTAGGTTTCCCTGACCCTTTCCATAGGCAGCCTCATGTAGACCGTCTTTCAGTAATCCAGCCAGGATATATCTAAGGTGTGTGTCATCTTGGCCAAATCTGAGTGCAGCCAGTACACTATTTCTAACTGTACAAATACACTCCTGGCCACAGTCAAAACCTGGGCATCCAGAACAACAGACAGTCCAGGAGTAC
Source organism: Pogona vitticeps (assembly GCF_051106095.1). Lineage (NCBI taxonomy): Eukaryota > Metazoa > Chordata > Lepidosauria > Squamata > Agamidae > Pogona > Pogona vitticeps. The sequence goes on from NC_135784.1 coordinate 107,365,827, forward strand.
CTGTAGGCTGCACACCTGGGTTTTCAGGGAGAGTGTAACCCCATCCAGTACAGGCTGCAACCCTGTTCCTGATATGCCTTCCAAATGATCAGTCTCATTTGGATTAAGTTTCAGTTTATTCACCCTCATCCCGTTCATTACTGACATTAGAAACTGATCTAGGGCCAAAACAGCTTCCTCAGGACAATCTCTTCCAGCGGTTTCATGTAGAGGTTAAATAACGTAGGAGACAAAACAGAACTCTAAGGGAAAGTTCTTGTGACAGTCCCTCTCTACCCATTCACCTACACTACCTCTTTTATCTTGGAGTAGATGGGCCCAGGAGAGTCAAAGATGGTGGTGACTAAGGAACCTGCCTGGCCTTGGAGCTTCTCAACACTCCAATCTGTCCAGACCGGGCAATGCTTCCAGGAAGTTAAAAAAATCCAGAAGGCTAGGCACTCAGAATCACTATGCCCATCTTGCAAGGTACAGCTGCCACCACATTAACAAAAATACCAAAACGTCCAGTAGTTGGTCATACAAGACCTGGTTTTAATACCACAAACCCCCTGAGCAAAAACTTAGCCAGCTGGTTGGAGAAAAAAAAAGTATTTTATTAAAGATAATGAAAAGTAAAAAGACAGAATTTCCGAAAGGTTTCAAAAAGCGCTTGGTGCAAAAAAGACAATTTGAGACAAAGTCTGAGGCAATTAAGAGAACACATCAGAAAATAACAAAAATAATTGATCTAATATGTACACATTAGCATAGAGTCAGGATCCTTCCAGGCATGGCAGAATAGGACAGCAATTGAGCATAGCATCTCCTGCGAAATCAGCTAAGCCAGCTAAAATAACTTCTGAATCTCTTTTTTATATATTAAGTGACACATTCTGGACTCTCACAGATGGTATGCCAATCAGGGATAAGAGCACTTTCCAGTTAGTACAATACCAGGGAGCAAGCCGACATGGCCTTGAAGGCCTCTCTCACAAGAGATGAACTGCTGGTGCTTGTCGCTTCTCATTATTGGTCAGACACTGCCAGCCTCTTTTGCAGCCAGCCCTTCTCAAGCACTGACAGAGAAGCCTGAATTTTGCAGATGGATTTCACATTCCCCCAGTTTCTCAGTTTCTTCACAGTTGTTCCAGTTCATTTTTGAACCATTTATTAAAAATGTAATCATTTCTTTCTATTTCAGATGGAAAGATCTTAAGGATTTAAAATGTCAAAGGCAGAAAAAAAGCAACACTGACAGATTTTCTTATCCTCAGAAATGAGTGCCTCACAACTCTGCAGCTTCATTTGTAAAAATCTATTTCAGCTACAAGCATAGGGCTACTTTGGAATGGGTATTAGAGAAACAGAGGTCTTTATTTGTATTTGAACAATGTGAAAGGCATTTTAAAATTCCTTCTTTCCTTCCTTCCTTCCTTCCTTCCTTCCTTCCTTCCTTCCTTCCTTCCTTCCTTCCTTCCTTCCTTCCTTCCGAGATATTGAAACAGAATTGAGACAAAGAGCAACCTTGAGTCAGCTACATAAAACGGAGAAGATTTCATTGTTCTTTGCATGAGGTTGTGGCCTGGAGTTACTAAAAGCTAAGAAAAGACTGAGGTTTTATTGGAAAAATTACACTGTGCCAGTAATGTTGAATACATGTCATTTCTATGTGGCATACCATAGCAAAATGCCATCAGACAAAGGGCATTTTCTATTAATGAGCATCCATCTGGAATGAGAGCCTACATCCAGCTGGTCATTAACAGCTATGAAATACCTTTAATCTTTCAGCCATTATTGCTTAATCATCACATACAGGAACATTTATGGCAAAAAGCAAACTGAACTAGCTAGAATTAATTGTAATTGCTAGCACATCTAGCTTTTGTGCTCAGCATGGTTGAGCTTTCTAAACACAAAGTATTGTTCAAGGCTCAGCAGTGGTATTAAAGGAAGTTGTGATTCCCAGTGTAGGCATGCCAATTCAAGGGCAGGGGAACCGAGATCTCAAACACAGGAAAGCAAAGGGTAAGATAATGCTGTACAACTTGCACATTTCCCAAACAGGCAATACTGATGTGTATATTTGCCATTTGAAGAATGGATGATTGGATGCTTTCCATATGTATTCTGTGCTGATTCTGCTTCATTGGCTTCCATGTGGTGAGTGGCATACTATTTCCTAGGTTTCATCCTTATAATCTCTTCCCATAACTCTCTAAGTTTACATTTCTGTAATCTCTTCCCATCGCTTCCCTTTTGTAAACTTGCAGAGCGAAAGGAAGGGATTATAAAAGTGAAGCAGGTCACATTATGATGTTTTAGCCTGGGTGATGTTCCACACTGCAGCTCAGTGTTCATGCCTCGTTGCCAATAATAATTGATCTTCCCAGAGGAAAACAGAAATAATATGCAAATAGGCATCAGTCATTGTTTGTGATTACTAAGATGTGGAAGTGTGGGTCAAAAATGATGCCTTCTTTCCTCAGTTTTTCTCATGCAATTTGCCCATTTCTTACTAATTCTACAAGGATAGCTTGCAAACTCAAGACAGAGTAACAGTGTTCATTGCTAGTGTGGATACCGGGGAGAAAGGACTAGGGCCACCCCAAGACATATTGCTGCCTCAGAAAGAGCAGTCACCTCCTCAAGTAAAGATACCAAAGGCCCGCCACATTTAGTGAATACCTCAGTTAAAATTTCCCATAAATATTTCCCTTCCTCTAGGGTAGTAAAAATGGACCAACAATACATTGAGACCAGTAACCCGTTCCCAAATGTACAGTGCCATGACTTTTGGAACTGCTTTGAGCAATCTCCAGTTTGTAAGTTGTCCATCACCCCATTCATAGCAATGGGGCTTTCCAGTCATGCAAGAAATCTGCCAATCCTATCGTGGGCAAGCAGTAAGCAAAGAGGAGCTGTGCACGGAACACAACATTGTACAAGTAGCACTGAACAAACATGATAACTAACTAAATAACTAACACCCAGAATCAGCTGCTCTGCTGTGCCTAGTGGTAGGGTGAGCTGTGGAGACAACACTTCTCTAATAGTTGCTGTGGGTTTTTCGGGCTCTGAAGGTTGTTCTTCCTAACATTTCACCAGTCTCTGTGGCCGGCATCTTCAGAGGACTGGAGTAGGAACTCTGTCCATGCTCTGTTGCTGTTTGTTGGATAGTTGAGCATTTATAGCGATGAAGGGACTTAAAAAAAACTGCATCACAAGAGACGGCTAACCCGAGGCATGAGGGAGGATTTGTAGCTGTGACTGTGACTGCATTTTCTCCAGGGTTTCAACAGTACTTCCTTTTGGAGGGACCACCTGTGGCTAGGGGCAGATTTTAAAGTACAGATGGATGCAGTGGGATCCCTAGGTTACGGTAGCTTTTTTAGAGGTCAATGGTGTGTTGGTACATGACCAGAGGAATGGCAAAAGTAAGGATTACCAGGGATCTTAACATTTCTTGAGTTATTTCTGATAGTTGGGGCCTTGTGGTTGTGGGGAGAGCAGTGGGCTAACTCAGTGGTTACCTTCTGGTGTGATAACTAAGCAGTGGTGCACATAGCGAACTCACTGACATCCAGGTCCCAGAGAATTATGGCACTAGTTAGAGCGATGGTGCTTCATTGTTTACAATTTAATATAGTCTTTCAAGCCCGGCATGTCCCGGGGATTGATTATGCCATTGCTGATGCCTTGTCATGTCAACTGATGGATTGGTTCAGGGCATTGGTACCAGGGGCACAGGTTCAATCCAACGTGTTGCTGACCCAGGTATGGAATCTTGGCGGGCTGAGGCCGACAGAACCATGAGTTTAGCAGTCACCCCTAGCACCAGGCATAGTTAAACAGAAGCCTGTGCTGAATTTGTCACTTTTAGAGAGGTAGAGGGTTTAGGACAATGATGGCCTCCGTCGGATGATCACATGATGCAGTTTGCAGAGCATCTTCACCGCAAAGGATTAGCACCCCGGTCTATCCAAGGAAGAATGGCTGCGCTAGCATTTTATGCTAAGGTACAGGAGTGTAAAGGCTATGTTATAGACTTCAGGATAAATAAAATGATTGAAAGTTGGAGTAAGGAGAGAGGTAGTGTGAAGGATTCTTGTTCCCCCTTTTCACCAGCGATATTGATAAGGTTAGTTAACACATGGCATACTATCTGTAGGGACCACTTCGAGGCCTCCCTTTTTAAAGCAGCAATGGTTATAGTGGTTTTTGGCGCCTTCAGTGTGAGTGAACTGGTAGTGTTAACAAAAACCAACCAGTTCCTGTCCTCTTTACAGAGGGCAGACGTAATAGTAGGAGATAATCAGTTAGTTATACATTTATGCAAGTCAAAGACGGACCAAAGTGGCAAGGAAAAGATGATTGTTCTGGGGGGGGGGTGTGTGTTCCATAAGTGAGATTTGCCCATCTACAGCTACACAGGATTATTTACAACTCAGGGGAGACGATGACAGAGGATTTTTGGGGCATCAAGATAAGTCACCCCTGACAAAGTATCAGTTTTGGAAAATAACCTCAGGCCTTATTCAAGGCCAGGATACAGGGCTGGCACTTTGATAGCCATTCCTTTCCATTCCGTTGGAGCAGCATCTATGGCGGCGGCCCTGGGTTACGGAAAGGAGGAGATCAAGAAAGTAGGGAGATGGCCGTCCAGGTGCTTTCACGATTATGTGCACCTCTTTCAGGCTCAAAGTTCAGGGTTGCCAGTTTTAGGTGCTCCTGCTGTTGTTTGTTTGGTTCTTCTTTCGGGTCTACAGAGACAGTTGGCCTGGCTCCATGTTTTGTTGGTCAGGCACAGTTACCTGTTCTGGGTGAAGTACGCCAGTCGGATCAGTTGGGGTCGAAACCTCAGACTAGGTGCCTTCGCTACATTGGAGTGGAGGCGATGGAGAGGCCTGCTGTGTTCCTCAAATTGGTGCCTCTGGATCCCCCCACAGGTGGCCCCAAACATTTTGGTGGTTCACCCGGGGGGGGGATTAATTTGGCCCAGAAGTCAGGCAAGTCTTTGATTCTTCAGATACTTCCAAGGAACGTTGTCTGGCGACACAAATTGTGTGGTCAGCCATTGTCCCTAGATGATTATGGAGGGCTAGCTGTGACCCTAGGCTTATAGATAAGGCAAGGAAGGGAGTTAACAGGGAGGTTGGCAGAGCTGTTAGGCAAGGTTTGGGTTCCGTCGTATCACATTTGAACATTAGAGTATCTAGGTCCAAGCTTTATCGGCCTGATGGTGTTCATTTGTCTGACATGGGGTTAGAAGTTCTTTTGGAGGACCTACAAGGGGGGCCTTAGGGCCGAGATCTTCAGCTTGGTGGGGGGGGCAAGGGGTATACATTGTAGCCCATTGCCATGGCAGGTAGTGCAAAGGACATAAGGTCAAGTGAGTTTTAGAAGGGGCATTTAGGGGCTGCTGAGCACCCCTCCTCTCAGGCTGGAATTAGCAGAAGTTAGCTGAGGGGAGGGAAAGCAGGGTACTCCAGCTACTTTATGCCCAGGCGCATGCTGTATTGACAGCAGGAGCCAAAGTGTCACTCTGATAGGAGGAGTCACGCTTGCAGATTAGGAATTCACGAAAGAGAGATCTGGAACGGAAAGTCAATTTTGACTATGTTCACAGACCCGTATTTGCACTACGGTAGGCCCCCTTGTGAAAGGGGAATTCAAGTTTTAAAAAGTTAATAAAATTGTGGCCCAGTTACCTCATGTTACGTGTCTCATCTCTTTATTCCTGGTAGAACGGGCAACTTGGTGCACTTTTAGACTGTCAACTTGCGTTATTGACTTTGCAAAATAAAGAGAAAATTATTTTTTAGAAAAGCTGGCCCATCCTCCTCTACAATAATGGCAGGCACTCTTTTAATTAGGGCCTGTCCAGACTGACCATTTTGGTGCAGGCTGGATCAGGCTTAAGAGCACCAGTTGAGTTCAGGGGGAGGAGCAATGTGCCATGTGGCAGACTCCTCCTATCAGAGTGGCACTTTGGCTCTTGCTGTCAATTAAAGGCTTTCCTTGCCACTTGATTGATCAGAATATTTAATAAAATTTGAAGATTTGCATCAAGTTAAATCTAAACGTTTATTTCTCAGTGCTTGTTATGTTGCTTTTGAAATGTAATTTAGTTTTAATCTCCCAAAGTAACTAGTTTAACTATGTTACTTGTAACTATAAGATCTGATTTGATATTAGACAGGATTTGATATTAAGTGACCACAGCTAATTGCAGATAATTGGTCATATGCTTGGGTTCATCTGGGTCATGTGCCTTGTCAATGCACCTCATTGTGTAACCAAGCTCTCAGCACTTTGTCAATTAGCTACAAGTGACTACAGCTAGTTATACAAACTTTACACAAATACCAACATTTCAAAGTTCTTCTAGTCCAACCCACTGCCAATGCAGGAAATCTGCTCTGCTCCTCTAGCCCAGTAGATGCCCTACCAGCTTCTGCTTAAAAATCTCCAGTTTCCCCACTTTCCAAAGCGATCTGCTGTAAAGCTTCTCCTATGCTGGGAAAAACAAAAAAAAACAAAAAACAGAGAAGCAGACACATCCCACAGTAGTGCTAATTTGAAATAAAAAAACATTAAGAGTTAGCTACTTCCAAATGCTGCCATATGTAGATCAATATAGAATAATAGGCCCCTGATCTAAAAGGCAAAATTAAGGACATGAAAGGATGGATTGTTTTCTAAATAGAACAATGTTATAACATATGGACTGGTATTTCTCCTAGAGAATTATTTTAATTTGACACCACCCCCCAACTACACAGAAGAACACCAACTGGCTGCTAAATTCTGCAGATATGACAAGATAAAACAGAAGTGAGGATGAATTCTTTCCCCCTTCCCCCAATTTCTGCAGATCATGAAAAACCTCTAAATAATAATAAAGACTCTGTATAAAACAGGGAAGGTTTTTAATCCCTACCATCCTGCTGTGGTTTCTGGATTCCCCCCACTCTCTAAATCAAAAGTAGCTAATGGATTAATGCTGCTGGCAACTGTTAAACTTTCTGTACTCCTGTGTGCAGTCCTGGCCAAAATCCAGCTTTTCTCCCTGGATGGGAAAAGAAGTGCCAACATGCCTCTAGGTTTCAAAAATAAAAATGACATGCCAAAAGTTGATGAAAGTTGAGCATTGATGGGGAGGCTTCAAGAAGTGACTTGATCAGACTCTTGCTGAAAAAAATCTAAATTGACAGGACATGCTTTCCATGTCAAACCAGGAGGGAACAGAAAAAGGGAAATAAATAGTGACTATTGCAAGGTTCAAAACTGATATGATGTGTGTTAACACAACATCAGTATTGCTTAGTGCAGACAAACAAAACAAAAATGAAACTAAATTAAAAACCAGTACATATTATGTAATATTTTAAAATTTGTTTAGGCAATGAAGGATTTGCCCCCAAACCGTATGCTACAATTGTACAAATCAGGCACATAATTCAGCAATGCCACTGACTAGCAAAGGTTATGTCAAGCCTGCAAAACTACTCTCCCAACAGTATGCCGAAATGGCCCTAAAAAAAAAAAGCAAGGGCCAAATCCATTCACTAGTTCCAACAAGAGCAGACCCACTGAGGAAAAGGGATTTCTTCAGTCAACGTGAATGTGTGTCCTATTCATTCAGCAAGGCTACTCTGTCTGGGACTGACAATTGGATTTAGCCCTCTTAATTCTGCTTCAGTGAAAGGAAGGAAGGAATCTTGGACACAAGATCAGAGCAAGGACTTGTTTCTGAAATGCTCTCATTCCAAGTGGTGCATGCAACAGAGTGAAAGCATTGCTTCCTGGCCATTCATGGTGAAATTAATGTGCATTAACTGCTGTTTACTACTACCCTGTTTCCCCGAAAACAAGACCCAACCTGCAAATAAGCCCTAGTTAAGTGAAACCCCACCCTCCACCATTGTGCAGTATTATGCAGCAACCAGAAGATGACATGACTGTAAAATATCACATATCCTGAAAATAAGCCCTAATGTGTTTTTTGGAGCAAAAATTAATATAAGACCCTGTCTTGTTTTCAGGGAAACACGGTAATTTATCCAATTTGTAGTCTAGAACTATTAATAAAATTATATGTATGTTGTTCAGGTTCGTGTCAGTGAGCAAAAAGTGTGAGCCCTTCACATCCTCCTCCCCCCCCCCGAAGTCAGAAGACAAGGGGGAGGTGTGTGGACAGACAGATGAGGAACCACTGGGTAGGCATGGGAGGAAGCCATGCTTGGGGTGACAAAATGAAGCTGGGTGAGTGAAGAACCCATCCCCTCTTTCCTTTCTTGCTGTGACAAGAAGCATGTGGGAAGACGGCAGCTGGCTTTGCACTAACTGCAGAGTGTTTGGGTGCTGGACTTGTCATTGGGAAAGAACCAATGGATCGTTCACAGATGTAAGAATCTGATATGTCACTGGAACAAAATAGCACAACCCTCCCAATGAGGGGAAATAAATCACAGATACACATTGGCCAGGAAAATGATTCAATCATGGCCTTGAGTCATGTGGCTCATGTGATCAGGCCCTAAAAATGCATTTTTATTTGAAATGTGCATGCCAGCAAAGTTTAGTTAGTGGGAAAATATGTAGACTAAGAAAAATGTATATGTTAGGAAAAGTGCATATCAAAACAGTTGTGAACTTCCAAGGGGAAAAACCCAACAACCTTGTGACTTGATGCAGAATGGGATGAAAGTTCTGTGGGATTCTGAGCAATGCAACTAAAATAAAATTGGCAGGTTTTCATGAACCAAGAGGCCATGCCAGGATTTTGAAACCAAATGTGGCCTGAAACATTCCTAGACTCTGCCAGGATGTTGTTTTGAGGGCCCTGATGGCATCTGATAAACCCAGAAATTGTTTTTTTGGAAGCCCCTTTGAAGGCTCAAAACAGGCAAGGTGAGCCCCTAGAGCAGCCTGAATCAATTTTGTGTTCTCTTTGGGAGCACAATGAAGACACAAAGCATGGAAATTGCTTTCTAGAGCATGATCTGCTTCCCATGCTCCCTAAATGTGACCTGCTAGACACATTCCATTTCCCTCAGCTGTGATGTTTTAGCAGATCAGGAGGCATAAACCACATGGGTGTATGCCACCCAGGACTCTCACCCCTGAGGGATGACAGACAATGGCCTTTGCCCCAACTGTCTTTAAGGGGATTCCTCTATTGCCCAGGACAACAAGGCTCTCACCTGCCACTTCCTCCCATCTTCCCTCAAACACCACAAAAGTTGGGCATAGTTCAGGCCCACCTGTGCCCACCTCTTCAGCTCATTCAGGATGGCAAAGCCATCAGTAATTCTAGGTCTCTTTAATTGTTGTATACTATATGTGCAAATATATCCTTTCCCTGGGTGTATATGCAAATATGTTTTTAATTCAGCTTCTTTGGGGGAGGACTAGATCACTTCTTTTTCCTCTTCTTCCTTCTTTCCCACTGCCATTGTTCTTGCTGATGCTCTCCTGCTCCTCACCATGTTCTCTTCCTCCTCACCGCTGCTCTTCATTTGTCACTGTCCCCATCTTCACCTGTGCCATCACCACCACTGCCACCACCCTCCCTCTTGCTAATCTGCCTCAAAGACCATGAAGTGGAAGAGTGGCTGACATGCTAATATACCAAGTAGGCAGGACGGGATGAAGCCTGCTGTGTTCCAGTCAGCCTACCCAGAACTCACATCCCCTCCAACTGGCCAGCAAATAGGAAGACATCAGGAAGGGAGACCACCACAACCAACCTCCCAGCATCCCCATCACTTGCCAATGAAGACCACACGGAGCTGCCACGCCACCTGGGATCTGACCACACAACTCTTTGCAAATCCAGGCTGCTGGTCTGGCAAAAATCAGGGATGCCCAGGTAGGTCTGGGTCCCTGCATTATGGGTAAAATAGGGGAATGCACACATTTCAATGCATGCCATCATGTATAGTGAGCAGGACACTTCTGTGGGACTCGTAACCTTAGAGAAAAAACAGGCATGGCAAATATGGTGGGAAAGGCAACCCTGAACTTTGAGCCTGAAAGAGAGTGTGACCTATACATTCAATAAATGCATAAGTAACACTGTGCCATATATGTCTACTCCTAAGTAAGTTTCCTTGACTTTGACAGGGCTTACTTCCGAGTACTGTGTAGAAAACCATGCCTAAATGATATTATTCTGCCTGATCATTTGCAGGTATTTGAGACCCATATTGAGCAGAAAAATTTCCACTGATACCGTACATTTTTTACAAAATTATTTATTGCACAAACAGTAATTGATTCCTCATATTGTTTGGGTGGGTACAGGAAGGAAGGAAGGAAGGAAGGAAGGAAGGAAGGAAGGAAGGAAGGAAGGAAGGAAGGAAGGAATATGGCATATCCTCTGTAATGAAAGCTATAAAGGGAACAAGCAAGGAGAGACCTAATATCACAGAAAACTGTATATTTAGCACAAAAGGTTTGTGCTTGTCTCTCAGTTACCAGCCTATAAACATGCAGAGCTGGAAGACATTAGCCATGATTTACTACATAACTGCTAACATATTCTAGCATGGCAGGAATATATCATATATTCCAACATATATTATTTCACTATTAGAAATACATTCTTATTTGGTAGACAGTTGACTTTCAATTCCTTCTGTGAGCAAAATAAAGGAGAAAATGATCAGGCAAACATCATCTGGTGTGAGCAATTGTTATATTGTTGAAATTTATTTAAGCAGTTTGATGCAGTATCACAAAGAGGCACAGTAGTAAGTCAAATTGAAAAGACAGTGACTGAAATCCAGTAATAAGTCATAATAACTAGAGCAGGCCCACTGAATAAGTGGAACTTACAGATGCACCAAATCCCTACTGAACCAACAGTCCCACTCTAGCTATGATTTACTTCTGGATTTTATCCAACACATGGTGAAACAATGCAGACAACACGGTATGATAGTTGTCAGTCTCTGTGATGGTTCCATGTTATCCACTTTTGCCAAATGGTAAAAAGTTTCAGGGCAGGGAAACAGGAAATGTAAGTCTTCAAGCAATGCTGGTTTCTCAAAAGCAACCATATTTGCTCCTGATTTTAGGAAGAATTTGAGGAAGGTGCCTCCTCTGTCTTATGGGGGAGGGGCTCCTTCTTAAATAGCAGAGCAAAGGGGTGTGGGAACAAGCATGTAGCTCACTTGTGCTGTTGCTCCCTTGCTTGGACTCTTACAAGTGGTAGAAAAAGCATGGGAGGGGGCGGGGGAAGCAACAGACCTCTTGCTTGCTCACATCAACATCTTCCTTTGGGACATGGTCAGGAGTGGGCCCAGCTAGGTTCTGCTCCCCGCAACCGCCTGCACCGAGTAAATCAGAACTTGTGACCCTCTAGATGTTGTTGGACCAATATTCCCACCTTGCTCCTCTGCAGATCTTTTGGTGCTCAGTCACATACTGTCTTCTGGCCTCTGTCACTCAACTTTTGTTGAGTGACAAGAGGCCAGAGAGAGCTGCAAAAATGGCTCTTTCATCTCCCTCCAGGCTGTTGGCATGTTCCAAATAATCAACAGGCAGCCTATTAATGATACACCTTCATCTATCAAGCTGGATAAAAACCAGCGTGGGTGTATTTCATGACAGTAGACAATAGATGCAAAGCACCATCACATTATTATTGCTAATGTTGTTTATCCAGAGCTCTCAGCCTACTGCTTGGGGAAGCCTGAGCAACAACGGAAGGCAGACCTGTTGCGTCTCCCTAGTTAACTCCTTGCGTGCTTCTTGGTAGGGCTAGCACCAGTAGGAACCCAGCCCTTTTCATGCATTGAAACACCAAAAGCCACCTATATATACCTGTCATGGTGACTGAGGACTAATGGGCAGCATCTCCCTGCCTCCCTGCAAGACCAGGCCCAGACTAAAACCAGTGCGGAAACACCAGCGGCAGGCAATCTTGATTTTAAAATTCCTTAGAGGAAGTCCTTGTCGCCAGCTGGATGGTTTCCAAGAGGCCACTACTTCTAACAGCAGCCACATTAAAACCTGAGGCATGTAGCCATACTTGGCTCACTGCTGTGTCCCTTCTCCCTTCCCCCACTTGGAGCAATAAAAACATGAATGCTTTGATGCCTGGTCCTCAGCAGTCCTCCAGAAGGATTTCTATAGCTTCTCTGAAGAGGCGAAGGTATCTATAAAGGACACTGAAGACATTTGCATTTCATTTGCTTTTGTTTGACTCAGCCCACAGGTAACAGTAATTGTTAATGATTAACAGGAAGACATCAGATTTGTCTGTTTGAATCTATATACCGAAAAACACAGTCTTAGAGCTGCTGTGTTCCATCTGGGTTTCCAGTTCCCTGCCTCCTGTCACGCTCTTTAGTACTGGAAGTCCTTTGGGGGCAGGTTAGCATTGCATTGTCTCTGTTGTCTCTCCCAGCGTGCAGTCAGGCTAAATTATTCCTAGTACAGTGGGGTCTCGACTTACGAACGACCCGACTTGCGAACAATTCGAGTTACAAACCTGCCCTATAGGGAAAGTAAGGACTCGACATGCGAACTTCCCTCGAGTTACCAACAGGGAAAAAAAGTCCCCCCTCCCTCCCCTTAGAGGCTTCTGGAGGGGGGAAAGGGTCAGAAACTTAAAAATAAATACTGTACTGTTAAATAAACTCACTTACCAGGCCTTGGTAGCCCCCAAACCACAGGAAAAAGAGCAGGAAAGAGCTAAAAGCCGACACCCAGAAAGAGCCTGGCAGCCATTTTGTGGTTTTCCCCGCTCCTCTCCCCGCCTAACAGCTGATCGGCTGGCTCTGAGCAGGCTTCCGGAGGCTTGCTCAGCACCTAAAAAGCCTGCCTGAGTGCCTTTGTGCTGAAAAAATCAGCACAACATGCTTTAAAACATTATTTAAAATTGGCTTCGTTTAAAAAAAAAAAAAGAGTTCTAAAGTGCTGCCTTTAGTGTTCCCTGCCTTCCCTGAACCTAAGGGGAAAAAAAGAAAGAAAATATCCCCCTCTAGTGGCAGAAGGCAGAATAGCAGCTTCCCATTAGTCTCTATGGACAGAAAAGAGCAGATACGGATTAAATGGTTTTCAATGCATTCCTATGGGAAATGCAGATTCGACTTAAGAACTTTTCGACTTGAGAACCACCTTCCAATACGGATTAAGTTCTTAAGTCGAGACCCCACTATAAAGCGGAGTGCGTACCTGAAGACAAAGGAGCCTTTCCCTGGGGCTAAGTGAACCCCAAGAGGAGCAACATGTATGTATGTATGTATGTATGTATGTATGTATGTATGTATGTATGTATGTATGTATGTATGTATGTATGTATGTATGTATGCATGCATGCATGCATGCATGCATGCATGCATGCATGCTTGTTTGTTTGTTTGTTTGTTTTCAACAGTGAGGGAAAGCTGACAGATCCGTGTGAGTGATCCTGTCTAAACAAAACAAACCACGAGGGACTGCGCAGTGCTGTTAGTAAATGCTGCTTTGAGTTGCTGATACCAACACATGCAGAGTGACATAGCCATGATTTTTGATACCGATAAGTGAAACCTGCTTTTGTTGATAGGTTGTGCTCCCTCTGTCTTTTGGAGGAGTGTCATTGTTCTGGAGAATTCGAGCAATAAGTCCCAGAGAATCTGCTCCAGGCCTGCTTTCCTTGGGCCTAGGCTTCCTTCTGCTATTTTCCTTCTTCTTCTACGTGACAAAAGGTGCAGCATTTGAGAACAGTAAATGCTTGTGTATTATTTCCCTGTGGCCTTGATAATAATGCTTGGAAACAGAGTTGGCTAGCCTCAGAGCACAAGATACAATCTCCATGAATATCTGTGTGTCATCAGGCAGAAGGACAGATGTCCAGAAGAGCAGTGTCAGAGGAAAAGAGAGTTTGAGTGTATTCTGTGTGGTGGTTTCTGAGTACCTATCTCTTCCCTACTTCGAAGTAACACCAAGCCTGCCAGGATCAGTGCACTGTTTGGATGCATGTGGCACACATGATGTTTTATTTAGCAAACAGTGTGGGAGATCCACATTGTATACCCCATTCTTTTCTAGCTATACTTTTTTATCATCATGCAATGACATGTCCTCCATGACATTGCAAGGGCCTTCCACCTGTTCTCATCTTGTGGCCCCGAAGTCTCAGGAAATTGGGAGCTTTCAACCAGGCAACCCAGGTTTCTAGCACCACCAATAATGCTGGGATCTCTAGTTAATAATTCCTCTTCATTCAAGGCCAAGCTAAGGTATATATTCCCTTTATTAAGCATCATGCATCCAAATATTCAGTTCTTCTTACTTGTATGATCTTCCATCTTTTGTCCTAGGGCTTCAGACCATATTTCATTCCTTTCTCTGTCATTTAGGCATCAAAAAGCACTTGTATTGGTGCTTGCTACCTATGAAGAGTGTGCATTACCTCAGTGTCAGTTTGTTCTACACTTAGATATGAGAATATTTAAGCATGTTTGGAAGTCTTCATTTCTCCATGGGAAGGATGAGGCAAGCCCTTTGCTTTCTTCAGCGTCTAAAAATGACTGTCCCCCCCCTTTTCAAAAAAACAAGTTTGAGAAAGGTAGATAGAGAAGAGAAAAAAACAAGCAAACAAAGAAAAATAGGGCTATGGTAAACAGTTCAAAGAATGGTTTATTATGGGCCAAATGAGTTTTGCATTTGGTGTGCTGTTTTGGTAGATGGTAATGCTGTCTCCCTGGAAAAGGAAGGAAGGAAGGAAGGGAGGGAGGAAGGATCTTTGCCCAGGTTTCTCCAGTATTTCATAAAGGTATAGAGGCCATTTCATTTGCAAATGAGAATAAGAGGAGAATAAATCTCTGCTTTCAAAGCTGAAATGGGATATTGAATAAGAGAAACCTCCCCTTACAACTAACCTCCCCAAATTTCTAAACAACTGCTTTCTATAGCAAACACATTTTTTCTTTTATGTGGAAAACAATGCAAGACAGCCAAGAAGTTTTATGAGATTTCAGAGAGATTTCTTTCCCAAAAGATCTGGTGGGAGGGAAATCTCAGAGAGAAGAAAAGATAATGTTTTTTTTCTCCCTTTCCTCCTCAGACAGAACAAGCTGCATAATGAAGAGTCAGTGTAGCCACCCAAAGGAAAAAAAGAAAACAATTCTAGGTACAGCCAGTTTAATAAACAATATACTCTTTCCTCTTCCCATGCCTGCTCTGTCAGGTAGAAGAAGAGAAATAAGTAGAACCCATTGAAGCTGATCTTAGCTCCCACTGGGTCTCAGCTACTGAAGTTTCAAGCAGAAGGTTTGGCTTTTTTCAGGGCTTCTTGATCTCCTGTCAATTTCCTTCTGCTTTAGTGCTTCCTTCTTTGCCCTCCCAACCCTGGAATAAAGACGCGAGACAAAGATTATGGATTAAAACACAGGCCACACTTTATTAATCATAATCGATGTTGCCATCCTTTGGCAAAGGGGGGGGCTGCCGTAGTGCAGAATCATGTTAAATCGTAGAGGTCTCAAAGGACTCCCTAAGCAACACATTGGTGATTCCCTGGCCCCAAGGTTTCATGGTCTTAAACAAGAGCGAAAACACAGCCGGCTGCAATTTGACCACCCACGGACCTCAAGCCAGCTTGACTGTTGGTCCGGTAGTGGCCCGGTGCATCTTTCCTCCCCAAGCGCTGTAATCGCAGGATCTGCAGTGCTGGGAGTTCAGATTTGCTATAGCTTACCTGAATCTAGATTGGGACTCAGCAGAAAAACCTGTTATATCCGCACTACCCGCCACAGCTTAGGGAGTAGCCATGCTAAGTCTCATGCACACCATCGAGCCTATCAAGCTCAGAAAGCACACCCCCCTTGATGTCTTCATTTTATTTTATTTATTTTTATTTTATTTATTCAATTTTTACCCCGCCCCTCTAGACAACGTCTAGACATCCAAACCCAAATCAGACAGAAGTACACCATCGTTCCCAAAAAATTCAGGCCTATCCAAGCGGATCCTCTGGTGACCAATCACCAATTTTTAGTTATTTATGTATTTATTTGATTTTTACCCCGCCCCTCTAGACAACGTCTACCAATCCAAGGCCACTCTGAAAACCTCCCAGTTAACACTCCTGCGTGCTGTGTTAAAAGAGAAAAAATTCCTGGCATCTCTCCATGCAAACCGAGGGACGATTGTCGACCATACGATATGCACGGCCAGGTACGTGGCCTTCAACTGTCTCAAGTTGCACAAAATGTCCAAGATTAGGGTTTTTCCACGATGCCTGGCCAGGTCATTGCCACCCAGATGTATGGCCAATAAATCTGGTGGGAACAGGCCAAAATCGACAGCCCTGCACAATTTGCTCCACAGCATCCCATGCAGCCCTTTCCATACAATGTGAGCTCTGGTTCCAAGGCCAAGGTTGCTCCCCCATGGGGATGCAGCCACATAATGCACTGCCCAAAAAACATAGCTGTGGCCTGAAATCAAGACATGCCGCTATCTCCCTGTCATCGTGGAACCTGCGGAGATGCAACAAAAAACCAGCCCCCTGCCTATACATGAGGGAATGTTCTGATATAGCTATGGTAGCTGGATGACTACCACCTGCCCAAACGTTTAATTTCATCTGTATTATACCCTACGGCAGCAGCTGCAGATGCTGCCCCAGTTCTAAAAGAGTGTGTGCCAAATCGTGATCCCTGTACACGAACCCAATCTAACGCAACATTTGTGAGTTTCCAGAACTGATACTTTGTTAATGGGAAACTATCTCTGTGCTTAAAGAAATAGCCTTTATCTTTTCCCCTAACTCCCAAGTATTGCATCGTGGCCTTCACAGGACAAATGCTTTCTATATGGCAACGTGCTAGCGTAAATTGTGCGCCTCTCCCTACTTGGTCGACCTCGGATTGTCTAATCCATAACCCTAACATCCTGCCATTGCAGAGCTACTCTAGATTCATCATTCTTTCCAGTGGCAACTACCTTGCTAATCCTAAGGGCCCCGAAAAATGTCAACAAGGACGCTGCTCTAAATAAAATAATATCATACTCATCCCTACACAGAGACTGCTGACAGATGCGTTCTAGCAAAGCAGGTGATATTGGACCCCTGGTGTCCTGCACTCTTCCTCTTTCTTTGGACCACCCTTCAATCATTTTCCTAATGCGGTAATCCGAGGAATAATCTTGGTACTCGTTAATCCTAGCATAGAAGAAGAGTGCGGAAAACCTACCCTGAATAGTTCCAGGTGCCAATCCCCTTCTATTCAGATACACAATAAATTGTTGAAGATGATCCACCGGTGGAGGCCAGATCGGCTCCAGGTTAACCAGCTTCCTAAATTCCTGAAACTCTATACTCACAGCATAGTACCCCTTTCGTGACCTTGGTGCCACGGCCAAGCCTATAGCTCTTTCCGTGTCCTTGTGCCAATCTGCCAAACCTCTGGTGGCAGAATCTCCAGAAACTCATTTGCTCCTGGATCTAGCTCCCTGAACCGCCCAAGATGTTGACACAACAAGGCATCAGCTAAACTATTGTCTATCCCTGGAATGTGTCGTGCCTGAACCAAAATGTTGAATTTCAAGGCCCACGATGTGAATGCCCTAACCAATTGGGAAGAATTCCAGGAATGTTAGATTCCTGGTAATAGCGGCCTGATGCCAATCTTCAGACCCTGTGCGGGTACACCATCTCCCTCTGAAATAGATTCCGATACCTCTTCAGTCCTGTCATCTGGCTTGTTTTCTAAGCCTGTCTTTATTTCTGATTACTTTTTTGGTCTGAATTCTTGCCTCATTCTCTGACTGTACCTCCTAGCTTGTTGTATGACGTGACCTGCTCATGAGTCCTTGCTAGCTCATTCCGGGCTGCTACCCACAGTTAAGGTTTCAGTATGGCCAGATGGTAAAGCCTTGAAGTGACAAATGAAAAATATAATCCTTAAACAGTATTTATTGTTGTTACTGTCCCTCTGTGTCTCACAGTAATGACAACAATATGATCTACAGAGGTCTGAATTATGCACTGTTTTAAAAGGGATTTATGCCTTCTGCACAAATGAGCATCAGACTGGGCCCCAGGTGGGTATGGAAACAAATCAAGCTATACAGCAACATTATCATTTGAGTTAAAATACGCCCTGTCAAAACTCATAGCTACTGCATGTTAGGCTGTCTATGCATAGAGCTAGGAAAACTAAGATCAGATGCATTTCAGGTTAAGTATTATGTTTGTTTGTTTATTGTTTTTCCCTGCTAAAGTAATGTTATGTTCTTGGAAACATGACATCCTCAGACTATCAGGAGAAGCCATTCTCTTGGTCCTGCCACCTTCACACATGCATCTGATGGGAAACAGGAGAGAACTTTCTCTGTTCCTACTCCCAGACTTTGGAACTCGCTCCCACAGGAGGCCAGGCTGACCCCGTCTTTGCTGTCTTTCTGCAAGCAAGACCTTTCCCTTCACACAATCCTTCCCTCAGTAATCAGTTACTTGTGTGTGATTTTTAGATAGATTGCTATGCATTATTGTTTTAATTGGATTTTCAGTACTACCTTGTGTTTTCCATTTCTCAGAGTGGCATTTGCCTTAATATTGCCTGTTAATTTTTCAAGGCAGGGTAAAAATATTTTAAATAAATAAATAAATAAATAAATAACATTCTGCTATACTCTTGTTTCATCATCTTGGTATGTGGTGAGGAAGCTTGTTTCTGTGGAAGGCACTGAACATCATATTCTACCTGTAGAAATATGTATTCGATATCATTTGACAGAAAGACATGCTCTTGTCATAACAATAATGAAAAGATGGGTTCCATTTGCAACCCTGGGAGGGGTTTGAAGGGGAGCAAGTTAAAGTCAACTAAAATGCTATCGTGACAGTTCTTCTGTTCCATGAGCAGGGAATGCCTGAGCTATAAAGTGCCCGGAGGAGAACGTCCGTATCAAAATTTATATTCACTACTTATAACCACATTGCATGAATCTGAATCAAGGGGCAAAGGTAGCACTCAAAAGCGCAGAGTCTGCAAACCAGATATCTCATCTATTGTGCCACTGGGTACAGTAGAGGCCAGAGACTTTGGAGGGCAGCCGAATGAAATGGCTGCACAAAGGGGTACTTAGAGGCAGTGTGCAACAATGAAAATAAGATAGGCTGCGCTTATTGTGTGCTCTGTGGGGCATGCTGCCTGAGAAATGAATAGAAATTGCTAAATTGTAACTTGGCTTTCTGAAAGGACTTAGGGAAAGCTCCTCATATATCCAGTTTTCATGGGGATAAACATCAGGAACTCAATGTTTATCCTTAAATAAGGGCAACAGGGGAAAAAAAGTCTGCTTGAAGGAAGACAATTTGCATTCTTCACGTAGCTATTTGCATGTCCTAAGGATGGCAATTTCCTCAATCTAGCACATGTTGTCTGAGCTTTTATGCCTTGATTAAACAGTGTTATGTATGTGTGTGAGAGAAAGGCAGAGGAAGATTGCAGAAGAGCAGTCTCTCAGGATAAAAACCATAGTAGGCATTGCCAAGAAAATAATGAAGCATTCCAGTTCATTATGCTTTCGCAAAGTTTAATCAAAGAAGCAACGAACTGTTCCAACACCTGAGGCATCGCGCAAGAGAAGATTTTACTACCAAAGCCACTTCTTCTGTTGACGTGGTGCTACTGTGAAAGAAAGAAAAATTGTGACATAGGTTTGGTGGGGAAAAGAACCAAAGTCTTGTGTAACCAAAGAAAAATGGTGGGCTGGAAAATCAGCAATTTAAGAAGGAGTGGCTCATCATTAGCTATTTTTGTTTTTTAATTTATTTTTTTAAAAAGTGCAGTTTTATTTGCTGTCAGTGTTAGCTGGTAACTGGCACTCCTTTCTCCGTATCTATAAGGATTCACACTACAAATGGAGGTTCACTCCCTGTGCAGTAATAGCTTTAAAACAGAACCAGCAAAAACCAAAACTCTGAAAGTATTATTATGAGGCATTCATGGATTCCTTAGCAAGATCTTTCCCACAATTGCCAGTCAAGATGTTACAGGTGAGAACTACCACACCTCATTTGCTCTTCCTGTAACACTGAAACATCTTTTAAATGGAAAAGTATTTTTATCATAAGGTTGCATAATATATAATAATAGTTCTATTGCATTTGTTAAAGAAACAGTAACATGAACGTAAGAGAGAACTGAGTATGAGGCTAGATTTTACTTTCCATCTTGGAGGTAGCAGCCCCCCCACCCCTTCACCACAACACAAGCTTTAAGTACCAACCCTTTACACCTGTTTCAGGGGAAGGCAACACCGTGGCCCATGCAATCACAAATTTCCTGACATTTTTGTGATTTAACCCTAGCAGTCTATGCAAGTAATTTTACTACTATGGATATGCCTCGAGTTCAGAAATGATTCAGAATCTGAAGCAAAGCTGGGGTATTTATCAGTCTCCTAAGGAGCCCAAAAGGAAGGCAGGAAGCTAAAAACAGTGCTGGAATGAAATTGGGGCTTTCCAAAGTGTCAAATATTGCTTCAGTTCTTTGGGGATTTAAAAAGCTTTTTTTAAAAGCTGTCACTGGGGGAAAAAATGAAAGCAGTGCTACAACAGAAGAACCAGGAAGCCCAAATAGGACACTGACAGCACAAGCACCAATGAAAACTCCAAGCTCTCCTGGAAACTCCCATCAAAGAGCCCTGGAAGGGAATTCTCCATCTCTGTGATCAGTGGCCATTTTATAAGAGAAGCATGTTAGAAAGAACAGAGAGAGATTGCTATTTGCATTGCTTCCTTTTTCAGAAGGTACGGTAAGTGTGTGCTAGCCTTTTTTTTATTATTTGCTTTTATGCAGCTGCAGATCTCAATCTAATTAACTGAATACCTGTGTGTGCGAAATTTGTGCCACTGTGCAGAATTTGGGTGGGGTATACTGCAAAGCCTCTCGGCTGTAAGGTCGAAAGATCAGCAGTTTGAATCCATGTGACAGAGTGAGCTCCCGTCGCTTGTCCCAGCTCCTGCCAACCCAGCAGTTCGAAAGCATTGCAAGTAGATAAATAGGTACCACCACAGTGGGAAGGTAACGGCGTTCCATGTCTAGTTGCGCTGGCCACATGACCACTGAAACTGTCTACGGACAAATGCTGGCTCTACGGCTTGGAGTCAGGGATGAGCACCGCCCCCTAGAGTCGGACACGACTAGAATATTGTCAAGGGGAACATTTACCTTTTTATATCACACTAGCATTAGAAAGAGAATCCATCCATGCTTTTGTACTTCACCTTTTTAATGGCTGCTTTTAGATTTCGTATTGCAGCAGTTTGCTTTTGCTTCTTTTTCCTGTGCATAGCAGTGTTCCATATGCAAAGGACACAGAGGGCACCAATCCCATACTCCACCCACTGGGGGTATTCCTTCTCCAACAAATATTTTAATTTAGTAAGCTAGGTCAATTTAAATACATTGCACGGCTTCTAGTGAAAGTGGGGAAGGAAGGAAGGAGGAATGCAACAAAACTAGCGGAAACTTTGCCTGCACACTGGAAATAGAGTAGCTGTTGATGTCACTGAATTTCACTCCCACCCATCCCAGAACTCTTAATTTTCTTCATTTTCACGTTTTTGTCCCTCTGTTTAAACAAATGAAAACACATGCAAATACATCAAAATATTTGGATCACTGGAAACAGAAAATCAGAAAGAAAGTTGGAGTCATAGCCAAGGCCACCAGCCAGCCAGGCAGCCAAATAACTATACTGTGCACAGCAGTGTTTCTATTCCACTAGGGTTGTTTTCATCCTTTGCCATCAAGCACTTGAGAAGAAGGAAAATAAATAGCCACCATGATGCCAAGTATAGTAGGTGTTATAAAGAGTCAGGGTTAACATAGTATCCTCTAGGACCATAGTATCCATGGGGTTAGTTTACAAGCCCCCACCCCACAGATGCCATAAAACGAGGAAGTATCACACACTATAAATTGCATGGTCTCAGTCTCCCTCTAGTAGTCATTTCTGGTAAACATACTATGGAAATATGTATAAATGCATCTTTCTTAGGTTTTTTTATTTAGTATTTTCAGGCAGCAGATAAGTGAATCAGCAGATACTGACCATGGATAGGCATTCCCTGTGTAGTTTTTTGAAAAGCATTTTAAGTAAACTACAGTGGTGCCTCGCTTAACAATTGCCCCGCATTACGATGAAATCGCTGTACGAGTATCTTTTTGCGATCTTTTTGCAATCGCAAAACGATGGTCTAAATGGGGGAATTTCGCTAAGCAATGATCGGTTCCCTGCTTCGGGAACCGATTTTCGCTTTACGACGATCAAAAACAGGTGATCGTTGGGTTTTCAAAATGGCCACCAGGTGCTTAAAATGGCTCCCTTCTGTGTTTAGGGATGGATTCCTCGCTATACAGGCAGCGAAAATGGCCGCCGTATGGAGAATCTTCGCTGGACAGTGAGTTTTTACCCCATTGGAATGCATTGAACGGGTTTCAATGCATTTCAATGGGGTTTTTAATTTCGTTTTACGATGTTTTTGCTTAACGGTGATTTTCCTGGAACAGATTATCATTGATAAGTGGGGCACCACTGTATCTATTTTATCCATTACCTATAAGCACCCAAGTTCTGCACTATTCTTCCTAATAACTGCAGAATAAATAAATTCTTAACCTTGTACTGGAGATAAACTCACAGGCTTCTTTATTGCATGCTGGGTCAAGAATGTAATTGAAACTGATCTTGAAAAGCAGAGCAAAAAGAAATCCAAGGTGTGGAGTCTAGCACATAATTCAATCTGTTAATATTTAACTCTGTTAAGGTCAGGCCCCTAATACAGACTGTTATCTTAAACAGCACTGAAGTAACTAGGGTGCGTATAATTATGAAAAATCTTCCCTTAGTCACCCAAAGTCTTGGGTGAGCAGACCTTTAGAGCTGTTCCCAATTAATCTTGTGTTGTGCAGTCATTCCACTTTATTTACTGAATTTTTTCAGAGACTTCTATTCTTAAATGGCTCCTGTACTTGTAACAAATTCTTTAAATTGGGGCTGCTGATCTCATCAATTAAAAACAGAATTTTAACACAACTTAAATTATTTTATTCCATTCTGTCTATAGGGCTGGGTGTGGAAACCATAGACCTTCACAGTTCACATCATATCTAACCACTGAACCATGTAGTTGGGATCAACAAAAGCTGGAGCAACATATGGAGACTCACAGGTGGCTCGCTCCTGTATTATAGCAGAGAGATAGAGTTGCTTTTTGTGATTTCATCCCATAATGGTGTTCTACAAGGATAACACTAGTAAGAATAATATTATTCTACTGGATCTCACAGCTTCTGTCAGAATTTGTGATCCCCATCCCTTCTGCAACCCCTAAAAGCCTGATCTGGAGTGTTGGACAATCATCTGGAACACGTTTTTGGTGCCATGAAAGTTTGCTGCAAGAAGAGAAGGGACAGAAAGATCCAGATATGTTGGCATTTGATACTCTTATACACCACTGGCATGTGGTCATCATGTTGGCATAACCTTGTTTCTAAGTGGGCATTGGGGGACTCCATCAAAAACATGGCAATAATATGTGGTATCTTTTGGACCCGATGATATTTTATGTTGAATCCTATGTTGTTATTGAAATCCTGCTTTCTGGAGTGGCGTTCTGTTTTCAAAGTGCCTTAATTACTTCTACCCATTGCTTCAATTGACAGCTGCTTTTTTGTCTAAGAGCTAGGCAAGCGGAATTCAAATCAATGTTTTATTTCAGGAACTATTTGGATTGTTATTTAAGGTTTGGCATATTCATTACGCAACTCCAAAAGTCACCTCTTTCCACCTCTGCAAACAAAGAAGAGGGACAAATTTTTGCTACAGTCTATGCAGGATGCGAATAAGAAGAAATCTAAACAGTAGTAGTCTCTCATTAAGAAGAACAAACAGAAAGATTTGTGCTGCTCTTATCATTGAGCTGTAGTGATTCCTCTAGAGGTTTGGTTCAATTAGTTATTTCATATTAATCATAGTCTGAGCTGTTGGTTTTTCTTTTTTTTCTTGTGAAAAGCAGCCATCTCAGCTGAGTGCAAAATCAAAGAAACACAACTATTCCATCCTAATTGTCGTTGACTGACAGGTTGGCCATGAAGGCAAAGGATAACATCCGTGCAAGGTGTCTGCACACTGATAGGAGGCCTCTACAAGTATCAAGATCCCTACTTGCAAGTAGTGAATTAATTGTTCTCTAAATTCTCACCCAGACACTGGATTCTTTCCTTTCAGGCCCCTCAGAAGAAGGCAATCTAATGACAGAGTAGGGATTTAGCTCTTCCTTACTGTCTGGAACAGGTACTGGAATGTTGTTCCTGGAGATGTTTTTAGCTCGTTCCATCAGTCCTCTCTATTTAGATGGGATGGGTGCATTTCTTTGGGCTGCCCTACCTGGAACCTGCCATTCCAGGCTGTTTTGTGCGATACCAATTTGTTCTCTGGGATACACACTGGGATGCTGTTCCTGGGGATGGTTTGCGGCTTGATGCATCAGTCCCATCTAGTTGCATAGAATCATACTGTCATAGAATCAAATAATTGAGTTGGGAGGGGCCTATAAAGCCACTGAGCCCAACCCCCTGTTCAGTGCAGGAATCCAAATCGAAGCAGATCTGACAGATGACTGTCCAATTTTCTGTTGAATACCTCCAGCATTGAAGCACTCACCACCTCCCAAGATATGTTGAATTTGGTTGGCTTATCCTACTAAGAAGTTGTCATTCTGGGCTATTGTGTTATGGTTTGGGGGCATAAAGTATTAATGAAAGACTGATATTTCCTGAGTTCAATGTCTAAAATATTGTTCTGATGAGTGCCATTACATCCTGCTAGTTTTGGCATTAATTTTTATTTTCAAGTGCTCGTTCCAGCCCATCCGGTTCCACTTTGCTCCAGCTTTTAACCACTCTTCTCCTAATTTACTTCGTTCATGTAGAGGTCTGCATGTATTTTGATAGCTAATGTACAGAAATGCTGGCTAAAGCAGAAGAAGGAAGGCTGCTGTGAATGCCAGAATTCCAGAAGAGAAAAGTGGAACCAGCAAGTGATAAAATCAGGTCTTGATCTTGGATTATCAAATGAACTTCCAGGAAAATTACAGAAAGTAGAGCTTCAAATAATCCCATTCAGTAGGATCTTTTTCTATGATGTAGATAGTGCCATCACACAAATAATTCCCAGGCAAACAGCTGCCAACGGTAAGAAAGCTTATTGTCTAAGAAAAACAAATCCTGCTTTTTTCCCCATGTGTACAGGTCTCCTGGAGAACAGGAGTGTTGTAAGTGCAGTGATCCACTTTCCTTTTAAGCATCCTCTTCTAATACTAGCCAGTTAGGTCCCTTCGCCATGTCTTTCAATGTTTCTTTTCCCCCCAATAGCAATTGAGAAGGAGTACAAGAAACCTGTCTAAAGATGCCAATCATGAGGCAGGTAACCCCCATCCCCAAATTATTAACAGATGCATAAAGTTGCCATATTTTCCTCATTCTCATGTGGGCCTCTCTGTCTCATTGCTCCTGCTCCTGCGAGCCTCCCAATGAGATATTGCCAGATGTCCTTTCAAGAGACGCCTGCCTAAGATTTTTCTTTTTTCTGTGTTTCTCCAGCCAGAGTTACAATGCTTCTACCTTCCCCTTTAGACAGTTCAATGAGACTAAAGAGAGGCAGAATCTGCCACCCCTAAATATATCTTTGGGAGCATTTTCAGCACTGACAAATCCTCCCTCTCTCCTCCTGCTTTTGAGTGTGTGAATTAGAGAGACATCCTCTTTTTCCTTTCCCCTCC
This sequence comes from Pogona vitticeps, assembly GCF_051106095.1. Lineage (NCBI taxonomy): Eukaryota > Metazoa > Chordata > Lepidosauria > Squamata > Agamidae > Pogona > Pogona vitticeps. The sequence continues at coordinate 107,391,613 of NC_135784.1, forward strand.
TGTTCATCCTTGTAACAAGTCCTGGCCTCTAGTTTGCTCATCCCCAGTCCTTGCTATATCCTGGAATTTGAATCTTGTTTCTGATAGCTTACCCAGGACTTGTACTCACAACTGGAATCTTAGAACCCCCTTAAGCTTTTTAAAAATTTATTTATTTAATTTATATCCCGCCTATCTAGTCGCGGTGGACTACTCTAGGCTTGCACGTTTCACTGGACTTCAGTTTCCCCATAATATTTTTGAAGCACATATATTTTACTAATTTACTGGCCAGAATCCTATCTAGGAATTTACACTAGTACAAACTGCAAGTGCATAAATTTTGGAAGTAAATTGCTGCTAATTAACAATTTGATGCAGATGCTGTTGGGACCATTGTGTTAATTTCCCATGCAAGCAAAGTGATCCTTCAGATATTGCATATTGAGATTTTTATCATCCAATCAAGATGGAGTCTGTAAAGGAAAAGGAACTTGATTTCGATGGTTTGGGACCTTGATACCTGGCAGAACACCTCCCAACAAGATCTGCCAGTTCTTTACGATCTTCCCAGGCTGGGTGGTTGAGAGCAGAGATGGGGTTATTCGTATACTAATGCAAATACCCCCACACAGCTGGATGTAAATAGAGTCTGGCCCCCTGGGGCCAAACCATCCACTCACACATACGGTGCTGGCTCTGCTCTCCCTTCCAATTGCTCCACAGCTTGTGGTTGGCTATCTACTCGTCAGCCTGGCAGGGTGACTCATCTTCCCACCTTCTGCCCAGAGTGGATAGCCGACCACGAGCTCCAGAGCGATTGGAAGGGAGAGCAGAGCTGGTGGTGGAAGATGCATGAGTGGCTGGTCCAGCCCCAGGGGGCCAGTCCCTCATTACATCCAGCTGTGCAGGGGTATTTGTATTTATATATGAATATAAATACCCCCATCTCTAGTTGAGAATGTTGACCCTGAGAGAGGCCTGGAAAGAGAGGACTAGAAACCAGGCCTTCTTGGCAGTCACTCTGGAACAACTTCCCAGCCAAAATTCACCTGGCCCCTTCACTGGGAACTTTTAATCAATTGCTAAAAACATAGCTTTTTACACAGGCCTTTCCGGACCTTATAAGATCCTAATATAGTGGTTGTCTTATCATTTATATTGTCAGTCCTGTCATCTTGCTCCCATATTATTTTAATTACTGTATTTTCAGTTAAATGTTGTTGGTGTGTTTGTGTTTAATTTTGATTTTATAGCTATTATGTCCTTTGCTTTAAATTATTTGATAGTATATTTGTTTATAGTATAAACCTCCCAGAGTGGCAGCCAGATGGCCAGTACAAAACTCAGATAAATAAATCAGTAAATATAATATAATATAATATAATATAATATAATATAATATAATATAATATAATATAATATAATATAATATAATATAATATAATCATAGAATAATTGAGTTGGAAGGGGCCTATAAGGTCATCAGGCCCAACCCTCTGCTCAGTGCATATCAAAGCAGATCTGACAGATGATTTTCCTTCACCTTTGCCTTTGTTTCTCAATCTTCACCTGGTTAAACTGCTGTACTACAGCCAAAACTGTGCTCATGACCCGGGGTTCAATCCCAGGTAGCTGGCTCAGGGTTGACTCACCTTTCTGTCCTTCCGAGGTCAGTAAAATGAGTACCCAGCTTGCTTGGGGATGGGGGGGCAATGTGTAGCCTGCATAATTAACTTGTAAACTGCCCAGAGAGTGTTTGAAGTGCTACGGAGCAGTATATAAGCAGCATGCTTTGCTTTGCTTTTGCTTTTTGTTAGTATTGATCTTGCATATTTTTTTTACACACACACACACACACACACACACACACACACACACACACACACACACACACACACACACACACACACACACACACACACACACACACACACACAGAGTCAACTTAATGGCAAGCCACTCCTCTGGGCAGTTCATAATGAGTAAAAGAACTCCCTACCCCCATTCCACAATCAAATGCTGCATGTAATTCCAACAAAAAAAAGATACCCTGATGGCAACAGAAACATGAAAACCATATTTAAATATTGGGTTGACAAAGCTCCTTCAGGGGGCGGATATTCTTAGAGGTCTCTTCAAAGAGCTCAGATTTATCAAACTTTCTAAAGGTAACAAGGGAGGGAGCCTAGTGTACTCCAAATTATTCCAAATCTCTGCAGCCACCATTGAGAAGGCCCAGTTCCTCCTACTCTTCCTTTTTCAGGCCTGTCTTGGGTTGGCCACCAATGGCAACAAAGCCTGGGAGGAAGAGGTGGCACAAGTCCCTACAAACATACAAACATAGACCTGGTCATTAAAAATGTGTGTGCAGATGGATGTGCAAGGGCACACACATGCACACTTTTGTATGTGGAGGAGGTTGTAGAGAAAGAGATGTCCTTTCCAAACAAGAACATTTCCATGTGCTGCACCAGCCTTCGGGAATGGGCTGCTGATGACTCAGTTCCTTGGAGATCAATACGAAGGTTAGCATTTTTAACATCCTCCAACCCCAGACCTGCCATGCCATCTGGAGGGAAATATTTGGAAGTCAGATATGGATTTTATCACTAAATGCCAGAAGAGCCTACACACAGGCTGTATTTTAACTTCATGTAGTTTAAACTGTAAGTCATTTTGAGAAGCAATCTTGGCTGACATCTGGTATGACCATAGATGACTAATTGGTAGACTGATAGATTTTGCTTTGAGCGCCTATGCTTGTAGAGTCCCTATACACCTTACCTATCCCCGAGGACAACTCTCAAAATGCAATGTTGACAATATATTGGAACAGACACCATTCAGTCCTGAGTCCTCCTAACAGGCCTTCTTTCAAATTAAGTCACAAGTATTGACATTTACATCTGTAAATCAACCAGCAGCAGGATTCTGGCACATTTATACCTCTGATGATGTGAAGGCATGAAGGAATAACATAAAGCAATAATGTTACTTAACTATAAAGGAACAAGTAATAAGCCATGAAATGATAAAGTGCCACTTGTTTTCTGTTAAAAAAACAAAAAGGCTCCCCTCAGCCTCATGTTTCCAATGTACTAAGAGTCATGTCCAACTGGCTGCTGTTAATATTTATTTTTCACTGATATATGAAACCTTGATCTTCTGGCCTATGTTATGAGAGAAACAGAGTAGCAATAATTTTTCCAGTATTATTCCATTTTTTCCTCATAGGCTGACTGTTTTTTATAAAGGTAGTCGAGGTCAACATAGTACTTAGACGTACTGTGTTTGAATTTTATTTGCTGGGTATTTTCAAAAGATAACATTTTCACAGAGAATCACAGACCTACACGGTACTGTATACCGAAAAACAAGACCTTCCTTCTCGGTATTTTTTTAAAAAAATCTGAAATATGCTCCAGGCTTTTTTTTAAACTTATGGTTAGAAAAAGTTCATTTGCATTCAGTTTGTGGTTTAATTTCCAATTTCATTTGACCCTCATTTTAATTAGTGATCTGTTCTTGGCAAAGAAAAAAATCAAATCACATAGAACATGGATAACACATAAGCATGCAAGGTACTGTATTCACTATTACGAATAAGCCTCGTTTTGTCACTGAACAACCTCCTCTTTTTCATTCTCACAGGGGAAGTTGTGGGGAGAGAAGGGAGCCTTTACCATTATTGTCAGGTAGTGCAGCTAATAGCATCCATAGTGCCCTGCAACCACATGGATCTGGAGGGGAAACCCAGGATTAGTCAGCACTGAGTGTTCTTCACTGACAGGCCTTAATGAACAGCAGATCTGGCTGATAAAACTTGCATCTGGGTGATTTAAATAGAATCTTAATGTGGCTTCAACCATTTTCTTCTTGACTGGCTTCCCTACTTGCTCTGGTCATTGTCCTGGGATGATTCTTGTGCTATCGTGGTACAGTGGCTAAATTGCAGTACTGCAGTCAAAACTCACAACCCGGGGTTTTATCCTGGGTAATCAGCTCAAGGTTGACTCAGCCTTCTATCCTTCCAAGGTTGGTAAAATGAGTACCCAGGTTGCTGGGGGGGGGGGGCAATGTGTAGCCTGCATCATCAACTTATCAACCACCCAGAGAGTGCTTGAAATGCTATGGGGAAGTATATAAGCAGCACACTTTGCTTTTGCTTTGCTTTATAGATTTTTCTGCCTGGAATGGGTACTGGGACTGTAGTTGTCAAGGGTGTTCTGGGGCTGGTTGCATCATTCCTCTATAGTTGGATGGGATGGATACCTTTTGTTGGCTGGCCTACTCAGAAGTCACCATTTTGAAGTTGTTGTTTTTTTTCCAATATTGATTTTTCTGTCTGGAACCAGTACTGGAATGTTGTTCCTGAGAATTAATTGTGACGTGCCATATCTGTCTCATCTAGTCACACACGTGTCTTAATTTGGTTTGATTATCCTGCTTGGAAGTTGACATTTTAAGCCACTGTGTTGCATTCTGGCAGGTTTGGGGACAATAAAGTGTGAAAGAAAGAAAAATAATTTAGGGGTTTGAGGTCTAAGATATTACTGAGATGTTTTTCCATTGTTTATTGCTATTTTTGGCAACACCTTTTATTAAGTAATTCCTCCCTATTCTGTTCCATTCCAGCTTTTACCTAGTACACTTTTTCTTTTCACACTCTGCTGAATGGAGTGGGTTGCAAGCATGATGCAGAAAGCAGCAATCAACTATTTCACACAATGGGGCAGTGAAGCTACTAACTGGATGTACTCTTTACCCCTTCAATAAATGCTTGGTGTTGTTTTTGCTGGGTAAATTGCATGTGTCTTGTGGAGAAGAGGGGAGGCAGCAAGACACTCTCAAGGAGGACTGATGGGCAGATGCTGTGAACTGGGAGGCATGTGAGGTTCAAGAAATGGGAAGGTCTTCTCCACTGATGACTGGGAAGTAATTCACCGCCATGATCCTAACACAGGCAACAGATTAGACCTGCTGATACCACCTGAGAAGGCTGCCCATGCACAAAGAGGCAAGGCATATTGGTGAGAAGCTTGTCCAGTGGAGAACCAGCAATGAGCCTCCTGCTGTCACTGCAAGCAACAGGAGCACTACCCTCCAATCAAGTCACCCTGTACCAGGGTGCAGCCAATCTGCTCCAGCCAATGAGAGGTCTCCTGTGCAGCTGCATCACACTCTCCATCATGTGCCTCATGGAGAGCCAGCCAAGTTCGCTTGTAGTTTGTCCAGACAACAGCTGAGTATTTTGCTTTTTAAAAAAGGAGATTGAATTTTTAGCATACACACAAGTTACATGCACTCACAGAGTACTGTGCCAGAGGAGCGAGTTTTTCTGTTCCTCTGCCAAAGGTCAATTTATTCTCCATAAGGCTTTCCAAGCAGCTCCCCCTAGCCCACATCTAAGGGCTAGGGGAAGCCCATAGCTGCTTGGAAAGTCCTATGAAGAAACAAGCTACACCTTCCTGCAGGGGCTGTTGGCCACTGGTGTGTGTACATACAACACCTGTGTGGAACCACACCCTACGTTACCCATTTGTGTGGGGTCCTCAACTTGGTGGAAGAGAAGGGGCTCCATTCTAGCCCCTGAGACTCAAACCTAAAGAGTAGTAGAGAAAGGACTGGGAGTGAAGTCAACTCTCTGGCACCCTGAGGACATTTAGTTTAGAATCAAGTGTTCTGTTTCTGCAGCAACTAACTGTGTCATCATGGAGGAGGTCTGGGGGGGGCACTCACACATATCTTAAAATATAACAGTTATTAAGCTTAGAATTTTATGAAAGTAAAATATATTATTCAACCTTTTAGTGTATTTGGCACACAGAGGAAATTTATTAAATAATGTTGTTACCCAGCCAAGCCAGCCTTGTGCCAGTTTGCCTCTAAGGAGGGCATCCATAATAACGGTTGTTCTTTGGTGTCTAGTGCCCAAAGCAGTGTGGAGTTGCAATGATGGGATGCACACCCTCTTTTTCATTTCCTATCTCCCCATATTTATAGCTCTTTAATTTGTTACACTTCCCCACACCATCTATAAGCATTCTCTCATCCAGAATCTTCAAGTTCTAGGGGCTTAGAGATCCACCTTTTTGTTTTGTTTTTATAGAAAATTCTATTGTTCCTGCAAGCCTTGCAGGTTTAGAAGTCTAGAAACCAATATTTGGATAACTGCCATTATGTTTTTTTCATCATTGTTTTGACCATCACTTTTTGTATTAATTGGAGCACTAAGTACAGTATTCTGTAACTATAAGCTCCCAGACCAGCAATTCTTTATGGCATCAAGGGTCTGCGACACTAGACCATTGCAAGGTTAGACTGTATGATCACAGGTAGGGTGTTCTATAATGCTTGCAAAAACTATTTTCTAATTTTCATATTGCAACATAAGTCTACTCGTTCCAACATATTTCCAACAACGTATTTTTAAATCATCCCTTAGTTTACTTCCACACTAAACCGGAAGGCATGAATGAAATTCTGTAAAGCAACACTATCATAACTTTACCTTGTTCCTAGGTTTGCTAGGAAACAGCTGATGGTTTTGAAATAACCAATTCAAACCATTGTTTGAAGCCTCCATTTAAACACACTTTCATTTTCAGGCCAACTTTTTCTGCATCCCCTAATCATTTTTAACTCTTTATAGGCACAAAATTTCAAACAGTGACACGGAAAGCCTCCTAATGGTCTGTTTCAGGAACAAAAACAAATGCAAAAGTATTGTGGTACCCTTAAGAGCCATGGGTCTTTTTCAGTGTGACCCTTTAGTGATTACAAACACTTCTTCCTCTCTCCTGGCAATAGAAATATAATGGGCAGAATCCCATTAGTATTCATTGAAGGTTTGATGAACTGCAGGATCCTGTCTTAGTTGCATGCCTGAGGCATGCACCTCACTCTTTCTTATGGTAGGGCTGGCCCTTGTAGTTATGCTTAGATAACTATGGAGCAACAGTAGAGTGATAGTCTGAATGTTACTGGTATGGCAGTTTGTTGGGTCGCATGCCTGGAAATGGAGTGATATGGACAACAAACACAGTTTATATAGCCAATCATTCTCAGTAGATGGAGTTCAGCTGCTTAGCATTGTTTTCGCTCTTCAGCATTCTCTTGACTCATCATTTCAGTGGAAAGCTACAAATGGGCTGTCTTGTGCAAAGCAGGAGACTGCTCACTGCAAATCAGAATTTCAATGTGGGGTTTGGTGGAGGGCGGGAAACAAATTATTGATACACTATAGAGGAGTAAATCAGTTTCTGAGTATCTGCAGCCACCTTGATCCTTCCAGGCTAGAGGACTTTGCAGGTTTTATTATTCTGCCTGTAACCTCAGCGTCTGCCATTGCCAGGTTGTGGATGCCAAGTCAGGCCTGGATTGGATCAGAATCAGAATTCCAAATAGGACAACTCCCCTTTCCTTTATGCATAAATAGAATCCTTTTGGGAATGAAAATTGCTGTTCTAGTACAAATAATTTAAATGGCTATTATCAGTCTTTGGCAGAAAAGTAAAGCAATAAATGATATGCTTATAATCATCCTTCTTCTAAGAATATGATTTGATTACTATGCTGGATAATTTGTCAACATCTCTGTTTGAAGCGGGGTGGGTGGGTGAAGCATGCTGATGGATCCCAGCATAAGCAATTTGAAAATTGCAAGCATCAAAATTACAATCTAGTAACCACCTCTCTTTGGAAATAAATACTGTGTTCCTTCAGATGTTTTTTAAAAGTAGATGCAAGTATTGATGGGTTTGCCACAGTTCAAGGTAATGTTTTATCTGCATTTTATTTCTTAATCGGTGCATTTTTCAGATACTAGTTACAGCTCAAAAACTGAAGTGTGAAGTGCAGCAGTTGAGCTGTAAGATGATACCATAAAAGGGGGCAGCCCCAATGTTAATGCAGGTGGTCAGCAGACTGACATGCAGCTTTGCTTAGCTGCAAATGACGTTCCGTATGTTTCTGGTGGAGCACATGAAGACCTTTGATAACTGGCAGGAAATGCTACATGGACCATTGTTTAGTTAAGTTCTCCTGCTCTTCTTAAGGTCAGAAGGAGATAGAGAAGGGAAGGAGACTGACAGAGAGGTCAGGGAATCAGTGGAAGGATCTGTCTTGCTTTGAAGGTGGCTTTGATGATAACCATCAAGAGGGCATTTTACAACTGATTCTGAATCATGGCTGCAAAATATTATAAAAGATGACAGGGCACAAGGCAATACAAAAATTCAGACAAGGTTGCTTTCAAAAGCTTCTCTGAAGAGCAGAGTCTTCAGCAATCTGTTAAAGGTGGGCAGGGAGTGGAAAAGACACAGCTCACGTGGGAGCTGGTTCCAGAATGCTAGTACCACAGCCAAGAAAGCCCAACTTCTTGTTAATAATTTGCTGGCCTCCTTCAGGGTAGCTACCCGAAAGAGCACTGCCAAGGAGAATCTGGTTGCCTGAGTAGATTATCTTAGGGAGAAATGCTCTGGCAAACAGTAGGGTCCCAAATTGTGGAGGTCTTTATAGGTGAGCACCAGCACTTTGGACTTGACCCAAGATGTTACAGATAGCCAGTGCAGATGAGCCAGGAGAGATGTGACTTGAATCTATTCATGCCTGCCATCAGCCTGGTGGCCACATTCTAACCCTACTGCAGTCTCTAGGTCACCCTCAAGGGAAGCCCCACATAGTGTTGCAGTAGCTGATCCTGGAGATCACCAATGCATGCACCAACATCCTGAGAGATCCTTCATCTACTCAGGGGTAGACCTGGGTGATAAGCCTCAGCTAGTTAAAGGCTCACCTGGACACATCTGCAGTCTGGGAATCCCAGGAAACAGCCAGGTCCAGGAGCATGCCCAGGTTCCAAACCTGATCCCTATGCAGGAGGTCAACCCCAGCAAGCCTAGGGAGAATACCTTCTAAACTATCCGAGGAACACCCCCTTCCAGGAGAAAATTTCCATCTTGTCTGGGTTCAGCTTGAGCATGTTAGCCCTAGTCTGTTCCAGAACCAAAGCCAGGCAACATTCCAGAATGCAGACATCATCCACTTAGAGAATACTGCAACACTACAGTAGTCATCCGCACAACAAAGGTGCATAGTACAGATTGCACCATTAAGCCAATATCTGAGATTTGGGTTCATGTTAAAGATGTGTTCCAGACTTGGATGGCATAAGGAGCCATATGTGTGCTATTTCATTGAAAGATAAGAAACAAGTAACTGTCTAATGCATTATTTTGGACTTTAGTAGCTTGGGAAAGTGTAAACCCTTTCCAAGATCAGTTTAGGAACTTTTGTAATACAATTTTTAAGTACTTTTAATTGATATTGATGTGGAAATTGCAATTATAATTAATTATCTGAAACCAATGGGATTTAAAACAATTAACATTGGCTGAATTGTGCTTGATTGTATACTAAGCCCTACTGATTTCAGTCGTGCAATTTAAATATGTAAATTCCTTAACCAAAATTGGTTAGATTTTCTAATCATTGGTTAGGTATCTGTTTATATTTTAAAACCGTCCCTTTCCATGTGATGTCAAAAATATTATATATGTTTGTTGAGGATTTACAAGTGGAGTGCGGTACTATTGGCCTTTTGACAGTATGTAAAGACAGAATACAGTGGTGCCTCGCTTAACGGGCGCTCCGTTTAGGGATGAAATAGCTTAGCAATGACTTTTTTGGAGCATTTTTGCACTTCGTTTAGCGATGGTCCCTATGGGCGATTTTTGCTTAGCGATGGTTGGGACCATGCTTTGCATAGCGATTCAATTTTGGGTCCCCTGTTTCGCTTAACGATAGTTTAAACAGCCTCATGTTTGCTGTTTTTTAAATGTTTTTCTGTTATTTATAAAGTTAAAGTTTACTGTTTAAAATGCTTGAAATCATAAAGTGCACTTAATAAACCCTTTGTTAACCAAATATGACTTTGTTCTGACTCTTTTTTAATTTGTTGTTGTATTTTCCCCCATTGAGATGAATAGGTTTCAATGCATTTCAATTGGGGAACCGTGTTTTGCTTAGCGATGTTTCCTATGGCGATTTTCGCTTAAGGACGGCAATTCGTTCCTATCGGAATGGATTATCCAGTTTCCAATGCATTTCAATGGGAAACCACGTTTCGCTTAGCGATGAAATCGCTTAGCAGTGATTTTTCGGAATGAACTAACATCACTAAGCGAGGCACCACTGTATATGAAATACCTGTAGACTGATTACTCTGTAAACCTTACTTGCCAAGAAAGAATAAAAAACATTTAGGGGTAAAGGAAAAGAAGAGCCCATGGAATTGTGCTTTTTAAACATCCGTTGTAGAGGATGCTATAAAGAACGTCAGGCATCCAAAAGAAAGGATGGATAAGTTCATGGCAGATTAAATTCAACTGACAAATGTTAGGTAAAATTGTGCTTTAGGAAGGACACTTTGAAATGTTCCATCAAATCACTAAGTTCAAATTTAACTATACCTATATCCAGTATTCCTTACTGGAAGCATCACAATCGTTCTTTCAATAAACCCTTTGCTTGATGGAAATAAAAACCAACAAAACACTAGGATGTATAAGAAATAGACAAGAAAATGTGTGCAAGAAATACTATGCTGTCCATATATAAATGAATGGTAGGTGTTCTCCTAGAGAATTGTGTTCAGGTCACTTTAGCAAATGAGCCAAGGAATTGCCAACAAAAATGATTAAAGGCACAAATGGATTGAACTACTTAGGATATATGGAACCCCATTACTCTGGGGCAAGTTCTCCAGTCTTTCTTAAGATAGGAAACAGAATAAAAAGACTGTAATATGTTTTTTCCAGTGGGAGGAAGTAAAAAGAGAGAGATGTATAATTTAGTGGATTCAGAAACTGCAGTGCTGATATGTCATCTCTCACACTTCTTCATAGTGTAGGGATAAAGCAGTTCTCAATAAGAATAGTAAATCACAACTAGAGTAGGCCCATTGAATCAGCAGAGATTTAGTAAGTCAAGACTTCTGTAAGTTCCAGTGATTGAATGGCCCTACTCTAGTTTCAATTTACTACTGGGTGTCAGCTGCAGGAATAGATACTTTTGAATAGATTAATAATTTATTAATTATTAATAATGACTTCCAGTTGAAATGAATTAGGTATTGTCTATTGATCATTCAAACTGCATTCTATAATTCTGCTCATTAGTTAAAATTCAACAATTTAACTTCCTAAGCAGGTATCAAATTTTGCTCTAAAATGTCATTATATAACTCTGAGCACATTATGTTACCATAAACACATCTACAAGATGTCCCATGGCAGACTTCCCATTTTGAAGAATGGGTGCCACAAACCAGTTCCTACTTGTAAAAAAAATCCTGATAGAAATGGAAAACATCCAAGCTTGTATCCTATTGCAGAGTTAAGCCACATAAGCATTTCCCTGTTCCAGGAGTGCCCTAATAGTGCAATTGATTATGGAGTTGATCATGCGGCCAACCTCACAAGCCGCGTAGAACTGAAGGGGAGCTAGTCAAAGTTGAGAGAACACTTGCACAATCACCCTTGCATTGTTGTGACAAGTAATAGGATATTGGCCTTGGCTTATGGAGACTCTAACCTTCCATGCTTGGTGGTCATGCTAGCACAGGTGTTCTAGGAGCTGTACCCCATGCCCCGAAATAAATGTTTAACATTTCTACTTCCTGAAAAATGTCTTCTATTTATTTATTTATTTATTTATTTATTTATTTTATATCCCACCTATCTGGTCGGTTAAGACCACTCTAGGCGGCTAGACCACTCTTCTGGTGAGCTTCTTTGAAAAGGATGAAGGAAAAACATGTAGCACAAACATTCAGTACCTCGTAATAACTACATGAATATAAGGAATCAAACAGACAAGCACACAAGACCTGTTGTCATGTGGAAATCTAAAATCATACTAAGCTAGGCCCAGTAAGTGGGTAATGCAAAATCACTTCCTAGCAAGAGTGCACAAATATCATTCAGTCCCAATTATTTGTGTTATAAAGATTAACTTCAAGCCAACTTGTAGCCCATCTGCTTTGATTTGTATTTGAATATTCATCAGTATTTTTTATGTATTAATATTAATCTGAATTGTGAAAATATATGAAAAAGAGGAAAACAAAGGGCCCTGACCTAAGGCAGAGGAGTGAAATTCAGGGCAGGGTTACTCTGTGGAAATAAATTGGAAGAAGGATCAGGTTTTTGAATTTGGTTTAAAGTCATCTCGTAGTCACATGGTTTTGGAGTCATGTGTGCATCCTCTTGTGAAAACTTGTAATCTGTCCTTACAAGTTGTTCAACTTCCATGTGCACGCACACACTGCCTGGGAGAAGGAAAGAGAGAGAGAGATGGGCTAAAACTGCCCAGTGATGTTCCCTTCTTGGGGAGTAAATATTCACACAATGCCTGAGGATCAAGCACAAGCGCACATATGCACAAAGGAGAGAAAATTAGATTTAGAATGACTGTGAGAGAGGTGCAAGGATGGTTTCTCCCCGCTGGATGTAGGAAACCCAAATGTTCCACCCAGTGAGCGAGCCAGCGGAGGAGTTGGAACCATCCTTTCCTTTGGGCTACGCTTCTGGAGAAACACCTACAGTTCTCTGAGTTTTGTTTTCAAATGAGCCTTTTTAGGTTATGGGCTCTTGCATTTTTAGAATGTAACTTGAAACATTCTTTTTTATATTCTCTTGTACTTTTGTTCTTGTACCTATGTATTTGCCCACTATTTTAATTCAGTTTTCATATATTTTTGAGTATCTATGCCTACAGTTTTCTTCATAGCTGTAGACTTTTGAATTTTTTTTAAAATGAAATATTTTGTGCACATAGAACATAGAAGCGATGTAAAATAAAGTTTGTAGAAGTTGCCTGGATTTATTTCAGCAATGAAATGACTTATATTTGATATTCATGTGACTTTTGATATGTCACTGATTGTTTGGTTTCATTCTGGAGGTAACCTTTTATTGGGATAAATGCTGTTTTTGGCAAACACAGTTTTCTTCTTCTTTTTCCTTTAGGGTCTATAAAGTTCTGTAGGACACCTAGGGAGGGTCAAGCTTTAGTTTATCTCACCTGACTACATACTTTGACTTTGCATGTTACCCATCTTGAGTGGGGCACATAGTTTCTTCTTTTACCTCAGGCAGAAATATCTCTGGAGCCCTTCCTGGTAACCATATTAATCTTCTGTGCAGATGGAAGTGCTTTTTTGTGGTAGTCTACACAGAGGAGAATGGCATAGGGAAGGCACAGCAGACTGCATCACATATAAGTCACAGGGCAATGGTGCTTGTAGCACATGAGCTTAATTAAAATCTTCAAGAATGAGTTGCTAGAACTGCACAGTAGAGGATATATTTTGCATGATGCAGGAGACCACTGGGATATCTGTGCCATCACCAGTTTCAGGCAGCAGTTGATGAGAAAGATCAGCTGAGTTCATTATTTACAGTCATAGCAAATACTGCTGGAGAGGGAATAGATAGAACAATGGTCTGATTCAGTATAAGCCAACTTTGTACTTTTGTGAGTTTGACACCTCAAGTTTGAGTTGTAGTCATTGAACAATAAATGGTGAATATCACCAGATCAATCTGTTTGTAAACAACATGTATTTATAAACATATTGATTACTAAACCTATTCACATATAATCATTAAATATTTGTTATATATATATAACAATTTACATATATAATGTAGGTGAATATTCATCAGTGCAAAAATATTTTTATTCTTTCTCTTCAAGGACCAGGGCTATAACTTCTCTTTTCACACACATACAATGAGCCAGAATAAAATAAATTAGTGCTACAGAACACTCGATTGAATTTTCATAGGATTATGTGTATAACAACATTTTCCTCCCGATGCGTCCATTATTTAAAAATGTATATCTTAAATGCTTTATTAATAGAATTGATTCCATCTAAGAGAAGAAAGATTTCAGTTTCAACTAAGTGAAAAGGAAGTTATGCCTCATGAGTCATTTCCATCTCATTTGGATTCAAGTTGCAGACCACATCCAGAGCTCCACAAATTTTCCTTGACCCTCAGTTTTTTTCCAGAAAAAAATATTGGGGGGATGCTTGGGCATTGAGGTACTCCTGGGGCTTGCAGTAGGGCTGCACTGGATGGCGCCAACTCTAGCATTTTGATCCCATCTGGGGAACCACACAACTTTGTTGGCTAGGAAGTCTGGATGAAAATCCAGTGCAAAGTGATCAAGGTGCATAGTCTTAAGGAGAAACCCATGCCCATTCAGCCAGATGCTTGTAGGTTCCACATTCAATCTTCCACCCAGTACACAAAGGCCCAGTTGCTGCTGGTGGGGGTGGGGGACATTCACATACTCTTTGAATAAAGAGGGCAACCTCTAAAAGGGGATAATTGTTTACACACAATGGCAATACAGGCCTTGTGAATTTATTTAATACTAATTTAATTTTCAGAATGTTTTAAGTCTTAAGAGGAACAGCGTTGATAATTCAGTTTGAAAATTAATGGATTCAATGTACAAAGTATAATCTCATTTTCTTAATTGCAACATTCACAATTTGTCAGCTTTTCAGACTCTATGTAGTAACATTTTAGCTGTGACTTTGATCTTAAAAGCATTTGAGGCTGCTTTAAAAGCACCAGGTATTTTTTAATTGCTTCACACCCTTTGGTACATTTGTGTTCCATCAAAGGGATGCTTTATCCACATCAAAAAAGAAAACATCGCATCTAACTAATTACTTTAGTCAAAATTAATATTCCATCCATTCATTAGTGTCTTTCCAAAAGATAATCTATGACCCTCCAGGCAAATGTGGAGTACATATAGAGGGGAAAGAATTGCAGCTGGAGATTGATAAGCAAATAGTCTTATTACTTTGAATGAGTTCAATCTCCAGTGCTGGATGAACTGCATCCAAGAGCATTGAAGAAACCAGGTGAAGAACTCTCAGAACCACTCTCCATTTTTTTCATATCATGGAGGCTGGGTGGAGTGCCAGGTGATTGGAGAAGAGCTATCTCCATCTCCAGAAAGGGGGAAAAGAAGGAACCTGGGAACTACAGACAAGTTAGCCTGAGATCAATCCCAGGAAAAATTGTGGAACAGATTATAAAGTGGTCACTCTGCTAGCACTTGAAAACAATGTAGTTAAAATTAGAACCTAACATAGATTTGTCAAGAACAAATCAGGCCAAACTAATATTATCTTCTTTTCTGACCCAGTAACCTCCCTGAAGGCCAAAATGTTGAAACTAAGGCTGTCCTACTTTGGTCACATTGTGAAAAGACAAGATTCCCTGGAAAAGACAACAATACTGGGAAAGGTAGAAGGCAGCATGAAAAGAGAAAGTCCAAATATGAGATGGACTGACTCACTAAAAGAGACCACAGGCTTGACTCTGCAAGAGCTGAGCAGAACGGCTGAGGACAGGACATTTTGGAGAGTGCTCATTCATAGGGTTGCCATGGGTCAGAAGTGACTTGGAGGCACATAACAACCTCCCTGATAGATGGTGGGAATGCTGTAGATGTAACGTATCTTGGCTTCAGTAAAATGCTCCATGCTTCACTGATTAGCAAGCTATGTGTGAGCTGGATAGAACTGTCACAGTTGATTACAGAATAATACTCAGAGATTAATGGCTTCTTCTTAAACTGGGAAGAAGTAACAAGTGGAATACCATGAGTCCTGAGCCTGATGCTCTTCAACATTTTTGTTAAAGATTTGGGCGAGGGGCTGCAGGGAATGCTTATCAGATTTGCAGATGACACAAACGTGGATGGAATAGTTAATACCGTGGAAGACAGAAACAAAATTTAAAAATATCTTAGTAAGCTACAAGCATTGGGCTGAATGGAACAGAATGAAATTTAACAGGGATAAGTGCAAAGTCCTACAACTGGGGAGGAGGCAAGCACATAGTTACAAGATAGTGGCTCAGTAATACTAAATGCAAGAAGGATCTTGGAATCGTTGTAGTTCACAAACTGAATATGAGCCAGCAATGCAGTGCAGCTGCAAAGAAGGCAAAGGGGTCAAAATTCACAGTTAGACAGTAGCCTTCCAGGGAAATAGGAAGAAAAGACTTGCCCCAAATGCCAGAGGTGAGAAAAGCTCTCCAACCCAGCTACAGATGTTCACCCCAACTCATGGAGGACAATGCAAACAGTTACAGGGGTAAGGCAAAACACACTTCCTCAATTCTTATGCTATTTAAAGCCTAAAGCTGAGTTTCTGAATAGAGCATATGGTGAACATGCATCCCCTCTTCCCTTTTCTGGCTATGTTAATGAAAATAAGCCACCTTCCTAGAATTTTTGCTCAAGACACTTTCATGCTCTCTGTCTTTGCCATAACTATATTCTTCTACTATACACCCAGAATGTTCTTCAATCTCAGTTTATTTGTTTGATAGTGATTCACAACAGAAGCAATTAACGGCAAAGAAAAAAAAATATTTACCCAGATTATAAAACCCTGGTGTCTCTTATCAAGAGTACAGGAATACCATTGATACTCCAAAGGTAAGTTAATTTATGAAGAGACCTTGGCTGTCAAGACATCTCACCACAGCAAATGCAGCCCGTCATACCATGGTTTGGGGATCTAGTTTCAAAGCCATGGACTGGACTTACTACTATTACTACTACTACAGTACTCTTTTTTCTCATTGCAAACAGTAGGTCTACTTTTTCTAAATCAGCAATTAATAATGTTGGGAACCACTGTTCTAAATCAAACTGGCATTTGTGGCTTTTATGAAAATGGGTGAGTTATTTATTTATTCTTACATACCACTGGATAAACAGAACTAAATAAACAATCTAGGACATTCTCTTTAACTCCTTCGCAGATACTGTGGTGTGTATTGTGTGCAATTTGCACCTCACTTCTAGAATCTCTAAAGGTGCTATGTGAGCAAAATCTCCGGGTCCTTCAGGAAGGAATTGACTTATCCACCCAAACGGTGTTCGTACCCAGGCTGAGACTTTATAAGATACAAGTTTTGAACTCATCACTATAGAAAGGGTTTGTTTGAATAAATGTTTTCAGTACCTTTATTTTGAAGAACACCATTTGGTTGCCAGTGTCTTGACACTCTGAAAAACAACTATATGAAAAACCATAATTTTGTAGGTTTTGTAGCTGTGATGGTTCATTTAAACAGAACCTTTGGGAGATGATCCTATGAGGAGTGTGTTAATTTGTATGAGTCATTATATATACAGTTTCACTTAGCAAATACTCCACTTCTTTGCTCAGATCTATTGATGGGATACTAAATTTACTACCCAAACTGTAATTTCACATACACCCCTTGGGGTTGATATATAAGTTTCATATGTAAGCAAACCTATGCATTGAAAATGTAGCAATCGGAATGTGATCTTGCAGATCTAGAATGTACGGTATTTGGAGATATTCTAGCCTCTGCACCAGTGCTCAATAGAGGATCTGCAATGCAGGTTCCTACGAAAATATCCTGAACAGATGGTTACCTAGTTCTGCCTAAAATCTTTAAATACATCCAGGGAAAGAGAGTTGACCCCCTCCTAAGGCAGACTGTTTCACTCCTGAATAGCAATTACCACTGGGAAATTTCTCTCCTATATGTTTACTTTAATTAAAATCTCTGGCCTTCCAATTTCAGTTTTTTCCACTCCTGTCTGCAAGAGCAACAAACAGTAACTTCACATCATCTACATGACAACACCTTCCTTTTATCTTTTTCTCTCTCTAGGATATACATACCCAAATCTTCTGATTGCTCCCAGAATGCGGATTGGTTTCAAACACCCTTACCACTCTTATCCTCTCCTCAATGTGATTCAGTTTGTCCAGATCCTTCTGAAAATATTGTACATAGAACTAGACACAGCCTGAAGAACATAGTGGAGCTATTACTTCTCTTGAGTTGGATTCTTTGTCTCTGTTTCTACAGTCCACAGTTCTACTCATTCACTCCTTTTTCTGGCAGCTGCTGTTCATAGTTCAGCTTATGATCAACTAAGGGTTCAATAACATGCATTAAAAGAATCCCAGTTATGCCAAATCTTTTCATACCTCCATGGTACCAATGCATTGAAAGTCTAAGGAGGTCAGTTTTGTCATTTTTTCACCTGCAGTGTGTGACGAGGCATTGTCATGCAACAGAATGACACATTTGGAGAGCTTTTCTTGACATTTTTCCTTGATGTTTTACCTCAACCTCGTTAATAAAAAACATTAATATTTTTATTGATGGTTGAACCCTGTTGGAGGTAGTCCACCAACAGAACTCCCTTCTTATCCCCAAAAACAGTTGCCATTTACTTCTGCACCGACCTTTGCACTCAGAATTTCTTTGGACTAGGGGAACCACTGTGCCCCCATTTCTTAGACTGTTCCTTTGTCTCAGGATCATAACAACAGATCCATGTCTCATCACCAGTTTCCAGTTTGTGCAGGAAATCTGACTCATTTCTTGCGAAATGTTCCAAAACAGCCATTGATGGCTGCACACATTTCCTCTTTTGTTCAGTTGTCAAAAGTTTGGGAATCCACTTTGCTGCCAGCTTTCTCATTTCCAAGTCGTTGTGGATAATGGCACCAACTCTCTCACGTGATATTCTCAGATATATATAGCAATACTTTTGGCTGATATTCAGCAGTCCTCCATGATCATGTCATGGATGGCTTTCACATTTGCAGGCACAGAGACAGAAACAGGCCTTCCACTGGGTTTCTCACTTTCAAAACCGAAATGGCCAGTTTTAAAATTGACAACCCGACATTTAACTGTTGCATACGAAGGGCCACTGTCACCCATACTTTGTGACATTTCCTCATGGATCTGTTTTGCACCTTTCCCTTGGAGAAACAAGAACTTGATTATGGTCCTATGCTCTTCCATATTGAACTTTTCTGGAGGTGCTGCCATGTTCACTTTGGACCGGAACATGAAAGATAAGTTAAAATCATAAGTAGTTGATTTTCACACCATTGAATACAGACAAATTGGCCAATATACCCTGCAATTTATAGTTTCCGAGCTCATTTTTTTCTGGGAAAGGCTCAATACTTATCTGCACTCCCCTTGTATATAACAGCAGAAATGTTTACATTGTTTTAACTGCATGAATTGATTTCTTTCCATGTGAACAGTTATAGCAGGCTACACTACTCTTGATTTTATATTAATTTTCTCTACTTTTTTTTGAGGAAATCAGGACCCCACTCATCCTTAAAAAATATAAAGGTGTTATGTCAAAAGAGCAACAGAGAGATTTTATTTTGGCAAAGATCATTTTTGTTCTTGATTCAGTCCACAGTGGTATTTACTGCTCCTCTCAGCATCATGTCCTCTGCAAGTTTGGTAAGCATCATTTCTACTCTTTCATCAAACTCATTTATAAAAATTGCTAAGACTTAGCAGAGAGTCCTTTGCACTCAGTCAAGTCCTCTCTTCAGGATGATGCAGAGTCATTGGAAAACAGGGGTTTGGTACACTTGTTCAAACAGCCATAGCTCAGCATAACAATCTAACCCCCATTTTACCAACCTGTCTACAAGGATATAATGGAAGATTGAAATTCTTTGTTGAAATTAGGACATACAATGTATATGGCATTCCCGTGATTAACCAAACTAGTAACTATCAGGATGGGAAATAAGGTTGATCTGAGCATATACCTGTATCTTGTTAAACTCGTCAATTCATTTTTTTTCAAAAGCGGATAAACCAACTGCTTAATCAATAATCTATAATTCTAGTATATTGCCTGGTATTGTCTGGTCGATTGTCTGAAGATTTCCTGATCTTCTTGCTTCTTTGAAAACAAGCTGTTTGTCTCTGGTTTCCCATCATCTTAACCCATTCTCCAAGAATTCTCAAAGATTACAAGCAGCTGCTATGAAACTGTATCTGCAAGCTCCTTTACCAAACAGGAACACCACTCATCTCACTTTCCAGACTTCAAACCCGTTTGAAGTAGCTTGTTGTTTTCCAAACATTGCCTTGCCTATTTTGCACTACCATGATTGTCACCTTAAACCATTTGTTCTTATGCATCATTTCACTTTTGGAGGGGGAAAAAGTAACATAGAAGCTGACCAGTTCTTCCTTCTCTCCTTTACCTACTCATACTTCACCAACTTCCCCAAGCAATGGATCTATCATTTTTGTGTGTGTTCCCCGTTTCACTATAATTTTCACAATAAAAAAATGAAATTTAAGGTTGCAGATTATAGGTTAGTTTAAAAGTAACCATTTAAACTCTGTATATATCTTTACAAAGAGACACAGAAATAGCAGTATTCATTTTGTTTTATGATAAGGCATATATCTTCTGTGAAGAATTTAAACTTCCTTATGTAATGTTTAATTGATTGGCAAGTTTAGGCATGACAATTGCTTTGATGGATCTCCTCTTTAACATTGTGGGGCTTTCCTTTCAGTATCAATTAAAATAACCTAGAATCCATAAACTACAACTTCAGCTGCTTAGGCCTATCGATCTTACTTGTAAAAGTTAAATTAATCAGTAAAAATTAAGAAGGATCCAATTATGTTGAAATAAATTACAATTTATTTGGATCAAAGCCTATAGAGTGAAATCTGGCTGTTCTGTGTGGGAAAGAAACACTCAAATGAAACTGGAATATTCATAGTAAATTCTTAGGTCTTGTAATCTTTATGGTGTTTCTCGTAAAAGGATAGTAACATCTGGCATCAATTAGAATGTTAAGTGTATAGATTAGATAACAGTATATTCAGATTTTGTTTGTATATCATTGTAATCAGCAGTAACAGTGTACTTCTGATTGAAGTAGAAACAGACTACCTGTGCCAGAAATGTTTTTTTTTTCCCACCAATGTAACAAATAATGTGATTGCCCTGATGGAAATCAAGTTTATTATGAAGAGTTCATGCATTGATTAATCATGCATCTCCTGTTAGACTCAGAAAAGCAATTCAAAGGACAAAGTCCACATTCAGCTAATGAAAGGGAGCAGTGATAACTTGCATTAATTGGCAGTGCCAGTCATACCTTTTTCTCATGATAGCCATACTGTATCCAAAGACGGCTGATGTGAATTAACACATCTGCTAATTATTCAACATTCAAGTGATTTGAAGGAAGGTTGTGGAGGTAGCAGCAGAGAGAGAGAGCACATTAGAAAGGGAATTTTGATCAAAAAGTTCCTTGAAGTAGTCAGTATGAACAGTTGAATTATCGGTGTTCAAAGTTGCCATTTCTTTTCTGGGTGATTATTCCCGTAATGCTTGAAATTTAGACTAGCATGTGATTGGACGAACCATTGTTTTAGAGCCCAGTCTTCAATGTTTCCGTAGGGCCTGTGGACTTGAACAGAGTAATATGCCTCCCCGCCTGCCTTGTGAATATATCAAAATAAGCAGAGTTAGAATAATATGTAAATCTGCCTGCCACCTCTTTCCTTTTCTGCAGCACATGAAAGGGATGCCTGATTCTAACAACATTTGATCACTACCAAGAGAGTTCAGTTCAGACAGAATAAATATACAGTCATTTCTTTGACTGCTGTCTGCCCAAAGAATTATCACAGAAACTCCTGAGCCTCCTTAATTTGCATGTCCCCTGTGCATTTCAGAAATGAGATGTTTGCAAGATAGATTTCTGCACCGTTCTAATTCTAAAACCCGCCAATCTAAACTGGTGATTATGTATTATCTTTGAAATTGTGTTCACAAATGTCCAATTTCTTTCCTCTCGAATATGGCTTATGTTCTGATTACACTTCCAGAAACAACTCCAGGCTGCTTACTGATCAATCAGCCGCCTCACTAGATAGTAGAAGAGTTTTACTTTTCTTTCTTCTTTTATAAAATACTGATCCATATGTTTCGGTAGGGAAAAATAAACAAACTGCCAAGTGCTTTGATGTGCGTTCTCTTCAGAATTCTTTAAAGCATTTTTCCATTGAAAACTGACATATCCAGTCCTTTCTAATATCTGTGAAAAATGCTGTATGCTTCCAATTTCTTTTACCTGCTACTTCCTCAAATCACAATGCTTTAGAAGCTGGAATTTAGGCTGCCTGCCTGCGGAAGTACAGTTAGAATAGGAGGCTTGATTTACCAATGTGCATGTTGCTAACACACATACACATACAGGATATACTAGGTATCCACTGAAGCCTTCACATGGTTTTAACCGAGATCTTATCTTTGGAGAGTGCAGTTCTACTCAAAAGAAGGAAATTGTACATGAGATGCCATTTGTCACTTAGGAGAGGATGGGACTAATGGGCTCCTCATTTACCACAAATAATATATGGCAGTGTTCTTGGAGTGCAACTTCCAGAAGCCTTCATCACTAACTCCTGGCCAGAGTTTCTGGGAGTTGCAGTCCAAGGTCACCTGAGCTACCCAGGGTTGGGAACCACTGATATATGACATTGCTCAGTATAAGCTATGTTGGCTAGAGCTGATGTGGTTTGCATTCAAACATCTTGCCTATCAAGTGGTATGGAGTATTATTATTTCTTCATGGAGAGTAGGGAGTTTGTAAGTCTTTTCACATGTGTCCCAGGCATTAGTTGCTTTTGATGAATCTTTTAGACAGGTGTCTCTTATATTGAGAAAGCACTCCACTGTCTTCTAGCTTCTTCTTGCTACCCATAGGTAAAGCACAGGGGAAAAGGAAACAGAAATGAGTCACAAAGAAGAATCACAGTTCAGAGGAGGACCTGTTGAAAGAATAAGCTGTGCCTGTCCTGAGTTGAGGCTCCACTCATTTGAAGAACAGGGCCCATGGGGGGATCATGGGCTGAGATGGTAGGTAACTCATTCCACAATTTCAGGAGGATGCTTTTGCTGCCACAGTCATGAGCCACCACAGATGGGTTCATGCACCGATGGGCTTTTTTCACACAAGGCGTTTTTCTACATAAGTTGAACAGCATATTACCCAAAGCTGGTCAAGATATTTCAGTCCATGGGATGGAGAATCTGACTAGTGCTCATCTCCATTCTTAGCTGTAAATATCCAATCATGACTTCAAAAAATAACAATAACAGTTTTCCGGCCTCCGTGAAAATCAAAACCTGCCACTCCACTCTGTCTAATGAAAGGGCTGGTCCTCATGCACCTCTACTTTCAATAATTACCTCATGCCTTGTCCAGATATTATGATCTCCCCAGAACGATGTTCAGGATATTAGCTGTGGAGAATATTATATATTAAATGAGGAGCACAAAAAAAATCAACATCATGTCACAATCAGCATATCAGCCATTTTACGCTTTACCAGCACTTCTTTTTAACAGTGTGTAAATTCCGTTTGTAAGAATCCAGCCTCTGTTTGACCTAAATAGCCAGTAATTCCTAATCTATGTGCCAGAACAGACTAGCAGTGAAAGTTCTGAGAGAAATCAATGAAGCTCCAGAACATTTCCAGACTGCCCAACCAAAAATAAAGGAATCTGTATATAACTAATTGCTTTGGTTCAAATTTCAAATCAAGATTCCAATCTGGGGATGAAGGCTCAGCATGCATTTGCACTAAACAGCAAGAGCAATTTTATATCAGTTCCATTGTCCTGGTTTCCCATTCTATGTAATCCTGGGGTCTGTGGTTTGACAGTCCTTAGAAATCTCTTCCAGAGATCTCTAGTGTCAGAGTCCAGCCCAGCCTAGTGATAGAGCTTATAGCAGAGAATCCTAACTACCTCACACCAAGCTAAACATCCCAGGATTTTGTAGGAGGGAGTTGTGATAGTTGAAGTGGTATCAGGTTGATATGACTGTGTAGTGTATGTAAATTCTGAGGGTGCAGCTAAATTATTCCATCTTTCCCAATGCCAATATGGAGGACTGATTGACTGATTTAACTTTTATACCATGCCATTAGTTCAAAGCACTCTGTCCTGGACAGATTAAAGCTTAATAAAATAAAACACAGATGAAATAATGATAGTAATTTGGTGAATAAACAGGTCAAATAAACGTAAACATATTATGCCTAGTTTGGCCATGAGAACTACCCATCACTGGGGAAACACCATCCAGGAGTGTTGGAGTCACAGAATGAGAAGGCTGATGGACTTTGTGATGATCACCAGATAATTGGGATAGCAAATAGTCTCTTAGAGATAGAAGTTAAAGAAGTCAGCCACACACACAGGGATGTCTGCTAGCAGTGCTCCTGTTGGGCGACTAGTAGAAGAGGCAGAACAACACCGAATTGGGTTCCCAATGAATTCTGCCCTGCCCCCAGGAGGACTGTGCTTTTATTAACCTTACAAGCTCACAGATAGTGGACAGATAGTTTACAGAGTTCAGATAGGACAGTGGTTACATCATGCCATTATAACTGGCCTAAGGAAAGGCTCTATGCAAGCTCTGTAGCACCTATGAGAAAGAAGAATGGTGGGCAGTCATGCCCCTCAGAAGCAGCTGTGACATCATCCCGGGGGGTTTGCCCTCTACTGTAGATTAAGCCAACAGCTTAGCAACCTTGGGAATGGCACCCCCACACAGAAGTTGCACCTAGAGCTGTGTGATTCATACAGAATGTAGAAGGAAGTCATTTTTCAGTTATAAACTGGAGGAACCAAACTTCATATGATTGCAATGAACTTGCCTAGTTTTCAGACTTCAAATAACAGCCTTGATGAGGAAGGGTCAAGACCTTGATGCATGAAGAAGGAAAATTACCTCCCACATGCTGCAGTCATATTATATTTCCCATCCTCCCTTGCTTCCATCTGTGATGGAGTTGAAGCAGTGTGGGATATGTAGTCCGAGAAATGTAAAATGGAGTCAGACAGGTTCTGTGTGAAGATGGAGAGATTTTGGAATGTGTTTTTCTAATTGGTGTGAGAATGTTTTTCTGAAGACTGGTACAGCATGATTCGTGATAAGCTGAAGGTCGGACATAGAGGCCCATGAAAAGACACTCAGCATTCTGAGCTAATTGGAGAAGAGATAACATACCCGGATCTTCATGGGAATTGAGGGTGGAGGAAGGTGTTACATCCCCTTGAGGCTAATTGGTTAACAGCCATGAAATGTCAAGAAGGGAGGAGTTAGCGAATGTAGAAAATATGGAAGGAGAAGTGTGTAAGAGAGAGCTTAGCTACAAGCTAACTGATTTCTGAAGAATCTGAGAGTGGATGATTCTTTCTGAAATGCGTTATGTACTTGGATAGTAAAGTATGTAATTGCCAGAAGGAGGTGGGGTTAGCCCACCTTAGCCCAGCTTAGTGGTGTTTCTTATTTTAATGGGGGTTAGTTATTTTATTTAACTGCAATAATCTTTGAATATGTTCTTTATGATAAACCATGAGCAATACAAACTGATTCTATGAAACTCTATTTTTCTAATAAAAAATAATTATAAAAATTCTTACAAAAAGGACTGGTCTCTTGAACAGCAGGGTCTGGCTAAATCCAGGAGAGCGGAGAGGGCCGCAAACTAGCTATCATTAAGAGTCCTACCTAACTGAGATGTTGTGAATTCTAAGGAATTACAAAGCCCATGTTTCAGTATTTGCAGAGTGTTGCATGAAGCAAAGTTTAAGGTCAGACTTGTTCAAGGTACTTACGCTATGGACTTGCCTCAGCACAAAGGTGGTAGGTAAGTGGCCTGTGGAACTCTCTGACCAAGTGCTAGCGCTCCTTAGGGAGGCTTGTGCATCACACCATCTAACCCCAACAGAAGCTGCTACACCTCTGTTTCTCTCTAAGGGCAATTAGAAGTAGAGTAGTTATTTATAAGGCCTGTGGGTGATAAGAGGATTAAAAATGAGGAGAGCTTGTGTCCTCTTTGGACATTTAGATTCTACTCCTCATCAATGCTCCTTCCATAGCTGCTTCATAAATCCTGGAAACTCAATAATCCACATTATGTCTAGTTTGGCCATGAAAATAAATATTTTTGATTGGATATTGTATCTCCAATTTTCTGTCAGGAACAGTACCATCACACAGAAGCTGAAGAAATGCTGATCTAAACCTTCTGGTAGTGAAATGATAATTTCCTCAAACCATCTCAATCTCTTTATTCAGCTGTCATATCAGGAAGAGGGGAAGGAGGAATAATTGTCCATTACTGTCCTACATAATCCTCTTCATATTCATGTGCATGAAATACTGAACTTTGCTATTTGAGCAATTATTTATGCTTTAACAGATTTAAGCTCAGGATACAAGGTAAATACTTCGAATCAAACATGTTCAATGGGAAGGCAGATATGTGCCATATATTAATTAGCAGTAGATTTCCCAGACTTGTAGCAAAAAATAAACGCCCCCAGTATGAGCTAATCTGTTTAACATTTTTTTAAAAGAATAACAAACACACTATACTTCATTTAATTCATTTTAACCTTTCCCAAGAAAATATCCCTGTAATTATAGTTATTAAGTTACTGTAGTCATAAACTGCTACTAGATAATAAGATTATGTGTAAAAGAGAAAACATGAACACTTACAAGGACACTTAAAGGGAAGGCAGAGAAAGTGGATAACAAAAATGAATCAGGGATGAACTTTGTCACCTTTCTGAAGTAACAATGACTCAGCAATTCAGCTGGAACAAAAGGAAGATGGGGAGGATTGGTTTCAGCCTGTTTTGTAAAATTTGTATGCATTTTTGTACCCATTTCTCCTAATACGTACATTTTGATAAAGTTTTGCCTACCATGCATGTATGTGCAAGCAACATCTGCAAGATGGCCCAAATCCTCTTACCTAGTTATACTGGGGCATCATAAATGGGGGTAACTTTTGGAAGTAAATTGCTCTAAATTAAGAAATTACCACAGGCATAACTGGCATACTGAGTGGTATGATTCAGTATGCAAGTGATAAAGTCTGTGATGCTCTTAATGTGGTATACTTTCCCTCCAAACATTATACCATTTTTATAACTACTGGAGGTGGTTCATGTATCGGTTCATGCCAGTTTGTCCATCTGCCAAACCGCTGTTCAGCGCTGCAAAGCCCTGCCTCCTCCAATGGAGAAGCAGCCTGACTTCCCTGCCCCACCTCCTCCAGGCACTGCCTCTGACTGGGCACCTGCCAGGGGAGGCAGCACTTTGAAGCACTAAACACTTATGTGGCCAATAAATGAACCAGTATGGACTACTGAGCCAGTGGTTCGTGCCCATCTCTAATAGCTACACAAGAGGATGGATGGATGGATGGATGGATGGATGGATGGATGGATGGATGGATGGATGGATGGATGGATGGATGGATGGATGGATGGATGGATGGATGGATGGATGGATGGATGGATGGATGGATGGATATACTGCTCCATTAATGCAAGCACTACTCTGGGGAGTTCACAAGATTAAAACTTAAAACCCTAAAACCTCACAAAAATATAAATATGAAGTAAATACAGACTATACAGTCAGTAATTAAATCATAAATACAAATAACCCTACAAATCTAGAATTAGTAACAAAAAATTGAAGTTATTAAAGGCAGCTTTATATATTTCTGTCTTTACTAGCTTTCTAAAAATAAGGAGGGAAGAGGTCTGACATACATATGTTGTCATTTTGATCCAGAGACAAGGGGCCAGAACCAAAAAGGCACGATTCCTTGCACTTGCCTTTTTGGCCTCTTCAGTGTGGTCACTTTTAACATCATGGATTCAGAGGATAGAATGGATAACTGATTTCTAAGAGAAACATTCGAACAAGTATCAAGGTCCTAAACTATTAAAGGTTTTATAGGTCACAAGCAGCACCTTGAAATTAAGCACAGAAATGCACAGAGAGCCAACAAAGGCATGTCAAGACTGGGGATGTATCATCAAATGTACTAGTCATGGTAATCAATCTAGCTGACACATTTTGGACATGCTAAAGTTTCTGTACTGTTTTCAAGGCAGTCCTACATGGAGACCTGCTTTTGGTCCCACCTGCCCTGCCTGCCTTGCCTTCCCTCACTTTTCCACCCACGCCCTCTCAAAAACCATCCCTCCCCGTTGCTACCTCCTCCTCTGTCATTTGCTACCATTTCCCTGCCTCTCCTGTGTCTTCTGGTGAGTGTCACAAAGCTTCTTCCAGGTTTACGGTGTCCTTTGTTAAAGGAATAGGGACTCAAAAACGCAACTCAGAAAAATGGGTCCAAGTTATGGGTAGAGTCCCAGTCGCTTGGAAAAAAAAACTGAGTTGAGTTGCCAGTGCAACTTGAATATGATTTGACAGCAAGTCACACAACTTGAGTCCCCATCCCTGGTGACTGCTGACTGAAACATGAGGAATACCCATCCAGACAACTGGGGTAAGAAGGTACTTTCCTGACTAGGCCACGAGCTAGTGCTTTTAAGTCCCCAGTGGAACTGTAGGGTCACAGGCAAGGTGTGCTGTACAGCTGTAAATGTGTTGCTGTTGTTTTAGTCTCTGTTTTGCTGCTGTGGAGCTTTCTGACATTCTTATCAGCAAGCTGCACCTTGTGTCTACAGCAGGTATCAGCTGTAGACACATCTGGAGTTCTGGGGAAGAAGCAGAGGCAGAAGGAAAATTTTATTTTATTAAAAATCCCATAATATTCCTTTCTGGGAGTCCCATTTGCAGGACCCAGACCACACTGACAGTTACTGTGCTCAGCTGGAGAGAAGGCCCAGTGGCCTTAGGCAAACCTGTCTTGCTATTTGAAAAGGAAAATACCCAGTAGCCAAAGGGACAGATTCTTTTTTTTTTCAAACAGGAAAAAAACATATCCAAGGCATGAGGACTGTCAGCTGGACCTTCTCTCCAGCTGAGAAGTGTTTCGGTGTCGGTAACCTCTGGTTCCTGCTGGTGGAACTCCCAGAAAGGTATATTACTGGAATGATTGACCAAAAAAACCAAAATGCTCATTTCTATCAGACATTCATAAAAGAGATAACTTTGAAGTGTCCTGGTTACTATTAGTTTCTCCAGGGAAATTAATATGAAGTGACCATGTCTAATCTAGAACCTTCTAGAATCTAAAAACTGCTCTAGGTTTATGCTTTCAGTAGAAGTCTTTTGTGGCTGCTTGAATGAGTGAGCATCTGGCTCAGCATGAGGACAGCAAAGGAAGAGGGCAAGAGGAGGAGTTATCGGAGACTCTGGTGCAAGTTCTCTCCTTTATTCATTCCACCCGGATAGGGCACCGCATAGCACCCTTGGCTAGCACAACACTAGCTCTTTGTCATGTTTCCAGGAGATACAGCAGGCGAAAGTCCAATCAGTCCAAAGTCAGAAGTCCAGGAGATACAAAACAGATGCCAAATTGTCAAAACCAAAATGTGAACCGTAGTCAGAAGTCAAAGTCCAAGAGCCAAGGGTCAAGTTCAAGATAGCAGGGACGTGGATGCAAGCCAGAGAATGGAGATGTTGCTTCCACAGATTTCCAAGCCTTCTAGGTACAAATTATATAGGAGCAGCAACCATCAAAGTCCTAGAAGCCTTCCATCCTGTTAAAATTCAGGACTGGTCGACCTGATGTTCCTGTAGGAAGCATTCATGCGAGCTTTGGATCTTCGTGTCGTGAATCCTTGCCAAAGCTTGTCCCTCACTCTGGCTACTGGGAGAGGAGAATCTGGTGGTGCTTCTAATTGCCCAGTATTTTCCTCAGCTGAAATTAACCCCTCAGGTGCCAGATCTTCTTCAGTTGAACTCATGGCACTCTTGCTCTCTGTGCCTCCCTCTTAAATTTAATATATATTCCTTTCCCTGCCAGCAGCACTGTAAATATGTGTGAGTGTCTGATGAGTGGTGAGGAAGGATTGTGTGTGTGTGTTTCTAACCCAATGCAGGGATTGGCATAGACTGTGAAGAATACAGGAATCTGTTTGATTGATTCCACGTGGTTTTGGATTCCCCTTTAGTGGTTCTTTAGGGGCAAGGGCTCCAATTTGCAGGGTATCTTCTATAGGTGATCATGGAACAATAGAAAGGAAATTGCAAAGATGTTGACACACAGAGTAGATCATTGGTCTAGATGGGCGGGGTGTAAATCTAATAAAATAAATAAATAAATGTCTGAGCCAGTGGAGCTTAAAAGCAATGCCTTGAGAACTCTTTTTATTAACTTAGCATGGGTTACACAGAATGTTTTGAGAATTCAGACAGGATACTGGTTCCCTAATTGCCATAGGATTGGCCAGAGAAAGTCTTTGAATTTATGATCTAACTCTAAGGGAAAAGGGCAGAATGAGTAGGTTACTCCGCCCACTGTCAGCTGCTGCTTCTCTGCCAGGAGAGTCTGCTCTCACTGAAACAGGAATGCAGCTAACGACCTTGGGCAGGAGCTTCCCACAATCTTCTGCATGTTGTCTCCAATCCCACAGTGAGGTGAATGTCCTAGCCTAGTTGGCTTATACAGGTTCAGTTTTCCTCTTTCTCTCTCTCTTTCACATGATAGGCAAATACTGTCACATGCAGAGAGAGCAGCAACAGGAAGAACCTCTCTCTCTCTCTCTCTCTCTCACACACACACACACACACACACACACACACACACACTCTCTCTCTCTCTCTCACACACACACACACACACATCCATTTGTTCAAGAATAAAAATGGAATGGATTAGAATTTGGAGAAAGGAAAGTTGTATTTTTTCAAAATGTAGTATTCAAGAAGGAGAATCTGAATCTCGCCACCCTGCCTCACCAAGAAAAAGTGGGTTTACTGAAAACAGAAAGATGTATTTGAGGCAAGCATATTCCTAACCACGCACTGCCAGCTAACATTACCAACTGTCAGCTAAACCAGATTGTTCACTCACGTTCATTTGTAATCAACGGCAACCCATAGATGAAGTCTACATGTGCTGCTGCCAAGCCAGGTGGCTCCCATCCTCTACCTCTTCCAAATTAAACTTGATCTGTTGCTGCCTAAATGAAGAACTTTGCATTTGTCTCTGCTTAATTTCAATATGTTCTATTCTAGTTTTCCATTCCTGTCAAGGTCATTTTGAATGCTATTCCTGTTTCCTTATATGTTCATCTTCGGAAGCCTTACTCCACAAATCCCAGCCTTCTATGTCCTCTATTTCCATCCCTTTTCCCATTGCATGTCCCTATCTCCACCCAATATCAACTGTTAAAACATTTGAATGCCTTCTAAAGTTATGTATACCTAGGCTGGCCCACTGACTCTTTTTCTTTTCCTTTTCCTTTCTTCTAATGTGTCTTGCCCATAATTTGAGACTGTAAGCCTGATGTTTGGAACCTTTTCCTCCTATTTGTACAGTACCTAAGCTGTATTCAGCCTTCACGCATGACAAGGGGAAGTTCCTGCATCCTCTGTCTTTGCTTTTATCACAGAAAAGGGACACTCTGAACAGGGGACACTGTGCTAGCTGTGTGGGTTCCCAATGTGAGCCACAACCCTGCTTTGTTTTCTTTTTTTAGTGTTCTAGCTCATGTGGTGAACCTGTAGAGATACACTCCCTATCTTCAGACTGTTGCTTTCATGCTATGAAAATGGCGATGGAGAAGTGGGGCATCTCTTGTTATTATAGGCATCCTTCAGTCTCAAGAGACTATGGTAACATGCTCTGAATCAAGGAGTGTCCTCTCCAGAACATGAAGCCCGGGTAAGGTAATGTGGAGGATAGGCTGTTACCCAAGCAGCAGATCCCCCCTCTCCACATTGCTGAAATGATCCAATGGAAAGGCAAGAGCCAATACAACTGGTTCCAGCAACGTCGCAGGAGTTGGCAGAACGGCACATGCTGCCTTCAGGACTCCAGCTCCGGATTTTGCCTCGAGGTTAACTCCTGAAGCCTTTTCCATTGGTGGATATAGCCACAAGGCAGTGGAGGTTTGAAATCGGAGTTTTCCTTCTCCTAGATGGGCTGCCTTCCATGGCTGATGAGCCCCACCTACCCGGCCAGTAGGTGGGGGTTATATGTGGTGCACTTATCTTTAAAAAATGGCTGAGCAGGGCTTAAGAGCTAGAAAAAAATGGAGAAGAGATACATACTTTAAGAATGACTAAACAGGGATTTGGAAGATCATCAGTTCTTAAATGCAGCCTCAGCCTCATTCTAATAGACCAACAGAAGAGCTGCAATAAGAAATCTTGTGGTTTTAAATAAATGCTCACTATCGATTCCATCATACAGACTCAGAGGAACTGCAGAAATGCATAAGTTGCTCATATTGATTTTCAAAAGTATTTGCTTTTGTGCCCCATTCACACCCTGTTAAGTTTCTGAGGATGTATAAAACTGATAATAGAATTAATACTTTACTATCTAAATGCATAGCAAAGTGGAGGACAAAGTCCAGGCATACAGATCTCCAGATTCTTTGAGCCTTCTGTGATTTTGTTTGGCTTTAAATCCCTTGTCTAGACAGCTGAGTGATGGTGCTAAATGCTACAAGTCTAATTATCAGAGAAAAAGTTCTAGATGTTGCACACTTAATGTACATGACTGATATCGAACTATTTGTAACCTCTTCTGATAAACTGGATAATTTCTTGAACACAACTGAGTCTTACAGTACAGATATCAAAATGAATTTTGTTATTTGTTTATTTGTTTATTTATTAGGTTTGTATACTGCCTCATTAGTGAACACCCACTCTGAATTGTTTACAGAATAAAACCCAAAACCCACACCCAGCATCACACCAGAGGGCAGTAACCATGATCTCACTAATGGACAGCTTATTCAGTGCTTAGAAGGTGTAGAAAACTTATAAATATCAAGATTCCATGAAACTCTAATTATAAATAATATAATTATATAAATTCAATATAAAATAATACAGTGGTGCCTCGCATAGCGAGCGCTTCGCTATGCGATGAAACCGCACAACGAGGGGTCCCGGGCCATCGCTGGAGCGTTCGCTCAGCGATGGCCCCTATGGGCTTTTTTCGCTATGCGATGATCGCGCGGACGCAATCAAATCATAGCGAACAGCTGATCGGCGGTTCCAAAAAGGCTGCCGCTAAAACAAAATGGCAACCGCTGTTTTGCCTCGCTAACGAGGCATCCAAAATGGCCACCGCAATGGAGGAAACTCGCAGAACGGTGAGTTTTAAGTCCATAGGAACGTATTAAATCAGTTTTAATACGTTCCTATGGGCTTTTTTATTTCACTTAACGATGGATTCGCTGAGCGAGGGTTAATCCGGAATGGATTAACCTCGCTAAGCGAGGCACCACTGTATAATGAACATGAGTAGTTTTTCAGGAACAATTACCTGACAGAGTGAAGTCTGTATTCAAAACAGAACTCCATGAAAAAGTTAAGAATACAGACACATTATTTTGGAAGAGTGGACTGGAAGCCGTGTAGGTAAAAATCAATAATTATTTTTAAAAAATTCAAATTGATTTAAATAACATATGACTTTTAAAATTTAAATTATCAAAAAAAAAATCAGATTTTTAAAATTTGAACCGTGATTTAAAACAAATTCACCTCAACTGGAAGTATTATGTTTTTAATGATTCGAAATATGACACCCCAAGTCCTGCTGTCAAAATATCAGTGCCATCACTCAAAGGCACATATAAAGCACCTTTATTTTTCTCTCTAGCAGGGGCAGGGCCAGGGTTTTCAACCTCAAGAATCTCTGTGTGGGTCAAATAGTCAAAATGTGTACTACTCCCATGGCAGCACAGTTCCACTTCATCAGATGATAGTGGAATCAACAGTATTACAATCTGCAAGGGAGAACCAGCCTATGTTAATGAAAGACCCACCACACATGGCTCGAGAACCTATTACATGGACAGCACTCTAGTTACCTACTAGGTGATAAAGTTAACGAGCAACAATCAAACCTGTGGCTTAAATGAGGGCATATTTAGGCTGCAATGAAGGTTTTTATATGTATAATCAAGACAAAGTTATTTGCAGTAGATACAAGAAAATAATTATGAAGCAATCTGTAAGCAATATATGTTGGACCTGTCACAAATTCAAATAAATAATTTATTCATGGAGGCATAACCAAGTTGCAGAGACCATTTTTCGGCAGTTGGTTAAATCTTATGGATGATCGCATCTTTTCCTCCATAATATGAATTCCAGCTGACTCTTTTGAAAAAAGATGCTGGAGTACCATACTGTGGATGATATAATATCATATCATGGATAATATAGTTGATTTTAATAAGGGAAATATACTTGTGGATAACCAACGAAGAAAAACATACCTTATAAAACTGGAGTTACATCAAGTACAGAAAGTTCATGAATTGCAAAGCATGAAACATTAAAGCAAGAAATTATGAGAATATGGAAGCAAGATCAGGCCTTCCTTATCCCCATACTAATTTCAGCAACTGAAGTTGTTCCAAACAACTGAACATCACCTACAGCAGATAAGACTTTTTTTTAAAAAAGTATCCTTGTTACTTTCAAACAGGAAAATGTATTGCAGCCTCCCTGCTTGGTTCCTGATTGAACATAGCAGGGAATGGAAATCATATTCCATGCACAGAAAGATCATGGTCTGCCAGGTCCAAGCAAATGAAGTATTATTGTGTATTAAACATAAAAAACATTTTTTAAAAGATAAAGAAATCAATTTCTGTTAGTTTATCTTGGACTCAAGGGCTCACTTGCTATCCTTAAACATGACTAATATGTCAAATCACGGAGTGGCAAATGTCATTTTTTAAAGGCCACATACTCTATAAAGATAAAGGTGACCAAAGAGGCTAATTGGGACAATATCATATTTGAGGTCTATCACAGAGCTTTGATGGCCCCTTTATGAAAGGCCAGCTGGTAGGAAAGGAGAAGGTGTCATGATCCCAGAAATTATATCTCTGGTAATCAAGTCCTCATGCATGCCTCCTAGCTGTGAGTGGTAAATTAAGAAGATCATTCAAATGGATACATGTGTGCACTTGGAGACAAATCTTCTTTGCATGTTCTCCCTTCTTCTAATTCATCCACACTGCATGGGACATTTGGAGCAGAATCAAGCAACAACAACAAAAAAATAACACCCCATAGTTCTGGCATCCCAGTGGATGCCAGTGGAAATAGTATAGGAAAGCCATCTCAATGTGAGACTTGATCCTGGCTGGAAGTCATTTTATGATTCTATATGAATGAGTGGGCTAAAAAGCCACATCTCACTACAGCCCTTGATAGAAAGAGTCACATAATAATTCCATGTTGTGATCTGCAGATCAAAGGTTAAATCCATAAGGCCATCCATGCGTGAAAGCTATGGAAGGGCTGCGTTCCTTCCAAAGGCTGGCAGAAAAAGCAACTAACAAGTGAGGACTTTGTTACCAGTTGGTATTTTCCTGTGTATTTGTGTTTCAATGTAGTATTTTTAATTCTTTTAACTTGAACATTCAGTGCAACTGTTTTGCCTCAGATCTTAATTTTTGTTTTTTAATTATCTTTTCTATTCAATACTCTGTGAGCCACCCTCAGTCCTATCTGAGGGAGAAGGGTGGGATGTAAATGAATGGCAATGGCAGGAGAGAGAAGATATGGGACTTTAACCCACCCATTCATCTCTAATGTGTGACTGTCCGAAGAAATCATAGCCTTGGCTGCCCAAGGAAGATGCAGCTAGCTGTATGGGGATGTTTGAAATCTGTTTTGGATTCACTGCGGAAGCAACAGATAGTAAAATACATGTTCCTATAGAAATTAGAGTTTCATGAAAATAAAGTAGACCTGAAAAGAAAGGTGCATTTTGACAGAATTTATTTACTTATTTATTAAATTGATACTCTGCCCATCTAGGCCAAAGAAGCAGAAATGTACACACACGCATACATTAATTCATTCCAGTCATTCAGGTGGATAGGAGAAATCTACGACAGAGGTAGAGAAAGGTGGGCACTCCAGATGTTATAGACTACAATTCCCACATTACTTTGTCACTGGCAGCACAGGCTGGAGATTCTGGGAGTTATAGTCCAAAAAGATTTGTGACCAGAGATGGGCTAGTTCTATCTGAACTATGAACTGGAAGGAAAAAAAAAACAACAGGGCTGGTTCCTGGTTCGGTTCGTGCAATCCATTTTGCCAAAACAACACAAAGCATCAGATTTTTCCCCACTTGGCGCTTCATTTTGCTTTGGCAAAATGGATGTCCTTCTGCCCCTTTCCTGCTGCCCCCATCGCCTCCCTATCTGGTCCTGCCTCCTCCTCAGAGACTGCAGCTTGTCTTCCCTTCCAGGAACTGAAGATGGCAGTGGCACCATGACAGGAGCACGTGGCACCATGACCAGACACAAACCAAAAACCAAACACCAAACCAGTTGTTTTTCAGTTCGTTTATGGTTCAGGTTCGTGCCCATCACTACCCATGACCTATGTGAGAAATACTGCAGTGATAGGCTGCTCAACACTTCAAATACATAATGTCATCAAGCCTCTGTTCCAACATCAAAGCCCCTTTCCATTCATATAGTGTGTAAAAGGGTTTCACATGGCACTAATGAGGATGGGGAAACTGGGGCTCAGCCCTAAGATATCAGACTTAGAGGGTGTGGTCACAGCTATTGCCCTGTACTTTCTTTTTAGAGTGAAAGGAACTTAAGTTTTAAAACATATGAATGTAGGAGCAACTAAACTGATCTATGCTCAGAAAACTGAGTGCTCAACTTTTTGAAGTTCCAAGTTTTCATCTCATGTTTAATGTCTTTATAGCAGATAGGAACAACATTGCTCTGTCCGTGACAGGAATTGCTGTAACCATTGAATGTGGATCATGCCGGTGGAGGAGGGGTATGTTTCCATTTGCTTTGATGCATTCTCCAAAATTTGCAAAATTCGTATTCAAGGTAGATAGAATATATGGTTTTGAAAATTCAAATGTCTTAACCAGTGACCCTGACTTCTCCACAGCCTTATTCTGGAGGTCCAGACTGAATGAACTTAAAGTCTCTTTTTGGCCAATGGCAGGGCAGAAATCTCTACCCCTACTGATGTAATTATATTTTTGCAGAGCTTGGGTAAAAAATTGTGTATTTGGGCTACAGTTGCCCTAGCAAAAAGTTTATTTCTTGAACTACTGTCCCTGAATTTGAGAGCTGTGTTCCAAAAATGAAACTGTTTCAAGATTTGACTTGCACGCCTAGTTTTCTGGCCAAAACTAGCCCTTCTGCCTTACAAAATGGCACTTTCCTTTCCCTTTTTAAGGAGTGGAGGGGGGGGGGAACCCAAAGGAAAGATTCACCCTTTTCTCTTTCCTCTTCCTTTTAGCCACCCTAATAAATGCTTAAAAACCAGACTGATGTCCTTTGTATCTCTTTCAACTGATAATGATGTTTCATTGATGTCTGGCACGGTGGGAAGGTTAAGTGAAAACTTTCCTTTAAACTAAACATTCCTTCAACACCCTGGGGATTCTCTAAACCTAGACACTAATATATCCTGTAATTAAGAAATAATGGGCTTTCTGAAGTGATTTATTTCCATAGATTTAGTGTCAGCTCTGAAATACTACAGAATAAATTGTTGCAGACCTCTTAATGTAAAACCCTGATAAATTGTATTAGAAATCTATTTAAACAAACTTCTGTATTGCAGCAAGAGATTGAATAGCTTCTGGTATCTTTCTATCAGATACTTTTTGAAACTAGAAAAAGAATGATGTGCCTATCTATGAAAAATGATCTTGCTAATAGAATTAAAATTTAGATTTGTGGCTAGAAAATCATTCACAAAG
Source organism: Pogona vitticeps (assembly GCF_051106095.1). Lineage (NCBI taxonomy): Eukaryota > Metazoa > Chordata > Lepidosauria > Squamata > Agamidae > Pogona > Pogona vitticeps. The sequence continues at coordinate 107,429,242 of NC_135784.1, forward strand.
GGAAATGCTCCTTCTCACATAGCTATTTTAAAGCCAATTGCTATTAGGGGTCATTTTTTAAGCTTGCCCAAAGTGTCCTTTGCTCTATAAATGATTGTCTTATTTCATGTCTACCCGATCATATTCTTCTTCATCATATTCTTTGACGATGAAGGATCATGGGGAAATGCTACCTATAAACCAAGCTCAAGATTCATGATTTTTTTATGCCGTCTGCAAGTCAGCCCACTGTAAGGGCAAGATGACCTGTTGCAGATAGCTTGGGTCCTTTTAAGGAGAAAGGTGGGATGGATGGATAAATAGATAGATAAACAAACAAACAAACAAACAGGCAGGCAGGCAGGCAGGCAGAAAGAAAGAAAGAAAGAAAGAAAGAAAGAAAGAAAGAAAGAAAGAAAGAAAGAAAGAAAGAAAGAAAGAAAGAAAGAAAGAAAGAAAGAAAGAAAGAAAGAAAGAAAGAAAGAAAGAAAAGAGAATTCCTTGACGCATAGACGGCTCATGATTGGGGCAGAAAAGTAACACCCCCCCCCCGAAATTCTGCCAAGATCTTAACTATAGAAAGAGTGTAACTTGTCACAACAGAAGCTGTCCACATCTTACATATCCTACACAAATACAGCATTTCTAACATTGATTAGTAGAACTTAAGGTCAATTAAATGCATTGTATGATGCTAACGTTCAATCCCATTTATACCATCCATTGGAAAATGCCAACATGTAACAGGACACCTTGGGAAATTTCCAAAACTTTGCCTGATATGTATGGCGGGGGTGGGGAGACCAGATCATTAGCCAAGAGGACTTGGGTTGCCTTTTGTATACCAATCAGTATCAATACTGTATCTTCTTTTCTTTCTTCTGTTACCCCCACTATACTTTATTCACATGCTGCTCACAGCAGTTCAACAGTATTCAGGAATGGATCAGTCTCCCTTTCACTTATTCCCTTCCCATAACTCAGGAATTCTAGGCATGTATTTGTATTTATGTGTTACATTTGTATTTTGTCTTCCTCCAGTGACCTCATTGTGTTGTTTCTTATAGCAAGCTCTCCTCCTTTCTATTTTATTCTCACAACAGTCCTGTAAAGGAGGTCAGAGTGACAGAGTTACTGGGCCCAGATCTACCAGCAGGTTTCATGGATAAGGGGAGACTTGAACTTTGATATTCTGTGTCTCAGTGCAACACTGCAACCATTACACCACACTGTTCAGAGAAATTCTCATCCCAAGGTTGGACCACTGCTTCATAATAATGTTGGAACTTCTCCTTGCATACTGGTTCAAAACATTGGTGCTTCTTGCTCTGTCCTGAACTTGGGCCTGATGGACACAAAAGGAGTCTCCTGACTTTTCTGTTTGATCTTCCATGTGTCACATACAGCACTGATGGTACCTGTCTGTCATGGGTTTGGAGGGAAAGTTCCATCCTATGGGGAGTGGAAGGCGGGACATCAGGGGGGAGGAGCTGTACTGTATATATTTGGGGGAAGTCCTTCGTAAGTGAGCTGACGTGGAGAAGTGGAGTTGGAGTCTGTGGGTCAGACTGGGTACAACTGTTCGTCAGATAGTACATACCTGATAGGTTCAGGTTTCTATCTAGGTAGCCAGAACGGATAGGTTCAGGGTCTGTGCGTTACCTTAAAGTGTTCCGTGGGAACCAATCTGTTGTATGTGTATGATTGGGACTATACCAAGTTCCAGTATCCTATTTACCTGATCCTTTTATTTACCCTGTTTGTTTTTTCAATAAACCTTGTTCTTTTGTTTATTAAAATCCATTCCTGGTCTGGGTGACTTGGGAGAGCGAATGGTTAGTGGCAGCATAACTACAGGGTGGGATACTCCAGTAGGTCTGGGGTTGCTACATTTATTGGTGTCCAGCGGGTGGGATCCGACTGGTCCAGTTGCCCAGTGGTCCAGCAAAGCCTTGGCTAGTGTGCCCAGAGCAAGGGGGGTCTAGTCAGGGAAAATCTGAGGGCGCGTAGGTAATCTTCTAGGCTTACCTCACGGGGAGGTAGGCTAGTGGAAGAACGTGCAAACTCAGATTGGGGGACTAGATTAGGGAGCTCTGAGGCAACCCGTTTTGGCGGGAAAGGGCTGAGGCAAAGCTGCGTGAAGTAACAGTGATCTAGCCTGTCTGCTGAGAGGCCTAGCAGAGGGGGTGAATTCTGTCTGGCAACAGTTGCAAGTGGGTGCTGGAGGGACAGCAGCAGTCTATAGAAGGCTGTTTCTGAGGCAAAAGGAAAAAGTCGTCGTTTTATTTTGAGGCGTGACTTTTGAAGGCAGCCTGGTCTGGGGGGATTATGCCCTTGACTCGAAGCCAAATGGCAGAAATGGGGGAAGTGAGAGAACCACAGGGAGACCAAGGTTCTGAGGAGGAATTTGGCTCAGTGCAGGATGAGAGCACGGGAGAACTGACCTCAGAACTCAGAAAAATGCTCCTAGCCCAACAGCATGAACTGAGGGTGAGGGAAATGGAGGAAAGGGAAAGGGAGAAACAAAGACAATTTGAAATGGAAAGGGAAGAGAAACAGAGACAGTTGGAGTTAGAAAGAATGGCGTTTGAGCTGAAGAAGCTGGAAATAATGAGTAGAAATAGGAATAACAATAATAATGAGGGGAACCCAGGGAATGGGGAAGGCAGCCTGTCGAAAACTGACTTGAAGAAATTCCCTGTGTACAACAAGGGAGATTGCCCTGAGGTGTTCTTTTCCCTCGTGGAAAGAGCGTTTGTGGACTTCTCAGTAAGGGAAACTGAGAAGATGACCATTATGCGATCTTTAATCAGTGGCAGCCTGGCAGAAGTCTATGCAGAGATGCCAGTGGAACTGCTGAAAGACTTCGCTGAGTTTAAAAAACTGGTGTTTGCCCGGCATGGGATAAATGCTGAACAGCTGAGGCAAAAATTCAGGTCACTCACAAAAAAACCAGAGCAGACTTTTACCTAAGTGGGGGCCCAACTGGTGAGGTTGCTAGAGAAATGGCTGTCTCAGGAGGGGACAGAGACCTTCCAGCAGCTCAAAGACCTGATAGCGCTGGAGCAATTTTATTCAGTCCTGCATGGGGAACTAAAGTTCCATGTGAGAGAGAGGAAACCGAAAACTGTGACAGAAGCGGCGGAAATCGCAGATTTTATTTCCCAAATAAGGAAGCCCTTAGGTGCTGAGGGGAAAACTGTGGGTAAGCCCAAAGAAACCTACAGCAGGTACTCTCAGGGACCAGGGAGAAACCAGCAAGGGGGAGGGGCCCATGTTGAAGGGAAGCCCTCTGACATGAAACCACCAAGACCTCAGATTTTGGAAGGAAAACCAAAAACAGATGAGAAAGACTCCAAGTACAGCAGAAAATGTTATTTCTGTCAAGGAAAGGGCCATCTAATCTCAGAGTGTGAGAAATTAAAGCAGCTACAGGGAAATTTGCCTCATGATTTGAGTGGAACCAAGCCAAAAGCTGTGTTCTGTGTCCAGACAGAGCAAAGCTCCTTGCCACTGAGGGAGCCTGTTGCCATGGCGACTCACTCTGGACCAGTTACATCTGCTGATCAGGCTGGGGAAAATGGTCCTCTTGTGGAGGTCAAGCGCTGCTTACTAGTTAGGACAGATTCGCAATTGTTTGAGACCGCTGGGGTGGACGTAGGAATACTGGACCATCAGTATAGGGGGCTAAGGGATACTTGTTCCCAGGTGACCCTGTGCCATCCAGACATTATTCCTAGGAAGCATATAATCCCAAATGAGAGCCTGAAGGTGGCAGGGATTGAGGGGCAGGTGATCTCACTGCCAGTAGCTGAGGTACCTGTGAGCTTTCAAGGCTGGAGGGGAGTTTGGCGTCTAGCGATTTCATCGACTCTGCCAGCAGCCGTGCTCGTGGGAAATGACCTGGCTGAACATGTGAAACGGGTGCTAGTGATTACACGCTCACAAGCTACCACGGGGACAGTTCAGGGGGGTACTGAAGAGCCCGAGGCTGAAGCAGATGAGGGTAGTCCCGAAGCTGTGGCAGAAACCTTAACCACAGACAGCAAATTTGGCCAAGAGCAAAAGGCAGATGCCACTCTCTGAAAGTGTTTTGAAAAGGTGACAGACACCCAGCTAACACCTGAAACCCCAGCGAGATTTCACGAGAAAAAGGGAATTTTATATAGAGAGACCCTGATGAATGTCTCAAAAGGGGGAAATGGGGACCAGAAGCTGCAATCCCTTTTGTTTGCTTACCGATCAGTGCCCCAAGCCAGTACCGGGTTCAGTCCGTTTGAACTTTTGTTTGGGAGAAAAGTAAAAGGTCCACTTGATTTAATCAAACAGAATTGGGAGCAGATCACCCAGGGTGACCCACAAGATGTTGTGACGTATATAGACACTTTAATGAATGACCTGAAGAGAAACCTAGAGCTAGCAGCAGAAAACCTGCAAGCTCAGAAGGTCAGACAGAAAATCTGGTATGACCAGAAAGCCAGGGAGAGGCACTTTAACCCAGGGGAGGAAGTGCTTTGGCTTAGGCCCTGCAAAGAGAACAAACTGCAGCTCAAATAGGCAGGACCATACAGGGTCATTTCCAAGATGTCGGACCTGAACTACCTTATAGAACAGGAGGAACACCAAGCACGGAGGGTGGTACATGTGAATGCCCTGAAACCCTACTACAGAGGGGAACAGAGGGTTTTATTTGCCATAAAAGCAGCTGAGAGTGAGGAAGGTGAATTGCCCTTCTGGGAGGGTAGAGGGGAAGTGAAATACAACCCAGATGAGGTGAAGATCAGTCCTGCACTCACCCAAGACCAGCAGCAAGAACTAAAAGTGCTGCTCACTAAATATCATAAGGTTTTTTCAAATAAGCCGGGGATAGTGAAGGGAGTGATGCATCGGATCCACACAGGGGATGCACCCCAGGAAGCAGTATCCCCGTACCGAGTGACGGGACCCTATAGGGACAAGGTGCGGAAGGAGCTGGACGAGATGCTTAGGGAGAACATAATCGTCCCCTCTTCTAGTCCTTGGTCCTCTCCGATAGTCCTGGTGGACAAGCCTGATGGGAGCATTAGATTTTGTGTAGATTACCGGAAATTAAACCACGTAACCACTCCTGATGCCTACCCAATGCCCAGGCTAGACAACCTGATTGAAACCATAGGGGGTTGTCGGTTCATTTCATTGTTGGACCTAGTAAAGGGTTACTGGCAATTAAGGATTGATCCCAGGGATCAGGAAAAGACCGCATTTTGCAGCCCTTTCGGTCTATATGAGTTTAGAGTCCTTAGTTTTGGTCTCAGAAATGCACCAGCCACATTCCAAAGGCTGATGGACCAGACCTTAGCAGGGCTCAGTGACTTTACTGTGGCCTACATTGACGATATAGGGATCTTCAGCAATACCTGGGAAGATCACCTGAAACACCTGGAGATAGTGCTGCAGAGGTTAAGTGCAGCAGGGCTAACAGTAAAGGCAAGCAAGTGTCAGCTGGGTAGCCCAGAAATAAAATACTTGGGTCACATAGTAGGGGGAGGAGTGATCAAACCCCTAGAGGCCAAGATAGAAGCCGTTCGTGATTGGCCCAGACCCAACACCAAGAAAAAAGTCAAATCATTTCTTGGGTTGGTGGGCTACTACAGAAAGTTCATCCCGAGGTTTAGCGAGATGGCGACTCCGCTGACCGATCTGACGAGGAAGAAGACTGATGACCGCATCCCGTGGACCAGCGACTGTGAGGAGGCGTTCCAGAGGTTGAAGGAGGCGCTCATCCAGTATCCAGTGCTGCGTGCTCCCGACTTCGACCAGGAGTTCATCATCTACACCGATGCGTCTAACAGCGGGGTAGGAGCAGTTCTTTGCCAGGAGGATGAAAATGGTGACCAGCATCCAGTGTCCTACCTGAGTAGGAAACTCCGGAAAGGTGAGAGACATTTGGCAACCATGGAAAAGGAGTGCCTGGCCATAGTATACGCGATTCAGAAGGCCAAACCTTACATCTGGGGAAGACATTTTGTTCTGTGCACTGACCACTCACCACTGCAGTGGTTAAAGACAATGAAAACACATAATAGTAAACTTATGAGGTGGGCTTTAAACCTGCAAGATTTTGACTTTGAAGTGAAGGTGGTCAGAGGGACAATGAACTGTGTTGCTGACGCCTTGTCAAGAAGACCCGACGAGTGAAGACGGCGAAGAAACCATGGACTGTGTATATTGGTGACCAAAAGTTAAATGTACCTGTTTATTGAACAGGCGTGGTTTGTATTAATAAAGGTAACTTAATGTATTGCAAATATTAATGTATAAATGCATAAGTGATATGTTTGACCTAGAGTGAGTAAGTATGGGTTATGGGATTGTATTATAATGTATAACTGTTTTTGTGTTTTGATCCTGGTTGTTTTTTTGGAGAAAAGCACTTTAGCTTTTCCCCCGCAAAACAACTTATAAAGGGGGGAGGTGTCACATACAGCACTGATGGTACCTGTCTGTCATGGGTTTGGAGGGAAAGTTCCATCCTATGGGGAGTGGAAGGCGGGACATCAGGGGGGAGGAGCTGTACTGTATATATTTGGGGGAAGTCCTTCGTAAGTGAGCTGACGTGGAGAAGTGGAGTTGGAGTCTGTGGGTCAGACTGGGTACAACTGTTCGTCAGATAGTACATACCTGATAGGTTCAGGTTTCTATCTAGGTAGCCAGAACGGATAGGTTCAGGGTCTGTGCGTTACCTTAAAGTGTTCCGTGGGAACCAATCTGTTGTATGTGTATGATTGGGACTATACCAAGTTCCAGTATCCTATTTACCTGATCCTTTTATTTACCCTGTTTGTTTTTTCAATAAACCTTGTTCTTTTGTTTATTAAAATCCATTCCTGGTCTGGGTGACTTGGGAGAGCGAATGGTTAGTGGCAGCATAACTACAGGGTGGGATACTCCAGTAGGTCTGGGGTTGCTACACCATGGTACTTGGATATGCCAGAAAAGGTCAAGTGAGATTCTGAAATGTGCAATAACAAAAAAATTATTATTATAAATCATTGTGTTATTGTTATATGCCATCAAGATGCCTCTGACTTATGGCAACTGTATGAATGGGAAATTTCCAGAATATCCTGCCCTCAACAGCCCTGCTCAACTCTTGCAAACTCAAACCTGTCAGTCCCTTTCAGGAGCCAATCCATCTCATATTTGGTCTTCCTCTTCTCCTGCTGCCTTCAACCTTTACCCGTGTTATTGTCTTTTCCAGAGAATCTTGCCTTGTTAGGGTGTGCCCAAAGCAGAACAGTCTCAGCTTCAAAGTTTTTGCCTCCTGTGATAGTTCAGGCTTGATTTGATCTAGGACCCACTTGTTCATTTTTCTCGCAGTCCAGGGTATCTGCAAAGATCTCATCCAACACCTGATTTCAAAGAAATCATTTTTTTCCCTATCAGTTTTCTTTACTCTCCAGCTTTCACACCTGTATATTGTGACTGGAAATAAAAGTATGTGAATAACCATGGCCTCCAGGAACACATGCTTGCACTTGATGCTCTTTTCTAATTCATTCATTGATACCCTTCCTCCTCTCAGGCTTCTTCTGATTTCTTGGCTTTGATTTCCCTTTGGAGTGATGGTTGAACCAAGGTGTAAAAAATTGCCAACTATTTCTATTTCTTCATTGCCAGTGTTAATGTTGTGTTGTTCTTATGTAGTCATGATTTTTGTCTTTATAAATCAGTATATAGATGATTATTTTTCAGATAATGAAAAATGCTGCCATGAAGCAGATCACTACATGCAAGAAGAGTCACATCAGATAGATTAATTCTTCTATCTGATGGGTGGACAATCTTTGGCCATCTGGGTGCTTTGGACTACAACTCCTAGAAGCCACAGCTAGCATGGACAAAGGAAGGGATTAGAGGAATAGTAGTACCAACACATTCGGCCAAGATTCCTTGCCTCTGCCTTAATTTATAAATTATTTATTTATTTATTTATTATTAGATTTATACCCTGCCCATCTAGACTGGGTCTACTCGGGCAGCATTCAAATTAAATATCTGAACACTGTGGTATGCTTCCTCAAAACACTAATCTTAAAATTTATAGAAAACTCAGGGCTACTCTTGAGTTTGAAAACAGGAATTAGACAATACTGGATGACTTTCCGGGCACCAAGAACATTTCAGGACTTGACTACACCACTGGTTACTTCCATTATATCACACTAGCAAATCAAAGTTTTGGGCAGTTAGGCATGACAATGACTGGGTACCTTGCTTAAGTAAACAGGCAGCAATTTAGCACTAAGGTTGAGGACAGGGCTTCAAGGTTATTTCTTTCTTACAAACCTTGAGAATGTAAGGCTATATGCTGTACAGTTTTTTGGTTTAAAAATAATACCCTCTGATTTTGATTCTGTCAGAGGTGGAAAATCTACCCTAGGTAGATGGGCCAGATCACATTCTACAAGTTGTAATTTTTTTTTTAAAAAAATAACATTTCTTGACTCTGGATTCTATGATAAGGAAGATGATTTGATGAGATTATTTATGATGGTTACTAGCATTCCATTGGTCACTGGACAACTTCAGAAACTGCTTGCTCTGTCTACAAATTATTCTAAGACTTTCCACACTTAGTTAAAAGAAATATTACTAAGGGTATGCGAAGAGCAATAGTAATTGAGAGAGATTTCCCTTTTCCCCTCCATTGAATGCTTCCAAGTACTCCTTTGTAAATAAAAGTCAACTTTCTTTAGCTTCCACTACAATAACAATGATTGCTTTGCCAGTGTGGAGATCAGATGATGAAGAAAAATGTTGGCTCTATCAACCCTTTACACTTGCTCCTGTTACTTATTTACTTCATGATTCATTTCTCCAGGAGAAAGATAAAGTGATGAGCAGTCAGTGAGGTCAAGAATAGTCTGCTGCTTGTAATTGCTCCAGAGCCAAGAGACAATACTGTAGAAATTAGAAGAAAAAGTGCATACCAGGCACACTCCATCTTGTGATCAGATATCCTCTCTGACTGTAATTATTTACCTTAATTAGACACATGGCAGGTTCTATATATGTTTCCTGATATCACAGCTAACGATTAACTAGGTTAAAACATGAGAAAGCTTACAAGAGGAGGAAAAAAAGAAGTCTGACAAATTGAAATAAATATACATAGACTTTGATAGTGATGAAAACATTCTTTAACCAACCCTTGAATACAGACAGAAATCTTCTCTTGCTTAAGGTGGTCCAAGGATATGTTGTCTGGGAGATGGGTGGGTGACTTAGTGTATTTCAGAAAAACGAACACTGGGATTAATTATAAAGAGGATTACTTATTCACTTGTGGCTTATTTTTCTTTCCAAAATTAGGAAAAACTTATATCAACAACTGCTGTAATCTCTTAAATTTCCAGTGATCAATGTTTTGCAACAGAGTTGCAAATGTAGTTTACTTCTTCCTAGAATATAGTGGCATTTCAAACAAACATTATATCTCAGTCCTAAATGTAGTTATGCAAATTAATGACATTTGAGCAATGCAAAGGACTCACAATCTCTGTTCCGTTCAGTTTTGAAGAATTTGCTAAAATTCACTAATCATATATTTGGAAAAGAAGGAACTTGAGGTTTAAAAAATAATAATCAGAATGCATGAGAAAGCAATACTGAGGTGTTTTCCCACGCTGAGCAGGGACTGAATGGCAGTGGAGGTGTGCAGTAAAGATTTATGAGGAACCCAGTTTCCATCCAATGGTTCAACAAACCTGTCAGTCCACAAATCATAGCCTGTTAGTTGCAGCGTATGCTCTGGAACCCTTACTTTGACCGATAGCTTTAAATGCACACATTCAGTGGGATCTTCACCCGTTAATAATAGGTAAAAAAAACAATAAGAAAACATAGAACCAAGCATGGACCAATATTAAATTCGAAAGTAGAGTTCTACACACAGTTAAAGACAAAGCACACATTCCAAACCAAATCTGTGTGGTTGCTATCAATTTGTGTGATGTCTGGACTGAAGTGGAACAACTAGGCTTAGTTCTGGGGCAAAGTGAGTATATGAATCTCTTTGTATCTGAGGCACAGATCAAGCACACACCTAGCTTCTACCTTTTTCTTTTCCTATTTAAAAAAACAAAATTCAAAGCTGCCTCATATACAACTAGGTTTACTCCCCTCATGAATGTCTGTCATGTCTTGTAATTTCATCTCCAAAAAGAAACTAACAAAAATTACAGAGTATTTGCGAAGGCTTTCATGGCTGGGATCTAATGGTTGTTGTGGGTTTTTCGGGCTCTTTCGCCGTGTTCTGAAGGTTGTTCTTCCTAACGTTTCGCCAGTCTCTGTGGCCGGCATCTTCAGAGGATAGCACTCTGGGAGCACAAAGTGCTGTCCTCTGAAGATGCCGATCACAGAGACTGGAGAAACGTTAGGAAGAACAACCTTCAGAACACGGCCAAAGAGCCCGAAAAACCCACAACAACAAAAAATTACAGTCATTTTATTTTCCCAGTACAAATCCCCTCTAGTCAAATTGGATGGGTCAATTTCGTTGGGTGTACTTGGAAGTTGCCTTTCCAGGATCTTTTGCACAATATTGATCTCCTGCCTGGAACAAGTGCTGGAATGTTGTTGTGAATGGTTCTGTCAGTCCTCTCTGTTCAGATGAGATGGGTGAATTTCATGAGAGTGTCCTATTTGGAAAATGTTGTTCCAGGCTGCTTTGAGCAATATTGATTTGCTACCTAGAATGGGTACCGGAATGTTGTTCCAAAGCAGGGTTTGTGGCTTCCTGTATCAGTCTCATCTAATCACACATGTGCCATGAATTTCATTGATTTATCCTTCTTGGAAGTTACTGTTCCAGACCATTGTGCTCTTTTTCTAGCTTGTTTCTGAACATTAAAGAATTAATGAAATACTATTTTTTTCTGGGTTTGATGTCTAAACTATTGCATTAATTTGTGTCCATCACATTCCACTGTTTTGGCATCAATTTTTATTAAAAACTGCCAGTTCCAGCCCATTCTGTTCTTTACCTAGCCCCACAAATAGCTCCAGACTGAACAAGGGTAATGAAAATACATCCTTGTCTGACATAACGCCTTGTGGGAAACCATTCTTTTTGTCCATATTCTGTTCTAACAGTAGCTTTTTGTGAAGAGTATACGATCAGATGTTTTGGCATTCCCATTTCTTTCAGAATAGTCTAAAGTTTCTTAAGTTCCACAAATTTATTTATTTATTAGATTTATATACCACCCATCTAGAATGGGTCTACTCTGGGTGGTTTACATATAACATAAAAATAGACCAAGGTCAGAAGCTTTGCTGTATCTGTAAAGCACAGAGTGGTTTCCTTATGGAATGCTTTGGTACGATCCACTAAACAATGTACATTTGTAATATGGTCTCTAGTAACCCTTCCTTTTTTGAAACCAGCTAGAACACTAGACTTTTTTGTTCTATACAGGGTAAAAAAATCTTTATTTCAGAACCTTAAGCATCAATTCGCTTGCATGGTAGATTAATGCAATAGCCCTATAGTAAATGGACTCTGCCATCTCCTTCCTTGGGGTCTGGAATGCATACTGAAGATTTCTAGTGTGATTTCTAGTTGTTTTGTTTCCCTGATTTCTTCGCACATGCTGTAGATGCTGGCACTGAAACAAGCCGGAGTCTTCATGTGGTCACCTAAACCGAATGCAACCACAGAAGAGTCTGTAAACCAAGCCTCAGCAGAGCTGAATCGCTCCTATTCAGCTTGCCAGTGTAGTCACACTTTCAGATGCATACAACCTCTTCAGGCATAACAGTCACATCAACAGAAAATATCCATTGGCTTTTTAATATATAAAAAAATAGTGAACACAAAGAAGAGGGTATAAGACCTATATTGAACTGCTGTCAATGTTAAGAAAAAAAAGTTAGAAAGCTAACAACTACATAAAATCTTTCTTCGGAAAAGAAAATCTTTTATTTATATTTTACAATGAAATTACATAACCAGGCAAGTCATCTCTTCCTTGTCTTTATGATGAGTGATCCCGATAATGCAGAACACTTGACAAACCTCAGGCACATTAGATGCTACTGCATTATTTATATTTTAATTGATTTAAGATTAAATTAATTATAAATGCAGAGAATACAGTGGATAAGAAAGCAATGGTTCTGCTATATAGTTGCTCCATGCTTGTTTTGAAGAGCCACACAGAAGAACATTGCTCATCCTGTAATCCTGCTATGTTTAAAATTGCCCATTACTGCAGCCTGTTTAGGAATAATCACAGCCAATTGACTCCATCAGTTTAGCCACAGGACATCAGCACTGCACAGAGAAGAATCAAGCTGTGATCGTCAGGTTTAACTTTTTCTTCAGCAGAGGTATGAATAGAGCTCTCCCACCATCTGAGGCAGGAAACAAATGCCACCACTGCACTGCCACACCCCAGATATCAAGCAGTACAGACTACGCGTTGCCCCCTCCCAACACAGGCATAGGAACATACATTAGCATATGTTACATAACATGCATTTGTTAGTTAGGCATCCTTCAGTCTCAGGAGACTATGGTAACGTGCTCTGGAGAACTTGGAACAGTGTCTAGTGTGGCTGAGGAGGCCAATTCGAGAGTGACAATCCCTTCCAAACTGAAGACAAATACAATCTGTCCCCTGTCCAGCTCCCTGATTCTGCTGGTTTTGGAACTGCCTCATTTGTAACAACATGCATAGTAACATACTGTATGCACACAGCAACAACATTTGGTCCATCCTAGGTCAAAGGGTGAAAATCCTTTACCCTCACATGCAACAGTGGTAGAAACAACACATCCACTCCCTAGGATGAGAAGCTAGAGAGATAAAGACAGCCTATCCCTATTAATATGTGCTTAGGTGTTATTCTGACAGCATTTACCTATATGCTAGTATAAGACTATGCATGCTCATAATTTAGCCTTTAATATGGCTGGTATTTTCTTTCATCCTGTTCCCATTATTCTCGGTGACAGGTGAAAAATACAAAATGTCTAACAGCTCAGGGATATATATCTTCACTTACAGATTGGGTATGATGATTTACTGCTAGCAAACATATCAGTGGAAACCAAAAAGATGTGCTAATCTGAAAAGATTTAGATGGCAGAAGGAGTCATAAATATGTCAAGAGTTTAAAGTTTATTTCTTTCATATTCTGCTCCAAGACTCTTTTTTTAAAAAAACATTTCTTCTCACAATCTGCAGTCTATATCTTGGTCAGAATCCTATGGGCTTTGTATAGCCTAAAGCCACCACTGTGTATGTGATTGTTCCAGGTATCTGGCATATGGTAGGGCATTACTTGAGTCAGGTCACAAACTCAGTTGTATGCCTTGGTACATGACAACCAGCCAGAAATATGGTCTTTTGCCATAGGATTCCAGACTATAAAATTAAAGACAGGTTTCATATTTCTTCTTATCTGGGCTCCAGAAATAAACCTTCTTTACTGCTGCATGGGTGTGAGTTGTCTTTCCCCTAAAACAGCCCATGCCTCAAGTGGATAACCCCATAGAAACAATTAAACAATTTCAGATTGGTTGTTGATTAAAGTGCTCTTCCAGATGGAGCATTGGCTTTCCTGAAAGTGCCAGGCTATGCATTGATGTTATACATGCAATATTCCCCTTCACCTTGCTTTGTTCACTGATTTCCCTCTGACATTTTTCCATTCCTTTTCGTTACTGTTGAAAGCATGGTTTATTTTTGGCATCAGTTTGTTCCAGTGAGGGAGTTTAGCACTGCCTGTTTAAATTCAGGTCTGAGATGAGAGCAATGAATTGGAAGATTTCATTTAAAGAGAAGAGCAGCAGTATCTGAAGTTAAGTCTGCATGCAAATCCTGTAAGCTCCACGTTGTTTCAGTATGAAGCAACTGAAAAGGGGGAAGAACAAATGCCCCATATGACGAATCTTAGTATTCCTTTAGTTCAGTTTCTGATTAACAATGCTAAATAGCTGGAGTTGGTATAAGCAGTATACCCAGTTATTCATACCTTAGATTAGGCATCCTTCAGTCTCGGGAGACTATGGTAACGTGCTCTGTATGGAGGATTTGGAACAGCATCTAGTGTGGCTGAGGAGGCCAATTCGAGAATTACAGTTCCTTCCAGACTGAAGACAAATACAATCTGTCCCCTGCCCAGCTCCCTGATTTGGCTGGTTTTGGGTCTACCTCTTTGCCTCAGCCTGCTGGACCAGGGTCTCGTGATGCACCGCCTGCCTCCAAGGCTGAACGCTGAGATGTCAAGGTTTCCCATCTGTTGAGGTCCATTCCTAAGGCCTTCAGATCCCACTTGCAGATATCCTTGTGTCGCAGCTATGGTCTCCCTCTGAGCCGATTTCCCTGCACTAATTCTCCATACAGGAGATCTTTTGGAATCCAACCATCAGCCATTCTCACAACATGCCCAAGCCAACGTAGACGTCGCTGTTTCAGCAATGTATACAGGCTAAAAATTCCAGCTCATTCTAGGACTACACTATTTGGAACTTTGTCCTGCCAGGTGATACCAAGAATGCATCAGAGACAACGTATATGGAACGTGTTCAACTTCCTCTCCCGCCTTCCACCAAGGGTCCAGGACTCACTGCAGTACAGGAGTGTGCTCAGGACACAGGCTCTATAGACCTGGATCTTGGCATATAGCTACTGGTATACTCTCTTTGTGAGTCTAGAGAACATGGTAGCTGCTTTGCCAATGCGTTTATCTAGCTCAACATCTAGAGAGAGAGTGTCACAGATCGCTGAACCAAGGTACATAGGGTACACAAGGTACACAAAGTTATTCATATCTAAACCTATGGTTATAACACATCCAAGCCTTTGTCAGACTATGGATGCAATCAGACAGCTGGAGAGGCATGTGTCCACTCACACTCGAAAGGTGCACTTTGCAAAGAGGGATCTCTTTAACACTTCTGTCTATCAGGAGATCATTCTAACACAGTCCCAAAAAAAGGAGAGGCCCTACAGCTGTACCAAAGAGGTCTAGCTTCAGCACAGATTGCAGTCAGGCTGCATTACAATTCCCTGTATGTCATGTAATAATCAGGAAACACATCACACTTGATCTCTGCACAAGTGGTCAACAATGAGATCTATTTCCCTGTCTTATCACACCCTTCGACCTGTTAGGGCTGAGAAGAAATATACCCACCCATGGTAAAGACTCATGAAAGGTAGACCTGTCTGCCTGCATACTCCCATCATTTTTTTTCTTTATTTATTCATATCAGAGTGTTGCATAATTTAAAATTATGAATGTATGTGGAATGTAAGTAAAATTAGAAATAAATTAAAATGTTAAGATAGACTGTTTTCAACAAGAAGCAGACTACTTCAATATCATTATCTCAACAATTTTCTCGATCTTCTTTTATACACATGGTGGGGCATACATTGCATGCACGTAAGTGCTGCATTGATTGAATTTCTCCACAGTTACAGAACATTTGTCCTGTATCCAAGTAGTCCAATTTTACTGGATTATTGTTTGATCTTCCTAAAGGTAAAGGTAAAGGCTCCCCTTGACAATTTTTGTCCAGTCGTGTTCGACTCTAGGGGGCAGTGCTCATCCCCGTTTCCAAGCCATAGAGCCAGCGTTTTGTCCGAAGACAATCTTCTGTGGTCACATGGCCAGTGCGACTTAGACACGGAATGCTGTTACCTTCCCACCAAGGTGGTCCCTATTTATCTACTTGCATTTGCATGCTTTCGAACCGCTAGGTTGGCGGGAGCTGGGAGAAGCAACGGGAGCTCACTCCGTCGCGAGGATTCGATCTTACGACTGCTGGTCTTCTGACCCTGCAGCACAGGCTTCTGCGGTTTAGCCCGCAGCGCCACCACGTCCCTTTTTTTTGATCTTCCTACTTCCTACCAAATATAGGATCCGGCTGGACATGTGATGAGAACCTATGTATATTAGGGTGTATTCTGTAAGACATCACAATCAATATGACAGCCAGTATTATGGCCACCAAGTGCAATCCCAACTCACTCACTCTATAGTATTTCTTTTTCTACAGTATCTGCATAGGGCAAATTTGCACACTAAACAAAAAGACAGAGCACAGAATCAGAGGTCAGACATGGTTGTGGCATGTACTTTGATAGTACAATCTTTCAGGATTAAGAACTACCTACTTGCACCAAATGAGGCCAAATATAGAACTGGATGGAGATGCCTGCCTTCTCTTCCCTCCTCCACTTCATATGTTCATCCCACAGAGACACATATAAGTGCCCACCATAGCAAAACAACAACCCTAAAATATTCAGCCATCAGTGTGTGGAACATTTAGGCATAGAATGAAATGGAGAGGATGGGGGAAACAGTACTGATATTCAGGGATAAGAAATCAAATATTCTGGACCACAGGAATAATGAA
Source organism: Pogona vitticeps (assembly GCF_051106095.1). Lineage (NCBI taxonomy): Eukaryota > Metazoa > Chordata > Lepidosauria > Squamata > Agamidae > Pogona > Pogona vitticeps. The sequence goes on from NC_135784.1 coordinate 107,445,641, forward strand.
AAGTCTCTTGTTCAGCTCAGAAAGATTTAAGGTGAAATGAAACTTCCATGTAAAATGGCTGTTCAGCAATTTGTTACTTTGTTTAAAACACAGCGCTAAGACCTAAAAAATAATGGGGTGGTTATTCACCTGAGGTAACAATGGATGTTCAATAGAATTTATTTCAATCTGCCCATTTTGCAAAGTTCTACAGTCTTATGGCATGAACAGTTTTGTTTTTGTTTTTTTTTTATTAGGAAATAAATGACATTTTCTTCATTATTAAATTCCTCACAGAAATGGCCAGGAAATATGATTTTGTGCTGTTAAATTATTGTGCCATTTTTTAAGATCACATTAAAAATATGGCATAAAATAAATCTCTTTGCACAAGAGGCATTTCTTTTTACTGCAATAATACAATAAGCTTATCAAATCTGGTGCCTTTTCCTGACATAGAGAAGAGGGAGAGGAAAATCACAAAAGGTAGCAATGGCAGTGAAACCTTTGCCAGTTTTCATAGTCCATTTGAAACTTTCATACCAAGATTTTCAATTATCCAGCTCAATAGGGCTGATGCAAAGTTGGGAACATCATGTGAAAGGCAGGACTGGATGAATCCCAAGCCGGAATTAAGATTGCCAGAAGAAATATCAACAACCTCTGATATGCAGATGATACCATTCTGATGGCAGAAAGTGAGGAGGAATTAAGGAACCTCTTAATGAGGGTGAAAGATGACAGCGCAAAAATGGTCTGAAGCTCAACATCAAAAAAACTAAGATCATGGCCACTGGTCCCATCACCTCCTGGGAAATAGAAGGGGAAGATATGGAGGCAGTGACAGATTTTATTTTCTTGGCTTCATGATCACTGCAGATGGTGACAGCAGCCACAAAATTCAAAGATGCCTGCTTCTTGGGACGAAAGCAATGACAAACCTAGACAGCATCTTAAAAAGCAGAGACATCACCTTGCCAATAAGGTCCAATGCAGCAATGTATGGAAGTGAGAGCTGGACCATAAAGAAGGCTGACCACCGAAGAATTGATGCTTTTGAATTGTAATGCTGGAGGAGACTCTTGAGTGTCCCCTGGACTGCAAAGAGAACAAATTTACCCATTCTGAAGGATATCAACCCTGAGTGCTCACTGGAAGGACAGATTGTGAAGCTGAGGCGCCAATACTTTGGCCATCTGAAGAGAAGAGAAGACTCCCTGGAAAAGACCCTGATTTTGGGAAAGTGTGAGGGCAAGAGGAGAAGGGGACGACAGACGACAAGATGGTTGGACAGTGTCATCGAAACTACCAACGTGAATTTGACCCAACTCCGGGAGGCAGTGGAAGACAGGAGGGCCTGGCGTGCTCTGGTCCATGGGGTCACAAAGAGTCGGACACGACTTAACGAAGAAACAACAACAAAGTTGGGAAGCCTGCCATAAAAAAAACAGAGTCTTAATGAACACACACATAGGCATCCCCACCAAGATGGGGGGCAGGGAAACCAAAAGAAAGTACAGGGTTGAGAGGAAAAGGCAAGGAACAATCTCCACAATGTGTCCAAAAGAGTAGGACCATCTGATAAATCTATTGCACGATTTAGAACATCAACAATCCGATTTTTAAAGTGACACTCAATTCATTCACCTCCTCACAAGTATTGCTTGATATAAAAAAATGATGATGCACAAGTATTCCTACTTGCTCTGATTTATCATTCCATTATCAGTTTCATGAGAGTGACTGCTTTGTTAAGTTTTTTCCCTCACTTAATTCTCTGTTGGTTTTATTGTACATGCAGATGAATAAATCTCCCTTTGCGCTAGCAGGAATGGCAAGTTTACTTTTAGGCTGTAAAAAACAGGAGCATATGGGATGTATGAAACTGGGGGTACCTGGGCAAATGCCTTTCAACAATTTTTCTTTCAGTTCTTGAGCAAACCCCCTGGAGGCAAAATCAGAAAAGATGTCAGCTCAGCAGAATTTCACTGCAGAGATGTGTATCTTTTATAGCAAAGTACACATATTCTTCAAAGTGTTGACCATGTGACCATCATATGACTGGAACATCATGTATCCACTGGAACAGGCTTCAGGCTTCCACCAGCAAAAAAGGCCAGGTCTCTAATACATGGGTGACGAAGCTTTAAACTCTTACCAATCAACCAAATTTCAAAGAAACACAAAGATCAACTTAAGTATTGGCCAGCACAGCTAGTGACGAAAGCTTCTGGGAGTATTAATCCAAGAGCATCTGGGGACCCGAGGTTGGAAACCACTGTTCTAGAGGGACTCCTGGTCCAATTAGTCAACAAAAAACAGTAAGAGATTTTAACAGACTAGCAGGCATTAACACCATGATGATGCCTAGAATGATGGTACAGAGAGATTTGCCTGGCCATAGGTTTTCCTACATAATAAACCAAATTTAATTTAATGAATTAAATCCAACTGTTTGTACCAAGGAGTGTAAAGCCAACTGAATGAATAGGAGTTGTTAAGTCAACAGTTATAGTAATTCAGTGAATCTATATTAGCTGGAATTAACAATTCAATTTAGTGACGCACAGTATATGCAATTCTTACTAGAATTAAGAATAGTAAATATTAGTGGCATTATTCATGTAGATCCTTTCATAATTAATGCCATTCCTATTAATGTAATGAACAGTAATGAAACAGCCTAATGAAAATACAGCTAAGTGAAAACCACACAGAGCATACCCCAAGTTTATCCTTCTTTGAGCTGTGTAATACAGTGGCCATGACATTTACCTAACGAAACTTTGGTGGTCCTTATGAAAGCCAGCCTCCTCAGAATTGCAAAAGAAGAGTTGATTGCTGAGCTATTCTGTTAATAAAACAAGTGATTTTGATTTTTAGAGGAGAAGGAACATCTTTGGGAACACACAGACCATAGTTTATTGTGGAATTTCAAAGTGAATGGAAGTGTTTCAGTTCTGGGAAAGAATCTGACAAATTGAAAAAGAATAAGAGCATGTCTTAAATATTAAGTTTGTGAATGTTGGGAATTTCTTCAAAAACAAACTGAAATGTAATTCTGCCTGATTTGCTATGGTCATGATTAACAGGTAAGCTGTTGCAGTGCAGAGGGGTCCATGTTACACATGGCCACCATGTAGCTGTTAAAACAGGTGGGTAGGGGAACAGTAACCTTTATTCAGTAGTAATGTGATTGAATGCACAGCATTTCAAGCCAAATATCTAAAAAATGAGCACAATCCCTTAGTCCAGATGGATTTTGTTAAAAAAACAAAGTTGGCCCAGTTCACATGCCTAGTACTGTATTTTTTTTGGTCTCTGTGTGTACATGCACTAGTAATGCAGTCTTAAAATAAGAAGTAGCACTCTGAATTCCTTTTTCAAATGTACATTCTAAGCTGTCGCTTTTCCATTTGCTGACTTACCAAGGTAGTGATGAAGAGTTCAGCTTCTACAGGAAGTATCCAGTTCTTACAAAGGCATATTCTTTTGTAGTCTGACAGGAACCATTCAAAATGCATTATAAATACAAAATTTTTACTACGACGCACTCATGAGCTACAAACACACACACACACACACACACACACATACGCACACACGCACACACACACACACACACACACACACACACACACACACACACACACACACACACAAGCAAATCACAAGCCAATGAGTTTTCCTAGCCTTTTTACATTGTCCCTTCTGTGACATCAACAGAGGCTGACAGAGATTCTGTATGAATTTTGAAAGTCATTATATGACTATGTGACAATGCTGGGCTTATACGCACAGAAAATATTCACAAATAAAACATACACCACTCCTATCACACACTTTCCCATTTTTGCAAGTTTCTTTTTTAAAATTTCTGGTGGTACTTTGACTAAGATCAGAAGGGGAAATCCTTCTATGTAGTCTACGTTGAATGGAGAGGTTGGCTAACAACAACAAAATACAGGGCCTTCTCAGTGGCTACACCAATATTTTGGAACCCCACTCTACAATACATATGACACTCAGCCTTTCTCTAGTTGGAAAAATTGAATTCCTCTATGCTTCTTTGTCTGAAATATGACTTCAGTTTTCAGTATTTTTTTTTCATTTTATCTGTTCTCATATTTTTCTGTGTGTGCACTGCTCCATTTGACTATCTTTTTAATATATTTCCATTAGATTTTATGGCATGATGACCCCTAAGTACACTAGGGTTGGACAGAAATCTCTCTATATATACAACATATAATCCACTGTTTCCATTATCTTCAAGATGCCTAAATATGTATGTGTGTATCAAAGGCTCATGAGTGGAGTAAAAGGAGAGAGTGCTTCTCCCAAAATCTGAGAGTGAGTTTCTCCTGCTCAAAGTCCACAAGCCACTTTAATGCGCGCGCGCGCGCACACACACACACACACACACACACACACACACACACACACACACACACACACACACACACACACACAAAAGACCCCAACAGGCAGAATGTAACTGAATCACATGTAGTAGTTTCTCCCTCATTTTTGAAGTTACCTTCAAATATGTGCTTCCTTTACTCAAGAGGAAACTAAATCCTTGTGACTGTTTATCATCTAAGGAACAGTAATGATGAAGTATGGTCAAATAACTTCCTTGTGGAAATAAATCTTCATGTGCTAATGTGTGGTTCATTTGCAGTAAAACCTAGAACTTGAAAGCTTAGGCCAGAGATTAGGGTGGAAGCTAGTCAGGTAGGACACCAATAGAGGAAGGACAGAAGTGCTCAAACTTTGTGAGATAGTTTCTTGCAATATTTCATTATGTAAGCAAATATCCACATTCATAAAAATTAGGAGTATATGAATACCATCTGCTTCCATTCTGTCTGAATTTTTCATCTTATAAATCATAACCAATTTGTTTCAGGCTGATTTGTAGCCCCTCTATGCCAAATTCTACCCAAATATTATAAAGTGTGTATCTGCATTCATTTATATTTGTCCCAGTGAGGGGGAGGGAGCACGAAAATGGTTTCCATGTGACTTGGGGAAAAAAATAAAACCTGGCAGGAGCTATATAAAATATTAAAGTGGAAAATGGGAGTTGGGAGAGGAAGGGATAGCTTTGGTCCAATGACCTGCCCTGTTCAAATCCCCATGAGAGACTCAAGACATCTATGGCACAAATTTCACACACAAGGCCAAAGCAATCAATCACTAGAATTGAGATTTTTCACCTGCGTAAAGAAAAGAAGAAAATTTCTCAGTGCATACCACTGTACTGAAAATTGTAGCACTACAAATAGCAGTGGACCACCAACCAAGATGCAAAATGACCACTAAACACAGGCACAGAGCTATTTATGGAGTGGATCTGAGCCCTCTGAGGCCCTCCATGATTGGAGTTTCTGAGAGAGCTTGGGCTTTTCCTAGGTACTTGAGTAATCAATCTCTTTCTGCTTTTGGCTTTCTGTTCTATTACAATATTACTTTAGTTTTCCAAGGGAAACTCACTGGGAGCAGGGGTTTTTCCCTCAAAAAATTTCAACAGGTTTATCCTCTGAAACATTAAAGCAAAATTTGGTAATTTGAAGAACCCCAATTTGATTCAAGCATCATTTCAGGCTTCCTTGCTTCACTTCAAATTGGTTCTGAAATGAAGGAATACTCCCCCCCCCCTTACACACACACACTTCATTTCATTTTCTGAATGACTTCTGAATTGGAAGCACATCCCTAATAAGACCTTAAATGCTTCAGATACAGATAAATGTTCTGTATCTAAGGAAAAATCCTTTGCCTTAGATACAGAACTCTAGGACTTCACTTCCTACATATTTAGTATTTATAGGTGTGCCTGATATAACAGTAACCTCTGACAATGTACACATGTTTTAGGCAAGGATGTAACTTTTTCTTAGTCTCATCCTTGCACAAAATCATGAGAAACAGCAAAAATTATTCTCTTCTCCCTACAAAAAAGATGAGGTCTTTTGTGACATTCTCACTATTTTTTTGCTTTGGGAAGACAAAGGAGTCTGATGGGGCCATGGTCTGCAAAACAGCTGGGAGGGGGCTCCATGCAGCCTTAGAGGAAGACTCTGCAAGATAGATGCAGAGACTTAAATCCAATTATTTCTCTCAAGAAAAATTAGATTATATCTCTATCAATTAGATTTAATATTAACTAAATCACATTGATTCAATGGGTCTATTTAGTTGGAACCAACAAATGGATTTGGGCCATAATGACTAAAACCTTCTTCACAAAATTGTTCCCATATGTAAGCATGCAATATAGATGGGGGAGAATGTTGTTCCCTTCCAGGCTTCTACACAACCAGGAACCGTGCTTTCAAAACCTTATCTTCTTGTGACAAAAGCTCATCATTCCTACTGTCTCTAAGCCCTACAAAAGCAGTTCCCAGCCCAGGGTAATCCAGGTTTTCTTGGACTCCAGTTTACAGAAACCCTGGCCAGCGCAGTTAGTGGTGAAGGCCTCTGGAAACTGCAGTCCAAGGACACCTCCTGTCTTCTACTGCCTCCCGGAGCTGGGCCAAATTCATGTTGGTTGCTTCGATGACACTGTCCAACCATCCCGTCCTCTGACGTCCCCTTCTCCTCTTGCCCTCACACTTTCCTAACATCAGGGTCTGTTCCAGGGAGTCTTCTCTTCTCAAAGTATTGGAGCCTCAGTTTCAGGATCTGTCCTTCCAGTGAACATTCAGAGTTGATTTCCTTCAGAATGGGTAATAATAATAAATGTTTATTGCGGTCATTGACCAGCAAAAGTAAGATACATAAGAACATAAGAACAATATAAAAACATTAAAAACACTAAAAACACCAAAGCACTAAAAGCATCTATATACATATATACATCTTACTAGATATCTCTTACCTCCCTATCATAGGCCTTATCTATGGGCTATTACAGCTTGCATAGAATGCCAAATTTGTTATTTTAAAGCTCATATAGCCCGTGTGATCATTAATTGGTGTATACCAATTTACAGATTCTATAACTGCGCTTTAGGTGGAACCTTTCCTTCACGGATTTTTATTGCAGCAGCACAGAACTTAGCAACTTTTGTCAGCATATCTGAATTAAGCCCAATATATCTGCCAGGGCATCGCCCTGTCAGCAAAAGCTGTGTGTAGTGTGCCTCTGATTGTCCAGGAAATGCCCTTATGTAAGGGTCAACATGGACTTCTCGAATGTTAGAGTAAAAAGCACAGTGAAGTAACACATGGGAGATAGATTCAATCTCACCAGAGTTACAGGGGCATAGACGCTGAGTGTAAGGGGTGTTGTTATACTTCCCATCCTGGACTGCTGACGGGAGTGCATTGAAGCGGGCCAAAGTAAGAGCTTTGCGTTGTTTAGGTGTTAAGGGTAAGTAGAGATATTTTGCCGGTTTCAGTGGGAGCAATGCGTTGTCAACTGTAAACCTATTTCTAATAATACCAAGATCCTGCTGCCTTTCTGTCTCAATAATACTCTGCCTAAGATTACTCTTGGCCTTATCGTATCCCATTTGTTGGATACTTTCTACTGAATAGCCGTATCTGTTGATTTTATGGTATATTGCTCTCTTCCAAGGGGACTGATGGTTATCCTGTAATACCAGTGAAGTCAGTCCAATTGGTTGAAAGGTTAGTTTTAGCCAAAAGTTAAAAATAGCCAGCCAAGCTCTGGCTTCAACCTTCAGGTAGCCCACTTCAAACCTGAGGGCTGCATTGGATACCCCTCTTGGAACTTGTAATATAGCCCTCACAAATTTGGACTGAACTACTTCTAACTGGATAAATGAAGAAGAAGAATAGGGGCCCAATAGTGCCTCATACAAGAGCTGACTAAGGGATTTGGCCTGAAACAATCTTAGTGCAGCTGGAATGTACTGGCCTCCCTTAGAATAGAAGAATTTTAGTATAGTAAGGCTAGATTTTTGTGCTGCTTGTACCACATTGTTAACATGGGCCTTGTGGTTTCCTTTATACTGGAAAACAACGCCCAAATATTTATAGGCCTTGATTTGTTCAATCTCATGCTCATCTATTAACCACTTATAGATCCTGGGCCTCTGAGCAAACACTAAAACTTTGGTCTTTGAGTAATTTATCTGGAGCATTTCTTCTTTACAGTATTGTGCGAGAGCATATAAAGCTCTCTTAAGTCCTATTGGTGTCTGTGAAATTAGGACTGCATCATCTGCGTATAACAGAAGTGATATATGTCTATTGGCTAGTTTGGGGGGATGAAACTCTGGATGGCTGAGTGCTGTTACCATTGAGTTGATATAAAAATTAAATAACAGCGGAGCTAATATACACCCTTGCTTCACACCATTATAGGTTGGAACTTTATCAGACAATTGTCCTTCCTTGTTACATCTAATTCTGAGCGTTGTATTTTCATGCAGCTTATACATAAGCAGCAGAAGGCGTCGATCTATTGAGGAAGATTCTAACTTACTCCAGAGCCTATCTCGTGAAATTAGATCAAAAGCCGATCTAAGATCAATAAAAGCGGCAAATATGGACCCTCGGGGTTTCTTGGTGTACTTATCTACTAGGTGCCTTAGAATAAGGGCATGGTCCTGTGTAGATCTACCAGATCTAAATCCAGCTTGTTCATCTGCCAAAACACTCTCAGAGTCCATCCAATCTATCAATTTCCATGATAAGTGTCTGGCATAAAGCTTACTAATTATGGGTTGTAGACTGATTGGCCTATAATTAGCTGGATTGTCTTTTTTACCTTTTTTATAAATGGGGATAATAATGGCTGTACCCCATTCCGATGGCATGTGAGCATTTTGGTCTATATAGGTGAAAAGGTTTGCCAGAATTGGAGCCCACCATTCACAGTTGTTCTTAATGAGTTCAGGAGGAATACCATCGCATCCTGGGGCCTTACCAATTTTCAGTTGGTTTACAAGGTCTTTTATTTCAGAGACTGATACAGGGTGCCATTCTGGTAGATTCATATAAAGACGACTCACATGAAATGAGGAATTGTCTCTTTTGGCATAAAGCTCGTGGAAGTGGGCTTCCCACACGCGAGCATTAATATAGGAGTTCATCCTAACTGAAAGATTGTTGGTAGTAAGTGTTATGGATTCCCAAAATGATTTCATATCTTTCCCCCTGACTGCTTTGATAAGTTTTTCCCATTCTATCTGTTGAGCTCTCCTTTTTTTCTCTTTAATTAATTTCTTATAGTCTTTCTTAAGTTGCAGCAGTTCCTCCACTTCCATTGATGATGAGTTTTTGTTTTTATTCTGTTTAAATTTTGAAATTACCAGTTTTTTTGCATCAACACACTCCTTATCAAACCAGTTATAGGACCTGCACTTGTTAGTATGGGTTTTTGCTGATTTATTTGAATCAGCTAAGTCTACTAGTTTATTTATTAGTGTTTCATACAGCGCAATTACATTGCTACTTTGGCCCGCTTTGAGAAAGGTGGAATGGATCTCAGAGAACTGATTGTTATTAAGTAGATTAGTGAAATAGATTGCAGCCTTTCCTGACCATTTGATCCTGGAGTTGGTTAGTATCATCTCAGGATTCACAGGCAAGGCCTTCTCAATATGAGTGTGGTGTTCTTGTAATTTCAGGTATAATTTTAGTGGCAGATGATCACTATCAATCCTACTGTCGATCACCAGATTAATGGCGGTATTCAATATGTTACAGCTGACAATCATATAATCTATGGTACTCATCCTCGTTCCCGACCAGAAAGAGAATTCCCCTGGTATATCACCTGAAGTACTTCCATTTAATATGTGTAGGTCAAGCCGATAAACTAACTGTGCCAAATTAAGACCTGCATAATTACTGATAGTATCTTTAAAGAGGCGCCTAGTAACTATGGGGAAGTGTAATCCATCAGGTGGGCATAAATTATAAGCAGCATAAAGAGCAGAGTCATTTGTACCCAATCTGGCATTAAAATCACCACCAATTATCATTTGGCCATCATTAGTTAGCAAAAGGTTTTGAATATAGGTTTCAAGATCTTGGTAAATCCGTTCGATCTGGGCATTCCGTCTCTGGGGTGGTAAATATTGATTGAATTTCTCCACAGTTACAGAACATTTGTCCTGTATCCAAGTAGTCCAATTTTACTGGATTATTGTTTGATCTTCCTAAAGGTAAAGGTAAAGGCTCCCCTTGACAATTTTTGTCCAGCCGTGTTCGACTCTAGGGGGGGTGCTCATCCCCGTTTCCAAGCCATAGAGCCAGCGTTTTGTCCGAAGACAATCTTCCGTGGTCACATGGCTAGTGCGACTTAGACACGGAACGCTGTTACCTTCCCACCGAGGTGGTCCCTATTGATCTACTTGCATTTGCATGCTTTCGAATCGCTAGGTTGGCGGGAGCTGGGACAAGCAACGGGAGCTCACTCACGTTGCGAGGATTCGATCTTACGACTTACCAAGGTAGTGATGAAGAGTTCAGCTTCTACAGGAAGTATCCAGTTCTTACAAAGGCATATTCTTTTGTAGTCTGACAGGAACCATTCAAAATGCATTATAAATACAAAATTTTTACTACGACGCACTCATGAGCTACAAACACACACACACACACACACACACACACACACACACACACACACACACACACACACAAGCAAATCACAAGCCAATGAGTTTTCCTAGCCTTTTTACATTGTCCCTTCTGTGACATCAACAGAGGCTGACAGAGATTCTGTATGAATTTTGAAAGTCATTATATGACTATGTGACAATGCTGGGCTTATACGCACAGAAAATATTCACAAATAAAACATACACCACTCCTATCACACACTTTCCCATTTTTGCAAGTTTCTTTTTTAAAATTTCTGGTGGTACTTTGACTAAGATCAGAAGGGGAAATCCTTCTATGTAGTCTACGTTGAATGGAGAGGTTGGCTAACAACAACAAAATACAGGGCCTTCTCAGTGGCTACACCAATATTTTGGAACCCCACTCTACAATACATATGACACTCAGCCTTTCTCTAGTTGGAAAAATTGAATTCCTCTATGCTTCTTTGTCTGAAATATGACTTCAGTTTTCAGTATTTTTTTTTCATTTTATCTGTTCTCATATTTTTCTGTGTGTGCACTGCTCCATTTGACTATCTTTTTAATATATTTCCATTAGATTTTATGGCATGATGACCCCTAAGTACACTAGGGTTGGACAGAAATCTCTCTATATATACAACATATAATCCACTGTTTCCATTATCTTCAAGATGCCTAAATATGTATGTGTGTATCAAAGGCTCATGAGTGGAGTAAAAGGAGAGAGTGCTTCTCCCAAAATCTGAGAGTGAGTTTCTCCTGCTCAAAGTCCACAAGCCACTTTAATGCGCGCGCGCGCGCACACACACACACACACACACACACACACACACACACACACACACACACACACACACACACACACACACACACACACACACACACACACAAAAGACCCCAACAGGCAGAATGTAACTGAATCACATGTAGTAGTTTCTCCCTCATTTTTGAAGTTACCTTCAAATATGTGCTTCCTTTACTCAAGAGGAAACTAAATCCTTGTGACTGTTTATCATCTAAGGAACAGTAATGATGAAGTATGGTCAAATAACTTCCTTGTGGAAATAAATCTTCATGTGCTAATGTGTGGTTCATTTGCAGTAAAACCTAGAACTTGAAAGCTTAGGCCAGAGATTAGGGTGGAAGCTAGTCAGGTAGGACACCAATAGAGGAAGGACAGAAGTGCTCAAACTTTGTGAGATAGTTTCTTGCAATATTTCATTATGTAAGCAAATATCCACATTCATAAAAATTAGGAGTATATGAATACCATCTGCTTCCATTCTGTCTGAATTTTTCATCTTATAAATCATAACCAATTTGTTTCAGGCTGATTTGTAGCCCCTCTATGCCAAATTCTACCCAAATATTATAAAGTGTGTATCTGCATTCATTTATATTTGTCCCAGTGAGGGGGAGGGAGCACGAAAATGGTTTCCATGTGACTTGGGGAAAAAAATAAAACCTGGCAGGAGCTATATAAAATATTAAAGTGGAAAATGGGAGTTGGGAGAGGAAGGGATAGCTTTGGTCCAATGACCTGCCCTGTTCAAATCCCCATGAGAGACTCAAGACATCTATGGCACAAATTTCACACACAAGGCCAAAGCAATCAATCACTAGAATTGAGATTTTTCACCTGCGTGAAGAAAAGAAGAAAATTTCTCAGTGCATACCACTGTACTGAAAATTGTAGCACTACAAATAGCAGTGGACCACCAACCAAGATGCAAAATGACCACTAAACACAGGCACAGAGCTATTTATGGAGTGGATCTGAGCCCTCTGAGGCCCTCCATGATTGGAGTTTCTGAGAGAGCTTGGGCTTTTCCTAGGTACTTGAGTAATCAATCTCTTTCTGCTTTTGGCTTTCTGGTTCTATTACAATATTACTTTAGTTTTCCAAGGGAAACTCACTGGGAGCAGGGGTTTTTCCCTCAAAAAATTTCAGCAGGTTTATCCTCTGAAACATTAAAGCAAAATTTGGTACTTTGAAGAACCCCAATTTGATTCAAGCATCATTTCAGGCTTCCTTGCTTCACTTCAGATTGGTTCTGAAATGAAGGAATACTCCCCCCCCCTTACACACACACACTTCATTTCATTTTCTGAATGACTTCTGAATTGGAAGCACATCCCTAATAAGACCTTAAATGCTTCAGATACAGATAAATGTTCTGTATCTAAGGAAAAATCCTTTGCCTTAGATACAGAACTCTAGGACTTCACTTCCTACATATTTAGTATTTATAGGTGTGCCTGATATAACAGTAACCTCTGACAATGTACACATGTTTTAGGCAAGGATGTAACTTTTTCTTAGTCTCATCCTTGCACAAAATCATGAGAAACAGCAAAAATTATTCTCTTCTCCCTACAAAAAAGATGAGGTCTTTTGTGACATTCTCACTATTTTTTTGCTTTGGGAAGACAAAGGAGTCTGATGGGGCCATGGTCTGCAAAACAGCTGGGAGGGGGCTCCATGCAGCCTTAGAGGAAGACTCTGCAAGATAGATGCAGAGACTTAAATCCAATTATTTCTCTCAAGAAAAATTAGATTATATCTCTATCAATTAGATTTAATATTAACTAAATCACATTGATTCAATGGGTCTATTTAGTTGGAACCAACAAATGGATTTGGGCCATAATGACTAAAACCTTCTTCACAAAATTGTTCCCATATGTAAGCATGCAATATAGATGGGGGAGAATGTTGTTCCCTTCCAGGCTTCTACACAACCAGGAATCGTGCTTTCAAAACCTTATCTTCTTGTGACAAAAGCTCATCATTCCTACCGTCTCTAAGCCCTACAAAAGCAGTTCCCAACCCAGGGTAATCCAGGTTTTCTTGGACTCCAGTTTACAGAAACCCTGGCCAGCACAGTTAGTGGTGAAGGCCTCTGGAAACTGCAGTCCAAGGACACCTCCTGTCTTCTACTGCCTCCCGGAGCTGGGCCAAATTCATGTTGGTTGCTTCGATGACACTGTCCAACCATCTCGTCCTCTGACGTCCCCTTCTCCTCTTGCCCTCACACTTTCCTAACATCAGGGTCTGTTCCAGGGAGTCTTCTCTTCTCAAAGTATTGGAGCCTCAGTTTCAGGATCTGTCCTTCCAGTGAACATTCAGGGTTGATTTCCTTCAGAATGGGTAAATTTGTTCTCTTTGCAGTCCAGGGGACACTCAAGAGCCTCCTCCAGCACCACAGTTCAAAAGCATCAATTCTTCGGCAGTCAGCTTTCTTTATCTCACTTCCGTAGATCACTACAGGAAAACCATAGCTTTGACTATACGGACTTTTGTTGGCAAGGTGATGTCTCTGCTTTTTAAGAAGCTATCAAGGTTTGTCATCGCTTTCCTCCCAAGAAGAAGGTGTCTTTTAATTTCATGGCTGCTGTCACCATCTGCAGTTATCATGGAGCCCAAAAAAGTAAAATCTGTCACTACCTCCATATCTTCCCCTTCTATTTGCCAGGAGGTGATGGGACCAGTGGTCATGATCTTAGTTTTTTTGATGTTGAGCTTCAGACCGTTTTTTGCATTCTCCTCTTTCACCCTCATTACAAGCTTCCTTAATTCTTCCTCACTTTCTGCCATCAGAGTGGTAAGCCGCCTAGAGTGGTCTTAATTGACTAGATAGGCGGGATATAAATCAAATAAATAATAATAATAATATCTGAGGTTGTTGATATTTCTTCCGGCAATCTTAATTCCGTTTTAGGATTCCTCCAGTCTGGCCATATAGATATGTAATATTTATATGTAATATTGCAGTGGGCACAGTTCTGAGTGTCTTTGCATAGAAGAATACCATATAAGTAAAAAATAATAAACAGACAGGTATTCCTAGATAAAACTAGACAGCTTTTTCTTTTTCACTGTGTCTTCTGCAGTGTATTTTTTGCTCTGCTGTTGCCTTCGTTCATTTATTTGTTGTCCTCATTAAATTTTCCATTTGCTTGAGTAGATAAAATTGTGTTGATGATTTTATTGCCTTAATTTAGATAAAATAAACAATAACGTCAGGGTAGATGAATCTTCATAAACCATCAACAGTTCATAATATTAGCAGTTCCAGAATCTGTGATAAAATTCAGTAGCCCATCGTGAGCCACTTAACAAATCATTATGCACCATGATATAGATTCTGGCTGAAAGGAGAAATATTGGTCTGAAGCCCTAATTCAAGGGCACAAAGTTTGTGTAGAAGTGAGGCAGCAAGTAGACTTTGTGTTGTTAATTTCTTGTTAGGCTTGCCAGCTGCCAGAGGTGGATGCAGATAGCTTGGATTTATCCAGGGTTAGGTCTAACAACATCTGGCAAATCTTTCTTGTCCTTATTCATAACAGGAAATTATTTGCTTGCTGCATCAGAGGCCAAGTGCTCATCAGTGCCCATTAACACCTCATTATCTAGTTCACCAGTGCTGTTTAGGAAAGGGTCATGGAGAGAATATATGATTGATCCTCAGTGGATCGGAGGTCATTGTGCTGAGAAGCAGCTGTGGAGTTGTTGTTCAGCAGCAAGTCCATCTGCTATTTGTTTTCCTGAGCGCCATGATAAGTGGAAAACATATCACAGAAAATGCAGAAGTACAGAGTTAGCTAGTCAAAGGATCCCAGCCTTCCCTAGCCTGATGCGAACCAGACACATCAGATTGTAAACCCCTAGGATGATGGAAACATGAAGAGAAAGAATTTAGTTGGAAAGGCCTGGTTTAAAGTGTCTCACTGTATGTTTTACTGACCATTTGTGTTGCTTAACTGATTCAATCTTTTCTTCTGTTGGAGGGAAGAAACCATGCTATAATATGTTTTCAAATACTGTATTTTCATCTTAATTTTTACATTTCTGTAAAAGCAGTGTAATTTTGTGGCATCTTAAGATTTATATTTCTGCTAGTCAACAGTAAAATGCCTATTGTTGGGCAGTTTGTAAAACACAATCATTTGAAAAAGAAAGAACACCCTCTTTGAATTCTATAATTTTACATATCATGTCCTTACCAAATGATTTTTATTATGTCCTGATACGTAGAACCATAAAATTAAAAGGTGTAGTTTCTTTTTCACATGACTGTATGTGTGAATACACTCACACTCACACTCACACATGCAAAATAAACTAACAAGGATGTTTCATAGTCTACTTACCTACATTCATGTTGAATGATCAAAGACTTGGCAATTTTATTTGCTCACAAAGCCTGGAATGAAGATATAAGGTAGACTATCATTTAAACAGGACACATATTTAAGATAAGCAATAAAAAGATTGGTGAAAACCTAATTTACTAGTGCAGTTCTCCTAGAGTGTGAAGAGATGCAGTGCAATTCATGTTATCTCCCAAGAGGAAAACCTCACCCTGCACCAAACCAACTTCAAAAGCAATTTTACACTATGGCCATCATGAAGACAGGGTGAGGCGGAGCCGGGCATTCTATCCTCTATCCTATTCTATCCTCAGCCTCCAGTGTACAGAGAAGAGGGCTTATGGGACTCCAGAAATGACTCTCTATTGCACTCCTACAAGTTCAAGCAGATAGGCATTATGGTTAGTCAGGCTGAGAATGGAGAAGAAATTTATATTGCCATTTGCTTTATTTCATATTTCTAAATTTATCCCATTAGTGATTTGTTCTGCAAGACTTTTAATTTTTAGCTTTATAGGGATTTCCTTACAAGAAAGCAGCTCAGTAGAAAACAATAATAGGAAGAAAATGCAGGATTTGCAGAAACACCACTGAACCAAGAATGAGACCCAGAAGAGAAGGTGCTACCAGGCCCTTACTAAAGAGAAAGCTTTCTTCACAGTCCACTCTAAATGCCAGATGTGGCAAAGGGAAGCCAGGTGAGAATCAATTTCCAAACAAGAAAATAGGCAGAGGGAATGCTGTAGACATAGTATATCTTGACTTGAGCAAAACATTTGACAAAGTGCCCCATGATATCTGATCAGCAAGCTAACTAGGTGTGGGCTGGATAGATCAGGTGTCAGGTAGATACATAATTGGCTGCAGAATGATACTCAGAGGGTGATGATTAATGGGTTCTTCTCTAACTGGGAGGAGGTAACTAGTGGGCTACCCCAAGGCTCAGTCCTGGGCCCAATGCTCTTCAGCATTTTTATTACACCCCACTTGGATGAGGAAGTGCAGGGAATGCTTGTCAAATTTGCAGATGATACAAAATTGGGCAGAATAGCTAATACCCTAGAAGACAGACACAAAATTCAAAATGACCTTGATTGTGCACTGGGCCAAAATCAACATAATGAAATTCAACAGGGATAAGTGCAAAGTTCTGCACCTTGGAAAAAGAAACCAATTGCACAGTTACAAGATGGGGGATACGTGGCTCAGCAAAACTGCAAGTGAGAAGGATCTTGGAATTGTCGTAGATCACAAGCTAAATATGAGCCAACAGTGTGATGTGGCTGCAAAAAAAAGGCAAATGCTATTTTAGGCTGTATTAATTGAAGTATAGTTTCCAAATCCCACGAAGTGCTAGTCCCCCTCTATTCAGCACTGGTTAGGCTTTACCCTGAGTATTGTGTCCAGTTCTGGACACCACACTTTAAGAAGGATGCTAACGAATTGGAACAAGTTCATAGGAGGGTGACAAGGATGATCAGGGGGCTGAAAACCAAACCTTATGAGGAAAGGTTTAAAAGACTGCACATGTTTAGCCTCATGAAACAAAGATTGAGGGGTGATATGATAGCACTTTTCAAATATTTGAAAGGCTGTCATACAGAGGAGGGGGCAAGATCTGTTCTCAATCATCCCAGAGTGCAGGACATGCAAGAATGGGCTCAAAGGAAGCCAGATTTCGGTTGAATATTAGGAAAAACCTACTGTTAGAGCAGTACAACAGTGGAACCAGTTACCTCAGGAGTTGGTGAGTGTGGTGTTTGCCCTTGTGGCCCGTGCTTGTCCTTCCCTCACAAAGGCTCACATTGCATTTTCTTCTCTTGGCCACCAGTGGATTACTTCAATCCACAATATAAATGATGTTTGTCCGAACACTTGACTTGTGAACAAAAACAGAACTTATTTATTGAAGTGAAGCAGATTGAATAATAACAGGAGATTCTCAGATACACATTATATATAAGCAAATAATCAACAGTCCTCTCAGTACATACTTTTCTCTTGCTATATCATTACCACCTTCTCTACCTATTTTCCTTACCAGCTCTATCTCTCTCAGTATCTGTTCCCTCTCTCTCTAACTAGCCCTATCTGACTCCTCCTCCCGCCAAGCCTCATATAGCTGCTGACTCTGCTTCTCCAGTCCTCTCATAAAAAGGTAAAGGTCCTCCTGGACAATTTTTGTCCAGTCGTGTTCGACTCTAGGGAGCGGTGCTCATCCCCATTTCCAAGCCATAGAGCCAGCGTTTTGTCCGAAGACAATCTTCCGTGGTCACATGGCCAGTGTGATTTAGACACGGAACGCTATTACCTTCCCACCGAAGTGGTCCCTGTTTATCTACTTGCATTTGCATGCTTTTGAACTGCTAGGTTGGCGGGAGCTGGGAGAAGCAATGGGAGCTCACTCCGTCATGTGGATTCAATCTTATGACTGCTTGGTCTTCTGACCCTGCAGCACAGGCTTCTGTGGTTTAGCCCACAGCGCCACCACATCCCTTCAGTCCTCTCATAGGTTCATGCAAATTAGCTCATGAATATGAATGGCATGAGTGATGTGGGTGATCATCAAAGTGAGTGCTCCAGCCATGGAATCATTCAAGAAAAACGTATACAATCACCTGGCACATATGCTTTGATGATATTCCTGCACTGAGCAGGGGGTTGGACTTGATGGCCTTGTAGGCCCCTTCCAACTTCACTTTTCTATGATTCTAGGAAAAGACAGCCCCAAATGGCACTTATTGCATCAACCACTTTCCTACTTACCCCTGGCAATTGTTATTCACCCCCAAAAGATAACCAACTAATCCCATAGTGTTGCATGAGTTTGGTTAGGGGAGATGCCCCAGAGATCCAAAAAGGCTAAAGGGAGGATGGTGCAGCCTGATAAAGCCATTGTCCTTTCACAGGACTTGACATTATAGGAGGTAAACAATATCACAAGATTTCATTCTGGAGCAGAGGGACAGGGTCAAATTATCCAAGGCTTTAGACCAGGAGAATGAGCTTCTGAAATAAGCTGATTTGGACAATTCCAGAAGAGCCTCCTGATGCACAGGAAAAACATCTGCACTTTTGTTCCTTGTTATTGAGATCAAATTGGAAACCTATTTGGCATTCATTCTCTCTCCTTTGCAAACATCTGAATGAACAGACACTAACTCCCAGAATGACAGCACAACTGATAGCTGAAGGATAAGCAACTGCAAGACGTAGGCAACCATTTTATTTATTCACATGATGCACATGGACACTCTGGCTGTCAGAAGCTTTCTTCGCATGCCGACTTGACACAGGATAATTCCTTTGCCTCCCAAGAGCAGCAGCTGTCAGCAAGAAGTAAACTGCAGTGTGATGAGATTATCACCACGTGTTCTTCACAGGTCAGCTGCAAACACCCCTCTTACCAGTGGGAAATGAAGAAGAGAAAGCTTGGCCCCAAAAGCTAAACAATACAAACTGTGATCACAATTACCTTTTCCCTTCAATTTTTTGACTCTGACATGTATTGTTTTTTGCTTTATTTAGGAACATCCAGGACAAGTTTCCAGATGAAGTCACATGGATGGTCATTTCTTTTCATTAAGAAAAATGAAAGCCAATGTCTACTGATTTTCAGTTGCGTTAGCTGAGCTACTGATTTTCCAGGGAATAATACTTTAAAACTGATACAAAGGATAGGATCAAAGGATTAATGGATATACTACTAAGTTATACAAAAACAGATGCATAAAAAGAATAAAGAAGAATTATAATAAATAACATATACCGGTAACTTTTAGTTGAGGGGTGAACAGCTTGTGACTTTCCAGGTGTTGATGGACTGCTCTCCCAATCTAGAAACTGGAAAAGTTATTTAAAAAAAAATAACTTCCAGAATCTCCTTGGGCCAATTCTAGTACAAAAAAGGGACAACTTTTCCAACCTGAAATACAAATGCAAGAATAGGCAATAACTTTATAGATCACTTGGGAGACAACATGAATCACCATACAGTACATGAGCTTTCGTGGATCAAACACCACTTCATTGGCCTTGTACCAGTGTGAAGAGCCTAAAGTCCAAAAGTTCATGGCAAGATGGATTTTGCCAGGCACTTCTTTCTTAAATGTAAGTCAGGAAAGGTGCAGGAAGCAATGGCTGCTGTTTTAAGGTTACAGCTGAGGCAGCTGTGGATTGGATGTCACACCCCAGTTCTTCAAACAATGAAGCACAAGCCATTTTTTTCATTCTTCATTTGCCCTTTCTTTGAAATGGACATGTTTCTGCTTGGCCAAGGAAGGGGAAATGACCCAGCAATCGACGGAACTAGGATGATAATTTAGTATACTCACTAGGTTTAGCCCATTGGAGTCAGATTAAAGTCAAAATAATATTATCTAGTGGTTGCAGACCTGGTCCCCTGATATCCCATAATTCTGCATAATCAATGAGGGATAGTGGAAGTCTGGTGGAAAACTATCTGGAGGGCTACAAGATGGCTCTAGAAAGACCATCTAGAAAGGGTGTGGATGGATTACAATACTCAAGGATGGATTTATATCAAGCATGGAAAATCTGAAGTGAAGAACTAATGGGAAGAATGAGGATGAGTTAGAAGGATCAAATCTCAGGAAGGCATATAAATCTCAGATTCCCTTCTCCCTCTGCCAACTCACTTCAGACATTCTGGCTATCCCAACTAGCAAAGAGCGTAAAGCACCTTGAACTAATGGTTATAATCAATAACCTTCACCCAAGCACAGAAAGTTTTAGCATGTTTTCTATGAGTAGAAAGGATGACAATCCACTTCTTCAGACACAGGAGTACAATTCCAAGCTCTTTATATTTAAGTGCATTAAGTCTTGATCTCTCTTTAAGCCCCCAGAAACACTTTACTTTTGTATCTTGCTTTCCTCTGTTTTCTGTTCTCTCTCAAATTTAAGATTGTAGCCCCTTGGGGCAGGGACCTGTCTCATTGTTTTTGAACACTGAAGGAACTATGGTCTGAATCACAGAGGCCCTTTGAATTGTTTCGATTTCCTACTTCATTTATACCAATATATATTTATGTATAGTCACATGGTATATAAATCACTAGGTGCATTCACACGGCTATCTCTTTTTTCCTATGCATTTCTTGAACTTTGAATAGGCTTTGTAGGCTATGTGTGCCTACCCAACAAAATCAACTCATTTTTCCATTCTGTTTCATGAGCATGCTCCTCTAAAATTGCTTAATGATTATAATTGGTTAAAGATCCCTAAATGATATATCACTAAAGGTTTTCCTTGGCAGTTTCAGGGTGCTTTGTTTCTCAAAGGACACTAGCTGTGATGTTTCTCTACATAGATAAGGGAAGGGACAGTGGGCACTAATGTTACAATAAGGAAGTGATGCAGCAGTAAACTCTTGGGGAGAGAATACTGATACATTGCTTAGCATTTGAAAAAAAAAAGAATTAAAAGGGTGAACAAGTGTGGTGTTCATGCAGTGCTTATGGCACCAAAAACACAAGTGGACTCAAACTAAATCCACAACATTGTTAACAAACCAATGTGGATAGAAGCAATTCAGGGATCAATTTTAAAAGCCTATGCCGACAAGGTTGTTAAAAATCAATTGGTCATCCAAATGAATTTACCCATGCATCATGTGAAAGGAAATTTATACAATGGTTTAAATACTGTAATGGTAGAATCAATATAACTGCAGATCTTATGGTCCATGTGATTTTGACCTGCGTTTTCTTTTTTATTTGACTTTTATCTCACTACTTATCCAGAGCTGGGACTCAAGAAGGCTTGCAATGAATTCATATGAAATTAAATTGAATTAATAGATCAAAAGTAAAAGCAGGAAAATATAAGGACAGAAAGTGACAGTGTTAAAACAAAATTAAATAAATAATATTAAAACATTGTTGAATTTTTTAAAATCCATTTAAAAGCACATCCGTAAAGTCTGTGTAGCACAATCTGTAACTCAATTGGCATAGGCCATCCCAAATGAATAATAAAAATAAATAATACAGGGAAGGTGTAACACTGGGGCCCAAGCATAGGACCTAATATAAACCCTATTTGTCTCTTCCATTCCTTCTTTTCCTGCATTTTCCTGTTTAGAGGACTCACTTTCTCGGTCTCTCTGCCAGTATGTATAAGGCAATTTTAACTTTTCTTGCCTCCTATTCATTACAGCGATAAATGTGTTTGAATTGTATGGCAGCCTTTTCGTCAATACCATTTTCATCCCTGGAAAGTCTATTTAATAAGCTCAGTTCATCAGTCTTCCCTTTTGGAGTGCACCATTTCCTGGAGGCAAATAAAATATACTTTATTAACATTTCAGATATTCAAAAGAGCCCCTTTCATGTGAAGTCTCGGTTCATCATGAATAAAACTGTGCACTTTATTCAGAAGCTTTATTCACTCTTTGCTACCTGCCAACTTGAGTTTAAGATGCTATACCTCCTCACACCTTCAGTTAGAATATTGTACTGGCCAGAGCTCATTAAGTCGCCCAGTCTTTCCACTGCTTTGCTTTGGTTCCTGCAAATAAAACACTCTAATGAAAGCCAAAGTCAGCTTCTCTCTTTGAGTTTTTGGAAGATTAGGCTGAATTTGACAGGGGCAGACAAGTCCTGTCATTGGTCAAGATGGCTGTGCGTTCCAGTTCAGCACCTTCTTGAATAGAATTTTGTAATGCACTTATATTCATTTTTTTGTAAAAATGAGCTTGAGGTATTTTTCTTTCTTTCTTTCTTAAAATTGAATATGAGAAAGTCCAAAGTAGACAGACTGTCCAGCTAGGTGAGGGGTGGGAATTTTGTCACCCATGGCTGCATACAGTTCCAAATGGTATCTTAGTATATACATACACACATGCACACCCATATATATCTATAAATGGATGTGTATCCCTTTTGGTTTTGATGAACCTCTCAGGGGCTTTTGGTACCATCAACCATGGTATCCTAGTGTGCTGTCTCACTGGGATGAGTGTTTTATAGTGGCTCAAATCCTTCCTGGAGGACATAACTGCTAAGATGGTGCTGGGAGAATCCTTCATCAACACCCTGGTCACTGGCCTGCAGTATCCCTCAGGATTCTGTTTTGTTTACTATATCATTCAACATCTACATGAAGCTGCTGGGTGAGGTTGTCTGGAGTTTTGGGTTTCGTTGTCACCAATGTGTGGATGACACCCAACTCTATCTCTCCTTTCCATCTAAATCTGAGGAAGCTATTTTGGCTCTAGATCAGTGCCTGGTGTCAGGAATGGACTGAATGAGGGAAAGTAAACTGAAACTTACTCCAGACAATATAGTAGTGCCCCTAGTCACTGGCAAAAGATAGTCAAGCAAGCAAGACTACTTCAACCAGGATATTCTGGTTATATTTGAGGGCTGCACTTAATCATTAGAACATATATACACTTATGAAACTAACTGACAAGATGTACTGAAGCAAAATGTTTCAGTGTAGGCCTTACTCAGGTGAAACAATCTAGAAAAGACTTCTACGAACGTATGGTTCTGTTTTCCCTATTTGTCCCATGGGTGTGTGAGCATGCAGGTTTGGTGAAGTCCTGGGGATGAGAAATCATATCCAAGATTTTGCCCACATGTGCTCTAAGTTCATGAAACTGAGAATTTCTTAGAGGTTTAAAGTTAAACGTTGTTGCTGAATTACAATTCTTATCTTATTTTCCCCCAAAGGACGTTCACTAGGAACGTCTCAGTGTCAGCCAGCTACAACATAGTCCGCTCCATGACGGGAATAGCCGCATCCATTGAGCATAGAAAGAGGGATAGAATGTGGTGCA
Organism: Pogona vitticeps; assembly: GCF_051106095.1. Taxonomy (NCBI): domain Eukaryota; kingdom Metazoa; phylum Chordata; class Lepidosauria; order Squamata; family Agamidae; genus Pogona; species Pogona vitticeps. Next base: position 107,469,153 of record NC_135784.1, read on the forward strand.
GTTTCCTCCCTTTTTCTTTGAAAATGTTGCCAGAATTCACAAACTGCAGGTTCAAAATGGAGAGAAAAAAGAGGTTTTAAAAGGTTTGAATAGAAAGGAAAGCAAAACAGGAAAAAATTCTCCATCCCAAACGTTTCATGACATTTACAGTCTATAATATACAACTGCCAAACAGCAAGCCTGTAATGTTATACAGCACAGACAAGCAACTTCAGGGCCATATTTTGCTTCAAGCACCTGGTACAGCCACAATATATACCAGGTCTGGAAAAAAAATGGCTAAAATGTTTTTATAAAGAATTCAAAACTGGAAGTACTCAGATGCTCATTCCTGCTTTCTGTTAAAGACATTTTAGGATTTGGTGAGACCTGAAGTCTCCCTGATCTGTGTAAAGCAAAACTTTTGAAGGCTTCCCCAAAAAGGAAAAAAATGTCTTTTTTCCCCATTAGAGAAGTGGGGGCAGTTATAAGGTATCTGAGGGATTTAACATTGGCCTTGTGGGGCTGGGTGTGATCTGTAGGCATCACTTTGTGCAGCCCCACAAGGCCAATATTAAAGCCCTCAGATACCTCACGACTACTTATACAGTCATGGTTGTTCTGAAGAGTACAATAGTGGACTTACATAAGTTGGGTTTTCAGTTTCCAAAGAGTTTGATCCAGCTGGAAGTCTCGCCTACAACATTTTCATCAACCAAGTACTGAATGGCAGGTAAAAAACGTACGTAAATCCTGTTGATTCCAGAGTCCCTGGACAGAACAGAAAAGGCAGAAAGCCAAGGGAAGAGAGTAATAATTAGGTAGGGTTAGCATATTTTTTCTGTATGCTAACCCTACCTAATTATTACTCTCTTCCCTTGGCTTTCTGCCTTTTCTGTTTTGTTCAGGGACTCTGGAATCAACAGGATTCACGTACTTCTTTTTTACCTGCCATTCAGTACTTGGTTGACAGGAGGGCCTGGCGTGCTCTGGTCCATGGGGTCACAAAGAGTCGGACACGACTTAATGACTAAACAACAACAAAAAGCATATAGGTGCCATATAAAAGGTAAGGGAGCCTTTTGGGAGTCATTTGGGAATCACAGCCAAGGGAAGAATAGCTTAATCCACAAACATAAGAAGTTGTGAATTCTAAGCTCTGAGATGTTGTAATGGCATACATTCATGGATGTCTTGCTGAGCCCAACTGTTCAGACCAAATCAAATCAGAAAAATGCTCAGCTGATAAATAAAGCCTTAGAGGAACCTGCAGCTCTTTCTTCTTGTCTGCTGAATAGCTTTCAAGGCAACTGATTTCTATCAACATTCAAATATCCATAAAATGCTCATAAAAATGCCTTCACTTATCTTGAAGGATCTACAAGTACATTTTAAACTCTTGTCAAATTTCTGTCAGACAAAGCAGAGTATCCCTTCCCCCCTCCCCCAGTATTAATAGGCCAGGCCCTTGTATATTATAAAATATTCTTTCCTGAAACACTCCATTTATTTATTTATTTATTTGAGGGAAAGGTCTGATAGAGCTCATAGCCCATTTCTTCTGATGATAACAGGATTACAAAAGATGGGGCGAGGATCTAAATACAAATATCTCCCTATTCTTATTGATTTCCCAGAATAGCAGCTACAAATGTGGAACAACTTACCTCATTCTTGAGAAACAAACCCCCCAAATTCACTTTTTTAAATAAGAGTGACCTTGTAAAAATGTGCTAGCAGTGTAGTTTAAAAAAAAAACTTCAACAGCATTATATTATGCCTGGAAATATCAAAACATTTGTGGGCTAGAAATCCTTGAATATCAAAAAGAAAGAAAAAAGAATAATAATAGGGAAAAAATGGAAAAAGTTTAGCTTCAGAAGAGACAGTTTCAAAATGGAACTGTTTGTTTGTTTGTTTGTTTGTTCATTTGTTCATTCATGTGAAAAGCCACCCTGAGTGCTCCCTGGAAGGACAGATCCTGAAGCTGAGGCTCCAATACTTTGGCCATCTCATGAGAAGAGAAGACTCCCTGGGAAAGCCCTGGATGTTAGGAAAGTGTGGAGGCAGGAGGAGAAGGGGACGACCGAGGATGAGATGGTTGGACAGTGTCATCGAAGCAACCAGCATGAATGTGCTCCAACTCTGGGAGGCAGTGGAAGACAGGAGGGCCTGGCGTGCTCTCGTCCATGGGGTCATGAAGAGTCGGACACGACTAAATAACTAAAAAATAACAACAAAAATCCAAAGCCAATGTTGAAGGGAAAACTGATGGGAAACATTGTGAAATGTTTCAGCTTCCCTTTTGGCCAGCACATGATGTATGCCTATGTTTCTCTATGAATCACTGTGAACTACCATTTTTTCACTCCACTTTTAACTGACAATACACAACATGATGAACTACTTTGCTGTGTGCCACATTGCAGGTTTTTTTCCTCCTCATAGTTCCTGCTGTATTTTGTCTCACACTTAGCATTCGTTGAAGGGAAGACTTACTTAAGCATGTGGTCTGGACCACAGAAGTGGTTAGATATCCCATCCTTCCATTATTCTGCCACTACCCTGCCTGCCCTGCTCCCCAATACACATACATGTTTCTGTCTTTCTCTTTCCCTCTCTCCAACTTGACAGAGGTTATAAGGGATAATGTTACATATATCTGTGTGTCATGTCTCATTTTGCTTTGGTATTGTGGTTTAACAACAAGAGGAAATACAGGCTAGAGGAAATACACTCCTAGCTCTGAAGGAGAAAATCTGATTAGCTCTGTTATAAATCCCTGAACAAGGCTATAGGTGACAATTATTTAGTACAGAAGCTATTATGTTAAGGATCTTATGACAATTAAAAAAACATTATTTTGTCTCTCTTCTCTGAGTAGAAACATAATTCACAAAAGTAACATAGAACTCCTTTGCATATTCAGACTGTTTATGCAATAACCTGCTAAGGCTAGAATTGTGAATCTCTGCTTCTGTGCGGAGGTTGGAAACATATAAAGGTAACATATTTATGCTAACCTGAAAGTTAATTGATTATCCTGAATCATTTCAGTGAATCATTATTGGCCAGAATCCCATTGCTTACATATACTGGCAAAAGTACAATGGTATAAATTACAGAGTAATTACAAAGAGTAATGTTCAAAATTACTCTTTGGGGGAAAAATTCATCATTTATATTTCTCATTGCATGGCAGTCACATGACTCCATACACAAAAAGAATACAAGCATCAATTCCTTAAGTAGCATTATATGATTTACCTTTTTCGCTCCATAAGACGCACCAATTTTTTTAGGAGAAGAAAACAGGAAAATATAATCTGTTTTCTTCGCTCCATAAGACGCACAGACTTTCCACCCCCCCTGTTTTGTGGGGGAAAAGTGTGTCTTATGGTGCAAAAAATACAGTATGTTATTGCACTTGCACCGCCGTATGTAACAATAAGATTCTGGTCAGTTGGATATTTGTTTATTACATGTTAGTGATACATTACCTTTAAGTTTACCCAAAGCAATTAAAATTAAATTAAAAATAGGCACAAATGGCCAACCTAATTACCAATTATAGAAATATAGCATGGCATTTGTTACTCAACTTAATTCCAAGTTTTGGTTCTGACATAATCTGCTCCATATAGCTATCGGCACCACAGTTTTTTAAAAAATACAAAACAAAACAGTGATGTATTTCCAACTCAAGGTTGGGCTCCACACACTTAACTGTGCCATGAGGCCTTTCTGAACAGGAAGAATTATGGAAATCTTCCTGTTTGTGCTTGAGACCTGCTGGAGGACCAGGATTTCCTAGTGCTAGCATGTTCCTGTGCATCCCAGAACTCAGGCTTTCTGCTTCTTCCGCTGGCATATGACTCCCCTATGAAAACTGCCAATGCCTCAGAACTGTACGTGCTACTTTTTCTTGTTCTCTTTTCATTCTGTAAAAAAAAGAAGAAAGAAAAGAAATCTGAATGGGGTGGATTGCATGAGGAGGAGGAGTCTGGATGTAATTCTATCAACTATCCACAAAAAAAGCATTTAGTTACTCAAGATCAGAAACTGTTACTTTTCGGTCAATAAATCCATGACCAATAATAAAAGAATAAAATTGCACCAGTGGCGTTAATAACCTTTACAGATTTACAACTGCAGAAAAAGTTTCCATCATATGCAAACAGAGAAACAAACAAACAAGCAAGCAAGCAACCCTACTTCTCCAGCAAGTAGGAAGTGGTAAAACTGGCAAAGATTCTGCTTCAGAAACAGTGTCAGACCATCTTGCTAAAATGTCATCATTTTCTTATTCTAATGGCTTTCGCAAATAAACAAATTACTGAGCTCAAAAAGTGCCTTTGGAAAAACGCATTAAGGCAATTTGCAACTAATTGCTGTGAGCTGGGCTATTAGGACTTTGACTTCTGCAGTGTACAATCTCCTGAAGATAATGATGATAATTATGCTGAAAAAATAGTCGCCACCCTTTAATCTTTGAAGACAAAATGTAGATCTTTGGGGACCTGGAACCCTGTCACTCTAATTGAACATTTGATATGAAAGTAATTAGAATGGGAAGCAGAAGCTCACCTGTTTAGCTGTGCAAAATGCATCCATTTCTGAGAGCCTTCACATAGGCCAACTAGTTCAACCTTTGCATGGGCTTCTCATGTATAGACCTTCAACACCAATAAAGATGTTGTCAGACACTGTTTCCAGAATGGTATGTCAATACTCTCCAGTAATATGTCCTGGACATACTCTAGTACATATTAATAAACATTTTATTGTAAAGACAAGAGTTATGGGAGCTCTGTAAAATTCAAGACCATTGAATGAAATCTCACTCAGAAAATATCACTTGTGAAGATGAAATCACCAGAACTTCAGAAGGCACCCAGATTGAGAATCTATTTAAGTAATACTTTAGCTTTTCTAGATTTATTAATATTGGATAGCTCTGTGAGTTAGGCATCTAGCTGTGGGGTCAGAGGTTGGAAGTTCTCCACTATGCCCCCTGCGAATCGAGCCAGCCTGTGTGATCTTGGGCAAGCTGCACAGTTGCAGGGCACACAAACACACACCCCGAAGAAAGGAATGGTAAACCACTTCTCAGTACTCTCTACCTAGAAATCTCTGGAAAAGTCACTATTCCTGGCGAAGTGGTTAAACTGCTGTACTGCAGCCAAAACTGGGCTCACGACCTGGGGTTCAATCCCAGGTAGCCGGCTCAAGGTTGACTCAGCCTTCTATCCTTCCAAGGTGGGTAAAATGAGTACCCAGCTCGCTGGGGGGGCAGTGTGTAGCCTGCATAATTAACTTGTATACCGCCCAGAGAGTGCTTGAAACGCTATGGGGCAGTATATAAGCAGCACACTTTGCTTTTGCTTTGCTTTTACTTTATATCAAAGCAGCATAATCTTTCCCAACATATACTACTCCTATCAGTGTCACATTCTTTTTCTTTGGAAGAATGTTCATGACATCCGAAGTTGGACATGTTCCTGTATCTTTTAAATGTTGGCGGGCATTCAAGAACACTGAACCTGCTTTCTGATGAACTCACATACTATGAACACATGTGTGACGTTCACCTCTATGAAGCACCTACTTTTTGTGCCCTCACAAAGGTCCCAGTCTTTTTTTCCCCTCACTGCCACCAGTGGATTACCTCTATTCACAATATAAAAGACATTTGTGCAAACACTTGTCTGGTAAATGCAAACAGAACTTATTAAGTGTAGCAAAGTTAATAATCACAGATGTTCTTCAGATGTTCATTGTACACAAGCAAATCATTCACAGGTCTCTCTATACATATTTTCTTCTTGCCATATAATTAATTACCACCTTCTTTATCTATTTATCTTAACCAGTCTCTAACTCAATCTCTGCCTCTTCTGCCTCTGCCTCTGACTAACTCACTCTATCTCTCTTGACTGACTCTTGACTGACTCTTCACTCTCAGGCTCCACCTTTTAACCTCTCTCTCTCTCTCGGCTCCGCCTCTCCACCACATTTGCCTAGTACATGAATAATACATGACTTATTTTGCATAACAAGAGGTAAACGCTACAACATGTCAAAAAGAAAATTGGCAAATAAGATGCTGAATCACCCATGAGAGCAGTAAAAAGGCAGAGCCCTGGAGGTACCTGATATCTTTATTTCAGTTCCTGCAGTTATTCTCCTCCGCCTGTCCAGGATATGGACTGCAAATGATTTCCCTCAGTATTTTGTTCCACCTTGTCCACTTGGGAAACAAGACTTCACCTCCTGGATGAATTTGAGGCCACCGCTTAAGATGTCGAGAGACCATGTAAATAGATAAACACCAGGTGATCGGTGTCTACATGCTTGCTGGTCCACTAAGTCAATGGTTCCCAACCTTGGGTAACCCAGGTGTTCTTGGACTGAAATTCCCAGAAGTCTTCAGCATCAGCTGTGCTGGTTAGGGTTTTCTGAGAGCTGCAGTCCAAGAACACCGGAGTTACCCAAAGTTAGGAACCACTGCATTAAGTGAAAAAGATTATGTGAAAACAGGCCTCCTATTGTAGATTCCATATTAATTCTTCCTCTGCAAACATAATTTTTGAAAAGGTCAATATGTATATAATGATAGTTGACACACATTTATTTCCATATATCTGCCAAATCCACATTGGGAAGGGCTATTTTACTTTAGTGGTAAAGGGACTGTTCAGGAGAGCAGCATTGAAGAATGGCTAAAGCAACGAACCAAGAGAGTGTGCAGGGGGGATGATTTAATAGTCTCCTCCCACAGGTATTCCCGTGTCCTGTCAAAACGGCATCACCATCCTTGTCTGCTTTATACATAAGCCAGGTGTGTTGATGTGCATCTTTCACATTTAGCTTGGTTCTGATGAATGTTTAATTTCTATAATGCCCTTTTACTTGAGATACCGTTTGTGGTGATAGGCCTATAATTTCCCAGATCCCCAAACTGGTCATACATTGTCCTTCTCCCTATGCTCTGTTAAGGAAACTGGAGATAGAGAGAGAGAGAGACAGAAACACAGAGAAAAGCACAGATAGAAAGGCTTCATATTCTCATCAGCATTAAATAATTTTATATGTGTGTTCTTGAAGAAGTCTTAGGTGAATGCCATCTTATTACTTTATTTAAACTGCTTTTAGTTCCTAAATATATGATCCTCTGTTGCAGTTTTTTGACAGATATTCTTTGCATGCAGTACCAGGAAGGGGCATTTGTGCTGAAGACTGAGAAGAATTCTTGCTATTACCAGTATTTTTTTTTCTCTGCATGTTCCTCACTCTTTCCCCAGATCTCTAGTCAAATGATATCCCAGCCTCCCAGGTTTATTTTTTGCTTCTGATGTACACCACGTCTGTACTACCCAAGTCCTCTACAGATTGTTTCCTGTTGACCTCCTTGCTAACTCCAGGATTTAGGGATTGCTAGTATTGGGCATAGCACATACAGTGCTCCCACCATCAAACAGCTAGATATGGAAACTCAACTTTCTGTTTGCTTGCATCTGATCTCCTTATATTCTCAGCTATGGCTAATCCTGGATAGGAATCTTATGACTACAGTGAAGTACCAGTGACTGCCCTAACATTAGTCGAAGAGCAATGACTGCCTTCAGCAGCAGATAGTGCATGGAGGTGGTAGTGGGTCCTCCTGGTCCATTCTGATCTCTTTCCAAAATTCAAATTCTGCATAAATTTAACAGAAAAATAATAAACTTTAACAGAGATACAGCCATGCAGGCAGATAGTTTGAGTGATTAACTGTTAAAAATCTGGCTTTGAATTCCTGTGTATTTGAAACATATTGATGGGTCTGAATTAGGGGTGCCCCTGCTTTTTCCATGACAGGTATCTCATATTTAACAGGACAAATGTCCTGCTCACCTGGAGCTCATTTCTAAGCAGGCACCAGGAATGTCCCTGTCTGTTGAATTTGGTCATTTTATACAGGTAAGAATTTTCTTTGGGTGGTTTCTTGATTAAGAATTTTGCAGAATCGACTGATTTCTTCCTATAAAGGATTGAAAGAATGAGATTTTTAAAAAATGTTCATTTGTTTGGAGGGAAGCAAGACTGACTGATTTGTTCGTCATACATGATTTCACTTCTAGTTAAATGTATTAAAACTTTTTATTTCTGTTTTGTTTATTGCACTTTCACAGACCAATAAACTTGTGTGTGTGTGTGTGTGTGTAAATTCAGTCATGATTCACTTGCCTATATCTCACACAGCATTTGTTTGATTCATTTGCATACATATTGTAAATCAGATGAAATGGGCAGTCTGACCGGGAAACATTAAGTCCAGGAGGTGAATTTTGCTCATGTGTTCCAGATATTTCCCTTTTCCCCACTGCACCCCCAGATACTGACATCTCGTCTGGTTCACTTTTATGATGGAGTGGTGATTGAGAAGATGGATCTGTGGGTTTCTGCCCCTCACAGGCACAACTGGCCATGGGGGGTGAGCAGCCAGCCAATCCTTTTTTAAAATGTTGGCATTCGAAAGACTGACAAGTGGAACTGTTTGCTGAAGGGGGTGAGAGTCCGTAAGGCTGGAGAAATGAATAGATAGAGGGTGTCCTTAGCACAAGTTAATTATCCAATGTATCATTTTTAGGCTTGTCATCCTGTCTTCTTCCTTTTTTGAAGCTGGCAAAGATAAATTCAAATCCCCCACTTAAATTACAATACAGAGCCTATTATATTCATTTGTGGGGGCTCAAATGACATGCTTATGCTTTAATTTATGTGTCTTTAGCCATGGAACATTGCTCATCTCGTGGTGCTAAAATCCCAAACAAAATTGATGGCGTGTTGAAAATTAGTTCTGGAACTAGCCACTAGCTGTATAATAATGAGGCTTTTACTGAAGTTAGTATTTAATAAATATAATTTATGGTGCTCACAGTTATTTATGGTCAAGTTTTCCATCTTTACAAAATGCACTGTAATGGCCTAATAATGTTTGCCTACCCACCTCAATGGTGGTTGTGGTTGATTGTTTTACTTAGAAGGAATTTATGAACCAGACATTCTGCCACATAGGCAGTTAGCACTTTTTGTAATTTTTAAAACAGGAAAGAGAACTTACAGACATCAAGATCTTGCTGAATTACAGCTCCCATCATCCCTGAACATGAACGTTGACCATTCTGGATGAGTTGCTCTAAGATCAAGAACAGCAACATTTGGAGGGGCCCCACCTATTTTCTGCATTTATTTCCAGTTTTTTTTTAGTGTGCTTTCAGACTATGAGCTAGATGGAAATAGGAGCTGCCTGGAGCATTATAGATCATTCCTAGTTTGTCAAAAATTGTTTTGGCAGTGCTCCTTTAACTACAACATGTAAATTCGCTAGTGCCGGCTATACTTCTTCTACCCTCCTCATGATGAAAATATTCCTCAGTGCTGGATAAATAGAATAGCAAATGGTGCTAATTACAGAGGAATTTTGTCTCATGGAGAAGAATGCATAAAAGGCCAAACCTCTCCAAACAATCATTCAGAAGGGCAGAGGACAGCTGCCAGGCCTTAATGATTTTGGTCAATATTGATTGACCTGTGTCACTAGTGACCTGAAATTAAAAAGATCTTTATTCTGTCATTAACTCCCTTAAACCCTTTAATCCTCTGACTAATGGCAGGCTACTGTTCATTAAGTTGTGTTGGTTTATATTGCACTTGATGAAAAGTCTTAATGATCAGCTGACTCAAAGAGGTTAGCACTGATTACTCAGTGAACCCTCCGAGAATAACACGTCTTGCAAAATAAGGAAGAAAAAGCCAGAGTGACTAGTCATTAGAATGATGATCCCAGAATGTTAACATTTCTCAGATATGTCATCAACAGTTAAAGACAGTGGGAATAACCATTAGTTAGGGCTTACTCGCTTGTTCAGCGGCAATTATGGAATTAGCAGCCAAAGAAGTCTAATGATTAGCAGTGCTTTGTGGGATGGAATGAATATTAGAGTTCTTTACTGTTACATAGCTTGGGACCTGCATTCTTCTCTCTCTCTCTCTCTCTCTCTCTCTCTCTCTGTGTGTGTGTGTGTGTGTACACATACACATACATACACACACACACACACACAGAGGGGGAGTCTGGGGAATAGTTTTTTACAAAGAACAAAAACTAATGGCTTTGTGTTTGATTCTCAGGACTTGCAGCCCTGTGAAAATGGGATTGGGGGAGAGTGTGTTCTGTCAGAGTTGCTGTTGACATTACTTGTTCATACTAGTATTGATTTTTAAGTATTCCTTAAGAAAGAAACTTGAATTACCATTAAGGGAAATCTAAGGGGCATCCAGTAGTAGCCATGAATATGTATCAGTCATACCCGAATGAATGTGAAAGTGGCTGCTGTAATATACTTTATGCAGAGACAAAAATCCTGACTACAGAAGAGCTATACCACTTTAATTTTCACAATGAAAAAACTGAAATTGTTTTAATCATCAGTCCATATAGAGACTTCAGCCAAAAAACCCGAAGGAGACTGAGACTTGGGACAGCAATGAAGAAATTAGAAAATATCATCAAGTGTAAGGATGTGTCACTGGAGACAATAGTATGAATGATAAAAATCACCCAGTCACCATGTCCAGGTAAGAAAGTTGGACAGTAAAGAAGGCTGACATTAAAAAAACAAACATTGATTCATCTGAAATATGATGCTGGAAGCATCTGCATGGTTTGCAGAAACCCTTGACTGCCAGAGAAGCAAACAAACGAGTCCTAACGCAAACCAAGCCTGAAGTATCTCTGGAAACAAAAATGATGGAAGTGAAGCTGCCCTACTTTGGGCACCTCATGAGAAGGCAATATTTTCTGGAAAAAGATAATAAAGCAGGGAAAGGTAGAAGGCAGCAGGAAAAGAGGATAACCAAATACAAGACGGACTGATTCCCTAAAGGAAGCCATAGGGATCAGTTTATAAAAGCTGAGCAGGATTGTTGAGGAAGGGATATTTTGCTGATGGCATGTAAAAACAACTCTCTCTTCTTTTCCCCCCCAATTTTTTTTTCTGCTGCTGCCAGGCAGCTTGCCTATAACACCATTACTCCTTGGAATTATTTTTGGATGCCACCCCCCACTTTCCATGGTGGTATTTTTCCCTCTCTCTCTCTTTGTCTTTTCCATTCCCTGATTATTTTTATTGCTACCTGCAGCACTCAAACAAAAGACAAGAAAGCATCAAGTGGAAGAGGGAGAGAAATCTCCCTGTATTCCAGTAGTTTTGCTTGGAGAGGTCTTTGATAGCATTTCCCCCCTTTATTTGCTTGTTTTTCTTTCTTGGGTTTTGGGAGAAGGGGCAATGTGTGAATTTTTTATTTTGCTGTTTTTTCCCTTCACTGTGTATAGTATTTTTTTTCTGTTTGATTTAAAAAAATGATTAATTTACAGCTAATTTATCCTGTTAAAGGTGCATAGTTGGTGGGTGGGTGAGGGTTGGGGTCTATTTTGTTTCCATTTGAGGAAGAAGACTAGGTTGAATTTTGTGACTATGTCCATGTAACAGTATTAACACAATGATATGACACCTTTCTCTTCATAAGGAACCCAAAGTGGCTCACAAACAATTTAAACTCTAGAATGCTGCCTGCTTTCAGAGTAGAGTGATTCTCGCCTGTCTTGCTTCACTACTCTGAGTAGTTTTAAAGTGTTCTTTAGGGGTTTTGGAGTGCCAAAGAACACAAATGGGAAAAACACTATTGGGAACCACAAAAGAACCTTTCTCTTCCACATAAAAAGACCCGTAAACAGAAAATACAAAATACAAAAATAAAATAAAATAAAAGAGGCATCCCTCTAAAAGAACCCAAATGAAAGAAATACGGAAATGACCACCATCCACCACCCCTAATGCCCCTATGCCATGCCACTCCTACATGCCTCCATGGAAGAGTGTCCTTGCTTGCTTGCCTGGCTAGCTGGTGCTCTCGCTCTCACTCTCCACTTGTGTCTGTATGAATCTCCATTTTTGCTTCTGGTTCTACACCCAGCTGTGCCCTGCTGGCTCCTCACATCAGTGGCTCCTATATCTGACCAATTACAATTGGCCCAAGTTATCCCAGTTTCTCTGATAGGGTAGCAGGGCCGGATCAATAGGCTAAAAGAGATGATCTGCCCTCTGTCCTTGCAGTGGCTCTACTCAGTTAGCAATAAGGCACCAAAATCACCTGGAATCAAAGACGTAAATTGCATACCCACCATCTTTTTTGAGAATCAGCTTTGTTCCAGCTCATGGGTTTGGTCATCAGGACTCGAGCAAAGCCAGGCTGCTGCAGATCAAGGGTCCCTTCCCCCCTCCATGCTCAGAAGAAAATAGAAGCAATGGCAAACACCCCCCTCCCCACAACAGCAATACCCATGGCCACCTATTATCATGGGGAATGTTTCTGCAACCCCAACCTGTTATCAGCTAACACCTCTGATCACAATAATGGATAGACTTTGCACTTTTTTTCCCAACTGGCCCAACCGGAGATGCTATTCTAAGAACTTGGGGATTCTTCTATCAAAAGAACAGTCCAATATTCCATCAATCATCTTGCATCCCCAATTTGACAGGCAGATGGACAAGCAGAGGGAAACTGCTGCTTATGTGTGTACATTTTTAAATGCAAATACCTCAATCAATTGTACAAGCAATAACAATACTATCATGGTTAAGAGGGAGAATAAAATTTCAACAACAAATAAAGAACTGGAGGATTCATTGCTGCCATATCATTCTGTGATCATCATATTGATTTCTGTGTATAAGGCATTGAAAATGGCAGCGAGGGATATTTAAAGTACATTTAGGGTAAGGCTGAAGAAATATGTGATAGCCCTCATCACATTAAACAAGCCATCTACATCCTTGTGCCTTATGAGCTGAAAGAAATCCCAAAGAACAGGACAAGTGTGGCCAGAGTAAATGTCCCTGATTTCTGGCAAATCAAAACCAATTTTGTCCACAAAAGAAACAGCAAACCACTCACAGAAATCAGCAGACCCTTCTGACCACTTCTGTCCAGGGGGTTGCCTGTCTAGAAGAGCATCACCGTTCTGCCGATTATGCAGCTATTTCCCTTCAAAACAGCATTTGAAATGGTTTCAGTTGTTTCTGTGATTATTTTAATGGCTTGGATTATTGTGACACTGTTTTATTTTCAGCGCTCTTTTCCAATCTGTGAATACATAACCTTTCCTTGTTGAGCTGTCTCATCATGTTGGAAGGGGTGATTAAATTGACAAATAATGCGGGAATTGCTCTGGGACTGGGATGGTCAGATCCATGCTATTTTCTGCTGACTCCATAATGTACAAGGCTATACAAATCAGACTGCAGCCCCTGCCCACATCTGATTTGTTTCCCTCTGCTACTGACGCTTCTTCTTCTTTGCAGCAAATGCATGCACATTGTTCAGGCAGTGTGACTGCTTGTTTTGATGCAGAAAAACAAGTGCAGAGGTGTTAGTGGCATTGTGCTTGAAATGTCTTAGGAGACCACCTCAGATCTTTGCTAATAATACTAGTACAGTACTGCCTTTTTAAAAACCTTGGTCCCAGCACTGCAACAAAGTAATGCAAGAGACAGAGGAGGAAACTGCGAACCAGCCTTTGTTTCTAGTTTGTTACAGTAACTCTGTTGTAGCTGTATTCCTGAAAATCTGTACAGATACAGCAGAAGCTGCAGACAAGGCTGGTTGTTAATTTCCTTCTCTCCCCCCCCCCCGCCTCTGCTGACTCCTGATTAACTAAAGAGGATTCTCCCATGGAAACACACCTTCCCAGGTGTAAATTCACAATGGGTCAATTCATTCCCCCCCCACTGTGTACTCACACCTTTAAAGTGACCCTAATAGGGCTTTCAAGATAAGACAGATATTTAAGTAATGGCTTTACTAATTCCAGCTCCCCTTCCCAGTGCATTTCCATGGTTGATCAGTGATTTGAATCAGGGTCTCCAGAGTCCCCTAGGGACGTGGTGGCGCTGTGGGCTAAACCGCAGAAGCCTGTGCTGCAGGGTTAGAAGACCAAGCAGTCGTAAGATCGAATCCACACGATGGAGTGAGTGCCCGTCGCTTGTCCCAGCTCCCGTCAACCTAGCGGTTCGAAAGCATGCAAATTCAAGTAGATCAATAGGGACCACCTAGGTGGGAAGGTAACAGCTTTCCGTGTCTAAGTCGCACTGGCCATGTGACCACAGAAGATTGTCTTCGGACAAACGCTGGCTCTATGGCTTGGAAACAGGGATGAGCACCGCCCCCTAGAGTAGAACATGACTGGACAAAAATTGTCAAGGGGAACCTTTACCTTTACCTTACTCCAGAGTCCTTATCTGTCACTATGGCCACTACATCTCACTGGGCATCTTAATTTGCTTTCAACCTATTTTGATTACATTACTTGGTGCCTTGGGCACTGGTTTTAGTGGGAGATTGGGGTGAAGAGGAGGAGAAGGAGGAGAGATTCACACAACTCTCTTATTAAATATGTGTGTGACAGATCCCTTCTTCAAACTAGCCCAGATTTTTTTGAATGTCCTGGATTATGCCCAGAAAGCCCATACCAAGATTCATATTAGACTGGGAAAGCAAGGGCAGTCTGTCTACGACTGTAGGAACAGAACAGGACAGATGTGGCAGCCATGAGTTCATATACTTGTTAGCCAGATCCTGGCAAAATCAGCCCAAGTTCTATGTGTGTAACACCCTATGTATTTATGAATGGCGAGACACAATATAGAGGCTTCCATTTGCACTACTTGTTTCACTGCAAAGTCAGGCAATTTCATTCCTTTAGCTCAGTTTTTTTTAAAAAAAAAAAAATCTGTGACTGGCCTCAGAAGTCCAATGCATACACCATAATGTCCGCACAAGGAAGCAGGAGCTTAATTCAGTGATGCCACCAACTTCAGCTGCACTGCACTTTACTCAGTTGATGTGATAATGTGGAAAATAAATGATGGAGAAGAACTTGCTGGGCAGCTTTTAAAAAATACATCAAGGCATTAAAATGCATCAAAAATGTTAAAACATATTGCCCATCCAGCCTAGAAATAAAGAGATGACACAGGTTGTTGGGTTAAAACTTGGGCCAGAGCTTTATTAACTATTTAACTAAATCCCCCATCTACAAGGGGACCTAACATAGTATGATATGTATCCAAACCTGGCATAACCTTTACCTCCAGATTCTAAAACAGTGCGAGTTCTTATTTTTCAACCGTACTGTCTTCCATTCAGCACATGTTCAGGTGCCCCGTGATAGGGGTACCCTCCATTGCCTCAGCCCACTGAGCCTTGTGACCCAAGGCGAACTGCTACCCGGGAGGTCTCCTTAATAAAAGGCCACCTCCCCTCGGAGCCCTGCTGGCTCCACCACACAAGGAGATGGGATGTTTTTTGTTCCTTGTATCCTCCAGGCACTCAAAAAAAATCTTACCCTCACACTACCCACCACAGCATGAGACTATTTATATGCCCCAAACCCACCATCACAGCCAAAAAAATTCAAAGGGCCCCTTGTAGATTGCGCAGAAAAAAGTCTAGTCCAGTATTGGACAAATGAACTCCATCACTCCTGTATAACTCTGGTTCACAAACTCTTATGTCAGGGTGCCTTATCACTGACCCCAATCCAGCTTTTACAGCTCTGCCCACTTCCCTGTTAACGAGACGTGCACGGTCAATACACCTTGGGTCACGATCAGCCTGACATGCCATCCTTGGCATAATGTTTGACCAAATCAACTTTGTCAAACTTAGCCTTAATGGCTTGCAAATCATTGAAAACCTGTAATATAAGTGAGTTGCCCATTCTTTGAGCCAAGTCATTTCCACCCAGGTGAGCAACTGTAGTGTTTTCTATTTATTAGGTCTAGGGTTCATGTTTATGTAATGGTTCGTGTTTGTTATGTAATTTAATGGTTCATACATATTAATGTTGCTGAGAGGAGGAGCCGAGAGAGATGCGATAAGAGGCAGAGCCTAAGTCAGTCGGGCAGTCAGAGTAAGAATCAGAGAGAGTAATAGAGTGTGGAGTTTGGGGAATTCTGTGATTAGCTACTGAAGATATTCATGAATCAATTTAAGATACTATAATCAATAAACGATAGTTCTGTTTAAAAGATCTTGAAGTGTGGACCTGAATCTTTCTGACGTAATGGTGATTTAGAGATTGCCTGGTGGCAGCAGTGAAAGGAGAGAATTGTTTGCCTTCGTGTGCTCTGGGGCTTGACAGTCAAGAGAAGGTGCCAAATTTCCACCCCACTATTACCACTTCCTTAAGCCCGGGGGGGGGGGTAACTACGCAAAATTGGTATCTTGTGTGGGGTGAGTAGTCTCTGTTACAAAATAGGTCCCTTACTGATGTCCCCTGTAATTCAACATATTCAGAAATGGCCCTGACTGGGCATAACTCCCCAACTGAATAACACCCTAAACTTATAACTTGTCCTTTTCCTAACTGATCCGTCTTGGACCGGCAAAGATGGAACAAAACCCTGTCTTCAGAGACTATCTGTAATGCTGTCTTTGAATTGTCTCCCTCTGATGCCCTTACTAATTCACTCACTCTAAAAGCTCTGAAAAATGCACACAGTGATGCTGCCTTAAATAATTTGACCTGTATTGGTTGGTGCATACAACAGCCCAAACCTGACCCAATTGAACTAGGATTTTTGGGGACATAGAAGTATGCCTATCTTCCTGTCAACCTCTTTCTTTGTTCCATTCCTCAATCATTTTCATAATTCGGAAATCACTTGCCGGATCTGGAAACCATTTAACCAGATGTACAGGTCCTTCTTCGTGCCTGCTGAAAGTCGCTGTCTGTGGTGCTTAACCTCATTGTGCCTGCCTGCTGGCACTTCTGTACCATTGTGGTCTGCTCTTCTTCAACCTGCTCACCTATCTGGGCACTCTCCATGGCCTAGGGCTCCAACCTCGGGTCCACTTCCATGTTAGGATGGGTGGTCTGATGGCTGTTGCTTGCTCCTTCTGCCGAGGTCGCTCCTGCAGAACCAGCAGTTTCTTTCTCTAAAAGAGCAATATGTGACAACATTACACCACCCAACTGTCGGAATTCTGCCATTCTGCACACCTTAGGTAACGGTACTTAGCTGTTGCCCTTTTTCTTTCCAATTCACTTAACTTTGCCAGTATGGCACTATAATCTGGCCACTCCTCATCTTTAGATGAAGAAATCACTGGAGGTGGTCTGGCAGGGGCTTTACACTTTTCAGGCTGCTTGCCCTTATCTGAACCTTGTCCCTTTTTAGGCCCCATCCTGCTTCCCCCCCTTTTTTAATTTATTCAATTATTTATTTTATTTATTTATTGCCAATTGTTAATATGATTATTAGTATTATTGTCAACCTTCTTATCTGATTTATTATTATTTTGAGTAGCAGCCAATAGGCTGAGCCCAACAGGAGGCAGCACACCCTTATAGAAAGTCTTGTGTTTATTATTGTATATTAATTCACTTTATCCTAGATTATTTTCTATATGTCAATTATCTATAGTTTAATTATCTATACACATATATATTTATTTTATTTTTATTTTTTATTGGTACTATTTGTAGTTATTATTTCTAACTCCCACGTTATCACACTATCCCTCCTTTTCTGTTTCTATCTCTCCCTCTCCCCTCACCTCACTCTTTCAACTTTAATTTACCCCCTATGGCTACTGCCTATATCTTCTGCCCTTTTGCTGCTTCCCTTCACACTCTCAATTGTATTAATATTTAAATTCCACCCCTTCTCTTCCTTTTATTATTATTATTATTATTATTATTATTATTATTATTATTATTATTATTATTATTATTATTATTATTATTATTATTATTATTATTATTATTATTATTATTATTATTATTATTATTATTATTATTATTATTTCTTCTTCTTCTTCTTCTTCTTCTTCTTCTTAAAAATCCCTCCAATTAATTTTACTGTGCTTGAGAGGGATCCCCTTTTGTTCTCCCTTCCCCTTGGTGACCAAAGAAAAAACTTCAAACCATGGGCTGTGCCAATGTGTGACCCAAAAAAGCCAGCTCCCAAGGCCAGCTGTGTGTGGGGAAAGTAAAACTGTTTCCTGTATAGCAGCATGGCTTCCCTCTTGCTTGGCTGATTAAAGAAGAGACCGGGCGAGAGGGACACTGGCTCTTGAAGACTCCATCCCTCCCTCCCTCCCTCCCTGAGACTGGCATCATCACACTGTGACGCCAATCTCCAGGTGGGCGGGCCAACCATCCCTGCCATGGCAGCTCTGCACCTGGTGGAGCGGACATTTCAGATCATGCAGTTTGTGACATATTTCTCATGCACCCAGTTTCCACCCTATGAGGACTATAAAACTGTTTTCTGCCATGTTTCACTCTCTTTCAGCAGAGAAAGGAGTTAAAAATCACACTATGGCAGATTTCTGGGAAAATAAATAAGTAAATAAACACAATATTGTTACTTTTCCCAAAGAAATGTGTGTTTAGAGTGACTTGTATATAACTTTGGTTCCATTTCCAGAGGACTGCTTCGTAATTAGCTCCATCTTGAATTATAAATTTAAATAGCTTTGTAAATGTGTAGTTAATGAGTCAGGCTAAGGAACTGCCTACTTTTAAAAGAACAGATTGGGTGCAGTAATAAAATATAAGTACCTTTAATGCAAGTTTGACTGGCCAGCAAAGAATACTGTGCATGATTGAATACTGTGTATTCAGCTAAACCACTGGTTCTTAACCTTGAGTTACTCAGGAGTTTTGGACTGCAACTCCCAGAAGCCTCACCATCAGCTCTGCTGGCTGGGGTTTCTGGGAGTTGCAGTTCAAATGCATCCGAGTAACAAAGGTTAAGAACCACTGAGCTAAACCATAAGAAAACAGTTTGGTGTTTTTTTGTTTGTTTGTTTGTTTTCTTTTTAAAAGTTCTAGAAACCTCCCAACAAGGAATTGTGGTACTGAAAACACTTCAAACAGAAGAAATACTTCAGGAACTGAGAATTATTTTTCTGATATTGTTTTCTTGTATTAGTTGTTCCTACCATTTATAAATTTTGTTTTGCTTAGATTCTGAAACTGAAAACCAATTACATTGTAGCTCAAGTGCTGCTCAACTGCATGGTAAGAGCAATTACTCCTTATGACTCAGCTTTAATGTACAGATTACTAGTTAGTGACTAGGTAAGAAGGAATTCCTTAAGAGCTGATTGTGTGTGATGGCCACAGCAAGGCTTTCGAAGCGCTGTAATTTACAAATTAGCTTGCTTTGTTTTGAGAATTGTGTGGTGTCTGGGCCATTGATATGTCCTTTTAGTATG
The DNA here is from genome assembly GCF_051106095.1 of Pogona vitticeps. Taxonomy (NCBI): domain Eukaryota; kingdom Metazoa; phylum Chordata; class Lepidosauria; order Squamata; family Agamidae; genus Pogona; species Pogona vitticeps. Next base: position 107,488,470 of record NC_135784.1, read on the forward strand.
AGAGTTTCAGCAATTAAAACATATATCCCATATATCCCATATCTAGAAAGAGTGTTCCCTCCAATGCTTAAAAAGATGCAATTTTGGAAAGACATGAAAAGGAGAAGTATTATCTATAATCAGAATTGTCTCTGGAAGGTAAACAATGGCTTCTTTATATATCAAGTAGGGAGACACACAATAAAATATATCATGTTACTGGGGAGAAAATGTTGTAAGAGCAAACTGGGTGCATCTTCTTCAACATGAATTTCAGTCCCAGACAGTCTCACCTCAAGTACTGTCTCAAGTTCTGGACACCACACTTCAAGAAGAATGCTGAAAAACTGGAACAAGTTCAGAGGAGAGCAACAAGGAGGATCAGGGGGCTGGAAACCAAGCCCTAGGAGGAAAGACTGAAAGAACTGGAAACGTTTAGCCTTGAGAAAAGAAGACTGAGAGGAGATAGCACTCTGATAGCAATTTTCAAATACTTGAAAGATGCCGGCCACAGAGACTAGCGAAACGTTAGGAAGAACCACTTTCAGAACATGGCCAAGAAGCCCGAAAAACCCAGAACAACCACTTGAATGGCTGTCATACAGAGAAAGGGCAGGATCTCTTCTCCATCATCCCTGAGTGCAAGGTATGCAACGATGAGTTGCAGGAAGCCTGATTAAGACCGAATATCAGGAAAAATGTCTTAACTGTTAGAACAGTGGGACAGCGGAACCAATTACCTGAAAAGGTGTTGAGTGCTCCAATGCTGGAGGCATTCAAGAGAAACTTAGACAACCACCTGACAAATATCCTTTGATTTGTATTCCTGCATCGAGCAGGGGGTTGGACTCATTGGCATTAATAGGCCCCATCCGACTTCACTATTCTATGATATTGGTCTTTGTCATGTCCCATAAGATGAAATCCTCTTTGAACAATGAAGGCCAATATGACCTGCCCCAGCAGTAGGAAATCAGGGCAGAGGAAGTACTTGAGAGCCTAGCTGGCAGGCCTCTCCAAGAGACCTAGGAGGGCAGAGGCAGGTCTTCTTAGGGAGGACCCAATTCCTCCAGAACACAATGAAAGTGTGCCAAGCAAAGCCAGTGACTCAGGGTGTTGGGGCAGAGAACACAACAGAGACAAAACTACCATTTCCAAAGTCACCCATCAGCAGTAGATACAATGAAGTAGAGTCATATCAAAGCCAATAAGGACAGCCCTCTTGGCCAGTCCAAAACTGCTAAAGGTAAAATATGTATCTAGCTTGTGTCCAACTTCAGCACTCTTTGCACTGTTTCTGCCAGAACTCTTGCTGAACAATCTGGACATGTTTGCAACCGTGCTCCTGTCTTCTCCCTGCCTGACCTGTTGCTTTGATATGTAAATGTTTTATAACTACTTGGCTTTGAAGTCTGGCTAACCTTTGTGTACTCTGTGAAACTCTGTCACAACCATGCTGTTGCTGTCATGTCACAAAACAGCATGCCCTGACACATGACAGGAAATACCCCTTCCCCCATCTTAGGTAAAAGTAAAGGTTCCCCTTGACAAATGTCCAGTTGTGTCCAACTCTAGGGCGTGGTGCTCATCCCTGTTTCCAAGCTGTAGAGCCAGTGTTTGTCCAAAGACAGTTTCCATGGTCACGTGGCCAGCGTGACTAGACAGAGAACACCATTACCTTCCCACCAAGGTGGTACCTATTTATCTACTCACATTTTGCATGTTTTCGAACTGCTAGGTTGGCAGGAGCCCCCCATCTTAGTGAGGGGGAATTCACTATTGAAATTTACACAAATACCCATAAGCATTAACATTCCTCTAGATTCTGGCCACTGTATACCAATTTGTATACCTTCTTCATAGCAGCCCAAGGTGGAAAATCATCTACATAAAATACACAACTGAAATCACAAATTACATATGTCAGGTAAAATATAATAAAAGCAATGAAACAATCATCAAAGAAAGACAAAGTATTTTGTTCTTCCCTGAAAATCTGTACCAGCAAATGTGTTTCAAACTGGTGCCTGCCCAAGAAACCGTTGCCATGGTTTACTGAAGAAAAATGATAGTTTGAGAGAAAAAAGAGGATGTTATTATTTGTGCATTTAATTTATTTTATCTGTTAAAAGGGCAGGTATTTTCATGACACCTTTGTTATGTTGGCTTTCTTTTCTTGTTTTTTTCCTCAGGGTTTTTTTTTTGGGTGGAGGTTGTTTTCTGTTTTTATTATTATTTCTGGCAGTAACTTTGAGGTGTGTTATTTGAGGAGAGAAGTTGGAACTGTCATACACACAAAAACATATAATCCCATCTGGTGGTCACTCTTCTTTCTGCCCTGTTGGAAAAACGAAATGGCAGCCAGTGAAATCAGAAACTCCTTGCAATAAGATAAATAATTTTCCTCAAAAATGTGAAGAGCCAAGATGGTGCAGTAGATAGATTGTTAAATGAAGACTCAAGAGACCTGTGTTCAAATCCACACAAAGCCATGAAAAGTAATTGAAGGGTGGCAATGGTTAATCATTCCTTGAACATACCCTATGGTCAGCAGATGTGAAAAACAGCTAAGGTGGCGCATAACAACAATCCACTTGAATGACTAACAAAAGGCAGTGGAAAAAAATAATGAAAATAAACTTGTTAATATAATTATATTATATATTGTATTGTATTATTCATTTCACAACAAATCTGAACCAAATGAGTCAAATCTGATTATCACTTGTTCATATATCAAAGAAATACACTTATCTAATAAATAAACCATTAAAATGTCAGGTACATAAATTGTTATCACTGGCTTCATTCAAACAAGTATCATGCACTCATGAGGACATTTACTTTGACATCTGGAAGGCCTACACTGATTTATATGTGTATTTATTTATTTATTATTTGATTTCTACCCCACTCCTCTAGACAGAGTCTACTCGGGGCGGCTTACAAACAAGTATAAAACATTATAAAATACAATCAAATAAAATCATCAAAATATATATAAAACAATGGCATAATTATAGTCACAACTATATTGTGTTTTCCTCTAGTATATTCTAAAAAGTTCAGCAGAATATTTCAGAAGTCTGTTTCGAATAACTCTCCACCCAGCTTCTCACATATGGAAAGACAGTTGCCAATATCAGAAGGTGGTCTTAACTTTCCAGATATTAATTTGTATCACAAGGCATATATTTTATCACCTGCACATAAATGGCAAGTCTCTATTTCTTCAAATTCTCCACCTTGGGCGATTTTGGGTATGGCCTTTGTGGTGCCCTTTTATGGATGGTTTGTTTTGGGGTCAACCAGACAGATGTGGCATATACTGGCTCATCAACTACAATTTTATCCTTATGCTTATATTAAAATAAATTTATTTGAAAATCCAGATTTGAACAAAGAGAGAAAGCCTTTTTTGTGGAACATCTTGGTGGAATGTGGTATATATACTTTAGATCAGGATAGGTTCAGATGATGAATGTCAAACATTTTCCACTTTACGAGCTAAATATAGTCTACCTGCCTGTGAGTGCAGAATGGTAATATCTCCAGCTTCAACATTTGCTGATGTCTGTCTTTAGTCCATCTGCGCTGAGTGCTTCAGAGCATCTTAAGCTGTTGGAAGGAATTATTGGACTTGTTCAGAAATCCAAGCCAGCAACCGTGATAGATATAATGGATCTTTATATTCAAAAGCTTTAAAAGATATGGAATGGACAATTAAAGTTAAAATACAATCTAAGCAATGGAAAATTGTATCTATAGAGGATGTTTCCTTTGACTTGAAATGAAGACTGATCCAAGTAAAAATAATATTTAGAGTATATTGGAATCCACAATGGTTGTTTAAGAAGGTATTGTCAATACCAGAAATGCATCTTTGCCACATATGATCTGGGCTTGTCCAGTAATACATTTATAATTAGGATTGCAGTTCTTAGTTATATTAATGGCGTACTGAGGAAATCTTTGTTATTTCTGGATATTCATGTTGTCTTCAAATATACCCCCGTCCTATACAGTCTAACAAATGGGCAATGAAACTGGACTTTACGAGCCCTTAAAACCCTGAAAAAGGGTTGCTATAAGTCAGAATTGACTTGGCAGCACATTATTATTTATTTTTATGGTGGCTCCAATGGAGTATAAGCTTCTTACATCCCACTTTGGAAAGATAAGCATCCACCCTCCACTACACAATGGTCTAGTAAGCTTCATTTGAACAAGTATCACACAGATGCCAATTTCATTAGAACATTTACTAGGGAAGGCCTGTGTTGATTTATATGTGTAAAATGAGATTATGTAGCGATGGTTACAATTATATTGTAAATTTATAATGGCGGTTTATAGTGAGTACTAACATTACTATATTACCTTTTTTCTTTTTTTCTTTGCTCTGTCTTTTGTTTTATTTTTCTTTGTTAGTTCATTTTTTTAAGTTAAATCTACAAACATAAAAAGTAAAAAAAAGAAAAGGCCAGACATATGGATAGAGAAGCTAGTAAATTCAGGTAGTTACAACAGGTACATAGGCTTCCTGCCTTACTGGATTCAAGAAGTGGAGAAGTCAATCCCACATTGATGGGTCTTAATAGAGAATACTGGAACTGGAGATGATTTATTTGATACTTAATTTTCATCCACTAAACTATATTAAATGAAAACAAGAGCCTGAAATCAAACAGCTCCAGAGCCTCAGAAACATCGCAAAATATCCCTTTGTCCTGCAATTCCCATATAAAGGTTATATATGTTACTTCATTTTTAGGCATTTCTTGCAAATGACATTGTATCCTATTGATGAATGGAAGCAAAAGGATCAAGATTCTGTCTGATTTGGAACCATCAAAAGTCACCATGTTATCATGGGAATTGTAAAGGTCACCAGCTAAAAGTGAGCAGTAGAAGTCCTAAGCCTCAGAGGCACAAAACAATGATCAAAGTCCGTTTCTTCTGAAAATTAATTAGCATTTCTTTCTAAAAAGTCACTATCCTTTACTTTGGCTCATATGACTGATATAAGTCTTCACACATAAACAGCCATCCTTAACACACAAGTGCCTATTCCCTTTTTCAGTTCCACTGGGGAAAGAAATTTCTGCCATTCCCATTTGCACACAAGGAGTGAACACTGTCCCTGAAAACCACAGTTATATTGATGTTAATATTATTATTATTATTGATTTGTAAATTCCTGGGGACATGATGCAAGGGGAAATGAATTTATCTGGGCTGCAAAGTGAGTTTTTTTTTTCAACTGACCGGCAGTGTCATTTTCATAGAAGCACAGGAAAGTGAAGTTGGAAGGGGCCTACAAGGCCATCAAATCCAACCCCCTGCTCAAGGCAGGAATACAATCAAAGCATACAAGTATCTGCCAGGTGATTATCCAAGATTTTCTTGAATGCCTCCAGTGTTGGAGCACTCACCATCTCTCAAGGTAACGGGTTCCACTGGAATTTTTAAAATACTTTGCTTCTAAATTGTTTCACTGTGCAAGCATAGTGAATGCGCCAGAACATGGAGGATGCTCTGTGCCACTCTGCACCCACAGAGTGAGTTTGTCAGGGCACAAAGGATGGTCATCATGCCATGAGCAGCACTAGGAGGTTTATCTTTTTTTAAAAAAAAATCTATGCTTTGCAAACACAACAGAAATTAGTCAAAGCAATTTAAGTCAATATGAACATGCCTACCAAGTTATACCACATGATTTTACAGTGATTCTAAAAAAAAAAAAATCTGGACTGGATTTGATACAAATTGGCTGTGTGACCAAGCCTTCTAATGACTTAAGTGAGGCTGTTGTCATTGGATATATCAGGAGGTTGTCGTTGTTCAGTCATTAAGTTGTGTCTGACTCTTCGTGACCCCATGGACCAGAGCATGCCAGGCCCTCCTGTCTTCCATAGGATGTTTGGTCAAATTCATGTTGGTCATGACAATACCCAATAGAGGGGGCAAGAAAGTTAGGAACTGAAAGCAGTAGGGAAAAAAGAAGGCCTGACATAAAATGAATTAACTCAATAAAGGATGTAACATATTTTAGTCTGCAGGACCTGAGGAAGTCTGCTAATACAGGATCGCCTGGAAGTTATTAATTCATGGGGTAAACATAAGCCAGAAGCACCTTGATGGAATATGACAGCAGAGACAGATGAGGAAGAGCAACTAACAATTAGCTGTTAACTACACTTGGTGTAATTTGATTGTGACCTGTCATGCTGGACAATTTCAATGCTCAAATGCTCAATTTCCCTGTCTTCAATAGTTGACTAACTAAAATTTTTTGGGGGGGGGGAGGATATATCTGGAAGGATTGAGAGAGTGAGCCACCTCAAAATCATATCCTACTTTCTGCTCATCAGAATTTTATGAGTTTCTAATTAGCTGGTACCAGAAATATCAGTCATGGTTTTCTGAAGAGTCCTCAGTTGTCACAACTGGCAACTGGCTGAGGAAAAGAAGGAAGCAGTGTCTTTCTACAAGCTACGAGGAGACATTGCTGACTTTCCTTGGTCCTTCCTCACCATCCCCATTCCTTTTGCCTCATGACTGTAAGGCTTCAGGCACAGGCCATATTAAATGTACTTTTTGCCTTAGGAGAAGGATAAAAAATGCTTCAAATCAGCCATTCTCAACCTTCCCCCCCCCTTCCAGGCTATCAACAAAATATGAAGGGAATACAGATTGAATCAAGGTTGTATAAGTTGCCTAACAAAGCTTATAAATTGTTGTGGGAAGAACTGTCTCCAGTCTGTGGCCCCCTTTCAAGTGTGCTGGGGGTCCAGGGGCCTGTTGAGAATCACTGCTATAAGTACAGTAAATGAATGAATGAATAAATGAATGAATAAATACACTGGTGCTAGAACATAATTATGGTAGATTCCCAAGTGAATTTTACATTAGCTGTGTATTTCCCCACTCTTTCAATTTAACAAACTAAACAAACGATTAAAGCAGTGTGTGTACCTTGATGCATCAGGTCTTTCTGTGCCTCCCCCTCCCCCACTACCCATATACACAACAACATTAAATCTCGTAGAGAGGAAAGAAGACATTTTAATAAGACAGTGATGAGATCTTGCCAAATAATAGGCTCTATGGATTGCTATTAGTGTTTCAAGAGGAGAATCTTGACATATTCACAGGAGAAGTGAACCTGCCATTGGGTGACACTTATTCCAACAAACATGCCATTATCAGATGACACAAATGAGTTAACGTGATGTGAAAATGCAGTGGCACATTTCATAATGTCACTGTACTCTGTATTGATATGACTTGATGGAAAACAAAGTCCCTTCAAGACACTCATACATATGCAACTATTCGTGAGTCTCATGTTTATTCCACCATCAATTGAGATTATCAGGTAGTTTATCATCCTTTTGGGTCCTTCATTGCCACCTGTTTGCATTTATAAGGCCATTGTGAGGTGTAACTTCAAGTGAAGCAGTCTTGAATTGAAATATATCTTGGTTTGTTTGGTTTGCTGCAAGAGAAAGGCACAATGTATGCTTCTTCAGCCATCTGCTTGAAGATCCTATCCTTTGTTCTGCAACCAACAGAATGCTATTCAGCAATTAAAAAAAAAAACAGGCCTTCTTAGTGCTTTCAAGAAGACCCCTAGAAAAGACAATAATGCTAGGAAAAGTTGAAAGCAGCCAGAAAAGAGGATATCCAAAACTGAATTACATTGACTCAACGAAGGAAGTCATGGCCTTCAGGTTGCAAGATCTGAGCAGGGCTTGGTAACAACCTGGTGGCAAAATATTCTCACTGTTTCTCTTGTTTTTTTGTACTGATTGTTGGAACTTAAAAAAAAAACTATTCCAGTATTAAGTGTTCTACTTGCCCACTATCAGTTTCATTGCAGTGAGCCAAGTTAATTCTTGGCAGTGTCCCCTGCCAGTAATGTCATCATCGCTAAACAAATGTAATCAGCTCAAGAAGATTTTGGCCAGTTTATCTATCTGATGAAATTTTAACATGAACTGCCTACCCTGTTTCCCCAAAAATAAGACCTAACCCGAAAATAAGCTCTAGTATGATTTTTCAGGATGCTCATAATATAAACCCTAGCCCCAAAATACGCCCCAGTTAAATGAAACCCTGCCCTCCACCATTGTGCAGCAACCAGAAGAAGATGACATGACTGTATTGGAATAAATGTAGATTGTTGTACATGAATGAAATAAAACATCGTATTCTCGAAGGGTTTCACGGCTGGGATCTGATGGTTGTGTAGTTTTTTCGGGCTCTTTGGCCATGTCCTGAAGGTTGTTTTTCCTGATGTTTTGTCAGTCTCTGTGGCCGACATCTTCAGCAATCATTATGTTAGACTGCACAGGGAAGCCATTGAAATCCATAAACATCAGCATAGCAACAACAAAAAAGAGGAAAGTCTGAAACTGAACAAGGCCTGTCTTCTAGCATTGGAAAATACAGCCTGCAGAAGGTCAATGAACTCTACCCAGCCACAAGGACCAGGGATCATTGCACAAAAAAGACATGCTAAAGACACCCATCAACTACAGTGACAGATAATCTCTCCCACTTATCACAAAAATACTCTACATCCACAACAAAAACACGCTGATCACCCTATCTCCTGAAAAGGACAAAAGCTGTTCCCACAGATATAAATACTCAACTATCTAACAAACAGTGCATGGCCTGAGTTCTTACTTCAGTCCTGTGAAGATGCCGGACACAGAGACTGAAGAAACGCCAGGAAGAACAACCTTCAGAACACGGCCAAAGAGCCCAAAAGAACCACAACAACCATCAAATAAAACATCCCCTGAAAATAAGCCTCCTAATGCGTTTTTTGGAGCAGAAATTAATATAAGACCAGGACTTATTTTTGGGGAAACACAGTAGAAATTTCACATTTTCCAATGTTACACAAGTTTGATAAACAGGTAAGTAATAAATAAATGTCTCAGGAGTTTGATTAGTTAAAAGGAAAGGGAAAGATCCTGGATTAGATATCAGGATATAATTATTCAGTTTAAGAATCCTGGCCAGGAAACAAGGGGAACAGATTTGTAGATAATATTGCAATGTGAAGGAACAGCATATTTGCATAAGATCTCACGACAGCATTGTTCAAAAGCAAGTACATCATGTGAATTACAATCCTCTTGGATCAGTTAGTCAACTAAGGTGAGGACCAAGCAGAATCCAAAGGTCTGGTGCCTAACTATCTCTGCATTGTGAAGAAGATTTACTATTCACAATAATTCTGTTTAACTTCCAGGTGCTCAGAAACTAGCTGTACATTTGTTCTGCAAGCCCCCAATCAGTGGGATTCACGTTAGGAAACATGCAATTACTGGGGTTGCCATATCATTTGCTATTTCCCCAATAATGTGGAACCTCAGCAATTTCCTATTACTCTCTTTGAATGATAGCTAATGATTTTGACCCTGATACTCTTTCTTAGCACCCCCTATTTCCCAACAGTACCCTCCTGAATTTTGCTTAGGATCAACAGCTCAGTTTCTATGCAAAAGAAAATGCGACTATGCTTTTGATGTCAGAAATAGCCATATGCAGAAGGTAATAGGGGAATATAGTGGTGCCTCGCTTAACGACGATAATCTGTTCCAGGAAAATCACTGTTAAGTGAAAACATCGAAAAGCAAAATAAAAAACCCCATTGAGACGCATTGAAACCCGTTCAGTGTGTTCTGATGGGCTAAAAACTCACTGTCCAGTGAAGATCCTCCATACGTTGACCATTTTTGCTGTCTGTATAGCGAGGAATTGGTCCCTAAACATAGCGGGGAGCCATTTTATTTACCTGGTGGCCATTTTGAAATCGGCGATCAGCTGTTAGAAAAACGTCATTTTGCAAAGAATCAGTTCCCAAAGCAGGGAACCAATAACCGCAAAATGAAATTCCCCCATTTAGACCATCATTTTGCAATCACAATTGCGTTTGCAAAAAGATTGTCGTTAAGCAGATTCGTCGTAATGTGGGGCAATCGTAAAGTGAGGCACTACTGTACCTCCCATAACATTCTCTAACTGGCCTTAGAGCAGCTATTCATGAGAACTTTAAAAGGGAAACACTTCCTTTGCAATCTGGATTTGTGTTACACAGAGCTTGTAAATATTGGGAGATTCTGGGAGATGTACTCCATAAAGCAACTTTTCCAAGTTCAGAGACAACATTTTAAAACCACATCTCATGCATTAAATGACCAAAATCAGGATTAGAGATTGATCATCATTAAAATGTCATCTTTCACTCTCTCCCACATTCAAAAATTTTAGTAAATTCTAATGAGAACTCACTGAAGTGAAATTCTCATCTATCTGCAGTTAGGGTATCTGTACCATAACTCACAGCTCTGTTTCTTGAATGAGTTCTGTTAACAATCAAATTGTTACCACTCCCTGTGCACTCTGCATTTCATTTCACTTTGTCCTTACTGCTGAATTCTCCCCACCCTACCATAGTGTAGGTAATCTAATTCAGGATAATACTCCATGCATTTGATAAAGTACACTCTAGTCCATGACAGCTGAGTTTAACCTTTATATTTTGTTAGCCTTCAAAGTGAGACAACACACATTGCTGTCTTTTCATGCATGTGTCTTGTGGCTGTTCAGAGTCTTTACACATTACAGTATGTTGTTGTGTGCCATCAGGTTGCTTCCAACTCATGGCAACCCAAAACTCATGGGCTTTCCAAGTATGTGAGATGTTCAAGGAGTGGTTTGCATTTGTCATGTACACACAGCATGAGTTTCCGTGGCCAAGAAGAAACTGGAAACCAGGACTTCTGTGCCCTTGTGTAATTCCATCCCACCATACCACACTCCATTGCCTATTATACTTCCTCATTTTTTAAAAAGCTTTTGGTGTTCAGTGGTTCAAAAGGTTTTAATATCAATTATTATTCAAACCAATGTAATTTTTTTTCATTTTAAAAAAGTAGACTAGAAAAGCAGATTTCTCCATCCCATCCCTTTCTTTTTAATCTCCTCCCACCCCCGGCAAGGTATTTTCATTGAAAACAGAATTAAAAAGCCATTTTTCAGCTTTAGCATTTTGTGGAAGTGGGGAGGCTGGGCTGAAAAATGCCTAAGCTGAAGATGTAAAAGCAGCACTGAGCAGCTTATGAGACGGCAATAATTTTTTTCCTTTCTTCAACCATTTTAAAATAAACACCACAGTCATAGAAAACACCTTAATAAGAGTTTCTGCTCCAAAGCTTTATAATGATTGAGATATATCTCCTGACAGTCTTCTCCTTCGATTTTATCTTCTTACAGTGAATAAGGGCAGCCCAAAGATGGCAAGGTTGCCCTTTTTCTTTCTTATCAAAACACCTCTAATAACAGATGCATAGATGCATAGTTGCAGTAGTGGAAAAAGCTTTTTCAACTGTATTTCCGCTTATCATGCAACTTAGAGCATCATACGGGGGGGGGGGGGACTAATTTGAGGAAGTTATGATTAATAGTATGGTTCAAAGGCCTTTTTATGTGTGAACTGAAGAAGAGCAGAACTGTGTTACAGATGGTAAGGGAGCATTCCAAGGTCCAACCAACTCATGCAACCCACTGGTCCCAACCCATTTGAAGGTTTAATGATACTCATTGGCATGTTACCTTGAGCCCTGAATCAACCATTCATGTATGTTTAGGTAACTTCAGTGAAGCTATTTGGTTCAGTCCAGTGGGTGGGGAAATATGACGTTTCAGTTAGGAAAGATGTGGGACAGAAATGGAACTTCCATTAACTTGGAGCAGGAATTCAGCCCTGATAATTTTGATAACAGGACATCACAAGACATATGTAGGAAGGGAAGTGGAAAAGTCTACCCTTCTACTACTTGCCTCCATCCTTGTAACTTAAACTGTATTAGGGTCTTGAGAATTTTGTTCCTGGAACCGTATTTTTGAGCCTTGGATCCTTGAACTAGGGGAAATCTTTGTAAGATGGAACTGTCTTGAGATTTGTGACACATCTGAATTAGAGAGATGGGGGGCCTCATTTTCTGTGGGTGACTTATTCTGATGCATTGTTAGAACATGGAACCCATGGGCATACTTTATTTTTATTTTTGGTGGTGCCCAATTTGGACTGAGCTTGTATTATTGTTGTCATTTTTGTGGTTTTGAATTTTGAATCTCAAGCCTTTGTGGTGCTCATTCAGGAAACTGCCCCACAGGAATGATAGAATGGTACACATGGGCAAGCAATTTCAGAATATTTTAAGCACCACTTGCACTACACTGTCTCTACAGTAATTGTTCACTGAGATGGAAGAGTACACCTCCCCCACATGTTTGCATCTGAGGTAATGACTATGCATGTGGTACATTTTGCAGTAGGCCAAGGGCATGATGAAAGTTGGAGTGAGAACAGGAAAAGAAGAGAACAGCGAGAGGAAAGAGAGGGTTTGAAGAGTGACGGTGTTGGTTTTACTTTCTATTTGAGCAAGTGACTAGTATAACAAAGTTTCGAGAATGTGTCTGTGGTGCTTTAGAATTATGACAACACAATGCTGTTCTTTATACGAAGACGAGGCAGGCAAAATCAGGGGTTTCTGCCTTCCCTCAGGCTGTCAACTGTTCCCAGCCTCTGCCTAATGTTTCAGCATCCTTCACAAGTCTGGAAACAAGTCCTTTCACGTGAGCGTTCTATTTGTAGAAGCAGATCTGTCATAAGGCAGTAAATGATTGTAAAGCTATATTTGCCAAGTGTCATAAAGGCAGAGATTTACAAGCCATTTAAGCTAGTTCAGGGGGATGCAGGAGCAAGCACCCTGGAAGACATGAATGGTATATAAAATCAACATTCTGTAGGGAAAGCAATAGGTGATATATAGTAAGACTCATAAATATTGCATGGTTAATACTGTGGTCTGGCAAAAACACTTCCTCTCTCTTCCCATTTCTGCTCTTTCTCTCATCCTCATATGCACACAAACATACTGCTCAACAGCAGGCTGTTCAAAGATGCAGTTGGCAAAATGTGCAGATGAAGGGAAATGCAGTCAGAAAACTAAGAGCTGGCATAGCTAGGAAAATGTTGAAAACTAAAACATGTTATGAATTGGAAATAGGGTACCGGATAGAAATTTATGACAGCATGCAGATGCAGAAACTTTCAAGGTATTCAAGGATTACCATTAGCCCAGGCCAGAAACAGATGTTAGAGACAGCCCATAATTAGAGGTCAAAGCATACGGGTGTTGCAGAGATGGGGTTGAGATGGTTTTTCCATATTTGTTAAATCAGATTTCAAAAGAAATACCATGATGAAGTTCTGAAGACCAGTCACCAAACATAGCAGATTTACATGCAGAATCCCAGGGGTGAGAAAAGCTCATGCTGTGACACTCAGATTCTCACATAATTTTCCCCCTTCTAATCGCAGGCTATCTCTAATGTCTGTTCTGGCACTGTAGACTCAATGTTCATGAGGTACTAGGTGGGTTTTTTTGGTTGGTTTTTTTGTTTTAATGTAAGGATGAACTAGACAGCGGGAAAAATCCACTTCAGTACACTGTGAATTCACAGCTAGAAAGTCAGATTTTATCAGGTGAATTCACTTTAGCTGACCAGACAGAAGAGGGAAGGAAACTGCCAGTCAACCCTTGTTAAGGCAGCTTCTGCTATAGCCATCCAGATTTGCAGGAAGCACATTTATAGCAGAGCTTCTTTAACAAGCTGAAAGGAAGTGCTGATCAGCAATGTCCTCCTCTCTCTCAATTGTTTTGTTTGGGTTTGTTTTCTTTTGTTCTAACTCTGGCACCAAGTCTTTTTTAAAAAGTCACATCCCTGATTGAAATAAGCCCTACCTCCAAAATAAGCCCATGAAACCCCACCCTCCACCATTGTGCAGCAACCAGAAGAAGACATGACTGTATTTGAATAAATGTAGATTGTTGTGCATGATAAAAAAAAATAAAGCATCCCCTGAAAATAAGCCCTAATGTGTTTTTGGAACAAAAATTAATATAAGACCCTGTCTTATTGTGGGGAAAACACAGTAGAAACCCTAGCAGCAGAAAGAAAGAAAAAGGATGGATACGGGCAGAAGGGCTCCAGGCTGATTTGCATTGACTTGTATGTCTTTTAGTCAACAGAAAATAATACAAACCTGACAGTTCCAATCCCAGAACAATTCCTGCATTATTTGTCAACACAGTCGCCCTGTCCTCCCCCCCCCCCAAGTTCCATGAGGGAACTGGAACAGATGGAGAACTTTCTTACCGAATGATAGATAACTCCTGAATGCATAGTCGCTGTTCAGTAAGCAAGAACATCTGACTCAAGTGGCGAAAACATCAGTGATGTTTGAAGCATGGAGAAGAGCAGCTGTTGTGTTCAGCAGCTTCTTCATCATCATCTCTGTGGGTTATCTGGCACAGCATTTGTACATTATCTCCTTGGAGATAGGAAGTGGTTAACAAAACTAACAAACTTATTAAACCTCTGTCACAAGCAGTGGTAGGACCATTAGCTCCTGTGACCTCAGAACAACAGACTGTTATTTCTTTTAAAGGAGGAAAATTGTTTCATGTTCTGTCTTCTCTGCTGTGAATTATAGCTTTCTCCTTTTAGATCTATTGCTAAGCAAGACGGGACATCTCAAGCACGATAAGCAGAGTGGCTCTAAGGCATCCGGCTGCCTGCTGAGGGCCCCATGAGAGGCAGGAAGGAGCCTGATAAGGGAAAACCATAGGGGATCACATGCTGCCATGGCTGCTGTTTTGTTGTCCTTGCAGCTTCTGTTTCTAAACAAACAACAAGGATTCCCTAAAGCACCTTCTGCCAGCTGTTCGTACCAGGGCAGCAGGACTTGCCAGACTGATAATAACCTTTTTCTGGGGCAGGAGGGGAGTGAAACATCCCTCCCTATTCAAACCTCTATATCCTCTGCAGGTTAGCTCGTGCATCTGAAGTGAGCACTGGTCTGCTGCAAGTGGAAACCTGACTGTGGAGTTTCCTATTATTTATAAATACTGCCTAACCTGCCACAAGAGGAACCTGAGTGTAATGTTTCCTTTTATTTAAACACTCTACGCAAACTGCCACACTATTCTAGTCTAGCAGCATATAGATGGCAGCAGTTAAGCCATCAAAATGCACCCTGGTTTCATTTCTGGAAATACAGCATTGCAGATCAGGTGAGAAAACCACCACCACCCCACACTCTCTGACCACCAAGAAAAGACATAACCATATAAAGGTTTGTTGAGAGAAAGATAGTGGATAAGGGCTATAACTTTGATTGACTGCAGTAGAGTAGATTTGGCAGAGCATGAGGAGTGGATCCCTGTTTCAGGTGACTGGCCTGCCAGCCAATGCACCCTTAAAGGGCAGCCAAGAATTGGGTATACCCCCTAGGCACGTGACCAGGGGAACCTCTTAATATCTACTGAATAAGAGTGCTTTAACAGCCTGATTAAGCCCCCAACAGCCTGATCCCCATATGGAGGGGAAATCCTCAACCTAGGCTGTTCTGCCTCACCAAGGATCCACTCCCATGTGCAAATCCACCCTAGGCTGCACCTAACAGACCATGACAAAGTTTACATACACGATAAGGCAACATTCACTTCTAATCGCAACAACCTAACAAGAATACAACTAACCACACACTCTCCAGATTACCTAACAACACAGGGAATTAGAGCCAGTGAGGTCCTGAGGATGAATGGCCAGAGAAGAGTTGGGAAGCCTTTTAAATACTTCTCGGATGGACCAGAATGAAGACTGCCTCCCTTCGGTCCACCAAGAAGGCTTTTCCCAGCATTCCCACCCAACCCCCAATTAGCTCCCCAGCCTGACTGGCCATTTTACCCAGCCAGCTCCCTGTGACTGATTGGTTCTGAATCTCCTGAGCCAGCACCAAGCTTCCAGTCTCCTCCAGTCCAGGATCATGATGGGTGCTCTCCTGTGTGGCTAGGCTTCCCTGGGCCACAAAGAAGGCCTCAGATAAACTGGATGGGGACCCTGGCTATTATGGCCACTGTCATCTTCTGCCCTTACTATGCATTATGTGAGGGGGGGAATTATGTACTCAGCACCTATGATTCCCTGCTACTTTTCTAAAATTCACAACAGAAGAATTACATGAATACTTGTATAGATACACCTCTCTCTCTCACACACACACACACACACACACACACACACACAGAGAGAGAGAGAGAGAGAGAGAGAGAGAGAGAGATCCATATACCTACATAGGCACATAGCCAAAATCCAATTGCTCAGTAATGCAAAAGACATAGCTTCTGGAGATGAATTGTCACAATATCCAACAAGTACTGTCTATGGAGATTTCTTCATTTGAGGCAATTCATCTACAGAAGTTGTTTTTACTTATGCTGTTTTTCATAACTAAGCAACAGGATTTCAGCCATTGAGACTATTCAGAGATAGAGATGCTCATCCGAATTAACAGCTGCATCAGTGGAAGTACATTGATAGCTGCAATGGTAATGGGGTGGAAGAATTCTTAAAGGGCATATATTGGCCAGCAGCAGTAATGGAATACGATATTAGAGACAAACCTCTCTTAGACAAGAGCAGTGACACTCAAGCAAACTCTGGTTAGTGGTAAGTAAATGAAGCTACTTCTGAATTTTTAAACCTTAAATCCGTATGATGCAACTTCTGAGTCAGAAGGCACTCAATTAGCTGCTGGGGGAGCACAAAGTAAAAGCACAAAGAGTTCTGTTGCCAATGAAGCAATTGGACTGAAGCCGAAAGATTATTTAGTTGCTGTTGTGCGCAGAGGCAAAATGAAAGACTGGTGTTGCAGGACATATCTAATTGGAATATAGAATTTAAACAGTATTACTCAAAATCAGTTTGTAAAAGAAGAAATGGCATAGCTAAACAGCGTAATTGTACAAGTACCCTAAAGTAGGATGGAATAGGACATTTGCAATCACATAATTACAAAGTGTTGCACTCTCAAAATGAGAAATTCAGGGGAAAATGTGGCATTAATAGTAAGGTGAGACAGAACGCAAAGAGGGGCTATAATAAAAAGTGGAATGCTCTACCTGTGGAGGTACAATGGGCCCCTAGTCTCCTGACATTTAGAAAGCACATACAAAACTTTGATTTTCAGATAGGTATTTCAGGACATTGTCTCCATGTAATTGCAACTGTTATTTTATTTTATTCATTCTTCTGTGTTTATTGGGGGGGGGGGTTTGTGTCCATGGCTTACCATGTTTTTTTCTCTGTATGTTGCTTTTTTTATATTACTGTAGAATGGGTGGGTAGGATATGTTTGTTTTCTTTATGTTTATCCTTGTGTTGGAACCGCCCAGAGTATTGGCAGATAGTGTTGCAAACCAACCAACCAACCGACCGACCGACCGACCGACCGACCAACCAAAATGGATTAGTCTTCATTGAAAGCCTATCAGCATAACCATCATGCAAGTCTATGCTGTAATAACAGATGCTAAAAAAGAAGAAATTAATAGCTTTTATGCGAGTGTCCAGGAGGTAATTAATCACACACCAAACAGGATGTACTAATAATTATGGGTGACTGGAATGAAAAAATAGGAAACCAAAAAGAACTAAATCTTATTAGAGAATTTGGCCTTGAAGTGAGTAATAAAGCAGGAGAGTGGCACATAATATAATATCTTCTTCTTCAAACTGCAGAGCTGGAAGGGACTCTCTGGATCATCAAGTCCAACCCTTGATCAAGGAGGCACAGGTGGGAATCCAACTCCCAACCTGTGGCTCCAAAGTCAGATGCCTAAAACCATTGAGCTAACATTCAGTGAAGCCTACAATGTGCTTATTACAAATAGTACCATTAGCATGGAATACGGAGAAACTAAGTGGTTTACAATTGGCAAAAGTGTAGAGATGGGGTGGACATAATGTGGGTCTGGCCCCCTGGGGCCTGACCATCCACTCATTCATCCACTGCTGCAGCCAGCTCTGCGCTGCCTTGACTGCAAGTCGAACTAGCCACTCGTCAGCCTGGCAGGGAGGCTCGTCTTCCCTCCTTCTGCCAGGAGTGGCTAGCTGACCACGAGCTCTGGAACAATTGGAAGGGAGAGTGGAGCCAGCTGCAGCAGTGGACGGACCAGCCCCAGGGAGCCAGACCCTCATTATATCCACCTGTGTGGGGGTATGGCTACCTCCATCTCTAGTGTTAGGCAATGGTGTACAGTATTTTATCTTCCTATCTGGTTCAATCCATATGCCAAGTAAATCATATGAATAGCTGACTTAGGTTCACATGAAGGAGGGGTGAAAATGGATGGAAAGAGCATCAATAATTTAAAATATGGAGCTGGCAACATATTTCTGTTGGAATACAGCAGTGACTTGAAATACGACTGATGAAATTTTAAAAAGTGCAAAAGCAGGATGACAAAATGAGTACAGAAGAACTATATAACTTTAATAATAATAATGAAGAAACTGGCATTGTTTAAGGTTTTTTTATGCCTTGCTTCAGTGATTGAGCCAGATAAAGACTGTAGCCTAAATAAATAAAATTTAAAAAATCAGAGGACAACAGAACTTGGAGGGTAGCTACGAAGGATACCACTAGAGACCAAGGCCAAAGTTATGCAAAGCCATAAAATGAGATTGACTCAATAAATGACTACATGACTTAGTTCATAGGCCTGAGCAAGGGTGTTAATGAGAGGACCTCTTAAAGTTCACTTATTCATAGGTTTGACATAGGCTAGACTTAATAAGAGAATGAGAGAGACGACATAGATGTAATATATTTTATAGTATTATGTCTGAGGAAGTGGACTTGTCCATGAAAGCTCACTTTAAACTATAACAAGTAATCTTTAAGGAGCCACCATGTTTTTGTCCTTTTTATTTGTTTTTTTTTTTAAATATATTTTTTGTTTTTCCTTATAATGCTTGCACGAACTCACACAGCTGTTTTTAACTCTTCCATATTGCTGAGGTGGAAAGACAATGGGATCTATCTCCTTTAATTAATATCTATGAATCCACTCCACAATATACCATGTGGGAAAATGTTGTTTAAAGCTTGACAAAAAAAAAAAAAAAACATGCCTGTCAGCTTTTGATTATCCCACATGCTATACCAGCAAGGGAGCAAGCAAGATGTTTCTGGCATGTTTGGAAGCAAAGGGAGAATAGCAGGAGTCCTGTTTTTATCTTCAGGTCTTAATCTATCTTGTTGTCAGACTGAATGAGGTTAGCACAGAACTAAAAATAGCTCCTTTTGTTATCTGAGTCATTCGCTAAGTCTAATATAAGGCAACATTTGCTCTTGTTAGGAACCCCATTGGAACACTTTATGTGATATATTTTGCAATACATAATTAGCTGCTCTATAGCTACTCTACCCTTCTTCTTTGTTTTGAGACATTAGGAAAGAGTTACCCAAGCCCAGTTCAAGAAATAGGAAATCTATTGTGGACTGCCCTGTTGTTGGGAGATCCATTCAGTGACAAGAATTCCCACTAATGCAATATTTATTTATTTTGCTTTGTCGTCTTCGCCTTTTTTAAAAAATTACCTTTTCCAACATATGTTGGAACATCCAAATACTTGAGAGAAGAGATGAGACACACGGTACAACTCAACATATAATCCAGAGGAGAACTCTTAATTTCAAAATGTGATACCCAAAAAAATTTACATTAGCCTAAAATATTATTTAAAAAGAAATGGGAGGGACAATTTTCAGCCTTTGTTGGTTACTAAAAGGAATGTTAACTACATCACCAATTCGAAACACATTGGAATCAATTTAACTGAGAGAATCCTGGTGTGGCTTTGCAATGATTTTCCTAATAGCCCTCTTCAGCCTTTTTGTAGAGTGATAGGATTTGATTGAAAGATCATAGCCTTTGATAACTAGAATAGGAAATACTGTATAGATAAATGCAGTTACAGAGATTTTCGAACACTGAAACAACTCTTCAACTGTGCTGTGTTATAATAAAACAATGCAAGGAAAAGTTTAGGATCAAATCAAGAAAGGCATTAACATAAAAACCTTCTCTGCAAACACACACACCCCTTCATTTCCCCCACTCCCATTTCTAATTTCTATTCACTCCTCCACAAGGTCTTCTACTAAGCATGCTGCCTGCATCCACGCATTGCAATTTTCCCTCTCCCTTTTAAAAATATCTACAAACCTTGAGGTTTCCCCAAGTGTGCTGATAATCTCCATCCGGTATATGGATAGTATTAATCTGAATACATAAGAACTGCCCCATGTAGAAGAATTTTACTGTTCATACGTAGGATTATGTTTCAGGCAGAAGGTCTTTTCTTCACTTTTCTTCGTGTCTGTCATCAGAGGTTCTGATATTATTTATCGACTGAAGTATCTTAATACATCTCTGCTGGCTGATGCCCAAGCTGCCTGCCATTCAGTCTAGTCAATCTACTGCCTTTTGGAAATAGTGGTTTCAATTCTTCCCTCAAAAACTATGATTGAAGATGTCAAGAAATCTTACCACCACCAATATTCTAGTTGATATTGGCTGTTTCTGCACACAGAGAGAGCATCTCAAGGATTCATCCATCCCAATAGCTCTGGCACACAGCAAGGTCACCAAGGTTAGTGTGAGAGAGTGAGTGTGTGTCTTTTGCAATTAATGCAAGGTATAGTTTGCTCAGATCTCTTATTTTTGCAAAAAAAAAAAAAAAAAGAATGTCTTTTCCCTTGTGAAGGTAAGCTGTGATTCACCAGAAAGAGATGAACAACCCATCCATATCATTTTCAGTGGTTCATGAAACAAGGCCATAGTTATCACTTTTGGTCAACACTATATATTTTAGAGAAATGCATAAAAATATATAAATGTTCTGCATATACAGCAAAACCATGGCCATTTCATGGTAGCTAGCTCTAAGGAGAAGGATTCTGAAGTTTTCTCATTTATTGTGTGAGGGTGAATCAGACTTCAAGGGAGCAGATTTCTTCTGTATTGGACCTAAAGACTGCTTGATACCGTGATACATTTTCTTGATATTACCTGTGCTATCTGTATCTGAGAGCACAGCTGGAACATCTTCTGGCAGCCTGTTGGATTTGGAACACTGGGTGCAGCACTACTCTGACCTATATTCCAGAGAGAATGTAGTAACCAAAGAGGCATTAAATAACATCGAGTGACTGCCTGTCTTGGAAGAACTGGACAGCGAACCAACTTTAGCAGAAATAAAAGTGGCCTTGGATTCCCTCGTCTCCAGCAAGGCACCTGGGAAGGATGATATCCCTGTTGAGGTCCTGAAGTAAAGAGATCATCACCACTGAGCTGTATGAAATCTTTCATCTTTGCTGGAGGGAAGGTGGAGTACCACAGGACATGAAGGATCCAAACATCATCACATTGTACAAGAACAAAGGCGACAGGGGTGACTGCAATAACTACCGTGGTATCTCTCTTCTCAGTGTTGTAGGGAAGCTGCTTGCCCATGTTGTGCTGAAGAGGCTCCAGGTGCTTGCAGACAGAGTCTATCCAGAATCACAGTGTGGATTTTGAGCTAATAGATCCACCAGTGACATGGTACTCTCCCTCAGACAGTTGCAGGAGAAATGCAGGGAACAACAGCCACTCTTTGTGGCCTTCATAGATCTCACAAAGGCCTTTGATTTGGTTAGCAGGGATGGCCTTTTTAAAATACTTCCCAAGATTGCATGTCCATCTCGACTCCTTAACATCATCAGGTATTTTCATGAGGAAAGGAAGGGCACTGTAGTTTTTGATGGTTCAACATCAGATCCCTTTGACATCTGAAGCGGAGTGAAACAGGACTGTGTCCTCATGCCGACCCTGTTTGGGATCTTTTTTGCTGTCGTGCTGAAGCACGCCTTTGGAACTGCAACAGAAGGTGTCTATCTCCAGACTAGAGCTGATGGAAAGCTCTTTAATCTCTCTAGATTGAGAGTGAAGACCTAAGTCCAGCTGAAATACCTGTGGGACTTCCTCTTCACCAATGATGCAGCTGTTGTTGCCCATTCTGCTGAAGAGCTCCAACAACTCATAAATCACTTAGGAAGGCCAGCCAAGACTTTGGATTAACAATCAGCCTGAAGAAAACACAAGTCATGGGCCAGGGCGTGGACTCACCTCCCTCTATTACCATCTCCACACAAGAATTGGAGGTTGTTCATGTACCTTGGCTCAACAATTTCTGACACTCTCTCCCTAGATGTCAAGCTGGATATACGCATTGGCAAAGCAGCAACCACGTTCTCTAGACTCACAAAGAGAGTATGGCTTAATAAGAAGCTGACGGCATATGCCAAGAACCAGGTCTATAGAGCTTGTGTCCTGAGCACACTCCTATACTACAGTGAGTCCTGGACCCTTTGTGCACGGTAGGAGAGGAAGCTGAACACATTCCATATACGCTATCTCCAACGCATTTTTGGTATCACTTGGCAGGACAAAGTTCCAAACAGATTAGTCCTAGAATGAGCTGGAATTTTTAGCATGTATACATTACTGAAACAGTGACGTCTATGTTGGCTCAGGCATGTTGTGAGAATGGCTGATGGTCAAATTCCAAAAGATCTCCTGTAAGGAGAATTAGTGCAGGGAAATCACCCCAGAGTGAGACCACAGCTGCGATACAAGGATATCTGCAAGTGGGATCTGAAGGCCTTAGGAATGGATCTCAACAGATGGGAAACCTTGACATCTGAGCGTTCAGCCTGGAGGCAGGTGCTCCATCATGGCCTCTCCCATTTTGAAGAGACACTTGTCCAGCAAGCCAAGGCAAAAAGGCAGTCCCAAAAACAACAAAATCAGGGAGCTGGACAGGGGACGGATTGTATTAGTCTTCAGTGTAGGATTGTCACTCTCGAATTGGCCTCCTCAGCCACATTAGATGCTGTTCCATGTCCTCCATACAGAGCACATTACCATAGTCTCTTGAGACTGAAGGATGCGTAAAAGATAAATAAATATTGGAAATTTGCTCCTCATCCAAACATTGTTTGAGTCTATCTCTGAAAGACATGATTTTCTTCTAAGAATCACAGTCACATATCCCTACTGTTCTGAACAGCTATACACTTCATCCTATGCTAACTGTGAAAGAAAGACAGCAGAACAGTTTGGGCACAAACTTTTAATCAAGGAATTTCCTCTCCTTATGCCTGATTAATCACATTTTTTTAAAACAGTGCAGCTGTCACTCAAAAATTCTTCTTAGATTAAGAATGAATTAGAAGGAATTAATTTGGATCTTGTCATTCCACATGTTACCTATGTCATATTCATAAATGAATGCATGCAGGTCTTCATGCTCCCCTGTCTGATTCCAGGACACTGTATAAAGTACAATGATAACTGATGGTAAAGAAGACTGAAGCCAGATGTCACATATAAATGATACTCCTTCAGATGCAGTATTGCTCTCTGATGTGTTCAAGGTCTTTTAAAGATCTTTTCGAAAATGCTTGGGGGAAAGACTTTTTTTTAAACAGAGGACAGGAATATATATATATATATATTGTTCCTCATAATTTGAGAATTCAAGTTTGTGCTGCTTTATGCAACCCCTTAATTCCACAAGTCATTTGTAATTTAATTAATCCTCCTGTACGTTGATT
Organism: Pogona vitticeps; assembly: GCF_051106095.1. Classification (NCBI taxonomy): domain Eukaryota; kingdom Metazoa; phylum Chordata; class Lepidosauria; order Squamata; family Agamidae; genus Pogona; species Pogona vitticeps. The sequence goes on from NC_135784.1 coordinate 107,512,051, forward strand.
CCGTTTCTGCTAGGGAAAAAAAATGAAACCAAGCAGCCACAATACAAAAAGAGAAAATTAATTTGCTGCTTCATATCTGCATTGGTAAGACAAATTGCAAAAAGGGAAGGGATACACTGTAGACATCTAAGTGATTTTAATTGCTTGTGAACAAGTAATGGCAAACCTTTCGGGAGAAACACAGCCTTTATAGTTATATCTTACTATTATGTACATGCAATATTTCTGTGAGTGAAATGTGCTCTATAGCAAAAAAAGGGGGTGGGGATTAAAATTGTAATCAGTTTTTTAAAAAATAAAATAAAATAAAATAATTAGAGGCCTGTTTTGACTTCTGGTACTTTGATGCAGGTTCCTATGCCAATGCATTAATTGGGTCATCGTGAAGGAAAGAACTGACAAAAGGAAGGAGGCCATCCCTCCCGTTTTACCAAGCCTTGTTATAGGTTTCAGAGTGTGCCTGGGAATCCAACACTGGCCTTGGAGAAAGGCAGCAAAGTAGCATGTTTGGGCTCCTGCCTTTCTTTTCAGATTCCTGTGCTCACTGAAAAGCTGCTCTGTGAGTTGGTGACCCCTGACCTGCATGGGAGGGTGCACTGCACAGCTGCTCTGTATGAAAGGCCTTCCTTATGCAGAGGGTCTAATCTAGACCCAACCTCCAGTCCTGGGAGAACGTTTCTTCCACTCCTACCAGTTCGTGCAGAAAGACAACCCTCTGTTCACTCACTTTTTTTAGAAAACATAAATGTGAGATTTAAAACCAGTGGCTAGAGAGGAAATCTAAGAACAGTAAAAGCGCTGCAAAAAGGAAGGTTTTCATTGGAAACATCTATGCAATATTGGTAGCTATAATCTACATTGAGCATGGGATTCTCTTGGTTTTTTTAAAAAAAAATCAAAGGAAAAATCTTCCCAAATCTCAATCTCAGTTTTGCTGCAAATAAGTGTAAGACACAGTGGCATTCGATTATACTTGGCATAGAAAATGCCAAGTATCTAATTCCAAGCAAAGAAGGAAAGCAATGTCACCCACAAGTTCACCCATGTATACTGTGTACCAGATCTAGTCAGTACTAGATATTATTTGAAGCAAATGATCCGTATTCGTATATATATTTGGATAACCTTGCGTTGAGAGAAGCAGCACAGGATCCTATTTTTGACTCCCTTTAATGTATCTTTCCACTTTCTTACCTGAACGAACTAATTTGCCAGCTGCCTTTATACACAAATCCAGCATATGGCGAACAGAACCCCTCTTGGAAGGAGCCCTCCAAACAAAATTCATGGCCGTCTGTCAACAACCTGATCTATAGTTTGCCTTACCGAGCTGGTTTGTCTTCCCCACATTTCATCTTACAGTATCATTCTCTTATGCCTTTTCACTTCCTCCAACTGCAGTTAAGATACCAAATCCCTCTACGATAGTACCAACATGCCAACATCTTTCTACTCCAGCAAATAAAAAAGAAAAAAGAGAGAGGTATGTTAATGGCAGGGGAAAAAAAGCTGCAAAGATTACTGGAGAATAGGTCAAACAAATCAGATAGTGCTTTTCACTATATTCTTGGTGTTATATATTCTAGGGCTGCTTCCCCTTCAACCACCTCACCTTCACTAGTTTATTCTTAGTCCTTAACACCAGTAAGATCCTTCGCCTCGTGCCATTAACTTGTGTTAAGGACTGTGCAATCAAAGCCCATCCTATATTTATATTCCAACGACATCTTTTCTGAAAGAACACACATTGGACTGAAATTTTAACTAGAGGTTCAAAAAGTTTCATTTTTGGTTTGTTTGTTTACAACTCCCAGAATCTCTGAGTAGTTATGTTGGCTTGGGTTTCTATGGTCATCCCAACATGTCTCTTATCATACCTTGAACTCCTCTCACTAAATGGTAGCATCTGGGCAGCGGATGGGAAAGAGGCAGTATCTCTGCTGAGCTCCTCTGTGTAATTATCCTATAGTACTTTAGTGCAGCTTAATTGATCATCAGCTTTCCCAGGCTGCTTTGATTAAAAGCAGTACCAACAAAGACAGATAAAACATACCTTATAATATTCCCAGCTCTTTAACCATCACACTGCCTAATAGGAGAATGTTTTTTTTTCTCTCTCTCTCTCTTGCTTACACAGGGGAAAATGTACTTTCTATAGACAACTCATTTATTGCTCTGATGGAAAGCTGAAAACATTACCAAGATTGAAATAAACGCATGCCAGCCATTTAGAATCTTGGTAGGCAGCCCTTCTGCCCATGCATTTGTCATCTTCCTGGCATGTGGAACGGCTGCACATTTTGAATCCTGCATTTTGGAGGAAAAAATGAAAATGAGAACATTAACTTGCATTGGGAAATGCGTTGTCATTTTGACAAATAAGTTAAGAGGCAGCAAGTGTTCAGATGCAAGTGCTATCAAGATTATTTGGATGGCTTTGCTATCGAAACACTTTGCAAGAAGGAGGCATATCAAGCAGTTTTGTTTTGTTCTTGCGACAATGCCTCAGACTGATAACATCTTCAAGTATACATCATCAAACAAGACAACAAAGCTGCATACAGTTTTTACATGCTAATCTGTATACATATATACAAATTTAGAAATGGCTGGCTGGAATTCTATTGGTACTTCCAACTGAGGAAGAAAGGCTAATTTCGACATGAATGGCTGGGTGGGACTAAGCTGTGTGGTAGCTGTAAGGCATTAGAGGCCTGGTAGGTTCAAGAGAGGCACCATCTACAGAGCATAACGTCCAGGGAGACTACCAGATCTTGAAAAAGGGTAAAAGACTAATACAAGTTGAAACTAGTTCTCAAAACAATTGAGCACCTGGTAAATAAAAAACTAATTTGTAAGGTACCAGAAGGATAATTCTCCACAGGTGTTCTTGCCCTGTCCAAGTTCCACATCAGACTACAAGACACACATCCATCACTTTTCCTAGTAGGAAAGGAGTACATATTTGGGTATCTGCTTTTCCTAATGTACACATATTTGCACTTTTTAATAGATTCATTTTAATACACTTTCATACATAATACACTTACCCTATTGACTAAAGTTTTTTGGCTGCATTATAGGGATTTGTTGCTGTTCTTTTGGCTATATTCATTTACTTGTCTATAGCAGAAAAAGGATAGGAAGAATGTGCCAGTTACAGTTTCCTCTTGATGACAGGAAAGCAGAAAATGCTCAGGCATGTTCATTCATTGGCATATAGACCGCAAACGTAACAAAGGTCAATGGAATATCATTATTCTATTCTATTCTATTCTATTCTATTCTATTCTATTCATTAATTCATTGCATTTATTTGTTACGTTTCTCCCAGAACTGAGGCCTGACCTGATGTCAAGCACCTAGCTTGGGAAACTTACATTGTTCGGTTTCACCTCCCAAAATACCCTATCAGAGTGGCCCAGAATTATACTTCAGGGCTAAGGACACACATTTGCAACTTACCGTTATTTGGCTATCACTTTTGGGGGGAGGGTTGCATTCACTCAGCTGTAAGTTCCTGCTAATTGTGTGTTTGTGTGTATGTATATTTATTTGTGGGTGTGGACGAGGTGGTGCTGCGGGCTAAACTGCAGAAGCCTTTGTGTGCTGCAGGGTCAGAAGACCAGCAGTCGTAAGATTGAATCCACGTGACAGAGTGAGCTCCCATCGCTTTGTCCCAGCTCCTCACCAACCTAGCAGTTCGAAAGCATGCAAATGCGAGTAGATAAATAGGTACCACCTCAGTGGGAGGGTAAACAATGTTCCATGTATAGCTGCTCTGGCCACGTGACAACGGAAACTATCTTTGGACAAACACTGGCTCTATGGCTTGGAAACAGGGATTAGCACCGCCCCCTAGAGTCGGACATGACTGACTAAATGTCAAGGGGAACCTTTACTTTACCTTTACCTACATACTTGTGTACACACACACACACACACACACACACACATTCCAGAACATAATTCTTGGTGGAGGGGAACTTCTTTATGTGTTTCTATTATTTAAAGAAAAGTCATGAAAAAAAATGCTAGCAATGAAAGAGAATTAGAAAAGGCTGCTTTCTTTCTGCAAACAATTTGGGACACAGCTAAAGAATACTTCAGAGGATTGGCCATATCATATATAGCCAAAAGGAATTTTTAAAAACTCCAACAACTTACAAAACTGAAAGAAGAACTTAAAAAACTGGTGCTAGAGCTACAAAAAGAATCGTAGAAGAAAACTCTTAAAAATCAGATGGAGATAGTGAAACATAAATTAAACTTAATAGAATCAGAAGAATTAGCTCAACAAGTTAAAAGAGCTAAACAAAATTTCTTCGAGAATGGCAATAAACCTGGAAGATGGCTATCCTATAGATTGAAAAAATAAAAATAAAAAAGACTGATAACAAAGCTACAAGATCAAAACGGAGACCTTCAATATAAAAAGAGCAAATAAAAATAATAACTAAAGAATATTATACTAATCTCTATGATACCCAAGAAATTTCTCTTGAAAAGATAATACAATATATCAAAAAAGCAAATCTCCCTAGAGTACCAGAAAACATTAAAAATCTCCTAAATGAGAAAATAACAAAGATGGAAGTAACAGAAGCAATTAAAAAACAAAAAAATGATAAGACTCCAGGACCAGATGGATTACCAGCGGAATTTTATAAATCCTTCCAAGATATAATAAGCTTACTAATAAAAGAGGTCTGCAATCAAGTTCTACTAGAAGCTAAAATACCCAAGACATGGCTAGAGGCATATATCACTTTAATACCAAAAGAAGATGCAGACTCCACCCATATAAAAAATTTTAGACCAATATCACTGTTGAATGTGGACTATAAAATTTTTGCAGTAATTATAGCGGAAAGACTGAAAAAGTTTTTAATGGAGTTCATCCATCCAGACCAAAATAGATTTTTGCCAAAAAGACAACTAAGGTACAACCTAAGGATAATCTTGGACATATTAGAATATTATGAGGTACATCCAGAGAAGCAAATGGCATTAATCTTTTTGGATGCACAAAAAGCCTTTGATAATATGAATTGGCAATTTATGATACAGCAAATAAAAGCTATGGATTTTGGCAAAAACTTTATAAATGTAATTGAGACAATCTATAATGAACAAATAGCTAAAGAAATTATAAATGGTGAACTGACAGATAATATTAATATATAAAAAAGGAACGAGACAAGGATGTCCGCTCTCTCCATTGCTATTTATATTAACTCTGGAAGTATTAAATAGGAATGTGAGGAATGACTCAGAGATTAAAGGTATCAAAATAAAGGATGAGAGCTATAAACTACAAGCATTTGCAGACGATTTGGCGTTTATATTGGAAGACCCACTGGAAACAACATCGAGATTACTGGAGAAAATTGATGAATTTGGAAAATAGCAGGAGTGAAGATAAATAAAGAAAAAACTAAAGTTATAGTGAATAACTAAACAGCCAAGCAAAAAAAAAAAATCAACTCTCAAAGATGTCAGATTTACAAATAGTTAAAAAAGTCAAGTACCTTGGAATATACTTAACTGCCAGATGTGTAACTATAAAAGAAGATAATTATATGAAACTACTTAACCAAATAAAAATAGACCTAGAAAAATGGGAAAACAACTATCACTATTAGGAAGAATCACAACAATAAAAATGAACATTTTGCCAAAGCAACTTTTTTTGTTTCAAACAGTGCCAGTGAAAATAGAGAAAAAATACTTTGCCGATCTAAATAAAGTGATATTAAAATATATTTGGCAAGGGAAGAAATCCAGAATCAAATTAAAAATGCTTCCAGAATCCAAGGAAAATGGAGGATTTGGTTTACTGGACTGGACCTTTTATTACCAATTATCTGTTCTAACCTGGCTGAAAGAATGGATTACCCTAAAAAATAAAAGACTTCTGTATTTAGAAGGACATGATCTACAGTTGGGTTGGCATGCCTTTTTATGGTATCAGAAAGCTAAAACTCATAGGTATTTTCAAAACCACTATATTAGAAACTCCCTGTATATAATATGGGAAAAAATAAAAATGAAAATGTACACAAAAATACCAGGATGGGTTTCACCCTAGAAGCATTTGTCCATCCCAACCTTTTGAATTTTGGAAAAATTCTGATTTATACAGATATTTTCGACATAGATAAGAGATTAAAGCAAAAACAAGATCTTATAGACCACTGGTTCTTAACCTTGGGTTACTCAGGAGTTTTGGACTGCAACTCCCAGAAGCCTTCACCACCAGCTGTCCTGACTGGGGTTTCTGGGAGTTGCAGTTCAAAAGCATCTGAGTAACAAAGGTTAAGAACCACTATTATAGACCAGGTATTAGATGCATCGTGGTGGTCTATAATGCAAATACAATCAAGATATGAAAGGGACTTAAAATGTATGATTTTTATAAAGAACAGACAACTTTGACCAAGTAATGTTAGCATCAGGTGATAAACTAATTAGGAAAATATATAAATTTATTCTAAGCTGGAAAATGGAGGACGAACAGGTCAAAGAAACGATGGTTCAATGGGCACAAAATTTTGGATACAATATTGACTTTGAAAAATGGCAAGAGCTATGGTCTCGAAACTATAAGATGACAATGGCAACGTCCTATAAAGAGAATTTATATAAAATGCTTTATAGATGGCATTTATCTTCTGACAGATTGTCTAGGATGTATTCTAATAGGTCAAGTAAATGTTGGAAGTGTCATAAAAAAACTGGAACCTATTATCACCTCTGGTGGGCATGTGATAAAGCAAAAGGTTTTTGGAGCAAAATACATACATGGCTTGTTAAAATAACTAAAAAGCATGTAGACTTTAGGCCAGAGCTCTTTCTGTTAGGTATAATACCAGAAAGTGTTGATAAACAAAATGTATATTTAATACTGCATATTTTAACAGCCACGAGGATTATATATGCACAGTACTGGAAAAAGGAAGGAACACCTACAAATCAAGAAATAATTAAAAAGATACTGGACTGCGCCGAAATGGATAGACTAACACTGAAAATCAAAGGAAAAGAAGATACAAAATATTATCAAAAATGGGACTTGTTCTGTCAATGGTTAGAAGGATGTTGTATAGATTAGGAGCGTAATGTGTAAGGTAGTTGTTTTAACAAATGAATATAAGCTGTACTCAGGTGGCACAATATTAAATCAACATGAATGGATTTTATATAATAAAAAATTTTAAAATTTTTTAGAAAAGAAAAGGCTGCTTTCTTGTCAGGAGGTTTTGGTCTCAGACCACACAGGCTGCCAGTATTTCATATCTTGGATAATGGATCACCCAAGATTTGCTACAGGGACTCAACATGTTCTGCTTTAATATTTCATTCATTATATTTAATCCCTTTCGTTCTTTAACACAAAATCTATGTCAAAGTGCCATTTTACATTTTGCTATCATTTCATTCCAAACGCCATCACTTCTGGCCCTAAAACTTTGGTAATATCTACTGATTGAATGTCTTTCCATTTTAATTTTTAAAAACCCCATTCTTCAGATTCTTTCCCCCTCTTCCATTCTGGTCTTTCCATCACAAATTCACCAAGTGCAAACTTATGCATATGTAAGATGCCAGTTGCTGCTTCAGAATGGCATTATTCCTGGGAACCAACTGTTCCCTCAGAAATCAATCAAATTACTCAGATGGGGAAAGTTATGCATGTGCACATCACTGTTAGCTGTATGTGAATATCTCCTTTTCCTACTCTGTTATCTGAATATATTTTGCCTTTCAGAAATGTCCACAATTTATCCTTTATTTTGTTTAATAAACTAAGGATTGTGCTTTTATACTTCAGGGGAGGGGGAGATTTTCAAGACTATAATTAAGCTCAGTGCCAAAATCTGCCCTCTGATTTCGTCATAGTGTTCTTTCACTGTAAAAAGGATTCAGTATCCCTTACTTATTTTCACTGTGATTTATAATTTCTTTTGAGTTTCTTTTCCTCATGTTCCAGTGCTTAACTAACACTGGGCAGGAATGCTATTTGTTTGAGGGTTTTTCCCCTAATACATACTATACTATTGATCCAAAGCCTTTTGGTCTATGAAAAAAACTGTGAAAGAAGAATTAATTTGTAATTCATGCAGGCTTTAACAAATCAAAGAACTTGGCCAAAACAAACAAAATGAGGTTCAATGTGGGGAAAAAAATATAAAGCTGTTCTATTAGACTGAAAAAAAAAAATCACATGCACAAATAAAGAATGGATGATAGCTGGTAATACCTGTGAAAGGGATCTATGGTTCACAGGGTCATCAGTAATACCCGTGACAAGGGTCTTTGTGGCTTAGTAGACAACAAACTAAATACAAGTCAACATAACATTGTGATGCAACAGAGGGAGAAAAGCCAGTGCCATATTAGGGTAAACTAGAAGAAGTACAGTGTTCAGCTCAAGGGAAATAAAAGCACCACTCTTACTCTGATTTGGTCAGATTCATTTCAGGTATTGTGCATACTTTGCAGCAGTTGAGTTCAAGAAGGACACTGACAAGCTGGGCCATATTCAGAAGAAATTGACCAATATGGTAATAGGTCTAGAATAGTGAGGGGGGTGCGCTTTTCTAGAATGAAGCACGGCACCACAGGTGGTACAGATTTCCATTCCCCCACACCCCAGGTATTAATAATAAATATATTATTAATAATATTAATTTTTATAGATGGATAATGATCATCATCATCATCATCATCATCATCATCATCATCATCCACCAAATCCTGGAATTCAACTACTTTTAATACCACCTTGGAAACTAAGTGTAGTATTTACCTTATTTGTTTGTTTTTTTGTTTTTGTTTTTGTTTTTTGTTTCTATTTTTTGTTTTTAAATTGAAATATTTATACTGCTGTATGCAATATTATTTACTTAGATATTTATTTATTATATACCTATCACCTTCTAATTATATTATATATAATTATATATATAATATTATATTATATTTATATATATTGGGGGCTGCTGAAATGGGTGTACCTTGTACTTCAGTATACCTTCTGGGTGTTCAACCCCCTCTGAGGGCCTTTCAGCCTCTCCCTGCTCTGCTATTTTAATTTTATTCTGTCTATTATTCCTTTTTTAAAAAATCTCTAAAGTTATGATTCCTTAAATACCCTCTTCTTACAGTGCACCCCCCAAGAGGCCCCTCTGCCCTTATTTTTATTTTCTGCCTCTTCTCTACTCCTCTTTTCTATTTTAAATTATGCTGCCTCAAGGCAGTCCACCTAGGATTTCCCAGTTAAGCCTCCCCCGGCCCGAAGCCTCGAGGGAGTTCCGATGCACCCTCTCACTCCAATTGCCAAAAGTGCAACTGCTGGACCACATGCATTTGCTAGGTGCAGTAGCAGCCGCCTCCAACGCCAAAAGAAAGCTTCAAAAGAGCCCAAGGAGGAGGAGGAGCAAAGCCATGCACTGCACTGCCCCAAAACCGCACCCCTTGGATGACGCGAGGTGAGATTATCTGGAAAACATTTTACCTTTTATCTGTGATTTTGACAAGCCAGATCCCTATATAATGTCAGTGCTGGGCAGGTTCTATCTTTCTACCGCTGTACTGAAAATGCAGTCTCTCTCGTTCTCTATCATTCTTTCCCCCGTATTTATTATTCCCATTTAATTGTGACAGAAGAAATGGCTTTTAAACATTTCTACAAAATTCTTATGGGTGAGGTCAACTTTCTGAGACTTACCCAGACCAAGGGCCTTATCCTTCCAATATTCTTTCCCCTCAATCACCAAAGGCCACAGTCACACCAGGGAAATGTTCCCCACTTATGTTATTTCCATACCTCTGCTGTAATACATCATGATCATGTGGTGCATATACCTGGATGTGTATCCCAATGTGTTTTAACATTACCAATTTATTCTCTTCAATTTGAATTGTTACACTGTGGTACCAATTTATTTCCAGTCTTGTTTTTTGGGGGGCACTGCAACCCCTTAACTTTAATTTTAATTTTTTTTAAATGGTACATTGATTTGTCAGGTACTGTTTCCTGATGGGTAGATTTTCCTCTGTTGCACTGGTGTCTCTGGAAGCAATGCATTGCACTCAATGGACCCAGTACATCGACCCAGGGCTGTTCTTCTTGCCAGACAATAGTGGAGTGACGCAATACCCACCAAAGTGGCTGACAGAACTTTACCAATGTAGTGACACACTGGCTGTGGAAATTTTTTAAAAAATTACAGAAGAACAGCCATGCAGCTATAATGGTGGCCACCTTCCCCTGATGAATTTGCTCCAAAAAACCTATCTATAGAATTGTACACCTGTGCCATACCACTAAGGAATATATAGAAACAAAAACAGAAGCCCAAGGCTACTTTTTTTTGGTTTCAAACAGTGCCAATGAAAATAGAGAAAAAATAATATGACGATCTAAATAAAGTGATATTAAAATATATTTGGCAAGGGAAGAAAGCCAGAATCAAATTAAAAATGCTTCAAGAATCCAAGGAAAATGGAGGATTTGGTTTACCAGACTGGACCTTATATTACCAATCATCTGTTCTAACCTGGCTGAAAGAATGGATTACCCTGAAAAATAAAACACTTCTGTATTTAGAAGGACATGATCTACAGTTGGGTTGGCATGCCTTTTTATGGTATCAGAAAGATAAAACTCATAGGTATTTTCAAAACCACTATATTAGAAACTCCCTGGGAAAAAATAAAAATGTACACAAAAATACCAGGATGGGTTTCACCAATAGAAGCATTTGTTCATCCCAACCTTTTGAATTTTGGAAAAATTCTGACTTATACAGATATTTTAGACATAGATAGGAGATTAAAGCCAAAACAAGATCTTATAGACCAGGGATTAGATGCATCGGGGTGGTCTATAATGCAAATACAATCAAGATATGAAAGGGACTTAAAAATGTATGATTTTTATAAAGAACAGACAACTTTTGACCAAGTAATGTTAGCATCAGATGATAAACTAATTAGGAAAATATATACCGTATTTTTTGCACCATAAGACGCACTTTTCCCCCTCCAAAATGTGGGTGGGGAAGTCAGTGCGTCTAATGGTGTGAATGCAGCAATTTCGTCGCTGCTGGCCCCGTGGGGGAGAGCGTCGCAAGGGTCCGGGTGAGCCTTCCAGGACCCTTGCGAGGCTTCCCCACCCCCCACCCCCACAGGGCCAGCACCGGCGAAATCGCCAGCTTCCAGGTGGGGGGAACGTCGCAAGGGTCCTGGAAGCTCACTCAGATCCTTGTGATGCTCCTCCCACCCACGCACCGGCCAGCACTGGCAAAATCGCCAGGTTCTGGGAGTGTTTTGAGGCTTCCCAAGCCTCAAAACACTCCCAGAACCTGGCGATTTTAGCCCCCCTGGTCCCATGGGGGGGGTGGAGGGTGGCAAGGGACCCATGTCACCCTCCCCCCACCCACCCCCACGGGGCCAGGGGGGGTAAAATCGCCAGCTTCTGGGAGTGTTTGGAGGCTTGGGGAGCCTCCAAACACTCCCAGAACCTGGCGAATTTACCCCCCCTGGTCCCATGGGGGGGTGGGTGGAGGGTGGCAAGGGTCCAAGGGAGCCTCCCAGGACCCTTGCCAGGCTCCCACCCACCCACCCCCATGGGGCCAGGGAGGTTAAAATCGCCAGCTTCTGGGAGTGTTTGGAGGCTTGGGGAGCCTCCAAACACTCCCAGAACCTGGCAATTTTACCCCCCCCCCCGGGTCCCATGGGGGGGTGGGTGGAGGGTGGCAAGGGTCCAAGGGACCCTCCCTTGGACCCATGCCACCCTCCCCCCACCCACCCCCACGTGGCCAGGGGGGGTAAAATCGGGAGCTGGCGATTTTACCCCCCCCTGGTCCCATGGGGGGGTGGAGGGTGGCAAGGGTCCAAGGGAGCCTCCCAGGACCCTTGCCAGGCTCCCACCCACCCACCCCCATGGGGCCAGGGAGGTTAAAATCGCCAGCTTCTGGGAGTGTTTGGAGGCTTGGGGAGCCTCCAAACACTCCCAGAACCTGGCAATTTTACCCCCCCCCCCGGGTCCCATGGGGGGTGGGTGGAGGGTGGCAAGGGTCCAAGGGACCCTCCCTTGGACCCATGCCACCCTCCCCCCACCCACCCCCACGTGGCCAGGGGGGGTAAAATCGGGAGCTGGCGATTTTACCCCCCCTGGTCCCATGGGGGGGTGGGAGGCTCCCTTGGACCCTTGCCAGGCTCCCACCCACCCACCCCCACGGGGACAGCGGGGGCAAAATCGGGAGCTTCCAGGACCTTTTCTGAGCCTGGAAAGGCTCAGAAAAGATCCTGGAAGCTGCCTATTTTGCCCCCTCTGTCGCCCGGGGGAGGCAGGGTGAGTCTCCAAAGGGTCCTAGGGTGTGTTCTAGGACTCTTTGGAGACTGACCCTGCCTCCCCTGGGGGCCAGAGGGGATGAAATCACCACCTTTGGGGGCTCTTCTGAGGCTTGGGAAACTTCAGAAGAGCCCCAGAAGGTGGCGATTTCACCCCTCTCGCCCCCGAGGGAGGCAGGGGGAGGCTCCAAAGGGTCCTGGAACACACCCTAGGACCCTAGGGTGTGTTCCATAAGATGGACCTCTCCATAAGGCTCACCAAATTTTAGGAGAAGAAAGCAGATAATTTTTTCCTGTTTTCTTCTCCTAAAAATTTGGTGCGTCTTATGGAAAGGTGCGTCTTATGGAGCGAAAAATACGGTAAATTCCTTCTAAGCTGGAAAATGGAGGATGAACAGGTCAAAGAAATGATGGTTCGATGGGCACAAAATTTTGAAAATTTTGAAACGATATTAAATCAATATGGATGGATTTTATATACGGTAATAAAAAAACTTAAAAAACAAACAAACAGAAGGCTCCAGGCAAGGGGGAATTGAAGTGCAGTAGCACGGTTGGTAGGTAAAATGAATTACTAATGGCATTGTGTTGCATAAGCCCAGATTTATGCTACCATCTAACCTGGGCATAAGTAAGGAACAATTCTGTCATGTCATCAAAAAGGATGACTGTGGAGACTTAGGCAAAATTCCATTACCTGCTTGTGCTGCCTAGGATTTGTATTCAGAGGTACTGTATGTGGAGCGCTACTACTGCAAATTATGTATAATCAGCAAGGCTATTGCCCATTCATAGCCTTATTGTCCTTGGAATTCTCTAATTCTTTTTTAAAGCCATCCGTGCTAGTCACCCGTCATTGTATCTCACAGTTGTGAATTTTACATTTTAATGATGAATTTTGTGAAGTAATACTTCCTTTTATTAATTTTCAATCTCCCACCGGTCACTATAGATATAAGGTGTCTGATGTCAATTCTAATCATAGAATTGTAAAGCTGGAAATGACTCCAAAAATCTTTATTTGGAAAAAACTTTTCCAAAGTTGGAAATCTAAAACATCCTCAATGAGGGGCCAGCTAGCTTCTATACAAAAACCTCCAATGAGGGGAAACTATCACCTTACATGATAATCCATTCCATTATCTAACCACTCTTAGCATCAAAATGCCCTTCTTGACATCTTCTTTCTTGTAATTTAAATCCAGTGCTTTAGGTCCTACCTTTTGGAGCCACAAGAACCAATTTTATTCAATAATACATGTGACAGCCCTTCAAATATTTGAAGTTCACTATCATAATCACAGAGGGATATCGTGGTGCTGCAGGTTAATCTGCAGAAGCCTCTGTGCTGCAAGGTCAGAAGACCAGCAGTCATAAGATCGAGTCCACATGACAGAGTGAGCTCCTGTCGCTTGTCCCAGCTCCTGCCAACCTAGCAGTTCGAAAGCATGCAAATGCAAGTAGATAAATAGGTACCACCATGGTGGGAAGGTAACGGTGTTCCATGTCTAGTCGCGCTGGCCACGTGACCACGGAAAATTGTCTTCAGACAAACGCTAGCTCTATGGGTTGGAAACGGAGATGAGCACCACCCTCTAAAGTTGGACACAACTGGACAAATTGGCAAGGGGAACCTTTACCTTTACCTATCATAATCACAATCAGTCTTCATTTCTCTGGGTTAAACATATTCAGCATCCTCAGCTTGGTCAAGGGCTTGGTTCCAGACATTTTACCTTCTTGGTCAACTTCTTATTGTATGTGCCCCAGCTTGTCAATGTCCCTCTTGAACTCTAGTACCATAAAGTATGCAAAATACTTCAAATGGATCTGACCAAAATAGACTAGGAGTGGTGCTATTACATTAGACCTACAGTCTGCCTGCCATGTGCCTTCTATCACCAGTATCTGGCCTCTGTGCCAGCAGATTGGTGCCCACAGTAGGTGCTATTTCAGCAGTGGTGGTGGTTGTTCTTTCAAGTTATATACTGGCCCATAGTGCTAGAGTACTCTCTGGCCAGTTTACAGCCTAAATATGGAAGGAATACTTTGCCCTCCAGTTAGCTAGGTACCCTTTGTGCTGACCTAGGGTGGATGGAAAGCCTTGTCAACCTTGAGATGGCTACCAAAATCTATTGGAATAGAACTCAAGTCATATCAGAGGCTTGACTGCAGTTCAACTACTATGCCACAGGTTCCCAATATCATCAGATCTTCAGGTAACGTAAGAGTGTTTGGTTGATATCTTATAGGCCAGCAGTCAGCTATACATGGTCTGTAGGACTGCATTATTCATGGCTTTTTGAAAAGCATGTCCCAAAGAGATCAAGATCCTTTATATTTGATTCTGTAATGGTTTACGTGTTTCAGACAATGTAATATGGAGGGACAGAAAATCACTTTAATCATCCAGAAAAGAACAACAGATGTTTAAAGTCTTTTTAATATCTTAAGAATTACCTCTTCTGATTGTTAATTAAGGTCTCTAAAGATTTCCCAGACGCAAGAAGATTAAGCCGAGAAAGCAAAAGAAGCTGCTAACTCTGCAATTTCCCTTGTAAGCCTTCACAATGTAGTAACTGAATTCACTGAATCATGCTGCTCCATAGAAAACTGCACTGACCTAGTTAAAAGCCAATTTATGTGTACCCCATGGACAGTTTCGGGAACTTTTATAAACAGAAGCCTTTTTGCTCTCTCTATTAAATAAACTGAATTGTTAGTTGCATTTTAAGGAACGCTGCTTGGCATGAGGATGAAAATGTCTCATAAATCATTTTCTGACCAAAGGGTAGAGGAGAGGTGAGTGTGCCCTTCTTTTTAAACAGAAGCTTAAATGGTGGTGCCAAAGCCCAGGACAAACCCTCACAGCCCTGCTGTCCTATTTATACCTTGCAAGAAGAGCAGAGGGGGAAATTCCTCTCAAATACAATGCAAAGTGCCAACAACAACAACAGACACAGCTAATGGGCTCAAAGGGTAGAAGCTGGACAGTGGTCAAACTAGAAGGCAAATTTGTTAACTTGAAGCAAGGAAAGTTTTAGTTCCTTTTTAAAAAAGTACAGCCCTCACCCACTCAATATGGCCATGGGCAGGGGGATTCTGGGAGTTGTGTTGTAAAAGTAAGGCTGTGGGGTTTTTGGAACACTTGGTATTCAGCACACAATTGGCCACAGAGGGAAGAAGGTTCTTTTCTATTTCTTCCCAACTCCCACACAAAATGGACACAATAACCTCAGAGTCACCATCTTCTAGTTCTCCCAGTTTGGGTTCAAAGCACATAACATGCTAATTAATTTGATTTTCCATGTTATAGAAATTAAACAGTTTAACTGTTACTTTAAAGAAGGCACTGGCTAGCTAAATGTTGGGAGCTGAATTCCCCCATTGTGCTTCTTGGGTGAAGACCCAGTTTATATATAACCTTGGGCAGGCTGCACAGCCCCTCAGTGCCTCAGAAGAAGGGAATGGTAAACCACTTCTGAGGACCCTCTACCTATAAAATCCTGGAAAGGGTTGCCTTAAGCCCAAATCAACTTGATGGCATTAAATTATCTATTACCACATCATGAACTAAGAGAAATGCCCGAGCTCACATTCACAGTTGCAGAAAATAGAGAGGCTGGTGAATATATTGAAAGGAGGGTCAAAGCCCGTTTTCTTTCTTTGCTAAGAATATTTTAGCATGAAAGGAAAATGTGCACTACAGATTTAGATTCCCCACTTCATGAACAGGTAATCCCTGGGGCATATTCTTCCTATACAGTACCAACATGAAGATAAGAGAGTAATGATTGACAGGAGGGATGGGCAAATTCCAGGAGTGAGTGAGGACTGACTGGCTAGCAGAGGCTGCTCTTGCCACTGTTGATTTTGCTGCCACCTTTCCAAGCAAGGACTCAGGGACCATACGCCTTATTTGAGAGATGGGTCAAGCTAAATTATGGGAAGCTTCTGGGATGGTGAATTGGCTTTCAAACATGCGTGCTCTCACATGCCTTGTGTTAAAGTGAAGCTGTAGAGTGATTTTGCCATTTCCCTGTGGTTTTGCTGTGGCAAGTAAATATGGAGGAACCACAAAGTTCACCTAAACTGATGAGAGGGACCGAGACACTTCATAAATAGTCTTTCTCAGCCACAATCTAAAGCAATTTCAGCAATTCTAGTTTTCCCTGAAAATAATTTTGAAACAGACAGGCATTATCTTTTTTTATTTCTGCTTTGAGCTTCTGTGGGACTCTTGGGAAGATTGATTTGCAGTTCTAATCTCTAATCTAACCCCACCTCCTTTATGCTTATTCAGAAGATTTTTACTTCTAAAGAAAGAGATGTTGGAGGAAAAGGTTGTGTTTAACATTATTTCCAACATCAGGCTTTCTCTCGTTATGGCCCATTGAGGCCACTTACCTTTACTGCATTGGGAATTCAGACTGTCGAAGGAGAACATCAGTCTCTAAAGCATGACATTTTGCTTTGGAGGAGACCATTTTAGAGGTAAAACAGTGGTGCATACTAATTCACTGGCCCTTTCTAGGCTGCAGCTTGAGATATGTTTCAAATATTTAAATGATCAAAGGGCAGAATCTTTGAACCAAATGATGTCGTTCTATGAAAGGGCTGAAGATTACTCTTAAGAAGATCCCTGGAACATTGGAAAGCCACACATCCCAAGCTTCTTTCGAGTAAATAGATTTCAATCTGTTTTGAATTGGCAATGCAGGTAGGTCCCTATTAGTAACTCACAGAGCCTAGAAATAGTTCCTCCCCATTCTTTTAAAATAATGCTTTATATTATTGTAAAGTTTTGCATCTCATTTCTAAATCAAGATTTGAAATCTCCTCAGTCTTTTATATGGAGTTGTTTCCTATACTACATCAATAATTCGTGAGGTATAAATTTTCTCAAAATAAGTTTCACATTTAATGGGGCTTTCTCCCGAGTGAATGTATTCAGGATTGCAACCCAAAGCAATTGGGGTTAAGGAAATCCAGGCAGTGTGAAGACATGGAAGAGAGACTAAATGCAAAGTTAATCTTCCCTAGAGAAGACATTTTGAAATCAATGGGACTTAAAATTAGTCGTGACTTAAAAGTCCCAGACACTTCAGAGGGTTTATTCTACATAGGAGCTATGTTGCATGTAGCCCAGAGAGAAGACAGGTGTGTCCAACACTTCTTTCATGGATTTAAGTCGATGAATATGTATCCACGTGTCATAACATTGCAAATTACATGGCCACCCTATACATCAGAGAGCTTGTAAGTGGAAAAAGGAATTCCGTAAGTGCTGAAAATGTCTGATTGCCAGAGCCCCAGCTTGCAACATTAAGTTTCAAAATTAATTCATTAACATCAGATGTAAGAATCTGGAAGTTGTTACTTTTATCACCAGATGGTAGGCATGATTTTTTTTTCAATTTTATTGGCTACAAATCCTATTATTCTCTACTCTGGAAATTCTACCATGTTTCCCTGAAGGTTTTATATTAAATTTTGTTCCAGAAAATGCATTAGGGCTTATTTTCTTTCATGTACAACAATCTACATTTATTTAACTACAGTCATGTCATCATCTTCTGGTTGCTGCACAATAGTGGAAGCTGGGGTTTTACTTAACTGGGGCTTATTTGTGGGGTACGGGTTATATTATGAGCATTCTGAATTTTCAGGTTAGGTCTTATTTTCGGGAAAACAGGGTATCTGGCAGACCCACAGCTAGAACCACCCGAATATATACAATTATAATTACATTGCTATTTATTATATCACATCTAGAAAGTATTCCAAAACTGACAATGTAATCAACAAATTAATTAACTTTTATTCAATTCCTTAAATGATTCCTCCATCTGATAGGCATGAGATTTTTGACCTGTATGAACTACAAATCCCATAATTATCCATTTTGAGAATTCTACCTGACAAGCCTGTACCGACAGACACATAAACGTGGAACACCTGGAGAAAAGTCCTAACTGGGAAGACTTTGTGGCCTAACATAGATTTTGCTCTGCATTAGCTTCCTGTTCAGAAAGGAAGCTGCCTCAAAAAGCCTTCCTAGCTGGGCATTTTCTCCAGACGAGGGCTCTGTTCTTCGGTCCTTCCATTGAGGAAGGACTGAAGAATAGAGCTCTCAAGATTTGTAAATCCATTCCAAAGGGAGCAAACTTGAAACAAATCTAAAATTATTTTGAAATGCAACCATGGCCACAGTTCTGCTGTTTAAAGCCATTTGTTCATGATTTTTGCCATTTTGCAGCCTTCAGTATTAGCAATTACAGTCTTTGTAAAAGTATGTACTAGTTCTTTTCCTCTTTAAGTATCACTTCAAATATATAGTAACAAACTAATTGAAATAACAATAAAACATTTAAATAAAGAAGCCAAATACACTGACATCTTTTAAAATCAAGCACTACCAGAAGTCCTTATTGTTTTATTAATATAAAATCCAGACCCACCTATGGTCTATTTATCATATCAGTTCTGAAACTTTTGTTAGCTCCTCAAGAGAAATGGACTAGCAATATTAAAAGCAATTTCTTTTAAGTCTTCTCCATGGATTTACTCCACTTCACAGGCAATAACTGTGATATGATCAGGATTTGCAAAACAAATTTGAAGCTGCATAGTGCTCCTGTTTTCAGGCTCTAAGCATGAAAATCCATTTATGCCCACCTTCCTTCTCTCCATGATAAATGCATTTCGTGTAAATCTCAGAGTACAAAGTCTAAACCTGTTATTTCAGTGGTGCAATTACAGTTCAGAATGTACAGGCAAGGAAACATTCCAAGGAGTAAGCACAATTAGCAATTTCATAATGATGCAGACACTTATTGGTTTAGAAAAGATGAGGAAGTCAAACATACCTTACATTTTGCATTTGCATCATTCTTGTTGGAAATTAACCAAGTCATTGCCTTCCCCATGGGGGAAAAATCTTAATCTGATGTGTTAACCATCAACTGCATTTATTTACAAACACAGATGGTAACATGTATTTTTTTTAAAGTTATCCTGAGCTTTTCTGGGACAGCTACTAGGAAACACACAAAAACAAAAAGGCTCTGATATGAGAAATGGGGATTTCAAGATTTGGCTTTTGCTTTATTGTTTCCCCCCCTTTGGTTTTCTTCTTTGCAGTGGAGACAAGGTGCACCGTATCCATTAATGGTCAAGGCTTATCCGGTTAGACAGTGTTCGTCTGTTATGCCTGCATGATGCTGTTTGCTGAGCTTCTGCCCAGAAGTGAAAAAACATAGGATGCAGTCTATCAGCCACCGAAGGTTGTGGCAACACTCTTATCAAATAAAGTCCCGTGACCCCTTGAAGCCATTTTACCCAATTGGAAAAAAAATCAGCAATGAACTAGGAACAGTTTAAAAGCTTGCCAGGATCAATTTTTTAAAAACAAATACAGCCTATCGCTCATGCTCTCTTCAGGCATTCTCTGTGTTTGAAAGAAAAATTGGTGAAGTCGAGATTGGAATAGGACTCCCTCTGTCTCAGAGACCTGTCAGGGCAGACCCCAAGTGTATGAGGTGGGTGTATATTTTGGTATACAGAACCCGAATCTTGAGTGTATACCCCATTTCCCCCAAAATGACCTAACCAGAAAATAAGCAAAAGTATGATTTTTCAGGATGCTTGTAATATAAGCCCTACCCCCCAAAATAAGCCTCAGTTAAGTGAAACCCCACCATCCACCATTGTGCAGCAACCAGAAGATGACATGACTGTAAAATAAAACATCCCCTGAAAATAAGCCCTAATGTATTCTTCAGAGCAAAAATTAATATAAGACCCTCTCTTATTTTCGGGAAAACATGGTAGAAGCCATAGCACCTATGGGCATTTGTCAGAAAACTTTCAAGTTTTGGACGATGGCTTGAAGAATTCTCCATGAACAACAAAATGGCAGCCCCTTGCAGAAATTGAATTGTTTTTCAACAATGGTTATGGGATAGCATCCTCCACTCACACTTGAAAATAGCAAGGTAGGATATGAGATATATAGAAGGCTGCTTTGCACCCAGCTCTCTCTCTGCCCCCCATCATTGCTTCCTTATCCCAAGCAGCTGATATCCCAGTATTAGCTGCTTGAGGTGACTTCCTCCTTCTGCCCAAAGATAGAACTAATGTGTCAAAATCCAAGATATCCCAGGCAGCCTCTGACCATGGACAGGGGTACCAGGACCCATTCCACCACATAGGGTATCAAGTACAAAGACACTCACTGCACAGCTGGCCATGACCAAGCAGAGGCAGGAACACCGGGTTGAGAACCAGGTTGCAGGACCAGGAGCACAAAGCCAGAACAAGGCACCAAGATGCTGGAGACCAGTAGAAACAAGCAGGGACCAAGGCAGGGGCAGGAACAGGTGCAGGAGCACTAGAGTCCAGATGCAGAGATGCCAAAGGCAAGCAGAGACAAGAGCAGGGGTCAAAGCAGGAGCAGTAAAGCACACCAGCACCAAAGACATTTGTTGCTGAGACAAGTTCTGGGAGGGAGAACCACTCCTTAAATGGGCCTTCCCTCCAGGTTTCCAGGTGAGCCTCATGAGTGGCCAAGCAGTTGCTGCTACACAGGCCAAGGCCTGAGCCTACAAACACCAGGCCGTGCCTGGCCCCAATCCTGCAGCTGCCAGGGCAGTGTGGGCCAGATTGTGACATAGTGTTGCTGACCTGTATCTCCTGACCTAATACATTGGTTGGAATATAGCTGTGAATCTGAAGAACTGTCAGACGTGCAGTTTAAAATGTACATTTTGAAAGAAATTACATTCAAAAGTACGTGCAGAAGTGTTGTTTTTTTAAGGCAATGCTAGGTTGTCTGTTATTTTTTGGAATAAATAATATGCTATCTTCATAAGATAGCTTCAAGGCAGCAAAAAGCATTCTAGAAAAAAATATTTTGGAATTAAAAGCAAACCATTTTCTTCTTTCGTTGTTGTTGTTGTGAAACAGAAGGAAAGTGAAATTAATGACAGGAAACAATTACTTATCTCCCTTTTCCAGGGAACAGATAATAACTAAGGCTATAATCCTTAAGTTCCTGGGAGATTGTCCCAAAATACAGATTGTCCCATCCACGTATGGAAAAAGAGGTCTATACATAAGGTAGGTGGTCCTTTTTTTCAGGCTTCCTAGTTGTAGACATGGAGCCTCACCACATCCTTTACCACTGTGCTCTTGGGGTCTGATCATGGTAACACCAGAAAGTGAGCATGTATGGAGAATTTACTTCTCCTGGACCCAACACTTCCTTATTTCTTTTATTTCCCTCCTTATGCGAGAGGCATAAAGATCCTCAACCTGTTCCCTCCAAGACTCCCCTTCCAACCAGTCTTTACAAACCTGGTAGGTCCTTGAATTTGGTGGTTTCTCTTTCATGGACTTCTCCGTTACTATACAAGGCAATCCATGAGTAATGTCCTGGTCACACAGAAAAAGAAACAATTAGAAGCTGAAAGGAGGATGCTTCCTATTACATTTTCGGGAACCATTGCCAAATAGGATTAACCTCTGAGTAATAGGATTAACCTTTGAGAAGGATCTTGTCTGTGGAGACAGAGCACTGCAAGATAATAGAAGTAATGGATTTTAACAAAAGGTGTATATTCCCCTTTTAAATTCAACCCTGGTCTTAAAAATAAAAAATTATTTGGACTGCAGTTAGGACAGTCCTGTGCTACTCATGTCACTAGAGTGGCTCGTACACTTGCCTAGCTGAGTTCAGGGATGCTCTTTTTAGGCAGCAGGGATCCAGACACCTGAGCTATGACCAACTACACCAAGCAATATGTGCCATAGCAAGTTCCCTGCATAGTGCAGTCTATGACTAGGATAGATGCCATCTTTTCCCTGCATGTGCCACCTAGCAAGTGAGATGGGAATCACAACCCAGCCTGCTTCCCCTTGACATATGAAGCCTTCAGGTTAGAGGTGGGCAACGTGCCACACTCAAACTGCAGTGCAGTTTGAGTGTGGCACGTTGCCCACCTCTAACCTAAGGAAAACTACTTCCAGCTTTCCTTAATAGTGCTTAGGCTAGGTACGACTGAAGAGAATTACAGCCCGACAACCTTTGGAAGACAGTATTTTCCCCTCCCCTGCTCTCAACCATTTACCCTTCTTGTAAGTCCATTAATTGACAAAGGTGTTTATCATGGCATTTATAGTGGAAATCCCAAGACCTGGGAAATCCCTTGACGTTTCCTGATATAAAAACAGCTCTAACAAGTGAGACTAACAGTCCCACAATGCCATTCTCCTAACAGGAGCTGATGTTTCTGAGTGATTCTTTACTGCAGACTACTAAGGCAATTTTGGTCTGATCCCTGATGATCTTTCCTAATGTCCAGCAGTCTGTAATTGCATTTAGTGACATGGTTGATCACTGGCTTTATGGCTTTCCTCCCTTTCCCATTAAGGGATATCAGAGTGATCATATGACCGAATGAGCAGGATATTAAACAAACAAACAAACAAACAAACAAACAAACAAACAAACAAACAAACAAACAAACAAACAAATAAATAAATAAATAAATAAATAAATAAATAATTGTGGACTTTAAAAAGTCTACTAAGTTAAACCTGTAAACGACATATACCAAGATCAAGGTCTATAGAGCCTGTGTCCTGAGCACACTCCTGTACTACAGTGAGTCCTGAACCCTCTGTACACGACAGGAGAGGAAGCTGAACACCTTCCATATACGTTGCCACCGATGCATTTTTGGTATCGCATGACAGGACAAAGTTCCAAATAGAGTAGTCCTAGAACAAGCTGGAATTTTTAGCATGTATACATTGCTGAAACAGCAACGTCTGCGTTGGCTTGGGCATGTTGTGAGAATGGCTGATGGTCGGATTCCAGATCTCCTGTATGGAGATCTCCTGTATGGATAATTAGTGGAGAGAAATCACCCCAGAGGGAGACCACAGCTGTGATACAAGGATATCTGCAAGCAGGATCTGAAGGCCTTAGGAATGGACCTCAACAGATGGGAAACCCTGACATCTGAGCGTTCAGCCTGGAGGCAGGCGTTGCATCACGGCTTCTCCCAGTTTGAATAGACCCTTGTCCAGCAGGCCAAGGTAAAGAAGCAGTCACAAAAGCAACAAAATCAGGGAGCTGGACAGAGGACAGATTACATTTGTCTTCAGTGTGGAAGGGATTGTCACTCTGTACAGAACACGGACAGAGTTCCTACTCCAGTCCTCTGAAGATGCCGGTTGTCATGAATTTGATTATGAAAATAGAATAGTGTTGTATTTCATAGGATTTAGTTCAGAGCTGCAACGAAAAGCTAGAAATCTGCTTATGCCCAGGTGCTAATTAGAGAGAAAATGTACAAGGTCAGTTCTTCTCCAGCTAAAGAAAAAAAAAGAGTTAAGAAGAGCAAGCTGACCCTTATCTTATCTCCACTCTGCTGGACAAGGACATAACTTCTTAATTTAAGAAAGATGGGCGAAGAGAGACGAGAGAAGAAGGAGAAGGACGGAGAAGAGATGACATACCGAGAGAAATGCAGCCGACAGAACTTTAATCAAAAGGATTGCGTAAGAATGCTTATTTAAGATCTAGTTAGACATTTTATTGTTTTCATTTTATAGAGGAAATAACTGGTGGCTAAGGCTGGGGGTTATTTTGGAAATACTAAATGACGTTAAACTAAGCTTGTTGAAATGTTATCTTTTGTAATAAAATATAAAAAGACAAATTGTCTGTAAGCTGTCTCCTTGTTTAGACCATGCTACAGTAGTAAATTGGATATTTTTGACTAAGATTGTTTTGGTCTGGCCACATTACCATATTACCAAAAGAGGGTCCTAAAGTAAAAAGAGGAAGAGCAGACCTTCCAGATTGTTTATTTAAAATCGAGACAGACTTGGGTGAAGGAGTGTGAAGTCGCCTAGAGCAAAATTACCGGACCCGGTTTTGCTGGCATTAGGGTCTAATCATTCTGAATCCCTCTCTGTCTCGTGTAAAGGCAGTTCTAAGGAACGCTTTTACCACATGGTGGCAGCTTGGGATCTGAGCCTTACGTGCCGTGTTTATAGTATAGTGGCAGATGGGATTTGGTTTGCGCTTTGCTCAAGGGCTGAATTAGCGCTTGTAATTGTTTTATGAAGGCAGATGTGTGAGCAAGCAGATACACACTGCTAAATAAAGGACAAGGGAAACTTCTCTGGCGTGAGCTTCAGAGCTAAGCAGGGAAGGTTGTAAATTATTGTGACTGGAGAAGACTCCTATGCAGAAAGCTCAGGCTAAAGTGATGCAAGGAGAGATTCTGCCAGTGGCTTAAGAGTTCTAAGGAACAAGCATTGTGCTGTTTAAAAAGTGCCAGCTCGTTTCACTCAGGTGACAGAGTGGCAAAATTGTTTTGAGTGTAGCAGGAGTCTATAAGGAGCAGCCAGGATAATAAAAGTAATTTAAAAGTAATTAAATAAAGTAAAAAAGGAAAATTTCCTACCCCAAGCCAGAGCCAAAAGGATTTCCTGGAGGGAAAGTAGGATCAGTCAAAGCTGACAGTTACGCGGTACAACCGGTACAACAAAAAGTAACCTTTTTGTGGGGACAAAATGGACTATTGTACCGAGAATATTTTCCCAAATCAAATGATCAAGTGGAACCAGTACAACAACTAGTCATTCCAAGAGAGTACAGAGGAAGAATTCTGCAACTTGCCCATGATAGTCCAAGTAGCGGACATCTTGGAATTCAAAAAACTTTAAGTAGGATTTCGCAGCATTTTTATTGGCCCGGCATTTCCAAAAACGTCAAGGACTATGTTAATTCCTGCAATTATTGTCAGAGAACGGGGAAACAGACCGACAGTACAAAGGCAGAGATGCAACTGACAGAAATCCCAGATCAAGTATTCCAATATCTTCAAATGGACGTACTAGGACCTTTTGTACCCACGAAGTCAAAGAAAAAATACATCATATCGTTCATCTGTCAAGCCAGCAGATGGATCGAGGCATACGCCATCAGCAATCTTTCGGCCCAAACTATTGCTAGAGTGGTCGTGGATTTATGCTCTAGAATAGGGATACCAACTCAAATTATTTGCGATCAAGCCGGTGCTTTTAAAAGCGAATTGATGAGCCGAATTTGTGAGATCAGCGGAATTAAATTAAACTTTAGCATTCCTTATCATCCAGAATCTCACGGAATGGTGGAAAGAGGACAACAAACCTTGTTGAGGATGATTAAAACCCTAGTCCAAGAATATGGAAACATTTGGGACGAACTATTACCTTTTGTTTTGTTTGCGTACAGAAGTGCACCTCATGTTTCTCTGGCAGGTTTTTCGCCGAGTGAGGTAGTGTTTGGGAAAAACCTACAAGGACCATTAGATCTACTGCGATCAGACTGGGAAGGTGTGGTCAGAAGTAGCACGGTTCCAGTCGCGGATTTCGTCCGGAAACTACAAGAAAAACTTCTAGCAGTGCAAGAATTGGCAAGATACAATTTGTTGAAATCCCAAATAAAACAAAAATACTATCATGACAAGAAGGCCCATCACCGAGAGTTTGCAGTGGGTGATATGGTATTGGTACTAAACCCGCTCAGACCTTCAAAATTGGAAGTAGTTTGGGAAGGTCCAGGGGAAATCATACAAAAAGTGGGAAATGTGAATTATCTTGTGAAAATGTTAAATTCATCCAAGAAACCAGTAATGTATCATGTAAATAGTTTAAAATTGTATAGAGACAGATCGGCAATGGTGTATCAGTGTCATGTGGCGTGTTTTCAACCAGAAAGCGAACCTGTTGATATGCTAACTGAATTAGAAAATGCGGGTACTTGGTCTGATAATATTGTCCTATCCGGTACCACAGACCAAAAAGAGAAACTTTATCAAGTTTTAGAAAAATACCAAACAGTTTTTTCAGACCAACCTGGTTATACAAATATGATTAGTCATGAAATTAATACTGAAGCCAGCCCTCCAATTCGGTCAAGTCCATACCGAGCAATTGGAGATCATGCCACTCAAATTGAAGAGGAGATTAATAAAATGTTATCTTTGGGGGTGATTGAAGAATCATTTTCCCCATGGGCATCGCCAGTGGTTCTGGTCCCTAAAAAGAACGCACTAGGCGAGATCCTTGATGAGGTGAGATTTTGCATAGATTACCGGAAATTAAATAGTGTCACAGTTACTGATCCATACCCATTACCTAGAATGGATGACTTAATAGAACGCCTTTCACAGGCTAAGTTCATCAGCATAATCGATCTCAAAAATGCATATTGGCAACTCGATCTGGCAGAGGAGTCTCGTGATAAGACCGCATTTATCACTCACGTAGGAACTTATAGATTCCGACGTTTACCATTTGGGTTAAAGAATGCAGGAGCTTCTTTTCAAAGAATGATTGATAAACTGTTACAGGGGTTACCACTCGCTAGTGCTTATCTCGATGACGTTGCAATTTTCAGTTCGGATTTTGACTCACACTTGGTTCATATTGAAACTGTCTTGGCAAGAATCCATCGAGCAGGGCTAACAGTCAAAGCGAGTAAATGTCAGTGGATGAAAGGAAAAGTTATGTATTTAGGTCACTTAATTGGGCAGGGAGAAATTCAACCCCTGCAAGTGAAAATACAAGCTATAAATGATTGGCCTATACCTAAAACAAAGAAACAAGTGCGATTATTCTTAGGTTTAATTGGTTATTACCGAAAATTCATACCCAATTTTAGTCATTTGGCTACGCCTTTGACGGAGCTAACTAAGAAAAGGCAGCCTGTCAAGGTAAAATGGACCCCTGAATGTCAAAATGCTTTTGATGCATTAAAGACCAAAGCCATCAATGCACCTATTCTAAAATCACCTGATTTTAACAAGCCTTTTGTTTTACAAACAGACGCCTCAGAATTGGGTCTCGGAGCAGTATTATTACAACAAGGAGAAGATGGGAACCTGTATCCTATTTCCTACTTCTCCAGGAAACTCTTAGAACGAGAAAAACATTATGCCGTACCGGAAAAGGAGGCACTTTCTGTTGTCTGGGCATTAAATCTATTAAGACCTTATTTATGGGGGCGCAAATTCACTCTGCAAACTGATCACCGAGCTTTGGTTTGGTTACAAAAAATCAAATCTCACAACCAGAGATTGCTAAGATGGAGTCTATCCCTGCAAGACTTTGATTTTGAAATACAACATATTCCGGGAAAATTAAACATTGTTGCAGATAGTCTTTCACGAATGTACGCTGATAATGAAACTGAGTAATTAGGATAACTGTATATACACATGTGATATTGTAAATAGTCACTTGCATAATCAAATGTTGAATAAGTATAAAAATAAGAACTCTAATAGTCCTGTATTTTGTATCTTTAAGGGGGGGCGTGTCATGAATTTGATTATGAAAATAGAATAGTGTTGTATTTCATAGGATTTAGTTCAGAGCTGCAACGAAAAGCTAGAAATCTGCTTATGCCCAGGTGCTAATTAGAGAGAAAATGTACAAGGTCAGTTCTTCTCCAGCTAAAGAAAAAAAAAGAGTTAAGAAGAGCAAGCTGACCCTTATCTTATCTCCACTCTGCTGGACAAGGACATAACTTCTTAATTTAAGAAAGATGGGCGAAGAGAGACGAGAGAAGAAGGAGAAGGACGGAGAAGAGATGACATACCGAGAGAAATGCAGCCGACAGAACTTTAATCAAAAGGATTGCGTAAGAATGCTTATTTAAGATCTAGTTAGACATTTTATTGTTTTCATTTTATAGAGGAAATAACTGGTGGCTAAGGCTGGGGGTTATTTTGGAAATACTAAATGACGTTAAACTAAGCTTGTTGAAATGTTATCTTTTGTAATAAAATATAAAAAGACAAATTGTCTGTAAGCTGTCTCCTTGTTCAGACCATGCTACAGTAGTAAATTGGATATTTTTGACTAAGATTGTTTTGGTCTGGCCACATTACCATATTACCAAAAGAGGGTCCTAAAGTAAAAAGAGGAAGAGCAGACCTTCCAGATTGTTTATTTAAAATCGAGACAGACTTGGGTGAAGGAGTGTGAAGTCGCCTAGAGCAAAATTACCGGACCCGGTTTTGCTGGCATTAGGGTCTAATCATTCTGAATCCCTCTCTGTCTCGTGTAAAGGCAGTTCTAAGGAACGCTTTTACCACACCGGTCACAGAGACTGGTGAAACGTCAGGAAGCATAACCTTCAGAACACAGCCAAAGAGCCCAAAAAACCCACAACAACTATCAGATCCTGGCCATGAAAGCCTTCAAGAATACATCAAAAGCAAAAATTGCCTTTTCCCCTCACATGGTGGCCTAACTCTATATTACATGAAAACACTGTGAGAAAAGCATCATGACTGCTCTTCTTAAGGAAAAGAAGCATCAGAAAAGTATTCTGAAGGGTAAAGGTAAAGGTTCCCCTTGACATTTTTTGTCCAGTCGTGTTTGACTCTCGGGGGTGGTGCTCATCCCCGTTTCCAAGCCATAGAGCCAGTGTTTTGTCCGAAGATAATCTTCTGTGCTCACATGGCCAGTGCGACTTAGACTTAGAAGGGAGGCACAGAAAAAAAATTCTCTTGCTGGCTACCATCCTATTTATTGTTTGGTAGAGAGTCAGTCACTTAAGGAAAAGCTTGCCTGAGGAGAAAGATATTTGCCAGTTGGTGGATGGACAGCAAAAATGGGGCCAGCCTGCCCTCCAGTGGGAGGGAGTTCCAGAGTCTGGGAGCAGCAACAGAGAAGACCTGTGTCCCCATCAGACCCAGTTGTAAAGGTGCTGAGACCAAGAGAAAGGCCTACCCTGATGATTTTAATACCCAGGCAGGCTCGCAGATACAGTTTGAATATCTCCCTTTATGAGCTTTCCCCCCCTCAAAACAGGATTTTGTCAACTGAATGGGCTCTGGAGGTAGGAACTGTTCTTGAGGTAAGGCTGCACTTTTCATATATTTACTTTAAAAAATCTTAAAATGTATAGCTAATCTTTTAATATTACAACATGCTTAATTGCATATTGCTATTACAATTTACCTGGTTGGCTAGCTCAGTGAGGTAAGTATCTGGCTGTGGAGCCAGACATTGGGAGTCCAATTCCCCACTCTGCCTCGTGCGAGTAAAGATAGCCTGTCTGGCTTTGGGCAAGCTGCAGAGTCTTAGAATGCCCCCAGAAGAAGGTAGTGGTGAACCATTTCTGGTATAAGTTAAAGGTTCCCCTTGATAATTTTTGTCCAGTCGTGTTTGACTCTAGGGGGCGGTTCTCATCCCCGTTTCCAAGCCATAGAGCCAGCGTTTTGTCCGAAGACAATTTCCGTGGTCACATGGCCAGTGCGACTTAGACACGGAACGCTGTTACCTTCCCACCGAGGTGGTCCCTATTGATCTACTTGCATTTGCATGCTTTCGAACCGCTAGGTTGGCGAGGAGCTGGGACAAGCGACGGGCGCTCACTCCGTCACGTGGATTCGATCTTACGACTGCTTGGTCTTCTGTCCCTGCAGCACAGTCTTCTACGGTTTTGCCCGCAGCGCCACCACATCCCGAACCATTTCTGAGTACTCTACAAAAAATAATTTACAAATCTGAAATGGGTCTCCATTACGCATGGGATATTCACATTCATATCCCTGGGGTATGACTATGAATATTAGCACCATAGGTGCCTGGAAAAACTGAACCCTCCCCCAAACTGGCAGGTCCACTCACCACTCACCAGCTGGCTCATGCAGCCAGTGTTGTTCTTCTTACACCGATCGAGGAAGCAACCCAGCTGGCACTTCCCTGCCTCCCCATACAGCAGACCACTCAGGTGAGGAGGCAAGATAATGAGTCTCCTCACTCAGCTGTCGAGTGGTTAGCTGTGCTGAGAGGGAGGGAAGCACTGACTGGGCTGCTTCTGTGATTGGTGTGATGGCGTGGACAATGGCCACTCGCGCTTTGTGGCCACTGGTGAATGGAACAGCCAGTTTGGAGGGAAAGGTCCAGTTTTCCCAGGCAGCTGTTGTGCTGATATTCATATTCATATCCCTAGGGATGTGAATATCTTGCATCTGGTCTCCATAAATCAGAATGACTTGGTGGCCATCTAGATTTATTATGATTTTAGTAGTAATTGCTTTGAATAATTTTGCAAGCATTCTAGTTTCCTGCATTGAAAGAAAGGCAGGGTATAAATGAAATTATTTACAAAGGGTGCATGGTTAAACTGTATTGGGCTGGATCATCCCTGAGGTGCAATATGACATTTGTGTGTGCGGGGATCCTCTCATCCACATGCAAGCATCAAGCAGTTTGGGGTAAGAAATCACACTGCACCTCAAACAACCCTATTTATCCGTTTCTTCCATTTAAAGAGAAGGGGAGATAACAAAAAAATCCCCTTCTTTGTCTCCCTTCCACACACCCCTATGGGGAAGTGGGAGAAAGCTGCACTTTAAAAAAAAATGATGTAGTATAGCACTGTATTGGCTTGCTAATCAACCAATTCAGTTCTGGATACAAGGGATTTTTCTTTCTTAAATCTATTTGTCTCATCCATGGGGATCAAGCAGAAGCTTTAACTTTTCTAATGATTAGTTAGATCATGAAACAGCTTAAGCAAAGTGACAGCTATCCATCCGTTTTGGGTTGGTCCCGACAATCACACATGCCAGTTTTGGGCCATAATGGAACGATCCTACCCATGCTAAAAAAAAATCCCTGGCAGGGAGCCAAAAAAGGTACGGGCAGGCATGGTTAAGGGACAAGCTGGTTTATGATTGCTCATACATACATCATGGGGTTGTCAGAAGATGAAACGAACCAGCCCATCCCCAAAGCGGGACCTCAGGGCAAAGCCCTGTCTCTTCAGCACCCTTACTTTCCAAACAGGCTGAACATACTGCATTCAGCTGCTGGAGAGCAACAAGAGGAAGAAGGGAAACTCCGCAGAAACCCCTAATCGTTTTCTCCTGCCACCTCAGAAAGAAATACCTTCCTGCAAAGCACTTGTGACTTTTTCCTTGGCGGTTAGTTAATTATGTCAAGATTCTAGGATGAATTGACACACTCTTGTTAAAGTAAAGGTAAAGTGTAGCTTGTTGGGGCAGATGCTGAGAATCAGGAATGACTGTGAGACATATTGTATGTTGATGTTTACTGTGATTCAGAAGAGAAAACTACCCTGTCTATTAGAGGAAGAGAGCTGGAGTGGGAATTGTAAACAGTGTAATTTCCCTCTGTAAGACTAATTGAAACTATGTAGTCATTTCAAATTGCAATTACTGTGTGTGCTTTTGCTTTTCAAATTAAAAGTCTCAGATTGAAAGTTATCTTCCTCCCTCTTTCCTTCACGTGAGTTTACAGCAGCACTGAGGGAGAGATCAATGAGGCAATTCATGCTTTCTGATCTGCTGACAAATATCCAGGCTACAGATAAACAACTGGAAACACTTCCCTGTGTTTCATCTTACTTCTCTTCATTTCTTGTAAAACAGTGGTTAATGATAAAACCTCCTTTGTTGAATAAGGACTGATCCAGAAGGTGCATTTGCTACTGTAGAAACTTCTTCTGTACTGGTTGTTTCAGTATTTTTCCTGTCGTGCACATGAATTATGCTTGTCATGGTAAAAACAGTGGCAAAATCCATGCTTCCAGAGAAGAAAAGCTGTGGATCAGTAGAATTTCTTCAGTAGTTTAGTTCCTTCTGAGTACCGCTGAATGGGGGAGTTTTGAAGAGGCACAGCAGAGTAAGAAGCAATAATCTCGTTCCTTCCTTCCGAGCTAGAAGATACGATGAATTAGTTTTTTTCCAAACACTGGGCAAATGAAGGAGCAGTGAAGAGGCATGCTGTGTGCCATGGTGCTTCCTAATCAAACAAAAACAAAAATGAGGGCATGATTAGTGGATCCCAAGGTAATCACCATGCAGTAATATACGGTATGGTGAAATAGCTCCACCAAACATTCTTCTTTCACTATGCGGTTTTCCACATTTATGTCTGGGTAAGTATGTATGAAGGAGAGGCGATTGTGTAAAGGAAAATATGGTAGGAGTTCTTGAATTTCTTCCTTGTTCTTGTTCATGAGTTGCCTAACCCTCTACAAAGTTCTTAAAATCTTTCAAAAATATTGAAGGAGCCCTTGAAGACACCTTTTATAACTGTTTAAAAAGCTTTAAGCTAATATTTTCTGCTGGGACATTTTTCCTCCCTTTGCTGTAGCAGAATAGTATGAAATTTTAAGTTTCCACCACTACTTCACCTCATAAACTGGCTGCCTTTGAAAAGCACAGTTTTCTAAATCTAGAGAAAACTTTTAGAGATTATTTTCTGCTGGATTGTTGGGCAGGGTGTTTTTTTGGAGGGGGGTGGAGTACTGCTTGTTTATCTTGTTGATTTGGGTAGCAAATAAGATGAACTTTCTCTCCATCTGCTGACTCCTTCCTCTTCCCCACCATGAATTACTATAGGATTTCTCTAAGGATACTCTTCAAATTCCAGAAGAGAACTCTGAAAACATTCAACACATGGAAAGTCAAAATCAATTTTCATGGTTTTGAATTTCATTTCTGTACAATGCCCGGCTCTTACTATTTGTCCAGCAAGCCTCAAACCTCAGAAATGATACCATGTTCATCATATAATGTACTGCTCAGTAGTATGCCATACCCATTTAGAGGAAAGAAGATTAGGCAATCAAGAAGGACATTCTTCATAGCACTCATTCAAGTAGAAGCCATCTGGTCTGTTGTGGCTCCAGTTGATATAACAACTAATTTGAAGGCTAAAAATATTACCCACTTGATTCAGTGCAACAAAGTGTGTTCATTAATTGTCCCCAGTTTATGCATAAAACAACTATAAGACACTTGATTACAGAATGTGTAGCCATTCTGGATAATAATAATGGTATAGATCAATGGTTCTTCCTGTGCTGGCCAGCATTTCTGGGAGTTGCAGTCCAAGAACACCAGGGTGGCCCCAATTTGAGAACCACTGGTATAGAATATAGTGGACAGAGTATCAGACTAGGACTCAAGAGCCCTGGGTTCAAATCCTCATACAGGGGAAGCTGGCAATGATAAACTACTTCTCAAAAATTTCACATACCTTGAAAATCCTTTTAGGGTTGTAAAATGTTGGAAGTGATTTGATGACACATAACAACAACAAATGATAGCCACAGGATGAGGTATACTTAAGCTGACCTGCCTCATTATACATGTTAATTTAGAAATAAATGTGTGTGGGGGTGATGGACTGCAGCCTAATTTCATATTGAAACATTGCTAGTGTTTGCAGTGCTGTGTTGTTAATGATTTTGACAAGAGAGGGAGAGCACAATCTTGCATTCCTTCTGTGTAGTTTCTTTGTTTCTTTTTTGGAGGTAGTTGGAGGAAGGTACAGCTCTGACATCCAATACTTGAAAGACCTATGCAGTACTATGGTATGTATGTATGTATGTATGTATGTATGTATGTATGTATGTATGGATGGATGGATGGATGGATGGATGGATGGATGGATGGATGGATGGATGGATGGATGGATGGATGGATGGATGGATGGATGGATGGATGGAGTAAAGCCAGCCTGTGTAGCCTTAGGCAAACTGTACACTCCCAGGGCACCAGAGAAGAAGGGATTGATGAACCACGTCTGAATTCTCTATACCCAGGAAACCCTAGTAAGGGTGGCCATAAATCAGAAGCAACTTGGCAGGATGCCATTATTATTCTTATGTATATTTCTGTTCTGTATCACACCACTGCTTAAGGCAGCTCACAACACAAGTTCAAACAAATAAAGCTAAAAAATACAAGAAGTTGTATTGAATATAGAAACAATCGTGCTAAAAACCATTTAGAAACCATGTAAAAGCATGATAGGAGAAAGCAAAGACATCTGCCATTGAAAATTTCTTCCTCAACATCTAGCAACTAATCAAAGCATCTAGTCACTCGACAAAATAAGCCAAGCTTCTTCTCACACAACCTGAGTTAGAGGCTAGCTCAAAGTTGACTCAGCCTTCCCTCTTTCTGAGGTTGGTAGGATGCAAAGCTGAGGGTGCAAAGCGTTGTTTGCAAAATTATATTGTAAACAACCCAGAGAGTGCTTAAGCACTATGGGGCAATATATGTCAAGTCAACAATCTCAGAGCCATGTGGTTTTCCTACATAGAATCAACATCAGTTCTTCTACTGAACTAAATGCAATGTTTGCTCCAGCAATTTCTATGGAGCCTGGTACTCGTCATCGTCGTTTAGTCGTTCACTCATGTCCGACTCTTCATGACCCCATGGATCAGAGCACGCCAGGCCCTCCTGTCTTCCACTGACCCCCGGAGTTGTGTCAAATTCACATTGGTTGCTTCGCAGACACTGTCCAGCCATCTCATCCTCTGTCGTCCCCTTCTCCTCTTGCCTTCACACTTTCCTAACATCAAGGTCTTTCCCAAGGATTCTTCTCTTCTCATGAGATGGCCAAAGTATTGGAGCCTCAGCTTCAGGATCTGTCTTTCCAGTGAGCACTCGGGGTTGATTTCCTTTAGAATTGATAGGCTTATTCTCCTTGCAGTCCAGGACTCTCAAGATCCTCCTCCAGCACCACAGTTCAAAAGCATCAATTCTTCGGCGGTCAGCTTTCTTTATGGTTCAGCTCTCACTTCCATACAACACTACAGGAAAAACCATAGCTTTGACTATGCAGACTTTTGTTGGCAAGGTGATGTCTCTGCTTTTTAAGATGCTGTCAAGGTTTGTCATCGCTTTCCTCCCAAGAAGCAGGCGTCTTTTAATTTCGGGGCTGCTGTCTCCATCTGCAGTGATCATGGAGCCCAAGAAAGTAAAATCTGTCACTGCCTCCATATCTTCCCCTTCTATTTGCCAGGAGGTGATGGGACCAGTGGTCATGATCTTAGCTTTTTTTTTTGATGTTGAGCTTCAGACCGTTTTTTGCACTCTCCTCTTTCACCCTCATTACAAGGTTCCTTAATTCCTCCTCACTTTCTGCCATCAGAGTGGTATCATCTGCATATCGGAGGTTGTTGATATTTCTCCTGGCAATCTTAATTCCGGCTTGCGATTCCTCCAGTCCAGCCTTTCACATGATGTATTCTGCATATAAGTTAAATAAGCTGGGGGACAATATACAGCCTTCTCGTACTCCTTTCCCAATTTTGAACTAATCAGTTGTTCCATATCCAGTTCTAATGGTTGCCTCCTGTCTCACATATAGATTTCTCAGGAGATAGATAAGGTGGTCAGGCACTCCCATTTCTTTAAGGACTTGTCATAGTTTGTTATGGTCCACACAGTCAAAGGCTTTTGCATAGTCAATGAAGCAGAAGTAGATGTTTTTCTGGAACTCTCTGGCTTTCTCTACAACCCAGCGCATGTTAGCAATTTGGTCTCTAGTTTCTCTGCCCCTTCGGAATCCAGCTTGTACTTCTGGGAGTTCTCGGTCCACATATTGCTGAAGCCTACCTTGGAGGATTTTGAGCATAACCTTGCTAGCGTGTGAAATGAGTCCAATTGTACGGTAGGAGCCTGGTACTAGCAGAACCCATTAGTGCATTCACTTAAATTTGGTCTAATCAATTAACAACTGGCTTTGTAATATGTTTTTTGTTTCACACATGTTAATCAAAGCGACATCTTGCCTTTGATTTGTTATTAATTTCAGTCAGTTATTTTTGAACGAGCTAAATAAACTTCTCAAAGTAACTGATTCTGAAATGTGACTTTGATTAATACCACAATTATATACACTAAAGGCCATTTTTGTCAGCGTTTCCACAGGTGAAAGTTTACAATTAAACACACAACAAAAAGAAAAGATCAGGTCTTGCATATGTTTCTTTTGGATCCCATAACTCCATGCATTCCCTAGCTAAGGAAATCTGGGACTTCCCATTCAAAAGTTATTTTTTTCCAGCTCAAGGAAAAACAATACATAGTTGGCTGGTTATTTCCTTTCAGGCAAAAGATCTGTGATCTTAAATCTTTGAAGACCCTCCCATCTGATTTGAAATCCTAATTTTTATTACTAAAGTGTCATAGTAAGATTATTAGAATGAAAAGTAGTTTGCTGAGGATAGAGCTGCTAGAACCAAGCTAACCACAACTTTGCAGGCAGCTTTATATCACTAGGTCAAAAGAGAGATGCATGCAAGAATACACATACTGTATTTTAACATATAAATTATACTAAGCTTGGGTATCTCGAATATTAAAACTTTGTTCTTGCACTGAAGGGGAACATTGTTAAAAGATAGTTGATATGGTTAAGGAGCTGAATAACTTGCAGGGTCAGAAGACCAGTAGTCATAAGATCAAATCCACATGATGGAGTGAGCTCCTGTCACTTTGTCCCAGCTCCTCGTCAACCTAAAAGGTACCACCTTGGTGGGAAGGTAAAAATGGTGTTCCCTAGTCACGCTGGCCATGTGACAATGGAAACTGTCTTCGGACAAGTGCTGGCTCTACACCTTGAAAATGGGATGAGCACCGCCCCCTAGAGTCAGACACGACTGGACTAAAAATGTCAAGGGGAACCTTTACCTTTACCTTATACTTCTTCCATGTCCTATTATGGTCTGTGACATCAATCTGGGGCTCCCTCTAAAAACACACTGAATGGAATCCACCAGCTCATCGTGCTGAGGAAATGGCAGGGAGAAAGGCAGTCTTCAGAGTAAGTAGTTTGAGTGACGCCTAAGCTAATGGTTCAAATGGCAGGCCCATGAGCTTGTTGAGCACTAACTGAAGGGACCACTGAGGTGTAGGAAGTTTGCAGACTGGGCATAAGTTCTTCAGGATCTTCCAAAACTGCTTAAGAGTGGGATGGCGGTAAGGCTCACAGCTGGAGAGGAAGGTGGTTGATGAGCAACTATCGTGGACACGTACATCTTGATGGTAGAGTGTGAAAGGCCTCAGTGGAAGAGGAGAAGAAGGAACTGCAGGACTGCATCCAAGGAGGTAGGTCTTATGGGAAAGTGGTGTGTGGTGGTGAATGCATAGAACACCTTCCACTTGTAAGTATACGTGATGGTTGTAGAACACCTACACGTGTGGCCCAAAACATCCGCTACCATGAGAGCAGTCTCCAGGCCATCAGGTGCAGGGATTCCAGGTGAAACTTCCTGCCTCCATGGAGGGAGAGAGGGTGAAGCAGCAATGGAAGCTGAACATGGTCTACCAAGTCCTGGTGCACATCTGGTGAGGCCACCATGGGGCAATGAAGATGACATTTGCTGCCTCCTTACAGTTCTTGATGAAGGCGTTTTGCACCAAAGGAATGGGTGGGAACATGTAGAGGAGACCATCAGCCCACAAGGTCATAAAGGTGTCGCCCATTGAGTGATGGCCAATTCCTGCTCTCGAACAATAGTGGTAGCACTTTCTGTTGGTCAAGGAAGCGAAAATGTCCTCTTGAGGTATACCCCAACATTGGCAAAGTGAAAGGAACACCTCCTTGTCCAACAACCACTTGTGACTGCAATCCTGAAACAGACTCAACCGATCTGCGAAAACATTGTCCACGTGCACTGCTACTGGATAAATGGGGCGGGAGTAACATCACTCCCATAGCTGAACCGTCAGGTACAGCAGGTGAAGGGAGTGTGTGCCACCTTGTTTGTTCAGGTAAAACACATTTGTGGTGTTGTCTGATGCTACCTGGACTATGCGGCCAAGAAGTATAGGCTTGAAAGCTCAGAAGGCTTTGTAGATGCCTAGGAGTTCCAGGAGTTGATATCCATTAGCTTCTTCTCCTCTGACCAGAGTCCGTGCACTGTCAGTTTATTCATTCATTCATTCATTCATTCATTCATTCATTCATTCATTCATTCATTCATTCATTCATTCATTCATTCATTCAATTATTTATTTATTTATTTAACTTATATGCCGCCCACACTACCCAAAGATCTCTGGGCGGCTTACAGCATTTAAAATACAATAAAAAGGCAAAATAAAAGGGCAAAAATAATTAAAATGCAATATATATATATATATATTCTAAAAATTGCCATCAGACCCACAGCTGATATTATTTCAATTAAAAGTCTTCTGGAACAGGAAGGTTTTGACCTGGCGCCAAAATGTCATCAGCGTCGGCACCAGGCGAATCTCAATCGGGAGGGCATTCCATAGTCTGGGGGCAGTTGCCGAAAAGGCCCCTTCTCTACAAGCCCTCCCTCTTATCTCCTTAAGGGATGGCTCTTTCAAAAGGGCCCCCTGGTTAGATCTTAACTGCTGCGTAGGTTCATATGGAAGGAGGTGGTCCTTCAGGTATCCAGGGCCCAAGCCATTTAGGGCTTTATACGTCAAAACAAGCACTTTGAATTGGGCTTGGGCAGCAACTGGTAGCCAATGTAGCTTGAACAGAATCAGCTGGATATGTTCCCTAGTGGCCCCACCACTCACCAGCTGCGCAGCTCGATTCTGGACCAGTTGCAGTCGCTGGACCATCTTCAAAGGCAGCCCCATGTAGAGCACATTGCAGTAATCTATGCGAGATGTTACCAGTGCGTGTGTAACTGTCATGAGACTCTGCTCGTCCAGGTAGGGCTGGTATAATTTCCACAGCTGAAGGAAGGCGCCTCTGGCCACCAAGTCCACCTGGGCTTCCGGTGTTAGACCGGGGTCCAGGAGCACCCCCAAGCTGCAGACCCTGTCCGTTAGGGGGAGTGTAACCCCATTCAGGGCGGGGAAATGGCCTTCCAACCTGTCCGGCGAAGCACCCACCAACAGCACTTCCGTCTTGTCTGGATTTAGTTTCAATTTATTAACCCTCATCCAGTCCATTTTCAGGTCCAGACACGAGTTCAACACAGAAACCGCCTCACCTGGATTGGTGGGAAACGAGAGGTAGAGCTGAGTATCATCAGCATATTGCTGACTTCTCAGCCCAAACCTCCTGATGACCTCTCCCAGCAGTTTCATATAGATGTTAAACAGCATGGAGGACAGTATTGAGCCCTGAGGAACCCCATGATACAAACTCCATGGGACAGAGCAACTGTCCCCCAGCACCACTCTCTGGACATGGTCAACCAGGAAGGAGCGGAACCACTGTAAAGCAGTGCCCCCAACTCCCAATCCAGCCAGCCTATCCAGAAGAACACCATGGCTGATGGTGTCAAAAGCCGCTGAGAGGTTCAGGAGTATCAACAGGGTCATACTCCCCCTGTCTCTGCCCTTCAAAAGTCGTCATACAGGGCGACCAAGGCAGTCTCTGTACCAAAACCAGGCCTGAAACCCAATTGAAATGGATCCAGAAAATCCGTTTCATCCAGCAGCACCTGGAGTTGCCCAGTCACAACCCACTCCAA
Source organism: Pogona vitticeps (assembly GCF_051106095.1). Classification (NCBI taxonomy): domain Eukaryota; kingdom Metazoa; phylum Chordata; class Lepidosauria; order Squamata; family Agamidae; genus Pogona; species Pogona vitticeps. The sequence goes on from NC_135784.1 coordinate 107,551,730, forward strand.
CAATTTTTCCACATGTGCTCTCCATCCTGTCGGGCTTGCATCCATAGTCTCCTGCATCTCTGGTGTCAGAGGGCCAAACAACCTTTCCATCAGCAGGTTTGGTCAGAAGGCCCACCAGGTCTACTGCACAGCCAGTTCTGTTGTAACCACTAGTAGTTTTGAAGTTGAGTGCAGCAATGGGTTGTGTAATGACAGATACCCGGCCTGCAAGTACCTCATTTTAGCCTGGCACGTTGGACCCCAGCTGTGGAGGAAGCCATCAACCCTTCGCAATCCTACAGATGAAGTGCGAGTAGATGGAATATTCTTCCAAAGGGGGAAGGAGGGTGGTTCTCCGCCACCTCAGAATCAGGAGTGGGTATGCTAGGTCTTTGTCAATCCCCACAACAGAGGCTGCAGAGTCAGAGGATGACTTCAGTCTCGAAGTCATCCTCTTGGGTCGGAGACGGTGACAGGACATGTTCGATATAGGTTTGGATGGACGCTCCCCCCCCCCCCCGTCTCTTCTCTCTGTCCAGGCAAAACTGGAGCTGGGACTGGAACCGAGCAGGATCAAAGAAATCTTGAGGGTGCCCTCAACAAAAGCTTTAAGTGTTACAAGAAATTGTGGTTTTCACTGGTCATGTCTAAAACTGCACCAGGAAAATCATACTGGTACAACCTTTTATTTTTGGGGGGGGGGGGGAGGCCCTGAAGTTTTATGCAAGTACAGGTTTTCCTCTGTCCAGCTATTCTATCAGTTCACTCTTGTTTTCTCAATATTTTTAATAGGTTGGAACCAATTACATTAATTTTCTGGAAATAATTGCCTCCAAGGGACCTGTCATTAGATAATTCGTAACATATCAAGCAGTTTCCTTGAGGATAGGGAGGCAATTACCACTTATTAAGTGTCCAACTTATGAGGAGAAAATGGGGTTTTGTGTTGATTAGCTTTTCAAACAGGAAATTTAAAGGAAAGTAACATCAAAAGCAGCACCTGTTTATGTGCATTTATTTGCCCTCCTAGACTTTTGTTTCAAATGGGAAATGTTAAATCATGCTTTCAGGTGAAAACAGAATTTGAAAATAACCTAGGAATAAAGGGCAGCAGCAATGGTACAGCAATAAATTTTAAAAATGCACTCATCATAACAGTCACTGTAAGCGGCTTCCAGTAAGAAGGTGGATGCAGGAAGGATGAAATGTGAAGCAGATTGTGTCAATAAAGGAAGCCACTGTTGTTAGTTTGCAAGTCCTGAGGAGAATTGTTAATGACAGGACATTTTGGAGGCTTTAACTCATATGGTCACCATACATCAGAAATGACTTGATAAGACATAATGATGTTTCTTTATTACAAAGCAATTGTACAGTGATAAGACGGGTGGAATGTATGAGACTATGTCAGGATATAAGCACTAAAGCTCCACTAACACCAAGTAAGATCATCAGGGGAAAAAAGGAATTTCATAGCTTAAATGAGTCAGCTGTTCTCTGTGATTTTCAAAGTATACTTTTAAACATGTTTACAACCAAACACAGAATCCTTTCACTAGCCCCAATGCCTGTTTGGCCAGGAAGGGGTTAAAAAGTTCTCTTCCTGAGAGTCAGCTAACTGGATTCTTACTGAAAGGGTCAAAGGTTCAGATTGCCCTTGATCTGGAGCTGATTTCCCCTTTGAAGACTTTTGTTAGGAGCCAGGTCTGCCTGGTTTGGTTCCAAGGTCTTTTTTTCATATGCCAGAAGGTTTCAGAGAAGGTTTCAGAGAAACTAGAGGACAGAGGGAGGAAGCAGAAATTTCCTGCCTCCCACGTTCCACCTCTCCTGCTTAGAATATTATCACAAGAGGTGAATTTCCATACAGTGTGTGGGGTGGGGCTGGGAATTGGATCCATATCATAATGTGATATACGAAGGGAATAATGTACAGTACCCATATTTGTCATCTGTGCACCTCCCTAATTTTGCATGAGCCAGAAAATACTAGTGCTTAACAACATTGGGATTTGATGAAATATTGCTAGCATTCACCTTATGCCATTAAGAGCTTATCTTAACCCCATTTTCTCTCGGTTCTAAGCTAATTTGCTGGAACTTGAATGACTCTTAACTTCCTGCGGCAGTGCCTAGCTAGCTTCCTAATTTACATTGGCAGCATTGATTAATGTCTTTCATATTCTGTTTTGAAGTGTGTATGTGTATATAGTCCTACATTCTCAATGCAATATGTTTGACATTTCAGGGGCTGACAAATGGCTAGAAAATTGGCCCCTTGAGAGTAATAACCTAGCAGCATTTATGTGTAATTATTCAGCCCAGGAATTTAATTTGCCAGACATAAAAGATGTGAGGAATGAAAGAATGCAGGATACTGATCTTGAAGCTGAAGCAAAAAGTGGGGAGGGGGAAGAACTCCGCAGACCTAGACTTCAGGCACTGACGTATGTGCCACTGTTGTCAGTTCTTACAGAAAGATCCCCATGGCTAAGTGTATTTCAGAAACAAATTTAGATAATGCTTTACAATAAATGGCACTAATTACTTGCAAACCCTACAAGTCATTAGTCACCCATTGTCATTTCTACATAGGTGGTTGCAGCTGTCCAGGAATTTCAATTAACTCCAATCACTAAAAGGTATCTTGAATTTACCAACACAGGAGGGTTCTCTTCTCCTCAGTGGGAAGATCCTGTCACTTTGGACTGAGGGTTGCCACAGCCAATAGCACAATCAATGGCTCATAGGGAGATGAAAAGAAAGGGACCGGTGAAGGAAAGAGTAGAAAGTTTGGGCAGGAAAAAAAAATCTACACAGTCTCCATTCTACTTGTTGGAAAAAGTGTTCTTTTTGTTTGCAAAAACAAAACAGCAACAGAAATTATGGATAAAGTCTCAGCCACCAGTTGATACAACTGACAGAAAATTATATGCTGGAAATAGTGGAATTAATATAGAATACATTTTTCTTACGAATGCAGTGATATCAACGTATGGGATGTCATCCACAGTAAGAGAAGCAAAGTACGTATACTTAACATTACACACTGACTTCAGAAGAATAAGAGTTAAATTCAGAGGAACCATTTGGATTAAAATAGCAACAATGAATGTCAACACTCAAATCAAGGACCTAGTCAAAGTTGAGATAGCAGTTGATGGCCTGCGAAGGGGAGCTGTCAGGATCACACAGCAATGTTCCAGAGCAGATGGTTGGTGATGGTTTTCTGGCAGTTATTTGGATTATAGTTCACCCACCCATCCTGGAAACTGCTCTGTTATGGATTACTGCATTCATTTCTGGGTTTCTCATCTAAACATGTAAATTTCCCAAGCTCTGTTCCTTATTCTGAAGATGCTCATAACTGTTTCTCTGGAGCAGTGTGCGATATTTTTTCAAAAGACAGTATTTGAATGCCTGCTGCCTGGTGGAAGACGCCAAGACAGGTGTCGGCGTCCATGAACTCTGCCAGGATGCTGGGACTGGTGCAATATATAAATTGCATTTAAACCTGCTCTGTGACTGAACTGATCCCTGGGGAATTTTTTTTAAGAGCAGAAATCTCATCTGTGTACAAAAAAACCCAAGCATTTCTTGTGCCCAAATAAAGGGCATACAGATTAAGGCTGATCCCTTCCGTGCTTTTTAGAAGACATTCTGTGCCACTGTACCCACAGGTCAGTAACGCTATCTGTGTGCTCTCAGATCTGTTTTTTTCTTTTTCTTTTTCAACATTCCTGTGACAAAGAAACGCTAATGGTTATGATGTGGGCTGGGGGCCACAGAGCATCCTAATTTTGTGACCTGTCCACTCAAAGCCAATTCAAAAATAATTCTTCTGTAATCTAAGTGTGCTCAATTTTGACCATGTCAGAATATTTCAGTAAGGTATAGTGAATTAAGCTGACTGAAAGAGCAAAGAAAAAGAATATTCCCAAATGCAGGAAAACTATCTAAACAACATAATTATCTTTCTTTACCCTACAGTTCTGTGGAGGGGTTGTGCAGACCATGTAGTGACCACACTTTGACTGCTTTCTGATGCTTCCGATCCAGGGGAGATTTTGAGTTTTATGAAAGGGTCGGATAGGGTTGGCTGTCATTCACATTTCATACCAGCAATTCAGTTTACTACATTACTTTCAATGACCTCTTTCCTCAGCTCAAATCCCTGATCATATTTTTAACCTTATGGATGGGATACAAAGGATCCATTGTAGTGTTAATCTGCCGGGTGGGAGAGGAGAAGTTCTGGAAAATATATAAATCCCTCTGATCTGGTCCATATTTTCACATTTGTCTAAAGAAAGTACACATAGCTATTTTATAAGTATAATACGTTTTTCTTTGTATAAAATATAATCTGTCGAGTAGAACTGAAAGGTGGCAATCCCCCGTGAAGCCTCTTGTGCTCTGGAAGGTTATCTTCATCTACAGCATCCCTGAAAGGTGGCCATCCCATCTCTGCTTAAAAATCTCAAGAGAAGGGAACTCTACTATCCTCCAAAGCAGTCCATTCCATTGTTGAATGTTTCTCACTCAGAGACCTTCTCAAGGAGATTTTCAGGAGACCCAAGAGGCTTCAGAAGAAGAAGAAATTCCCACTGGGCAAATATACTGTTACCCAGCATGAATACAATAAGAATCTTTTGCCATCTAAACATTATGTAAACATGATGCTTGACAATGTGATGAGAGTTTGGTGTGTGGTAGGGAGATAGGTGTGAACAGAAATCTTGCCCTTACTTTTCCTCACCCAATGTCGAACTGACACAGATCTTCAGTGTTCAGCAAAGAACTTCTTGACCAGGGGAACTGTGTAGGTGTACCCGGCTGGACACACAGATAAGCATCTCTGCAGCTGTACTCCGCCCTGAGTAGACCTGGTCTAGAGGGCCGGGGTATAAATCTAATTAAAGTAAAAGTAAAGTAAAGGTCTTTGTGCTGAGTAGCAGTAATGTTTTAGTGGCATGCCTGAATAGGCCTCTTTTCGGCATTGTAAATGAGATAGTGAATGTAACAGGCCAGCATAGAAGCTCTAGACATTGTGTCCCTACGGTTATATAAGCCAGCCAGTTATATGACTACACTGAAAACCTGTGCTTCCTCATGAGGCGACTGTACATTGTGATATAACCACAGTTATTCTGATTATCAAAGTAGTTAGCAAGTAGTTTGAGGCACAAATAGCTGGTTCTCGCAGTGTTCACCAGCCTGTTTCTTCATATGATCATAGACCCACTTATGTGATTGTCTGTAAAGAAAATAAATACAATGTAAGACTGTGAATCTTCATATTGACCAGCACTGGTGGATAATTCTTGATACGAATGACAGTTATTTGTGGTCACCTGTCTAAGAGAATAATTTCACACATCATTTGGATAATCTTGACAGCAGAAATTATCACATCACAAAGAAATATGAAACTTGTCCTTTTACTGTTTTTTTATGGGAGAAAATTATGTGGTGAAAGTCAATAATATAATAGAAGGTTTTAAGTGATTCATCCAACATTATTATTTTTAATGATTTTGTGTAAGATTTTTCTGTTGCATTTATGTTTCAAGGGTCAAGCTACAGGTTATGCAGGAAATCTTGAAAGATGTCTAAGGAATGCATTAAATCAATAAACAAATTATTCACTCTAAAAGTGTAGCCAAGGAGCTTCAAGTGAATGAGATGTTTCACCCTAATTTGTCCTCAGATAAAGGATCCCAGTCTATAACAACATGGTTGGACAGTGCTTGCTTGCTTGCTTGCAATAGTCCTTGAGGTACAATACTCCTAGATTATATATTTGCATGGTACCAATTCATAGTTCACCACTATTGCATCCTGTCAGGAATTTCCCAAAGTTGGTTTCTTCCAATACTCATTGTCCACATTTTCTTATGTATGGTGACTGAGAACCCATGATCTAGAAAATATTCTTTTCTGGCTTAAAGCACTCAGGATTCCTCTGTCACCATGGCAACTTAGGAAAGTCTGAGAGTTCTACTCCAAAAAAGTAGCTTTTCCAGAATGTGCTTTTGCTGTGCACACTGACAGGGGGAGGAGCTCTCTCTCACTCAAGCACACATTGTGCTCGGGGAGGCACTCGCACGTATGTGCACAGTGTGCTCACAAAGGGGTGGAACGTGCTCGCACCCATGTACACAGTGGTGCTTGCAGGGGGTGCTCGCACGCAGCACATATGTAAAGGGTTCACAGGGGGGTGCTCACGGCAGGGTAGGAGATCTGTGTCCGCAGCCCGGTCCTGGATAGGCCACAGACTGCTGCTGGGTTGCGGGACCTCTGATTTAGAGTAATCAGAGCCCAAGCCCAAAGAGAAATATGACATTAATAAAATATATCCCTTGATCTCTCTCTTGAACAGATTTTTCTTTTATTTATGAGGAACAGTGGGCAAATATCCTACTAAATCTTGAATAAAAGTTGGCAGAAGCCAGAAAAAAGATTACTTTGGGAGCAAGGCCTAATCCACAGACTGCCAACTGGCTATCCCTCGCTACCTCTAAGAAATAATTTTGTTTTTCACCAAATAAATGAAGTATCAACTTTTCCCCTCCAGGATATTTGCTTCCACTCAGTTTCATCAAAGATTCCCTTACAAATGCCACTAGCAATTACCCTAGTAAAAACTTCCCAATTTACAATTCACAATAACTGTTTCAATTTGCCAAATGTTGATTCTAGCATGCAATAACCATGGTAAATATAAGGGGGGAATAATCAGTGTGAATTGTCAGGAAGCTGCATTTCCATCCCAAATGTATTTTGAAAAAGAAAAAAATGTCTTGGAAAACCTGGAGTTCTGAATGCAATTACATAATCTCTGTCTATTTTAATAGGTATTTGTGATATGCATTTAAGAAAACATTGTGTGCATGACACTTCCACCGAAGATCATCCCTACCTAAACATCAATAAGTCTACTTAGCCATTTTCCACATGTAATAGATATACAATGATCTTGGAGTATAGTGATGGGAGATGTTCTGTTTCTGTAATATCTCTTTTAGTCTAAATCATTGCTTTTATAGTTCTATGTATGGGGTTTTTTAAGACCCTTGCTGGATTTTGCAAGTGCAACTTTCACCAAGTTCTAATCGGCCGGAAGAGTTATGGCATACCATTGTGATGTTTTTGTGCATAGCAGGATTTCATCTGAATTACGGTACATCTTGAGGCCTAAATGCTGGTACTTGGCTCATCTGCGCACATCCATTGGCTTCTGTTTTCTTGATATTGTGATCAAGACAATATTGTGTGAAAGGAAAATTACTAGGGCTCTGGTAAGCACTTTCCTAATTTATCTTTCTTTAATCCTGTCATTTGATATAACTGAAAAACAGCAGAATAAACCAAAGGATTGTGTAGATGTGAAAGGGAGTGTATATTTGATGGATGTGGTTGGTAGAGATTTTAGTTCTTTGGTTTCTTTAAGATGAAGTATCTGAAACAGGTGGGAATCCCGTGGTCCTCAAAGTATGGCATTACAACAGCCATCATCCATAAACACTGGCTAGACCTGTTGATACTTAAGTCCAATAGCTTCCGAATGGCAACAGACTCTCCAGCTCCAGTCAAAGTCTACAATTCTGTGTGCAATTAGGCTGCATTCTTATACCACCCCCAACCCCAGCTGAGAATAAAACCCCTTTAGATCTGCAGGACTTGACTTCCAGACTCTTAGCTGTTAAACCCCATCGGCAATGATGGGGATTATCAGAAGCTTGACAGGGAGCAAGACTGTGTCCAATGATACCTTCAGCGTCTTGTGCAGTTGATGCCCAACAATTATATGGCATCAACTCAGTTCTGACTTGCGGCAACCCTTCTCTGTGATTTCCTCTACAGCCATCTTGTCCAGTTCCCTGAGTTTTCCTGCCAGCCTGAGCCCTGATCAGTTGAGCATAAATACACAGATCTGAAGGAAACTTCCACTATTGAACTAAGGAAATGCAGATGCTGCCACACCTTTTGAATAAGAATTGTTCAAAAATCATTCATTCCCTCATAACCAGAAGGGAAAGAAGCTGATATTGATTTTTTTTTTTTTTGGCCTTTGGTCATATCAACACAGGGGCTCTTTTAAATTTATTTATTTAAAATATTATTTTTATCCCACCTTTCTCCTTAAAAAGGACCCTCCTACATTCTTAGACACCAAAGCCAGGAGGGAAAAAAGGAGACGTGTATGGTTCATGAAAATAAGTCACTGTTTGGCACTAGAAATAGAATAATAACCCTCCAACTCTCTCTCTCTCTCTCTCTCTCTCTCTCTCTCTCTCTCTCTCTCTCTTCCTGTGCAATTATTCCCTTGCCAGATATTCCCTATGGATTTTATATCCAATTTAACATGCAGTACTTCTGTCCTGTTATGTTGTTTTTCAGCTTTAAATTAAAATACCAGCTTCCACTCCAAGCTGCCACATTATGCACACTGCCATAAACAATCTGGAAATGATCCGGAAAATGAGGATCGAACCAGCTGATTGTCTTGTTCTGTGACCTCCTAACCACCCAGTTTTTCCTAGCCTGAGACTTTTCCCCCACAACTATAAAAAGCCTTAGCAAAATAAGTGCCCATTACCCACATACTCCAAACAATTTCAAACGGCCGCTCCTAGATCTTCTCCATTAATAGCTTGCTGAAAACCTCCCACTCGGCTGGAGCTGTTGATAGAAACAGCATTTCAGCTTCTGTAGCTGAGCCGTCAGGATCGCCTCTCATTTTTAAAGGCTAAAAATTGTCATAAAGAAGTGGCGTCTTATTTGATGCAGCACACTGACATCGATCTCCACATTAACAGGATACTTTCAGTTCCACAGAAAGATTATATTTAAGTTATGGAGAGAGCAAAATACAAAAATGCCGAAATATAATAATTCCACTATTGCCTACACTACTGCATTTCTTTCCATCCATAGTAAGACTTTCCATCCAACATATTTGCCAAGGCATTCATTAACTTAATTCCAGCATAGTTCTCAGTAGGACACAAGTTAGATGGATACTCCCAGCTATGTGCTTTTCAGAAAATCAAACACAATCATACAGCTTTTTCAACATTTCCATTGTGGCTTTATTTCCTCCAGGGCTTACTGAGTGAATTAACTGTTACCAGGTTAGATCCAGCTTGTCAAGGAACCAGGAGAAGTCCACTGACTGAAGAAGATGATGATTTTTATCAGTTTCTACTATCTCTTGTGGTCATTCCCCCATCTGCTACAGAGGGATGGGTGTAGCTGAAGTAAGGAAGGATGATCAGTGCTTTGCTCTGAGATGCTGACATTTAGAGAGTGCAAAAAGGTGAGAACCCACCCATTGATATTCCTACTGCAGGGGTGCATACTCACATATCCTAAGGTCACTTACTGCCACAAGCTGCTCCTTCACAGGGAGTAAACTTAGTACAGAACCAATGTGGTCACTGTGCATTCAGTTGTAAATTCCTCCCTACACCTATTCCCTGCATACAACAATTTCTCATCACCCAAGCTTCAGCAATTTCCACAAAGCTCTAGCTGCCAAAATGGCTGATTATGGCTCTGCAGTCAGAGGGTCTTTGAAGCTGTGAGGATAGTGACAGTGTGAGCTGCAGGGGAAGGAAGAGTCAGCAAAGAACACACCCCTCTCTTCTACTGATGAGTGGAACAATCTGAATAGAGCACAGTGCCCCGTGTTTATGTTTTCTAAAGGGAGAAAGCCTAACAATCTGCAGTATAATGGAGCTGTGTTACCCCTAGGCTCTTTTGTCTTTATTTAATTATTTTATTTATTTATTTTCCAGTGTAGGCCACTTCTCTCCTGCTGAGGGGGCCCAAGGCAGTTCACTATGTTAAAAAAAGTAATACTAAGAAGAAAACAATATTACAGATTAAAACGTAATTAAATTACAATAATAATTAAAAATCCATTAAGTAATTTAAAACATTAGAAGTAAACTTAGATAAACACACACACACACACATATCCAGGGACTTGGAGTGTAGCTACACTGGCTTTCCTGTGATTTGATTCAGTGCCTGTATTATATTAGAAATCATAATTATTGCTCACATAGGGGCTACAGATTGATTTGGAAGTTCACCCTTCATACTAGATGTAATGCAAGTCACATTCCAACTCCCTTCCTTCCTTCCTTCCTTTGGTCCCATCCTTGCTTATCCTTTGCTCCTCTGCCCTGCCTCTGCCAATCCTTTTATGGTTCACTTTGAAGCCACTTTCTCATTTAAAGCTTCAGATCACTACATTTCTCAAAAGCTTTTCTATGGAAAAATAACATGGAAAGGTACTTCACTGAATATAGCCCATCAAAAGTTTGAAGAGTAATTTTGCGAAATACACGATTCACAACTCAGAATTATTCTGTTCAGGATCAACCCCTTCCCACCATTCATCTGTTACTCCTTTCCCTTGCTTTCAAGTCATGCATACAGGAATTACTACTCTCTGGTGACATATAGTTTTAAAATAGTTTAAACTCATTTATGTGAATCATTAAGTATTTTGCGAAATTACTAAGCAACTTCGCAGCAAACCACACTCATGGTCCTTTGCTTTTGTATGTTCCATCCACCCTCGTCCTGAACATTGCATTCCAACTGCCTACATCGCTAAAACACCACCTACAGACATGCCACCTGTCTTTACAAGAATATATCACAATTAATTGCACAGAAAAAAGAACATTTGAATCCTTCTGGACTGAAAAGCTAGAAGTCCCACAGCAGCAAAGGGGCAAAAAAGCTACTCTGGGAGCAAAAAAATAGCTGGACCAATTCAATTTAGTCTTTGCGCCATGCAGTTATTTTTTAGAAAAAAAATACTTCAAATTCACTCATTTTATAAGTGGAGCAAATCCCACAGTATTTGACCATATAGTCACACTCTCGGTCATAGTTATTAAAAGCCTTCCTGAAGTGCTGGGTCTTCAACTGTTGACAGAAGGATGGGGCTCACCTAACCTCCTGGCAGAGAATGTTCCACAGTCTGGGAGCAACCACAGAGAAGTCCCTTCTGCTTCCACAGTTTGGAAATTAAATCCATTCAGAAGCCTGCTGGACATCACCCAGGGAAGTATATCCAACAACCATTCAAGTAAGTTGTAGAAGGGCTTAACATGATTGTATTAAATAAATATACAAGTAGATAAATGTGGAGTCTGAGGTACATACAAGCTGCTATACATTACTCTACAGCAGTGGTGGTGAAACGGGGGGGGGGGGAACAGCCACGGAACCAGAAGTGGTGGCGGAAGGGGGAATCCCGGGCACAAAGGTGCCTCGAGACCCAACTTCAGATCCACCGCCAGCACCAGCTGCTCCAGATCCTGCCCCGCTGCCTGTCCGGACACCAGCACCGTGGTTACAGCCACCTGCTCAGGTTTGGCTGCGGGGGGGGAGGGGGGAGTAGCGATCTGTCGACTTATAGCTCACGTGCCGGCAGAAAGGGCTCCGTGTGCCAGCTGTGGCACACGTGCCATAGGTTCACCATCACTGCTCTATGGACTCTCTCTGGTCACTTAATATTTGTCATCTTATATGCTATGTTAAATGAATGAAATAGCAACTATGTTGAGGAATTTCTGAAAAGAAATAATTTGGGACATCCTCCTTTTTTTTTTTTTTTTTTTTTTTTTTTTTTTTTTTTTTGCACCTCCAGCACTGTGGTCCCAACAAATATTGTCATCACACACATTCCCACACTTTGGGAAAATGTGGGGCAACTGGGGCTGACACACTTGGTGTTACATGCACTGAAATTTCCAACATAATTGTTAGTTTTAGGATAAGCTCTACTTCAGATATAGCTTTTTTTCTGTTGCAAATTGCATAGTAATTAGCGGAGGGGTACATGGTAGCACTGTGTTGGATTGAAGCCAGTGATGATTGGGTGCCCGATCTTTGCTTTTTTCTGTTTCTCTCTTGCTCCCCACCAAGTGGGCTTCTGGAAGAGAGTGAACTATTGCTTAAAAGAGACTTTTTAAAATAGACCACCAGCTGCTTAAGATCCCACCAAGGACTGTATGTGGCTTGAGGTCTGTAGGCTGCCCACTTCTTTTCTATTAATCATTGCACTAGTTTGTCCCAACTTCACTGATGAAATGGAATCCCAAATGAGATCAGCCCCTGTGATTACTCAAATTATTGTTGTAATATTAAAATGTATCATGGAGTCACCCCTCAGGCACTTAATTGGGGAAATGATCTCCCAAAAAATATGGACTTGCAAATTAATATTATTGCTTTCATTTTTCATGGAAAGATACACATGGGTATATCAATTATATTTCCACTTTCTGTTTCCCTGTTGGATCACTTTTAAATAGCACAATGATAAGTCAGACTGACATTACTACAATATTTGTGGCTTAAAATAGCTTCTGTATCAGATAGACATAAGCTTCACATTATCTCTGAAAAGCAGATGTCAGCAATGTCTTTTCAAGTCATGTCATTTAGTCACTGTGCTGTTGGCTTTTTCTTTCTTTCTTTCTTTCTTTCTTTCTTTCTTTCTTTCTTTCTTTCTTTCTTTCTTTCTTTCTTTCTTTCTTTCTTTCTTTCTTTCTCAGTCTGTCATAGAAAACATCGACACAGCTGTTTACATTACCATAGCTAGTCTGCAAGCTCAGTTCAAACTTTATAACTAATGAATTCCCCACACAAATGATCAGGACTGAAAAACTAAACCAAAGTCAACTGGCTTCTTGAGAGCAGAAGACCATTGTTACGCAAAAATAGGGAAGTCAAGAAACAAAAGTAGGCTTTGATTCTGCTTTAGCCTCAGCAGCATTGTTCTGCTTTTAAATGGCTTCTTAACTTAAGCTGAAGTGGGGAGAGAATTGAGATTATTATGTGCATAAAATCTAAAATGGTGAGTGCATGCAAGATGCATTTCCCCTGCTCATGACTGACAAAATACCCAACCTTTGCAATATGAAACAGAAGAGATTTGCACTGTAGGGATGGCAGCCTTCAAGGCTGTCCCAAGACATTTTGCTGCCTGGATAAAAAGGCTTTCCTCCTTTTCTACATACAGAAACAAACTAGACTGACAGTTGACCCTTCTGCATTCTTAAAGTGTCCTCAGCCTCTATATTCCAATACCTCAGGTTATTCCTGTGCCTTCCCACTATCTGACTAAGACAGGATAATGCATACGTGCATCACACTGGGATACTCCGTGACAGACCAGGACTCTGGAGAACAGGGTTCGAATCCCCACTTGGCCATGGAAACTCACTGGGGGAGCAGAACTGGTAAAACCACTCCTTAAATATCCCACTTACCTTGAAAGCCCTATGCGGGTTGCTATAAGTCAGTTATGACTTGATGGGACAAAACACATACACAATGCATATGTAGGCTTGCTGGATAGCTCAGTGGTTTGGTTGGGTGTGTGATTTCCCACTGTGCCTCCAGGGAGAAGAGCCAGCCTTTGTGGCATTGGGCAAGTTGCACAGTCCCAAAGCACGGCCAGAAGAAGGAAATGATAAAACCACTTCTGAGTATTCTCTACTTGGAAAAATACTGATTTAAGGGTCACTATAAATCAGAATTGACTTGATGGCACAGGATGATGATTAATGCACATGTACATACATACATGTGCATGGGCAGAGAGAGAGAGAGAGAGAGAATTGTCAGCAGCAGCCCAAATTCTGAAGGCAATTTCAGGACACTGCATCCAAAACTGCTGTGATTGCATGAGGTCCTAAAACCCATCTGTGGCAATCCCCCTGGCTGCCCCTTTATTTCTTTGGGCTCCACAAAGGTAAACACGCCCTTTTCCCCCTTCTTTTCGCTGCCACCAGGTATTTCTCCTAATACCGATACAATTCCCCCACAAAGGAGCTGCTCATATAACTTAGGAACCAGGGGATGGATCAAATATTCTTTTATTAATGAACAAAATCATAAGGAGAATCAAATCTATAACTGTTTCAGGTGTGCATATATTAGATCATGTATTCAGTCACTGGTATTTCTCATGTTATGCTTATGTGTTCATTCCTGCTTGTTCAATATGTTTTACGCTTTCAATATTCAACATAGCAGAAAGAAGGACTTGGCAGAGAGCTTGTCAGATCCAAATACTTTGTGTGCTCTTCCTCCACTTGTCCTGCAGCCTACAACCCATGTCTGACATCCAACATTTGACAAACCCCACAGACACAATTTGCTCCAACAGAGGCATTCATATGTGCCAAAAAAGTTCAAAATATATTCTCACAAGCAAGTTAAAATAAATGACCCTTCAGTGGCTGATTTTTTAAAAAACCTGATCTACAACCCTAAATCATGCTTCCTGTCAAAATAAATGGCCCTTCCCAGTTCATCATATAGTCAGATTTTTTTCAAATGGATTTCAAACATGTTAAACTAAATTACAAAAAAAAATTTTTTCTGATATACACAATCACACTGACTTTAATGCAGAAACCTTCTACTTCTTTTATAGATAGGATTCAGAAGAGACATCTAGAGCAGAAAACATTTGAGGTTTTGGTGTCGTAGTTCTAGGTCTTGCGTACAATAGGGTGGATTTGTATCTTGCAGCAATTTGCTGATTTGATATATGCCAACTATGCTATGCTGGCGTAGAAATGCAGAGGGTTTTGGCCCTTGTCTTTTCTTTGGTGGTGCATTTATTCTTTTAGGTCTCCATGACTCACCAGTGCAACTGAAGAAGTCGGCTACAGTCCACAAAAGTTTGAACTGAATAGAAATAGTGGTGGTTGTGGGTTTTTCGGGCTCTTTGGCCGTGTTCTGAAGGTTGTTCTTCCTAACGATTTGCCAGTCTCTGTGGCTGGAATCTTCAGAGGACTGTCCTCTGAAGATGCCAGCCACAGAGACTGGCAAAATGTTAGGAAGAACAACCTTCAGAACACGGCCAAAGAACCCGAAAAACCCACAACAACCATTAGATCCCGGCCGTGAAAGCCTTCGCGAATATATTGAATAGAAATAGCTTGTCTTTAAGGAGCAACAAGACTTCTTGTTGGTTCTAAAAGGTGGCTATAGTTATTCATTTATTCATTCATTCCACTTTGATACTGCTTGATTAATGTGAGGCGGTGCTCTGGAGTGTTGACAACAATAATGGGAAGCAATAATCAAAAATTAAGAACAGTAGTATCATTAAAGTAGCATAAACAACACACCCAGGGAAGTCAGTAAAATGTAATATACTAGACCTCCTAAAAGTACTTTGTTACCATTACAGCTACAAATTCTTAAAAGCCACCTTATTTTCACATTTCTTGAGAAAACAGTGCAATTATTACTCAAAGTTATATCTAAAAAATGTAAGTACTGGAAGCATCTGGCTGTGAGATAATATAAAGTCTCCTTCCATCCACCTGACAAGACCTCAGCATCCAGAACAGGGCCCAGGGCCCAGCATAAGCCAGCATTCGAACCATGTATCATTCTTCTACCACCATTTAATGAAGCCATACTAGGAAAATAACTAAAAAACATTGTTACAGATACATTATAAAAGAAACATCCTTGATTAAGTTACGTATATTCAAAATGTAACTAGTTACTTGTAGCTAGATATTTCCAAGTTCCAATTCACTGAAATTGCCTATTTCACTAAAGTAACTGTACAGTTTCAATAGTAAGAGATTTCTGTTGATTCAGCTTTTTCTGGTGGGGGAGAGAAAAACAAGTATTATTCCATTTAGAAAGCCTCTATATTTACTCTACAGCTTTTTAATTATAAAATCAATGAAGTGTTAATGATTTAAGAATTACGTTGTCTCACAGGGAATACTGAAAACAGAAATTATTTTTGTGTGACATAAATTCATAAATTGCTCAATTTGACCAATTTGTCAAGACAGTATCCATTAGTAAATATGAATATTTAATAACAAGGAAAACTGGCAGGAGCAACTTCACTTAAGAGTCTAATGACTTACAGGAAAAAGAAAAAGGATAGGCTCCTATAGGTCCTTTGATTAACTATTTCTGTAGCATATGAACCTATGAGCATGTGAATCTAGGATATATCAACGCACATCAAGTTGCTACCCTCCATTTGTGTTCATACAACCAAATCAACTATAATTAGACTGTCTAGTATAAAGCTATCAAATCCTTTTAAGTTAGTATTTTGCCATTGATTTTTCTGAATGCATGTATTGATCTTATGTTCCCCTTTTATAGATAGCCTGTTTCAATTTAAAGGGTACCTCCCTATGTCCACATTTTTTAAGTTCATCCACAGGACCCACAATCTAAGACTCGGAAATTTTCAAACTTTAGTTTCAGTGCTTTTAAAAGAAAAGAAAAAAGCCCCAGCACAGATTCTCAAAACTGAAAAAGAATAAGACTGAAGAGCTGAATATTATTATTATTATTATTATTTTAAAAAAATAGGTTTCTTGCCTACATATCAGTACTTGAAATGTTTCTCTAGTCTGAAGAAGCTACCGATTGTTACATACAGCACTGATGTTACCTGTCTGTCATGGGTTTGGAGGGAAAGTTCCATCCTATGGGGAGTGGAAGGCGGGACATCAGGAGGAGGGGCTGTACTGTATATATATGTGGAGCGTGTGTGGAGACGCTGGGAGCAGACAAAGCAGCAGCTGGGAAGAAGAAGCTGGTGTGGGAGTCTGTGTGTCAGACAGGCTACTACTGTGTGTCAGTACCAACCTGATAGGTTCAGGTGTCTGAATGGTTAGCCAGAACTGATAGGTTCAGGGTCTGTGCTTCAAGTTAAGGGTTCTGTGTGAACCAAACTGTGTGTATGTATGAGTGAAACTAAGCCACGTTACTAAATCTTATTCACCTGATCATTTTATTTTCCCTGTGTGTTGTTTTAAATAAACCTTATTCTTTTATTGGTTAAAAATCCATCCCTGGTCTGTGTGACTTCTTACAGGGAATGGTTGGTGGCAGCTTAGTGAAACTGTGGCAGATCCCAGTAGGTCTGGGTTTGTCACATTGATTGGTGTCCAGCGTGTGGGATACGACTGGTCCAGTTGTCCAGCGGTCCAGCAAAGCCTTGGCAAGTGTGCCCAGAGCAAGGGGGGTCTAGTCAGGGACAATCTGAGAGTGCGTAGGTAATCTTCTAGGTGTGCCTCACGGGGGGGTGCACTAGTAGAAGAACGTGTAACCTCAGATTGGGGACTAGATTAGGGAGCTCTGAGGCAGCCTGTTTTGGCGGGAAAAAGCTGAGGCAAAACTGTGAAATAGCAGTGAGCTAGCTTGTCTGCTGAGAGGCCCAGCAGAGGGGGGTAGACTCTAGCTCGCAACTGTTGCAAATTAGTGCTGAAGGACAGCAGCAATCTATAGGGAAAGCTGGTTCTGAGGCAAAAGAAAAAAAAAGTGGTCGTTTTATTTTGAGGCTTGACTTTTTAAAGCAGCCTGTTCTGAGGGGGGATTATGCCCTTGACTCGAAGCCAAATGGCAGAAATGGGTGAAGTGAAAGACCCCCAGGTTGACCAAGGTTCTGAGGATGAATTTGGCTCGGTGCAGGGTGACAGCACGGGAGAACAAAACCCAGAACTCAGAAAAATACTCCTGGCCCAACAGCATGAACTGAGGGTGAGGGAAATGGAGGAGAGGGAAAGAGAGAAACAACGGCAATTTGAATTAGAGAGAGAGAGAGAGAGAATGGAAAAAGAAGAAAGATTAGAGAGACAGAGAATTGAATTGGAATTGCAGAGAGAGAAAATGGCGTTTGAATTAAGAAAATTGGAACTGATGAATCAGAACAATAATAACAATAGGGATTCTGAGGGAGGCCAATTGTCTAAAGCTGACCTGAAGAAATTCCCTGTGTACCACAAGGGAGATTGTCCTGAGGTGTTCTTTTCCTTAGTGGAAAGAGCGTTTGTGGACTTCTCAGTGAGGGAAACTGAGAAGATGACCATCATGCGATCTTTAATCAGTGGTAGCCTGGCTGAGGTTTATTCAGAGATGCCACAGGAACTGATGAGAGATTTTGCAGAGTTTAAAAAACTGGTGTTTGCAAGACATGGGATAAATGCGGAACAGCTGAGGCAAAGATTCAGGTCCCTCACAAAGAAACCAGAGCAGACTTTTACCCAAGTGGGGGCTCAATTGGTGAGGCTGCTAGAGAAATGGCTATCTCAGGAGGGGACAGAGACCTTTCAGCAGCTCAAAGACTTGATAGCGCTGGAACAGTTCTATTCAGTCCTGCATGGGGAACTGAAATTCCAGGTGAGGGAAAGGAAACCAAAATCTGTGGCAGAAGCAGCCGAGATCGCAGATTTTATTTACCAGATAAGAAAGCCCTTAGGTGAGGAGAAATCTGTAGGAAAACCCAAAGAAACCTACAGCAAGTACTCTCAGGGACCAGGGAAAAGCCAGCAAGGGGGAGGGGCCCATGGTGAAGGGAAGCCCTCAGACATGAAACCAAGACCTCAGATTTTGGAGGGAAAACCAAAACAAGATGAGAAAGACTCCAAATACAGCAGAAAATGTTATTTCTGTCAGGGAAAGGGCCATCTAATCTCAGAGTGTGAGAAATTAAAGCAGCTAAAAGGAATTGTGCCTCAGGATTTGAGTGGGACCAAGCCAAAAGCTGTGTTCTGTGTCCAGAAAGAGCAAAGCTCCTTGTCACTGAGGGAGCCTGTTGCCATGGCTACTCAATCTGGGACAGTTACATCTGCTGATCAGGCTGAGGAAAATGGTCCTCTTGTAGAGGTCAGGCGCTGCCTACTGGTGAGGACAGATTCTCAGTTGTTTGAGACAGCAGGGGTGGATGTAGGAATACTTGACCATCAGTATAGGGGGCTGCGGGACACTTGTTCTCAGGTGACCCTGTGCCATCCAGATATTATTCCTAGGGAATATGTGATCCCAAATGAGAGCATGAAGGTGGCAGGGATTGAGGGGCAGGTAATCTCACTGCCAGTCGCGGAGGTACCTGTGAACTTTCAAGGCTGGAGGGGAGTTTGGCGGCTAGCAATTTCATCGACTCTGCCAGCATCCGTGCTCGTGGGAAATGACCTGGCTGAACATGTGAAAAGGGTGCTAGTGATTACACGTTCACAAGCCACCACGGGGACAGTTCAAGGGGGTAATGATGAGCCAGAGACGGAAGCAGAGGGGAGTTCAGAAGCTATGGTAGAAACCTTAACCACAGACAGCAGATTTGGACAAGAGCAAAAGGCAGACGCCACTCTCCAAAAGTGTTTTGAACAGGTGACTGACGCCCAGCTAACACCTGAAACCCCAGTGAGATTTCTGGAGAAAAAGGGGATTTTATATAGAGAGACCCTGAGGAATATCTCAAAACGGGGAGATGGGATCAGAAGTCAGCTGGTGGTACCTGAAAAGTATCGCCCCATGATCTTACAAAGGGGGCACTCTGACATGTTTGCTGCACACTTAGGGGTGAACAAAACACAGCAGAGAATCACACAGAATTTTTACTGGCCTGACATAGGGAAGCAGATCAGGGAGTTCTGTAAAAAATGTGATGTGTGTCAAAGGCAGGGGAATAGCCGCGACAGGACCAAAGCAAAGTTGTGCCCTTTGCCTGTGATTGACACTCCGTTCAAATGCATAGGGGTGGATATTGTGGGACCTTTGCCCAAGGCCACAAAGAGGGGGAACAGGTTCATTCTCACCATTGTGGACCATGCCACGAGGTACCCTGAAGCCATACCCTTGACTAACATTGAAACTAACACAGTGGCAGATGCCTTAGTGGGGTATATGTCCAGGATGGGATTTGCCTCAGAAATAATCACAGATTTGGGAGCATCATTCACATCGAAGCTCATGAAACGCTTATGGCAAATCTGTGGAATTAAGCACAAGGAAACCACTGCCTATCATCCTGAAAGTAATGGGTTAACTGAGAAGTTCAATGGGACTCTAATGCGCATGATTAGGGCTTACTTGGCAGAGAATCCAAATAATTGGTACCAGAAGCTGCAATCCCTTTTGTTTGCTTATCGATCAGTGCCACAAGCCAGTACCGGGTTCAGTCCATTTGAACTTTTATTTGGGAGAAGGGTGAAAGGGCCCCTTGATGTAATCAAACAAAATTGGGAGCAGATCACCCAGGATGACCCACAAGATGTTGTGACATATATAGACTCTTTAAGGAATGGCCTAAAGAGGAATCTAGAGCTGGCAGCAGAAAACCTGCAAGCTCAAAAGGTCAGAAAGAAAGCCTGGTGTGTCCAGAGAGCCGGGGAGAGGCGCTTTGACCCAGGGGAGGAAGTGCTTTGGCCTAGGCCCGGTAAAGAGAACAAACTGCAGCTGGGTAGCCCAGAAATAAAAGACTTGGGTCACATAGTAGGGGGAGGAGTAATAAAACCCCTAGAGGCCAAGATAGAAGCTGTTCGTGATTGGCCCAGACCCAACACCAAGAAAAAAGTCAAATCATTTCTTGGGTTGGTGGGCTACTACAGAAAGTTCATCCCGAGGTTTAGCGAGATTGCGGCTCCGCTGACCGATCTGACGAGGAAGAAGGCTGATGACCGCATCCCGTGGACCAGCGACTGTGAGGCGGCGTTCCAGAGGTTGAAGGAGGCGCTCGTCAAGTATCCGGTGCTGCGTGCTCCAGACTTCGACCGGGAGTTCATCGTCTACACCGATGCGTCTAACAGCGGGGTAGGAGCAGTTCTGTGCCAGGAGGATGAGAATGGTGACCAGCATCCAGTGTCCTACCTGAGTAGGAAACTTCAAAAAGGTGAGAGACATTTGGCAACAGTGGAGAAGGAGTGTTTGGCCATAGTCTACGCGATCCAGAAGGCCAAGCCTTACATCTGGGGAAGACATTTTATTCTGTGTACTGACCATTCACCATTGCAATGGTTAAAGACAATGAAAACCCACAATAGCAAACTTATGAGGTGGGCTTTAAACTTGCAGGACTATGACTTTGAAGTAAAGGTGGTCAGAGGGTCAGTGAACTGTGTTGCTGACGCCTTGTCAAGAAGACCTGAAGATTGAAGACGGCGAAAGAACATGGACTATGTATATATATTGATGACAAAAAGTTAAATGTACCTGTTTTTTGAACTTGGTTTGTATGAATAAAGGTAAATTGATGTAATGTATATGGTAAATGTTTAAATGCCTAATTGCTATGGTTAACTTAGAATGTAAGTATAAGTAAGTATGATATTGTATGTATAACTGTTTTTGTGTGTTTTATCCAGGTTGTTTTTTGGGAAAAAGCACCTTAGCTTTCCCCCTACAAAACAACTTATAAAGAGGGGAGGTGTTACATACAGCACTGATGTTACCTGTCTGTCATGGGTTTGGAGGGAAAGTTCCATCCTATGGGGAGTGGAAGGCGGGACATCAGGAGGAGGGGCTGTACTGTATATATATGTGGAGCGTGTGTGGAGACGCTGGGAGCAGACAAAGCAGCAGCTGGGAAGAAGAAGCTGGTGTGGGAGTCTGTGTGTCAGACAGGCTACTACTGTGTGTCAGTACCAACCTGATAGGTTCAGGTGTCTGAATGGTTAGCCAGAACTGATAGGTTCAGGGTCTGTGCTTCAAGTTAAGGGTTCTGTGTGAACCAAACTGTGTGTATGTATGAGTGAAACTAAGCCACGTTACTAAATCTTATTCACCTGATCATTTTATTTTCCCTGTGTGTTGTTTTAAATAAACCTTATTCTTTTATTGGTTAAAAATCCATCCCTGGTCTGTGTGACTTCTTACAGGGAATGGTTGGTGGCAGCTTAGTGAAACTGTGGCAGATCCCAGTAGGTCTGGGTTTGTCACACCGATGAGTAGTGAAATGTTTTAGCCTAATGAGAAAGAAGTCCAGTAGCCATAACTCAGCTTCCCGATAATTCATAACAGAATTATATCAGTGACAAGTGGAGCCCACTAGGAATGGTGGGGTAGAGGCACAGTTGAGGCATCACTAGAGGAAGGAAAAGAACTCAGACAGGATTATATGCCATCAAGTCAGTTCTGGCCTATGGCAATGCTTTGAAGCGTTTTCTAGGTATACAGTACTCAAAATTGCTTTTCCATTCTCTCCTTCTGATGGTGGTCCGGGTCAGTGCAGCTTGCACAGGCTGAGTCTTCTCCTGTGGGCACGGTGAAGAATTGAACTCCCTACCTGTGCTTCGACCCACTGAGATATCCAACCAAATCAAGGAGGCAAAAGCAAGGCAAAACAGAACATGGAAGAGAAGCAATTTGTCCATATTGCAGTGATTAGCCAGTTATTAAAGCTGGCAATGAACCAAAGAGTCAATATGAAACAAAGGAACTAGAAAATACACAAGGCCTGAACTGTGACTGCAACCAGCAAAAGTTTGGGTCTAATCCCAACAAGATACTCAGCATTGTTTTATCCTCACATTGATTGGGTAGAACAGCAATGCATTGTTTATAAAAGGGGAATCCAGATAAGTTAACATTCACTGCACAACTGCAAAGATGAGGTCTGCCTGGTGTAACTGGCACACAGGACACCTCCAAGAGGTAGCCACATTGTCTTGTTCCACCGGCAACATAGTGTACAGCTTCTCAAATCCAATAGGAGCATCACTATCAACTACATCATTTAATTTCTTCTTAAGCATAAAACTGAAAAGTAGCACAGCACAAAACAAACAAACAAACAAAAAAAAACAGGGCTACTCACAAGTCAGAAGGACTGCATTTTTCCAGACTAAAGCTCTAAGCAGAAGAAGAAAAGCAAAAGGGAAATTCTAAGATATTCCAGCAGGAATGTTGTCCTGGTGATTGCTGATATATTTGAAGCATCTGCTCCTACCTTCTATAGTTCTCACCAGAAGGGTATGTTAAACACAGCTCAGCTAGTGACTTAAATTCTTCTCTTTTACACTTCAGTCAATACAGCCTGCAGGCTTTTGGTATGGGTTGCTTTTAACTCACAAAAAACACAAGCTGACTCCTGACAGCATGTAACATTCTTGTTTGGGGTTCTGTTAACTTAGGGCATACATATTGCCTAAAAGAAAGCAAAATCAATACTTCCAGCTCACTTCTAAATGCATCCCACTCTCTATCAAATCACCCTAGTTCTTGAGTGACTTGACCAGACAGTTCATTGTGAGCCAATTATCCCAGGCCTTCTTTTTGAACTCATCAAAGCTCATGAATGATATTCCTGTTGTTCTTCAGCAGGCAACCCCCAATGGTTGACATAATTTTCTTTGGCGCTTCATAGAAAGTGACCAGGAGTATCTCCAAGAGATGTTTTGTAAGGATACACTAGTCCTGTCACTGCCTAAATTGAGAGACAGGACAAACATAGACAAAATGTGCAGGTTGGCCAAACTAGCTTCCAAATCTGGAGAAGATCAATACTGCATATAAGTACAAGAACCAATGACATGTAGGTCAGAGGATTTCATTTCTGCACTGGAAGAGAGATGCAGAGGCATGATTGGAGACAATGCTATGAGAAGACACTACTACAGTGCATGTTTTCAAAAATTCCAGTATTATTCTTGGAAGATCTGTCAATACTGCAAGATTGTGGAACTTTTTTGAGAAGCATCCATGAAATGTTGTCAAAAGGACCCCACTCATCAAGATCTGCTGACCCATCTCTAGGCTCCATCCACTGGCATGAAAAATGGCATGCGGCACTGTCAGCAGGGTGAGCCAAGCTTTTCACGAGCTAGTTTCAGAC
This sequence comes from Pogona vitticeps, assembly GCF_051106095.1. Lineage (NCBI taxonomy): Eukaryota > Metazoa > Chordata > Lepidosauria > Squamata > Agamidae > Pogona > Pogona vitticeps. Next base: position 107,575,350 of record NC_135784.1, read on the forward strand.
TTCTTTTTTCCATGTACAGTGTGTGTATACACTGGGAAATGAAGGAGTTGACTAAAGCAAACAAACTTTGCTTGCTCTTGCTCCTAACTATCTCTGAGGTATGATGGAGTATTTCTTCTCCCTTCTGGCACAGGCTCACTGTTTACTTTGAATTATTGAAGGAAGACAGCTGCCAGGATACTTTTCTTATCTTATTATAAGAGTAAACCTGAAAACTCAGGGCTGTTCTGACAGACATTCTTTTTGTGTTCAGCAGGTACCAAAAACAAAACAAAACCCCCATCCTCCCCCAAAAAACAGCTTCAAGTTTATGCTACTACCATCCTGAACACCCTTGAAGATGATAGTAGCAGGCAATGCTCTAGCTGAGACATCTTTGCTTGGCAGGTGAGGAAAGGCTTTGTATGACTGAAACTGGCAAAGGTGAGACTGAATCTGAGAGGAGTGTCCCTAATTGCCAAGAGGTCCCAGGGAAGTAAGGAATAAGATAAGGTTTTGAGAAAGTATGTGCCTTGTTTTCAAACAAATTTGGATCTCCCCATTTGCAGGATTGGGGTCATCAGTGATAACCTGAAATAAACAAATACCACCTTACACTCAAATAGGATTTCCAAAAGTGCACAAGACTGGTGTGCTCTTTATTCAGACATAGAGTGGTCTGAGGCTTCTGTATAACCCAGCTGTAATCAATATTCAAGTTGGGTTTTAGGCTTGTTTTCAGCATAGAAAAGGAATAGCAAGCAAATCACAGCAGTAAACAGCTAATAAGCTGCAGTGGACTTCTCACCCTTTGACTCACCACCTTCCGAGGAATAAGGTAGTTCATACATTCCAGCTGGGAATATAACTGGGCATCTCACCAGCCCCTCACCACCTTCCAATTATGAAGTCTTCTGCTTGCTTTGTTTATCTGTTCTGTCAGTTTCTATAAATGTCACTGCAGCTTTCCTTAATCTTTCTTGTCACTGCTGAGAATGCACAGTGCCTCAGAGCCCTTTGGCCTTTAGGACTGACATAGACGAACTTAGGGGAGCCCTGTGGCAAAGAGACATTAGTGTGAGCTTTAGCTGACTGGGCAACTCAGTGAGTTGGAGTAACTGACTGCAGAACCAAAGGTCAAGAATTCAGTCCCCTGCCACACCTCATGGGAGAAGAGCCAGCCTGTGTAGCCTTGGGCAAGCTACACAGTCCCAGAGTCATCCCTGAAGAAGAGAATGACAAGACACTTCTGAATACTAAAAAGCCTCAAAAAGGGTCACTATAAATTGGAATCAGCATGACAACACATCATTGTTATTGTTTCCTTTATTTTTGATTTATCTTTGATATACAATATAATCATTACTGCAATAATCAAGCTATAGTATTTCGCTCATAAGAAACATGATTTCTTCTTGACTCTTCTCAGCTCTGAATAATGCAACTGTGACTGGATCAGCCCCTGAGTTAAGACAGCAAGTGAACCCAGGCACCAACTGGGAAAGCATGGAGATGGTATCCAGACTTTAAAGTCACATCACACAGAAAAATCAGACCTCCTCCGGTATTGTTCAGTTTCATATCTGAAGACCTGAAGAAGCACAGCCTAAAACTGAAGCTGAGACTTGGTGGTGCTATTGCTCAGCCCTTTCCCGGGGGTGCACTTGCTTTGGCTTTCCTGCATGATTCAGGGGGTTGGGAAAGAGCCCCTGGAAGACCTCATCAAGCTGATTTTACAGAATCAGGTTGAGGCTCAAGCACACAATGCTAAACTTTAGTTGAAATCAGGCAATTGTCAGACTATATAGGAAAACAAAGAGTGGAGGGAGAGAGAAATTAAGTCTTTTGGTGTGAGTGGAGGAAACAGTAAGCCATTTCTCTTCACATACCACTAACTGCCCTTTCCTGTCATCTTTTGAACTATTTTACACCAAACTAATAGTGAAAAGAAAGAATTCAGTTTCGGAATTAAGTCTCCTGTATCAGTTACCTATGTTTTGCCTCAGCCAAGTCAGGAGAGATCAAAATATTTAGCTGAAGTACAGAAAGAGGTTCAATAGGGTCAATGTGAGAATCCCAATTCCTCATACAGCAATTCTCATAGGGTCAGTTGTGTGAATAACCAATGTGGTGTACAGATCACATTGCTTGAATAGATTTCTACAGTGTAATAGCTAGCATGATGTACACACCTTGATGCTATCTTAAGATGCTTCTTTTTTTAAAAAAAAAGAGTCCATGTTATCGAAATATTTGTGTTAAGAGACTACAGAGAATGATCAAATGCTCACATGCTGTAGAAAATGATATAGTTTATTATATTTATCATTCAGTCCCTACATTTTCTATCTTTGAAGAGTCACTCAAGGTGCTTACATTCTTCAGCAAAACAAATCATTAAATCTCAAACTATTAAAAAGCAAATATCATTTGAAAATTCGTATTCAACCAATCTCATCCGTGATTTCTTTACCGGAGGAAGTGCATGTCTTCCTGGTTGCCCTTCCTTCCTCTCTTCTTGCATGGTCACCCTGAATGTTATGCATGCACAGTCAGCTAACTTAACATGTATTTATGAGCCCCACTAAGGTCAATTCAGTTTAGGCAAAGCGTTAAGCATTTTAAGTCCTGTGACTTGTATGCTTATCTTTCTCCAGTATTTGGCTTGTTGATTGTTAATTACATCTGACAAATTCCTTTGAAAGCTCTATTCATGCATTTAGGCAACATCGTGCAGGCACCACTCCATGTAATCAAACTAATGAGGTACACAGACAAACGGCAAGGAGAGCTGTTGCAAGCAAGGACCACGGGAATGCTTCTCCCCAAAGGATTCAGATATCAATTGAACAGAAGCAGGAAAGGTGGCACCATCACCCTTTGCCTTCTCTGCACAAAGAGCACCTGCTCTGGAGACTGTTCTCTGTGTGAATTGACAAGCGAAAAGAAAACCTTGATCTCTTAATTTTGAAGAATTCTGCTAATGAAATCAGACTTCATTTAGGGAAATGCAGCACGTTAGAGCTCTTAAGCTTTTACTGACAGCCTTATCTGGAGACCACTGTTTGGAAGGGTATGGAGCCAGTGGCCTTTTAATGCCACTGGATTTCAGCTCCCATCACCCCTAGTCAGCATAAGCCAATGGTAAAGGATGATAGGAATCATGATCCAACAAGATCTGAAGCAGCATATGTTCCCTACTCGTGCTGTGTGGCTCCAACTCCTATCTTTTCTCGTGTTCTCTTGATTTCAGATGCATAGTAGGGTCATATCTTAAAGAAGCCAACTCAAGACTCATGAATGTTGACAATTCTATTTAAACTTTTAAGTGGCGTCATAAAGATGTGATGCAAATTTATATGTTTTGTTGTTTTTGGTCTAATACACAACTTTTTTATTTTAAACAGATTCCACAACTGGTAAGTCCCAGGTAATAGACATTATGGACTCATGTCATCCTTCAAAAATAAGTGAATGACTCTATATCACTTGGTAACACTCATATTTTACACTCAGTAAGAGAAAATGGGCACATTACTGTTTGTCTGTCCAATCTCCAGACAGACTAAGCATGGAGGGATTTTGAATATTCCCATATATTTAATACTTTAAATAACTGCTGAACAGCATCAACTTCTCTTGAGTCAAAAGAGAATTTTGAATCCCTCCCCTGTTTAGAAGTGGGTACATTAAAGAAGAAGAAAAGTTTCAAATGAAGTTACAACCCAGATCATGATTACCTTCCTAGTTAATGTAGAAAGATAATTCCAGCCTGCATTCAGGTTGCAAGTGAATGCATTTAAGCGTAATATCCAGGCGCTGTTAAGAAAAGAAAGGAAATGATGGGTTGGTATAATTTTGTATTAGAATAGTGCATACATTATCAAGGAACAGTGACCCTTTTTGTCACCAAATAGCTAGGCTAAACTAATTTTTTAAAACATAATCTTTCCATTGTGCCAGTTTGGTGTAGCAATTCAATGACATCAAAATCTGGCCCCCAACCCAGTTTTATGTGGATTGGCTATGGATGTACTCACTACAACATTTGTCTGACGTCTCAGCTCCTTACCCCACAGCATCTCCATTCTAGATTTCAAGATAGAGTAAACTTTATTTCGACAGAAAATCACACCTGCTTTAAGACAAACATTAAGAGCCATTTGTTCCTGCTTTTTCCAACAGATGAGCTTCCATTTCGAACACTTCATCTGTGTCCTGAAGGTTTTCTCTGGCTTCCCATTCCTTTATTTTGTCAGTTTCTTGTCTTCTGCGCCAACCCTTTGATATCTCACAAGGTGGCTGATGGGCTGCAGGATGCTTCAGCAGACCTCTCTTTCCCTGTGGGCAAGAGAAACTTCCTGATTGTGGCAGATGTAAATTCTGACCAATCATTGCTCTGGTTCTATTGATTCCAGGAAGTGGAACATTCCAGATATCTCTCTGAGGAACCCATGAATCCATACAGATATCATTCTTTTGACTCGTCCCAACATGCCAGACTTGGAACTGACGTTGTTAACTTTCTTCCCATTGGCATCCATGCAAAATGAGGTAAAACTACTCTCGCTCATCTACTTACTTCTTACCCATGAGGATTATTTGGTATTCCTGCCTACAGAGGGCAACTGCCTAGTGCAGTGCTTATTATTGAACAGAAATGACTTGTCTGTGGCATGATAATAAGGCTAAAACAAAATAAAACAAAATACACAACCTTATTGTTTATTGTTTAAAGTAGGGATGTAAATATTCTCCTATCTCATCCTTGCAGACAAGGACAAGAAGCTGAAACATTTGTCTCCCCACTGGGTAGGAATGCAAGACATTTCTGGCATTCTCAATTCAGTCTCACATTTGCAAGAACAAGTAAATTGTAGGAGATAAACGAGTGTCCTTTCCCCTTGAGAACTAAAATATTCATGTTCCCATGTTCCAGGAACACAAAAAGACTGGCTGTTAAGAAACAGGCGAATAACCCATCCCTGTTGGTTAGTAGGTGTGTGCCATCAAGTTGGAACTAACTTATAGTAACCTTAATAGGGCTTTCAAGGTAAGTGAGATGTTTTTAAGGACTGGTTTTATCAGTTCTACACACCCAATGAGTTTCCATAGCTTAGCAGAGATTTGAATCCTGGTCTCCAGAGTCCTAGTACATCATTTTTTATCCACTAGACCACACTGTTAAGAAGCAGGCAAACAACGCATCCCTGCTAGAAATTCTTAGTCATAAATTATATCCATCCTTTCAACCTTCCTCCCATGGGAAAAAACTTGCAGCCAGAAGCCTGAGTTTTTGACTCATCAACTGCTGTGCAAGACTTTTCCTCCTGCTGCCTAGCTTCCCAGCATGCTGGAGAGAGAGTCAAAACTCTGGCACAGAAGAGTGGCTGCCCACCTTCTCCTTTACCTTGCTGCTTGCAGAAGAATCTTCAATTCAAAGGAGGATCCTGTACCTAACTTCTATCATAGATAGAAGGTTGTTTTCACCAGTTACTCATATCTGGCTAACTCTTGGCACCTTCATCTACAAAAATTGATTTCCCCTCCAAACTAGGAAAATTGGCAGCTCTAAGGGATGCAGTGGGAGTAGGCAACTGACAGTCCTGGGGATCAAATATTTGCCTCCAGGGCCTACTACAGACTGCACAAGATTGAATATGTCTAAAATGGTAAATGGTTGAGAGAGAGAGAGAGAGAGAGAGAGAGAGAGAGAGAGAGAATGCTTTCAAAAATGAGAAAAACAAACCCAGCAATGCCCTACAGCCATTTCCTATGTTGCTTTGGGGAGGATTTTGAGGGATGGAGAGTCTTGGGTGACCTCCTCAGCCCTGTAGAGGAAAAGCCGCCATTTCTGGAAGCATCCAGCAATAGAAATAGTAATTTATTTATTTTTTTGCAAACTAACAAACAAACAAAAAAAGCACTGCCTGGACATGGGGATGCTTTTGCATGCTATGGGAGCTACAAAAGAACCCAACAGCCCTCTGGAGACATTTTTCCCACCCCCCCTTTTTTTTTAGCAAAAAATTCAGTTTTTAACAATTGGAAGAGTTTTTATGTTGCAGCCTCCAGGGGGTCCTGGATCTGTTAAAATGGCCCCTGCAAGTACCTTTCCCCTCACTGACAGGGGGAAGGAGCCCAATAAAAATAGAACAATTTGGTGGCCTTTGCCTGCCCCAAAACGCCTTTCATGCTGCTTTGGAGATTCACCAAAGCGGAGCTCTCTCTGCTGTTAGGCAGACTGAGGCAACCACTTGAAGACAGTAGGTGTGAGGAAGAATGAATTTAGCAGCAACCCCCCCCCCATCACCACCAAAGGTGCTCACTCAGTCATTGAGCCACATCCTTCTCTTGGAGGGCAGAATGGTATGTCTGGCACTTCCTCAACTAACCTGCTGCCCCCAAGTGTGGCAAAGGATGGTATCTGTTGCCATTGCCATTGTCGAAATAAAATTCTATTGTCAGTCCAGTTGCTTCTTTATCAAGGGACACCATTATGTCCTTTGATCACAACTACTAACAGAAGATGAAGAAACCTGTCAGAGGCAGCTCCCCACTTCTATCAGGAGTGAAGTTTCACTCCTAGTTCCTCTGGATCCAGGTGTTATTCTTTTATATTAAAAGGACGCAGCTCCTTTCTCTTTCATGTAATTGACAAGCAATCTCAAGATGTTGAGCTGCCTAAGGTGCGTCAGTAATTCTTCCTTCGCCTACAGCTCTAGATGTATAGTCGCTAAGCCTGGTGAAGTTATTTTGAAACCTGAAGGTAGAGAGCCCTGCAAGCCTCTTTTCCCCCTGTGCTTCTAAAGCACAATATCAGTAAAATACTGAACAATGTGCTGGTTTTTCACAAAACTAAAAATCAGTTGCCTGAAGCATCTATCCCACTCTATCCTGGAGTGAGCCCAGTCCCACCAGCGGGCAATATCCATTCGAGCTATTAGAATTGCCAGGCCTTAGGGTACCAGCAGTAGTCTCAATGAGATGTTATGATTCTCAGGTTCTCCAGGGTGAGAAGCACTGATGGAAGTCAAACATTTGTGTATGTGACTGTGTTTTAAATCCAGGGCATCTATTCCAACACATTCTCACGTGGCACCAAGGTTCACTGGATCAGCCCAAAGGTGCTTTATGTGTGCAACATTTGTGCAGCAGTGCACCGAAAGGACAGGAGCTATGGGAGCAGACTGGGGAGAGAGTTAGTGGATGCACACACTTTTGTTCCATTGTGGCACTTTGAGTACAACAGAGAGTGTAGCTCCAGCATCATAATTTGCAAGCCTACTTGTTGCACAAGCTTTGGCAACATTGGCACAGGGCTTGGGGGGAGGGGGAGCTCCTCAAGGACTGACATTGAGTCTTCTGAAGAGCCCAGCACCAGCACAGACTCTGGAGATACTCTCCACGTGTCATATGTGCTGTAGGTAAGATTACATAGAACACAAGCACTGGCAGGAAGAGCAGTTTCAAGTACTGGGCACATTTTGAAATGTGTCTGTGTGAAGGGATATGTCTTCTCTGGAGAGATGGGAACCACAAATGGCACACCAGTGGCACTCATAATTTTAAACAAAGTCCAGAGTCAAGGTTCAAATGGCAGACATTTTTTAGGAACCATTTCCATATCTTCTCCACCAGCATATTTTACTCTCAAAGACATTTGTAGGGGAATGGGCTTTATGCTCAAGCATTCTTTCTCAGCGAATGTAGTAGGGTTGCCTTCACCGTTCCTCCAAAGTGAGTGCCTTTAGGTAGTTATTCAGGATGTAGTTGGTTAATGGAGGGTTGTGGATGGAAGTCACAGTCCCAGCATGTATAGCTGAGTGTGTGTCTTTTCTGCTCCACATGGAAGCATCCACCTAATTCTCTATTTCACTCTTGTCATCCTCATTCTGCCTGCTGACTGCCCTCAGCTCTTCCTCTGCCTTTTTAATATCTTCCACATAGAGGGAGATCTCTCTCTCTCTCTCTCTCTCTCTCTCTCTCTCTCTTAAATCTTAAAATAAAAACTTCCATTAAAAAAGGATTCCTTCCAGTAGGTAGAAAAGACCTACTATTGCATCTTCTTCACATAGATGGGATCTCTGAAAATTGAAGGGAATTATTTTTGTCATGAAAAACCTATGAGAATGGTAAACATGTGTGATATTGCTGTTGTGCAACTTCTTATTCACACGGTACAACATTTTCCATCTCTCTGCAAATCTCCTGCACAGGTATTCTTCTCACTTGCGATACTCTCAGAGGAACTCCAGCAGAAAGTGTTATGTCTTCAGGCCAGTAATTAGCAAAAGGTGTTCAGAGTAATTAATAAATAGTGAAGACAGCTAGTTCTAAACTGACAGAAGCAAAAACTAGGCACCAAGATACACATGACGTGCATTCGCTCTGAGCTTGCCTGCATTACTGACATATAAGATGCTTGCCCTGTTGACCGGGATTTATATCTAGCCATGGCTGTGCTTAAAGAATATTAGAATTCCTAGCATCTGTTTCCCAGTGATATTATTATTATTATTGCTTTCCAGCTTTCATCTTACAAGTCACATTCAGTGTTCTGCCAGCATTTCAAACATTCTTTATTCACACCTGCCACCTGGTCTAGAGCTTCTCAGCAAAGCTGGGGAAAGCTCCTTGATAACATGCCTGTGGGCGACAAAACAGCCTGCATCTACTAATCTGTATTGCAGCTCACTCAGTTGTAGAGAAAGCATCCGTCTGCCTCTCCTTCAATACCTCTTTCGAATAGGAACAATTTCCAATGTGCTTAAAATTTAAATTTAAGTTGAGCGAAAGAAAATGCATTCATGATGGAAAGATGCATCCTATATATTTATCAGTGATTTCAGGAGGAGTACCACCTTGGAACCTTCTTTAAAATGCAGGATTATAGCCCAACAGTTCTAAATTCTTATGTACTTGTTGGATTTGCACAAAGGCATTGAGTGTGTTTGCTGACAACCACTTATCTGAAACTATAGCTTTTTAACAAAAATATTCTGAAGGAGTTTTCAAAGAAGGAACCGTGTTAGTCTCTTCCAGCCTATGTAACAAAAACTAAGCTAGGCAAAAAACAAATGCATTAAGATAAAGTACTTTGAAGACTAGTAAATTTGTTTCTCTGAGAGCTTTTGTGATTAATACACAAAATTGTTCACATTTATTTGTTAGTCTTGAAGGTGCCGTGATACTTTTGTTTGTATTCATGTTTTGTTTTTGTTATGCATCCTGGAGAAATGACATTCTAAACTTTAGTATGACTACAAAACAGGGTTCCAGGAATCTGTGACTTAGGAAGTTAGCCACTTCACAAAACTGATACTTCCTCTGCTGCATGGGGGGCAGAGGAAGAAATTTTTAAAACTGTATTAGGGTGGCGTTGATGCATTGCATCACTTATAAAAAAGAAAAAAGAAACTGAAAACTGTCACAATACTGGCCAACACATAGATTCATGATGGAACAGATCCACTGACCACTTAGCCACACTACCCTTGCTTGTCCTGGAGGGTCCAGTGTGCCAGTGATTGGGAAAACCTTCCTGTCAGACAGCGCTCCCAACACTTTTGAGGCTAAATGATCCTTTACTGTTTCAAGGACAGATGAAAGTTTCCATATTGTGACTGCAAACCAACCCTGCAAATTAGGAATGCCAAAACCTCACAAAGTACTCAAGCATCCAAGTGCAAGAAATGTTCTTTAGTACCACAACCTTTTGACTTTTCTGAGTGATTGTGCAGCTGTAAAATGTTATTATTTTTATAGAAGGCATTTTAAAAAGTCATATATGTTCAGGAGTAAGTTTGAAGGTTCCAAAAGAATCAAAATGATGTGAAGCAGCTCTATAGTACAAAACAAACAAAATAAAACTCATTAAGAAACTTAGGTAGTTAAGAGTCAGACACACAGAAAATAATAAAGTTAGCTACCTAGCTCTATACTTACAAAGTAACAAAGATATAGCATAGTTCTAGGATATATGCACAGTTCGGCAGAATGGCAGGCTCAGATTACTTTCTCCTGAGAGATGAAGCTAAGCAATCACAGCTTTGAAGAAGCTAACTAGCCATAAACTCAAACTGGAATGATCCATTCTTCTGCTCACACTGACATCCCATCATTCTGTCTCTGGAGGTTTCCACCCTTTGCACCAATCAGATTGTATTCTTTCCCAAATCTTCTAGTAGGTAACTTCTGCAAAATTAACTAATCAGATAGAGCAAATGCCAGAGTGTCATTAAGACATCAAGAATAGATGATTCCCATGACAGCCTTTCGGCTAGATAAGGCTTCTCCACAGCCATGGCCAATTTCTTCTAATTTGGAGGTGCTTCCCCTCCTCCCATCCATCCAGTCTCAGTTACCAAGCACTACTCTTAAGAGACTACAGGGAATGAATTAACCCTCTCCTTGCTAATTCCATAATGAAAAAGTCCTCCCAGAAGCAGGAGGAAATATGAAAGGCAATGTGGGGGATTTTTTTCTTCAATGTGATTTTTCTTAAACGTTGGGTCAAGAACTTTCCCACCACCAAATCCACACTAAATTTAGAAAACAGCTGTCAACCATCTTCCATATTGGAGATATAGGTTTAAGCATTATACGTCCATTAACAACGTAGCTGCTGCATTTTGCTCAAGCTTAATGGTGGAATTCATATTCTCCAGAAACTAATACTTTGAGCCACATTACTTGTTGTTGCTCTGAAAGCAGTAGCTATTCCTTCTTTTGGCCTAGTTAAACCTCTCCAGGGACGTGGTGCTGCTGCGGGTTAAACCGCAGAAGCCTCTGTGCTACAAGGTCAGAAGACCAGCAGTCGTAAGATTGAATCCATGCAACAGAGTGAGCTCCCATTGCTTGTCCCAGCGCCTGCCAAACTAGCAGTTCGAAAGCATGTAAAAATGCGTGTAGATAAATAGGGACCACCTCGGTGGGAAGGTAACGGCGTTCCATGCTTAGTCATGTTGGCCACATGACCATGGAAACTGTCTTCGGATAAAACGCTAGCTCTATCGCTTGGAAACGGGGATGAGCACCACACCCTAGAGTCAGACACGACTGGACTAAATGTCAAGGGGAACCTTTACCTTTACCTTAAACCTCTCCAGTAAAATTGTCTATCTCTTTTCAAGCATTTTCTGAGCTTTGGATGCAGTGCGGCTGACAAAGCACCATGGCAAGGTAATCAAATGTACCAGTCTCTGGCCAGAGGCTGACATTAGAGTTAGCCTGTAACTGGAAGTGAAAGTACATTAGTACTGCAGAAAGGCAGTCTTTCCTTACTAGTGCCATCACACATCATGGACATCCTGTGCTGAAATCTTGAAAAACAATCACCAAACAATGCAAGCTAATCTGTGTGATCCTGGAGAGGAAAGAAGCTCCTGCTGTGATAATGAGATGCTCACAGTAGTTAAGAATGTCTCTCTTCCAGCCATAGGTTATCAACAACAGTCACTAGATACTTAAACTGTATATAAATCATGTGTCAGTGCTATGACATGATTTATATAGTGTCACCAAAGTAAACAATCAGAAATAGGCTGTGTGGTCCCCCAAAAAGAAATGTAAATATAGAAGCAGATCATACCTCTATTGGACCACTGAGAAAATTAAGTAGATAGTTAGTTTTTGATGATAATATATCCATCTTCATCAAGTAGTTTTTCAAAGTTTCTTGGCATGGATGTTGTTCATGCCAGGCAAGCATTATTGAGCAGCATGCAAATGCCTTGTGGATGGTAGATGGGTGAAAATTCGTCTTCAAGGAGCACACCTCATCTCTTCAAACAAAGAATTTACTTTTATTTGTTTGTTTGTTTAAACTTATAACCCACTCGTTTAGTGGACAAGCCACTACTCTGGGCAGCTTCCAGGAAATTTTAAAAAATGTACAATACAACAATAAATTAAAAAAAAAGAATTGAGCATTCTTGGCAAGCTAAGGGTCAGCATAAACTCAGTACAAAATTAATACTGCAAAGGGGTGAGGTTTGTAAAGGCCTGGGTAAAAGCCAGGTTTTCAGTTGCTTTCAAAAGCTCAGGAGGGTGTGGGCAAATTGCACCTCCACAGGAAGGGAGTTTCAGAGTGGGGCAGCTACTACTGAGAAGGCCTGGCCTCTGATTGATGACTTCCAGGCTTCTTTTGGAGTGACCTCCCACAGCATCAAGGACTGGGAGGTGTGGGTGGGATGGTAGGGTGATCTGAAGGAGAGGCGCTCTGACAGGTAGTGAGGTTCTAAACTGTAAAGGGCTTTATAAGTTAACATCAGCGCCTTGAATTTGGCCCAGAAGTATACCGGCAGCCAGTGCAGGCAGGCTTGGATGGGTGAAATATGGTCAGATTTAGATATACCAGTGATCAATCTGGCTACCACATTTTACACTTGCTGCAGCTTCCGAACCGCCTTCAAGGGCAGCCCCACATAGAGAGCATTGCAATAGTCAATCCTTGAGATTACCAATGTGTGAACTAGTGTTATTAGACACTTCCTGGTGGAGATGTGCAATCTGCCCCAGATGGAAAAAGGCAGATTTGGCCATGGCCAAGATCTGTTTCTCTATCAAGAGGGCCAGGTTCAAAAGCACACCCAAATTACAGACCTGATCCTTCAGGGGGAGTGTGAGCACCATCAAGATCAGTCCACAAACCTCCTAACCGATCAGGATGCCCTACCAACAGCAGCATCTCTGTCTTGTCAGGATTCAACTTCTGCCTATTTGACCTCGCCCAGTCCATAACCACAGCCAGAAAACACTCTAAGATCTGTACAACTCCCCCTGCTGAAAAGGATAAGGAGAGATAGAGTTGCATGTCATCTCTATCAGTCCAAATGACCTCCATCAGCAGTCTCATATAGATGTTGAATAGCAAAGGGAAGATGATTGACCCCTGTGGATGAAAGTGCTTCCCCAAGCTGGACTCTCTGGCACCGGCTGCCCAGGAAGGAAGGAAGCCAGCATGATGCCAGGCCTCCAGATAACTAGTCATTTGGTCAGAAGCAGCACACTGAGGTAAAAATATCTGAGTAAGTCAGAGATCACAAAACACAAGAATGATGTCACTAGAGCATAGCTAATTATAGCCAAGCTGTCTCCATCCAAATAATATTGGTATATATACTTTATGTGTTATCAATACATCTATATTTTTCCTATAATCCCTCAGAGACATGCATTATGTTCAGGTCCCTTCATGAAAAGTACTGTTACCATTCTATCAAAAGTGGATCAATGTGGTTTGGAGAGCAGAAACAGACTTTATCAATACCCTGCAATTAGAAGAGGAAAGTCCTTAGGGGCTTGCTTTATTTTGTGTTTGTGATGGGTTTTGAGGATTTAAGCATGAAATACTTTGAAGTCTGAGTCTTCAGTCATGAAATACTGCCTCAGTCATGTCTCTCCAGCACTAATGTGCTTTCAACTTTAATGATGGGTTATCTGTGATGTCTGTTTCTACACTAAATTGAAGCTTAGAGTGTTATGACTGCTCTTTTCAAGACTACAGTCCTGTGCATGATTATTTGAAAATAGGTTTCTGTGAATAAACATCACAGAAACAAGCTGTAGAGGTAATATTCCTTCCAAGAGCAAGAAAAATCTCTGAATTCAGTGGAAGATTAGTTTAATTTCCTCCTGGATCATGGTTCCTGAACAGAATGAGGCCTTTTAGAAGGGACAAGATTTATCAGACTCTTTTTAAGCAACTCAGTAATATTTCTATGAAATATAGCTAAAGCATCTGACAATCAAACCCCTCTTTGAATCCTCTTTTTTGTTTAAAAATGTTTTTAATATACCAAGTGACTTGTAAAACAAAGCAAACTGCTACTCTAAGATAGATTTGCTGAATTAGAAGGAGGCCAAGCTTGGAAAGTTACCATCTACAAACAATTCAATACTCTTGAGCTAAGTAACTTGTTGCATAACTCATTACATTGTTTAGTACTTTGGACTTAATAAGGTAGTGACATGAAAACGTGAATGTTAAGGACCTTTAAAAAATAAATTTCAAAATGATTAGAAGATATAAACTAAAAACATTTCCATTATTTCCCCCCAAATACGTTTCACTTGTTTTTCAACTTACTGCATTACTTTTCAAATGTAACTTCGTTACAACCTTGTTACCAAAAGGGTGATGTACTACAGGTAGCAATATTACTCTGAACTGTATCCAAAGGTGATACATCTATTTGTTGCTTTCTGCTATCATGTCAATTCTGCCTTAAAGGAACCCTAATAGGGTTTTCATGAGATGTTCAAGATGTTCAAAAAGTGGTTTAAACCCAGGTCTCCTGAGTCCTTGTCTGATGCCATCACACCATAACACACTGGCTCTTTTAAACTGGTACAGGTCGGAAGAGAAAAGAGATAGGTTCTGGTATTTAGATTTACCTGCATTTCTTGCCCCTCAGTACCGGACATACAGGAATTAGCCGCCATTGCTTAGTGCTGTGTGGGACAGGCCCTCTTTGCCTCTCTTCAGAACGGTATCTTTAGCAGTACAACAGGCAGAATTTTGAAAGCTGCCGTGAGTTCCCATCTGTGCTTTACCATGCTGGGGAACAGTGAAGGTCTTGAGTTTCTGCCTGTCATGCAGCTGTGAGAAGCACAGGAGAACAGGTGGCGTCCCTCTCTGTGACATGAAAGAAAATCATGATCTCTTCTCACAACATGCTTCCACCATATGGCGTTGGTATTCACATGACTGGCTTGGCTCAGGGCAGAGCAGTTGGCAGGCGGTGCAGATTGATTGAAAACTGGGGCTACCACATGCTGAGAAGGTCACTCAGATAGACGGTGGCCTCTTTCTGTAGCTTTCTTAGTAATGCTCCAGATCCCCCTAATATGCCAACGTCCCTCCCTCTTTTCAGAAAGGGCTGTAGACGTGTCAGTCTTTGCTTGTGCTTCATCCCATATGAATCTGATTTTGCTTAGAGTCAATGACCTTTTGGAAAGTTAAGGGTTAATTAGTCATGAGTATTTGTGCATGGGATTGGAATAGTCACTTAGAGGCTACAGTGGATGCTTCACTAGACTACCTCTGAAAGCTGTAAAAGACTTGGGCTGGAAGGAAAAGCAGCGGTGGATAACTGGTCTTTTGCTCATATTGACATTCTGGATGTGAAACTGGCTTTTAAAAATGAGACCTTTTCCTTTTCCTTTTCCTTTTCCTTTTCCTTTTCCTTTTCCTTTTCCTTCTTTCTTTCTTTCTTTCTTTCTTTCTTTCTTTCTTTCTTTCTTTCTTTCTTTCTTTCTTTCTTTCTTTCTTTCTTTCTTTCGCACTCCTGTGCATGCTTATGCAGTAGGAAGCCTTGAGAGAGCCATGGTGCCACTCCAAGGTTAAGGACTTCTCTCATTCCACCCGAACGCTACTTCACATGGTAAGAATACCTGATTAGCCAGGTTCCCTTAAGAATGGAAACACCTCGGCCAATGTACCTTCTCACAGACATAGGGCCACTTCACACTGATGCTGAATGCCAATAGGAGTGTGTGGTATCATTGTGAAAATAATATAGCTTTGTGGGGTAATGTTGCCCAATCCTGCAGCCCCCTACTGTCATTGCTGTGCATTTGGGGAATATGCTGTATAGTGGGATGTTGTGGTGATCACTTCCAGTTAAGATGCTCCTGTCTATAAAAGATTCTGCTGATCATTACACTACGTTAAATTTTCAGAATTCCATCACACCATCATCAGGCATTCATGTTTTATGAGAACCAAACCAAGGCAGCTGGAGTCCTACTCTAGTGATGGCCCAACCATGAACTATTTAAGCCCTCAGCTGAGATGGGCTGTGTCTGTAAGAAAATATATCTTTCTTCCTTTGCCCTGGTGTCCCTTTTATTCATCCCAGGATATTGAAAAATTGGCAACACTTTAAAGGGCTGGAAGAAGACAGCATTTGACAGAATAATCATTTCATTTTAACTATCTTGTTGTTGTTTAGCCAGATGAGATCCATGTGGGTATCTTAGTGCTTGGTTGGTCTAATTCTGATGAAACAGTGCATTTATTGGTAGGATATATTGTTGAAGCAGAACTGTCTAAGTTTAATTCTGCTGCTTAAGTGATCAGAACAATAATTTCAAGGAGGTCAAGAAAAGGTATGAGAGTATATAAAAAAAGAGTCTTTGTGCCTGTATTGTATCCTCCGAAATACAAACAATATACCAATATATCAATAGACTAAAAGTTTTTTTTTTTTTTGGTATACCCTTGTATTTTCAAATCTTTGTCCATAATTTTTCATCTGCTTTATAGATTTGATTTTATTTTTTTAGTTTGGGAAGGAGTAAGTTATCAAGGGCAATCTGTTAAGTGACATCCTTTTTACTGCACATTCGAATGACCAGCTGCCCTTTTGCTGACAATTTGGGCAAGAGTTAACAAATCACTTACATGCCTGCTTTAAGTATATAAGCCATCTTGACTGAATCTAGGGCTGGTGAAGGGAACTTGATTAATCAATGACCTGCCGCAAAACATCCATGGGCTGTTCTGAATGAATCAATACAACTCTGTTAAAACTTCAGGGGAAAGGGCAACATTTCCTAATATTAAGTGGGAAGAAGTAGTTCTCAGACTCCCTGATGGCGTTGGCAGTCTGGACACGCACTCACGCACATGCATTTAGAGATCAGAATCTGTATGCATTTTCTTCTCTGTAATATTTAAGCTCTGAGGATGAGTAAAAGCTTAAGATGATCCTATTAGCCTGAAGAATGTAGGTAATAATTCCCTCAGTGGCTGGGCAATAAGAAAGAACAGGGATTAGAGAACAGAATGAGAGTGAAGGCACTCTGCAGGGTCTTAATGAGGGGGAGGAAAATGGCGCTCATCTCCCAGATATCTTTCAAATATGTAGCATATTTCAAATTGCACTTTCAAATCTGTGGCGGCAGATGAAGGGGAAAAAACTCTAAGCAAATTGAAGGAGAATATACATTTACACATATTATTTGTAGGTGATCTATACAGAAATCCTCTCCCACACTTGATCCCTTTCTCTTCTTTCTGCCACTGAATATTTCAGAGATGCATTAATTAAGATTCTCCCCTCCAGATGCCAACCAACTAGATTGTTAACTAGAAGACAAGGGGTTATATTTTTTTGTCTGTTTGTTTGCTAGCTAGCTAGCTTGCTTGCTTGCTGCTGCTGCTCTTGTTGCTTCTCCCCTACCAGAGGCTGGATGTCATAATAGCTATCCTGACTACAGGAGCACTAAGCAATGATGTTGTCTTGCACCTAAACTAGTCTCCTGAATTCTTCAGCCATTAAAAAGTGACATGTTCCCTGCACTTCTTTTCTCATTTATTTTATCTTTAAAAAATCAGCTACAACAATATCTGCATTCCATTTTTTACAATGTCACTAAAATATCCTGGTTTTTTAAAATTAGTATTTGTTTTATGATTCCTTCATCTTTATTCATTCACCTTACTACTTCATTTGTCACCTTCTGGGTCCAAGAAATTCTTAGCATCCTGAGATAAATCTTCATTTCAAATGCTTCAGGATTACATGCTGTGCATTGGAATCAATTCATAACTCTGTACAATGTATCTTCTCAAAGACAATTTTGCATTTTCGTAGCATATTCTTCATCTCAAGGAAGCAGTTTTGAGCCATCACTATTCTAACTTTACTGTATGGCTATTATGCCACTGTTCATTCATTATAAATTCCAGGGTACTTGTATTTGCCAATATGCTGTGTACACTTTCAATAAAGCAAGCATACATATCCATGCTCATGTCACAAGATTTCTCCCCAGATATGTGTAGACAGAACAGTTTCCTAGCTCCTGATTCTCCTCTCAAGCCAAATTGCTTGTCTCCTGACATTCTTCCTACTTCTTATAAATTCTGCTATGTTATATCTTTAAGAAAACCTTCAGTGCATGGCTCATTAAGCTTGCAATTCTGCAGTCACTCTAAGCTTTGACATTTTCCTTTATGGGTGATGTAATAATAAACATCTATCTCAGCAAGGTTTCAGAGATGATTCCTGTTTTGTAGATTTGATTGAAAATATTCTATAAAATATCTAGTGATCATCTTCTATTACCTTAAATATTTCTGCAAAAACATCATCAAATCTGGGGATTCTGCTGCATTTTGCTGGCTGTACTGCATTTCAAATTGTAAATCTCTCTATTTCCAGTCCAGTATTGACATCTGGTATAACTAATTCTGCTGGTTTGATATCTCCAAACACTTCTGTAATATAAACATTCTCCACAAGAATTATATTCTTGACCTCAAGTATCAGAGAATTATTATTCATCAGAAGTAGGTATAGTCATTTCAACCATTTAACTTGTGATGTACATTAAACAAATTGTGAATCTTTTTTGTTTTTCCTATAGTTTGAAACACTCTTTTAATCTGGCTTTTCAAGTTTTATTTTAGATGTTCTTGTGTACCTCTCTGTATTTGCTGTTCTCCTTTTTCCCTCTTTTTTGTTTTTATTCCATTAGATGCATTATTCCATTCTTCTATTATCCCCTTCCTTTTTGATTTACATTTCTATTTTTGAGATTGTTTCCAGTCAAATGGAAGTGAACAACAGACATCTCCATTCACATTAGCTCCAAGATAAATTTTCACTGATCTAGCATTGTTTGGGTATTCTTAATTAGATATACTCTATGTGATTCTCTGCAATACTGATATTACTATATGACTGTATTTGGGAAATTGTGACTCATGTACATGAATAGTGTTTATTATTTTATGTTTAATTTAGTGTTTTATTTTGTTGTCAACTGCCCAGAGTGGTCTTGGTAGCCAGATGGGTGGTATATACATTAAACAAACACACAAACACACACACACACAAGCAAGCAAACAAACAGTATGTATTCTTGGAAAGTTTTAAACTTCCAGATTTTCATTACACCATTTTCTTCTACAGTATGCACAGTGTTAATATCACACATTGCTGTAGGCTTTTGAAGGCATGCCATTTTCATTCCACTCAGCAAAACAAACATGTGCGAGAGTTATTATTGACACAGCCTTAAGACATACAACATAGAAACTCACAATGTGGTTTAATTATGAGGGGATTTACAGTTCAGTTCTAAGTGTCTGTCATTTACATTTAAATATCTGGGGAGACAACATGTTGTTTGACTTGTACAGGAAGCACACTGGTTAGTGAACCAAGATAGTTTCTTGTTGGTGAATATCTGGACACTGAGTTTTGTGAAGTTTAAAAAAACTAATGTTGTGGGGGCTGGTAATCCACTCTATATGGTAGTTTATTTACTAAACAAATTTAAAGAAACTACCCAAGGATTGAATCTATTTTCAGGATAGCATTCAGTACTTTGGATATCTCCTGTATTAGTGAAACTACCATAGAGACTGGATTACCAGCCCCCACAACATTACAGCCATTGGCTTCCACTATGTCAGGGTGCCAGTGCCAACTTCTCTGACATTTTTATGCTAGTTTAATGCCAGTCTCCTTACCTAGGCATCTAAAAGTGTTTTCTTCCTTAAAGATATATGAAGCCTTACATACAATAAGAGGAATAGACCAAACAGTTCTAATGGGGGTTAGTACTAACATTATTAATAATCATATTCATAAAAATCCACAAAGAAAAGCAGGCCAGAAATCACACAATCTCTGGTCTCGATACACGAGTGCCAGGAGCATAGGAAACACACAAGAAGAACTCGAATCTTAGTTTAGGGGGGTAAATATGACTTGATAGGAATAACTAAAACTTGGCGGGACACCTCCCACGAGTGGAACACAGCAATTTATGTATATAATTTGTTCAAAAATGACAGAAAGATTAAAAGAGGTGGTGGAGATGCAGTATATGTGAAAAATACACATTTCTGCATAGAAATACAGGAGGAGAGGGCTGTCAGTCCCATTGAGAGCATCTGGATCAGTGTAGTTGGGGTGACAAACAAAAGGAGCATGGATAGTTGGAGTCTACTGCTGACCACCCAATCAAGGAGAGGATGTGGATGAAACTTTTGTAAAACAAACTGCAAGCATTTCAAAGGGACATGATGTCGTAATCATGGGAGATTTCAATTATCTTGGTATCTGTTGGGAGGCAAATTCTCCCAAGTATGGCTCTTCCAAGAAATTCCTGGCTTGTATGGCTGATAATTTTCTCCTTTAAAAAGTGAAGAAAAAACTAGAGGACTGGCTATCCTTGATTTTATTCTAACCAATAGAGATGACTTGGTGGGGGAACTCTGGGCAAGAGGGAACATGTTCTACAAGAATTCGTTATTTCAAAGGAAAACAAAGCAGAATGTTATTGTTGTTTAGTCATGTCCAACTCTTCGTGACCCCAGGGACCAGAGCACACCAATCCCTTCTGTCTCCCGGAGTAGGGTCATATTCATGTTGCCATACTTTGCTATGGTCCACATAGTCAAAGGCTTTTGCAAAAGCAAAAGCATGCTGCTTATATACCGCCCCATAGCACTTCAAGCACTCTCTGGGCGGTTTACAAGCTAATTATGCAGGCTACACACTGCCTCCCCAGCAAGCTGGGTACTCATTTTACCGACCTCGGAAGGATAGAAGGCTGAGTCAACCTTGAGCCGGCTACCTGGGATTGAATCCCAGGTCGTGAGCACAGTTTTGGCTGCAGTACAGCAGTTTAACCACTGTGCCATGAGGCATGAAGCAGAAGTAGATGTTTTTCTGGAACTCTCTGGCTTTCTCCATAATTCAGCACATGTTAGCAATTTGGTCTCTAGTTCCTCTGCCCCTTCGGGATCCAGCTTGTACTTCTGGGAGTTCTCGGTCCACATACTGCTGAAGCCTACCTTGCAGGATTTTGTGCATAACCTTGCTAGTCTGTGAAATGAGTGCAATTGTACGGTAGCTGGAGCATTCTTTGGCACTGCCCTTCTTTGGGATTGGGATGTAGACTGATCTTTTCCAGTCCTCTGGCCACTGTTGAGTTTTCCAAACTTGCTGGCATATTGAGTGTAGCACCTTAACAGCGTCATCTTTTAAGATTTTTAATAGTTCAACTGGAATGCCATCACCTCCACTGGCCTTGTTGTTAACCATGTTTTCTAAGGCCCACTTGACTTCACTCTCCAGGATGTCTGGCTCAAGGTCAGCAACCACACTATCTTGGTTATCCGGGACATCCAAATCTTTCTGGTATAATTCCTCTGTGTATTCTTGCCACTTCTTCTTGATGTCTTCTGCTTCTGTGAGGTCCCTGCCATTTTTGTCCTTTAACATGTCCATCTTTGCACAAAATGTTCCTCTAATATCTCCAATTTTCTTGAACAGATCTCTTGGTTTTCACTTTCTATTATTTTCCTCTATTTCTTTGCATTGTTCATTTAAGAAGGCCCTCTTGTCTCTCCTTGCTATTCTGTGGAAGTCTGCATTCAATTTTCTGTAGCTTTCCATATCTCCCTTTCATTTTGTTTCCCTTCTCTTCTCTGCTATTTGTAAGGCCTCGTTGGAACAGCCACTTTGCTTTCCTGCATTTCCTTTTCTTTGGGATGGTTTATGTTGCTGCCTTCTGTACAATGTTAAAAGCCTCCATCCATACTTCTTCAGGCACTCTGTCCACCAAATCTAGTTCCTTAAATCTGTTCTTAACTTCCACTCTGTATTCATAAGGGGTTTGGTTTAGATTATACCTGAGTAGCCCAGTAGTTTTTCAGTTTAAGCTTGAATTTTGCTATGAGAAGCTGATGATCAGAGCCACAATCAGCTCCAGGTCTTGTTTTTGCTGACTGTATACAACTTCTCCATCTTTGGCTGAAGAGAACATAATCAATTTGATTATGGTATTGCCCATCTGGTGATGTCCATGTATCGCCTCTTGTGTTGTTGGAAAAGAGTGTTTGTGATGACCAGCTTGTTCTCTTGACAAAACTCTATTAGCCTTTGCCCTGCTTTGTTTTGAACTCCAAAGCCAAACATACTTATTGTTCCTTTTATCTCTTGACTCCCTACTTTCCAGTCCCTTATAATGACCAGAACATCTTTCTTTGGTTGTAAGTCTTCATAGAATTGGTCAATTTCAGCCTCTTCAGCATTGGTGGTTGGTGCATAAACATGGATTGCTGTGATGTTGAAAAGTTTGCCTTGGATACGTATTGAAATCATTTTATTATTTTTGGTATTGTATCCCAGTACAGCTTTTCCCACTCTTTTGTTGACTAGAGGGCTACTCCATTTCTTCTATGGGATTCTTTCCCACACTAGTAGATAAGATAATCATCTGAATTGAATTCATCCATTACTGTGACGTAGCAGGCCACTCTGATGTCACCCCCAACTCAGGCTTCTCAGAATGCCCACCACACCACTTCACACTCGCTGCCACCAATTGTACTGTCTATTTAAGAAGGACAAAGGTTTCCTTCAAAACAAATCAGGTTTATTGAAATAACAAAATAAAATATGAAAATCACAAGTAGCTAATCACGATGTCAATCACTGTATCTTATTTAATCCATCACAGACTTCCCTCACTGACCACTTAGGCACACAGGTCTCTAAACAAGCTCTTTCTCTCTCATACACTCCTGATCTGATCTTTCACACTCTCTTCACACCCCTTTTTCTTCCAGCTCCTCCCTCTTCAGCCCCACCCTCCGTCACCCCATTGGCTGATGATTCACTGCCCAGCTGTGACGTACAGGTGAGGTCAGGGCTGCCTGTTACAATTACCGTCCATTTTAGTTCACTGACACCCAGGATGTCTATGTTTATTCTTGCCATCTCCTGTTTGACCGCATCCAGCTTACCAAAGTTCATAGATCTTACAATCCAGTTTCCTATGCAATATTTTTCTTTGCAGCATCGGACTTTCCTTTCACTTCCAGGCATGTCTGCAGCTGAGCGTCCTGTAACTAGTATCCTATATGAATTTTCATGCTAAGTGAATAAAAAGAGTTCTCAGGGCATTGCCTTGAGGCTTCACTGGCTCAGACATCTGCTTGTTGTCTCCTCTGTACTTTCTCTAAGGCTAATTGCTTTCCTTTGTTCCATGATCACCCACATCCCACTATAACCTGTCCATCTTGTGTGTCCCTGCATGGCATTGCCCATAGCTTCTCTGAATTACTCAAGCCCCTTCACTATAACAAGGCAGCAATCCATGAAGGGGAAGGCAGAATATAGCCATACATATATGGTGAATTTTAGAAAGCCAATTTATTAAACTCAGGATCATGGTAAGTAAGGTCCCACGGCAAGAGATCATAAAAGAAGTCCAAGAAGGGTGGGAGCTTCTTAAAAAGGAAGTTCTAAAGGCACAACTAAAAACAATTCCAAGAAGATAAAAGTGGGAGAGAGGTTTAAAAAAAAAAGGCCACAGTGGCTTCACAAAAAGCTCAGACAGGGAGACAGGCTCTAAAAAAAAAAGACATGTATAGGAAGAGGAAGGAGGCCAGGCAACATAGGAAGAGTACAAACAAGTAGTAAAGAATTGCAGGGATGGCATTAGGAGGGCAAAAGCTGAGAATGAGCTGAGGTTAACTAGAAAAACTAAAAGCCACAAAAAGCATTCTTCAGATATGTGCATAGCAAAAGACAAAGAAAAAAAGTGGAAAGTGGAAAAATGATAACAGATAACAAAGAATAGGCAGAAGTGCTCAATTCCTATTTTAGCTCAGTCTTTTCTCAATGGTCAGACTATGACCTGCCAGACATTTGTGAAGTGCAAGTGGAAGGGACAGGACTGCAGCTGGAAACTGATAAACAAATAATCAAGAAATACCTTACTACCTTGAATGGGTCCAAATCCCCAGGGCTGGATGAACTGCATCCAAGAATATTGAAGGAACTGACTGGAGAACTCTCAGAACCACTGTCCATTATTTTCTTGAAATCATGAGAAGTGGGTTAAGTGCCAGATGATTGGAGGAGAGATAATGTTGGCCCTATCTTCAAAAAGGGCAAAGAGGAGTAACTTGGAAACTACAGACCAGTCAGCTTGACATCAATCCCAGGGAAAATTCTGGAAGAGGTTACAAAGCGGTCACTATCCAAGCACCTAGAAAACGATGCTGTAATAACTAGAAGCCAACATGGATTTGTCAAGGACAAATTCTGCCAGACTAACCTGATCTCATTTTTTTGATCTGGGAACCTCCATGATAGACAGAGGGAATGCTGTAGACATAATATATCTTGACTTCAACAAAGTTTTTGACAAAGTGCCCTATGATATCCTGATTAGCAAACTAATTAGCTGTGGGCTGGGTAGAACAACTGTCAGGTGGAGACACAACTGGGTACAGAATCCTACTCAGACAGTGATGATTAATGCCTTCTTTTCAAAGTTGGTGGAAGTAGCAAGCAAGGTATTCCAGGGCTCAGTCCTGGACCTTGTGCTCTTCAGCATTTTTATTAATGATCTGGATCAGGGTGTGCTTGGAATGCTAATGAAATTTTCAGATAACACAAAATTGGGTGGAATAGCTAATGCCCTGGAAGACAGAAACAAAATTCAAAACAACCTTGGCAGGATGGATCACTGGGCGGAAAGCAACAGAATGAAATTCAACAGGGATAAATGCAAAGTAATGCACCTTGAAAAAAGAAACCAGCCACACAGTAACAAGATGGGGGATACCTGGCTCAAAATACTACAAGCGAGAAGAACCTTGGAATCATCATAGATCACAAGCTGAATATGAGCCAACAGTGTGATGTGGCAAATGCAATTTAGGATGCATTAACAGGAGTACTTTCCAAATCTTGCAAGGATTGTCTAGGGAGATGGTGAGTGCTCCCACATTAGAGGCATTCAAGAGAAACTTAGACAACCACCTGGCAGATATCCTTTGATCTGCACTCCTGCATTGAGCAGGGGTTTCGACTCAATGGCCTTAATAGGCCCCTTCCAACTTCATTATTCTATGATTCTATGATATTACTCATTTGCTATAATCAGTAGAACTGGATCTCCTATTGGTTATTTGTTCCCTCTGCTGGTTTTGTTCTACATTTATTTATAGTATTTCATTGTTTTACAATTGTTACTTACCCTCATATATTTATGAATGATGGGAAACAAATAAAAATAAATAAACTACGAGCTTTTGAAGTTCACTTATGGACATTATATATATAAATTTGCTTTTTTGTAACTTCCCTGTTTGAATCATGGTTGCAGGAGGAGACTATACCACAAATATCTGTAAAGTGTAGCTATTCATGAAGTCAGGGATATCAGAATCAATGATGGCTCGCTCCTTTTAATAATGTATATAACTACCAGGATTTACAGCAAATCTGAGGCGGGGCTTTGTTGTGGTGTTGCCAGTAGCTCCAGAGAAGAGCTCTCTGGAAAAACTGGAACCCATCCGGTCTGGGATCCCCTTTTTGAAATGGGGATCGAAGGAGAGTCTAGGAGAATTCTCTCTGAAGCAGATGGTGAGCAGCAGAAGAATGGGAGGCAAACCCGGACTTCTTCCCTCTGAAGAAATCACCCAGCATGGATCGGAGGCGGGGAGCCATATTTGGCACTGAGCCATGAGTAACCCTTTACCGGGGAGAAGAGAACAACCAATATAAGCTTAAAATATATAACAACTAAGTAAGCTGAAGCCTTTGATTTATGAAACAGCCCCATTAAGCTGAAAATAAGAATGAAAATATTTGGCTGAAAGAAGAAAAGCAGTGGCGAGCCTATCTTATCAGTCTGCCTCAAAAGTGAAACTAACTAACTAACTAACTAACTCTTAATACAGCAGACTGGTTTCAAAGCCAAGAGAGTGAAACGGAAAAATAAATCTTGTGTTTCTGGAAAAGAATCCCAGACGGTAATGCCATCGGACAGGATTCAAGAGACTTGAGTTTTGTGAATGCAGTTTGGCTTGGACGTATTTCTCTTTTTTCTTTCCTGGACTCTCTGAATTTTTGATAATAGAATCTGGTGGTTTTCTGGAGAAGAAAGAAGGAGCTGACGTGGTCAACTGGACTGAGTATCAATGGGTTAATAGAAAGATCATAAGACAGGCTTCAAGGACAACTACTGGACAGTCTGAGACTCTGTGATTGTTGTTTTGGTTTGTTGGACTGTGTGTGAGTCTGATAATAGTAGCTTGCTAGACTCAGAAGAAGAAGAAATAATTGTGCCATTTGAATTTGAATTTGCTGGGTTAAAAGTTGATTTTTATATTATAATATTTGGATAAAGATTGGAGGGAGATCTAAGGGGAGGTTTATGATTAGGGGTTTGGATTGTTGATAAAATTGTGGAAACTGTTGGAGGATATCTAAGGGGCGATCATTGTGGTTAAGGACATAGTATCATCTATACAAACCCCACTTATTTGAAAGCCTGAGATGGCCCCCCAAAATTTAAGACATCAAATGTGCAAGCTCAAAGTTTTGAAATAGTTGTACAAGAAACAGAAAAGGAATGGCAGATTATTATGCAAAAGACAATAATAACTGGGTTTCAGCAAGTGAATGAAGGTCTTAGCAAAATAGGAGATCTGATGAAAGTGATGAAAGAGGGGACATTAGATGCCAAACAACAGTTAAATGAAGTTGCACAAACTTCAGAACTGACTTTATTGGGCATGACACCAGGTAACATAGATGGGATAAAGAGTCATCCAGTGACCTATGCAGCTTCCAAAATTAAAAAGCATTATGTTAAAAATCTCAAGAAAGCAGAGATACTGAAACAAGAGAAACTTGTTGGGAAAATATGGGAAATGACAAAAATGGATATCCTGTCAGATGGGCTGAAAGAATGTTCAATTCAAAAGAAAACTGAACGATGGGATGTATTGTATAAATGGCTGCAGTTACCAGATAGTGTTGGAGTAACATAGAATTAAACTAAAATTAAATTATAAGATGAAAGCAGGAGGGTAATCAAATTGTGAAAAAGCAAAAAGTTGATTTGTTATTGTAATGTGAATTGATTGGATGATTGTATACTTTGTGTTCTCCTATCCCCCTAACACTTTTTCCCTTTTCCCCCTTACTTTTTGTATACCCTACCCTGTGCTTAAATAAATATTCAAAAAAAAAAAAAGGATTTACAGCAAATTTATACAGAAGTAATACTTTCATCTACATCTAACAGTGCCAATGAAATACTTCAGAAGGAAACAGAATGAAAAAAAGCAGTTCCACTTATGTTAAGGTCTGCGGCTGAGCCAAAAATGCATCCCCATTCCCCCCCCCACACACACACTATTCTCATTCCAGTTATTTGACAAGAAAATGCCTTGTGAGAAAATAATTACCATAATTAAAAGAGAATGAACTCTTGGTGGAATTCTATAGGGTGAGGTGTAAGTTTAATGAGTTTACCCTACTTACAAAGGGGTTGAAGGGGCATTTATTTCATTGTACAATCACTTTTTGGTAGTTGCCACTCTACCTTTGTGCCCACAAAGGGCATTAAAGCCTACAAGTAGTTCTGATGAGGCAATTTTTTTCCCATTAGAGCTCTTGAGATCAGAAAGTGTAGGCAGCTAGGTAGGATACAGACTAATGGAAATAGGTAATAGAAAGATCAACATACATGCAGCATCCATCACACACTCACACATAGGCACACAGAAAGGGGAAACTTGAAAACAATGTGACAAACAATTCTAAAGCAATCTGTAAGGCGTGAATAAAAATAGAGCCACTTCCACATGAGATTTAGCTGGGTAGTGCCATGCCCAAAGTTCCCCGGAAAAAAACACATTTATTTAAGAACAATGGGTGCAGGGCAGTAGCCTTTTGCCCTTCCTGTGGAGTCATATTTTTATTAATAAATTTATATAAAGAAGACACACACAATCAAGGTAGTCCAGTAGCAAGCTCTTGTTTATCTCACATCAAATAAATCAGGATCATTACACCAAACAAGTTTTCCGGACGTTTATTAAAAAAGAAACAGCAAAAGCTGAACTACTTCTCTATTCAAAGGCTCTGATCCAATTAGGCTGAAAGCAACAGATCATCATTAACATTAATTGGATGTGCCGAACCATTTCATGATGGATTTATTTGGTGTCTTTGTATATTATTTAGAAGAAGGAGCAGAATGCCCTGCATCCTTCTAAATTATAATTGAAATGCCATGGAAACACCAATGAAGAAGTGTTTGCATCAGCCACAAAGAGTGTTTCCTGCAGTGGGGTGGACTATGAGAGATATATTGCAGACTTTTTATACCAGCCTTCACTACAAGCCTACTGGGATATGGTGTGTGAAGTTAATATATGTAATTCATCATGCTAAACTGTAAGATGTGATATTGAATGACATTTTTGCCCATCTCAGAACCCTGAGTGAGATTTGCAATGCACGAGGTATATATTTAATCAATGTATACTGAACCACACAACACTTTCAATGCATTCTGTTATGTGCACAGGAATCATAAGCTGGTGTTGATTGTGGGCACAACACAGATGGGGAAATATATCTGCCATTCCCAGATTTAGATATTTCATGGCCACCTGCCATTTGCCCAGGCAGATTCTAGAGAATGAATATTAAAGCTGGTGAGAGGCCCATTGGAGAGACTGTTGACGGTCAATGTATGTGTTACATATTTTATGGGTTGTTTTGTGCCAGGCAAGTGGAATGCTTATATAAATAAGCAGAGAGATACAATAACTTATAGGTTTCAGTATGTGCTTATTACATAAATTTCAAATGGTAGAAAACAAGGGGCTCTGATGTCTTGAGGAAACAGTGTAATGTCCTTCCATTTAGATATGGTAAAGGTTCCCCTTGACATTTAGTCCAGCCGTGTCTGACTCTTGGGGGCGGTGCTCATTCCCGTTTCTGAGCCATAGAGCCAGCGTTTGTCTGTAGACAGTTTCCATGGTCAGGTGGCCAGCGCGACTGGACACGGAATTCCGCTACCTTCCCACCATAGTGGTATCTATTTATCTACTCACATTTTTACATGCTTTCGAACTGCTAGGTTGGCAGGAGCTGAGACAAGTGACGGGAGCTCACTCCATCATGTGGATTTGATCTTATGACTGCTGGTCTTCCAACCTTGCAGCACAGAGGCTTCTGTGGTTTTACCCACAGTGCCACCACATCCCTTGTCCTTCCATTTAGTTGATCACAATAGGAAAGGAAAATCTCCAGGCCTTTCCATTGCCATCAGTTTTTATTAGACTCTGGAGACAAAGTTCAGAGGTCAGACAACAGATGTTATTGCCATTTCAGCTCAGGGCTTCTGAATGGATTTTCATTCTCTGTTAGCATGGAGCAAAAGTCAAAAGAGCAGCCTTTAATGGAACAGCAGCAAAACGGTTTAGAGTCTTTTATTTAGTAGTAAATATTTAAAGAGCAATAGGTACCAAACAGAGTAATAGCCACTTTAGAAGAGTCAGGGAACAATGTAGTCTTTTGGAACTATAATAAAGGAATGTTATGGGTAAGCAGTATATAGGAAGCATGTGTGTTCCAAATTATTGCATATGTAAAGTGAGGATGCTGAATGTGCCATTGGTAAATACTGTATTAGACATTTTCATAACTGTAGAGTCTCCAGTGAGTCTTTGACTTTTACCAATAGGAGCTGCAACCTCTTTGCTTGCCTATGGAGGTGGGCATGACTCCAATCCTAGGAATACGGGATTAGCCCTTTGAAAAATGTTGATGTCCTGGGATTAGAGATGGGGAAGAATAAAAAAAATGTATCACTTTTTCCAACGAATATAGCCAATTCATTAAATATTCATCTATCTGTATTTGTGAGCTCCAGAGACCACCATGAATATGAAGGGATGAATATTTACCTGTTTTTATTCGTCCTTTGTATTTAAAAAAACCCACTATTTTGCCTACCAGCCACCAATCAGTTGATCGGTGGCAGGGAAGCTGCCACCACCCCACACAGCCACCCAGTACTGCAGCCTACCCCCACACTCCCTTCCTTTCCCTACCTTAGGCCCCACACCACACTACACCACCCCCACCAACACCCTTTTACCTTAATCGCTGCTGCCAAGATTTTCTGGTCTGGGAGCCACACATGTAAAAAGGAGACTGACTGCCCTTTGCAAAGATGGCAGCTGCAGCTTCCCCATCCTAAAT
Organism: Pogona vitticeps; assembly: GCF_051106095.1. Taxonomy (NCBI): domain Eukaryota; kingdom Metazoa; phylum Chordata; class Lepidosauria; order Squamata; family Agamidae; genus Pogona; species Pogona vitticeps. The sequence goes on from NC_135784.1 coordinate 107,605,388, forward strand.
GAAGCCACAGTTGCCATCTTTGCAAAGGGCAGTCAGTCTTCCTTTTTACACACTGTGGCTGCAAAGGCCTGATGGAGACCTTGACAGCAGCTATTAAGGTAAGGGGGTGTTGGTGGGAGTAGGGTGGGGGCTAAGGTAGGGAAAGGAAGTGAGTCTGGGGTAAGCTGTTGGGGTGGCTGGCTGTATGGGGGATGGCTGTCTATTGGCTTCTGATCAGCTGATTGGCGACAGGTAGGCAGAATGGGCTTCTGTGTCATGTGGTAAACTCTCCTGGGGGGACCCAATTTGTGGGTGAATAACTCGGATGTCCGATATCCAATTTTCACCAAAGTTGGCAGGCATGTTGGGGAAAGACATAGAAAGCTCTGTCATGATTCTGAATTCTCTAAATACCTGGGGGGAGCTTTCTTGTGGGATGTCTTCTTTGTGACTACATAACTTCGGAGTCCATGATCCAATGTTCACCAAACTTTCAGGAGTTGTAGAAAAAGGTCTGAGAAAGCTTCTCCACAAATTTAAAATGCAGATGAATTGACAGATCGCGCCATCAATTTGTCAAAGTATATTCGTATTCGTTGATCTGTTAACCTTGACAAATGACGGATCAAAATGAATTGCCTTTTTTTTTATTTGTCCCCATCTCTACCTGGAATATATCTGATCTTATAACTATTTTGGAGATTTCCTAGTCTTGTAAGACTGTGAATTTCTTAGGTGGAGGGCTATGATTATAAGACAAAAGGCGGGGTAAAACAAAGAACTGACTGGAAATTCCTGGAAAGAAATAGTATATAGAAGTCTCCCAAGATGGTAGAATGCATCTGTATCAAGTGAATGGCCATGCTTACAATTCAGACTAGTTGACTTCTAACAATGAAGAGGAAGCCCAAGTTGTATCATTTGATTGTATCCCACTTATGGATCTGGTCCTTTCTTTAGGTAGTCACTCAGAGGCTATAAGATATGAAAATAAAATGCAGATTCAATTTCTGTTCAGCTCCGATGAGTCTTGTCCTCACTCACAGGACCCTAATGTGCCCATCCACAAATCAGTCATCAAATTATGAGACTTGCATATTTAATTTTTAGAGTTCATCATTATTGATTTAAAGTCACGACATGAGCCATTGAGTGTCAGGAAAGCAGTTTAAAATGACATTCACCATTATCATCACTATCATCATACATAATGAACTAGCAAGCTTGTTAATTTGATTTAAGGTCACTGTTACTTATTCGTTTTAAAGTGAAATCTTGAATGGGATGAACTTACACTGTCTCCTTCTAACGATAGCTACATCTGCCATAAGCTAGTACCAAGGCAAAAGATAAGAGAGCAGGATGTTTCAGAGGCAAAAGGGAAGGTAGGAGTGTGAAATTCCTCAGTGAAGAAAAATCAATTAACCTTTGAATTAATCTCGTCTGTGGTTTACTCTCACAGTGTTCTCTTCTCACTGTGGTCCAGTTTCCCAGCAAAGAAGGAAAGACTCTTCCATCTTCCAGTAGCCTCATCTCCATAACAGAGCAGAAGGACTTGGCAGGACCTCCACATTGTCTGGGGTAGCAACATCAAATCTCCTGGCACTAGAAGATCCATGGAAGTAAACAGCCTGGCTGTGATCAATCATAGAAGAGATTAGGTTTGCAAGCCGTACAGCATAGGGAGTGAACACATGGAGGATAGAACTATTAAAGTAGTCATGAGAGGTCTATGTCACCTCCAGTATCAGAAGTAGTATCGGTACTGGTCACTGGGGACCACAGGTGGGAGGGTGCTGTTGCATTTAGGTCTTGATTGTGAGCTTCCCATATTGTTTGTGAATAAGAATGCTGGACTAGGCCTGTCATGCAATCCAGCATTACTAGGATTGCTAAATTATACACATCTCAGTCCTTGACATTTCATGTCAAAACCTGAGATCAGGGACAGTTGTTTGTGATGTCACAGAGGCAAGATAGGCAGGGTGGGGTAGAATCTGGAACTGATTTTAGTTAATTGGCTGGCTGGCTGGCTGGCTGGTTGGTTGGTTGGTTGGTTGGTTGGTTGGTTGGTTGGTTGGTTGGTTGGATATTCTATCCTTCTATGCATATGGGACTCAAGACAGCTCACAACAATTAAAACTGTACAAGTAGACGTAGTCTAGATGGGTGGGATACAAACAAACAAACAAACAAACAAACAAACAAACAAACAAATAAAGAGTTTAAAACAATACAATTTTATTTCAGAGCCAAAGGCCCAATAATATACAATACTAGATTTTAAAAAACACAATTACATTGCTTAATATTAAAACCAAGATTAAAAACAAATTTTAAATTATTAAAAAAAAGCACAATTAAACAGATACAGGGAGGATTCTATATGAATGGATCCCAAGCCAGGTAAAATCCTCCTAATTCAAAAAACAACAGAGCAATATATTTTCCCTGCAAACTGAGATTAGACAGTCGTAAATAACTTTTTTTCTTACATTCTTAATGGCCTTCTCTGCCCCATAAAAGCACTAGTGAAATGGGGCTGTAATTTCATGGACTGTGATTAAAACAGTTACCAGATTATTTTCAGATCCATTCTAAAATAAACTAGTTTTTCCCAGTGTAACTATGGTAACATGGGCTGGCTGAGACTTATAAGAGCCTGTCCACATCGGCATAAAGTTAGGGCATATGGTTCCCTGATAGCACTGCTTGGCATGGAGAAAAGACCTTGTCCACTTGTGTTTCTACTTTAGATTATCCATATTTCTCCTATAAATTCTAGCCAACATATTTCTGGCACAGGGTTAGGGCTTATAATCTTTTTGTGATGAAAAACAGCAATTTGTTCTGCCTTTGTGACCAAGAGTTAAAATACATTGCACTGAAGATAAGGATCTTTTAAGCACTGGCTGGATCTCACCAAATTTTACAGTATAGATAGGCCCTAACAATTTTGTCTTGCTCTCTAGATTGCTTCTGTGCAAGTGGCTCAGTGTGTTTTGCTTTCAGGAGGTGTTTTGTCACCTCTCCACAAATGTGTTATATGGTTTGGCTAAATGCTGCCTGTACATTCGAATTGTTCTGATTTCATCTGAGTTTAATCAAATGCAATGCTGGACTGCTACATTAATTTCCATGTATTTTTCAACCGCAAATCCACCAAAATTACATCCACCTCAAAAAGATTCCTTTTTCACTAGTTTCTGAGTTGATGAACTTTAAAACACATAGAATCTGTCTGGAAAGTATGTGACCAAAATATCACACACTCCCATCAAAAACAAATTAAAAAGAAAGGGGAGTGCATTTGGCTTTAAATTATGGTATAATTAATTATGGCATAGGGCCTTGTGGTAGAGTGGTTAAATTGCAATACTGCAGCCAAAACTCTGCTCACAACCTGGGTTCAATTCCAGGTAGCAGGCTTGAGGTTCACTCAGTCTTCCATCCTTCTGAGTTTGGTAAATTGAGTGTAGCCTGCAAAATTAAACTATATACGGCCCAGAGAGTGCGTTAAGCACTATGGAGGTGATATATAAGCAGCACACTTTATGTTTTTTTTTGTTTATATGTGTGTGGGGATCTTTCCAGTTCAGAAAACAGACTGCAGCATTTTCCATTATTATTTGTAGTCTTACTGCTTCTGCTATCCCTGATATCATTCAACTCAGATAATTAGAGCGGCTTTTGAAATACTCTAAATGGCAAATATAGAAATAGAAATCCATGCATGGAAATTCTAGTTTATATTTGACAGGTGCAATTTCACTTTCTCTGATAATGAATTAAGAATCAAATTAAGGATGCTTGCAAATATATATATTGTTGGGAAAATTTTGGCATGCTTCGTGCCTAAAACACAGTATATCAATGAGAGGGACCAGGTGCTACTGTTATGCCACTTTGCCACTAACTTCATTTATAGAGTTTCTCCACCTCTGGTTTCAGGCCAACTCTTTCTTCCTTTTTGTTTGTTTGTTTGTTGTTGTTGTTTCTGGTGGTCTGTTCTTCTGCCTTTATTTGCTGTTTGCTGTCCTTTTCTCCCCAGCCACCTTTCGACTCCATTGTTGCCCTTTTTCTTCTGATTGTAAGTACAGCTGATAAATGTGAGTAAACCTCACCTCTTCCTTCTGAAGGTGCAGCCAGAGTGATGAGATTTTAATCCAGAAAGGGCTTGTACTATACGTCCCAAAGGAGAGTTGGTGAGACAGGGCTGATCTCTGATGCTTTCTGTTTCATTTGTTTGTGCTCTTGCCTTGTGGTATGCTAACGAAAGGAATAGCCATATTCCTAATATAAAATCGCTTCATAAAAATAAAAATGAAACCAGTATAAATTTCACTGTGATCTGCCCCAATGCAGAAGAAAATCTGCCACACTAGAATAGTGCATTTCTCTTGCAACTCTGGCGCTTCCTCCTGCAACTGCAGTTCTCTGGTTCAGACTGAAGCCTAAGCTGAAACATACATAGATAGCTGCAGACACAGATGTGTACACACAAATTAAGGTGGCAAAAAGGAAGCTCTCTCTTTTCCTTCATCATACCTTCTGTCTTTTCATGCTACAGTGGGGTCTCGACTTACAAACTTAATCCGTATTGGAAGGCAGTTCTCAGGTCGAAAAATTCTTAAGTCGAATCTGCATTTCCCATAGGAATGCATTGAAAACCATTTAATCCGTATCTGCTCTCTTCGTCCATAGAAACTAATGGGAAGCTGCTATTCTGCCTTCTGCCACTAGAGGGGGATATTTTTTCTTTTTTCCTTTTAACCTAAGATGACTTAGCTTTAAAAAAAAGGGGGGGGAAAGAGTTCGTAACTCGAATCTAAGTTTGTAAGTCGAGTCCATATATTCCTATGAGAGCGGTTCGTAAGTCGAAATGTTCGTATGTCGAGCTGTTCGTAAGTCGAGACCCCACTGTATTTGCAGCACTGGGATGGCAGTTAAGCAAGGATACATTAAGACACTCTGAGCTCCTAATCTATATTATCTTCACAGGGCTCTGTAATGTTACAATTTTTTATTATTATTAAAAACTTTACATTTTTCAATTTGTTGTAATTTGAAGTTGGGGCCTTGGGCGAGGAAGTTCAAAAATTACACTGGGACTGCATGTTGTCCACCGCTGTGTTTAAACAGTGGACTAGCTTTGGCTAAAAACACCTCAGTTGCTAGAACAGCTGGTGCTTTTGCTAAGCATGCAGCCAGCAAAATAGCCGAGATTCTGAGGAAAAGGCAAAGGAAGAAAAGATGATGGTGGAGAACCTGCCACTGCTGTTACTGCTGCTGCTGTTGACACAGGAGTCTGACAGAATAAGTTTCCCTGCAAGAAAGTGGAAAAGGAGGTAGAGATGGCAAAGGGAAGCAGAGAAACTGAAAGGGGAGAAAGGAGAAGGAGAGGGAGAGATAGGAGGTGGCATAGAGACTCAGAAAGTTGGACAAGGGTAAAAGGAGGTGGTAGCAGTGGCAGTGGGGGGCCCGTTAATGGTGGAGAGTGCTGCAGTTCACCACTCCTTGCATCCAGACACCTCAGATGACTGGCCCTAGCTCCTTTTGTAAAATAGCTGCAAATCAAGTGCAACACTAACCACTTCTAGTCATTTAACATATTGTGCAGACAGCAATATTTACTTAGGAGATGGTTTTATTGAATGTTACACAATGTCTAAGAATAGATAAGAGTCTATTTGTTTGATTTTTTTTTAAAAGGATTTATGGCTAATACCCTGCCTTGTTGAATAGTTTAATGTACTATTTGTAAAGCTTTGCTGATATATATTTATCAGCAAAAATTAACTGTAAAAATAGAGTTTTATAAAAGGAAATAATTGTGTAGGCAGGAAGAAAAAACAAAAGGGAAAGTATGATGAAGTTGTGGGGGGGGAAGTACATGTATTATGAGAAGCAGTAGGCTCAAAATTTGTGTTTGTGCAGAAACAGGAAATGTATGTAGTAATGATGTTCTCAAAAGCAATGTTATTTTATTTTATTTTATTTTTGATCAATGCAGCCCCCACCATCACCACCACAACACGCTACCAAATTTACTGGCAGGGTTTGGGTGCAGAAATGACCAAATAATTTGAAATAGGTCTGTGTCTTAGCCATGTCTGGCCACTTAAATTATCCTGATTCTCTGATGGCTAACAGAGATGAGCACAAACTGGGAACCCTGTTTGATGGTTTCTAGCTAAATGCGAACCTTAGGAAAGACAAACTGGTCCGCAGTTCATTGTTCTGGTTTGTGCCTGGAGGGGGGGGCTACCTGCTCCTGCCACTGCTGCCACTGCCAGGTGCATGCTTAGAGTAAGCAGCAGGCTTCTGGTAGAGAAGCTGGCTGCTCCCTCTGAGCATGTGCCCATCGCCCAGCTGATAGGTGGGCGCATACTCAGAGGCAGCTCCCGGTTCCTGACAGGGAACCCGGCTGGGCCTGCTTCCTCTGAAGAGTGGCAGTGGTGGTGGAGGAGGAGAAGGAGGATGCAAAGGAGGCAGTGGCAATGGAGCAGGTCAGCAGTGGGAAGGGGGGTGGGCAGACATCCCCTTTTGCCAAAAAAAAAAAAAAAAGGCCAAAGGGGAAAAAAAGTTTGTCATTTCATTTTGCTTTGGCAAAATGCGATCTCCAAACTGGGTTATGAAGTGAACCACGCACTAGACAGGCTCACTGAGTTTATTCATTTGTGGTTCATTTTGTGCCCATCTCTAGTGGCTAATGGCCCCCTCACCCACCAGAGATTGCACAGCCTGGGCGGAACGATCCGGATATATTAGGTTGTTACCTTTCACATTATTTTCTAGTTATTCCATGTTCGCATGTATTCTGCTGGTTGCTGGGAAACGACCACATAGAAAGGTAACAGCTTTTGTTTGCTGAATATTTCAAGAGAATTCTGTTCCATAAAATAATTAAATTCCACATGGAAGAAACTAGATTAAAAGAAAGCGAAAACTTGTTGCCTTTGATGTTACTACCTAGACATTCAATAACTGATGTAAAGATGATTAGTCTGGTTCTCCTCTGTTACATCTCACTGACCTGATGGGATACATCGGGAGGACCTCTGATGTCCTCTATTATTATGTAAAGGCAACCAGTGTTGATGAACAGCTTTGAGAAAGAAATAGAACTGAAAGTAACCAAGGCTGGAGCATCTTTTATCACTGCAATTTTTACAAGGTTATAAAAGTCATGCTTGGATACAATCTTGAAAGTGCTAAAGCAATGTTCTACAAAATGAATGCTAATAAGACTTTTCTATTATAAATTAGAAGCACCTTGTACCTGTGAGAGATACTTATTGGACTTCAGGGAAGTGACATTCAAGGAGTCTATCTATTCTCTTCATTTGTAATTCTGTTTTGCTCCCCACTCTCTTTTACCTACATAAAGAAAAAACAGGGAGCATTAAGAGTCCTTGGCTCGTACCTGACAACGCTGTGGCATTTAAGAGTTTGCAAATTTTCAGAGTTAGTGCAAAGGTGCTGTCTCATACAGATTTAGTACACACTCAGATACACTTCCAGATGCGCAACCTTTTGCTGGACAGTATAATCTAGTGCAACTGTGCTAGAAAGAATCTTCACTCTGCTATGTGGATGTATGCCAGTAAGCATTACTGGAGGACATTTTTGGGTATCAGTTTTCCCCCAGTTTGAGAGCAAAAGCAAAGCAATTGCATGGGGTTGTCACAAGATGCTGCAGAAGACACACAATGCATCTAGGTTTTATTTATTATCTATTTATTTTCAATCATCTTTAGTCAAAATATCCCCAAAGAAGCAGCTTACATCAGGTCAAGAAAAAAAAGCAATTCTGTCCTGACCACAGGCTTTCTTTCTCACTGCTAGGCATTGACTTAAATATCTATGATGAAATGGACAGATAGACAGACAGATATTTAATTTAGCTCTTTTCATCTACACGTTTTGGGTTTGCCTAAAAATACAGTGCAAGCGAATGGGTAATAGCAGGTGTTGGAAGGAACTGGAAAGACAAAAGCAACATTCAGGCTCATTACCAGTTTCTGAAAGTTCAGCAGAAAAGGATATAGCAATGATGCCACGAATAAACTGTGATGTTCAGGTAATGCTGTCAGATATTCATTCTGGTTCTTATTTGCCCTTCAATCTATTCATGAAGATACAGAGTTCAGACAGTGGCCAAATTCACCTTTGAAGTGAGAAGATGTATTCATCTGGTTAAGATTTTTGCCGCTTTCATTGATGAAGCACTTAATTCTCTCTTGATTTTTCAGTAGAGATACAGAAGCAATTTCACTTCAGGTGCCTCTTGCCCCCAACTCCTCCAGTGTCTTACTGCCTAATATGTATTTCCAGAACCTCATCCCTCATTGGCTTCTTCTTCCTCTTCTATTTCATATAGCCATAAACTAACTTAAGCCAGGCCTTCTTTACATGGGTCATATACATCCGTAACCATTCTGAGGCTACAGTGGCTTGGCACATTAGAAAAAATACCTACTCTGGGCATCTTTTCAGTTTAGTTTCAAAATGGCAAACAGTATTTGAAGAAAATTACTGTGAAGGCATATTCCAGTAGCAAAAGCTCCATATTGTTTAAGAAAGGCAGATATATTTATCCCATATCAAATTTAAATTTGAATCTCTACTTCACCATGAAAACCCTTGAATAGTTTTACACTCTTGTCTATTTCTCTGTCTACCCTCCTTGACAGGGATGAGGGCAAGATCAGACACAACTCTGAGTTCATTAAGACAAGACAGTTTTCAAAAAATTAGAAAGTGATAAATAAATAAATCCATTGGCCAACTTGTCTCCCTATATACTTGTCCATAATTTATGTGCCCAGAATTGTATATTCATCTCAGGCGCCTATCTTTGACTGCCTTTTTCTCCCTCTGATGGCTCTTTTTAAACTTCTGTAGTTTAAAAAAGTTGCTCCAGTTGCTACTGGAATATGCCTTCACAGTAATTTCCTTCAAATACTGTTTGCCATTTTGGAACTAAATGTAAGCACTGGCTGACTGCAATCTGTGTGCATTGGTACTTTTCTATATCTGAAGCTTTAAACATCTTCAGAAGGGGGAGTTGATGGAGTATACAGAGACTGAGGTTGGGAATTCTACTCCCCACTGTTCCTCCTTGACAGGGGTTGGACTTGATGGTCCATAGGGTCCTTTCCAGCTCTACAGTTCTAAAATTACTATTGCCAGATGGTTGCAAAGTGTATCTGATGATGTGGGACTGCCCCACTATTGTTGGGTGCTTGAGAAAAGAGTCTAGCAATGGGGGGGGGGGAGAAGAAGGGAACTTATAAGCATCCAAGTGACTAGGAGAGTGATGAAGTTGGGAGAGTGCCCAGACTCTTGAGAGTCTGGCAAGTCAGTCAGAAAGGCTTGGTGGATCATTGTGGCCCACAAACCACCAATTCCTTGCCCTGACCTAGAGGACTCAAAGAGCCAATCTAGTGAAACATGTCATCCAAAGGAAGCATTGCAGGAGGGTCTGCAGTTCTCCTAAAACATATACACCATATAAGATCCTGAAGCTGAGGCTCCAATACTTTGGCCATCTCATGAGAAGAGAAGACTCCCTGGAAAAGACGCTGATGTTGGGAAAGTGTGAAGGCAAGAGGAGAAGGGGACGACAGAGGATGAGATGGTTGGACAGTGTCATCGAAGCAACCAACATGACTTTGACCCAACTCCGGGAGGCAGTGGAAGACAGGAGGGCCTGGCGTGCTCTGGTCCATGGGCTCACAAAGAGTCGGACATGACTTAAAAACTAAACAACAATCTGTTTATATATGGGAACAGAATAAATCCCTGAACAAATGCATGTGGCATTCACTACAACATGGGATTTAGTTATTAGCTGAATAAAAGAATGGCCCATGAGGTATTTACTAATTAAATAACTAGTTTATTACTAGTTATTTAATTCTAGTTAAGTACATAGTTAACCTTCTCATTAGCTCACATGCCTTTGGAGAAATATAAAATCCTTCCGTAATGATCTTTATGTACAGTTTAAAGGCAAGCGTAGGGAAATGGGATTCACAGAGGGACATCTAATCTTCTATATAGATTGCTTACAAATACATTTAATGTTGTTTTATCAGGAGTAACAGAATATATTCTGGGAAACTCAGAAGATGTTCACGTACATTACTCTATAAAGGCTGTAATAAGATGAGCATATTACTCTTACCCTTTGATTTCAACAAAACAAAATGCCAGGAACACACTCATATTCTGAAAGGACCCTCGCCCCAAAGCCTCTGTTAACTTGACTCACAAAGTCACGATTACACCAATAAGCTGTCCGGCAACATATGTCTGAAAAGCTTCAAACAAGTAGTTTTGGAACACATAGTGAAAACACCCAAGCCAGACTTAAAGACATTTCCTGGTTTTTGAATGCCAATGGAAAAGGAAAAGCTGTGGTTCCTAATGGCTTTGTGAAGAACCACTAAAGCATATTGTCAAGCAAAACTCTCAAGGACATAATAGCACTTCTGGCATTGTCTTACATTAGTTCTAACCACTGCTAAAACCCACAAAGCTACTGTATGTATGTATGTATGTATGTATGTATGTATGTATGTATGTATGTATGTATGTATGTATGTATGTATGTATGTATGTATGTATGTATGTATGTATGTATGTATGTATGTATGTATGTATGTATGTATGTATGTATGTATGTATGTATGTGGTTATTTGGTTATTTGGTTATTTGGTACTGATGCTACCTTTGTCCATGAATGGGGCCTCGCTAAAATACTGCAAATAGATAAAATGGACCAAAATGTTTTTAAGTTTAAAACACCATTTAAAAATCCACTGCAAAAGCAGAGAAAGTCTTCAATTGGCTCTTCACAGTGTAACCCACCCTAATTTGAACCATGCACCACCATCACTAAGTTAAAAAAAACCAGCACCCATTTCAGTAATGGACAGAGATTATGGAAGCTGTGGTGCAACAACTATGGGACAACAACATGTTTTCTATTCCTGGTATAAACCACTGTGAGGATGACATATGGACGCAAAGTCTCTAACCAGTGGGAAAGGAGTTTTCAGTATTCTATTCACATGAATCTGAAAAAGCTTTCACTGCATTCAAGGATGAATTAGTTTGTACACCTGGAAGCGAGTGGTTCTTATGTTACAGGGAATTGATTCTGCTCTGGTTTTAGTGTGGGCTTTAACGGAGCTATCCAAGAGGCTGAGCCTATGTGAAAGAAAAGGTTCAGCACCCTGGACAGCTCTGATAAATTCTTTGCTTAAACCAGGAACAGATTCACTGTCCCACTGATGCCAGAGCCACAACTTTCCACTAGGTCTTTGGCCTAGTTCTGTGTCCTCCACATTTGCAGGATACATATCGTCTGACTGTGCAATGTCACCAGATCAGACTTTGAAAGGGAAAATACAAGAAGAAGAATGAAAACCAGTCCCTTTAAGAGAAAAAAACAAAACAAGGTTGCTTCTCAGCTAATTGCATTTGCCTCTGATCTTATTTACAACCAGTTTGGGGGAAAAAACTCTTTAACAGAAAATATGCTTTTTTGACCTTCGAGTGCCTCAGAAGGAGATGGGGCATTCGTCTTATTTCACATTCCTTCCTAATTTTCATAGCACTGCACTGCTCATTTGGGAAACATGAAAAAATACTGCCGGACCAATTCCTCCAAGTTATTTTCAAACTCTCTGTAAGATACGGTGTGATTGAAATTCTATAATGCCGACGTGTAGGTTATTGAAAACAGAAAGCTGTCAGCACCAGCATTATGGATGAACCACATAAAGCTGGCAGAGTTCAGCTCTTCTGCTGCTTCTGTTGTTGCCTATTTATTTTCTGGCATGCAATCCACAAATATACTAATATTTAAAGCTGAAAAGTTCACACGCATATGCTCACATACTTACACATGTAAATCTTTAATGCCCTGCATCAAAAGATTTAATTATGAGAAACAGTGGCAGTTGTTTATTTGTATACGCTGCTGTTTTTCACCTATGCTAATTTAAAACCACTCATTATTCTGACATTGAAGCCAGGTTTAAAAACAGCCAAAATCCAAGTGGCAATTGTGGATTAGTTTTGCCCCTCCAGTTGGCTGCCCTTCACACATTCAGGTACATAGCCAGTCACACACCCAGTCTGACAATCACTGACACATCATATCAGGGACACAACAGAGAGCCTGCCAGAAGGGGAGATTCTCACCTCTGTGGTGAGAAAGGTAGAGAGAGAGGGATGCCTATTTTGGTTTGTTTACTGTATGGCAACTTTGTGTGACCTCTCCCTTTAAAGTCTAGCAAAGCTTTCTAAAATATCGGGAGTTGTCTTATACCATATTAATTGCCTGTGCTGCCCAAATTAAGGATGTCACATTTTTAGATTATAAATGCCAATATAACCTACTTAAACAAGCAGCATCTCTTCAGGATCTTGGGTGAGGTTGTTTCTCCTCAACTGCAGCTGGATGCTTTAAAATGCAGATATCAGGGGTTGAATTGCTTTACCAGTTGCAGTGGTGCCTTTGTAACATATGTGGAGGCAGAAGGTGGTCAGCTGCAGTCTCAGCTTTTGACTTTTGTATTAAACAAACATTGTCGGTTCAGCTGGCATGTAGTGCAAACACCAGATACATACATATATCAGGAAGGTACGGAGTCAAGCCTCTTCTGAAAACCCTGCCTTCTGGTCATAGGTTGAAGGTGTCTGGCTTCATCTATCCACCTGAATGATGGAAAAAATAATTTCAAGGAAATCAGTGTGTCCAGGTGATAGTGGTGGTAAAAGGTACACTGTGATTTGAAACTGGATTTTTTTTTTAACCCGGGGTTTCATAATTGACACAAAAATTCACCTAGAAGTCTTTACAGATCTGTCAGGCAACAGCACACAGACTGTTGTTGTGGTCCTCTGCTATTCATTCCCTTGCTAGATAATATGAAGAAAGGGACACTTTAAGATGGTAGTGTAAGTGCTACCTCACTCCAGCTGAGTCTCTGTTATGAGATATGGCAGAGATGGGGAACTTCAGGAGTTGTTGAACCACAAATCTCATTCTTCCTTCTCATTGATCACGCTGGATTTCAAAGACATCTGGAGGACCATAATATCCTCAGCCCAGGTCTAAGGAGAAGAAGAATCTATGCTAAAGCTTAGAAGCGGTCCCCACTGCCTTAACCAACATGTCCTCCAGCCTTTCCAAATCAGCCCCAAAGTTTGGAAGGACACAACCACTGCTGAGAAATAAGTCAGAAAAAAGGTTTCCACTGATGCTTGGAAAGTAATTTGGGAAAATCCAGGAACAAGTGTGGGTAACGTCTTTTTTAGACCACTAAAACTTGAAAAAGGGACTTTTTTTGAGCCCTGCAGGAATCTCCTTCCTTCCTTCCTTCCTTCCTTCCTTCCTTCCTTCCTTCCTTCCTTCCATCTGCCCGTCAGGATGAAATAAAATAATTAATTCTCTCCCTTGAATGAAACCTAACACCTCAAGCAGCTTCCACAAGATTATCTTGGGATTTGTGTTTAAACTAGAAGACCTTGAAGCCTCAACATCTGGGCAGGATGGTATTTTGACATTTCTGTTTCTCTCCCATGGTCTTTCAGGACTCTAAATCTCCCTTGTTTTAAATATTTTGGTGGTCAACTAAAGGTATTACTCACCCTTGCATGATATATGAGGGCCACACAGCTTTTATCTCTTTTGTTAGTTTTTAAAAGTAGCCAGAAGTGGGGAATTTGATTCTCCACAGTGCCTCCTGGAAGCCAGTCTGCGCAGTCCTGAAGCACACTCAGAAAAAAAGAGTGCACTTCTGAGCAAAAGATGGCAAATGGTAAACAACCTCTAAGCATTCTATCCCTAGACAACCCTGGAAAGGGTCTTCATAAATCTTTATAACATACAGAAAGCTAGAATTCTTTGGTCACTTAATGAGAAACAAAAAGCATAGATTTTAGCAATATGGCCTTCTGAGTACCACCTGTATGCACAACTGGTCACTTTCTGTAGTGTAAGTCACCTCTTTTGCATTTGTGTTTGGGTGAGAAATGGTTAACTGATGAAAAAAGGAGTCAGCTTCTGGGATTTCCCCATGTGATGTCACTTTGTGAATGGCAGTGAGCACAGGAGGGTACTCTGTATACCATCTTGACTGCCGTGTTGGTATTATCAACATTCAGGCTGCCCTTTGCTATGTAAAGTTTGCCATACTTTTTCTTGCTGGCAACATGGACATGATATTGTGCAACAATATCAGGTTATTTCCTGGATTTTTGAATCAAGGGTACAGAAACACCATATCCCACATTCATAAACTGGAGGAGGATTTTGGGGGGGGGGGGTGCTGTGTTTTTTCTTTTTTCTTTTAAAGTAACAAGTAAAGACCAAGTTTTTAGATTATACTGGACAGAAGAGAGGAGTGGAATGCTATATAGTTATTGTTTCTTGTGGTAAGTTTTAAAAGTGTCCTTAAATGACTAGTCTTTTAATATTATTATCAATTCAATTTTTTAATGTTGTAACTTACTGCACATTTAATTATATGTGTTCTTTAACCAGTTATGATCCTCCTGGGGTCTCTTCACCAGACTTTCCAAGTCAGATGAAGTATGTTAAATCATTAAATAGTTGCTATGCTTAATTAATATATTTGGATGATAACACAGCATTGCCTCTGGAGGTCTCTCCACCAGGAGAAAATGTCATAGCAATGGAATAAATATTTTTCTTTAAACAGCTGATAACTCAAAGTAAAATGTGTTGGGAAAGGAGGAAATCTTACTGGCTGAAGAACTTAGGAGACTGGTTCGGATGCAACACAGCATCATTGTTTAGAGCTGTCAATATGGGCATGATCCTGTCCAACCTGCAGTAGATGAAGAATAAGACAATGTGCCATTCCAACTCCAGCAGGATTGATAGAGTTCCTTTCTTCCATTCTACGCTCTGTGAAAGGAGGCACAAGAGCTTTTTCACAAGGAGGACTTCTTGAACAAGGCCTTGACTTCTCTGAAATGGCAACATTTAACTGTTAAAGATGATTTCCCACTAACAATAAACTCAGAGTCCCATTCTCTTAATGACTCTGCCCCATCCTTTATTTCCTCTTGGGAGTTTAGCACAGTAGAAATTGCTTAGAGAACAATTGGGGGCCAGACCAGGTGTGGGGTAGTGCAACAAGGATAGCTTATAACTCTGCAGACAGTGCAAATCAAGGGATCCCCACCTCTTGTTCGTCTCCATCTTCCTGAAATGTAGGTGTTCTCTGTTCTTTCCATCTACCTCTACCAGATTCTCTCTGCAGTAACAGATGGACTCTCCATGTTTCTTTCTTGGGTGTGACAATGTCTCTTTCATCTCTCTCTTTTCCCCCAGTAAGAGGGTTTTGGATGGGGCTGGGAGTTCCAGTGTTTCTCTGCCTCCTCCCCGGGCACTTCCAACTTTATCCATGCCCTGATCAATGGGTCTTCCTTAAATATGTACCCCTTTCACCTGGGGTTTCAAGTTCTTCAGGAGGTTCTACATCTATGAGGTACAATTCTTCCTCAGGGCTTTCCCTCCCATTCCCCCACTTTTTCTTCTCCTCTATACGTCTTTTTCCTCCCTCATCCTCAACATGTATGCCTTGAGTGGACTTGGCTGTGTCTACCATCTCCCTCTTTTCCTCTACGGCCCAGCTGCTCTTCTGCCTCAGTCAAGCTCTTCTTTCCATCTTCCATCCCCCAGAGGTCTTTTCCCTCCCCTTGTGGTCATTCTCCTTTTTCTTGGACTCTCCTCTTTTCCTGGGCTTTTTGGCTTTCCCGAGTACTTATACTGTACCATGGCTTCTCCCAAGTCTACTGGGGAACTGGACATAGGAAATTCAGTGGGCTCTGGGGAGATATGAGATGGCCCATCGACAGAGACTGCCCCAGGTCACTGTCACCTTCCTTACAGATGACAAATAAGTTATTGTGAAGAAGGAATTAGTTACCATTATGTGGTCATTAATAATATCTTAGCACTCGTCTTAGCTAAGCTTGTCTGAATGATTACACATCAACTCACTGCACCGATGTCTTCTGGGAGAAGCCGGTGTCTTCTGAAACTCCTGCACAGCTAGCAATAACAGCTCAGACTATTTCCACTTGGAAATTTTCTTCTGACAGAATGACATTTCCCAGTCAGAAAAATCATTAATTAATTGGTTGTAAAATCATTACATTAAATCATTAATTGGTTGCTGTGCTTAATTAATATATTTGGATGACAACACTGCATTGCCTACAGATGCATCCCTCTGCTCTGGCCCTATGAAATTAAACAAGCGAGGAACGTGTTTTCAGTTTTCAATCGCCTCGGGGTTCTTCTCTGATAAGATTCCTAACACAGGCTGAGGATTTAGCAACAGTTCAAACAGCTTAACTTGGACTCTTCTCACTAGTCTCCTGAGGATCTAGAAGGGATGCTTCCCAAACCTGTTTTAGCCATCTTTTGTCCCTAGGTTTTTGCAGGTTAAGTTTCTTTTCCAACTGTGGTTGCGCTAGAACATTTCTCACTTTTTAAAGTATTCCCTGCAGCAAAGTATTAAAAAAAAGAAAGCCAGGCAATTTACATTTCACATCCTGCTGGAAAAGTTTCATGAAACACCTCCCTCTTTATTGTCCTTTGTCTTCACCCACAGAGTCAGGAGGAAATGTATAATACTTAGTTGGACCTCAACAAATAGAAGTTACTGTCACAATGATCTTAAAAGACTAAATGCCCTATCCCTGCTCTAGAATTCAAACTAAACTTTAGAGAAGAGTTGAAATTGCCTGGCTTAAAATCTAATACTTTAAGAAAGATGCATGAAAATTTTAATTCAGCATTTGAACTTCTGAATTGAAGCCAACAGGTTCTTAACAGGATTGTTCCCACTGAATTTTGGTGAACATTTATAGCACTAAAGAATATCATTAATATATAATAATTGTGGACTGCCAAGTCAAGGAGTATAGTATAGTGTCCTTTTTCAAGGTTTTTCTAGATAGAGAGTGCTCAGAAGAGGTTTACCTTTCCCTCCTTCTGGGGGCATCCTGGGACTGTGCAGCTTGCCCAAGATCACACAGGCTGGGTTTTCTAGGATGCACTAAGAGGGACTGAACTCCTAGCCTCTGGATCACAACCAGATACCTAACTCACCAAGCTATCCAGCCAGCAGAGAACATCATTCTTTTACATTAAAATGTAAATTAAACAATTTGGGGTGGGATGGATGGGGAGGGGGGAGATTAATTTCAGCTGCAGCAGAGTCTGAACTCTGAGTTAAGACTCAGCGTAACATACTGCAGTTAGGGTTTCCAGGTCAACAGCATCTTATTCCTGGTGGTTTCAATGCGGAAATGTGAGATCAGTGTTGTCCCCTTGTGACACCATAAAGTACCTCCTTCTGAGGTCACGGAAGAGGGTGTAGGCAATGGTTATGGATGGAGGCCTGGAACTGCTTCTGGTCCAGCAAGTTGTGGGAACTGGCATGAGGGGCAGTTGGGAAAAGAGATCACAATTCTGATAAAATCCAGCTAACCAGGTATTTATTTATTTATTTATTTATTTATTTATTTATTTATTTATTTATTTATTTATTTATTTATTTATTTATTTATTTATTTATTTATTTATTTATTTATTTATTTATTTATTTATTTATTTATTTATTTATTTATTTATTTGATTCCATTTATACCCCGCCTATCTGGTCATTGTGACCGGTAATATGGTAACCCAATGCAATCCTTTTCAGCTGCCATTTTGCACTGAGCCACATGAAACCTGCACTTTAAAGCCACTTCACATACAAAAATCAAAGCTTCTCTTCTTCTAGTGCCACTTACCCTTAGATTTATGTCTCAGCCTGGATAACAGGGGGCACATAGCAATTCCCTGAGACTTCACCAGCACCCCAAAATCTGGCAACCTTATATGTTAACAGTACATAATAAAAGAACACATACATACCAGTTCAGACCAAAACTCAGCCATGAACTGGATGGCATTAGAAAAGCAAGGATCCCAATATTTGTTTTTGGAAAAATAAAAGTCAATAATGTTGGCTTTTAGAATATACATTTCCTAGTGTTTGGTAAACATGATATGGTTTGGTGACACCACAGGGAAAATGTGGATGGATCTGCTGTGAGGTTGCACCCTGGAAGTTGTGTTTCTCTACATTAGTTTACTTCTACTGCCTACAAAGGAGTCAGCAGAGAGAGGGGAGGAAGTCAACCTTATCTGCAGTTTGTAAGCCATTTGAATCCTCTCCTCTCTGTACCTGGAAGGGAAGGGAAGGAGAGAGCAGATCCAGGCACCAATGTATGGATGAGAGGATTCATATAGCATTTGGTTTCCCCACTGCTCTCCTTTTGTCACTGCTGGTGGTGCTGGCTGGAATGGCTTCAAACAGAATAACTACAACCCCCTCCATGTTGGCGATCACATTGCCTGAACTGACGTGAGGACATTTGATTTTTTTTAAAGAATCCCCAGAAGTAGAGGGAAAAACTATGGATGGGGGTAGGGGTGGGAACTCCCAGCTGATAGATGGGATTTGGAAAAAGCAGCAGATCAACCATCACTGTCAATCTCTGCCCTGTGCTGAGATCTGCAGGGTGAAGTTTACCAGGCTTTTCAGCTGCCTAAACCTCCTTTCCAAGCTCCAGGCCAACTCAAGTTCAGTGGAAGACTGGACATGAGATAGTCCATGCTGCTAGTAACTTCTTCCCATTAAACAAACTCTCACAAGAATAGGTCTGGGAGGGAATGCCTACACTTGGTCTGTGAAATATTTTTATATGTATTTTAGGTAAAAGGTAAAGGTTCCCCTTGACATTTTTAGTCCAGTCGTGTCCGACTCTAGGGGGCAGTGCTCATCCCGTTTTCAAGCCGTAGAGCCAGCGCTTGTCCGAAGACAGTTTCTGTTGCCACGTGGCCAGTGTGACTAGGGCACGCCATTTTACCTTCCCACTGAGGTGGTGCCTATTTATCTACTCACATTTTTACATGCTTTCGAACTGCTAGGTTGGTGAGGAGCTGGGACAAAGCGACGGGAGCTCACTCCATTGCATGGATTCGATCTTACAACTGCTGGTCTTCTGACCCTGCAGCACAGGCTTCTGCGGTTTAGCCCACAGCGCCACCAAATAGGCGTGGAGCAATAGCCCGAGCAATTAGAAGAACAGCAGCTGAAGTTCAGGCGCAGAAGAAGGTGATTAGGAGGTGGTGCCAGTTAGCACAGGCTGGAACACTAGGGAACACGTCCCATAAATAAAATGTAGTTTGTTTCTGCCTTGATCAATCTTGGTTTTTTTTAATCAAAATATTCAAAATATGAACGGATTTTAATACTATGTATTTGGGACTGGTCCCATCACCCCCTCGCAAATAGAAGGGGAAGATATGGAGGTAGTGACAGATTTTACTTTCTTGGGCTCCATGATCACTGCAGATGGAGACAGCAGCCCCAAAATTAAAAGACGCCTTCTTCTTGGGAGGAAAGCGATGACAAACCTTGACAGCATCTTAAAAAGCAGAGATATCACCTTGCCAATAAAAGTCCGAATAGTCAAAGCTATGGTTTTTTCTGTAGTGATGTACGGAAGTGAGAGCTGGACCATAAAGAAAGCTGACCGCCGAAGAATTGATGCTTTTGAATTGTGGTGCTGGAGGAGGCTCTTGAGAGTCCCCTGGACTGCAAGGAGAACAAACCAATCCATTCTAAAGAAAATCAAGCCTGAGTGCTCACTGGAAGGACAGATCCTGAAGCTGAGGCTCCAATACTTTGGCCATCTCATGAGAAGAGAAGACTCCCTGGAAAAGACCCTGATGTTAGGAAAGTGTGAAGGCAAGAGGAGAAGGGGACAACAGAGGATGAGATGGTTGGACAGTGTCATCGAAGCAACCAACATGAATTTGACCAAACTCCGGGAGGCTGTGGAAGACAGGACGGCCTGGCGTGCTCTGGTCCATGGGGTCACGAAGAGTCGGACACGACTAAACGACTAAACAACAAACTTCCAAGATGTGTGCTGCAATATTCAGAAAGATGCAGACTGTATTAGATAGCAAACATTTTTCTACCATGACTTCTTATAATAATAACCTTTGAACTACAGAGCTGGAAGAGACTTTATGGATCATCAAGTCCAGACCCACTCAATGAAGCACAGTGGGGAATTGAACTCCCACCCTCTGGCTCCATAGCCAGAGATCTAAGCCAGTGAGCTATCAAACAGTTCTTACTTGGGAATGAACCCAACTGATTTCAACAGGACCTATTTCTGAGCAGACTAATATATTTTCAGAATCGTGTTTCATGTTCCACACATCAGACCTGGTGGTAAAGAAGAAGAGGAATTAGAACAGGATTTTGCCATGATCATGTTTGTCTAGCATTTTTCTTTCCAAATTGTATCCATATAGAATGCTGAAATGCTTACAGCGAGCATGAAAAAAAGATCTTTAAGACTGAAAAGGAAATACTAAGACTTCCAAATTTAAAAATGATTCCAGCGTGACAAATTAAAGTATAACAATTACAGCAGCAGCAATAGCCATGCTGTTGTTGCATTAAAATATGGCATAATGTTGTTTTCATTGTCTTCTGGGAACATACATTCTTTTTCTACAGGTGATGAATATTTTGTTTCAGCAAAACGTTTGTCTGACCTTGAGCACTGTAGCAAAAAGTAAATGGTTATGTAAGCATTGACATGTAAGCTTTGGACAGTGTCATCAAAGCTACCAACATGAATTTGACCAAACTCTGGGAGGCAGTGGAAGACAGGAGGGCCTGGCGTGCTCCGGTCCATGAGGTCACAAAGAATCAGACATGACTTAACGACTAAACAACAACAAAGCATTGACAGTCAAAATTAAATAGACATTAAAGAAGCAGCCATAAAGCCTGGTAGAAGAGATGGAGGGAGGGAGTCCGGGGTTGTCATCTCTGTCTCATGGCCTTTCACACAAAATATTCACACCCCAGGGAAAAATTGTCTATTGAAGAATCAGCATTAGAAATGCAAGGCATTGTGCATCTCCATCATCAAATAACCAGGCTATTTTCAGACTTTGTCTGCTGTTAGGTCATGCAAACTCGAGTTCAACCCACATGTCAAGTTTCTATTACAATACGAAGACCTTCATCACAGGTTCTTGCACGAGTGATCACAAGTCTTTGGCCTGAAATATTTGTTTAAAGTTGATCTTTCTGGACAAAACCAGCAAATTACAATATTTATCCCTCATAACTGTAAAGTGGTATTGTATCAAAAAGAAAAATACATGTATTAGGGATTTGGCAAAGCAGATGGGAGTGCATTTTCCTCTCTTGCAGGGTTTTTTTTAAAGCAATTAAAATTAAAGCCTTGTTGATTATCACTGTGTTTTTAGAACATTCCTGACTCATAAATAAATATGCAGCCTGAAGAACAGTGACTTGTGGTACAGCCAGCTGGCTTTATTTATGAGCTCACCGGCAGCCTGTCATTGTGTGTATGGCAATGAAAGCAATCACTCATAAGGGAAACACCATGGCCACTAGAAGAGTGGATAGATAGTGGACTGTTCCACCTGGGGGACATAATTTACACTCCCTGGTGACTGATATTTTATTGCTACTGCCAGAAAGCAACCTTTCCTTCTTATTTCCCCCTCCCCATTTCTGTGTGAAAACTTTTAGTTTTAACAGAAACTCCCTCGTCTTCAGTCCCAAAAAAAGGAGAATGTACAAGAGTTCGAGGGGGGGCTGTTTATACTTTTTCAAAAATAAGGACTTCCACTATTAAAAAGAGAAAGAGAGAGAAAGCACTGATTTCTCTGCAAATGTTCCTATGATAGAATGAGTGTGCATTGAAAAATAATCAACAGCGTTGAAATGGAAATGCAGTGCATCTTGCCAGAGCAAAGATAAGGTGAAGATGCAACCAGGTGATCTATGTACCTGCTCATTATACTGTCAAGGTGTTCACTGTTGCTGGATAAATGATACTACAGTATATGCATCTAAAATGCATTCTATGGCACTGCGGAATGGATTCTGAAAACGGCAGTCCAACACATCTAGTTTCAGGAAGGCTGATGTAAACTCCACTCCACAAAAACAGATGATTTGTGAAAATCCCTAGTATAGACAACTACCATGCACTTTGTAAACTGCAATAGCTTCTGTGGATCACCTATATGGCTTCAATATGATATTCTACAGGTCATTTAAGTTTCTCAAGGTCCTGGGTCCTTATATTGTATGCGTTTGATTTTAATAAGTTTGCATGGAAAATATAAATGTGTGGGCTCATTTCTCAAATGTTTCTTATTTCAGTCTTCATTATGTTTATAAAGAAGTTAAGACAAATATCCTCATGCAGTTTAAGGATCAATTGGACCACTTATCAATGTTCAATTGGCAGCATCTGCCCTTTCCACTGATGTTGCATTGCATTGCATTGCAGTCAGTCTCCAGCAAGCAGACCAGCCAGCAATGCAGTTATTCTTGTTCGAGCCACTATCTGTGTCATTGAAATGTTGTGGGAGGAAAGGATGGCCAAGAAGAAGGAAAAGCTGGCATGGAAGAAGCAGAACTAAGTAGTTAAGGGAGTCGTTCACTCATGCTTGCTTTGTGGGAGGGGAGAGATGATGGATGATTGTGGTGAAGAGAAGCATGCATAACATCCAAGCTGCATGTGGAAGGAAGGATTTTGTCCTGAAAGCCTATAGCACCATTTTTTATATGTCCCCTTCTTTTGTTTTATGCAAGTGTATCTGGGTGTCCGCCTTCATGAAGCTCAAAACATCCTCCTCTAATGAATAATATTAATACAGTGGTGCCTCGCTTAACGAGTGCACCGTATAGCGATGTTTCCGTATAGCGATCCCTTTTTCGGGATCGCTATACGGAAACATACCCGATCTTCGCAATGGGGAAAACCCGCATTGCGAAGATCGGGTATTGCGGCGGCCATTTTGGAGCCGCCGAACAGCTGATCGGCGGTTCCAAAATGGCCGCCGGAAGCCCGGAAATGGCTGCCGGCAGCCGTTTTCGCGCCCTGCCCTCGCTTAGCAAAGGCGCGAAAATGGCTGCCGGCACCTGGAATCCTCACTGAACGGGTAAGTAACGAAGGTATTGGAACGCATTAAACGAAGTTTAATGCGTTCCAATACCTTTCCCCTACCCGTTTAGCGATGATTCCGTATAGCGAGGGCACCACTGTAACTGTGTGTCATCGAGTCACTTACAATGACCTTTTTTCAAGATTTTCTAGATAGAGAGTGCTCAGAAGTTGTTTAGATTTCCCTTCTTCTGGGGGCATCCTGGAACTGCACAGTTTGCCCAAGGCTACCCAGGCTGGCTCTTCTGGGAGGCATAGTGGGGAACTGAACTCTCAACCTATAGCTCTGCAGCCAAATATCCAACTCATTTTATCTTATTCACCTGAAAGTCGGCCTCTTTGGAAATAGAGCAAAAGGAAGTTCAGAGACTTTTGATTTGGGTGTCTAACAAAAGGAGGTTTTGCCACCATTGATTTGGCAAATGAAGGTCTGTGGAAGTTTTTAGAAACAGTTCTAATTTATTTTATGAGTAAACTGGCTTTAAGAGTCTACAGCTGATAAAAACACTTATGTACTCAAACCTCATATATCTGGGGATTTTTCTGAAGACTGTTCAAAGTGTGGGGAGAAACTGGCTGTACTGCTCCTCTGTCCTGTGCACTGTCCAGTGTGGCAGCGCTGGCATGCTACAGTGCTTTATGTTTTTTTTAAAAAAAGGATCTAAAAATACGTAGCTCCTTCCTCTTGTTTCCCTTCTTACTGTCCATAATCAGAGATGGGTTGGAACCACCAGCTTAGCGATCATCCAAACAGGTGTTCGGTTCTTCAAAGCCCCACCTCCTCCAGCAGGCGCCCACTTAGAGGCAGTGCTCAAAGGAGGCGGGGCAGGAAAACCAGGCAGCTGCCTCCACATGGGCACCCACCAGAGGAGGTTGGGCGTTGAAGTGTCAAACACCTGTTGGGCTAATAAACAAACTGGCATGAACTGCTGAACTGGTGATTTGTGCCCATCTCTAGTCCATATCCCTGCTTTCTCTTTTTTCCTTCTCATTGCCACCATACCAAACAGAGAAGGGGAGGGAAAGAGAGCTCTTTCTTCCACTCCCTTCCTCCCTTGTCTGCTCACCCCCTCTCCAAGAAGCCCATTTTTTTCAGTGCCTGCAGCAACCCCTTTGCACAAATCCCTTTGGCTTTGTCGTTTTCTGCTAGTGCAGCATCACACCCATAGCTGAAGTTTCCCTCCCCTTCCCTTCCTGCCAGTCATGAGTGATGGGGACTTTGCAGCAAAGAAGCTTGTTGGGTGAATTCATCCAGGGCACAAGACAGGGAGTTAAGCAGAAGCTCCGGTTCCTGCAGATGTGGCAACAGGAGCTGGGCTGGCTGTGTTCTAGTGAAGGAGCACTGGGCTGGCTTGGGAAGGTAGGATAGCACAGTTTTATTCCCCCTGCCCACTGAGATTTCCTCATCTCCCTCCAACCAATTCCTGAGACTGGCTGAATTTGGGGGAAAACCTTCACTTTTCCACATGCCCCCCTCTCTCCCCCTCCACACACCAAGGGAGGGAGAGCAAGAGAGATGGCCCTCTCCCTCCACCCAGATTTCCCCCCTCAGCCTGTAGTAATCGCAGCAAGAGGAACCTGAGCCTGGGGTTCTGAATGAAACAGATGCACAAAACAGGCCCTCCCCTTTCCTCACCCCCTACTTTTCCGAAAACCACTGACCTTCAGCCTTCTTCTCAAAGCAACCCACGCTTTGTCTGTCTTCCCTTGGAAAAAAAATTACTTGGTAGGCCTTGAATCTTCTGTGCTGTTGGGGAAGGGAGGGGCAACAGTGCATGTATGGGGGGGGAGAGGAGAGAGAGAGAGGGAGAGGATGAAAACCATGTTCCACAGCTACACAGATGTAGCCTAATGTTATGTCCATCCTAGCTCAAGCAGCACAAAGGCAGAAACATTGGCCACAAAGTACACATTCTGCCATCACCCTCCTCTTAGAACTGAAGAGCTGGAAGGGACCCTTCGGATCATCGAGTCCAGCCCGTCATGGAGGCACAAAGGAGGCACAGCCGAACTCCCAGTCTCCAGCTCCTCAGCCAGGCACCTCGACCACAGAGCCGTCCTGCATTTCTGTCACACTATATACATATTCTATATGTAGTCTATCATAATGAATTTAATTATTTAATGTGTTAAAGCCAAATTACTCTTTTCAAATAAGTATGAGGGGTAGTGGTAGGAATTTACAGCTTTATACTCAGTTAATTTATTTTCATGAAATTAAGGTACCACATATAGAGTGGATAATACCTATTTTCCACATATATCCATAAGTCAGTGAGCTGTAGAAAATAATGCATATAGGGGCATTTCAGGGAGCTATTAAGCACTATGCTTTATTTATTTCCTTGCTTTATATGCTGCCTTTTCGCCAATAATGGGATTCAAGGCACTCATCTGGCCACGGTCTTCTGCGCTACAGTGAGTTGTATTGTATATATTATAGTAATAATGTCTATTTGTGAGGATATAGACATTATCAATGCATGAAGTGTCTTTCCATTAAGCTATTGCATGCAAATGTAATGCAAAATGTCTTTCTTTATGGCAAAAGTGTATTCCTTTCTTGACATTCCTTGTCTTCCGTGCCCTCTTTTTTTTTTTTTTGACCGTTCAGCCAAAGCCACCCTACAGTGACTTCCTACCCCATCTGACCTTTATCAAGGGAGCACACAGTTGTTCACAACAACACTGCTGTGAGGTGCATCAGGATAGACTAACTTGCTCTGAGTCACTGAGCGATCAGTCAAACGATGCTGCTTCTAGAGTTCCTCTGCCAAATGAAATGAAATAAACTAAAATAAAAATTGTGGGTTAAAAAGAAAGGAGATCCCATTTAGAAAATTGCCCTGCAGAAAAATTACCTTGCTAAAGCCTGAACAAAATAACCCGAAGCCACATGAAGAATGAAGCTCGAGACAAAAACACAGCCATTCCAAAGGAAAAGCAAGGTTCCAAAATTATTTTGACTAGCAAAAATACAAAATGCTACAATCCCTTGACAAGTTGTGAAGTTGTCAATGTCATAGTAAGAGCAGTGCAACACCAGAAAATATTCAACGTGACATTCTTAACAGGAACTGCTATGTTGTGTTTGTGCATCTGGGGGTTTTTTTCCTCCTCTTGTGGGCTTTTTCTGAATCTCAGTAAAGATGCATTGGAGGTCATGAAACCACCTATGCAGGGCTTCAATAAAACACTCTCCTGCATTAGCAGGGTGCCCACTGCTCCATCTCCAAAAAGGAAAACAAAGAGCACCACAAAAATAGGATATATATCAAGCACATTTTAAAAAAAACATAGCCTTCTAATATGCCCTATGCCCTGCATTTTCTGCAGCTTGCTGAAAATGAGTACATATAGAAAGAAAATAAACAGAGATTATTGTAGTTTTAATTAAATATCTAGCTAGGCAACAATCAGTTCTTTCAGAGGAATGGTCTGAAAAGTTATTGTGGGTTTTTCGGGTTCTTTGGCTGAAGAACCTGAAAAGTTCTGAAGTTTGTTCTTCCTAACGTTTCGCCAGTCTCTGTGGCCGGCATCTTCAGAGGACAGCACTCTGTGCTCTGGTGTAGTTGGCTTGGGAGTGGAGTATTTATGGCTGTGAGATGGGCTTTTTGTCTTTTTCTGTAGATGGGTGATAAGTGTGTCTTGTTGTGGGTGTATTGTTGTGATAAGAAGGAGACATTATCTGTCACTGTGGTTGATGGGTGTCATTAGCTGGTCTTTTGTGTGTAGTGATCCCCAGTCCTTGTGGCTGGGTAGAGTTCGTTGACCTTTTGCATGCTGTATTTTTGAGAGCTGGGAGCCAAGTTTTGTTGAGTTTCAAACTTTCCTCTTTTTGTTGAAGTTCTGCTGGTGCTTGTGGATTTCAATGGCTTCCCTGTGCACTCTGATGTAATGATTACTGGTGTTGTCCAGTATTTCGGTATTGTGAAATAGAATTTCATGTCAAGTTTGTTTTAGGGCATGTTCAGCTACTGCAGATTTTTCTGGTTGGTTTAGTCTGCAGTGTCTCTCATATTCTTTGATTCTGGTATGGATGTTTCGTTTTGTGGTTCCAATATATACCTGGCCACAATTGCAAGGTATCCGGTATACTCCGGCAGTGGTGAGGGGGTCCCTTCTGTTCTTTGCTTACCATAATATTTGTTGTATTTTTGTGGTGGGCTTGAATACTGTTTGTAGGCTGTGTTTTTTCAAAAGTTTCCCCATGCGGTCCATGACCCCTTTGATGTATGGCAGAAATACTTTATTTGTGGATGGCTGTTTTTCTTCTTCAGTTCGGTGTTGTTTTCTTGGTTTGATGGCTCTTGTGATTTCATTTTTGGAATAGCCATTTGCCCGTAGGGCCCAATTCAGGTGGTCGAGTTCATTGTTGAGAAACTGAGCTTCAAGTTATGATTTGCACGGTCTACCAGTGTTTTGATTATGCCTCTTTTTTGCTGTGGGTGGTGGTTCAGGTTTTTGTGTAGGTACCAGTCTGCATGGGTGGGTTTTCTGTAGACCTTGTGTCCCAGTCGGAGGTCAGTTTTGCGTAGGACCATGACATCTAAGAACGGGAGTTGGCCCTCTATTTCTTTTTCCATGGTGAATTGTATATTTGGGTGGATGCTGTTGAGATGGTTGAGAAATTCTTCCAATTTTTCTTCACCGTGACTCCAAATTGCAAAGGTGTCATCCACATATTGGAACTAGACTGTGGGTGCAAGGGGTGCTGAAGTCAGGGCAAGTTTTTCAAAATGCTCCATCTAGAAGTTTGCTATAACTGGGCTGAGGGGGCTCCCTATGGCCACTCCATCTGTCTGTTCATAGAATTAATTATCCCAGTGGAAATAGCTGGTCGTTAGGCAGTGTTGGAAGAGGGCCTTGATGTCTTCTGGAAAGATCTGCTGGTTGAGTGTCAGGGTGTCTGAAAAGTATTTTCAGAATTTCTGCTCCTGGCACTGACTTCACATCTAAAGTTCATAAAGAAACAATATGCCATGCCATATCCTTCCTGCCATTCCTCTGCAGTTACTTCAGTGTATGTGGTTTGCATCTTTTTTTACAAAATCTCTCTCTCTCTCTCACACACACACACACACACACACACACACACACACACACACACACACACACACACACACACACACACACACACACACACACACACACACACACACACACACACACACACACACACACACACACACACACACACACACACACACACACACACACCATTTTACTTAAATAATGAAAAGGGGCTGGTTAGGTGCATTTACCATTCAAAGGGGAATTTGGAGGTGGGTGGGATAGGGTGATGACTTACAGGAGAAGACACATACAGTAATCGAAAAGGAGAACAGCTCTTCAAATGAGTGCCATTCTCACAACAGGAGGACATACAGCCACCTTGTGCAGGAGTTCTGTGAAATTCCCATCGTAAGGACTTTCTGAAATTCCCTATAGGCTTCTAAATACCATGGATTGGTATTCCCAGCTGAGAGTAATGAACTTCACTACCTCCACAGACCAATTTTCTGCCCCTCCTCTGGTACTATCCAGGGCCTGTACAAGCCATTGAAAACGTAGAAAACAGAAATGGATGCATGTCCAATTCTACTTTTGAAATATGACTCCTCTCTCTCTCTCTCTCTCTCTCCCTCTCTCTCTCTCTCTCTCTCTCTCTCTGTGTGTGTGTGTGTGTGTGTGTGTGTAATGATGTGTGTGATGCATTTACAAGGTAAATCCAGCTCCTAGAGGCATCCAAGAACAACAAACCATCTTTTTTTCAACAGGAATAACAGGGTACTGGGAGAAGATCAAGTGTTCAAAAACCACCTTGGGGGCCTCATGTGGTCCCAGCCTCACTCTTTGCTCATCCCTGTTCTAAGCAATAGACCATGCGGTCATACACATGCAAGGAAAATGCTGGGGTGTTTTGTATCGGTGTGCTATATACATGGACTAAGTCCACACCACTCTGCAGATCAATGTTTTCTTTAAAAAAACCAAGACAAAACAAAAAAACAAAGCCCTGTTGTAGCACCAAAGGTTCTTTGCTACATGTTCAGGTTATGGAAATCAGGTGCTGTCGTACTCAGATTCCTGCCAGTTGCCCCCATATTAATGGTCCAGGAATATCTGCTCACATGTGCACATGTTGTGTCAAGTTAATCTTCCACAGCAGCTTTTCTGGGCACCACTACCAAAACTTCTGATAATCCTAGAAGGTGATCCTCCTTGATCTTTGTAAACTGGGCCTTTAATCTGTGTCCATAATATTAAATAAAGCCTAGGCTTGTTGGAATAATGAATGAGCATAAATGTCTGTCATGGAGAACACAGAAAACAGGAGACCACCCTGGGTACCTAAAATTAAAAGTTTGTTCATTTGTTTGCACATTTCCAGGAAGATTGTTTGATAATTGCATCAGGTACAAAATAAAAATATGTGCATATTTTAGCAAACAAAACCAGAGGTTATTAGGTTAATGCTTTGGTAGTTCTGTGGCCCTAAGATCAATAGTTTCCAGGTCAATTCAGATGCCAGAATCTTCATCTGCCCTGGAGCAAAATGCTCAGCCAACAGAGCCCCTGTGCAACCTTGGCGATGTTGGTGGAAGATGCAAAAAGACTAGCAGGCTTTTAGTTGCAGAAGGAGGTATGAGATACATCCTTGAGTAAGCTCAGTAACTGAGGAACTGCTTATGTACTGGATCCATTGGGACAGCTGGCCTGTTTTCTCCATTTAGAATCATTCCTTCCAACAGTGAGCTCATTTGGTGAGTTCCAACAGGATTATATTGCTGGATTTCTAACAGGTTTACATTTGTATTCCTTATTGCTGCCTGAGAATGCAGCACTAGATATTGTGCAACAGAGCAAATCAGCATTCCATAAGGCAACTTAAAAAAAAGGGACACCAAACAAATAATTAGAACTCTGAAACTGGACATTGGATCAGCACCAAATTTGGCACAGATGTAGCAGAAAGTCCACTCTTGTTCTTTGCCAATATGGGAATATGGGGCAAATAGTTTTCAAGTTATGGTTTTTAATAAGTAAAACTGTTTTATCCCCCCCCACCCCCTGTGCAGACACCAGAGATTGTTTTTCCATCTGCAGCTGTAAAACAGATCAAATATGTAGAAAAGACCAAACTTGCTTATCTTGAAAGAGAAAAGTCAGTCCCAGACTCTACTTTTTTTAAAATTTGGAAGAAATTCAGGCTAAAGGGGTGAGTGGGTAATACTGACTTAAAAACATTTGAGGGGGGAAAGCCTCTGAGTTTCTGGTGCCTTTTCTTATAAACTGTTTGTCAGCACAAACATTCTAAATATAAATATTGAGAGCTGGGAAGAGAGGTTTGAACTTTTGATCCTGACAGCCAGGATCAAATTAAATGACTTTGAGGAGGAGAACTTTTTAACTCTTTCCTGGCTAAACAGACATTTCTGGAATAAAAATAAAAGTGTGCTGCTTATATACCACCCCATAATACTTAAAGTTCTCTCTCAGAAAAAAAGCAGAGACATCACCTTGCCAACAAAAGTCCAAATAGTCAAAGCTATGGGTTTTCCTGTAGTGATGTATGGAAGTGAGAGCTGGACCATAAAGAAAGCAGACCGCCGAAGAACTGATGCCTTTGAATTGTCGTGCTGGAGGAGGCTCTTGAAAGTCCCCTTGCCTGCAAGGAGAACAAACCTATCCATTTTGAAGGAAATGGGTGCTCACTGGAAGGACAGATCCAGAAGTTGAGGCTCCAGTACTTTGGCCATCTCATGAGAAGAGAAGACTCCTTGGAAAAGACCTTGATGTTAGGAAAGTGTGATGGCAAGAGGAGAAGGGGAAGACAGAGGATGAGATGGTTGGACAGTGTCATCGATGCTACCAACATGAATTTGACCCAACTCTGGGAGGCAGTGGAAGACAGGAGGGCATGGCGTGCTCTGGTCTATGGGGTCATGAAGAGTTGGACACGACTTAACAACTAAACAACAACTGCAGACAAAAAGTCATTTTGTCTTCCTAAAAGATATAATGACCTCCAAGTTATGCAGAATCATTCTTGATACCAATTATGGTGAAAAGCTACTACCATATAGTGCATCTCTTTTTCCTTTGAACCAAGTGAGTAGTAATGTTGTTGTTGTTTGTGCAAGGCAGGGAGTACACTACTAGAGGTAGGCATAAGCATCTTACTATTTGATATTATAAATGCATTTGGATGATCATATTTCAGATTATTTCAGGGATGTGGTGGCACTGTGGGTTAAACCACAGAAGCTTCTGTGCTGCAGGGTCGGAAAACCTGCAGTTGTAAAATCGAATCCATACGACAGAGTGAACTCCCGCTAACCTAGCAGTTCAAAAGCATGTAAATGCGAGTAGATAAATAGGTACCACCTCGGTGGGAAGGTAATGGCGTTCCGTGTCTAGTCACGCTGGTGACTATGGAGACTGTCTATGGACAAACACTGGCTCTACGGCTTGGAGACGGAGATGAGCACTGTGTCCTAGAGTCAGACACGACTAGATTAAATGTCAAGGGGAACCTTTACCTATTTCAGATTATACACACAAATGTTTGCTCCCATGTTCCACCTTCATGCTACCACCCCCATCCTGCAATAAACCAGATTAAACATAATTTCCCATTTCATCCGAAGTGAACTGTCATTTGAAAGTGGTTTTATCATTATCATCATCTTAGAACTGCAGAGATGGAAGGGAATCCATAGGTCATCAAGCCCTGTCCCTGTCAAGAAGGTCCAGTGGAGAATCAAACTCCCAACCTCTTTTAATATCCTAGCTTCTTCAAAAACCTATTAATATTCTTCCCTCAATCCAGCAAAACATGAAACCATGGTTAAATAAAGCTGTGCGGGTTT
The DNA here is from genome assembly GCF_051106095.1 of Pogona vitticeps. Classification (NCBI taxonomy): domain Eukaryota; kingdom Metazoa; phylum Chordata; class Lepidosauria; order Squamata; family Agamidae; genus Pogona; species Pogona vitticeps. Next base: position 107,637,374 of record NC_135784.1, read on the forward strand.
AATGGTAGGAGGGCAAGAGCGAGGATCTATGGGTGTAAGGACTTCTGGGTTGAACTGGGGAAGGAACAGGTTGCTTGAAGCTTGTTCACATCTTTGATTAATAAGCAGAGAGTTAATTCTACAAAGGCAGCCACTCACTAAGCGAACAACACCTTTCATTATTATGCCATGCCTGGATGACTTCATAGGTCTTTCATAGAACATAGCTGTCTCTGTCAAGGTTCCCTTTTGCTTAGAGTTCATGTAAAATCATCGATTTATCTTAAATGCCCTAATGCATTAAGTTAGCAAATGCCCTGTTCTATTCTAACAAAATAAATACAGCTTTGCATGAGTGTCTTCATCATAAATGTAGGCAGTGGACCTTTCATCTTTAAAATTAAACTAACCATTATGTAAACACCTACTGATGTTCAGCACATGGGCTAGAAAAGCAGAGGTAACTGAATCTAGCCTTCTCTTCCTTTGCTTTTATCTATCATTATCACCAAAGATCTTGCTTAAAGGTTAGAAGAGAAGATCATTTGAGATTGGAGGGCGGGTTATAATAATCTATACTTTCCTAGAAACATTTAGAGAATAACCATGTGTAGCTGTTATGCAGAGCTTGGACTACAAGCAAGTAGAATCCCTTAGGCGCTATGCTGGGCGGTGTGTGGGTCTGCAAATTATTTCCCACCCTGCAAATTGTTTCCTACAGTTGCAGCTTTGTATATGTTGCAAGTATCTAGCATACGGCACTCCCAGGATTCTTGCTTAAGAGGGGACTCATTTTGACCGTCCCATGAGGGGGCTGGTTCACTGAGACCCTGGAGCGGATACAATGATAGCCTCTATCACCCCCTCCTGTAAGGACTTTTGGCATCCTATCCCCTTCAGTCTCAGCACTGAACAAGATTTTTCCGTATGCTCAAGTCATAGGCAATCAAGTAACTAACTCAATCTTTAATGAGGGCAATGTGATCCTTTTCTCAAGGAAGTGCTGAGGCAGATTTAAAAAAAAAAGATATTTGCATCACTTTCCCATGTGCAATGGCACTGAGCAAGATCCTGCTACGACTTCTCTGCTCCAGCTTGATGTACAGCGTCATTATATTCGGTCAGCACCACAGAGCCCAAGTACAGGCAGCATTAATTGTGTGTAGTTCAGCCACGCATAATTTTAAAAATGTAAATGGCAGTTGCAAGGCACCCAATCAAAATGCCAACACTGTATACAGGAAGGTGCTTAACCCTTTCCCCTTATGCAGCACTCCCAATTAAAATCTCTTTTAGATTCATGAGCTTTCCTTTTCCTAGCTCATGGGGAAAATACTTTGAATTTCTTTAGCATTCAGAGTTTCCACACGTAAGCAAGAAGCACTTCTTGATCAGTTTGTCCACATGTATATGACGTATCATCTCAATTTATGCTGCAGTATATTTTTCTCTGGAAGTCAGAGGTGACTTGATGGCACGTTACAACAATATTTTTGTCCAAGAAATATCTAAAGTTTGGCCTGAAGCTGAACAATTCTTCTATGCTTCAGCTGGAAAAAAACGATTTCCCATGCTAAATCGTAAAATGCCACTAAAGGTCGTCAGGTTTGCAAAGAGCTTCATACTGTTACAGTTTTAATTTAGCTAGTTATCTAGAGTTTATTCATGCTTCCTATCTTATACACAAACCCTGAAAAAAATAGTTTCGCACTAAGGGACTTTCTTTACACCTGGCAAGCCAGACTGAAAAGGGAGTTCAGATACAACCACATACCACGTACTTATGAGATTAACAGGACATGTTTCTGAAACAAAAGATGCATTTGAATCCAACCCACTAGGCAGGCAGAAGGCCCCAAAGGGGCATGTTTGTGGCTTGACAAGGGTAGCAGAGATTCCCCCATTAACCAAAACAAAACTCATTGTGACCATCCCATGAGGGGGTTTGTTCACTGGCTGCCCTTGCAGCCACTATATAATATGATTCCCGACTCCAGGCAAAGCACAGCTGACAAATAAATCTCAAGGCAGACCCAGGGAACTTGCAACCAGGGCTCGCGAACAGGAGAGCAAACGGAGTTTGCCACGGGGGTTTGCTGGGGGAGGCCAAGGGGGAAGCCCCTAAGAAATATTTTTGGTTCCTTGGGTATACGTACAACTGCATTTAAACTAACAAAACAAGAGGGGGAGGTATGCTAAACAAACAGTTGAAAGAAAAAAAGCTAGAAGAGATTATGGAGGGTGGAGAGAACTCAGTTGTGGTTACCTGCGAAATTTGTGCTATGTTTGTCTTTCTTCCTGAGTGCAAAATGTTGTATACATGTAACAAGTATAAACTGGTGGCACTGTTAGAAGAGAAAGTCAGAGACCTGGAGCAGCGAGTAGCCACACTCAAGGCTATAAGGGAAGATGAAGCCTACACTGATAGAAGTCTTCAGCAACAGCAGCTGTCAGAGGGCACACTGTTGATGGAAGAAAACCAAAACACTGCAGTGGAGGAAAATGCTGTAGAGGCTACAGACATAGTGGAGGAACCACCATGGAAAAGAATCACAGTTAGAAGCAAAAGAAGGAGAAGACACTCTTTCCCGGTGGAACTACAAAACCGCTTTCAGTTACTTGAAGAAGAGTCTGTTGGACAGGACGCAGAGGAGACCCCACAGGAGGACATGAGTAGGGCTGAAGTGCAGCAGAATACAGTCGCTGAACCCACACCCTACAAAAAAAGAAGAAGAGGAGAATAGTTGTAGTAGGGGACTCCCTGCTATGTGGAATTGAGACCAAAATTTGCTGTGAGGATCCATGGGCTCACCTGGTATGCTGTCTCCCTGGAGGACGGATAAGGGAGAGTGATAGAAGGATTGCAATCACTGATTAAACTTATAGATACATATCCCTTTCTTCTTGTCCATGTGGGAACAAACGACACAGCCAAGAAGAGCTACTGAGAAATCATGTAGGACTTTGAAGCTCTGGGGAGGAAACTCAAGGACTTTGGGGCCCAGATAGTTTCTTCTTCCATCCTACTGGTGCTGGAAGAGGAAATGAAAGAGAAAGGAAGATCCTCTGGGTGAATGACTGGCTACGATGGTGGTGCCAACAAAAGGGATTTGGTTTTTGGAACCGTGGGCTAGGCTTCCTGGAAGAAGGACTGCTAGCAAGAGATGGCTTGTATCTAACAGGACTGGGAAGAATGTGTTTGCCCACAGCATGAAGAACTTCATCAGGAGGGCTTTAAACTGAATTGGAAGGGGGAGGGAGACGCAAGCACAGAGTTAAGGGAGATGAAGATTCCATTCCACACAATAAGAGGAATGGACCAAACTGATCAAAAGGGCAACAATAATAACATTAGCAATAATAATCACAATAATAAACATAACAACAACAATAATAATAATATAAATTAATAAAGTAATAAATTAATAAATAAATAATTATATTTATAAAAATGTACAAAGACAAACAGGCCACACATCACACACCCTCCAATGTCTATATACAGCAGGAGATTCTCCAGGAAGGGTGGGAGCTTCTAAAAGAAGAAATTCAAAGGCACAGATACAAACAATTCCAACAAGAAAAAAGGGGGGTGGTGGCAAAAAAAGGCCAGTTTGGCTTTACAGAAAGCTCAGGGAGGGCCTCAAAACCAAAAAAGACATGTACAGGAAGTGAAATGAAGGTCAGGCCACCAAGGAAGAGTACAGACAAGCAGCAAGGAAATGCAGGCATTAGGAGGGCAAAAGCTGAGAACGAGCTGAGGTTAGCTAGAGACACTAAAAGCAATAAAAAAGCATTCTTCAGGTATGTGAGTAGCAAAAGACAAACAAAAGGCATAGTGGCACAGCTCTGCAATGAAGATGGAAAAAATGAGAACAGATGACAAAGAAAAGGCAGAGGTGCTCAATTCCTATTTTAGTTCATTATTTTCCCATAAGACAGACTATGAACTTCCAAACAAATTGGAAGTGCAAGTGGGGGGAGACAGGATTGCACCTGGAAATAAATAAACAAAAAGTCAAGGAATACCTTATAACCTTGAAGGAGTTCAAATCTCCAGGGCCAGATCAACTGCATCCGAGAGTACTGAAGGAACTGGCTGAAGAACTCTCAGAACCTCTATCCATTATTTTCTTGAAATCATGGGAAACAGGGGAGGTGCCAGAGGACTGGAGGAGGGTTCATGTTGTCCCTATCTTCAAAAAGGGCAAAAAAGAGGAACCTGGGAACTACAGGCCAGTCAGCCTCACACCAATCCCAGGCAAAATTCTGGAACAGATCATAAAGCGGTCATTGTTCAAAAACCTAGAAAACAATGCAGTAATAACTAGAAGCCAACACGGATTGGTCAAGAACAAATCCTTCCAAACTAATTTGATCTCATTTTTTGATCAGGTCATCTCCCTGATATACAGAAGGAAAGCGGTAGATGTAGTATATCTTGACTTCAGCAAAGCTTCTGATAAAGTGCCCCATGATATCCTGATTAGCAAGCTAACTAGATGTGGGCTGGATACATCAAGTGTCAGATGGATACACAATGGGCTACAGAATCATACTCAGCGGGGGTGATGATTAATGGCTCCTTCTCTAACTGGGAGGAAGTAACTAGTAGGGCACCCCAAGGCTCAGTCCTGGGCTCGGTGCTCTTCAATATTTTTATTAATGACTTGGATGAGGGAGTGCAGGAAATACTTGTCAAATTGGCAGATGAAACCAAATTGGGCAGAATAGCTAATACTCTAGAAGAAATAACCAAAATTCAAAATGACCTTGAGAGGAAGGAGCACTGGGCCAAAACCAACAGGATGAAATTCAACAAGGATAAGTGCAAAGTCCTGCACCTCGGAAAAAGAAAGCAATTCCACAGTAGTAAGATAGGGGATACCTGGCTCAGCAAAACAATGAGCAAGAAGGATCTTGGAATTGTCATAGATCACAGGCTAAATATGAGCCAACAGTGTGATGTGGCTACAAAAAAGGCTAATGCTATTTTAGGCTGTATTAATACAAGCATAGTTTCAAAATCCCATGAGGTGCTTTTGTTGTTTAGTCCTTAAGTCATGTCTGATTCTTTGTGACCACCAAACCACCACCATGGATCAGGTCTACTGTCCCCCAGCACTACCTTCTGGACTCAATCAGCCAGGTAAGAGTGGAACCATTGTAAAACGGTGCCTCCCATTCCCATCCCAGCCAATCTGTGCAGAAGGACACCATGGCTGATAGTGTTGAAAGCCGCTGAGAGGTCCAGGAGAATCAACAGGGATGCATTCCCCCTGTCTTTCTCCTGGCAAAGGTCATCAAACAGGGTGACCAAGGCAGTCTCCATCCCATAACACAGCCTGAAACCCGATTGAAATGGATCTAGATAATCCGTTTCATCCAGGAGAGCCTGGAGCTGCTCAGCCACCACACGTTCCAACACCTTGCCCAGAAAAGGGAGGTTCGCTAGTGGTTGGAAGTTGATCACTAGACCTGGGTCCAGATTAGGCTTCTTTAAGAGTGGGCAAATCACTGCCACCTTTAATCGGGCAGGGACCACTCCCTCTCTTAACAAGGAGTTGATGACCTCCAGGATCCAGGTGTGAACTCCCCTGGCAGATTCCTTTATTAGTCATGATGGGCAAGGGTCGAGTTGTGTAGTGGTGGCATGAACTGATCCAAGCACCCTGTCCACATTCTTGGGTCATAACAACTGAACCTCATCCAATAAATTATGACATAAGTCCAGAGCACTGGACACAACCATAGGCTCTGCATCAACAGTGGAGTCCAACTCTTTGCGAATCTGAGCAATTTTTCCCTCAACGTGTGTAACAAATTCATTACAGCGAGCCACTGAGGAGTCCAGGACCTCCACTGAACCATTAGGTTGAAGAAGGTCCCGGACCACTCGAAATAGCTCTGCTGGACGAGACACCGAGGAAGCAATACGACTGGAGAAATACTGGCGTTTCACCAGCTGTATTGCCACAGAGTAGGCCCGATAATGGGCTCTAAGCTGTGTTTGGTCATAGTCGCAGCGATATTTCCTCCATCTGCGCTCAAGCCGTCTCCCCAACCACTTCATAGCCAGAAGCTCCTCTGTGTACCATGGAGCCTTATAGGCTCTGCGGGCAGGGAGAGGGTGTGTAGGTGCGATCGTGTCAACAGCCTGGGCCATCTCCTTGTACCACAAGGCGACCTGGGCTTCGACAGGAGCGCCGACCATATCAGCTGGAAACTCCCCTAGAGCATTCAGGAATCCTTCAGGAAAAATATTTGTTCCTCTGTATTTGTCCAGGTCTCCGGAATTAACAAACACAAAGGGATGAATGTTAAATGAATCAGTGATTTTTAACAAATGTTGCAATTCATTTTTTTATTCATTCCCATCTCTAGTCTTTATCGTCAGTGCAATCTATTTTAATTCTTGATACCCATCTGTGATGCAGCACAAAGAGCTGTTGCATCTCAAGGAATTGTTGCCAAAAGGATGCATGCCCTAGCCCTGTGCCAGAAAGATACGGGTCAGCTCTTAAAGGGGAAAGATTGATCATTTGAAATAGTAACACAGGCAGAGTCTCTTTTTCCCCCATACCAAACAGTGCTATGAGGGAACCATATATCATAACTATATGCTAGTATGAACAGGCTCTCACCCAGAGCCCTCCACTGGGCTTAGTGGTTGTACGGCCCCATAGATCTCTAAAGTATCACTGCTGATTCAGCTCTGAATCTCATATGGTGCTTCCTCCTTGTGTTACTCTTTTAAACCAAACACTGCCAGGTGTAATTGTATTAGCACACAGAGTGGTTAACCCACTTTGGTGTGTGTGTGTGTGTGTGTGTGTAGTTGAAGGTGTCTTGTTCTGTCGTGTCATCAGCCCAAAAAGTAGAAATACAAACATTCTCTCTGTAGAAAAGTGTATAATCTTTTCCTACTATTCCTGTTTCACATATGCATAAGGAAAACCATGCAACTGATTGTGTGACCGATTTCACAGTCGGTGTTTGACCTCTCATGTGGAAGACAGCCCACAAAAGGGGAAGGCATGCTTATGTGATGGCTCTTATATCAGTGCTTCCCAGTCTTGGGTACCTAGATGTTCTTGGACTACAACTCCAGCACTGCTAGCGGTGAAGGCTTATGGGAGTTTTAGTCCAAGAACAACTGGGGATCCAAGGCTAGGAATCACTGTCTTATATGTTCACATAAGGCTTCAGGATTCTAGCTAGATCTCTGCCCTAATGTAGAGAAACAACCAGATTATGGCTACATGCTTCCAGCAGTAGTAAAATACAAAGTCTCTATGGAGTGGCAATGAGTAACATAATGGTGAATACAGAAATGCAGGTGCTCATCGTAATACCCCACATACCAAACCCCCAAATAAGAAAGGGGTGGATCCATTTCAATAATTGAGAAACAGGTCTTTTATAAGGTTAATGGCTCTTAATTTGCCCATTCAGGAACAAACAAACCACACATAATTTGCACTCTGTCGCAGTTACTTAGGGATTGTAGCAAAGCTCAGAGCTAAAAGGGAAGGTTGATGATGTCATAGTCCATGCTACTCCGCATGTCTGGGGTTTCAACCCTGTGCACCCTGTCTCAACTACACCACTGACAGCAATAAGCCAGGTATGAAGCACCTGTGACTGGTAGAGCTGCCAGGATGAATTATAATGCAGGCTACATATTCAGAGTCTCTCTTTCTTGTTCCAAATTGTAGGAGTGTTTTAAAATACAGTTATTTATCACAGCACAGCTTGGAGAAATGTAAATACAATTAGTAGTTCATGCCTTAATTGCTGTATAACATCCCTCAAAGCAGACTGCTACAAAAATAACTATTTATATCCTATAGTACCCCACTGATATTGTTACACATTATTGCTGGAGGTTTTGCAGACATGCTGGCAAAAATCTCCACAGTTGATAGGAAAAATACAGAAAGCAAAGTAGATAATAACAACTGTGTCATTTCTCTCTACTCAGTCCAATTCTAATTTTAAAATCATGGCTCTAAGAATCATTTCACAAAGTAGCCGCTTTAACAGGTTGCTGTTATTTATTTATTTTTACACATGCACAGGCCAGAATCTAGTGTTCGCATAACGTTTGAGTAGCTGGCCACTGATAATTGCATATAATTGGTGAGAGGACAATGGGCATATCTTCAGTTGCATGCCTTGTCTGCACATACAGTTGCACAGCTGAGATGCTGTTTGCCATGGTTTTCACCACAGTAAGTCATGCAAACTTTACACAAACATCAACAAGATTTAGGCCACAGAAATCAAACAGCATGTCCTTTGGACGAGTACAAAAGAAAATTGCAAATGTGAAAGGCCAAATGATGCATTGCCAATAGTCCGTCATTAGAACTTGGAAATCTATTAGTGCTCCAGCAATGTGGTTCAGGCAGACCTGCACAAGTGAGCATCATAATTGCAAATAAAGTTCATGTCAGTGAGGTTGTTATTCAGCTTCCCCAGAAGAAGGAATAATAAGTCCCTTTTGAGTGCACTACGTATACCCAGAAAACTCTTGAAAATATTGTTAAAAGTCAGAACTGACTTGATGGCATGGAGTTTAAATATATCTGAGGACCGATCTCAAAATGAAGCAAGCTGACCTGCAAACTGCAGAAGATGAGCAAGGCCTCTTCTGTGACAATCAGATGCTCTTGGCACTTAAAGATTTCTCTGTTCTAATCACAGCTGATTTGTAGCTTACACTTTGGCCCCAGATGCTGACGAGAGCATCCTGCGTTAGAGAAGATTGTGCTGGTAATCAGTACTCAATAGGGTGTTCTTTTTCTTTTAAAGAGGCTGCTGAAACTAGGGGCATGGGATCTCACCAGTGGACTCCATCCCCTGAACTGGCTCCTTTAATGGAACAAGGAATGAACCTGGGATGCGCTCATACGGAAGATGAATTCTGTTACTCAGCTCTCCACAGCCCAGCTGTCTTCTCATCACTGACTTAGAATGACCTTTTCCAGTTTGGCTCCCTCCACACATACACACACCAAGTATGACTGCTGTGAATTCTTAATCTGATACACATTTGGAACTTCAATGCATTTTACAAGAAGGAGAAACAACTCTATCCCTTTGTTGTGGTACTTTGGCCAAAATCCTGATAGTGGTGCAGCTCTGTTGGTGTAAAGCTCAATGGTGAATGGCCATAAATTGAGAAGTCAGTGTCACCAGCCATGGGACTCCATGTGCAATACCAAGTGGCCATGCCAGCTTCTTAACTTGCTGCAATGTATACCGAAATTTATGAGTTTATGCTGGCATAACTATGTAATTCTGGCCAATCAACTTTGCTTGTTGCAAGAGGAGTACGATTTGTACAAGAGGTGTTTTTAATGGCTTAACATTGCTGGAAACACCTTTCACCAACCTGTTGTCCTCTGGATATGTTGCCATCACCCAGGAGCAGCTGCAGGGGAAAAACAATCTAAGAATACATTGTGTGTGGCTCTAATATTGCCCGTGACCTTCATGCATAAATAAGTGGCCAGAATCTTGCTGCTTACGTATATAAAAGGTAAAGGTTCCCCTTGACATTTTAGTCAGTCGTGTTCAACTCTGGGGGGCAGTGCTCATCCCCGTTTCCAAGCCATAGAGACAGCGTTTGTCTGAAGACAGTTTCCGTTGTCACGTGGCCACCGCGGCTATACACGGAACGCTGTTTACCTTCCCACCGAGGTGGTACCTATTTATCTACTCACATTTGCATGCTTTTGAACTGCTAGGTTGGCGGGAGCTGGGACAAGCGATGGGCGCTCACTCCGTCACGTGGATTCGATCTTACAATTGCTGGTATTCTGACCCTGCAGCACACAAAGGCTTCTGCGGTTTAGCCCGCAGTGCCACCACGCCCCTTGCTTACGTATATACACAGGCCTAAATGCAACAGCCTAAATCTCAACAGCTAATTGATAGTAGTTAAGAGCCACTGTTTTTATTCCTCATCAAATGCCAGTTACTTGACTTGCTAGATGATAAGGAATATAAGCAATGATTCCCATCTCTGTGATTTACACGGTCGCATATTTATTCCAGCATATATAAGCAGTAAGGTTTTGGCCACCATGTGGTGGCAGTTGGAGTAGCAACTATTCCTCTTCTCATTGTGCAAGAGTAAATACCACTATTACAGGAAGTAGAAACATCCAACTGGTGATGGTATGCAAGGATCTGAAATACTATGAGAAAGTCAGTCAGTGCAAGCAGATGGATGAAAATAAGGGAGCAGCAGAGGACCTTGAGTAGGGTGGAAGACAATAAGTCCCCAGGTTGTTCTCAACTCGATAATTCTACCGCAATGTACATAATTAAATAAATAAATAAATAATGCTTCCAAGCTATCACACACTATAATTCTGTTGTGATCCTATGTTGCTGGACCCTCTGCATTAGGATTTCCCTGACTATTGATCCATTCATATACCTCTCACACAGATAAATCAGTAGTGTTGTGACATAGCTTGCAAAAAAATTAAAAAGCATATCTTAAGATGACATACTCTCTCACACACAAACACACACTCTTAAACCAGCAATTCCAAGCTTATACATTCATTTGTTCAGCACATTGTCCTTCCTACAGAGAGGATTCCAAAGAACAAACCAAAGAAGAAATGACATCCTGTATCTTGCTGGTAATGACACACTGCTTCAAAGTTAACATTGTCAATGAAATCCCATCAGCTGATCCACTGAGGAAATGCTACACATATTCTGTAGCTATGTTTCAGGAGACATTTTTGCGGAGTGCCAGACAATGAACTTTCATCTCTCTGGTGCTTTCTTATTACTGGGGGGCCATTACAATGGTCTGAAATTGTACAGCTAATAGCATCCTGAATGATCACCTGCTAGCACTAAAAATAACTCCTTGGAAGATAAGATAGGGACACTGGCCATTAAAGGAGCATTTTATACAGGCAAAATGAAAATGGTCAAGGATAGAATGATAGGAGAGGGAGCCTTTATTACAACAACAACAACAACAACAACAACAACAACAACAACCATCATCATCATCATCATCATCATCATCATCATCGACATCCTTCAGTCTCGAGAGACTATGGTAGCGTGCTCTGCATGGAGGACTTGGAACAGAGTCTAGTGTTTTGACGCTGTACATGAAACTGGAGTGTCCTCTCCAGGGCACGAAGCCTGGGTAAAATAATATGGAGGATAGGCTGTTATCCAACAATCAAATCCCCCCTCTCCATGTCACTGAACTAGTCCAATAATAATAATAATAATAATAATAATAATAATAATAATAATAATAATAATAATAATAATAATAATAATAATAATAATAATAATAATGACCCAATTCTTGAATTAAAACAATATTAAAGCAGAAGGTAATCTTCCAACAATACAAAACATTCACTGTAAAGCTTTCATAGGAACCAAGTAATGATGAACTCATTACTTACAAAAGACCAAAGCATCCTGAAATTAGATAACAGGGGGGAAAGTGCTACACCTGCTGTGCTGTTCATTCTGGGTCTCCTTTTATTGATTTCTTTGTTTCTGTAAATAAAAGTCTACCTACCAGGGGCGCCTAACTGATTTACTAATAACAGCAATAACTGCAGGTCAAGAGGTTGATCCCCACATTATGATGACCCTTTCCAGGGTTTTTTAGATAGAGAAGACTTGGAAGTGGTTTGCCAGTTCCTTCTCCTGATGGGGCTCTGGGACTGTGCAGCCCGACCATAACTGAACAAGTTGGTGCTTCTGCAGGGAGGCATAGTAGGGAATCGAACTCCCGACCTCTGGCTTCTCAGCCAGATACCAGCTCACTGAGCTAATCAGCCGCCTAAAATGATTTACAAAGAATCAAAATTATTAAAAGCATATGAAACACATGCTGTCAACGCAGATACACAAAACTCCCTAACCCTCCTAAAAAAACAGCCCAAGAGAACAAAGCCTTTTGAAACAATATAGCTTTAGCCACTTGTCAGAAGCTCAACAGAGATGGAGCCAATCTAACTTCCCTTGGGATGGACTAGGTGCTGCTGTAGAGAAAGTCCTGACTCATGCACCGCCCAGTCTTGTCTCTCAGAGTGGTTGGGCAAGGAACAATGCTTCCTCTGAGGATCTGACATTCTGGGCGAGGACATGGGGCAGCAGAGTCTTTCAGATACCCTATGCCCAAGCCACTCAGGACTGTACAGATCAAAATTAGCAGCTTGAATTCAGCTTGGGAGCAAATTAGACACCAATGCAGTTGGTGTCCAAGTGCATACTGGGCACTTGTCTGGCTGTTTTGTACTAGGTGTAGCTCCCGAGCATGTTTCAGAAGGCAGCCACATGTGGAAGATGTTCCAGTGAATTTAATCAGGAAAGGACTAAAAGATAAACCACTGTCACTAACTCATTTTTTTCCATGGAAGAAAGGCAACTGGTACATATGCTGAAACTGAGTAGCAGCATTGGAGGCCACAGCAGTCACCTGGCTTGCCAGAATCAATGCTGGATCCAGAAGCCCCCTCTTCCAAAAAGTCCTACAAATTTGGTCCCTCAGAGGGAGTATAACTCCATCCAGAACTGGCTGTAATTCCAAACCCAGACAGGCCTTCTGGCTGACCCATAGAACCTCTGTCTTGTCTGGATACAGCCTCCATTTGTTCACACCCATCCCTCTCTGAATCCAGGGACTCATTCAGATCATCAATAGAGAAAGAAAGAGAAACTGGTATCATTAGCAGAGTTGCAAGATGAAATGCCCCCAAACTCCAGATTACTTCCCCCAGCAGATTCAAGTAAACCACATGAGGGGCAATACTTAGTCTCCAGAAACCCAATAAGAGAATGGCCAGGAGGACAAACAGCAGTCTCCCAGCACCATCTTGTGGAAGACTTCAACTAGATAGGGGCCAGAACCACTACGAAACAGTGCCATCTCATCCCATGTCAGCTAAGCTGCCCACAAAAAGAACATCATGAGCAATGGTATCAAGTGCCCCTGTGAGGCCCCAGCACAACTAATGGAGACGGGCTTTTTCCTTCCAGTTCCCTGTGCAGGTTTTCCACCAGGGTGACCAAGGATCTATTTCCCATTTTGTGTGGAATAAATACCATAGCTTCAAAGAATCTTTGCCTCATGATTCAAATCCCAATATCTGCTATGGAAAAGGAAGAGGCAGGTGGAGATTGAAACTGATGCAGGTTGTGCTGCATAAAAACAAAAATGTACCTGTTGAATTTCTATTTAGTACACAGCTGCTACGCATAAAGGATGAAGAAACAAAATTGCATGCTTCTTTGGAATTTTTACAATTTGAGAGAGAGAGAGAGAGAGAGAGAGAGAGAGAGAAGGACTGGGAATTGTTGTTATCCACAGACTTTTGATTTATTTGATTATGAATGAAGTTTGGAGGATCACATAGCTCAGCAGCACATGAATGATAGAGAGCAATGAAGAACGAAAGGCACCTCAGGACTTTTTCATGATTGATTGATTGATTGATTGATTGATTGATTGATTGATTTATTATTTTTGCTGAAATACTTTATCCAACAGAATTTCCCATAGCATTAGTCACCAGAGAGATATTTTGGTCTGAGAATCCCTCTTGCTACTTTCATACACGTGATTCAGCTGAATCCCAAATCCTGGACCAAATTGGGCCATATTGGATGGATCTTGCTCAAGACTGAAATGGCTTGGATCAATCCGAATAGTGGCTAAAGTAGATTCATATTAGTCCAAAATGTCTTCAGACCAGCTCGGTGATTTGGAAACTAAAAAACAAACAAACAAACAAAACAAAGCCAGATGCTGTTTCACATAAATGTTTGTGAAAGAGGCCCATTCAAAGCATGAGGGCAGTGTGATAAGGAGGGGAAGGGGAGAACTGGACTTTGTTCGTTGATGGATTCCATTTGCAAACTCAGGCAGAAATCTCGCTAGCAATTTCTAACCACACTGTTCACAGGGAGACATTGTGTGAGTTAATATAATCAATTATCTCATGAAGCTCTTCATTCATTTTTCTTTCACTCTTGGTAGCAATTGAAAAACCTATAGTGAGTGTTTAGGTGGCTCCTGCTTCAAACAGTCTAATTTTCTTTTTGCCTTCTTCATTCATTTGTCTGTTTGAGTGGTACCCTGTTTATTGTATGTGATCCTTAATATATTAGATAGTGGCACTTATCCTCCCTCCCTCTGCCCTCCTGTTTTCAATCTGGGTGGAACAAGAATCTCACCATCACTTTTTTGGGCCCAGAGGACTCAGAATGAGTGAATGAGCTGGAAGCAACAATTTCCCTTTAGCAGCAGAAATCAATTTAAATGACTATTCCTAATAATTCTGATGACCCTTTATAGGATTCTCTAGGTATAGCATGCCCAGAAGTGGGTTACTAGTCCCTTCCTTTGAGAGTGTTCTGGGCCTGTGTGGCTTGCTTAAGGCTATACAGGCTGGCCCTTCTCCCAGGAAGCATAGGGAGTGGGGAATCAAACTCTTGATCCAAATATCTAACTCACTGAGCTATCCAACCAGCTATATCAGTGATTAGGCTTGCATAATCTCCTCAGCAGTCAAAACAAACCAAGATCTTTAATATAGAAAGATTGTCACATTGTGTAAGAACAAAGGCAAGAGGGGCAACTGCAATAACTACTGTGGCATCTCTCTTCTTAGCGTTGTAGGGAAGCTGCTTGCCCCAGTTGTGCTGAAGAGGCTCCAAGTGCTTGCAGACAGAGTCTATCCAGAATCACAGTGTGGATTCCAAGCTAATAGATCCATCACTGACATGGTATTCTCCCTCAGACAGTTGCAGGAGAAATGAAGGGAACAAAAACAGCCACTCTTTGTGGCCTTCATAGATCTCACAAAGGCCTTTGATTTGGTAAGCAGGGACAGCCTTTTTAAAATACTTCCCAAGATTGGATGTCCACCTTGACTCCTTAACATCGTCAGGTCCTTCCATGAGGAAATGAAGGGCAGTGTAGTTTTTGATGGCTCAAAATCAGATCCCTTTGACATCTGAAGCAGAGTGAAACAGGGCTGTGTCCTCACACAAACCCTGTTTGGGAACTTTTTTGCTGTCATGCTGAAGCACGCCTTTGGAACTGCAACAGAAGGTGTCTATCTCCAGACTAGATCAGATGGAAAGCTCTTTAATCTCTTTAGATTGAAAGCGAAGACCAAAATCCAGCTGAAATGCATGTGAGACTTCCTCTTCACCAATGATTCAGCTGATGTTGCCCACTCTGCTGAAGACCTCCAACCACTCATGAATCGGTTTAGCAAGGCCTGCCAAGACTTTGGATTAACAATCAGCCTGAAGAAAACACAAGTCATAGGCCAGGGTGTGGACTCACCTCCCTCTATTACTATTTCCACGCAAGAACACGTTCCATATGCGTTGTCTCCGACACATTTTTGGTATCACCTGGCAGGACAAAGTTCCAAATACAGTAGTCCTAGAATGAGCTGGAATTTTTAGCATGTATACATTACTGAAACAGCAATGTCTACATTGGGTTGGGCATATTTTGAGATGCTTGGATTCCAAAAGATCTCCTTTATGGAGAATTAGTGCAGGGAAATCGCCCCAGAGGGAGACCACAGCTGCGATACAAGGATATCTGGAAATGGGATCTGAAGGCCTTAGGAATGGACCTCAACAGATGGGAAACCCTGACATCTGAGCGTTCAGCCTGGAGGCAGGCATTGCATCACGGCCTCTCTCATTTTGAAGAGACCTTTGTCCAGCAGGCCGAGGCAAAGAGGCAGTCCCAAAACCAGCAAAATCAGGGAGCTGGACAGGGGAGAGATTGTATTTATCTTCAGTGTGGAAGGGATTGTCACTTTTGAATTGGCCTTCTCAGCCACACTAGATGCTGTTCCAAGTCCTCCATATAGTGCACATTACCATAGTCTCTCAAGACTGAAGGATGCCTAATCTAAATCTAGGCTCATATGAGAAGCTGCAACTGTTGAAATCCACTCTTGTACAAAGCTCTTAACATGACAAGAGCCATGTCCTCTTTTGGCTTCTTAGTGATGTATTCCCTAATATCACAATTATAGCCCACCACCACCCTCAGCCACTGGCTTAGAGAACAAATATAGAACATGTGGCATTGGTGGTAACAGTGTTGTCAACAGGCTGCATTAACAGATGGAGATGGCTCACTGCACCTGTCAAAATGGCTCTCGAAGAAGATGGATTGCTGTCCAGCCTCTCGATATATAGAGTTATGGATATTGGCCAAAGGGCATTAATCTTGTACCTTTCATATTTGCTGTACAATATTTACCAGTAGATATTTTGGAAGGAAAAAAATAAGTAAATTTAAATAAATAAATAAATATATCTGTGCTTAGCAGGGACAGCACTATGGGAACTTCCCACCTCCACTTTATGTGATATCAGCAGATGCTGAATACTGAAAACCAGGGGAGTTCAGTTTTGCCCACTTCATTGAGCAGTCCTTTTCTGAAAACTTCCCTGTGGCATGCCCCCTTTTGCTCCATTTAGCACCAAGTTAATAGTCTCCAAACTCTTAAGAAAAAGTAATAATGGTACATTTCATATTAATAACTAGATACTATTTATGTGTGTGTGTGTTTAAAAAAATGCACAGAAAGCCAGCAAAAGGTAAAGCTGGATTTAGCCCCTGCCAAATCCATCTTTTGTTCACCTTCAGTTTATCTACAGTTCCAGCCCAATGGAAATCCCAGACAAGAATGTAGAAATGATGTTTCAGGGACATTGAGAGAGGCATTTCAAATCTTCCCCCACAAATCCTCATGGCTGCTCTCACAGACAAAAGCGCTCAACTACATGCAGTCACAAAGCTCTCTATCAGTGAGATTCGTGGGTAGGGGGGAGCCAAGCTCTTTGCTCCCTCAGTATCTCATATATAAAATACACAAGTACGTTCAGCAGCTATGAAAGCAACAGGATTGGCTATAATTCCTGGTAACGGATGTGGCTTGTTCTCTGCTTTTCCTACAGCAACCGGTGTTATTTTGTTGCCTAAATGCTATCAGCAACTAGATTTTATTAAAACCTTTGTTACTGACAGGACAGGTAAGCCCTTTCATACCATTTGATATACTGTAAGCTCCATGATGGAGAAAATAATTTTGGGATACATTATTATCTAGGGCAAATCTGTCAAACAGGAAAACTAAAGCTATCACTGGAGTTTGGAGCAGTGAGACATAGAAGTAAATATTTTACAGACAGTTCAGCATGGAATTGAAAAACTAGGGCCCCCAACTCCACAGTGTTCTGTTGTTCTGTCAAATGGTGCTGCGATCTCAGTACAATGACTGGAGAAGCTGGTGAGAAGGCTCTTCTACCCCTACATTTTGGGTCAAACCCCTCACCTTCTGCTCTGATGATGAGCTGTCTATGGGAAATCTAGTAGTCAGACTCCTCTGAATTTCCAAATCCTGGCAAAATAACATTCTTTTCAATGTACATCAAGAAAGATAATGCTTTCTTAAAATTTTATTCCCGTAGTTGATATTTGTTCAGTGCACCACCCATATATAGTATCCTGCACCAACAACACACCACAGGACCTTTGACCCTGAACAACTTAAGTCCCATGAGAAGATAGATGCCACTAACATCCATGTACCTTTACATTTCTGTGGACATAATCTCCCAAGAAACAGGATTGAAAATCTCACTGCTTGGGAGTTTTATCTATAGTTCCACTGGCTGTCTACTTCTGTCAGAAGACTGGAATGCATAGCTGACCTATTGCTGAGATTGGTATCATATATCAGGACTGGTTTAATCCTGATAGCTGGCTGGATAACATAGTGAGGTAGGTATCTAGCTGTGGAGCCAGGCAAGGATACTGACCAATGGTGATTGGTTGGCTGCTTAGCACAGGCTTTAATTTTCAGTTGCATTCTTTTCCCCTGCTTGTCGTTGGCTTAGAAACCTGGCATTTTAGCATACTGTTATTTGTGACTGATGCAGGGGCTTCACACCAAAACATTTCACATTTTATCAAAACATTGTATTTATAAAGTCTTGGAACTTAAGAATTGATACTCAGCCTTGTTGTCTGAGAATGTTCTGTACATTGTTCAAGTACTGTACATTGCACCTCCAAAATATAAGTTTATTCTATAATTCTGAGCATCTTTGAATGAGTTGAGGCTATCACAGATGGTATATGCACTATGGAATCCCCCCCCCCCCCAAGTTTCAGGAATCTGAGAAAGTCTTTGTTCTATTTAATGGTTGTACTCCACACATAGGAGAAACTGATGAACTGAGAGACAAGCTCTATCGGTTACATTAAATCACATTTTAAGCATCTCATTTTTTAAAGAACTAGATGTTTCATTAAAAAAGAAAAAAGAAAAAAGAAAAAAGAACAGCAGCAACAATGGAGACTGAGATAATGTCCTTCTCTTTAGAGCACAGTCTCAGTGAGTTCCCCAAGGGCTTGTTTTATCTACTGCTGTTTGGTCTTCTACTGAATTACTGCAGTTGTTTTATCTCCTTTGTTATTATTCTATGGAGTTTTAGTCCTACCTGATTTTTTATTTCTTTGTTCTTTTTTTCTCATTCTAATTGTTTTGTATACACCTTGGAAACTTGTAGAACTGAAAAGTGGAATATGACTTTTGGAAGCAAATAAAAATAATGATGTGCGCCTGTATTATCAGGCCATCTTAGCTTTTTATTCTCTCCATTGATTATTGCAGCACTGTATAAAACATGGTATCTCATTCACAATATATTTTTCATCAGGGAGAAGTGAAGTGGGCATCTTAAAAGCACCCTTAGAATTCACAATATTTCTCCAAAGTGGCCACCCAGTAGAGGCAATGCTATACAGTTATAGTTTAAGCTCAACGTGAATTTTTAAAAAGTACATCTTTGCTTTTCAGGGTAATCAAGTTCAAAGAAGACATGCCGTCCATGTTGGGAGAGATTATAAAAGAGTGGTTCTGATGATGATGAGAAAATGGGACATAGCAAAGAGATGAGAAAATAGTCACTGCAGAGTGGAAATACAGATGGCCTTAATGGGTGAAGAGCTCTAGGTAAATTCATTGTCCATGTGCAGTGTTAGAAATCACCTGAATAACTGCTTTGTTGTTGTTGTTTTACAAAGTAGCTTACAATTGTTAGCTCAAGATGTATTGTGGGAGATGTGTCCCTTCACACACACACACACTTTTAAGATATTCAAACCTGTGTAAGCAGCTGGGCAATCCCAATTGCCCTGGTGTTAAGAGGCTTGGTTGTTCCTGTTTCTCCCTGACCCTTCTCCCTTAAAATTTGTTATAGGTCATATTTCAGAGGAAGGAAAACCTATCTGGCTGAGGAAAGGGTAATGGTACAAAAACTTTAACAGAGCCATGAAGCAAAGGCATATAGTGATGCATTACTTCTGCCATCTGGAGGCCTTTCATGAAAACGTCCCCTCAGTGATTTAATTGACCATTGGCTTGTCAAAGCTTCTTAGCTACATAACAACCTAAGTTCTACAGCTGCTGCTTTCCCCCTTTCTTGGCTCATGAAGCAGTGCAATGCCAAAGCACAGCTAACCTTTCAGCTACCTCTCTGTCTGCCTGTTACAGCTCAACATTTCCCCTATTACAGCCCTGTCAAATTCCTCTTTTTCTTTCCTCTGCAGACACTTGATTGCCCATCTCTCAGTTTTTCAGGAGGCTTCAACATTTGACAAAATAATAAATGGGACCATACAGAACATCCCAGCATCGGTGTCAATGTGAAAACTGATTTTAAATAGGATCCCGGTTTAAAGCTTTGGGTCTTGCCAGTCCCAATGCACTCTTTACATTGCTGTTGCCATTAGTGCTGACGCAGGACTGCAGCAACTCATTGAATATTGTTATTAATATATTCACTATGGCAACTGTCAATAGGGTCTACAGTCTACTGAATCACTGCCAGTAAAAGAGTGAATGTATCATAATATAATTGACAGAGAATCCATTTTGCCAGCTGCGGAGAGCAGGAAAACGATTCTTACTACTTTTACAAGTTATTATGACTTTAAAGGCAGGAAGGAAGAAAATAAGAGGCAGGACCTGAAGAAGATGTGGGACGATTGACATGAAGGTAGTTTTATACTCAGTAGAAGATTTAGGTTCGCATTACACATTTATCATATGTTTCATTAAGGATCACATTAAGCACTAATGAATATTTCCTTTGATTAAACTGGTTTCTCTCCTATGGCAGAACGGTGTAATAGTTTCTGTAGAAGAGTTCCTACCATGAGAGCATTCTTCACAATGCTACATCTCCATCCAGTTTTTCTTTTTCGCAATTTGAACCCAATGCTTGGGAACAACATAAAGCAAATTTCATATATGATATGACAAGTCATTAACAGATATGAAGTTCTTTTTTTACACAGTCTTAATTTTCTCTGTTCTTCAACCTTGCCTCATAGGGCTTGGTCTATAGGTCCCTCACCATCTTCATTATCTAACCCTAGACATATTTTATTCTGTTGCTGTCATATCTAGGCTCTGCCACCCAGAACAGCATTCTAGATGAGGTCTGAATATAGCAGACAAAAGTGATAGCCTTCTTGATCAGTGCCATAATTGCATAATTGTAGGAATTTTTGTTCACTGAAAGGAAAAATACTGTAGAGTAATAAATGTAATATTCTCGGCAATTCAGTAAAAGACATGTGGTTCAGAAGCCAACTCATGTTTTAAAGCAAACAAACTGCCCTTCAGTGATTCTGGTAATGAAGAATTGGGTTTTTATGACAAAAAGCCACATATATGTTTTCCAGTTCTCCAGACTTTGGGACGTGCCAGCATTCAAGCCTCTTCTCCACTCAGATAGCTTCCACTTGGGTTGTGCACTGGATTTGAAAGAATCTCAAATCCCTGTTGGCCTGGAGTCCTCCAAGCATCATCTCTTTGCATCGCTCTATCCAGCTCACTAGCTGGATAGTTCAGTGAGTTAGGTATCTGACTGCAAAATCAGAGGCTGCTTAAGATTCTGTCATAATAAATAGTGGCATGAGCATAGGATGAAGCACATGCATATCTGCATGTCTCTTTAAGCACATTTTACAGGACCAGAGGTTTGCCGTTACAAGAGACAAACAGCAAGCAACATGCAATGTATTCTTTAAAAAAAAAGAGAGAGAGAGATATTGAATTACATCATAGTTGAAATAAAAAGGGGGATAATTTACTCTTGTGATATAACTAAAACTGTTTTCATTACCTTTATACTTACAGGGTATGTTGGGCTTCATTGCTTTGGTTGAATTTCCTACCATCAGCCAGAGGCTTGTAACTACCTGATTATAAGAAGCAACTAAAAAGCAGTATTTTAAATGATTTTAAATTAAGGGAAAATAAAGAGTTGCCTTTTCCAAAGGTAACTCTCATGGCAACTTGCTACCTCGGAGGCCTTGGTGCTATAACTGGCCTTGCCTACTTCTGGGAAGTAAATTTCCAAGTTCTGGATGGCTTGCAACCCAGACCAGAAGGTGCTCCCATAAAATTTTAGGGTGAGATGCCCCCTGTCCCAGCATTTCAGGCTCTGCACAGGGTGCTTTTTCTGCCATTCTCAGTTCAGACTTTGTCCACCACCCTTGCTTAGGACTCAATGGCCAGCAGTCTGCCCAATAGTTGTGTGCATGCAGAGCAAAATAGTTATATGCATGCACAACTCCAGCTATGGAGTCTGCTGGGTGGTTTGCTGAGGGGCAAGATCAGCACCTTATAGGAGAACTGTGGCAAAAACTTCCACAGCTGGAATTCCACCTGCATAAATATTAAACAGGATACTAGCCAGTGCATTTTACACAAATCAAGTGAGATTTCCTTTCACTAAAGTCGGTGGCCTTACTCACTTCCCTGGATAGCTACAGTCAAGTACTGTACATACTGTGTTTTTGTCCCTGTTCCAAGCTGGTATGTTATCCAGATCCAGATCTGTAAATGGGGAACTAATGTACAGAACATATATTCAAGTTATAGTCAGCTGAAGCTACTGAGCCTCATGTAAATATATTATTGATTTTTTCCCTTCCAGATGGCACAGTTCAGGGGAAAAATTGTTTTTAAATTATGCCTTGCAGAGATTCTGAGAAGTGCTGTTAATAACAGGCATATTTCAAGTGAATACTGACCTCCTTTTCCTCCCCATCAAGCTAATGCATACAAAGTGCTGCCAGTATTTTGTATAAATTACCTGCACTGCAAGAATTTAAACTGGAATCTCTGCATAATTAGAGCTATTTAAGAAGCATCCTTTCCCAACAGCTTATTTCGGTTTCCACAGGAAGTCAAATAAGGCTGCAACCCCCCCCCCAAAAAAAACAACAACAACCCAATGCAGTTGTGTTACCGAGAAAGAAAGACAGAGACAGACGCAAGACAGAAAGACTGAGGGCTCTTGCAAGTGGGACATTTATACCTCTTTAAATTCCCCATCACCACTGATCATACTGTCTTTTAGTTGCTTCTTAGAAACAGGCAGTTACAAGCCTCTGGCTGAGGGTAGGAAATGCACCCAACAATGAGGCCACATGTGCCCTTTAAGCTTTCAAGGTAAGGAAAACAGTTGTAGTTATATCACAGGACAAAAAGTATCCCCCATGATATTTCAACTGTAAGGTAATGTCCCAACATCCATACACCATTCCTATTAACCCAGTTTTCACCTTTTTTCCCCCCCACGGGGTCTGAGATGTTTTTGGCCCTCCCAAATTCCTTCCTTCCTTCCTTCATTTTATTTTATTTTATTTTTGTATTGCTTCATTCCCATCTGCAGTGCATATTCTTGGTGGAAGCCTTTCTGCTGGAAGTTTTCAATTCCCTAAACTGAAAGTTTTTAGATTTTTTAAAAAATGCAGAAAGCTCACTGACATTGGCATGGGACCAGTGTAAAGCAGGGCAGCATTCGAGACAGATGGAAGCCCTACATGGAAAGCTTATGGGCTTGCCAATTAGCATGGTACCACCTTCAGTCTGATCAATCTATTGCACATTTAGTGGGCCCAACAACCAGGGTCTCTGATGGTGTACAGTGGATTATTAATTAAGCCTGTGCATGGGTCCCTTGGTGCAACTTGGGAGCCAAGTCAAGACTTAGAAATGGGTCCCAATTTGTGCTCCCAAATCATTCATAAGCTTCCCATTGAGTTGCACTGGAATACCAACAGCACTGCTATTTTTTGGTTTTGCATTGATGGGCCTGAAACTTGGAGAGATCATAGACCTTAAAGAGAGCAATAACTCTGCCCAGTTTCAGACAGCTAGTTTTAGGGAATTGCATATGAGGTGCCTTTAAATTATCCTTTCATCAAAAAGAAAAATAGAAAGGAAAAGGTTGGAGTTCATACAGTTCAATTTATTGTCAAAACGCAAGTTCATTAGTAAATGTGCTTTGCTGCACCCCTTAGCATCTATGAGAATTTTGCTTCAATCCAGATCTCATGCAAATTGGTTCAAACCAGGCCGATTTGATTTCAAATTTGTGATTTGTCCAAATCTGATGCACTGCCCTGTTGCAAGTGTAGAATACAAATAGTAAAACAGTGCCTGAAGAAAACATATAATAAAAGCAATGTATAACCAGCAGAAAGGAAAAAAGACATTATAGTGCATGACATCAAAATGAAGCCAGTGGCAAGATAAAAAGAGTGCTCAAATCTAAAACAATAAAAGAGTTCTTTAAGTGAAGTTTAAAAAAAATAATAATCTTCTTCTGGGACTGAGAAAACTGTAATGTAATGTCAATGAATTTCCCTGGTAGAACAGGAGCAAAGACATGATGGACCATTGAGCTATTTCACTGTAAATCCAAAACAGCCTACCTCAACTTTGTATTTGCCAGCTGCTGACTCCTATGAATGATGGGAATTGTAGTCCAATGCATCTAGAATCTGGGGCGGGCTGGTCTAAAATTATCCAAACAGACCCACATTTATGTTATGAGGCATTAATTGGTCTGATCAGGACCCAGTTTACTTAATATTTATTTATTTATTTATTTATTTATTTATTTATTTATTTATTTATTTATTTATTTATTTATTTATTTATTTAATATACCGCCCACTCTACCCCACTCATCCTTCCAGTTGCTTCCGGAGCACTGCTCTCTTCCCACTCGGCTGGCCACTCGGCAACTGTGCACGGAGACTTGTCCTCCCTCCCCTTGCCTGGAGTGGCTAGCCAAGTGGGAAGAGAGTGGTGCTCCGGAAGCAACTGGAAGGATAAGTGGGGCCATCGCCACCACTAGATGCATGAGTGGACCCTCATTAAGTCCAGCTGTGTGAGGATATTCGTATTTGTTAATCACTATGGACACAGTCGTGCATGGTAGTAGTTCTAACAACAAGTTGGATCCAGTGGAATTTCTGGATTGCAATCTTAACCTGTCGTATTGCACCCGGTGAAAGAAAATGTACTAAGCCTTGAAATGTGGGCCTGAATCTTATTTGAAAAAATGTAGAGTGCAGGAGCAATCATGCAAGTCATTTTGCTTTCCAGCAAGTCATCTTTTGCATGCCCGGTCATGCGCCATTTACACGATCAGACACATGGCCAGTTGCACATCTGATTGCACAAGAGGCATTGTGCCAGAAACTGCAAGACTGCTGCACCTGCATGTGTGGCTATTTGTGGCCTCGATCGGAGCAACTACCTCTGAGTGTTTATTTCAAAAAGCACCTAATACAATTGGTGACACTGCTATTATATAAAGCAATTATGTTTTTAAATGCTTTTTCAGTGCTTTGATACCATACCAATTTCCATGCCTACATTTAAATTTCAATTCTGTTTCAAAGGCTGGGCCTTCAAAATGAAATTTTAGAGTGCTTGTCAATAGAAACGATAATAGCAGATGTTCCAGTATGCCTTGTTCAGTGAACAAAGGTTTCAGCAACTGATATGTGTTGTGATTTATCATGATTCTACCTTTGGCAGATACTTCTGTCACTTCTGCCAAATGCTTCTTTACATTATCACTAACATGCTCTTTCCCTTTTTGTCATTAAAAATATTAACTCTCCATTTGTAGCACTCCTATTGCAGTTTTTGAAAAAATGTGGCATGTCTCGAGTTGACTAACTTGTTCTAATTAGCTCCCATCATAGGGTTTTCATGGCAAGGAAAGTTCAGCAGGAGTTCACCAATGCCACCTTCTATGTATACTAACAAAAATTAGCTGGAGTGTCACCACTGTTGTCCCCTCCACCAGTATCACCTTTGGCTACTGCTGCTGCCCAATAGCTGCCCTGAGGAGGGTGAATGCATCTCAGTCTGTGTTAGGCTCCTGCATCCCTGGCAAGGGCTCCTTCGCCTTCTCTTCCTCTGGAACCACCTGGCTCCATCATGAGGCCTGGGTCTGGGAACTCAGATGAAATGATCTTTCTATGTCCATCTTCTTGGGCTCACTCAGGTGCTGCTCCCCAGGTTTCTGCAGGAGAGGCTACTGCAGTGAAGGTAGCTGCTGCCGCCACTGGTTCATCTCAGGCTCATGGACCTGGGCCTCAGGTGAGAAGCAGGATGGCAATGGCAGAATGAGGAGGAGAATCAAAGGGAAGCTACTGTGGCTGTGGCGGCATTGGAGAAGAGTGCCAGAGGAAAAGGAGATACCACACCTCTAGACATGGTCTAGAGGGGTGGGGTAAAAATCCAATAAATAAATAAATAAATAAATAAATAAATAAATAAATAAATAAATGAATGAATGAATGAATGAATGAATGAATGAATGAATGAATGAATGAATGAATGAATGAATGAATGAATGAATGAATACCACCCCACTTTTTTCCCTATTCCTTCCTTCTGATTTGCTCTAAGAAAAGTGGGTCCTAGAGCAAATCAAACCTGAACTGTCTCCAGAAGCAGAAATGTTGAAACTGAGGTTGTCCTACTATGGGCACATGATGGTAAAAAAGGTAAAGGTAAAGGTTCCCCTTGACAATTTTTTGTCCAGTCGTGTTCGACTCTAGGGGGCGGTGCTCATCCCCGTTTCCAAGCCATAGAGCCAGCATTTTGTCTGAAGACAATCTTCCGTGGTCACATGGCCCGTGCGACTTAGACACGGAATGCTGTTACCTTCCCACCGAGGTGGTCCCTATTTATCTACTTGCATTTGCATGCTTTCAAACCGCTAGGTTGGCGGGAGCTGGGACAAGCGACGGGAGCTCACTCCATCGCGTGGATTCAATCTTATGACTGCTTGGTCTTCTGACCCTGCAGCACAGGCTTCTGCGGTTTAGCCCACAGCACCACTGCGTCCCCGGGCACATGATGAGAAGACAGAATTAGGATTAGCTGGAAAAGATAATAATGCTGGGCAAGGTTGGAGGCAGCAGGAAAAAAATGGAACACCAGATATGAGGATCCCAGAGTCTACAAGAGCTGAGCAGGACTGTTGAGGCAGTACATTTTGGAGATCTCTCATTCATAGATAGGATGTAAGTCAGAGGCGACTTGAAGGCACATAATAACAACCGTTAGCTCTAAGTGCATTTGTCTCTATGATAAGAATAAATTGGTTAGATAGATTACAATTAACATGCTGAAGGGAAAAAAAGGAATAATGAATGGCTTGGGCAATAGATAATGTAATGACATAAGGCGTATTTCACTGCAACGTCTACTACAGCAATCCAGTTAAGTAGCAGCACTAATTAACAGCATCACTAATGTTGTTATAATGAAAGAGGACATGCTGATTATCAGATGTTAAGAGTATTTGTAGTCAGATCTATACTTGCATTTGTTTTTGTAGAATTGTCTTTTATCAAATGTGTCATCGTGGGCGATCTTGAAGCTAGTTTGCATGTGCACATTTCTAACTGGCTGGTGAAAGTATGGCTGCTCAAGCATCACCAAAATAGAGAAGAAGGAAAGGAGGAGGAGGAGGAGAAGGATTTTAAAAAACATACAGATTTGCATAAAATTTGAATGTGCTTAGTAATTGGCATAGATCAGTGGTTCCCAACAATGGGTAACCCAGGTGTTCTTGGACTAAAACTCCCAGAAGCCTTCACCACTAGCTGTGCTGGTCAGGGTTTCTGGGAGTTGTAGTCCAAGAACACCTGGGGACCCAAAGTTGTGAACCATTGGTGTAATTAATAAGTTTGTAGTAATTGGTCCAAAAAGCAAAGAGCCCAAGAGATGCAGTGAAATATCCAAAATAATATCCAGTGTGGAGCATGGTGACAAAGACTAGTACCTGGACTTCAAATGAATATTAGGGTCTTAACTATGCAGGGAAATTTGGCATAAAAATGGCCAGAGCAGCTTCCAGAAGGCAAAGAATGTAGTACACAACAAAAAAAAAACGTAAAGCTGGCTTTGAAAATCCATATGATTTTTATGGCTGGCCATGATGAGGATAATCTGAGGGTTAGGGACTGCCCTTAAAGGTGATACGGAAGCTTCAGCAGGTGTAAAACACAGTGGCCAGATTTGTAGCAGTAGTTCACAAATATAATCTCATTTCCGAGGTTCTGGCACATCTGCATTGGTTCCCTGTATGCTTCTGTGCCAAATCTGAAGTGCTGGTATTAACCCATAAAGTCGTTTCTGGTTTGGGGACTCATAATCTCACGGAGCATCTCTCCCTAAGATTGTCCACCCATGCTACCCAATCCAGTCAGGTTTTGCACTTATGTGCAGCCACTCCTAGTTCCTGGAAAACTGGATTGGATGCAGGACCACAACATTTGCCTGGAGCTGCAGCATCCAAAGGCATTAGAGCCATGAGGTCCAGCCTCCAGTCAAAGATTGACAAGAGGCATTTCTTTCACTTGGTGCGTTCATATTTTCTTGCTTTTGTTCTTTATGTGTCACTTTTATATTGCTTGCTATTTATTCACAGCACATTTTCTGGATAACTGCATATGATTTCTAATTTTGCTACTAAAAAAATTTTGACAAGAGAAAAGAAATTTTCTTCTCTAGCCCCCTGCACCTGCTGATGTGGAATTAATTCTGCTGCCTATTAGAACTATCTTTTTGTTCTTTTTCATTTGAGTCCAGTTATTACAGAACAATAGAACGCAAGACCATTTCTAATACCTTAATTTATGGAACTATTTTTAATACCTTAATTTGTTACATGAAACATGCTTAATTAAAAGTGTTGCACACCAAACCTATTGTTCAACATGTTTTGGATTAGTCTTTGCACTAGAGGAGTCCCCCTTGAATCACTGATGATTTTGTGAGTCAACTTCTCCATAGGCTTCATTGATTCAAATGGGGCTACTCTAATTGTAACTTACTATGCTAAGCAACAGGATTTCAGCCTATATGTGGCATCTTTTGGGGGCAATGGGCTTACATGGCTTCTCTAATTTTGGAGCAGCTTGTACAATGGCTCCTGCTGGTGACTTGCCAACAGGATATTAGTCTATTTTTAATAACACTTTCCACCAATATTCCAAGGGCAGATTTTAAGCTAACCTATAATATCCCAGATTTCCCATCCTGCCTCTGGCACAATAGTAGAATTTAGGAACACCTTGCACATTTTTAGAAGGTTAGAGATTTCATGTTTCCATTCTTTCGTACCATCTGATATTGGAGAGAAGATCTAGAACCTCAACTGTTTCCTGCCACTGTTTGCCTCATGGGACATCTACCCTACATTTTCTGCAGTGAAGCCTGATGAAAAGAATTAGTTTACTTTCTCTGCAATCTCTTTATCTGCCTCTAGCACTTCTTTAATCTCATTGTCCTCAGTGTACTGAATACTGTACTGAAAGGCAGAGGTGGTGGTCAAGACTGCCATAGGAAGCACTCTTCATATATGTCAGCAGCCCACAACAGGGCACTTTCTTACTCAGCAACCCTTAACTTACATGAGGCTGGTGTTGGCTCCAATATCCTATGTCTCTATTACTGTTTTCCATCATTAAAATACACAGGCAAGGATTTCCCTCCTCACTCTATTGCCACACAGTAGCTGTTTGTGATTATAGGAAGATGGCCACTGAGCTACACATAATTCTATTTTGTAATAAGGCAAGCTGAGCATGTGAAGCTATCATACCCCCATGTCAGGGTCTTCTTATCAGGAGAAAGGAGGCCTATAAAACAAACAAACAAATAAAATGTCTCAATATCTTGCCTTTCCTCATGAAGAGAGTCCCAGATATTGCCATTGAAAGCTTGGACTATTTAAATATGTATTGACATGACTGGAAACCCATGAGCTGTTTATGCAAAGCATTTGCCATGAAATACTGAGATCTCTAAAGAAATAAAACTCAAGGTTGGAGGCAGCAGGACAAGCCATGTTATCCAATAATGCCCTACAACTTCACTCCCCTCCTCTCTTTCTCTCTCTCTCTCTCTATCACACACACACACACACACACACACACACACACACACACACACACACACACACACACACACACACACACACACACACACACACACACACACAAACATAGAGAGTGGCCACAGCCAGAGCTTCACTGACTGAAGGGCAATCTGGTGCTCTCTCCAAACATCTCCAAATTCTGGATGCTCTACCCCTGCCTTCGCCAAATGAAACTTGTTCCACGAATTTCAACCATGATGCAGGAATACCTATTCTCAGTAGCTATTACTAAATGCTACATTTAAAACAAGCTCTTTCTTGCATTGTTTTCTTGGCCATGTTGCCTAGGGTGAACAGAAGGTGTAAACAAAAAGGAAGACACCAGAAAGCAGTTTTAATTAAGTCATGGAAGGATGTTAAGTATTTAGTCAACTCACATTCCCACTATTCTGATTTTCTCATCTTCATTCACTCCCTTTCCTCTCCCTCTTTTGGACTGATAAGCACCAACAAAAATCATATAAAGCTTGCAGTTTAATTCTAGTCTCTTTATGAAACTATCCCAGAGAGTCATGTATTTGTGTTTCTTCACAATAGGGTTTTAAATAACGCAATTATAAGAATTGACTGCCAAAACACAAATGTTTCTATCCAAGCCCTATGTATTCCTGAAAAACTGAAGGATTTATGATGGCTGGAGAAAAAAATGGAATGATTTGTAGTGCAATCAGATTTTCAAACACACATTTTTAAAAAAAAGAAGTGAAGAAAGACAAAAGAGTAATGAAAGCTTTATGACAGACATCTAGAATAAATGGGAGAGTTGAGACGACAGTTTTCAAACTGCTTTGTGGCCGTGGGTTTCTCCAAATGTGGTTAGTTTCTCATGCAATTACAGTTGCTTAGGGTAGAGGTCCAGGCAACGTCATCTGCCACCTGTAATATATTCCCATCACTTCTTCCATTTTTAAAGCAAGATATCCTCACAAAAAAATTCTTTAAAAGGTACATGTTCAGCACCTCGGACAGCTCCCACAAAGATCTGGTTTCCCCACCCCATGAAATCAGAGCCATCAGCCGCTCATCTGGAGTCCTGCTCCCCTTGACCTTTGTAGTACTACACTGGCTGCACCTTCTTGATTCCAGCCATATGTCCAAACCTCCAGGCTAGGAAACAGGATGTATAGTAACAACAGCAGTAAGGAATCTTGTTGATACCATCACTGATTGATAAATATGCCTGAAGACTTCAGAACCTAGCTCAGTAGCTTTCTAGAAGTTATCCCACACTAGCAGCTCCTAATAAATGTGCATATTTTTTGTGATCTGCTCAGCTGGAGAAAATAATGGGTGAATAGGGAGGGTAGCATTTATGGGAAAGGGTGTGTGCTGATTGGGACTGGGAGGAAATAGGTTTAAGAAATGATTTTGTCCTATGAATTCCATGGAATATCTTTATGCACACACTTAGTGCAAAATTAAAATTTAAACACACAGAATCAAGAATGGGCACTTTTGGCAGGCCTTGAGACCAATGTCCCCTTCCTGAACCTGCCAAGGGCTGCATCCTCCTCCTGTGCATAATTGAAATTAGGCAGCAACCAGGGTTTCAAAAAATGAATCAAAGTGATGGTTTCACTTAAATGCAATGGTTTGCTGTCAAAGTTTGGCTGCAAACTGCTTCCAGCCATTTAAAGTGGGCCCTTGCTTCCTTTAAATGGGGTTCCCCCCACTTGCAGTGGTATGATTTGCTGCTGGATTTTGGCAGTGCTGGGGTGTGTGTGCTTTAGGGGTTACAAGTGGCCCTTGCACGACATGAAATCCACTCCTATTTAAAGTGTTTAAAATGACTATTTCTATCTTCACAGGCAGACTTCTGCATTCTTCTCGGCATAAATTAAAGTGGTAGTTCTTTGTGTCAGCAATACAAGCATTTTGTTCAAGCACTTCACCAATCAAACCTGCAACAGGAAGTGACAAAAATCCAGCCTGTTCAGTCTGAGACCCACGGATGAAGAAGGAAGGCAGAATGGTGCAGCCTGCAGCGAAACTTTAATTGATCGATCTACTGCTTAAAGCTTGCATCAATAATGTTTAGTGATTAAAAAAAAGAGAGAGACAGAGAGGGAAGGAGAGAAGGAAAGAGATGGGTTGTTTGAAAAACTGTAGGGCTACTCATATTTATGCTTGTGCATCTCAAACAAAAAGAATGTAGCTCCAGTAACCTTTAATGAAGAATTGGACC
Organism: Pogona vitticeps; assembly: GCF_051106095.1. Classification (NCBI taxonomy): domain Eukaryota; kingdom Metazoa; phylum Chordata; class Lepidosauria; order Squamata; family Agamidae; genus Pogona; species Pogona vitticeps. The sequence goes on from NC_135784.1 coordinate 107,668,932, forward strand.
GAAGTTCAGTGAGAAAGCCATTCTGAACCACCAGACAGTGACTACATGCTACAAGATACTTTTTCAGGAGAAAAGTAATCCTCCACTAGCAAGGGAATTGGCTAGATGGCTTCACAATAGTTCTCCTGCATCTCTGCATTATACAATTTCAATACAAAACCATAAATCATGCTCAAGGCGGAGATGTTTGCTTTGGCAGACCTCTGAAAGTAACACTAGCAAGCTACAATACTATCACGAAGTCCTTACATTGTCTCATTCTTTCCATGATATTTCACCAGGAGGACTGGGAATGAGGAAAGGGAGGGTCTGCACAGACCAAATGCTGATCATTACAACACAATGCATGGCGGTATTTGTGCAGTCACATACAGAAAGCCTGAGGGTGGATGAAGGCAAACAAAAGTGAGTCAGCTAATGGAATGAAAAGGGGATGATGACCAAATAAAGTGTACAGAGTAGCTGACATCTTGCAGATAACACTTTTGATACTCTTAGACAAGGGTGAGCTCCATGTGCTGCTGCCCCAAGATGATGGGTTTTTCTTCATCTCTGAGTAAGCACAGCTAATGTCCACATACTAGTTGGTTTAGGAGACAAGAAACTGCCATTCCTAGGAACACAAGAAGCTGCCTTATAAAGAGTCAGCCCACAGGTCCATCTAACTCAGTAATACCTCAGCTGGTCAGCAGTAGTTCTGCAGGATTTCAGGGAGTGGCTTTGCATGCTCTACTTGGACATGCCAGAGATTGAACCTAGGAGCATCTGCAAATGAAGCATGTGCTCTCTTACTGAGCGCATGGCTCTTCCCCACAGTCCTTCAGTCAGGCTTCAGCCCAACAAGTGAATTATTATCTGCATTTTCTGCAGATCTTCCACTCTCTGTTTTACATATGGGAGCATTTGAAATACATGCTGTATTGAATGAGTTGAAGACTCTTAAAGTCCAAAAGCCCTATGAGTTTGATTTCACCCAGACAGACGACCCACCAATACCCATCTTGTGATGCAGAGAACTGCAGAGACGCGATAAGGCAGCATGTTCCATACATTGTTCAACATGAACAAATATGTATGATTTTATTTTATTTTATCCTGCCTTTCTCCTTAGAAAGGACCCAAGGCAGCTTAAATCATTAAAGGACAATAGTAAAGTTCATAACAGTGAATATACAAGTACTAAAAAAAAATCATACTTAAAATCACAAGCAACACCAATGTGCATTCAAAACAGTCAGGATTAACCATCCATTGAAAAGCCCTGCTCAGGCAGCCAGTCACTCAGGGAAAGTTTGCCTGAAGAGAAAGGTCTTCACTGTTTGCCATAGGAGAGTAAAGATGGGGCCAGCCTGGCCTCCTGTAGGAGGGAGCTCCGAAGTCTGGGAGAAGCAACAGACCTCAAGCTGCAGATGCTGGAGAGCAACCATCACAGCCTCTGAGTGCATTAATTGTTTTATTCTCTTGGAAGATAAAATGATTCACAGCACTCACATGTTGTGAAGGATGCTGTGCAGTCATCAGTGTGATAACATTGGTCATGGAAGCTAGAAATTAAGTTTCAGATGGGATTTGTAGTCATGAAATTAGCCAGAAAGAATCCATCTTGAAGTCTGTATGCATGTATTGGAAAATTCCAGATGCAGTTTTCTTCACAGACACTGGCACCCTTATCTGGTCTCCCTGGAGACAGAGGCCTAGTAATAGGGAGACTAAACATTCCAACACTTTTAGGTAAACATGCATCTGATCCCATGAGAAAGAAAGGCGGGGTGAGACTGTCTTTTGCTTACTCCTGATTGGTTAACAACAGGGAAGAAGAAGGAGGGAGTTATTTCCAGTGTGAAGAGAAAATGGAGAATGGCTGACAGAGAGAAGGACTTTTTCGCATAATGGATTACTACGGGGAACGTTAACATCATGGACTGATGCTGGAAAGTTTGGCATGGTTTTGAATGGACTATGAATGCTTAAATGGACTATGGACTATGGAGTTCACAAAATTCCTTTAAGATGTAGTTCTTATAATTAGAGGGGAAGCATGTCTTTCTTAATTTCATGTAGTTAGTAAGTTTATTATTTTCTTTTTTATAGCAGGAACTAGTTACTTTTCTAACTGGTTAATTATGGAAATGTTTCTATGTGCTTTGCTTTTGCATGAACTGAATTCTTTCAAAACTTTATTTTTCTAATAAAACAAATATAAATATCTGGAGTTTGACCTCTTGAACAGAATAATTGCTACAATTACTCAATTGAATTACTTAATTGGTTTTTCTTTCAAGGCCACGGAATATGCTACCTTGAGTCCAGTATTTTCCTGAGTACTAGGAGATTTTAATGTTCCTGGAACTCACAATTATATTTTGGTTCTCAAAGTCTATTAATCGGGTCAGACTTGGTGAAAGGGTGGAGTGGTGTTGCCTGGGGTAAAACAAGGACTCATTTTGCCTAATTTAGGAGCACACTAACCCTGAATCCTCTCTGTCCCAGGCAAACAGCTTTTCTCCGGAGAACTGGCTAGTGGAGGTAAGAGATAGCTGGCAACCTAGTAAGGTTCATTGTGTGGAATGAGGAGGAAGGAATAGCCTGGCCAGGAAGAAGGTCTTCGGTTGCATCTGCCAAGTTACCTTATGCAGAAAGTGTCAGCTGTCTACAGGGAAGATTGGCTTGTTGCTGAGGAGAGAAGCTCCCATCCCACTTATTCCTCATTGTTGTGATGGAACACCATTGATCAATAATAACAGCTGGCTCATCAACACCTTATTTTGATATTGTCTCATTGAAAGTTAGTGTGACTTGACTGAGCTGCTCCAATGCAATTAGTTAGAAAGTTGTAGCCTCTGTCACATTGGTCAGCAACTAGATATGTAACTAGTTTCTGAGTGGAAAAGGGAGCCCTCTGTACTATTACTCAATGCCTATCTCCCATCTGGAGACTGATTTTTTTAAAAAAGATTCTCATTTACTTATCCCCACTACTACACTACTTATACTAGGGTTCCAGTACGAATATCAGCGATCTAAACTGTTGTTTGCCATACCTGGGAGTGCACATTGTAATCCTCATGCTAGGTAGCATTACAGTTACCGACTTCCTTGACAGGAGTCCTGTTTAACAACTGTCTGCTCAGTGGTGAACGAGCTAGCAAAGCTCTTCTTTGCATGCAGATGAAAAGATGGGGGAAAGTGAAGGCTCCATTATAGACTGCAGTCAAAGAGACACCCATATATTTTCAGAAAGCAAAGCAGCGGCAAGGAGTGGCATGAATAGGGAAAAAAGGAAATCCTACTCCAATACTTTATTCCCAGCAGGACTCATAATATCTATCAAAGAGCCAATTGCCAGTATCGGAGAGAGAGAGAGAGAGAGAGAGAGAGAGAGAGAGAGAGAGAGAGAGAGAGAGAGAGAGAGAGAGAGAGAGAGAGAGAGAGAGAGAGAGAGAGAGAGAGAGAGAGAGAGAGAGAGTGTGTGTGTGTGTGTGTGTGTGTGTGTGTGTGTGTGTGTGTGTGTGTGTGTGTGTGTGTGTGTGTGTGTGTGTCCTTGCACTAAAAGATACAAAGCTAGTTGTTCTTCCCATGAAATCAGAAGTGGAATACATTTGGTCCTCCAGGTGAACTAATCAGAATGGGCAATGAGGGATCATGAGGACTGGAGCCTAAAATGAAGAGGGCCCCCCCTCATTATTGCTAGAAATGTATGTTAGTAAGAAACAGTTGACTACAGTCTGTTATAAACCATTCAAAAACAGCGTCACAAGCACATGAAATTGGAGGCTATGTAACCTATAGTGGATACCTGGTGTGGTCTAGTGGATAGAGTAATGGACTAGGACTCAGGAAACCTGAGTTGAATTCCCTGGCTCTGCCATGGAAACTTGCAGGGTGTAGGGAGAGTTTGAGGGTGAACTGGTAAAAACAGGTCCTCAAATATCTCACTTACCTTGAAAACTCTAGTGGGTCGATATAATTCAGTTCTGTCTTAACAACACATAACAGCGATACCACATAGTACTTTGATTCTGTCTACATTTATATTTCCCCACTGAGCAGGAAGTAGCATAGATAGAGATGAGTCATCTGTCCCCTGCCACTTTTGCTTCACAGGGTGGGATCCCATTTTGCATCCACAGATGTCTTTTCCCATGACAGGACTTTCTTCCTCCCTCCTTCCTTCTTCAGCCCTATTCACACATGCCACCCCCACCCCCCAAATCTGCTCTTGCAGTTTCTCCAGCCCTCCAGCAACTACTTTGAAGGTGTGCACGGGGCTGTAGAGGGGGAGCAAAAGCCCTGTCTCCTCACTCCTCATTTCCTGGTTTCATTGACTCAAACAGCTTAACCAGCAGAAGGACTTCATCAGATTCCACATAACAAACCCTAGGCTAACTTGGACAATGACTGACCCAAGGTCTCCCAGTTGAGCTTCATGGCCAATTAGGGATGTGTGAATCCCACCAGAGGCAAACCCTTGTCTGTTTGTTTTGTTCTGGCTGTTAGCTAATCCTTCAAAAAAGGATCTGGCACTATACACTATTGGTGGGGCCCATGGCCTCAAAAAGACAGGAGACATCCTACTTAATGCTTTCTGTTGGAAACTCCATAAAGATATGGGGTGTGCGGGAGAATACCTATGTACTGTCCTTCAATTGGTAAAATTGTATTGATCATATATGTTGTTTGTTTAGTCGTTAAGTCATGTCTGACTCTTTGTGACCCCATGGACCAGAGAACGGCAGTCCCTACTGCCTTCCACTGCCTCCCGGAGTTTGGTCAAATTCATGTTGGTAGCTTCAATGACACTGTCCAACCATCTCGTCCTATGTTGTCCCCTTCTCCTCCTACCTTCACACTTTCCCAACATCAGGGTGTTTTCCAGGGAGTCTTATCTTCTCATGAGATGGCCAAAGTATTGGAGCCTCAGCTTCACGATCTCCCCTTCCAGTGAGCACTCAGGGTTGATATCCTTCAGAATGGGTAAATTTGTTCTCTTTGCAGTCCAGGGGACTCTCAAGAGTCTCCTCCAGCACCACGATTCAAAAGCATCAGTTCTTCGGCGGTCCATCTTGCTGGCAGAAAGTAGCAATGCCTTGAAAGGACTTCTGATGAAAGTGAATGAAGAAAGCACCAAAGCACAACTGCATTTGAACATTAAGAAGACAAAAATCATGACCACAGAAAAACTATAAAACGTTAATGTCAACAATGAAGAAACTGAAATAGTGAAAGATTTTGTATTCTTTGGTTCAATCATTAACCCAAATGGAGAGTGCAGCCAAGAAATCAGAAGAAGATTGAGACTTAGAAGGGCAGCTATGAAGAAATTAGAAAAGATCATTAAGTATAAGGGTGATAATCCATGCTGTTCTGTTCCTGATCAATACGTATGGGTGTGAAAGCTGGGCAGTGAAGAAGGCAGACAGGGGGGAAAATGATTCATTTGTAATATGGTGTTGGAGGAGAGCTTACCAGATACCCTGGTCTGAGAAAAAGACTAACAGGTAGATCCTAGAGCAAATCAAGAAAACTATATCTGGAGGCAAATCTGATGACACTGAGGCTACTTTGGGCATTTATTGGAAAGGCAAGATTCTTTGGAAAACACCATAACACTGAATAACTCTGAAGGCAGCAAGAAAATAAAAATAACAAATAGGAGCTGGGTTGATTCCTTAAAGGAACCACTGTCTTGAGTTTACAGAACTATCAGGGCTGTCAAGGACAGGACATTTTAGAGATCAGCCATTCATAGGGTCACCATATGTCCAACTCAACTTGATGGCACATGACATTTCAGTGACAGGGAATTGGAGTCCACCAACATTTGGAGAGCCACCAGTTCCCTACCTTTCTGCCACATAATATCTGTGACTTGTCATCAACCTCACACCTAAATATTTCCCTGACAGTCTTCCACAAGCTGAGAGCATCAACCCAGACAGGAGGTGACAGATGGTAAAGCTGATTCCCACCGGACTGAAATCATCCTGAAAGGAAACATTGTGTGGCTACCCAGTGTCCTCATCAGTGCTGTGCCTGTAAAGTGATTCATTGGAAATGGGTCTGTAGGCTCCATGGAAGGCAATTTGATTTCTTCCTTACATGCAGATACTTGTGGCCTCCATATATTTTAACTCCCTAACCCTTGCATCATGAGTTCATTATTTCTATTAAATGTGGTAAAAATGCCCTGGGCCAAAATAAAATAAACTGTGTTGGGAGGGGAATAGGATGGTTTATTAGCACAACATGCCCTTCAATGAAAACAAATGTGTGCCTGATGACGGCTCATTTTGTGCACTCTGTACGCCATCATGCCAAGAATAAATATTCCACGTTCGGTAACAAATGACACCTCGGTTCGAAGCCCAGGCAGGCTGTTGATGATAGCTTTTGATTTCAGGGCTCGCCGTTTCCATGCTTTGCTTGTTGGGATTGCAAGTTATAGAGGCACATTCACAGAAGGCTGCTGCAGCTTCAAGTATTACGGCTTCCCTGCGGCACCTCCTTGAAGAGAAACGCAGGGAAAGTCCCCAAAGGAGCAACCGCTTCTGTGTCTTTTGTGCATTCAGCACAACAGATTGCAAGTAGGGCTAGTGACAGGGGAGCTGTATGGCACCTTTTCCATTTCACAGCATACAAAGTTACCTCCTGTTCCCTGAGACTTTGGGTGTATCTAGGCAAGCCCTGTCAAGAGTGACTGGCAGACAGGATTTCAGCGTTCTCCTTTAAAACCACCTGAAGATGCCAAGGATTAAACCTGCAACCTACTGTGTATAAAACATGAGCTCCACCGCTGATCTATGGTCTTTTCTAAAGAGGTGTTGTTGTTAGGTGCCATCAAGTTGCCTCTGACCCATGGAGATTGTAATACTATTTAACATCTACATGAAACCGCTGGGAGAGTTTGTCTGGAGTTCTGGGGTTCGGTGTCACCAATACGCTGATTACACCCAACTCTATCTCTTCTTTCCATCTAAATTCGAGGAAGCTGTTTCAGCTCTCAACCAGTGTTTGGTATCAGGAATGGACTGAATGAGGGAGGATAATCTGAATATTAGTCCAGACAATATAGAGGTGCTCCTGGTGAGTTGAAGCACAGAGCAAGCGATAGGCATTCAGCCTATGCTGGATGGGATTGCACTCCCTCTGAAAACACAGGTGTACAGCTTGGGGGAATCTGTCTCTGAGTCTGGATGCCCAGGTTCCAGCAGTAGCCATGAGTGCCTTTGCGCAGGTAAAACTAGTGTGCCAACTGCACATGTTTCTTGAGAGCTCTGATTTGGCCATGGTGACACATGCCCTAGTTACATCTCGGTTGGATTACTGTAACATGCTCCACATGGGACTACCTCTGGAACGTGTCTGGAAATTCTAAAGGGCCCAGAATGCTGCAGCCAGTTTGTTAACTGGGGCTGGTTACAGGGAACATGAAACATCCCTGTTACAATAGCTCCATTGGCCGCCGATCTGTTTCCAGGAACAATGCAAAGTGCTGGTTTTAACCTATAAAGCCCTAAACAGTTTGGGGGCCAAGCTATCTAAAAGACTGCATCTCGCTCTATCAGCCTGGCTGGGCATTAAGATTATTGGGGGAGGCCTTTCTCTTGGTCCCACCACCCTCACAGGTGTGTTTGGTGGGGACACGGGAGATGGCCTTCTCTGTCGCTGCTCCCGGACTCTGGAACTCCTTCCCACAAGAAGCCAGGATGGCCCCATTTTTGCTGTCCTTCCACAAGCAGGCAAAGACCTTTCTCTTCAGGCAGGCTTTTCCTTAGTGACTGGCAGTCTGAGAGGAGTTTTGTGCTCTGTTGTTTTTAAATGTGTTTTTAGTATTGATTTTATTTAAGCTTTTTAATATGAGAGTTGTTTAATACTTTTTAAATATTTATATACACTTATTCTTTTTAGCTTCTGTATATTGCTCTTTCAGTTATGTGAGCTACCTTAGGTCTTTTTGAGGACAAAGGTGGAGTAAAAATATTTTAAATAAATAAATGATACATAAAAGAGTGACCTCCAAAAGGACCTACCCTCAACAACCCTACTCAACTCCTACAAACCCAAGGCTGTGACTTTCTTTTTGAAGCCAATCCATTTCATATTGATCTTCCTCTTTTCCTGATCCTTGTAGCTTTTCCTAGCGTTATTGTCTTTTCCAAAGTGTCATGTCTTCTCATGATATGCCCAAAGTTCTAAAGGGAACAAAGGGAGAAACTTTCCCCTCTTATTCTATCAATGATGCTATCGTCTCTGTTTCTCTCTCCCTACGGTAAAGTCCCCAGTGTTCAATGCAGCAGCAGGCAGGGGAGAGGATGACAGGAGAAGGGGAGGAATGATTGGAGGGAAGGCTTTCCTACCACCTCTTTTGCTGCAGTAGAAGACTTAGAGGAGTAGTGCAGGTGGATGAGCTACTAGATGATAATCCTAGTGGCACAGGGGGAGCAACATCTGACTCTCCGGATTGGACTGAGCAACATCAGCCTTAGTCAGTATAGCCAACAATGAAAGACTTGGTGAGTGGTTGTTCAATCATCACTGGAGGCCACAAATGGCCTGCATCCGTTAGTTCACTGTGGGAGGATATTTGTGATTTTAGGATATTTTAGGATATTAGGATTGCTCCCCCAAAAATGGTATTCTTCAAGCCATTTCTTCTTCCTAAACTAGTGGGGTTCACAACAAAGCCAAGAATCTAAATCCAGCATGGCACTTCTTCTGCAGAGCTGATAGAGTACAACTTCTCTCCCTTCTCCCCTCACAGCTCTCAGAGCTGCATGGAAACGGGTCCCCTAAGGCTTTTCAGCCTTTCATCCAGGAACAACAGCAGCAATTTTGGGGCTTTAAATCATTCCCTCCCCCCTTGTGCAGCTCTTGAAGCCTTCCCTAGGATGTGGGGGTGGGGAACTGGAAGCGTTTAAGTCCCCTGAAATGGTTGCAGCATGGCTGCAGCTCATGACATCATCCCAGTTGTGCAGCACAGTTCCTCCAACAGGATTCTGGCTGATGTAACAACATTTCTTAAGTGGTTACAATTACTTGGTGCCAAAGCAGATGTTGATTTTTTTAAAAATATAACCACTTGTCTTGTTTGGCCATAAGCAGGAGAGGAAACCGTTTTTTTAAAAAAAGGAATTAGCAGAAAATGTGAGAGTGGAAAGCACAATCTGTCCCCAGTTGTCCTTGCCAGGCTCCTCTGCTTTCAGATATTTCCCACCCACCCCCCCAAACTGTTCTGCCCAAACTAAGCTGTATACAGTAAAAAGCTTACACACACTCCAGAACAAACACGATCAATAAAAATGTTCTCCATGTGTATTTTGTGCAACTGGTTCAGCGCAGCTATTTATAGAATGATTCCAGCAACCACGTACAAAAACTCTTGATCAAAGAATATGATTCCTAGCAGGATTGGAAAGGAATAATTTTGGAACTAAAAAAGCATAACCTTCCAGTTTGATACTCAAATTTTTCTATGTGTCCTAGTTTATAGGTCACTGGTATATCCAGCTCTTTTTACCTTTCTATCACAAGTAGAGATGGATAAATGAAAAGATTGACCGATTAATTTAACTCTTCAACATTAAAAACCAATAACACACAGTTACAAGATGGGAGATCCCTGGCTCAGTAATACTATCAGTGAACAGGATATTGGAATCGTTGTAGATCACAAGCTAAGTATGAGCCAACAGTGTGATGTGGCCACACACAAAAAGGCAAATGCTATTTTAGGCAGCATTAACAGAGGTATAGTCTCCAAATCTTGCAAGATACTAGTTCCCCTCTATTCAGCACTGGTTAGGTTTCATCTTGAGTATTGTGTCCAGTTCTGGACACCACACTTCAAGAAGGATGCTGACAAATTGGAACAAGTTCAGAGGAGTGCAACAAGGATGATCAGGGGAGTGGAAACCAAGCCCTATGAAGAAAGACTCTAATGAACTGGGCATGTTTAGCCTTGAGAAAAGAAGACTGAAGGGTGATATAATAGCACTTTTCAGATATTTGAAAGGTAGTCATACAGAGGAGAGCCAGAATCTCTTGTTGATCGTCCCCGAATGTAGAACACACAACAAAGGGCTCAAGTTGCAGGAAGCCAGATTTCTGTTCTATAAATACTTAATTCCAAAATTCAGACATCCTCCTTCTGCTGAACCTTTTTCTTCTTCCCCTTCCTCTCTTATCAGAGGTTGGACCTCACTGTGCCTATTTCTCACATTCGACATAACTGCTCTAAACAATACTGTCATGTACCCAAATCCATCTCTAAGGATTTTCAGCTTGGAAGAAGTTACTAAGGTGATACCTCACTCTTCAGTATTTGCTTATTTATAAGGTCTTGTTTTAAATATTTTCCCCTCGAACCTTAAATTATTCCATTAAAGACAGATGCTCTTTTTCTGACATTAATATGAATGCATATCCAATAAACTGAAAAAAGCTGTGAAGTTTCTGAAAGAAAAAGAGACTTCTAGCCTAAAGTAGTTATGTTATGGTTCATGATATACACCAGTAAGTAAGAAAAGTCAGACCACAGATAATCCCTCCTTTCCACACACCCAGCTTCCAAACATCCATGCATCGATCTTGTATCTTATAGAAACCTGTTGATCCAACACCAGCCTGCCAGCCTGCTGGACTTGTGTGAAAAGTTGGATAAGATGGCTGATGTGGCATTGGGAGAGAAATCAATATCACTCTGCCTTGAGGAGAAGAGAGGACAGCCTTGTAAGGCAAAAAGGGTTTCCCATGATCTATACAGGAGGGATCAGATCTCTTGATAAACCATTACAAATTTCACCACTAGGTTTTCTTGTGAGTATAAGATGAAGACTGCAGTTGAGCAGTCTGTTGAAGGAAGGCCACATATTGACATCAGCAAGACTCATGATCAGAGAAAAGTGGAGGAATTTGCCCAAGCGCTTGATGAAACTCTTCCAGGCCCAGCTGATGCAAATGCACCTGAATGATGGGAACATTTCAAGAATGCTGTTTATAACACCACCTTGTCAGCAAGATGACCAAAAAGACAGCAGACTGGTTTGAAGCCCATTTGGAGGAGTTAATGCCAGCCACCGAGGAAAAGAGGAGAGCTCTAGCAGCATACAAAGCCTGTCTAGTGAGTACAACTTGCAGGTTCTTTGAGTTGCTCGTAGCAAAGTCCAACAGATTGCCAGGAGATGTTCTAACGATTATCGGCTTCAGCTCTGCTCTCAGATACAGATAGCAGTGGACACAGGTAACATCAAGGGAATGTATGACTGTGTCAAGCAGGCTTTAGGTCCAATACAGAAGAAATTTGCTCCTTTGAAGACTGCTACATCCAGGTGTGTTCCAGGATCATCTAGGACTGAACACAGCAAATGGAACACTGGGTGCAGCACTACTCTGACCTATATTCCAGATAGGATGTAGTAAGCAAAGAGGCATTAAATAACATCGAGTGACTGCCTGTCTTGGAAGAGTTGGACAGCCAGCCAACTTTAGCAGAAATAAAAGTGGCCTTGGATTCCCTCGCCTCCGGCAAGGCACCCGGATAACATCCCTGTTGAAGTGCTGAAGTGCTCTAAAGAGATCATCACCACTGAGCTGTATGAAATATTTTGTCTTTTTTGGAGAAAGGTGGAGTACCACAGGACATGAAGGATGCAAACATCGTCACACTGTATAAGAACAAAGGTGACAGGGGTGACTGCAATAACTACCGCAGCATCTCTCTTCTCAGTGTTGTAGGGAAGCTGCTTGGTTTGTTGTGCTGAACAGACTCCAGGTGCTTGCAGACAGAGTCTATCCAGAATAACAGTGTGGATTTCAAGCTGATAGATCCACCATTGACATGGTATTTTCCCTAAGACAGTTGCAGGAGAAATGTGGGGAACAATGACAGCCACTCTTTGTGCCCTTCATAGATCTCACAAAGGCCTTTGATTTGGCTAGCAGGGATGTCCTTTTTAAAATACTTCCCAAGACTGAATGACTCCTTAACATCATCAGGTCCTTTCATGAGAAAATGAAAGGACCTGATGATGTTTTGATGGCTCAGCATCAGATCTCTTTGACATCCGAAGCGGACTCTGTTTGGGATTTTTTTTGCTGTCATGCTGAAGCATGCCTTTGGACCTACAACAGAAGGAGTCTATCTCCAGACTACATCAGATAGAAAACTCTTTAATCTCTCCAGATTGAGAGTGAAGACCAAAGTCCAGCTGAAATGAATGCGGGACTTCCTCTTCGCCGATGATGCAGCTGTTGTTGCCCACTCTGCTGAAGACTTCCAACAACTTATGAATCATTTTAGTAAGGCCTGCCAAGATTTAGAACTAACAATCAGCCTGAAGAAATACAAGTCATGGGCCAGGGCATGGACTCACCTCCCTCTTTTACCATCTCTACACAAGAATTGGACGTTGTTCATGACTTCGTGTACCTTGGCTCAACAATCTCCAACACTGTCTCCATAGATGTCGAGCTGGATAAATGCATTGGCAAAGCAGATACCATGTTCTCTAGACTCACAAAGAGAGTATGGCTTAATAAGAAGCTGATGGCATATACCAAGATTCAGGTCTAAAGAGCCTGTGTCCTGAGTACACTCCTGTACTGCAGTGACTCATGGACCCTTTGTACATGACAGGAGAGGAAGACATTCCATATGTGTTGTCTCTGACACATTTTTGGTATCACCTGTCAGAACTAAGTTCCAAATAGACTAGTCTTAGAATGAGCTGGAATTTTTAGCATGTATACATTACTGAAACAGCAACATCTACGTTTTCTTGGCCATGTTGTAAGAATGGTTGACAGTCGGATTCCAAAAGATCTCCTGTATGGAGAATTAGTGCAGGGAAATTACCCCAGAGGGAGACCACAGCTACGATACAAGGATATCTGCAAGCAGGATCTGAAGGCCTTAGGAATGGACCTCAACAGATGGGAAACGACATCTGAGCGTTCAGCCTGGAGGCATGAAGTGCATCATGGCCTCTCTCAATTTGAAGAGACACTTGTCCAGCAGGGTGAGGCAAAGAGGCAGTCCTGAAACCAGCAAAATCAGGGAGTTGGACAGGATATTGTACTTGTCTTCAGTGTGGAACGAATTGTCGGTCTCAAATTGGCCTTTTCAGCCACACTAGATGCTGCTCCAAGACCTCTATTCAGAGCATGTTACCGTAGTCTCTCGAGATTGAAGGGTGCCTACAGGACTGTGGTGAGCAGCACCCATCCCAGTGAAGACACAGCTCTAAGTGAGGAGCATGGCAAGAAGAGAAGACAGAGTTCAATTATCATGACAGGTAATGCTTGGGCAACAGGGAGGATATTTGAAAAAAAAAGTCATTTATTTGCACTGGTTATTTCTGTGCACTGGAAGCTGAAACACAGCCAGAAAAGTAGACTTATAAAGAACAATTCTATCCTCATTGGTTTCTAAAATGCACTGGATATAGTTAATGCAGAAGAGATAAATTAGAGATAAGGGTCCCTATACTCTAGGTCCTTAATCCTTTTGCAACAACCCATTTTTAAAAAAGAAAACACAGGTTGTGAGCTTGCATTGTGTCAGGATGATGTACTAGCCACACCAAGAGGTCAATAGCCCCGAAGTCCGCAAGTAACAATCAAATTCCTATGGGTGTTCAAAGTTTAATTATTGCTATTTGTTGAAACGATCTAAACATTCTACTGTGTAATAAAGTACAGGCACTTTTGTAGCTTAAAAATGATTTGTAAAAAGGAAAAAAAGTAACACTTTTTGTTCAATGATCCCCAGTGTTGGGGGCTGGGTTTATTTTTGCAAAGTGTACCATAATAGAAAAAAGACATTTGTATGGTGTTAATGGACTTGACTAAATTTTCTAATACTTTTTTCCACCATCTGTTCTGCCAGGGTAGGATCAGTTGTCATTTCACAAGCTAAGATGAATAAAAAAATTATGGTGCATTCTTGTAAAGGCATGGAAATACACTCTTTCTTTGTTTAATTTGAACATAGTTGTCTGGATTTTGTAAAGGGGACACAGGAACATCCAACTGTCACCCACAGACATTACCACTATATCCAGGGTGCTGTAACAAAAGCAGGAGATAAAAACGACGAGGGGCTACACCTACTAGGAGGGAACTCCTGAATGAAGGAGACAGCAGTGAAGCTGTTACAAAATGTCTAAAATCAAGTCGGAGAAGAGATGTCTCCAAAGTCAGCAAAGATTGTGTAAAGTGCCCCTTGCAAAACAAAGAACATGAATCTGAACCTGTCATGTCCCACATTCAGTGGCACACACGATAAGGGCAACATCTGTGATGACAATAAAGTCTGGAATCAAGGGACTTATAAAAGCAGAGTTTACCATACCCCTTGCACAAATCGCACCATATATTGTTTATGTTATTATTTCTGCAAAAATAATAATGGGAAGTAATGAAAAAGTAACACACAATACAATTGACAAATACTTTATCAACAAGGGAACAAGGTAAAATAACAATTTGTATTTCATATGTTGCAACAAGTAATAAGAATTAGTTCCTTTAAAAAAAGTAACTTTTTGAGATTTGTGATGTATGCAGAAGCAAAGTGAGAGCAAGAGCATTAATATACTGGCCAGTGTATCTACTGGTGCTGAGATAATGCTTGCATTGGAAACTGCTCTGTGTTTGCCCAACATAACCACAAGATTCCAGAGCTACCATGACAGAACTTAAGTACAGTACAGATGTTTCTGAATAGTGCTCTTCCCCCTTTTATCTGTATCACTTACCTCTTTCCCTTTTATTCTCATGACTGACTAATTCTCAACGTACTCAGAAGTGTGGAGTAAACTGTAGGAACTCTAACTGCCAAGCCCAAAGTTGTGTTTACTTACCATGACTGTTGTTGTGAGTGGTAACATGTCATTTGGCCTTTAAGAGTTTAAGCGGTTTGAATGTTTCGGTAGCTCAGAGTATCCACACTCTAATTTCCTGAGTGAAGTGGCAATTTGCTCCCTGAAATAACTCATGTCGAAAGCTGAAGATTTTTGAATGGGCCCACATTTGAACTGCTGGATGTCAGAACACACTGTTTAATGGAACGGTGTGTTCTTCTGTTGAAATCATAAAATTGTAGAGGTGGAAGTGTCAGGTGTCTAGTCCAAACCGCTGCTAAAATAGGAAATCCCAACTAAAGTATCCTTGACACATGGCCATCCACTGATGATGATGATGGAGATCCAACTGTCATCCAGCACAGACTATCCTGCTATTGAACCATGATACCAGCAAATTCCTCTTAATGTTCAGTCAAAATCTCCTTGTAATTTGAATTCAGCTCCTGCACTCGGGAATGGCAGAAAACAAACTTGCTCCATCTTCCTTGTGACAACACTTTAGATAGCTGAAGATAGCTATCATATCACCCCTCAAGTGTTTCTTCCCCAATCTAGAAACAGACAACTCCTCAATTATTCCTCATAGGTGTGGATTAGAGATGGAGATGAATATAAAAATGGATCAGCTTTTTCGTCGAAAATAGCCAATCTGTTAAATATTTGTCCCTTCATATTTGTGGGTTCCAGAGACCCTCATGAATATGAAGGGATGAATATTTACCCATTTTTATTCATCCTTCGTATTATTAAAAAAATTCCTGCCTACCGGCCGCGATTCAACTGATCAGCGCCAGAAAGGCAGCCACCCTCCCACAGCCAGCCACCCCAACAGCCTACCCCCTTCCTCTCCCTACCTTAGCCCCCAATCCATCTGACACTTACCTTAATGGCTGCTGCTAATGTCTCCTTCTGGCTTCCCAGCCACGCATGTAAAAAGGGAGACTGAATGCCCTTTGCAAAGATGGCGGCTGCGGCTCCAGTCAGGTAGGGAAGCTGCAGCTGCCATCTTTGTAAAGGGAAGCCTGGATTCCCTTAGCTTGCCTTAAGGTGATCCAGGCTGCCCTTTGAAAAGATGGTACCTGCAGCTTCCCTACCCTGAATGAAGCTGCAACCACCATCTTTGCAAAGAGCAGCCAGTCTCCCTTTTCGCATGTGTGGCTGGGAGGCCAGAAGAAGACCTCAGCAGCAGCCATTAAGGTAAGGGGGTAGGGGTAGTAGGGGTGGGTTGTGGGCTATGATAGGAAGAGGAAAGGGGTGTGGGGTAGGCTGTTGGGGTGGCTGGCTGTGGGGGGTGGCTGCCTATCTGCTGCAGATCAGCTGATTGGGGGCTGGTAGGGAGAATGGGTTTTTTCTTTTCTTTTTTGTAATAGGAAGGGGTCAGTGGTGTTTTTTTATATAACCCACACACACAAATCAAGAAATAACTTCATTATTCGTCACTTCATGGGGGCAACTTCGTGCTTCGTGAGTCAACTTTTGACAACAGACGAAGCGGGACGACTCACCAAAATGGTGAGTCATCCCTATCTCTAGTGCTGATATTCAGACCATTTGCTTTCTTAATTCCCCTCTGGACACATTTCACCTTGTTTATTTCTTCCCTCAACTCTGGGGCCCAGAAGTGAACACAGTATTACAAGTGAGAGCTAACTGAAGCAGAACAAAGCCACTATACTTAATGCAGCCTAACCTTTGCTTTGATTTAGTACTCCCGTCTAATCTGCCACGATAAACTTACGTAGATGCTGACTCTTTACTTTGAGGTGTCATTGGTTAGCTATCCCAGCTTCATGTCATTCATGAAGGAGGAACCATTGTTGAATAATCTGTGGGTATGGCCTGTGAACTTGCCACTAATCTTCCTAACAGTAGCTTCATTACTCCCAAGCTTTTTAGCTTGTCTACAAGAATATCATGGGGGACCTTGTAGAAAGTCTTGCTGAAATCAAGATACACTACCACTACATGATTCAGCTGCTAATTCAGTGGGACTAGCAACTGGATTTAGGCAGACCTGTGGGAAATCCAGGGTTCTGTGGTTTGGGAATGTTCCATGTAGTTGAGGCACCTGGGACACCATTTACTCATTCATTACTGATCCAATATTCAAGATACCAGCAAGGAACTGAAACCTTAGTGAGAAAGATTGGATTTAGGGATTCACAGGCTTTGGAAATTTCTGGAGTTAGAACAGCTGTCTGTATTGAAAACATGTTGTTAGGATCCAAGAGTCCTGATATCATGACCTGGGGGAAAATTACATATTTTCTCAAGTTGTGGAAATTATGTTATTAACTGAGCCTATTCTGAATTAAACCATGCAGAGTTTGTCTGTTACTGCTGCATCACAGTAAGTCATTTCACTTGCAGGTTTTACAGGAAACACAATAAGTAAATCATCATCATTAGTCCAGCAATGATACCTATTATTGTAACTATTTCATTTAAATTGTTGGTTGTTTTATTTTTATTTTTATTATATATTATTATGTTCATTGCTGGTATGGTGTATGTTCTATTTGTTTAACCTGTAAACCTCCCAGAGTGGCCTGGGTGGTATAGAAGCTAAATAAAATAAAATAAATAATTTGTGTTGTGTTTTCTGTAACACCTTGCAACTCTATGGTAGAAATGGGAGTCCATTAAAAGCAATCAGATTTTAAGAACGGTTTTGCAAAATACATGTAATATCAATATTTTTCTGAAAGTCCCATGACATACTGTGATATAGAATGAAAAAGGAGGATGGGAAATGTTACTAAACCGACTGAACTCCAGCAGCATCTTCAGGAAGGGTGATAGCATTAGATATAACTTCAAGGTAAATCATTAATGCATCATGATTGGAGAGAACCGTAAATGTATCATAGGTTTTTGAACAGCATGGTTCCCACAACAACTATTGCAAAAATTTTACTTCAGATACTTTGCATTTTTCCTTCTGCCAGTGATGGTGCAAGAAAAGACAATAATTTTAAATTGTGAAAATGACTGTTTCCCAGAGAACTAAAGGTTTGTTTTATTTATCGCATCACTGATCCATTCAAATATTGCATTAATTTATTCTAATAGCGTAACCCTGTTGTTACAGCTGTTCCAGTAATATGATACCTCTATAATCTGTCTTAAACTTGTTGGAGGAGAGGGGAGTTCTGGGTCTCTTTCCCCAGGCCACTGATAGCTGTTACATTATCTGTCACTTCTAACTGTAACTCTACATAGATTATGTAAATTAAAAACGAAGCTGGCTTACTACACTGTACCGTTGGAGGCTAATTTTGTTTTGCTTCTGCTAAAGTAAGATACAGCCCAAAATAAGGACTTCCTGCTTAATTTTCCTCCAGTCCTTGAGCTTCTTTCTCCACTCTGACTTTCCCTAACCTCCCTCACCATGTCTGTGTAGAGGTCACGGGGAGGACTGCAGGCACCGCGAAAGAAAGTGCAGAAAGAGAGATGAGAGGTGCCCCAGCTTCAGGAATTAACTTAGAATTTGTTTGCCTTCAGGTTGCAAGCTGGCAACCCTGATAAGAGTTTCCTCTGTCTGTTTTTAAGATCATCGAGCTGTACAATGAAGTCAAATGGCACTGATAGTTCCCGGGGATGCTGGGAGTCCTGGAGTCCTTACTGTAGGATTCGTGCAGGTTTTGGATTCCCACCCTTTCTTGCCTGCCACAGTGGCCTCTCCCTCCTGAAGGGTGTAGTGGCAGGGATTCTGTCCAAATGATTCTTTTTAACTTTAAAAGAATCAGAAAACTAAAGCAATGTTTTGTTCCTTGACTATCCATGGGTTACCATTAGATCTTCTGGACCCTAAAGAGAAACAAAGAAGGTGCCAACAACAACAATAGTGACAAAGACTATTTGCAGCGTGTAGCGCTTGTTCCATTAGAATGCCACTGTGCTTAATGGAGATAGACAAAGGTTACCCAATGCCTCCTAAGGTTAAAAGCGGACCCATTTCCAACTTTCTGATGGATGTAATTTTATGAAGACAAAGTGGCATCATAAAACATTTTTTTTAAAAAAAGCATGCCCTTTATATTGTTACATACATAATTCAAGAGTGCTAATGAGAGTGAAACAATGCAACACTGTGATTGCCTGCGCTGACATTCTCTACGATGAGGCTAGAGAGAAAACAAAAACGGGGCGAGGGGGGGGCTTAACAGCTTCTTTTGTGTCGCTGCATACATGGGAGGGCAAAGATTTAAGGATCCAGTCCAATTACTGTACTTCAATAAAAAGCTGAAAGTCTCCCCCTTCCAGGTAATAAATAGCAGAGTGAGTTGATGAAATGAAAGTTAAAGAACATGTCAGTGGTCAAAGTCATTGGGCTGATCGTTTGAAAGTAATTCAAGTTTTTCTGGGATTTTTCTGTCATCTAGATAAGCTGATTTCCCCCTCCTTCCAAAGAATCTCCCATATGAGACTAACAATAATGTATAATCAAATAAATAAATGAAACAGTTCTGAAGAGCTAAGAGAACTCTGCCATCTTCTGTTTCAGACAAGGTAGTTGCCTCCAAGGGTCCCAAATAGGGCAGAGCAGTTGGGGCTTTGCCCCTAGGCAACAAAACGTAGAAGTATTGAAACCTAGATGCAAGGCTGCCTAGTGAATGTTAGGAAAATAAATAATGAAACCCTTTATTTACTTCTCTTTTTTGAAAGAAGAAGCTTTCTATTTCTTTTCTGGGAGGGGTCACCATATTCTCTTCCTCCTTTTTCTCAAGGGAGAGGACACCCATCACTCATGATGGAGGAGGTGGAAGAGGATGCCAGCTGCCCCAGGTCATAACATTCCTTATTATAGCTCTGGCTACCTCTGTCCCAGGGTTTGCGGTCACATAATATGATGGGGCTCCTTTGTTCCTTTCACAACAAAGTAAAAAAAAGTGCAGCAGTCCCGTCAAGAAAATGTAGCAAGGATGATCGCCACACCCAAGGGAACCACCCACCAATAATAGTGAACCTGTGAAGTTGTGTTATGCCATCAGTCCATCCAATCCAGTGCTATCTATTCTGAAGGATGATTTCAAAGTCTTTTTAAAAAGTTATTTACACATATCACACAAAGGCAACCTATAGAAATCATGCAGCTCATAGCCAACTCCCATGCAGCCTCTGAGTCACTTGTCTCCCTGCTGCCAATCTCATCAACACTCAGAACAGCTAAGGAATACTGGGACAATGAGTCAAATTAAACATTTAGGGGCATGCTTACTGGGATTTCTTCAATAATATGTACCTCAGCAGTTCGAGCTGCAAAAGACCAATCAGAAAAAAAACATGACTAAATGTGAGATACAAAGTAGAAGAAAATCATATGGAGTTCAAGGTGTGCGTTGACAGCCTTAGAGCTCCCTGCTTGAAGAGGATGGGTGAGAATCACGTTATGCCCCGCCTTAGGAGAAAAAAATACCGGTAATCAAAATATGCAGATTCCTTCATAAACCTAAGCGAAAGAACCTGAGATTAAACAAACCGAGTGTGGGAGAAAGCAAAACTGTCAGCCAGCCAGCCAGTCAGTTAATCAGTGGGCTTTCAATGCTTACCTCTTAAAATGTCTATAGCTTTCAATCATGGTATATTCACCCATATTTGTTGACAGACAATCTCCTTGAGGAAGGATCATTTGTATCCCATGAGGGAGTCCAATTCCGAAAGAAACAGGGCCTGTGGTTTTTCCGAACCATCAGAAGAAGGGCAGCAAATATGAGAACACAGCTTATAAGGAGGGACTCTGCTCCCCCTAACACAGGCCTCTCTTTGACCACAGTAAGGTGTGTAAGAGGTCGCTACAAAGATGACCTATCTAAATTTCAACTGCAAACAGATCACTACAGCCAGCAAAGATTAAAAATATGCCTTGTTGACAGAGAAGCACTCTCCTGCCCTGCCCCCCCCCCCCGGTACCACTGGAACAGCACTACCTGGGCTTTCAAAATAGCTTGGCAGCAAAGTAAAAAGGAAGGACTCCATGTTGGCAGGATGGCTGGAATGGTGAAACAGCATCTCCGATGTCTGATGGTGCTAAGTGTGCTCTATTGGAAGAGAAGGAAACTTTAGAGAACTATCATATTTATGAGCAACGGACCCCAGTTGTTGTAGTTATCCTGGAATAAACTGTGATTTGCAGACCAGGAGCAGTGCAAGACATGATACTGCTTGAGGCAGAGCAGCAAACAGTGTCCCTTTAGTTGCATGTCAAGGTGGCCAGTACACAAAGCTTGCCAATGGAATGGAAGGGGAGAGGGTGCCATCTTGTTCTTTGCCTCAGGCAGCAAAATGTCTTGGGCCTGCATGCCCTGTTAAGAATCATTTAGAAGAGGAGATTCTGACATTCACAACCAGCTATATTTATTGTCATCCCTGCTTTTTCACAACTTTTAAAAGATGTGGTAGTCCTGTCCTTTTTTTGCCCCTGGCCAAAACCGTATTTTGTTTGGCATACTACCCTGTATTATTATCCTTGTCATACAGACACACAAGAGAAAACTTGTTAGGATACTTTTTTCTATGTTCTGGCTGGGGGAGGAGTTGTTTGCTCCTTGAAAAGTGAAAGCTTTTGAAAGAGATTCTATTTCAGATACATGGCAGGCTGCATGAAAAAAATAATAAAAATAGTTGGAAATTTACAGCCTCTTCACTTCAAAGAAAGTATTAGTGACCTGAGATTTCATTGATGCCTCCCTTCAGTAGCAGTAAATTTTTAAGCATTTGTTGTTTACAAGGTAGCAAAGGAGTGTATAATTTTTAAAAAACAACAACCAAAAAACCAGCAACAAAATCACAGAGTGCTTCAAAGTATATCTTGAGAGCAACGTCTCCTTTTGATCAACCCATAATAATTGGCTCCTTTTAAACTAAGCATAATTTTGTTTTCTCCCAGCTTCACCCACAATTATTCTTCACAGGTTTCTGAAATACAAAAGAACTTGCTTTCCTTTGGAAGGAACTCTTGTAAGTTGTGGCTGCTCACCTACTTTTTCAAACAGGTTGCCCAGAAGAGGAAGAAAATGCAGAAATGTATTGGAACTCCTGTGGACCTACCGAGCCATGAGTGCATGCTTTGAATGGCAGTGCCTGGGGTGGCCTGGCTATTCGGTCTGTTGGGTGGCCAAGTTCTTGGTCCTCCAGACCAGTGGTTCTTGACCTTTGTTACTTGGATGTTTTTGAACTGCAACTCCCAGAAACCCCAGCCAGCACAGTTGGTGGTGAAGGCTTCTGGGAGTTGCAGTCCAAAACTCCTGAGTAACCCAAGGTTAAGAACCAGTGCTCCAGACCACTGTGGATTCATACAATTGCAAAGACTGGGGGAAATTCCTGTAGCCGCCTAGAGTGGTCCATCGGTCCAGATAGGCGGGGTATGTATAAATAAATAAATAAATAAATAAATAAATAAATAAATAAATAAATAAATAAATAAATAAATAAATAAATAAATAAATCATCATCATCATCATCACAGTAGCGGTCAGAAAACTGGCATCCTTGTCACAGAAACTGTGTCATTCTTAGCAGAAAGAAGTGTTGATGTTTGTAGATCCTTACACTGGCACACATAAAATTCCTTTGATTTGTAACTGAACTGATTATCATTGT
Source organism: Pogona vitticeps (assembly GCF_051106095.1). Taxonomy (NCBI): domain Eukaryota; kingdom Metazoa; phylum Chordata; class Lepidosauria; order Squamata; family Agamidae; genus Pogona; species Pogona vitticeps. Next base: position 107,691,398 of record NC_135784.1, read on the forward strand.
AGCTGGATCCTGTGCACTTGGGCTGGAGCAAAAGAGTTAACTCTTCGAGGCTAGAAAGACAATCATTCACCATTCACCACTAAATGGTCATAAAAACATTACTGATTTACTCACACATGGACATTTGTCGTGCAGGCACTGCCTTCACTTGTAAAGCTTTTCGGACATGCAGTGCATTCATATTATTGCCTCTGGTTAATCCCAGCTCACTGGATAGCTTAGTGGTTTAGGTTTCTGGCTGCAGAGCCAAAGTTCCTACTGGAAGAAGAGCCAGCCTGTGTGGCCTTGGGCAAACTGCACAGTCCCAGGGCACTCCCAGGAGAAGGGAATGATGAAACCACTTCTGAGTACTTTTTACCTGGAAAACCCTGGGAAGAGTTGCTGTAAGTCAAAACTGACTTGACAGCACATAATTATTAATGTGGTTAACCCTGTTCTTTTCTTGTGTATACCCATCCACCCACTTCCTACATTTTTTCCTTTTCTATATTTGTTACCCATCCTTTTTAGTTTTGTGTATCCAAAACTAATCTCTCTCTTTCTCTGAAAAAGGTGATTAGAAATGGCAAGATAAATCCTGTATTGGCTAAATTTCTCAGTTCCAGTGACTGTTCCAAAATTCTGTATCATTGTTTTTTAGCTGGACAAGTCAATCACTTGAAAAGTCTTGGGGTAGCTGAGAGATTAACATATACTGAAATATGCTAAGTTTTTCCTCCTTGATATTCTATCACTTTTTTCAAACCAAAGAAATAACTGCCCAGAGTGGTCCTAGCTGCCAGAAGGGCGGTGTATCAATCAATCAATCAATCAATCAATCAATCAATCAATCAATCAATCAATCAATCAATCAATCAATCAATCAATCAATCAATCAATCAATCAATCAATCAACAAACAAACAAACAAACAAACAAACATGCAGTGAAAATAGGAGACATGAGGTATCTGCTGTGCTCTTCTACACAAAGGAGGCACTATGAAACCTCTCCTAAGCAACAATCAGTGTCATCAATGTCTTTTCCCAAGGGATCCCAAGAGATATAGTTCTGTGTTTGTTGTTTGTGGGGGGTGCCTAATGTAATGTATTGGAAACAGTAACAGACTAGAGCTCAGGAGGTCTATATTTGAATGCCCACTCAGCCATGGGAGCTCACTGGGGATGTTGAACTGGTAAAACCATTCCTTAAGTGTCTCATTTACCTTGAAAGCCCTATAAGTGTTAATACACAGCAGTTCCAACTTGGCATCACATAATGTAACACATGGTTGTTACACATAATGTAACAACCTGAGCAGCCTGGATGCTTTTGAGGCAGGCCTTCACATCCTGAAGAAAAATGCCTGCTGGACTTTCTCCCACTGGACAAAGACAAAACTGCATGATAAGAAATGCTAGATGCAATCCTCAGTGACAGAACGGGGCTAGGACACAATATAGCCAAATGTAGGCTCAACTGTAAGATAAATAATTCAAGATGAACTCCATGTGGGGATAGAGACCTACAGCAATGAATATATTACCAATTCTGATTAATTAGGCTCGTTAGACCACATTCCAAAGTGCAATAACTTCAATGATGACAATCCCTGGGCAGGGGGACACTTTTTTTAAGAGTTATGAAAATCTGTTGCAATCATTCTAGATGCCCATTTTTAAAAATTCAGTGCAAAACATTGCAAGACTTGGAAATGGAGGAATGTTCAAGGCAAGAGATGCTTTGTTCTGTTGCCAGTCTTGGAGGGTGCGAAATAAAAATGTTCATAAGGGAAAGCAAATCGGGGAGAAAATCCTTTTTTGTCCCTACCTTTTTGTCCAGAAGTACACCCAAGCTGTGAACCTGATTTCTTGGAGGGGATGTAACTCCATTCAACACACATTGAAACCCTATTCCCTGACCTTCTCTTCAATTGACCAGGAGCACCTCTGTCTTGTCTTGATTAAGTTTCAATCTATTTGCCCTCCTCCAGTCCATTATGGAAGCCTGACACTGGTTTAGAACAGAAAGAGAATACAGTGGTGCCTCACTTAGCAATGTTAATTGGTGCAGCAAAAATCGCTGCTAAGCGATTTCATCGCTAAGTGATTTTAAAAAGCCCATAGAAATGCATTAAAACGTGTTTAATGCGTTCCTATGGGCTTAAAAACTAACCTTATGTGAAAATCCTCCATTGTGGTGGCCATTTTCGATGCCTCTAAAGTGAGGCAAAACAGCAGGTGGCCATTTTGTTTACCCGGCGGCCATTTTGGAACTGCCGATCAGCTGGCCGAAAATGGGGGCTTTGTGATGATCGCTTCCCTGCGATCATCGCAAAGCGAAATTTCCCCATAGGGGCCATCGCAAAGCGATCGCTCTTGCGATGGCAAAAAGTCCACTGCAAAGCAATTTCATCGCTATATGGAGCAATCGCTATGCGAGGCACCACTGTACTCTCTTTATGTGGGACTACCCATGGGGCTGTTACAAAGACCCCAGTAGGTTCAGAACTCAGCGGCCAGGTTATGGAGTGGGGTAAAATTAAACATCAATGCATTTCCCCTACTCTGGCCACCCTGAAATGGTTATCTCTCCATTTCCGTGCCAGCTTCAAGGTGATGGTGCTAAACTATAAGGCCCTAAATGGTATGGGGCTGTTTTAATACCTGGCAGAACACCTCCTTCTGACTAGATATGCCTGTCTTGTATGATCCTCCCAGGCTGGACGGTTGAGAGTTTTGACCCAGAGAGAGGCCCAAAAAGCAATGACTAGAAAGCTCCACAACTCTGAAATAGTCTCCTGCTCCAAATTCACTAGGCCCCTTCACTGGGAACTTCCAAGAGACTACCAAAAACATGGATGTTCAGACAGGCCTTCTTGGAGTTTTGTTTGTTTGTTCAGTCGTTTAGTCGTGTCCGACTCTTCGTGACCCCATGGGCCACAGCACGCCAGGCCCTCCTATCTTCCACCGCCTCCCGGAGTTGTGTCAAATTCATGTTGGTTGCTTCGATGACACTGTCCAACCATCTCATCCTCGGTCGTCCCCTTCTCCTCTTGCCTTCAGACTTTCCCAACATCAAAGTCTTTTCCAAGGAGTCTTCTCTTCTCATGAGATGGCCAAAGTACTGGAGCCTCAGCTTCAGGATCTGTCCATCCAATGAGCACTCGGGGTTGATTTCCTTTAGAATTGATAGGTTTGTTCTCTTTGCAGTCCAGGGAACTCTCAAGAGTCTCCTCCAGGACCACAATTCAAAGGCATCAATTCTTCGGCGGTCAGCTTTCTTTATGGTCCAGCTCTCGCTTCCATACAACACTACAGGAAAAACCATAGCGTTGACTATGCGGACTTTTGTTGGCAAGGCGATGTCTCTGCTTTTTAAGATGCTGTCAAGGTTTGTCATTGCTTTCCTCCCAAGAAGCAGGCGTCTTTTAATTTTGGGGCTGCTGTCTCCATCTGCAGTGATCATGGAGCCCAAGAAAGTAAAATCTGTCACTGCCTCCATATCTTCCCCTTCTATTTCCCAGGAGGTGATGGGACCAGTGGCCATGATCTTAGTTTTTTTGATGTTGAGTTTCAGACCGTTTTTTGCACTCTCGTCTTTCACCCTCATTACAAGGTTCTTTAGTTCCTCCTCACTTTCCGCCATCAGAGTGGTATCATCTGCATATTGGAGGTTGTTGATATTTCTTCCTGCAATCTTAATTCCAGCTTGGGATTCCTCCAGTCCAGCCTTCCGCATGATGTATTCTGCATATAAGTTAAATAAGCAGGGTGACAATATACAGCCTTGTCGTACTCCTTTCCCAATTTTGAACCAATCCGTTGTTCCATATCCAGTTCTAACTGTTGCTTCCTGTCCCACATATAGGTTTCTCAGGAGATGGATAAGGTGGTCAGGCACGCCCATTTCTTTTAGGACTTGCCATAGTTTGCTGTGGTCCACACAGTCAAAGGCTTTTGCATAGTCAATGAAGCAGAAGTAGATGTTTTTCTGGAACTCTCTGGCTTTCTCCATAATCCAGCGCATGTTGGCAATTTGGTCTCGAGTTCCTCTGCCCCTTCAGAATCCCACTTGTACTTCTGGGAGTTCTCGGTCCACATACTGCTGAAGCCTACCTTGTATGATTTTGAGCGTAACCTTGCTGGCGTGTGAGATGAGTGCAATTGTCCGGTAGTTGGAGCATTCTTTGGCACTGCCCTTCTTTGGTATTGGGATGTAGACTGATCTTTTCCAGTCCTCTGGCCACTGTTGAGTTTTCCAAACTTGTTGGCATATTGAATGTATCACCTTAACAGCATCATCCTTTAAGATTTTAAATAGTTCAACTGGAATGCCATCACCTCCACTGGCCTTGTTGTTAGCCAGGCTTTCTAAGGCCCACTTGACCTCACTCTCCAGGATGTCTGGCTCTAGGTCAGCAACTATATTGTCTGGGTTGTCCGGGATATCCAAAACTTTCTGAGATAATTCCTCTGTGTATTCTTGCCACCTCTTCTTGATGTCTTCTGCTTCTGTGAGGTCCCTTCCATTTTTGTCTTTTATCATGTCCATCTTTGCACAAAATTTTCCTCTAATATCTCCAATTTTCCTGAACAGATCTCTGGTTTTTCCTTTTCTGTTATTTTCCTCTATTTCTTTGCATTGTTCATTTAAGAAGGCCCTCTTGTCTCTCCTTGCTATTCTTTGGAAGTCTGCATTCAATTTTCTGTAACTTTCTCTATCTCCCCTGCATTTTGTTTCCCTTCTCTTTTCTGCTATTTGTAAGGCCTCGTTGGACAGCCACTTTGCTTTCTTGCATTTCCTTTTCTTTGGGATGGTTTTTGTTGCTGCCTCCTGGACAATGTTATGAGCCTCTATCCAAAGTTCTTCAGGCACTCTGTCCACCAAATCTAGTTCCTTAAATCTGTTCTTCACTTCTACTGTGTATTCGTAAGCGATTTGGTTTAGATTATACCTTAGTGGCCCAGTGGTTTTTCCTACTCTCTTCAGTTTAAGCTTGAATTTTGCTATGAGAAGCTGATGATCAGAGCCACAATCAGCTCCAGGTCTTGTTTTTGCTGACTGTATAGAGCTTCTCCATCTTTGGCTGCAGAGAATATAGTCAATCTGATTTCGATGTTGCCCATCTGGTGATTTCCATGTGTAGAGTCGCCTCTTGTGTTGTTGGAAAAGGGTGTTTGTGATGACCAGCTTGTTCTCTTGACAAAACTCTATTAGCCTTTGCCCTGCTTCGTTTTGAACTCCAAGGCCAAACTTCCCTGTTGTTCCTTTTATCTCTTGACTCCCTACCTTAGCATTCTAGTCCCCCAGAATGAGAAGAACATCCTTCTTCGGTGTCAGTTCTAGAAGGTGTTGTAAATCTTCATAAAATTGTTCAATTTCAGTCTCCTCAGCAATGGAGGTTGGTGCATAAACTTGGATTATTGTGATGTTGAAAGGTCTGCCTTGGATACGTATTGACATCATTCTATCATTCTTGATAGAATGACATCATTCTTGGAGTTTAGAACATCTTAATACAACCATGCTTTTAATAACCACTTCCTCAACCCCTCCGCCATTCCTCTTTGTTTTATTTGTTGCTGTTGTCAAAGACTGTGTGACAAGGCACTTGGTGAGGAGATTGGAATCAGAGCTTCCCTGCTCCCCAGTCTGATTTGATGCAGTACACAGAACCCCAGTGGGCAGACCTAATAGAGATTAATTCACCCATTATTATCCAACTACTCTCCATAAAACAAGTCATTCAAGATCAGGTCCTGGATGGCTGGTATTTTTCCTTTCACCACCCTGGCATTCAGCAGCAGCACTTTCAGACCTGGAAAACTGTCACCGAAGCTGTCCAGGCTTTCTGAGTTGGGAGACAATTTAGGAGTAACTAACATCCTGTTCCCCCTTGTCATAATGACAGACTTGTCTCCCTACACTGTATTTGCCACTCCCGCCTATAAATGCAGTGGCTGCTGCCTTGTACCCTTCATCACCATCCCTCTTTCACTAACATATCCCTGTGGGTGGTTTGGAGAAGAAACTAGGCTATGCAGGTTGATACTCAATCTGATTAGCTCACAGCGCTTGAAAACAGGACAAAAGGCATATTCCTTATCTGTATTCCCTGAAGAGAGAAAATTCTTCTAAGCCAGAAGGGTAGCTGGAAATCCAATAACCCCAGGTACAGCTTAAATGCCTGGTTTGTTAGAGATAATTAATGTTTTAAAAAACTCTATCTGGATTCCTTGGTAGGATCTCTGTATCATTAGTACAGCAAAACACAAAAGCACTGTTTACGAAGAGACAGTGTATTGCAGAAAAATGGGAATAACACACACTTTAAATCTTGGCTGTCATTTAGCCACTTTTACTAAGTTTAGTACAGGGTGCAACTTCACTGGCCCTTTTGGTGTGGGCTGGTTCCATCTAAATAGAAGTGCTTGAGGTCAGGGGAAGGAGCAATATGCCATGAGGCCAGGATATCAGCAAGTTGAACACTTCTCCAGCAACTGGGGGATTGATTTGTTTTCCTTCTATTAGACTGTTACTGCTGCATTGAATCACTTAGATAAAATTTTAAAAATCAGTCTTTCTTTCTTTCTTTCTTTCTTTCTTTCTTTCTTTCTTTCTCAGATCATTGTGCAATTTAAAATCAGGGACAAATGTGAAATACAGATAAAATTAAAAACAAATTAAAATGTTGGGATAATTAGACTATTTTTGACCAGAAGTGGGATACTTCAATAGCGTTATCTCATCCATTTGCTATATCTTTTTGTGGTGGGGTATAAACTGCATGCACATTTTTCTTGAATTTATACACAGTGCTAGTTCAGGATCTCCTTGCAGCTATGGTTTTGATCAGCAATTCACACAAAGGCAAAGAAATTTATAAAATTTAGTCTTACTTTAGTCAGCACATCAGAGATGATTTACCAGAGGCAAATCTTAATAATTTCACTCCCCCTGCCTGTCTGAAAAAGGGCAAGAGAAGTGTTCAGTTTGCCAATATCCTGAAGTGGCTCATTTATTAAGGCATTTCATGATACTGGAAATTCAAACCGGAAGGAGCCTTAGAAGCTGTGGCAGCTGCAAGGCTCAATTTTGGTCCATTTGGTCCCAGTGAATTGCACCCACTGGGAACAAACTAAAATAGATATTATTAACCCACACCAAACAAAGGAGAAGCCCCTGATAACAGATTAAAAAGGTGTAGATATGGGTGCTCTGTGGACAAATAGGTCAACTCTAGCAATTATGTCATGGTAAAGGTTTCCCTTGACATTTAGTCCAGTCATGTCCGACTCTAGGGCGTGGTCCTCATCCCCATCTCCAAGCCATAGAGCCGGCATTTGTAGACAGCTTCTATAGTCACGTGGACAGCATGACTAGACACAGAATGCCATTACCTTCCCACCAAGTTGGTACCTATTTATCTACTCACATTTACATGCTTTCGAACTGCTAGGTTGGCAGGAGCTGGGACAAGTGACGGGAGCTCACTCTGTCGCATGGATTCAATCTTACGACTGCTGGTCTTCTGATCTTGCAGCCCAGAGGCTTCTGCGGTTTAACCCACAGTGCCCCCACATCCCCAATTATGTCACAAGATCAATGGGAAAAACAATAAAACAATCCACTCTCATGGCACACCAAAGAGGGAGACAAATGTCCATCTGGCTGAGCCCTCATTTGTATTTTTCAGTGTCATAATGAATGTACAAGCTTTGTATAGGAAGCTGCCAGATATATTTCACTGTAAACTGCACAAATGGCTAAGAAATCAAATACTCAAAACACTGGATGATTAATTAAAAAAATCAAATGACACCCAGAATTTGGTCAGATATTATAAAAACATTTTTAAATGATGTGAGTTTCTCTTTCACAGAGTTTTCTCTTCCCTTCCCTTTCTAGCCTCCTTTCTTCCTATCCAACTTTATGTATCATAGATCCATGCCTTCTGATTATTTTTGAGGGTGGTAAACCTCTGCAGACAATTTGATCTATGTTTTTACCATTTCACACTGCAGTAATTGTGTTGCTCTAAAATCAGAATTGGTAATCACAGTCTCTTGAGGACATGGCATTCCGCAGAACAACACAACATCTCTTTAATCACTTGAGGTGGAGGTTAGAATGTGAAGCTAAGAAAATAAAAAACACAGGGAGGTGGTGGTGGGATGTAATATGTCTGCTTTCTTTGTTGCCTTGCCTGAAATGTGCATGTGTGTGTTGTGCTGTCATGTTGCAACTGACTTAAAGTAACATTAATAGAGCTTTCAAGATAAATGAGGTATTTAATGATTGGGTTTACCAGTTCCACTCCCCTAGTGAGTTTCCATGGCCAAGTGGGGATTCAAAACCTGTACTCCAGAGTCCTAGTCTGTCACTCTATCCTCTACACCAGTGGTCTCCAACCTTAAGCCTCCAGATGTTTTTAGACTACAACTCCCAGAAGACTTCCCCACCTCTGCTGGCCAGGATTTCTGGGAGTTGAAGTCCAAGAACATCTGGAGGCCCAAGGTTGGGGACCACTGCTCTACACCAGTGGTTCTTAACCTTTGTTACTCAGATGTTTTTGAACTGCAACTCCCAGAAACCTCAGCCAGCAGAGCTGATGGTGAAGGCTTCTGGGAGTTGCAGTCCAAAAACATCTGAGTAACAAAGGTTAAGAACCAGTGCTCTACACCAGTGGTCCCCAACCTTGGGCCTCCAGATGTTCTTGGACTTCAACTCCCAAAAATCCTGGCCAGCAGAGGTGATGGTGAAGGCTTCTGGGAGTTGGAGTCCAAGAACATCTGGAGGCCCAAGGTTGGGAACCAGTGCTCTACACCACACTGGGAATCCTGCATATTTTAAAACATTCCAATGAACAGCTTACAAACCTGCAGCATGCCGATATAGACCTGTACCTATATGGCAAGCATAGGTGTTTCCTTGGGTAGAAAAAGAATGTAAAAGATGAGGAGCACAAAAGGGAGTTTTTACATTTTTGCCACCAGAGAAGACGTTCTGCCCAAGATGTTATAAATAAACATTATGGCAGGGACCAAAACACAAAGTGACTGTAAAGGAAGAAAGTGGTGGCTGCAACCAAGGAGGAACCTTTGTGGAATACTGTGGCTGAAATCTTGTTGTATATTTATGCAAAAGGTGTAACATCTAGATGCAAAGAACTGTAATATAAGAAATCTCCATGCACATTCTGTGTTCAGTGCCAAGGGATTCCATATGCAACAGATAATGCCAATGGAGATTTTTTCACTTGATGGCAAATCATTCCTAAAAGTTATGGGAAGAAAGGCAGTGTAGCAGTCACTCTGGCATGCATATTCAGCAGTTCATTTGCATGAACCAATAGGGAGCTGTTGGGAGGCGGCACCAGCTATATAGAAGGGGGGCTGAAGCAGAGTGTGGGGGAAGATATATAGAGAGAGGAGAGATAGGTAGAGGAGAGAGGTTTGAAGACTAGGTTTGGGTTTGAGGCAGAAAGAGAGTTTAGGGAGTGAACAGTCAGTGTGTTATCTGTATTAGTTAAGTATAGAAAAGGTTAAAGGAAAATACTGAACGCTTTGTGTAACTTTAAGAATGTGCTTAAGAATGATTCCTGAAACAACTTGTAACCAATAAACCTGTTCTTATTTCAAAGTTAAGTACTGAATGGACCTCAGTCTTTCACAGGAAACATAGCTGGTAAAGAAATCAGCTGGTGGCAGTGTGGTAAAGGACGGGTTGGGATATGTAACGTGAGCTCTATGTTTGGTGAAGCAAGCAGGGGCCATGTGGTAAATGTCACAGGCAGCTTATAATGAAAACCAACCAACCGATGCCATTTGCGTAAATGAGCCACAGGATTTCAGCCAGTAATTATCAGGAATGGAGAATTAGGTATTCTGAACATCTAAAAATTAAGACTCCAGCTAGATGACACTATTAAGACATTTTCTAACTGTTGTTTGGTGAAAAATGTGTGATTGTCAAAGCACATGCTTTCACTTAACTTCATTTGTTGCTATTCTTATTGCCTTTGTTTTGTGTTTGGTCATTAAAAAGGACTTTATTTGCAGGCTTGATTCCTCTGGCACTTGGTTCTGTGGGAATTGCATTGTCTGACAAAAATACACTGAGTAAGTTGTTTCGTGTATGTATCCAGGACATAACTCTTACTCATCATTGGTGGAAGATCTTACTCTCTCTCTCTCTCTCTCTCTCTCTCTCTCTCTCTCTCTCTGTGTGTGTGTGTGTGTGTGTGTGTGTGTGTGTGTGTGTGGTGAATGGGTTGTGGTTGTTTACTAGATTGAGAAATGTACATGGCACTGGCAAAATATGCCAATTCCATGTACAGGTAAAATTCAGAAGGTTATCCAGTCACAATAAATCAGTGTATTTACTATCTAATCAAGGCACGTATGTCATACGTTTGGAACAGTGAGATTCATAGTACCACTCAGTACTCATAGTACTTAAAATATACTTACAAAATGTTCAGGTAGGAGCTTCCCTTCTGCACTTAATGTGCTACATGTTATGGATTTATGCTAAATTTAAAACCAAATGGCTAGAGATTTTTAAAAGTAGGGATGGTGTGAGCTCTGGCTTCAGAAAAAAAATACAACAAAATCTGCTTGTCTTGAGCCAAGGGTTAGACTAGATGACCTTGAAGACATCTCGCTCTCTAATCCCTATAATAGGTGACGGGTGGGGGAATTCATTCTGGAGGTAATCTTCAAAATATCTCTGAATATAAATAGCTGAAGTGTGAAGGGGTTGCCATGACAGAGACACTCAAGGGAGGTGAGGAAAACCAGGGCAACCCTGAAGCAAGCAGGGTACAAGAAGTAGTGAGCTCTTTGGAGGAAGTGGAGATAAAATATATAAAAAGTGCCCTAGTAGAAGCAGATGAGGAGGCAGCCAGGAGGAATGGAGAGGAACAAGAGGAGCCTTCCAAGCAGGAGGCGGAAGAGGTCTGGGGCAATGCCTCTGAGACCTTCAAGGAGGCTTGTAATACTGAGGAGACCTCAGAGCAAGAGAGCAAAAAGGACTGTATGATAAAAGAAGATCCCTGGAGCAGGGCTCTTATTGAGTTAAGGGTACACACTGGTGAGGGAGAGAAACACTGTTGCTGTATGCCACCACACCACCTTAGTGCCTTGGCAGACAGAGTCAGGGAAAAGGCCCCCAAGTTGTACCAAACTCAGCAAAACCGAAACCCATGCAGCTGAGATCCTGTCAGAGGAAAAGCCAATGGGAACACCAGCAGAGATTCTAGTCACAGCAATAGCCACCACCAACCCAGTGGCCAGAGAGGGATATGCATGAACATTGGTTCCTGTCTTCAGTGTGGGCATAGTGGCTCTCATTACCTTGGGCCTCTAGCTTCAGCACCTCATGGTATGTGCCAGTAAAAAAGACTCAAGCTTCAGTGCTGTTAACTCAGGGTGTGGAACAGGCTGAAGAAAGGATGGGGCTAGTGAAGGCAATTAGCCCCACAGAAAAGTACCATTTTGAAAACCCTGTTCAAGACTAGTTTGAGACCTGTGCTCAAGACACAATAATCACCCTGTGTCCTAGTTATGGAAGAGGGACATCCTGTCCATCCAGGAATGACTACCAAGGTTCATATGAAGTCTTGGGATTTAGGCACATAATATAACTGTAGAGTCTGATTGTGTCCATGATAGCTCAATGAGCTGCAAGTTGAGAGTTTGATAGAGGTGTACTCTTTCATGTTTTTGAACCCCTATTCTTTTTGAAACACCTTCTTTAGAGCCTAATGAGCAGCTGGATTATGACTCCCAGTGTCCCCAATGCCCAGGAGATCAACCAACCCTGTTATAACATGTCTGACCAAGAGCAGCCATGCCTTCCTAGGCACAGAGAGCTGCTGGGAGTCAGCCTCTGTGTCCAAAGGCTCCATAGAGGAAGCAGCATTCTTTTTTAAAAAAAAAATTAACAACCGGAAGGAAAGGTCAAATAATCCAATGCAATATCAGAAGTAAGTTGTTTTCTAGGAAGGAAAGATATTGATGTCTAGATTTGTGTTTATGGATTGGAGCAGTGGTTCTTAACCCTGGGTTACTCAGGTGTTTTTGAACTGCAACTCCCAGAAACCCCAGCCAGCACAGCTGGTGGCAAAGGCTTCTGGGAGTTGCAGTTCAAAAACACCTGAGTAACCCAAGGTTAAGAACCACTGGATTGGAGTACACCACTAGAGTTGGATTCCCCACATTGCCTTGCAAGAGAACAGCCAGCCTCTCTGGCCTTGGGCAAGCTACATGGTCTCAGGGTGTCCCTTGCAGACAAGAATGGCAAACCATTTCTGAATGTTTTATACTTAGAGCACCCTAGTTGGAACTGATCTCATAGGAATTAATTATACTCGTTATGATTAGAAGCAGACTCCATTGATTTTAAAAATAGAAATAAGCATGTGTAGGAATATTGTTGTTTCAAATTAAGGATTATACTATCCTTAATTTTCTCATGGGTGTGTCTTTGAGCTGCACAGCAATGAAGAAATATCAGTAAGCCATTAGAGTGTGCACAATTAAGGGGAACGGACTATTCCTTTTTGGCAAACAACATACAGACTTTTGAGTATTTCAAAATATATAATGCTTCTAGTTCTTTTAATGCCTTTAATCTCTAGTGAAGACTTCTTGGTTCAGCAGCCATTCCTCCTCCCCAGTGACATCATAGCTAAGAAACCAGACTTTAAACAACTCCTGAGAAACTTGAGATTGTTCTCCCTATTTTGCAGCATGGCAGATGATCCGATAAAGATATTGCACTACTATTGCTCTTGGATTGTATCTCGATGACCAACATGGCTATCTGCACTTTTTGCCCATAGTTTCTCCAGGACTCTTCTGAGGAAGCCATGTTGTGTACACAATTGTATCAAGTCCACGGGCACTCTTTTTCTTAATGATGTTAGTGATGCAAACCTGTTCTATTTTATAGAATGTTGTTCTATGTTCAAACCCTTTTAAAATCTTTCCTCACACAGGTCTAAGTGGAACTCTTACTCCCAACTAGAGCTGATCCACATAATCTATGGGACTTACATAACTGCTGCTTATCACTTTTCCATTGACTTAATGGGTCTTAATGTAGCTGGAAATAACAATCGGACCACAGAAAAGAATTAGAACTTATAGAACACTAAGATTTACTTTTGATTGATATCCATTTCATTCATTAACCCTGTAAAGCAAATGTATTGAACTCTTTAAATGAGGAGTCATAGAAACAGTGTCTATGCACTGTTTTAGTTCGGACGGTGGGCTGGGGTTTTGTTTCCTCATATATGACTGACCATGTACTTTAAATTCTGACATACTCTCATCAGCTCTGACAGCTTGTTCATCATCAAAAGCTTCATAACAAGGCAAAAAAATAAAGATTTACTATGGCCTCGAGGATTGACTGAGGTTGGAAGTTAGATTCTTTACAACCCTGAAACAAATGAGATCTTTTAAAGCTCAGTGTCTAGGGTGACTTTGACTTTTTATTTATTTATTTATTTGAAATATAGCAACAGTGTGCAAACTTTATGTATTTGCTCGAAGGTAAATCTCACTACATTAAATATGTTGGATCCAGGTTGAGTCATGCATAGAGTAGCTCCACTTAAATCAATGGGCCTTATTAGTAGTCACAAAGAGTACCTTAAGTCGCGTCAATTGTGATGGGCTAAATCCAATTGGTCTTTCCATAGTTTCAGTAGAACTGATGTAAGTGTTGACACAAGTGTTCAGTACTTGATTTGAGTCCTAAAGGTAAAGGTTCCCCTTGACAATTTTTGTCCAGTCGTGTTTGACTCTAGGGGGCAGTGCTCATCCCCGTTTCCAAGCCATAGAGGCAGCGTTTGTCCGAAGATTTGAGTCCTATATGCCCTAAATATAACTAAATCTGGACTTAACAATTAGACTTCTTTTCAAGAGAAGAGTACATATTGTTAAAGTCTAAGGTAGTGACTGAAACATCATCATGGCACAGTGGTTAAACCACTGTACTGCAGCCAAAACTGTGCTCACGACCTGGGGTTCAATCCCAGGTAGCCGGTTCAAGGTTGACTCAGCCTTCTATCCTTCCAAGGTTGGTAAAATGAGTACCCAGCTTGCTGGGGGGGGGGGGAATGTGTAGCCTGCATAATTAACTTATAAACTGCCCAGAGAGTGTTTGAAGCACTATGGGGCAGTATATAAGCAGCACGCTTTGCTTTGTTTGATTTGATTTGCTTCAATTAACAATGTACATATGGATGACTCACTAAATGAGGTAAGGAACTGAAGCCGTGCAGCTAATCTCATCAATGGTTATTTTGTTTTGGATTACAATCTAGCATAGTCTTCCTCAGCTTCGTGCCCTTCAGAAGTTTTGGATTATAGCTTCTGTTATGCCTCACCGTAACCATGCTGGCAAGAGTCCTTGCAAGTGGTAGTCCAAAATATTTGGAGGGCACCAGTTTGGGAAATACTGACCTACTGATTTAAAGGTAAAAAGATGGAAGTTGCCACTGATAAGCACTGGCTGGTGTTTTCATAAATTTTGTGCAACTTACTTCAACCAAGTGTGACTAATTGACAAGGTTCTGGAGCATACCTCAGTCCCATGCTCTGTCATATGCCTGACTGTGCAACCATCAATTGTTCTGTGTTGTGTGCCATCAAATCAGAACTGACTTACAGGGACCCTTTCAAGGTGAGATATTTAAGAAGTGGTTTCATTAATGCCCCCTCTGGGGAGTTTCCATGGTCAAGCAGAAAACTGATCCCAAGTCCCTTGAGTCCTAGTACATAACTCTACACCACACCGGATATCTCAATTATCTATAAGCCACCGCTAAATGTCATGTGAACACCAGTAGGATTCCAGACACCATCACAGGTCAGCTACCAGAAACTGTCACATCAAATATGGAAAATGAATATCAACAAGTTCAAAATTAAATAGCAAATATCAATTGAGCATTCATGAGACACTGAAGGATTTGGAGATGATCAACATCCAATTTATTCACAAAAGAAAACCACTAAATGGCCAAAAGCTGAATTATTTCAGCAATATAAAAAAAATCCAAAGACATAATCCTTTCCTTTGTTTAAAACAAGCAGATACGATTTCTTGTTTTCCGGGAGATATTATGATGGATATTTGAAAACTTTTGTTTTATTTCTAGAAATGACTTTTTTTTTTTGCAGTGGCAATGTTGTACAACCTCTCCTTTTGCAATTTTTATTTGCAAATAAATAAATATTCAACCAACTGATAACAGTGCAGTGAGTCCTTCATGTGTCATTGGAATTCTGTTTTTCCCCCAGTCCTGTGTTTTTCCGCCAGCTGATGTGTTACCACCAAAACGTTCATTTTATAACATTGCAATTGGCTCCCAGAAACCCCACCACTGGCAACTGCACTATTAACTGCAAAAATATTACAGGAGGGAGGCTTCAAACCCTTCGCTATCAACAACTCGGTGAGAAATGTAACCTCTCTTTCCACCGAGCTCCTGTCTTTTTTGTAAGTAGCTCACCCTCAGGAATCCATCTGTCAGATCTTTTCTTTTCTGTTGAACTCACTTTGTGGCATCCGCAGGGGCCTCTCCTGCCCTTGTTGACTATGATTTCTTTGATTTCCATGCCATTTGCTCAATGCAAAAGGTACAGTTAAAACAGGAAAGCAATTTAGGTTGCTTATGCTCACTGAAGGACGAAGCAATCATGGAGTCTGCAGTTGCAGGCAATTGATTCGGACCAATAAATGAAAGGCGCTCGCAGTCATATGGATCCTGGAACTTAATTTAGCCCAATTTTTTGCTTGTTAAAAGTTCACCCATGCAAACTTTGTAAGACAGACTACAATGAATCACAGACATTACCTGAATATAGATTTCTCCCTCCCTCCCTCTCTCCCTCCCTTGTATCCTTTTGTAACATGCCTTATATTGTCCCAGGTTTATTTTTTGTATGCTTCTTGGCATTGGCCAATTCCATTCACAAACAACAACCCTCAAATCCTTCTTCAAGCAATGAATTTCGTTGTCCCTCCCAGTGAGCCCTTCAATCCAATCAAGGTATCAAAGCTGGGGTGAAATTCAGCATTACACCATTGCACTTCCAGTCAGTCAGGCAAGTCAAAGATTCAAACATGGGGCAAATTCCAACATTACGCAATCAGACATCAGAGGACTTTTCTCTCCTCTCTCCCTTTTGCCCCCCAAATCCACTCCAGGTGATCCTCCAACACTCTAAAGCAGATGTGGTAGAATATACCAGATGGGTGGGATATAAATCGAACAAATTAAATAAAATAAATAATAAAATAAATAATATGGAGGCTGTACAGGCTGACAGAAGCTAGAGACAGAAAGAGAAATAAAATCTGAAGGAATTTATGGGATCCCCACTTGGAGAGAATATAGATTGTTGCAACCACTGTGACCTCAGGTTTAGCACCTACATGTAAAATATGATACGTCAATTGACCAGGTGTTTCCTGCATTAACTGGGGATTCTTCCATTGGCAGGGGGTGGATTAGATAATTCTTGACAATCTCCTCTACAGGTCATGACAAATCCTAATGTTCTTTTGTGGTCATTCTTTAAAATTTAATCAGCCCCAAGAATAGTTGCTATGGTTGCTATCAGATGGGTCAAAATTTATATTTTGAGAATACTAACTCAGCTGCTCTTTTTGTGCTTACTGTATGCGGTCACTTCCCACTTATTATGCGCCCCTTAGTTAATGACTTCAAGGAAGTTCTGTGTTAACAGCTCTGCTTAGATTTTGTGGATTACGAGCTCTGGCTTCCTTTGTTGAGTCATGAATAGACGTGGACACTACATAATCATATCCTGGGGATATAAATATGAACTGTGGCACTGTGGTACTGTGGCAGCCCAATTCCCTCCACCAGAACCAGCCAGGTCTACTCACTGGGCTCCACACGGTGTGATGCTCCTCTGTCGCTGTTGTCACACCAATCCTGGTAAGAGCCTGGCCAGTGTTTCCCCACCTCCGCACACAGCTGACCACTGATCAGCTGAGTGGGGAGACTCCCCACCCTTCCTCCGCACTGCAGCAGTTAGTTGTGCAGTTAGTTGTGCAGGGAGGAGGCAAAGTGCCAGCTGGGCTCCTACTGGAATTGGTGCAACAATGACGACAGAGGAGTGCCGCATGGAAATCAAGGAATAGCGATTTAGCCTGTGCTGGATGAGGTAACCCTCCCTCTGAAGACACAAGCACACAACTTGGGGATGTTCCTGGATTCATCTCTGAGCCTGGATGCCTAAGTTTCAGCAGTAGCCAGAACTGCCTTTCCACATTTACAACTAGTGCACCAGCTGCTCCCAGTTCTTCAGAGTTCTGATCTGGTCATGGTGACACATGCCCTAGATACAACTCACTTGAATTACTGTAACACAATCTACGTGGGGCTGCCTTTGGAAAGTGTTCAGAAACTCCAGAGGGTCCCAAATACTGCAGCCTGATTGTTAACTGGGGCTGGTTACAGGAACAAGGCAAAACTGTAGGACAGATCAGTCAGCCTGACTGGAAAATTCTGGAGCTGATTATCAAGCAGTCACTCTGCAAGCACCTTGAAAATAACACAGCAATAACTAGAAGACAACATGGATTTGTAGAGAAAAAAATCCTGCCGGACTAACCTTACCTCATTTTTTATCAGATCACCTCTCTGGTGAATGGTGGGAATGCTGAAAATGTAATATATCTTGACTTCAGCAAAGCCTTTGACAAAGTACCCCATGATATTCTGATTAGCAAGCTAACTAGGTAGGGGCTGGATAAAACAACAGACAGGTGGATACACGGTTGGTTACAGAATCGTACTCAGAGAGTGCTTATCTATGGATCCTTCTACAAACTAAGAAGTGAGATACCACAGAGCTCAGTTCTGGGTCTGGTGCTGTTCAATATTTTTGTCAATGACTTGGATGTGGGAGTGGAGGGAATGCTTACCAAATCTGCAGATGTCACAAAATTGGGTGGAATAGCTAATAGCTTGGAAGATGGGGGGGGGGGGAATAAAAAAGGTCTTGATAGGCTTGAGTACTAGGCTGAAAACAACAAGAATAAAATTTAACAGGGATAAGTACAATGTCCTGCACCTGGGGGTGGGGGGGTGGGGAAGCAAACATGCATTTACAAGATGGGAGATACTTGGCTCAGTAATACTAAATGCAAGAAGGATCTTGAAATTGTTTTAGATCAAAAGCTGAATTTTATCCAACAGTGCAATGTGGCTGCGAAAAAGGCAAACACTATTTTAAGTTTCATTAACAGAAATATAGGCTCCAAATCCCATGAGGTATTGCTAGTACACCTCCTTCAGTCTTGAGAGACTATGGTAATGTGCTTTGAATAGAGGTCTTGGAACAGCATCTAGTGTGGCTGAGAAGGCCATTTTGAGAGTGACAATCCCTTCCACACTGAAGACAAATACAATCTGTCCCCTGTCCAGCTCCCTGATTTTGCTGGTTTCAGGACTGCCTCTTTGCCTCAGCCTGCTGAACAAGTGTCTCTTCACTTGGCCTTTAGATCCCACTTGCAGATATCCTTATATTGCAGCTGTGGTCTCCCTCTGGGGCGATTTCCCTGCACTAATTCTCCATACATGAGATCTTTTGGAATCCAACCGTCAGCCATTCTCATGACATGCCCAAGACAATGTAGACATTGCTGTTTCAGTAATGTATACATGCCAAAAATTCCAGCTCGTTCTGTTGTCATTTAGTCGTTAAGTCGTGTCTGACTCTTTGTGATCCCATGGACCAGAGAACACCAGGCCCTCCTGTCTTCCACTGCCTTCCGGAGTATATCCAATGTGTTTATCCAACTCAACATCTAGAGAGAGACTGTGTCAGAGATTGTTGAGCCAAGGTGCACGAAATCATGAACAACTATACAAATCTACACTATGGTTCTGGATAGACTCTGTCTGCAAGCACCTGGAGTCTCTTCAGTACAACACGGGCAAGCAGCTTCCCTACAATGCTGAGAAGAGAGAAGCAACTGTAGTTATTGCAGTCACCCCTGTCTCCTTTGTTCTTATACAATGTGACGATGTTTGCATCCTTCATGTCCTGTGGTACATGAAGACTACAGGATGCAGATTTCATACAGCTCGGTGGTGATGATCTCTTTACAGCACTTCAACAGAGATGTTATCCTTCCCAAGTGCCTTGCTGGAGGCAAGGGAATCCAAGGCTGTTTCTATTTCTGCTAAAGTTGGTTCGCTGTCCAACTCTTCCAAGACAGGCAGGCAATCGATGTTATTTAATGCCTCTTTGGTTACTACATTCTCTCTAGAATATAGCTCAGAGTAGTGTTCCACCCAGCGTTCTATCTGCTGTATTTGGTCCTGGATGATCACGTCTGTAGCAGTCTTCAAAGGAGCAGATTTCTTCTGTATTGGACCTAAAGCCTGCTTGATAACGTCATACATTCCCTTGATGTTAGCTGTGTCCACTGCTATTTGTATCTGAGAGCAGAGCTGGAGCTGATAATCGTTAGAACATCTCCTGGCAGTCTGTTGGACTTTGCTACAAGCAACTCTAAGAAGCTGCAAGTTGTACTCACTAGGACAGGCTTTGTATGTTGCTAGAGCTCTCTTCTTTTCCTCAATGGCTGGCATCAACTCCTCTGAATAGGCTTCAAACCAGTCTGCCATCTTTTAGTCTTGTCAGATGTGGACAAGGCAGTGTTATAAACAGCGTTCTTGAAATGTTCCCATCGTTCAGGCTGATTTGCATCAGCCAGGCCTGGAAGGGTTTCCTCAAGTGCTTGGGCAAATTCCTCCACTTTGATGGCGAGTCTTGCTGATGTCAATACGTGGTCTTCCTTCCTTTTTTGTGTGATACAATCTCTTTGTTCGCAGTTTTACTCTACTACACACCAGGGAGTGATCAGTATCGCAATCAGCACCCTGATAACTTCGTCTGATCGTAATACTTAGGAAGGCTAGAGCATCTAGTGAGGATCAAATCGAGCTGATTCCAATGCTTTGATCTTGGATGTCTCCAGGAAACTCTGTGTTGAAGCTTTGTATTAAAGAATGTCTTGCTGACACAAAAAACATAATAACAGCAAAACTCCAGCAACCGTTGGCCATTTTCGTTCATCTTCCCAATGCCAAAACAGTCTAGACACGTGAGCCAAGAATCAATACCAACTCTAGCATTAAAGTCTCCAGGAATGAACAGCGGCTCTCTTTTGGGGATTTTTTTAATAGTGGCTGCCAGATGGTCATAGAATTTGTCTTTGACTTCTGTTGCAGACAACAGTGTTGGTGCATATGCACTAATGAGGGTGACTGGTCCTGCTGATGAATGGAGTTACAGAGACAGGATTCTTTCACTCCCGGCAGTAGGTGGAACAATGGATCTCAGCAGAGTATTTCTAACTGCAAAGCGAACACCATATTCCCTGGTCTCATTCAATGGTTTTCCCTGCCAGAAGAATGAGAATCTTTTTTTCTTTGACAGATCCCATGTCTGGCAATCTCGTCTTTTGCAGGGCAACAATGTCCATCTTCAGCCTACTCAGTTCCATGTCAATGACAGCTGTCTTACACGAGTCATCTATTTCCTGCCGGTCGTCAGAAAAGCCAGGGATAATTGTCAGAACATTCCAGGTGCCCAACTTTAGGGCAGAAGTTTTCTTATGATTACTGCATGGTGCAGGGTTATCGATCTGCTTATTGGCTTTCACCCTAAGCCCCAAGCACCCCACGAGGTTAACAGACCATGGTGAGGCAGCACTTTACTGACTGGGGGCTGCCTAGCTTAAGACAGGTGGTAGCTACCTAGTGAGGTGCAATGATGTCTCCCACTGTCAGAAGTAGCCCCTGCCATCACGCTGTATGCCAATCGAGCAAAGACTTATAACTGGTAACTGCTACTTTCCATGTTATTTCGACAGTGTATGCAAAGCTGGAGTGTCTTCTCCGGAGCACAAAGCCTGGGTAATATAATATGGAGGATATACTGTTACCCAAACAGTAAATCCCCCCCTCTCCCCATCACTGAAATAGTCCAATGGAAAGGCAAGAGCCAATACAACTGGTTCCAGTGATGTCGCTGGAGTTGCCAGAACATCACAAACTGCCTCCGGGACTCCAGTGCTGCATTTTGCCTCGAGGTTAACTCCTGAAGCCTTTTCCATCAGTGGATATAGCCACAAGGCATTGGAGGTTTGAAACTGGAGTTTTCCTTCTCTGAAATGAGCTGCCTTCCAAGGCTAATGAGCCCCACCTACCCCAATCGAGCAGGTATGAGGTATTAGTCCCCTCTCTATTTAGTATGAGGTACTAGTCCCCCCTCTCTTTTCCACTGGCTGGGCCTCATCTTGAGTAACATGTCCAGTTCTGGATATGACACTTCAAGATAGATGCTAACAAATTGGAAAAAGTTCAGCAGAGGGCAACAAGGATGATCAGGGGACTGTCAACCAAGCTGTATGAGGAAAGACTGAAAGAACTGGGCATGTTTAGCTTTGAGAAAAGAAGAGTGAGGGGAGATATGATAGCACTTTTCAACTACTTGAAAGGTAGTTGAACAGGGAAGGGGCAGGATCTGTTCTCAATCTTCCAAGAGTGCAGAATAAGTAATAATGAGCTCAAGCTGCAGAAAGGCAAATTTAGGCTAAATATAAGGAAAAACATATTAGATCTGCTTTGATTGCATTGAGCAGGGGGTTGGACTTGATGGCTTTATACATCCTTTCCAACTGCATGATTATATGATTTTACGATTGCACGATTCTACCTGAAAGTCAGACAACCTGGTGCCATCCAGACAGGTAGGGCAACAATTTCTATAATCCTTGATCCCTGGCCATGCTGGCTGGGCTTAAAGGAACAGCATCCCCAAACATCTGGAGGCAAGAGGTTGCCCACCCAATTGCATCCATTACATCTTGGACTGTCATACATCATCTGAAGCCTCACCAACACAAACAACTCATGAACACTAACTCATAACTCCTTAAAAAGTGTGTTTTAATTAGCCATGGTTGCATCTTCATAAATATGGAATGCTTCTCTGATCTGAGGGCTCTGAACTGTACACACAGACCATAATGTGATGAAACCGAGTCAACAAAGCCTCTTGTTGTGTGCCATCAAGTACCTTTCAGCTTATGGCAATCCTAACAGGGTTTTCAAGGTATGTGAGAGGTTCAAGGAGAGTCCTAGTCTGATGCTCTGTCCCTGACAGCACCCTGGCTCCCCATTACCCCATCTTTCTATCTATTTCCTGAGATCAAATACCTTGCTTTTATTTGTCAAAAAAGCTCCAATCTCCTCTTGTCCTCCAGATGTCCAACCCCATTCCCAATTAATGTATTTCCCATTCTCCATGAGGCAGACATTTGCAAAAACACAAGGTGTCTTTCTTTCTTCAAGAAATCCTAAAACTGTTGGCTCAGAGCTATTTTAGTTCCTCTCTTCCTGTCATTTCTCTACAAAGGCACTTCGGTTTTTCCAGGATGGGCAGGATGTCTTCATTCTACCATTTGACTCTTGTTACCTGACAGGCTGTCACTCTGTGCAATAATGTTACATCCGAGTATAATTGCATGCTACAGCCAAACCTCTCCAGTTAAAACTGATAGCATATCAAACTCACTGTCAAAAAGATCAGTTAGGGCCTCTGCTTCCTCTTTACAAGAGAAAGCTGTTGTTTTCCGAAAAAGTTGCTGGGCGGGGGGAAGAGACTGCACTCCTAGGCATAGAGAATGCTTACATACATTTCCCTAGACTTATTTCACTGGTAAGATTGTGTTGAAAGGTTTTTAAGCAATCTAACCTGTGAATTTTCAAACTCTCAAGCACCTCATCAGTCACAACATATTGGAAGGGGTTTTCTTTCCAATTAGTGAACAGTGAGATGTATGGTAAACAATAATCATGTGCCATCAAGTCAATTCTAACTTACAGTGACCCTGTCCAGAGTTTTCTAAGTAGAGAATGTGGCATCCGCCCAGGTCATGAATATTCATATGCTATTTGCATAGACCAATGGGAGTGGTGGAGGGTGGAGTCACGAGATATAAGAGACTCAGTAGGAGGAGGGGGAGTTAGATACGGAGTTAGATAGAGAGTTGAGAGAGTTTTTGGAATTTGGGCCGGAGAGTGGTGTTTGAGAGTGGATAAAGGAGGGTGTTTGTTTAAGAGTTAACAACATTGCTTTAAATATCTACATCTGTAACAATAAACAATTTCTATTTGATTCTTTTAAAATGACATATGGCCTGGACTGCAATAATTAATAATAGATAATGTTGATATAATCAACTGGTGGCAGCTAAAAGACACAGTGTGAGCTCTTAGTTTGGTTAATCAAGCAGGGGCCACATGGGGAACATGACAAAGGGTATTAGGAAGTGATTTATCATTCCTTTCTTCTGGGAGCACCCTGGGACTGTGCAGCTTACCCAAGGCCACACAGGCTAGTTGTTCTGGAATGCACGGTGTGGAATTGAACTCCCCTCTGGCTCTGCAGCCAGATATCTAAGCCCCTGAGCTAAACGTATGGTACAAGTATGGTGAGGTGCAGGAGAAATGCAAATTCAGACCTTTACGTCTCACTTTCCCTCCAAATTGCTAAAGGAAGCATATATGGCTCTTCTCCTCCTCAGTTTATCCTCCCAGAGCTCCTGGACAATGCAAGTGTAGCTGGTCCAGGTTGATCCGGTGGGCTTCATGTGGCTACTTGAGCCAGGATCTCTTAAATCTCAGTGCAAGAGTTTCACAAACACAGAAACATTGTTCTTTCTCTTACTAAAAGTACACTCGGATGGTGAGTGGTGACAGAAGTGGAGAGAAACTGGGCCATTGAGAAACAAGGCAGATTCATCAGGATGTTGACAGATGTACAAAGAAGGGCAGAAATCTCTCCCCACCCCCAGCTGGCTAAGTATGTCTGGTAGCATGGAACATGGATTATGTATGGAGGAGCAGAAACATTAGGATGGGAAGCTGAATACTCTGCTTGGAGAGAACTACTGGCTGGACGCTCTGAATCAGAGATGACCTGTAAGATGCAAGTATACAATGAAAACATTTTGTTGCCAGCCCAACATCCACTTTACTAATGAGTAGTACCCACAGGATTGAAGCCAGAACAGTGCCAATGAGAGGCAGGAGAAAGATGGCAGCATGAATACTAAGGTATTTAAATTACATTTTTTTAAAAAAAGGCAGGTGAACTGAGCACACTCAGTGGCCTGCACAAGCTATGCAATACCAGAAAAGAAAAAAACACAAAGGAAGCCTGAGAATGAGAGAGGATTAGCCTATTGTAGCTTGCAATATTCTACAGCAGGACAGAGATGCAAGTCTGAGTGGAATATTCCTGTTAGGTTTTCCTGTGTTTTTCAACATTGTGTTGACATTTTCACTCACCTCTTATATATAAAATATTCATTCATTCATTCATTCATTCATTCATTCATTTCGCTACTATACTGCTCCATCTGTGCAAACATTCTCCGGGTGGTTCACAATGCATGGAAATAAAATTATAATAAAACAAAACACACACACACAAATGCAATAAATACAATAAAACCCTATCTTCAGCTGAATTGGGTTTAAATGAATTAAACACACTTAAAACAAATTTCAACATCTCAGGTCAATTAATTAAAATACTGTACTAGTAAAAGGCAGCTTTGTACAGTTTGGATTGAATCAGCTTCCTGAAAACTGAGAGGAGTGGTGCCTGATGCACCTCTGTAGGAAGCTCATGCCAGAGGGATGGGGGCCACAACAGAGAAATTATTACTTCTTTAATATTTTCTATTGCAGCATGTCAGAATCAGTCATGATTACACTCAATCATTCAAAGTATCATTCACCACGATACATCTCACAAGAACTGGTGTAAACAAACGTCCTTGTTGTACTGCCCTCAAACCATGAGTTGCCACGTGTGAATAGTTTTCCAGGTGAATTGACAAATCCAGTCTCTGATGATTCTCACACATTTAGGCAATAATGTACTCCAGGCCATTTTGCTGATCCACATAAGTATTTACACTAACACTTTCCTCCACCTCCATTGGTCTGCCTGAGAATGAGAAAAGGCAGGATTGGCTTGTTTTGAGTCCCCTGTAGCTTGCAGTATACTACAGAAGGATAGGGCTGGTTAACTGGGAGTATAAATGGGATGTTACTGTTAGATTTTTTTCATGGTTGCCATTTTTTGTTGCTTCTTACAACTGCCTAAAATATTAACATTTCCTATGACAGCAGGTCAGAAGTAGCCATGAGTACAAACACTTAATCATTCACATCCTTAAATCTCCTAATACTGGTGGGAATCCAACCTTATTTGTATGTCCAATTATCCTTTTTCTCAGTTCTTTTTCAAATTTTGTGATACATTTTAATAATAGTATGTACGGTCAGGTTAATTCTGGCTTATGGCAAACCTATTCAGGGTCTTCTGGATACAAAGTACTTAGAAGTGGTTTGTCATTCCCTTCCTCTAGGGCTAGGGTCCCTAACCTTGGGCCTCCAGATATTCTTGGACTTCAACTCCCAGAAATCCTGGCCAGCAGGAGTGGTGGTGAAGGCTTCTGGGAGTTTTAGTCCAAGAACATATGGAGGCCCAAGGTTGGGGACCACTGCTCTAGGGGCACTCTGAGACTATGCCGCATACCCGGCATCACACCATTTGTGACAGAGGTGCTGCGTTACCAGACTACGCCAGGGGGCGTAATGGTGAAGTGAACTGCCCAGAGATGAAACCAAACAGACACTGTTGTAGTGTTGAAAATATTATTTACAATAAAGTCCATATATACAGGGGTAAATACAGCTTCTCTTGGTTCTTTATACAGTCCTGGTCATACACAGTAGTTCTTCAGTTAGCAATGGTAAATTACAGTTTTCAGTAACCAAATATTGTTACCAATATAAAGAGTCCAGCATCCACGAAGTCTTCTCCTCTCACCACAGAGATAGTCTTCTTCCAGGATCTTCTCCTTGCAATATGGCAAGTCTTCATCCAGTGATGCAGAATATACAGCTCTCAGCAACAAGATCACCAGCAACACAACAATACAACCACTACCCAACAACCCAAACTACCCAACAGTTTGTCTCTGTAAGCTTGGCTAGTTTTATTCTTGGTTCCTCCAATCAAATTTGTTGTCACACAGCTGCCTCAATTAACTCAGCTGTGCTCCTTTGTTACATGTTGCTTTACTAAATCTGATCCTGTAACAACTTATACACTGAATTGCGATGAACAATTCCTCAGGTTGACTTTGAGACCTGTCAATCTCCTCCAATTGTTTATAGCAATTCTGTTACATATGTATCTTACATAGTACATTGCCTTGAACATATACAGAGTTCTTTTTCACATTCACATGTATTATATTATTCCCAACATTTCACATGCTTTGTTATGTTTAGTTGGCTCCAGTACTTTAGTCAAACAATCAGCTTTATTATTTTCTGTTCCACAGTATACCAGTTCAATTAAACCATTCTCTATGCTTTGCTTAACATTTTGGTACCTGATATCTGTGTGTTTAGATCTGCCTCTTACATTTGGTGAGTTTGCCATTTGTATGACAGTTTGATTATCTTCAAAAACCTTTATTTGTGATTTTATATTCACTCCCAGATCTTGTGCCAATTGTTTATAGAATACTAGATCTGTACACAATTCAGATAATGCTGCATACTCAGATTCGGCAGAAGACAACGATATAAATTTCTGTCTAGCTGTCTTCCAGCTTATCAGACTTTCTCCCAAATGTACAGTCATGCCTGATGTTGATCGTCTGGTTATTAAATCACTACCATAATTTGCATCGGCATAAGCAGTGATAGCCAGTTCTCCCACTGGTTCTAAATTTAGCTTTTTATTTTGTGCCTCCTTTAAATACCTAAGTACTCTTTTTGCTGATTGCCAGTGCCTTTCATTCGGCTTGCTCACATTCCTTGATAGCAGGTTTACAGCTATAGAGATGTCTGGCCTTGACCATCTGCTTAAATATAGTAAGCTGCCTACCAGTGATCTATATACGTCAATATCACATTCCGGGCCATTCATATCTTCTTTCTCAAACTCTATATTCATTGGAGTTGCTGCACCTTTACAATCCTCCATCTTATATTGTTTTAGGAGTTTTAATATTTTACTCTTTTGGGCTATTTTAAATCCTTTCTTACTTCTCTCTATTTCTACTCCCAAGTAGTTACTTATTTCTCCCAAATCTCTCAATTTGTAGTGTCTCTTTAACATTTGGATTGTTTTTCCAGCCTCTTTCTTATCTTTTGTAAATATGGCTAAATCATCCACAAATACTAACATTATAGCTTGTGTCTTCTCATTTATAAATAAACAAGGGTCAGCCTTTCCTTGCACAAAACCATTGTCTTTTAAAGTTTTAGTTAAATGTTGGTTCCATTCATGGCCACTTTGTCTGAGACCATATAGACTTTTTTTCAATATCCAGCATTTACCTTTACTTTCAATACCTGGTGGTATTTCCATATAAATTGTGTGCTTTAGGTCAGCATATAAATAGGCTGTTTCTATATCAACATGCCTGGTCATGAGATTATGCTTGGCTGCATAGGTTAAAGCAAATCTCAATGTCTCTGGTCTTAGAGCCGGTGCAAAAACTTGATCATAGTCGTTTGAAGTTTGTGCATACCCTTTTGCCACTAACCTTGCTCTATACCTCACATTACCATCGGCATCCACCTTCCTTTTAAATACACATCTGGAACCAATTACTTTTGATTTTTCAGGCAGTTTCACCTCCTCATAAACTTTCAGTTGTTTTAATGAATTTAACTCCTTCTCCATTGCCTCTTTCCATTTTATTTGTTCTTTCTCAGGCATACTACATATGTCATCATATGTCTCTGGTTCAGCCACATTGAGACAATAATAGGTCTCAGGCTTGTACCTGTCAGGAGTTTTTCTCTCTCTGCTAGACCTCCTAGGTAATTCGCTGTCCTCCTCGAGAGTTTCCTTTCTTTCTGAGTTGGATGGAATTTCTTTGTCAGTTTGCATTTCCTCAGGTTCTACCTCTCTTTTAATTTCTTGCTCTGGTTGAGAGTCACTATCATCCCCACTATCCTCACTACTCTCATTCCTTTCATGCAATTTAATTATTGTTTCTGGGGGTTTGCATATTTTGTCCCAGTTACTGTGCTCATTAAATGAAGCACTGCTACTTATTACAAGTTTGTTGGTATTTGGCAACCCAAACCTAAATGCTCTCCTATTTTGTTGGTATCCAAGGAAATACATCAACCTGGCTTTCTTCTCTCCTTTTCTCCTTATTTCTTTTGGGATGTGAACCCATGCAGGAGATCCAAATACATGTAAAAATTTTAAATTTGGTTTTCTCCCAGTCCAAACTGTGTAGGGTATATTGTTTATTCCACTGTGCCAAAGGATATTAATATAAAAATTCGCACAAAGTGTAGCTTCCCCCCAATATTTCTCTGATAGATTACTCCCCCTAATCATTGCCTCAGCCATATTCTGCAGAGTTTGGCCCCTTCTTTCAATAAAGGCATTCTGAGTAGGTGTATAGGGAGCGGCTCTCCTGTGAGTAATACCATTTTTCTTTAATATTGCTTGAAATTTGGCATTTGTAAACTCTGTTCCATTGTCAGTTTGCACCACCTTAACCTTTTTCCCTGTTTTGCGCTCTACAAATTTGAGCCATTTTTCAAACTCTACATGTACTGCACTTTTATCTTTCATGAGATAGCAGTATCCAAACCTGGACTTTTGGTCTTGGATAGAGAGAATGTATCTGGCTCCTCCTAATGATGCACTTTTGGGTCCAATTACATCAACTGACACCAAATCTAATATATTTTTCACTTGTACATCACTATGTTTCATTATAGGAGCTTTCTTACTCTTGGCTAATTGGCATGCTTGACAATTCACATATTCATTGCATTGCTTTAAATTAACTCCTACTGAGTTTTCAATTGTTTTTCTCAATGTTTTGTAGTTTGCATGTCCTAGTCTTTGATGCCATAAATGAATACAATCTTTGTGTATACATTTGTTCTCATAGACATTGTTAGCCTTAGTACAGTTTAGTCTATATAAATTATTTCTAGCATAGCAATTCAATTTTTCATTGTTCTTGCTAGTTATTATACATTTCTCCTCATAGAAAGTGCTAACAAACCCATTCTTTGCTAATGAACTCACAGAAAGTAAATTATGTTTCAAATTTGGAACATGTAAAACATCTATTGGTCTAGCAATATAAGGCAATTTCACTTTACCTTTTCCTAGTACCTTAGCACTAACACCATTTGCTAAGCATACTTGTTGGTTGGATACAGGTTGGTAGTTAAATATTAGCTGTTTGCTCTTACACATGCTGGCAGTTGCTCCAGAGTCGACAATCCACTCTTCTCCCTGTTCAGAGTTATAAATCTCCTCAGTCAGGCTTAGTGTTTCTCTCTTGCGTCTGGTTTGTTTTTCTTTTCCTTTCTTAAATTTACAGTCTTTTATCAGATGTTTTCTTGAGCCACAGGAAAAACAGCGTTTTCTAGAATGAATGCTTGCAGCTGTGTCCCCCTCCTCCTCACTTTCTTTCAGCTTATCACGGTGATTAGTGAGTTTGGAGTCTCGGAGCTGTTTGTTATCTTTTCTCTTTTGTTCTTCTTCCAACAGTTTGCTAGTTATATTAATCACTGTTAGCTCTGCTTGAGGAAGAATTTCTAAATTGGTCACCAGCTGATCATATGACTCATCTAATGAAGACAGGATAATAAATGCTTCTTGTATTTCTGTAAATGTGATGTTCTTTTCTCGTAAGTCCATCAACATTGACTTCATTGCCTCTAAATGTTGAAGCATACACCCTCCAGCTTTCAGTCTTGTTCGGAAAAGTTTTCTGGCAATTTGAATCTGGCTTCCAATGTTATCTCTTACGAAGAGTCTCCTTAAATCCTCCCATGCCTGCTTTGCTGAGTTTTGGCCTCTCAGGTGGATAAGAAGACGGTCTTCTAGAGTTAACCCAATAATAGCCAGAGCTTTTGCATTTAGTTTCTTTTTCCTCTCATTTAGGACTGCTGGGGGATTTTCTACAATGTCCCACAATGCTTCCTTTTGTAGTAGCAACTGTACCTTCTGCTGCCAAGTTGCATAATTCTCCCCATTCAACTTTTTTATGCACAGTCCAGCCATAGACATTTCGTTGGCCATCTTTAACACAGACTGTAGACCACACTACTTTGGCTCTCTCTGTTCAGCAGTTTCTTCAATAACTTCTTAAATTTATACCTGGATGCAGTCTGGTGCGCTGTCTGGGCCCATAACCAATTGACAGAGGTGCTGCGTTACCAGACTACGCCAGGGGGCGTAATGGTGAAGTGAACTGCCCAGAGATGAAACCAAACAGACACTGTTGTAGTGTTGAAAATATTATTTACAATAAAGTCCATATATACAGGGGTAAATACAGCTTCTCTTGGTTCTTTATACAGTCCTGGTCATACACAGTAGTTCTTCAGTTAGCAATGGTAAATTACAGTTTTCAGTAACCAAATATTGTTACCAATATAAAGAGTCCAGCATCCACGAAGTCTTCTCCTCTCACCACAGAGATAGTCTTCTTCCAGGATCTTCTCCTTGCAATATGGCAAGTCTTCATCCAGTGATGCAGAATATACAGCTCTCAGCAACAAGATCACCAGCAACACAACAATACAACCACTACCCAACAACCCAAACTACCCAACAGTTTGTCTCTGTAAGCTTGGCTAGTTTTATTCTTGGTTCCTCCAATCAAATTTGTTGTCACACAGCTGCCTCAATTAACTCAGCTGTGCTCCTTTGTTACATGTTGCTTTACTAAATCTGATCCTGTAACAACTTATACACTGAATTGCGATGAACAATTCCTCAGGTTGACTTTGAGACCTGTCAATTTGTTTGTTTGTTTTTTCCTCAGGAGACACATTGGGAAATCAGACTTCTGACATCTGGCTCTGCCGCCAATTACCAAGCTCACTGACCTATCTAGCCAGTTGGAACACATTTCACTAGGAAACAAATAAAGAAGGGCAATGTCTGTTGTCGCTTAACACACAAGCATTCAGAAATATAAAAAGTCTAACAAGCCCATGTATGTCTTTGCGACTCCTACATTTTAACACAACAATTTCATGCACATATTATTAATTAAATAAAAAATATGGCCAAAGTTTTGAAAAAGGTAGAAATCTTCCCTCATTAACATATTCAATCCAGAATCTTCACAAGTTAGAATAACCTTGTGGCTAGTTTATTATTCCTCACCCTTTCTGCTTTTCACTCAGGAGTCATCCTTTATGCTGTTTCCTATAATTTCTAAGTAATTCATTCTGAAACCTGATTTAGTGTGTGTGTTTTTGTTACACATTTTAGCAAAGAATCAGAGTGTGCAGAATACCAATAGACTTTCTGAAGGGCAAACATGAAGGGGCAGAACCCATTTTTAATCAAATTGCACATTTATTACAGATATTGAAATGAAAAGCATCATTTATTATTTCATTGGCCATTCCTTAATTATTGATTTTCAGCACATACATACTGTCAAGCATGTTCTAGGATAACGAATGATAACTATTATACTTAACGGTTAAAGATTCAGCATGTAAAAATGATTTGTGGGTTAAGAATCAGATTCTCAAAATATTATTTATGTTTAATTTCTACGCAAAAAAAGAGGAGTCTACAATTCTTTCTGAATCACATTTTCGAGGAACACATGCCATAACCACTTGAGCATGACTAAATTCATGAGCATAGTTGCATTTTTACACATCCTAAGTGCTTCAAAGCATCCAGACATTTGTGTTCTACAAAGCTGAGATCTATCCAAGTGCAGAGCAGCCAACCTCATAATCCACAAACAAAACATGAAGCTGACAAGCTTCCCAAGCAACTTTGCCAGTGGTTAATTGGAACAATTTGTGGAATTGTGTTCCATTGCTATTGGTGCATGCAGCATGTTCTAGAGGTCAACACATGCAGGCTCATACACTGGCTTGCTATGATGATCAACTCCACTGTGATAAGACTCTCCAGAGCTTCCCCCTACCAGTCTCCCGCACCAACATCCTGGAGCTGTCAAAAGGAGGGGGGAGGGGGGTTTACATGGCAGAAACATCATGTGTTTGTATGTTTTTTATTATTCTGTCAGTTGTAAGAATGTTCATAATTGTTGGCTCTGATGAACCTTTCTTCATATTCTTACTTGTAAGATTTGTCTTAAACAATTTAATATTTAATAGTCATGTTTCCTTAAATTTGTTCCATTTCGAAGCAAAGGATACTTACTGTTTATATACTGCCCCATAGTTCTTAAAGCTCTCTAAGGGCAGTTTACAACATAATTATGCAGGATACACATTGCCCCTCCACAATTAGCTCAATTTATTGTCTTCAGAAGGAAGGAAGGCTGAACCAGAAGACTGAATACAGAGCGTGAGTGGAGTCTTCACTGCAGTGCTGTAGTGCACCATGAGGTACATCTTTCCTTTTTGTTTGTTTGTTTTAGTGCCATATAGCTGACCTTAATATATATATGCGAAGACTGTACTGTTCTAAAAATAGATTGTACAAAAAGGTTATTTTGATCTACACCTCTTGGGCTTAAAGGCTTGGAAATTTAAGGTGGGAAAACATGTGGCCCTCAAAATGTAGCTGAACTGCAACATCAATCAGCTTTTACCAGCATGGCCATTTGTCATGAAATTTTGTTCATGAGAATCATTCAATTAACTAGTGAAAGTACAAACACAAGGGAGCTGCTCTTCTGTCCTTGAATCTTTCAGTAGAGTTGTTTACAGTGAGATAAAGCAGCACTAGAAGCTCTTGTGGAAGATGTACAAAGTTTAGTGAAGGACTTATTGGCAACTTTGCAAAATGTACACTATTATTTGTACAGCAAGTCTTTTGGATTGTAAACGTGTTAATTTATACTGCACACAGACAAATTAGGTTACAAGCAATAATATGAATATGTAGTTAATTATTATTATCTGGTACTAAATTGAGCTTACTGGGTAAAATAATGTACTTGTTGCATTTAATGCCTGCAAGCAATTCATGTATACTGAGAATACTAAATTCCAAGTCAGTAATGGATAGAAGCAAAGGTAACAAGAAATGTATCTGTGTCTGTCTGCTCTGAAAATGTCAAGTGTAAGTATGTGTATCTTTAGTACCAACGTTACTTGAAGAGAAGTCAGGAATGACTTTGGGGGAGGCACCAAAGACGCAAATTGTTCTCAATACAAATAAAATAAGTATGTTTCTTTATTATATCAAACTTAAGCATTCATGATTATATTACCAAAAACAACTGGAGACAAGTACAGTAAGTATTCCATTGCTGTCACCTGGTGGGAATAAAAGTTAATGTAATCTTCCATGTGAATTAAGCAATGTTTATAAATTCAACATTTTGGCAAGGTGTGAGCTGCTCATCTGGATTGGATTACAAACTATGTTTCAGTTCTTATAATCATAATCCTCTTACTCAGCAAGTTATAGTTTTGTATGGCAAACACATTCCCTAGGTAGGATGATAAGGATGTTGCCATTCACTCTATGAGCAAAATTAGACCAGATGTTATTAACTGTACACTCTGCAAGCAAACTGATACATAGAAAGATGTTGAATGTTAGTGCCAGGTAATGTGGTTGTTTAATGGGAATGAAATTGTAAAATAAACAAGCCACAGGTAATGTCACTGAAGAAAACATATAAAAATGGTTGTTACTCAGAATTGAGGGGAGAAATTAGCACCATGCCTACAACTCATGATTTTTATGCAAGCATAATAGGTAAGAGACTTTCTTCTTGTTCTTCTTGGGGGTGGGGGGGCAAGGCTATGAATTATATTCAATGGATTTCAGAATATGGCTGAAATATCTTTTCCTAACTGTACTTTTTATGGCTACAAGTTCCAACCTTTTTGGAGTGATAGTTTTCTTGTGTATGAAATATAGATTAAATAAAAGAGTACAAAATACCATCAGCTTTGTTGATTCACTCTTCTACTCAGAAATAGGAGAATAAAAGGACAAAAATGTCTGAAGATACAACTACTTCACCCTGAGTGATATATAACCTATTCTTCTACCCAGAACAAGGATAAAGCATTTGTGCTAAGATTCCCAGTTGACGTCTTATATTCTGAAGTGCTAAGGTCTATCTACATTCCACACAAACAATAAAGCTCTTCCCTGTAGAGAGGAATGTCTTCTGATCCCCCAGAGTTCACCTGTCACCAGGCTACGTGGGGGAACTGAGGGTCAGGTAAAGTACTAGGACTCTATAACCTGATGTTGGCAATTGCAGTCCGACATCAGGGGGGAGGGCACACATTTTCAAGTGCCATATTTACCAATGGAAGACTTTCACATTAACAACAACAAAAAGGATTTATCCTTTCCTAGATATCCTCAGAGACTATGGTACACTGAGCAAGACTTAAATAGGGTTCAACTAGTTTGGGAAGTGTAACCAGGTTCTGATCAACAGGTGTCAATTAACAGAGAGCAGATTCGTACGAGTACTGAGACTGAAGGGTCTCAAAGAGTTTCTTGGTAAAACAAATATTGTGATCTGTGATCTTCTCTGAGTATTTAAATAGCAAAAACCACCTGCTTGGTGCCAGGTGCCATCACTTATCCATGAACTATCACAGAATCATAGATTAATTGAGTTGGAGGGGGCTTATAAAGTCATTGAGTCCAACTCCCTGCTCAATGCAGGAATCCTAATCAAAGAAGATCTTACAGGTGGTTGTCCCATTCTCCTTTGAATGTCTCTAGCACTGGAGTGCTCACGATGCTCCAGGTAACTGCTTCCATTGTTGTACTGCTCTAACAGTTAAGACTTTTTCCTGACAGTCAGTCTAAATCTGGCTTCCTGTAGCTTGAACCCATTCTTACATGCTCTGCACTCTGGTATGATCAGCCTCCTTATATGGCTACCTTTCAAGAAAAAAGTGAAGAAATTCAGAGTGACACAAGTCTTGAGAATTCTCACATATTAGTGCCTTCACGTCACTTCTGCACATGCCATTTCAAGAGCTCACAAGGGAATAAAGGACCTTGAGGAGGGTGGAGAAGTGGTAAATTTTCAAAGCATGGCTTCTTGCTTGAATTGTGTGGCCCAGCAGACTCAGTCAGTTAGCAAGTTCAGTTGTTCTGGATGTCTTACTGAGTTTCCTTCTTCAGAGTAAACTTTTCATATGTTTGGGCCATGTCAACCCTGAAATAGATCCCTACTATAACTGCAAATATCACTTTGCCTTGGGTTTGAGACTAGAAGTGCCACTCATCAATGCCTCCCCTCTTCCAAAAGAAGTCATAAAAATATTTCCATTGATAGAATTTGGTTAAAAAAAGATTAAATCATACAGCCCACAGAAACATACCAAAAGAATGGTTCTCTATGAATTGTGAAGTGACAGGTGCATACGCATATGCACACGCACACACACACACAGAAATATGTTCTGTTTAAGGCACTAATGCACTCCTTAGCAACTTCCTATCAATGATGCAAATGACATTACTTTCACATTCATTGATAGTACCGGATGAGAATAAAGTGATGATGAAACATCCAGTGGAGTTGTCATTTGCCTTCTGGCATAATGTTGTTGACAACATCCACATATCTTATCTCCTATTTCCAGTTTTCTCAAATAAGTATCACCCTTTCTCTCTGTCTCTGGTTTCCCGGTTTTAGCACCTTGCATGTAGAAAAATTGGGGAGAAAACCCCACACATAAAGGAAGGCAGATATCAATTGTTTCCCAGGATCAAAGCAACTTGGAAACACGTGTCTCTTCTTCTCACTTCATGCCCTCAAGATGGTTAGCAAGAGGAAGCGGGAACCAAAACCAGCCAGCAGGGCAGTTGGCATGCTCTTGAGCCCTATTAGCTGGCTGTCAAACAGCTCTTCAAGTGACTGGTTAGGCTGGCTTATTGCTGAAGGAGATGAATTAAAAATGACCTGACATAACTGCTGTGCTTGGTAAATCTAAATTTAATCCCAGCTGCTCCAACAATCTCAGTCATAAAACCACAGGTGACAAGGTTGAAAGGGACACGATTTTTTTTGTCTAAACAGAATCCTCCTTACTTTAGGACACAATTTTATTTATCCTAGATGTAAATATTCCTAACACTGAGTGTTTACATAAGTATCACACAGCAGACAATATCATATTTACAGTGTGCATACAATGTAGAAGAATTATTGATGGTGGGGAGACATTAACTGTTCTCCGAGGCTAGTATTTCAGGTAATGGTATAATGTTGAGAAAATATCCCAAAAAGGAAGAACATTACATGCACAGATGCAAACAGTTGGCAGCACAGAACCTCCTCGCCCCTTCAGCTGGGCTGATAAGAATATTCAAATAAAATTTCTCACTTTAAATATATTGAAGAGTTTACAAACACCATGTATAAAAAACCTAGGAGATTCAAATCAGAAACAAGATCCTGAGGCCTGAAGCCAATTTACCATTTAATTAGATGGTAATTTAAACAAA
The DNA here is from genome assembly GCF_051106095.1 of Pogona vitticeps. Taxonomy (NCBI): domain Eukaryota; kingdom Metazoa; phylum Chordata; class Lepidosauria; order Squamata; family Agamidae; genus Pogona; species Pogona vitticeps. Next base: position 107,727,978 of record NC_135784.1, read on the forward strand.
GTGTATATCAAACTTACCATCTTTTAAAAAAAGTTTTGTGAGAATATTAAGGCAACATTTAAAGACTTTTAGCTTTTGTAGGCTCAGAAAAACTACCAGGGTTTTGTAATGTTTCACATTTTACAGGGATATAGCTCAGTGGTTTAGGTCTCTGTCTGGGGAGCCAGACTGGGAGTTGAACTCCCCACTGTGCCTCCTTGACAGGGGCTGGATTCAATGGCCCACGGGTCCCCTTCCAGCTCTAAGTCAGTTGCAGGTCAGACAATATCTCCAAATGTGAAGGAAACTAGATCTCTTCCTCATCAGATTGAAATGGAAATGACAGCAGATTTCTGGATCGCGAAATAATATTATTTCATTCTTTCACAGAAAACTGTATTTCTCAAAATAATCACCAACTGAAGTTTTGAGGAGTCCCCATGTTACCACCTGATACCATTTCACAGTATCTAGTAATCATTTATCTCAGTTTCAGTTGTGAATCCATGGAATACATTTTGTGGAACAGAAAATGGATTAAAAGTCTGCTCCTCCTGGCTGACAAACAGTCCCTTCACAGAAACAAATACTTTTGTTGGTTATTTTTCCGATTGATCACTGAATTCTTTGGAGGTTAAAACATAATGTACACTGACACTTTTTTTCCAGAGTACAACTTTTGTTGTCCATGATCACACTGAGAACATAATGATGCTGTTCTATTTATGTTACTTGAGGTAGTTTGCATTCCACTGTCTTCTTTCACTCAGACTTTCCTTCTTAAAATAAGGAAAGTTAACTTCACCAAGAAGCAGGATTTGGTAATGAGGACATATTGATGTGGTTCAGTCTTCAACACATGGTGGTTTCTCCTGTTGAAAGGTACAAAGAAAGCATTTCATAGAAAAACATTTATTACAACACCAATCAATAACCATTTGCTCTTTTCCACAACTATGAAGGATCCTTTGGGAGCCTAAGTGGGCAGAAAGACGATAAACAAGAGCTTTTAAACAAGAACTCAAACAGAATCTACCATAAACAATACTAGGGGCAAAGTACATTTTTAAAGCCGATTGGTTGTATCTAGTGAAATGCTAGTGGAAAAACTACCTTTTTTTCGGCTCATGGTTGAATGTTCTGCTACAGGATGTGAAAACACCTATGCAACAATCAACACAGGCAGCAGTTAGCACAATGCAATTGAAATGAATTGTGAAAATGCTTGCACAAGGATTTGGATTTGATTCTTGTGCAAGAAGCGGTAAAAGTTTGGCACTAGAAAAATGAACATTACTTACAAGCTATGATTATTATTATTGCTATACAAGAGTGCAACAATGGTCTTGTGCTGGCAGAGGAAGGTACATCCTATAAAGCAATTTCAAAATTGCAGGAGCAAAATTAATATATGTAACTTTTAAACTGGGCTTTGAATCAGCACTAAATTTGGCACAGTTGTAGCAAAAGGTCTGGGTTTTTTTCTGTGCCAAATTTGGAGAGGTCTGGGCAAAGCGGTTTTGAATTATGATTTTTAAAAAGTAAAACTGTTTAATCCTCCATTCAGAAATAGGTGAGCCCAAATGTCCCCAGATTTAAACTAGTTCATACGACCTGAAAAGACCAATTTTGCTTCGCTTGAATGAGAATGGTTTGCCCCATCCCCCCTTTTTTTTAATTATTTGGCAAGAACCCAGGCTAGAGAACTTTGGATGAGAAGTGGTTAATTAATGAAGAGCAAATGTCAGCTTCTGGGATGTTTCTCTGCTTAAGTGTCTCTTTGTGAAGGGTAGTGAGCACAAGAGGATGTCCTCTAAACCATCTTGGCTGCTGCCATTTGTGCAGCAGTCAGCATTATGGCATCCATGGCATCCTTTTTCCTGCTGGCATGTGGGCACAATATTGTGCAACAATATTGGACCTTTTCCTGGCATTCTGAATTGTGGATACAGACGCACAGTATTCCACATTCATAAACTGAAGAGTTTCTGAAGAACTGAATCTTCAGTGGTCACATTCTTATGACACTGGAAACAGTATCTGCATACTTACTTTTCCTTGTTATACAAATGGACTCCCAAACTGCTCTTGCAGAAGTTTCTCCATGATCAAAGCACTCTGCATACAAAGAACAAAGACATGTAATTTTACTATTTAAATACATTACCACTATGATTATGAATAGTCCATTCTTCAAAAATGAAATATCTCTTTTTAAAGGTCATCCAGGCACTTTCACACTGGTTAGACTATTAGGAAGAACAGATTGCCAACATTAAAAAACAGAGGCTTCCTGACAAAATGCTTATCTTCTCATTGAGGGAGGGCCGCAGCTCACAGCACATGCTCTGTATGCAGGAAGCCCCAACTTCAGTTCCCAATATTATTGCTTAAAAGGTTCAGGTAGCAGGGGATGCAAACAACCTTGAACTATGATCCTGAAAAGCTGCTCCCAGTTGGAACAGGTAAGACTGGAGTAGACAAATGGTCTGATCTGGCATAAAGCAGTTCAATGGGTTGTGCTGACAGCATGGTTTTTAATGTTAGCATTCATAATGGAACACCGCCCAACGACATAAGGTAACTAGGAAATCATATTTTCCTCACAATGTCTTTCCAACTGCCATTTTACTCCCCTCAGCAGCTGCTTTTTTAGTCACACGGACCTCTGGGATGTCAGAAGGTGCCATTAAACTGATTAGCAGATGGGCACTTTGGAAAGCTAAACAAGAGAGGGAAAACATATAGGAAAAGTGAAGGAAATAACAAGGAAATTTCACTAAGTGTCATCAAACTCAAGAAGAAAACAATCTTGGAATCATGCTCTTAGACCCACCTGTGTTACTTGTTTCAAGATACTGGAGACAAATAGTGTATGGCAGACATTTTGGACAAATGACAAATCTAGTCGTTAGGAACAGATAGGTAAGACACAGTAATAAGCTTCCGTAGCAACTCATGTCCATATGAAAGTGATGGGAGGAAAAAAAACAACTTCAACACATTTGCTAACACACACACACACACACACACACACACACACACACACACACACACAGAGAGAGAGAGAGAGAGAGTAAATTGGTTGCAATGGCAACCAATTGTAATTTAAAGCACTGTTTTAATATGTTTTCAATTTGTATTTTAATTACAAACATAAAAAAGAACTTTTCATAAAAATAATTTTTAAAAAGAAGAGAAGGCTGCATGTCAGAGATTGTCAGAGAACATTTGGCTCTCCTAATGTTTTAAACAGCAGCTTCCCTTCCCTCTACTATGCTTGAAGGGAAGGACAAGGATGTCCCACTTGCTGAGAGGCTGTGTTCCTGCTCTCTTGGCGAGGTCAAGTCCATGGAGCACATGTTTTTCTGCTGCTCACATTATGCAGTAGTATGAAATCGGACTATGACCCCATTGATTGAAAACATCCCTGGCCAATCAGAGAAAACTAGACTAGAGTATCACCTCTCGGACAGGGATAGTAAGATATCATACAAAGTAGCTGGGTTCTGTTTGGCGATTCTCAAGTTTTAGAAATTTCCTCATTCTTGACTCTGGTATTGGTATGGAGGGTTTTGAATTGCTTGTATATTTGTTTGCTTTATGTCTATGTTTGATGTTTTTACATATTGCAGAGACTGTGTAGATCTGGGTTGTCTGCTTCTATGTATGATAGGTCTAAGGACTGTAAATAAAGAAGACTCATTCTCTCTCTCTCTCTCTCTCTCTCTCATACACACACACACACACAGAGAGAGAGAGAGAGAGAGAGAGAGAGAAGAGGGGCAATGACATCATCATAATAAGAGCAGCTTTCATCATCCCTTACAAGTAGCTCTGTTGGCTGGGAGCTGAAGTTCAAACCATTTGGAGGAGTGAATATTTTCCCCAACCCTAGCCCAACCTCTGCTATAATGTAAAAATATAAGGATCTTAATGGTTATGGAAAATTTGTTCTGCATTTTAAGAGCATCACTGCATTGTAAATCATCTGAATTTAGCACAGGTTTGACCTTTTAGGAAAGGCAATAACTTTCATGGAGCACAAAATTCAGTAACTAGGCTGTTGGCTGGTCTGAACGATAGAGCCATGTTAACATATATCTGAAGGAAATATATCACCATGTCACATTATCCTCAGCCTAGATTAAGATGCAGGTCCTTATTGTTCAAAGGCCTAAACTGCCTGAGAACCAAACTTCAGAAGCAGTGCTTCCTCCACACAAATGCTGAGCTCAGCTCCCTCCCTTTTACCCTTCAACAAAAAGTTGAAGACCCACCTGTTCAGGCAGGTTTTAATAACCACCGTTGAATCCTGGATGCTGGCTTTTTAGCTAAGTAAGTTTTTTAGATAAAGTTTTTGATGTTTTCCATTGCTTAATGTATTTTTTATTATTGCTATAGTTTAAATGTTTTTAGTGTGTAGTGATTATGTTATTAATTTTACTTGTTTTTAATGCCATGAGCTGCCTTGAGTCCCCTCACGGAAGAATGGCAGCCAACAAATGGTAAAAAATGAAATAAAATAAATCCTCTCATGCTGAAAAAAGGTTTTCTTGTATGTTCTGTCTTAAAAAGTGCATTGGGCATGGAACAAGAAAAGGGTCATATTGTGGCTGCATTCCAATGCCGGAATGCTCTACTGAGAGTATTAAACTTGGCTTTGTATTCTTTTCAGTTACAGGTTAAGGATTTGCCATTTGCCACAACTTTTAAAATATTTATGTTTTCAGATGGCTGAATAAAGCGTGCTTCTTTATCATTCTTCCCAGTGGTATGTATTACTTAATATTATGTTATGTTTAATTCTGCTGCAGATGAGTGCACATACACAAGTTTTGAATGTTTATGTGCACTCATCTGAGATCCTAACTGCAAGATGAACATGTAGCTTTTATCTCATTTAAATATATAAATAAGCATAAGAACTTTAATTGAAATGTATCTATTGATCATACTTTGATTTAACAATGTCTAGGTGAACAAAAATGTGATGCTTACAGCTGCCCTTCATTCCTTATTCATTTTTAGAAAATTTTCCCTTTTTTTCTTGATCAGCTCTTTATCAAATGATTCCCCTTAAGACTGAAAAAGGAAGGAGAAAGAGAAAAAATATGTTGTGAACATAACTGAGTCAATAAATATCTCATAATGCCCAAGGAAAATCTCAGAGTGTTCACATGTCAATTAGTACTCTCGTTAGTAACTGCTGGCAAACTTAATTTAGACTGATGGGATGCGTTAACCAGTTTTCTGTTCTTGTGGTAATAAAAGAAGGAGAGAGAAAAGAAAGTGCTTGCTTAAATTATTATGTATTGAGCCAATTTTCTACACAAGTTGGAAGGAGACATTTTTAAATTTTATTTTAAAATTTGGGCTGTCACTGGATTACTCAGTGACAGCCCAGTTAACTGGTCTGCATTATTGAAACTGGCAGTGATCCAACATTTTCCTAGCACCTGGTACATATGTGGCATTCCACACCTCTTCCCAAGACATCTGAGTTTTAGGAAGTGACATGCTCTATTAAACACGCAGAGGTTTCCTTTTCACTAGAAGGGAAGAGTGAAGTTCTATGAGTGTAGACCCTTAGTTCTTTAACCACCATCCCACAGCACTCATCCAGATTTATATAGTACTAGTCACCCAAACACCCAGGCTCTGATCAGCATAGGAGATGTGGTATCAGCACACTCATGAAAACTGGAACAAACTTAATCAAGGGCTAAGATAATATTCCATGCTGTAAAGATAAGCGTCTATTACACTGTCTGTCCATACAGTCTCTAAATGGCTACACAGCAACTAAATGGTCTAGATCTTATTTTCACTGAAAATGAGTGAAAAAGAATGTATGAGTTGTGAGCATATGCTTTGGAATGCCAAAGTGTAACAACCTTGTTCAGCTACGTAGAAACCTTCCCAGGTTTTTAAAGAAAGAACACTAAAGGAGTACTGTATCTATTAGGATATTTTTGTGGGGGTGGGGAGGGGTGTTCATCATCTTGTTTGCTAGTTGGTTCAGTGGCTCAGTCTAGTTCTCTGCTGAACTACCGGACAAGGTTAGGCACAAACTGCATGAGATTTCTCCTGGTTTCCTGTTTGTTTGTTTGTTTGTTTGTTTGTTTGTTTGTTTGTTTGTTTGTTTGTTTCCTATGTGAGCCAACCAATTAACTGCTTTGATACACAGGCCTCCAATGTGGTATTTTGAGTTTTGGATGCTGGTTGTAAATCTAAAACATAAAAATGTTTCTTTTTACCTATCCCCCCCCCATTAAATATAGCAAAATCTCTATACAGGATTGCCCTGCACACTTCTCCAGATAGCACAAACACGTGCACACAGATATATGTTAAAAGAGAAACTCATATGAGTTAAAAGAGAAACTAAACTAAATTTAAACTAAACTAAATTAAATCAATCAAATTGTAAACAGATCAACAGGTTGTATTTGTAACTATGATTCCTTGAGTTCCTAAAATTTTTATCCTCCTCCTGGCACTTCTAAAGTTGGCAATCATATTCCTCTCAAATTAAAAAAAGCACCTTTTTTCCACCTGGACTTTCCAATAACTTGACCTTTAACTTCATTTTTTACATGTGACTGGGAGTTGTAGAATAATTCCACGTTCTTGTCTGACTATGATTAACTGTGGTAAGTGGGGACAGAACTACATACATAAGATTGCAGCTACAATGTACCACTTAGATAACATCTTACAACTATTGGGCTTAATATCATTGTTACTCCCCAGTAGAACAGACCTACTGAATCAATGAAATGTTGGCTTCCGAAAGCTTTGTTGATTCTGTGGATCTACTTTAGATGGGACTGTGTTTTAGGCCATGCCTTCTGATGTTCATGTTTTTAAAAGGCTACTGCCTGTATCCAACCATTTTCTCTGCTTAGGTGAACGTATTTTCTCCAACATTCTGACATAAAATCTTTCACTTGTTAAAACTCACATTCATATTCTAAAAGGATTCAGGCAAAATATGTTAGCTATCAGCAATAACTAGTTTTTCAAATATTATCGGACTTTTCAGTTTGATCTTTAAAAGGAGAGCAAACGAACCCTGATCTAAAAGCACTTACATTAAAGCAGATACAAGCCTTTTATCTGAGTAATATGTTCACCACAGACCACTTCACCCTGTCTTAGTCAATTAAATCCTTGTATTGATATACTGTATCCTGTGTTCCCTCCCATTCTTAGATTTTCCTTACCCTATATTAGATTTCTGTTACTAAAGTTGTCAGTAGTGGCTTCAGTGGGTTCACCTGCAATCCATTCTAGTCTCAAATTTTCAACAAATTTCAACACCTGATTAAATGTAACCTCACAGTGGCTCTCCCCCCACGCAGGGAGCAGGGGCCTATTGCTATGGCCCGCCCTCGAAGACTACTGGATCCGATTGGTTTCCAAGATGCCATGAGAGGGATTACCGCTGACCTGGCTAGCGCTCCTGTCGACGTTCTGGTGGACAGCTGGTCTACCGCTGCCACCCGGGCAGTCGACACGATCGCGCCCAAACGCCCTCTCCGACGCAGAACACGTCCGGCGCCCTGGTTTTCCCAGGAGCTCCGGGCGATGAAGCGAATAAGGAGAAGGCTAGAGCGTAGATGGAGGAAGAATCCGACGGACGATAACTGGATAGCCGTTAAGGTCGCAACTAACCTTTACCTGAGTAAGGTGAAGGCTGCCAGTAGATCATTCTTCGCTAACCGGATAAGCGAAGCATCCAACCAGCAGGCGGAACTTTTCCGTATAGTACGCGACCTATCCGGAGTTGGCCCGGGAGATCGGCCTCCCCCTAGTTTTTCTCCGGACCAATTTGCGGCATTTTTTAAATCTAAAGTGGAGGCCATCCGCCGGGAGCTCTCTCCCTTTTTAAATACAGTGAATCGAGCTGAGATGTCCAGCGCTCCGTCTTGCCCGGTTATTTTTGATTCTTTTCAGCCAGTTACACCTGACTCTGTGACCAGAGCGCTTGACCGCTGTCGGGCCACCACCTCCTCCTTGGACCCTTGCCCGGCCTGGCTAATCAAAGCAGCCAGGCCGAAAACAACTGAATGGGCCGCAGCTATAATAAATGGGTCTTTCCTTGAAGGCAGATTTCCATCTGCCCTCAAGGAGACACTCATTAGGCCCATACGAAAGAAATCTAGTTTGGCGGCGGACGAAATTGGCAATTACAGGCCCGTCGCCAATATTTCTTTCATGAGCAAAGTGGTGGAGAGGGTGGTGGCAGACCAGCTTCAGGCGCTCTTGGATGAAACAGATGCACTGGACCCATTCCAGTCGGGCTTCAGGCCGCGCCATGGGACAGAGACGGCATTGGTCGCCCTGTATGATGACCTCCTGAGGGAGGCCGACAGGGGCAAATTGTCTCTGTTGGTCCTCCTCGATATTTCGGCGGCCTTTGATACCGTCGACCACGGTATCCTCCTGGGGAGGCTCTCCGAGTTGGGAATCGGTGGCCTGGCGTTAGCCTGGCTCCGTTCCTTCCTGGAGGACCGTCCCCAGAGAGTTCAGCTTGGGGAGAGGTTCTCGGCCCCGTGGAGCTCCAATTGTGGGGTCCCACAGGGTTCGATTATCTCCCCAATGCTATTTAACATCTATATGAGGCCGCTAGCGGGGGTCATCAGGAGGTGTGGAGCGAAGTGTCACCAGTATGCTGATGACACTCAGCTCTATATCTCCTTTTTGCCAACTGCAGGTGATGCCGTCCTGACCCTTCAGCGCTGCCTGGAGACTATACTGGAATGGATGCAGGAAAATGGTTTGCGGCTGAACCCGGACAAGACGGAAGTCCTGAGGGTGGGGCCCCCCGTGGTTGGTGGCCTGGTTGGCCCTCTCTCCTTTGGGGGGGCAACCTTGGCCCCGGCGAGCGGGGTCCGCAGCTTGGGCATACACCTGGACCCGACGCTCACCATGGAAACACAGGTGACGTCGGTTGTCCGCTCCGCCTATTTCCATCTTTGGCGGATTGCCCGCCTGCGGCCCTATCTTGACACGGGGGCCCTCACTACCTTAGTACACGCGCTCGTAATCTCAAGATTAGATCACTGCAACGCGCTCTACGTGGGGCTACCTTTGAGGCTGATACGGAAACTTCAGATGGTGCAGAACGCAGCAGCCAGACTTCTTACCGGAGGGAGAAAATACCATCATATTTCTCCCATTCTGGCTAGACTGCATTGGCTGCCCATTTGTTTCCGTATCGACTTCAAAGTTTTAATGCTCACTTATAAGGCCCTAAACGGTTTGGGACCTCGATACTTGGCGGAACGCCTTCACCCACCAAGTTCTACCCGAACCACCCGCGCGAGCCTGGAGGTGAGGCTGAGGGGCCTGACGCCGAGGGAGGCCCGGAGAGAGAAGACAAGAAACCGGGCCTTCTCGGCGGTGGCCCCTCGCCTTTGGAACAATCTCCCTCCTGAGATTCGCGCGGCCCCTTCGCTGGGTACATTTAAAACTCAATTAAAAACATGGCTTTATGTCAAGGCCTTCCCTCCTGCCAGCGTTTAATTTAATTTAATTTACTTTTTTCTTTTTTTTCTACTTATTATTTATGATTTATTATGTTTTGTTAATTGACATTTGATATTTTTGGATTTATGCTGTTATAATTGTATATTTTATGTTAGCCGCTCAGAGTGGTACTGACCTACCAGATGGGCGGGATACAAATCAAATAAATAAATAAATAAATAAATAAATAAATTTTGAAAAATATTATTTTTTTAAAAAAAACTTCTTTTGACTGTGAACTGCTTTTTATTTATAGTATCACATGCAAGCTATACTGACCACAGCTTGTAAAATATCCCGCTTTGAATTGCAGGAGCTCTCAGACAGCCACATTATGATCCTGACTAACAAGTAATGGAATAGCTCAATATTTTAAAAGATAAAGTTTATTTTCTCCAACACCACATGGTTGATATGTCACATTCTAAGGCTTTCAAGACTTTGACTCATGACTTTCCATAGGCTAATTCCCACCCCATAAAGCATAACCTGAAACCATGGTTTGAAATTGGTCTGTAAGCCACACAATTTGATGGTAAAGTTAAAAAAAAACACAGTTGCCTGATTAGAGGAAAATCAGGTAAAGAGGAAGGAGTTGGTATGTAAGAAGAAATAAAACAGCTGAATTTGTGGTAGCTGTGGGTCATCTAGATGGAGCCATCAGAAGCCTTGGAAGAAGAAACTTAGTCCAAGAAGTCTAATCTATTCCAGCATCATATCTTCCACTGTTGCTGACAAGCTGACAATACAGGAAAGCCAGGAATAAAAGTAACAGCCTTCTACTGTGAATAAATGCTTCATTTTTAATGTTCTCCATACTTATTTATTTAGGTTGTTTCTGTCCCACTTTCTATCTGAAGATCTTCAGTACAATCAACAGACCAACAATTTCAAGGGATGGCCAGTGTATTGTAGTGGTTGAAATCTATTTACGAACAAAACACATGCATGAGGGCTGTCATCATGCAACATCCCTATTCCTTTTCTCTGTACCAAATATGTCTTATATACCCTCCATTTCATAGTCATCAAAAAAAAAAAAGCCACAAATGTCCCAGATCATTCTGAGATGAAGGTAAAACATGAGAAGTTTTCCAAATATGGCCAACCTGTAGATTCATATAAGAGGATTATAACGCTAGCAGTTTCATTTGCAACACATTTCCTTAAACCCTCAGCACAGGGATGGCAACAGATGGATCACAAGCTATATGCAACCCTGAGGCTCTCTTGCACTGCCAAAATCCAGCAGTCAATTGAAATTCTTGTTTGAAAGGGCTTCCCAGTTTGTCACTGAAAGTTCTGCTTACAGTGGGGTCTTGACTTAAGAACGGCTCGAGTTAAGAACATTTTGACTTAAGAACCACTCTCATAGGAAAATATTGACTTGACTTACATACTTAGATTTGAGTTAAGAACTGAAAAAAACCACGTGGGAGGCAGGGAAAGTGCAAAATTTGAACTTTCAGTTAACTGTTGGCCAGTGAAAAGGGTGCCTGTCTGCTTCCTCACTCCTCCCAGCGTTTAGAGAGTGGATTGGGAGAGTCTTCAGACTGCCTGGTACTGTCCTGCCTGGACTGTATTTTCCCTGCCTTCCCTGAACCTTTCTTGACCTAAGAAAAAAAGAAACAAAATATCCCCCTCTAGTGGTCGAAGGTGGAATAGCAGCTTCCCATTAGCTTCTATGGACGGAAAAGAGCAGATACGGATCAAATGGTTTTCAATGCATTCCTATGGGAAATGCAGATTTGACCTGAGAACTTTTTGACTTGAGAACCGCCTTCCAATACGGATTAAGTTCTCAAGTCAAGACCCCACTGTATCTAAAGCTCCATTATCAGTTTACCACTAAATTCTAATGGTACACTGGGAAGGATCACCTTGCATTGGGCACCTTATCAGCTATCTACCTACCTATACATACATGCAGACACATATTTCTACATATATTGTTATTTCTACATATATGTTTAATTGTATTTAACAATAGGTCATCATGTGGGTTTAAATGTTACCATACTTAATACTTTCTCATATTATTTCCCACTACGATCAGATATATAGGTTTCACTGTTTCATGTCGCAGTTTAAATCTCATAGATCTTTTCCCCCACCTAAAAGGTCGACATGCTGTGATGAAGCAGCACAATGTGAGCAGCTGGAGCTTACAGAGCTTTCCTTCACATATAGCACAGCACTGATTCAAAATCACTTTTCCAACAGTATTGTTGTTTGCTCTCATCCAACACTAAACAAGGCAATGTTCAAGGCACTGGACAGCATCCACTGCTGATGACGAAAAGGAGAAATAGAGTTTGGTTGTTGTGGGTTTTTTGGGCTCTTTGGCCATGTTCTGAAGGTTGTTCTTCCTAACATTTCACCAGTCTCTGTGGCCGGCATCTTCAGAGGACAGCACTCTGTACTCTGGTACAACCTTCAGAACATGGCCAAAGAGCCCAAAAAACCCACAACAACCATTAGAGCCCGGCCGTGAAAGCCTTCACGAATACAGAAATAGAGGTTGTGTGTCATCAGCATATTGATGACACAAGACTCCAAATCTCCAGACGACCTCTCCCAATGGCATCATATAGATGTAAAATGTATAGAACAGTGGTGTCGAAGTGTGGCCCTCCAGATGTTCTTGGCCTTCAACTCCCAGAAATCCTGGCCAGCAGAGGTGGTGGTGAAGGCTTCTGGGAGTTGAAGTCCAAGAACATCTGGAGGGCCACAGTTCGACACCACTGGTATAGAATATCAGCTTATAACACAGAGGGCTTAGATATTTTGTTTGTTTCCTTTTTTCTTTTTGCCTTTGATACCTAGATGAAACAATGATACCTAGATAAAACAAACTAGATAAATGTGTTCACCTTGGCAGACTGTAAAGAATCATTAACTGTTTCCCAAAAACAAAATACACTGTATTATAGATATTTTTTTAAAAAAGCAGATGCACTATTTTTGCATAGCACTATTTTTAGTGTTCAAAGCTCTTCACCTTCATCATTTAGCAATCTTGCAAATCACTACCATTATCTCCACAAATTAAGGGAGGGAGGGAGGATGGCATTAACACTGGTTCATTTACCTGCTGAGCAGCTGTTTGGCAGTTCTCAGCCCCGCCTCCTCCAGTGGGTGGCCATCAGAGGCATCACCCCAGCTTCTCTGCCCTTCCTCCTCCAGGCATTGCCTTTGAGTGGGCACCTGCCAGAGAAGGCAGGGCTGGGAACTGCTGAACACCTGCTCGGTTGGTAAATGAATCAGCATGAACCACCAAAGTAGCAGTCTGTGCCCATCTCTAGTAGCAACATATCCCTACACTGAGTAATGTCTGCCCATACCCTCCACCCCCATGCATTTCCACCTTTGCCAACCAATGTTCACTTCTTGCATCAGTCCTCCCTAAATTCTTTGGGAAGGGTTTATTTTCCCTTTCTTTCAAACAACTTTCCCATTCCCCAAGTAGCTCACACTTCCCACTTTTTTCTTAGTCCTGCTGTTTCAGTCCCATTTATGTGAGCATTCATCACCTAAATTCATTCTTAGAGAGAACAATATTGAACGTCTTGAACTGGGGTTGAAAAAGAGTGGCTTCTCTAAAGCCATTAAGTGACGCTGGTTCACAGCTCAGAGGACCCACTATGAATTTCAATTTCAAAAACTGGCCACAGAGTCTTGCAGCAGTTCTCCCACTGTGGAGAACTGAGATTAAAAGGGGACAGTTGAGGTGGACTGTGCCTGCCGTTGATTCTGCCCACAGACATGCAAGCGCAGGCATCCTCAAGCGGAGCACCTGTATTTCAAGCATGTGTCTCATCTACATTGGGATGAAATCTCCGATAGGTGAAACTCAAACAGCAGTAAATAAAGGATATTGATCTATGTACACTGGTACATATACACAACAGTAGGTTTCTTCCCTCTAGGGCCAATTCAAATTATTGAAAGGTTAAAACAAAACACGTCCATGAAGTGTGAAATATGGAAGACATAAAGAACCCTGAAAGGATTTTTTTTAAAAAAAATTAATGTAAAGCACTTACTTTTTTGATGCCTTGATTTAAAAAGGTTCGTGCAAAAGCTTCCAGGAAGTAATTCAGCAGTCCTGCCCCTTTTATTGATATTTTTCCTTTCTGGATGAATTCTGTCCTAAAAGACAAGAATGCAGGGAAACTCTTGTTTTGCTCTGGTACTGAGTACCATGTTTTGAAACAAAATTACATCCTACAAATGGCAAAAAGATGATACTAGTACATCAAAGATATCAATGCTGGGACTGTCACAAACACCTCCAGTTTTTATAAGCAATAATAGCTTTAAAAAATGGGGCAGTGAAGTGACAAGTAAAGCTGCTGTCTAGTCAACATAGGACACAGTTTTGTTCTATTAAAATGTTTTAACTGCATAATTTCATAGAGCGACTTAATACTGCAACCCTATTCATTACTGCATGTAATCCAATAACCCAAATCAGAGGCTTAAGTAAAGAGAATTACAAGTACAACAACAATCTCCTGGGCTGATATTACCTGTTACTTTGCCGAAGCAGTTTATGATAATGCTACAAGTCTGTAAATATCCCTCAAATAAACTGAACAAAAAGTGTCTGAGGAAAAAAACACATAATTCTCATGCATGTGTGTAGGGTGGAAAATAGAGTACATGTTAATTTGTCGAAACACGGATTTAGCTAAGTAATTACATCAAAGAAACAGGAAAAACATGTAAAAATGTATGCTGAGGTTTGTGGCAAAAGTGCATTACTGTACAGCTTTTGTCTTGTTTTGTTTTTCTAAATTAATATACCTGTATCTCTCTCTTTATCCATATCAATATATATATTTGGTACACCTGTAAAGTCATGTGCTCATGTTGAAGTGGCACACAATGATGAACCTACAATGCAAATACATCCGCAATACACAAGTGAGACAAACAGCACTGTCAGCTCCAAAAGCATTTAATAGTCACCTCTGGGGATTGTGCTGCCGTGTGTGTGCATATCCATGCATGAGAGAGAAGGAAACTAATTGTTAGCATCTCTTCACATCTTTTACACCCCTTTTGGTAATTACCACATTCAAAGCTGACAATGTAACATCTGCCTAGCAGGGAAGAAATAAGAGTAGACTTGTTGGAGATTTGGAAAGGGTAGTCTGCAACTGCTAAATTTGCCATATAGAAAAGAAGAACTGAGTTCCACCATTTATTTAAATGTTTAAATTCCTTTATCTCACCTCATGAGGAAAAAATATGGAAAATTGGGTGATGAAAATTGACCTTGGAGTAAGCCACATTGAACACAGCTGGGATTCCTCTGACTAAATCTGCATAATAATAGTACTCATCACCATTATCATGTTGAACTGCAGAACTGGAAGAGATCTATGGATCATCGAGCCCACCCCATCAAAAAGAGCCACAACAGGGATTCGAACACCCATCCTCTATCTAAGCCACTGAGCTATGAGTTACAACATTTTAATCTATTGTTGTTGTTTAGTCATTAAGTTGTGTCTGACTCTTCGTGACCCCATGGACCAGAGCACACCAAGCACATTGACCCTCATCCAGTCCATTACTGACATCAGACATTGATGTAGAGCTGAAACAGCTTCCTCTTCCTTAGATGGCAAGGACAGTTAGAGCTGGGTGTTTTTTGCATACTGGTGATGCCAAACTCCAAAACTCTGGACAACCTCTCTAAGCAGTTTGATGTAGATGTTAAATAACACAGGAGACAAAACAGAACCCTGAAGGACAGCGGCCAGGGTTTCAAACAGGACTTCTAGCCATTTCCACCAGCAACACATGACCCATCCCCTGCCCCCCCATCCCAATTTCTCATTAGGCACATATTATATTTTGTTGTTTAATCGTTAAGTTGTGTCTGACTCTTTGTGACCCCATGGACCAGAGCACACAAGGCCCTCCTGTCTTTCACTGCCTCCCGGAGTTGGGTCAAATTCATGTTGGTAGCTTCGACGACACTGTCCAACCATCTTGTCCTCTGTTGTCCCCTTCTCCAACATCAAGGTCTTTTCCAAGGAGTCTTCTCTTCTCATGAGATGGCCAAAGTACTGGAGCCTCAGCTTCAGGATCTGTCCTTCCAGTGAGCACTCAGGGTTGATTTCCTTTAGAATTGATAGGTTTGTTCTCTTTGCAGTCCAGGGAACTCTCAAGAGTCTCCTCCAGCACCACAATTCAAAAGCATCAATTCTTCGGCAGTCAGCCTTCTTTATGGTCCGCCCACCTCTCACTTCCATACATCGCTACTAGAAAAACCAGATTTTAATCTATACTACATTTTAAATTTGCAAAGCTATGTATTCTTTGGCCAATCCAGCACCTGATTATATTTCCATATTCTGATGTTACTGTATCTCAACCAGATTAAAGCCCCAGTCCCAGCCAGCTCTCAAAGCCATGCCCCAGCTCTAACCTCTCTGAATTCCAGACCAAGGAAGGCTAAAAATTAATGATCCAACATCACATTGTTGTACGGAGCTGCAATTACACTGAGCTGCAACTTACTATACAGTCTAGAAACATTATCTGTAAATTAAGTACTCCATTTAGGCAAGCAACCAATGGCCTTTGTTCTTCCTTTGAGAATGGCAGTTGAAAGCAGCTCAGCTGGGACAGAGGATTTATCCAGACAGATCGTAATCATGAGAAGAAGACCCATGTTGCTATTTTTCTTTTTTCATAGTCTCTGAAAGTCCCAAAAAGCTCACAGAAAATATTGATCTCAGATTGATTCTCACAGCACGCAGCTGGGTGATGTGGCATCATTACAACAACACAGAGACAGGGAGAAGTCTATTAGAGAGCAGCAACCACTGAATTATTGACCAGTTAAAAGTATAGCAAATTTGTTCTAATTGTTTTTTGTGGGTGGAGTTTAATGAAAGCATCTTTACGATAAAAGTTCTGGGGCCATTTTAGCTCACAGACTGTATCTTAGCATGGACGTCCCTGAAAAATGGTTCAACAGCTCTATCAATTGAAACACACATGAGAATCATGCTCATTGCTGTGTGTACTTTGTGCAAAAGAAGCCAAGCAAAAGAAAAAGAATTCTGTACCTGTGACCTCCATAAATTTTGCAAGACCATATGGTATCTCTTACATCATTTGTAATTCACAACAGCATCCCCTTCCTAGGTTACATCATGCATACATACATATACATATAAATATACATATACATATACATATATATGTATGTCTATATAGCTTCTTGGATGTTACTTTCCACTGCCCACAAATTCTCAAGCACAGCTTCACAGTCATAAAGACTAGTAACTTTTCTTCTTCTTCTTCTTTTGGTGGTGGGTGGGTGGGAGGGAAATAAAGCAGATCTGTTAGAAATGGGATTCTGCTCCAAATACCACACAAACAGCACTTTTTGTTAACTCATGAGAGACTCTGTATGAATAGCCTTGATCGTGATCTAACATAAAGCAGCTGGTCAGATGCCATGGTTTCATAAATATGGAGATAAAAACTGGAGACTCATCTAAATACTCCAAAAAAATTACCAAAAAAAGATGTGAAAACTAAAATGAAATCAATTCCATCAACTTCCTTCCTCCACCAACTATATCATAAAACCTTGGGGGGGGGGGGGGAACACTCAGCAAAAATTAGCCAGCCCTATAGCCTTCGAGGATGGATGAGTTGCAGCCTACTCATGTTTAATTCTCAACTTAATCTTCATGTACTAGGAGGTGCTTTAATTTTGGGAACTTAAGTTCCCAAAAAAGTTGTGCTTTGTTGCAGATGTACAATGTAGATATTTTGCAGCATTGTGACCAGAATCATCATAAAGACTTTCTCTAAATTGTACTAGCCATGCACAGTTGTTGTTGTTGTTGTTGTTGTTGTTGTTGTTGTTGTTGTTGTTGCTGTTGCTGCTGCTGCTGCTGTTGTTGTTGTTGTTGTTGTTGTTGTTGTTGTTGTTGTTGTTGTTGTTGCATTTTATACAAACAAATAACAGGATGAAAAATGCCCTGATGTATTTTCTAGTTATTGAGGTTTGTCCCATGTCATTTTCTTGGCAAACCATTCCAGGCAGACAATAAAATTCCCACCCAGATCAGGAAATTCAAGAAGGATACATGAAACCCTAACACAGACCTGGCTCGCAACTCTAATCCTTCAATATATTAGAATTCCCATACAGAAAATATTCTATAACACACTCAACACATTCCACTCCCCCAAATTCTTCTGTACGAGTGCTTTAAAAAAATCAGCTGTAAAAACAACCAACTGACATAGCAGCAAAAGAGAAATTCAGGTTGGGGGTAAGCAGCTTCAAAATAAGAAGGTGATAAAACATTATCCCTTTAGGCATGAATTTTTCATAGCTGCCATGTCTACATAGTCAACATGAAAATTGAGATTATTCCTTCCCAATGACCAGTTTCCAAAAAACTGCAAACAAATTTGCAACTTACAAAGCTGCAAAACAATGTCAGAGATTAATCACACACCTTTTACTGTGGAGGACAACTCTGATTCTAAGTGTGAAGCTATCTTTGTGATTTATTTCTCTTCCTGGCTAAACATCTAAAACTGTGAGTTACAGCAACAGTTTATTGTTCAGTTTGGCCTTTTCAACAAAGCCCAAAAAGAGGGATATACCTGAGGATGGGAACAGAATATCTAAAAATTGTCCTTCTCAACAAGGATCCCAAACAAATTTGTCTGGTGTTCACATCAGCTGTGTTTCTACTGACATAAATAGATACAGAGTGAGCTTTTAATAGCAAAGAGTACACCAACTCTGACTTCCTTCTACTTTTTTTTACTACAAAAAAAAAGATATGATACATTATGCAGTGCAGATTAGGACAAGGTTCGGTCAAATTTAATGGCACAGAACAAAGCTTCAGTGAGCAGTGTAATTTCAAAGAGAACAAGTGCGGCTGTTGTAATTTCAAGGGGTGCATTTCAGATAGTCTGTCAAAGGCAATGCCTGTATTTTTTTTTAAAAAAAAAAAAAGCAGTGAGAAGCAGAAAGAAGGGAAAGCATCACATTTCAAAAAGGCTGTGTTTTTTTTCCAAAATGGGTAAAGCATTGTGCAGTATTGACTCATACAAGATAATATTCATATAATTGGTTTAAAATTAAGGTAATACTGCTGAAGATGGATATAAAATGAAAAGAAGATGCTTAAATATCTGATACACTGATCGCATGCACTGTACATTTCTTTGCCAAATGCCCCAGTATTTATTTATTAATATATTATATGTAGTTAATACATTTTTATACTGCTTCACTTTGTGAAAATGCACTGCTCTATGCTGTGTTTCCCTTCCTAGAACTCATCAGGTAAACCATAATCTCTAAGCATCTGAGATTATAATTCATCTGCAAATCAGTATTCAAGCAACTTTCATTTTCTTCATAGACCAATAAGTTTTGTGAACATTTGCATGGCTATTTTATCTGTTCTGTGCTCTAATGATTTCCTTTTCTCCATTATTGCCAATGGCTCTTCCATCCACTGGGAGCTAGGTAAAGTGAGAGGTGTGTGTGTGTTGAAGCCTTTTGCCTCAGAAGTCTTAAGAACCTTCAGGAACCTATGTAAAATGTATTTTTTTAAAAAAGGTAAGGCGAAACACTCCATCCTCCTACAAAACAGCCAAAAGCCACACATTTTGAGGCAGATGAAGAAAGAAAAATGAAATGCCATGGAGAGCCATTTTCTCCCTTGCTTAGAGAAAATGGCTGGCTGACACTCTGTAACCGTACAAGAATGTTTCTCTTAGGACAATTCAGAACATTATGTCACAGTTCCAATTGGATGTCACTTCTAAAATCTGTGAAAGTCTCTGTGCTTGCAATGTTGCACAGCAGTACCACCTTGAAAAAATTGGCAGAGCATAAACTTTATGCCCAATCTCCGAAATGATGGTATACACCAGATGTTTCAGAAAAAGATGAAAAGAAAGAATGCACCTGGCTATTTGTGCTCTGCAATAATAGTGAGGATATTTGCATTGCCACTGACCACTGCCTTGTATAATGATGCTAGCACTGAATATTTATATTGCTTATGTAACATAGGGCAGAGCGGGGGGGGGGGAATCGCAGGGCCAGTGCACCTGGGCATGATTACCTTATGATTTTAATTTTAGAAGAGGTAGCCATGTTAGTCTGTGCAAGCCTATCAGACAAAAACAAAATAAAAATAAAAACAGGCAAAAATGTTGTTGTACCGTTAAGGCTCTTATATTTTTATGTAAGCTATTGTGGACCTTCTTCGCTCACGTCTTCAGACAGAGATTAACACAGTAAAATATTCATGCTATGTTCTAAGAGACAGCAATACAGTGGTGCCCCGCATGACGACAATAATCCGTTCTGGGAAAATCGCTGTTAACGCATTAAATGGAACCCATTTAATGCATTCCAATGGGGAAATTACCTCGTTGTCCAGCAAAGATCGTCCATAGGGGAGGCCATTTTCCGAGCACCGATCATCTGTTAAAATGGCTGCCCTGCAAAGCATGTGTCCAGAAAACACAGGGCAGCCATTTTAGGAACCCAATGAAGATCGTCGTCTTGTGAATAAACGATCCGCGAAGCATGGACCAAATTGTTGCCAAGCGAAATTCCCCCATAGGAATGACTGTTTTGCGAATCGCTATAGCGATCACAAAAAGTCGCTGTCCTGTAGATTCATCGTATAGCAGGGTTGTCGTCTAGCGAGGTACCACTGTATATAGTTGCATTTCACATGTGCAGTAATTTGTGACCTTTATTTGGTATTCAGTGCTTTTGAAGTCCAGTTCTGCAAACTTTTCAGCAAAAGACACGAAACAATGCAAAAGCAGAGAGAAGAAGAGAGGGAGAGGGAGAAAAAGTGAAGAGAGAACTTGAAAGACCACTATAAGCAGCAACATGATTCAAGGAAACAGGAAACAGCTAATGATTACATTTGGCAATTTGTTATAATTTACAAAAGAGTTAGTACAAATTTCCACATATCTATCTATCTATCTATCTATCTATCTATCTATCTATCTATCTATCTATCTATCTATCTATCTATCTATCTATCTATCTATCTATCTATCTATCTATCTATCTATCTATCTATCTATCTATCTATCTGTCTGTCTGTCTGTCTGTCTGTCTGTCTGTCTGTCTGTCTGTCTGTCTATCCATCCATCCATCCATCCATCCATCCATCCATCCATCCATCCATCCACCCATCCATCTATCCATCCATCCATCCATCCATCCATCTATCTCAATTTTCTTTCAAAATTCAGCAGGAAACAACTACATATCCTTCCTCCTCTTGGTAGGCCTTTATTCCCTCTTTTTTTTTCAGAAGAGGAGAACGACAGGTAACTCACCTGTAATTGTACTTCTTCAAGTGGACTTCTGTGAGTCATACCCTTGGATGATCTGCTCCTGCACAGAACCTCATCAGAAGATTCTAGCGCTTCTGCGGTAGCAAAAAATACATTAGAATAGACTCCTTCTTCTCTGTATAACTACCTTGGCACCAAGACTCTCCCTTCAGTTACATCAACCACCACAAGAAAGAAATCTGTATGGCATAACAGTGGGGAGGTCAGGCGGGATTTGTGAATCACAAGAGGTCAACTCGAAGAACTTCAATTACAGGTGAGTAACCTGTCATTCTTCTTCATGGCCTCTGTGAATGACACCCTGGGTGACTAACAAGTTGTTTTACCTGGAGGCAGGGTGTCATGCCAAAGGTGGAAGCCATAACAGCACGCCCAAATGCTGCGTCAGACTTCTGTCGAACATCCAGTCTATAGTGCTGGATAAAAGTAGATGGTGGTGCCCACATAGCCGAAATGCAGACATTGGGGAGAGGCACACCACGGAGGAACGCTGTAGAAGTTGCTGAGCCCTCGTGGAATGAGGGTGAATCACCTTGCATACCAGCTGTCGAGCAAGCTGGTATGCAAGGTGAATAGTAGAGGCAACCCAGCGAGAAATTGTTTGTGAAGTTACTTGCAAACCCTTAGTGGGAGGCTGATGACTGACAAAAAGGTGCAATGAACGCTGAAAGAGCTGTGTGTGAGATAAATAAAAGGCAAGGGCCCTCTAGACATCCAGAGTGTAGAGGAGTTGTTCTTGTGCTGAAGATGGCGATGGAAAAAAGGAGAGGACCAATGTCTGAGAAATATGAAATTGAGATACAATTTTGGGGAGAAAGGAGATGTCCACAAATAGTTTGACTTTATCAGGAAAAAACTGTATTTAAGGATAGTCATGCCGCAAAGCCGCTAAATCACTTGCTTGACGAGCTGATGTGATTGCTACAAGAAAAACTGTTTTGAAGGAAAGAAGGTGAAGGTCTGTTGAAACTAATGGCTCAAAAGGAGTTTGAGTAAGTTGTCACAAGACAAAGGTCAAAGACCATTGCAGGGAAGGTAGATGAACACCCGGGCAGGCATGTGATAAACCTTCAGCTTAGGAGGCCTGAAAAAAATGAGCCACCGGAGAAGTTGGTGGTTGGTAAGAGACGATTGCTGAGAGGTAAACTGTAAGAGAGGAAAGAGAATGGTCAGTAGATTTTAAGATGTAGCAGGAATTGAGAGGACAGTGGAGAGAGATGGGTTGATAAGAAGTACGGAAGCGGCTGTAGTGAAGGATTGAATGTTTTTCCATTTATATAGGTAGGCGTTTCTGGTTGGGGGCTTCTTCACTTGACAGAGGACATCCATCAAGGATGCAGAATCCTCCATGCTGCCAGGTGCAGATCAGGTACATCTGGATGAAGTATCTGGGAGTTGATCTGTGTGAGAAGGTGCGGCAGATGGGGTAGGTGATAAATTTCTGATGATAAGTTGTGTAGGACTGGGAACCAAGGCTGTCTCGGCCACCAAGGGGCTATGATGACAGCATTAGGTTTATCTTGTTGTATCCAGACAACTACTTTGGGGAGGAGCAGAAACAGTGGGAAGAGGTACATGACAGTCCAGGGCCAGCGGCCAATGAATGTATCTCCCTCGGAGTGTCTGCCAATTCTGGCATGGGAGCAATAGCGCCTGCACTTCTAATTCTCTTGTGAGGCAAAAATGTCCAAAGTTGGCTTGCCCCACTTTTTGCAAAGGCGGAAAAAAATCACCTGGTCCAATTCCCATGCATGAGGTTGGGGGTTTGTATGGCTGAGGAGGTCTGCCAGGTCATTGTCTTGCCCTGCAATATGTAGAGCTGTCCAATAGATTTGATGTGAAAGACACCATTCCCATAGGTCACTCGCTAAATAGAGGCGGCTTGGGGAGTGGATGCCATCTTGTTTGAGGATGTAGTACATGGCTGTAGTGTTGTGACTGGCAATCTGTGCCATTTTGCCAGTCAAGATGTTTCTGAAGGCTTTGCGTGCCTTTATCACCACCAGTAGTTCCAACTCGTTTATGTGGAAGGGAAAGTTCTCTGCAGGACCAATTGGCATGGATTGTGAGAGAGCTACATAAGTCTAGTGTCAGTTGTGACCTGTGTTTGAGGATGTGGTTGCCGGAAGGAACATCCTACTGAATGATTTGGGATGAAATACCATTAGAGTTGGGAGGCAAGTTCGGGGGTGACTCTCACAAGTGTGTGAGGGGGGGTGTCTGTCAGTGGATCGAAAAGGGCGAGGAACCACGATTGTAGGGACCTCATCTTTAGATGTACGTGTTGTACGACTGAGGTCATAGAAGCCATGGTGTCCAACATGCGTTGCACTAGTAGGGCAGGAACCAGAGCATGGGGAGTGAAGTCATGCAGCAAAGAGATAAGGCTCTGCTGCTTGTCTGTGGGGAGGAATGCACGGGCTTGGATAGAGTCTATGCGAGCCCTGATATAATGAACGACCTTTGTAGAGCTCATTTTGGATTTCTGCATGTTGACTGTGAGACTGAGATCGTGAAGGAGGGATAAGGTGAGACAGGTGTCTTGGTGAGCCTTGCGAAGGGAAGGAGCCTCCAAGAGCCAATCGTCTATGTATGGGAAGATGAGGATCTTTGGAAGTCTGAGGAAAGTGGCCACTGGGGCCATACACTTGGTGAAGACTCTGGGAACTGTTGCAAGCCAAAGGAAAGTTTTTTTTAAAATTTTGATAAGCCCAGGATCAGAGTTGGAATCGAAGAAACTGTCTGTGGGAGGGGTGGATGGAGATATGGAAGTATGCCTCTCGTAGATCTATGACTGTGAACCAGTTGTTTTTTCTGAGGAGGGGTAGAACCAATTTGAGGGTCACCATATGGAATTTGGTAGTGATGACATATTGGTTGAGTTACCTGAGGTCTAGGATAGGACAAAGACCACCGCCCTTTTTTGAGATGGTGAAATAACGTGAGAAAAAATGTTGTTTTGCTGTATCGGTTCTATGGTGTCCTTGAGAAGTAAATTTACTATTTCTTCTTGTAAAGTTTAAGACAGTGGTGTAATGACGTGATGTGGCAGAGGGAGCTGATGGAAATGAACGTGGTATCTGTTTTGGACAATGGACGGAACCCAGGCATCGGTGGTGATGGACTACCAGACAGGTAAGTATTTCCACAGGAAGGGGGGGTGTTGAGTTGTGATCTCGGTCAGGAAGATGTAAAACATAATGTTTGGGTTTGCGATTGTTGCACCTCTGGATAGGTTATTGGCGGGGTTTAGGTTTGTATTGTTGGTGCATGAAATAAGGCGTGTAGGGCACCTGACGTTGGGGTTCTTGTTGGAAACTCTCACAAGAATTGTAGGACCGCTTCCATTGGTTACACTGAGGGTGTTGTTGGTAGGAAGGAAAGACGCTCCATCGTTTGGCAGCCGAACATTTCTTTTGGATGTTTTCTAAGATGTCATCTGTTTCAGCATTAAAAAGGCCAGTCCCATCAAAGGGGAGTTCTTCAATGCATGCCCGGGCATCTTCGGCAAGGCCAGCTGTAAATAGCCAAGAAAAACATCTCAATGCTACAGAGGTAGCCACGGATTTAGATGTTGCATCTACGGTGTGCTTAGCTGAAAACATCTGTTGTTTAGCAACACAGAGGCCCTCTTGTTGGAAGGTTTGCGCTACTATCTTTTTATCCTCTGGCAAGGAATCAACAAAAGTGGCCAAATTGTCCTAAAGGAAGCATTGATATGCTCCCATAGCTCCTTGGTAATTTGCTACTCTCATTGTGAAAGCCACTGAGGAGTAAAGCCCATAGAGTCGATTCTCCGACTGTCTTTGTTGGGTGGAATAAGAGTCTGTCGATGTCGAAATCGAGACTGTGAGGCTTCAATGAATATCGAATTTGGGGCTGGTTGATTTTGAAGAAAAAGCGCTCCGAGGTCATGTATTCGGTAAAGGTTGTCGATTCAATTCTAGACCAAATGAGAGGAGGCTGGTTTAGTCCAAGACCACTGAGCAGTGCTGAGAAGGGATGGCAGCGTGGAAATGTGGACTGAAGTAGTTGTGTCTTTTGAAATAGGATCTAAAGGTGATCCACCTCTAAAGGTGATCCGCTGGTTCAGTTGTGGGGTGATGGATCTGTAGAGCCAAAGACTTAGACATGTGCACCATGAGTTGAGCATATGTTTGAAAATCTTCTGCTAGGGATGGGAGGATCTACATCTGCCAGGTCAGAATCTGGTGATGTGAGTAGCACAGATGGAGTTTGTGGGCAAGATCCGTGATCCAAGATTTCGGGGTTGGGTCTGGAGTTGACCGAGCGTTGATCGACTTCTGTGTCGAGAGGTTGTAGGCCATAGTGGTGCCCTCAGTGGCCTGCTACCGAAGGAGATGGCATGTCCATGGACATCTGTCAATGTCGAGGATTGCTGACTGCCATCGATGTTGATGCTGTCTCCATGGGCAGAGGTAAAAATCCTGGAACCTCGGTATCATAGTTGATGTCTTGGTATTGACGGACTGCGTGTTTAGATAGGTGTCGCTGTCAAGAGTCATAGTTTCTCTATGATGTCAAGAAAGGGGTTGTGGTCGAATCGATGGATGTGTTGGCAGACCTGTCGAGGCCGGGGATGCCAACTGGGAGGAACAGGCTCCCTCATTTTGAGGAGCTGGAAAATATTGGCTGACAGGAGCAGCAAATGCTTCACGACTGCAAGCGTTTCTCTCAACTGGCTTAAGCTTTTGAGGTGGCTGGTAGATAGCTATCTGATGACCATGTGGATCTGGATGGTAAGCTCACTTTGACACCAAAGGCTGTCAAGATGGAGGCTTCTGTTGTAATACTACTGTGGGACCGGACAGAACAACCTGTTGAGCACCTCTGGCAGATTGGTTACTAGAGCACTGATAGGGCAAATCGCTACCTGATGAGAGTACTGAGTGTGACTTTGGCCTGCGTGCACTGGCAGAATTACCTCATAAGCTTGATGTGCATGATAGCATGCCAGTGGCCATGGTGGCTGGCCCAATGGTACAGGATAGGGCACAGTGTCCAGGTGAGGCTCTGATTCTTCTCTCTCCAGTGAAGCGTCCATGGATGGGTTACTAGGAGAGATAGATTATTGGGGACTGGCAGGCAAGGAAGTAAGGTGATCTACTTGCTTGTCCCATTCCGGCAACTGAGAAGTCAGCTGGTGAGCTGGAATCCCTTCGTCAACAGAAGACGAGCCTACACAAAACAAATCACGAAATTCGGAAAGCTGCTGCAGAACGGTAACAGGAGCTTTAGTTTTGGTTTGTTTAGACCTCTTGGGTTGAGGAGGATCTGGAACTGAGAAGACCTCGGGAGACAGCTTTCACTTTTTGGAGGACTTTGATATCAAAGTTTTTGATGTTGAACTCTTGGGTTTGTGTCCCTTAGAGGTTTTCGACGAAGTTGAAGGGGCATCAGAGTGAGATGGTGTGGCCGAAGGGCGATGTTTAGATGATTCTCTGATGGCTTCCTCCATGGCTTTAGCTTGTGAAGTAGTCTTACACGGAGGTTGAGCCATGACTTCTACAGGTTGTAAAGACTGTTCCCAAATATGGAGTTTAAGTCTGGAAAGACAAGAACGAAGGACTCCCCACTTGAAATTTTTACAATGAGAACACAAGGAGGTTTAATGTGCCTTGCCTAGACAAAAAAGGCACTTTAAGTGGCCGTCCGAAAGTGGTATTTTGTTATCGCAAACCACAGTGCTTAAACAGGCCCAAAGGGGCCATGAACGATTAAAGAAAGGAAACACAAAACGGAGGGGAGAGTGCAAGGGCCAGAGGCCGAGGCACGTGGAAAAAAAGCAAGAGAACAGTTCATATTATATTTTTTCATATCAGTAACAAAAAGAAAGGAAAATATTTAGAAGTCAAGAGTTAAAAAACTCTCACTTTTAACTCACAGAAGCTAGAAGTATGAGGTTCTTCAACGCAGCGGTTGAAAGAAACTGAAGGGAGTCTTGGTGCCAAGGTATACAGAGGAGGAAGGGTCTATTCTAATGTATTTTTTGTTACCGCAGAAGCTCTAGATCTTCCGACAAGGCTCCGGGCAGGCACAGATCACTGAGGGTGTGATTCACAGAGGCCACGAAGAAGAACTTCAATTATCTCTAATACAGTGGTGCCTCGCTTAACGAGTGCACCGTAGAATGACAAAATCGCATAGCGAAGAGGTTTTAGCGATCGCAAATGCGATCGCATACCAATGGCCCCTATGGGCAAAACTCGCTTTACGATGATCGGTAAGCGTTTCGCAAAGTGATGCCCGACGATCAGCTGTTCGGCGGTTCCAAAATGGCTGTTGGAAGCCCTGAAATGGCCGCACGCAGCGTTTTCGCGCGCTCCCCTCGCTTACCGAGGGCACGAAAATGGCTGCCGGCTATGGGACAACTTCACTGAACGGTGAGTTTTGGAGCCTATTGGAACGCATTAAACTAAGTTTAATGCATTCCAATGGCTTTCCCCGTTCTGTTCAGCGATGTTTCGCCATAGCGAAGGTTAATCCGGAACGGATTAACCTCGCTATGTGAGGCACCACTGTACATGCATTTTCCCAGCACTTCTTTCAAGCCTTAAAAGGTGTTTGTTAGTCTTTTGCTATTTAAACTTAGGGCTCAATCCCACTGATAAAAAAACAAATACAAAAAAGATGTCTAAATGCCATTCCTATGCTAATCAAGAGTTTATTTGTCTGTTGCTTTCCCCCAGAACAAATGTAATAAATACTCACAAATAAACATGATTAGAAACCTATATGTGGGACATGAAGCAACAGTTAGAACTGGATATGGAACAACTGATTTGGTTCAACATTGGGAAAGGAGTACGACAAGGCTGTATATTGTCCCCCAGCTTATTTAACTTATATGCAGAATACATCATGCGGAAGGCTAGACTGGAGGAATCCCAAACTGGAATTAAGATTGCCAGAAGAAATATCTACAACCTCCAATATGCAGATGATACCACTCTGATGGCAGAAAGTGAGGAGGAATTAAAGAACCTTGTAATGAGGGTGAAAGAGGAGAGTGCAAAAAACGGTCTGAAATTCAACATCAAAAAAACTAAGATCATGGCCACTGATCCCATCACCTCTCGGGAAATAGAAGGGGAAGATACGGAGGCAGTGACAGATTTTACCTTCTTGGGTTCCATGATTACTGTAGATGGAGACAGCAGCCACGAAATTAAAAGACTCCTGCTTCTTGAGAGGAAAGCGATGACAAACCTTGACAGTATTTTAAAAAGCAGAGACATCACCTTGCCAACAAAAGTCCAAATAGTCAAAGCTATGGTTTTTCCTGTCATGATGTATGGAAGTGAGAGCTGGACCATAAAGAAAGCAGAGCGCCGAAGAATTGATGCCTTTGAATTGTGGTGCTGGAGGAAGCTCTTGAGAATCCCCTGGACTGCAAGGAGAACAAACCTATCAATTCTAAAGGAAATCAACCCTGAGTGCTCACTGGAAGGACAGATCCTGAAGCTGAGGCTCCAGTACTTTGGCCATCTCATGAGAAGAGAAGACTCCTTAGAAAAAACCTTGATATTGGGAAAGTGTGATGGCAAGAGGAGAAGGGGACGACCGAGGATGAGATGGCTGGACAGTGTCATCGAAGCAACCAACATGAAATTGACACAACTCCGGGAGGCAGTGGAAGATAGGAGGGCCTGGCGTGCTCTGGTCCATGGGGTCACGAAGAGTCGGACACGACTAAACGACTAAACAAAACGAACAAACGAACGAACCTACAACATCCAGACAACAGAATTGAAACAATGTATTCTCAAAGGCTTCCATGCTGGGATCCGATGGTTGTCGTAGGTTTTTCGTTTTTGTTGAAGCTCTGCTGGCGTTTGCAGATTTCAATGGCTTCCCTGTGCAATCTAACATAATGATTGCTGGTGTTGTCCAGTACTTCTGTATTTTGAAATAAAATTTTATGTCCAGCTTGTTTCAGGGCATGTTCAGCTATTGCTGATTTTTCCAGTTGTTTTAGTCTGCACTGTCCTCTCATGTTTCTCATTCAAAGAAGAAAGTTTAAAATTGAGCAAAGCCTGGCTCCCAGCACTGAAAACACAGCCTGCAAAAGGTCAACAAACTCTACCCAGCCACAAGAACTAGTGATCACTGCACACCAAAGACCAGCTAATGACACCCATCAATCACAGTGAAAGATAATCTCTCCTTATCACAACAATACAACCACAACAAAAAACACGGTGACCACCATAACCCAATCTCCTGAAAAGGACAAAAAGCTGATCCCACAGCTACAAATACTCAACTATCCCACAAACTGCACCAGAGCACAGACAGAGTTCTGACTCCTGTCCTCTGAAAATGTCAGCCACAGAGAATGGCAAAATGTTAGGAAGAAGAATCTCAAGAACATGGCCAGACAGCCCAGAAAGCCTACAACAGAGTTGAAACACATCTTTACTTTGAAAGCAGAGCACAATTTAAAAGTGAAAAAAAAAATAGAAAAATGCAGGTGAATATTTTGAAAAAAAAACCTGAAGTAATATTGAACCATCTTTACTGCCTGTTTAAAAAGATACAGTACTTGGAATGAGGCAGCAAGGCAATTTTCTTACCCACATGATCTGGTCAACTTTATTTTATCACTTTTATCACATTTTCTGTATTTTATGTTTGAGTGTTTTAAATATAAAAATATAAGCTACAGTGTTATAATAAAAAGAGGTTTTGAAAGCCGAGGGTTCATAGGATAGGCACTGTCACATACAGCACTGATGGTACCTGTCTGTCATGGGTTTGGAGGGAAAGTTCCATCCTATGGGGAGTGGAAGGCGGGACATCAGGGGGGAGGAGCTGTACTGTATATATATTTGGAGCTGGTGTGGAGAAGTGAAGAGTTGGAGTCTGTGTGTCAGACTGGGTACAACTGTTAGTCAGATAGTACATACCTGATAGGTTCAGGTTTCTATCTAGGTAGCCAGAACTGATAGGTTCAGGGTCTGTGCGTTGCCTTAAAGTGTTCTGTGGGAACCAACCTGTTGTATGTGTTTGATTGGGACTATACCAAGTTCCAGTTTCCTATTTACCTGATTCTTTTATTTACCCTGTTTGTTGTTTCAATAAACCTTGTTCTTTTGTTTATTAAAATCCATTCCTGGTCTGTGTGACTCCTTGTAGGGAATGGTTGGTGGCAGCATAACTACAGGGTGGGATACTCCAGTAGGTCTGGGGTTGCCACATTGATTGGTGTCCAGCATGTGGGATACGACTGGTCCAGTTGTCCAGTGGTCCAGCAAAGCCTTGGCAAGTGTGCCCAGAGCAAGGGGGGTCTAGTCAGGGAAAATCTGAGGGCGCGTAGGTAATCTTCTAGGCTTACCTCACGGAGAGGTAGGTTAGTGGAAGAACGTGCAAACTCAGATTGGGGGACTAGATTAGGGAGCTCTGAGGCAACCCGTTTTGGCAGGAAAGGGCTGAGGCAAAGCTGCGTGAAGTAACAGTGATCTAGCCTGTCTGCTGAGAGGCCTAGCAGAGGGGGTGAATTCTGTCTGGCAACAGTTGCAAGTGGGTGCTGGAGGGACAGCAGCAGTCTATAGAAGGCTGTTTCTGAGGCAAAAGAAAAAAAGTCGTCGTTTTATTTTGAGGCGTGACGTTTGAAGGCAGCCTGTTCTGGGGGGATTATGCCCTTGACTCGAAGCCAAATGGCAGAAATGGGGAAAGTGAGAGAACCACAGGGAGACCAAGGTTCTGAGGAGGAATTTGGCTCAGTGCAGGATGAGAGCACAGGAGAACTGACCTCAGAACTCAGAAAAATGCTCCTAGCCCAACAGCATGAACTGAGGGTGAGGGAGATGGAGGAGAGGGAAAGGGAGAAACAGAGACAATTTGAGTTAGAAAGAATGGCGTTTGAAAGGGAAGAGAAACAAAGGCAATTTGAAATGGAAAAAGAAGAAAGATTAGAGAGAGAGAGAATGGAAAGAGAAGAAAAATTGGAGAGAGAGAGGATGGCGTTTGAGTTAAGAAAATTGGAAATGATGAACCAGAACAATAATAACAATAGAGATTCTGAGGTGGGCCAATTGTCTAAAACTGACTTGAAGAAATTCCCTGTGTACAACAAGGGAGATTGCCCTGAGGTGTTCTTTTCCCTCGTGGAAAGAGCGTTTGTGGACTTCTCAGTAAGGGAAACTGAGAAGATGACCATTATGCGATCTTTAATCAGTGGCAGCCTGGCAGAAGTCTATGCAGAGATGCCAGTGGAACTGCTGAAGGACTTCGCTGAGTTTAAAAAACTGGTGTTTGCCCGGCATGGGATAAATGCTGAACAGCTGAGGCAAAAATTCAGGTCACTCCCAAAAAAACCAGAGCAGACTTTTACCCAAGTGGGGGCCCAACTGGTGAGGTTGCTAGAGAAATGGCTGTCTCAGGAGGGGACAGAGACCTTCCAGCAGCTCAAAGACCTGATAGCGCTGGAACAGTTTTATTCAGTCCTGCATGGGGAACTAAAGTTCCATGTGAGGGAGAGGAAACCTAAATCGGTGACAGAAGCGGCAGAGATCGCAGATTTTATTTCCCAAATAAGGAAGCCCTTAGGTGCTGAGGGGAAAACTGTGGGTAAGCCCAAAGAAACCTACAGCAGGTACTCTCAGGGACCAGGGAAAAACCAGCAAGGGGGAGGGGCCCATATTGAAGGGAAGCCCTCAGACATGAAACAACCAAGACCTCAGATTTTGGAGGGAAAACCAAAACCAGATGAGAAAGACTCCAAGTACAGCAGAAAATGTTATTTCTGTCAAGGAAAGGGCCATCTAATCTCAGAGTGTGAGAAATTAAAGCAGCTAAGGGGAAATTTGCCTCATGATTTGAGTGGAACCAAGCCAAAAGCTGTGTTCTGTGTTCAGACAGAGCAAAGCTCCTTGCCATTGAGGGAGCCTGTTGCCATGGCTACTCAATCTGAACCAGTTACATCTGCTGATCAGGCTGGGGAAATGGTCCTCTTGTGGAGGTCAAGCGCTGCTTACTAGTGAGAACAGATTCGCAATTGTTTGAGACCGCAGGGGTGGACGTAGGAATACTTGACCATCAGTATAGGGGGCTAAGGGATACTTGTTCCCAGGTGACCCTGTGCCATCCAGACATTATTCCTAGGAAGTATATAATCCCAAATGAGAGCCTGAAGGTGGCAGGGATTGAGGGGCAGGTGATCTCACTGCCAGTAGCTGAGGTACCTGTGAGCTTTCAAGGCTGGAGGGGAGTTTGGCGGCTAGCGATTTCATCGACTCTGCCAGCAGCCGTGCTTGTGGGAAATGACCTGGCTGAACATGTGAAACGGGTGCTAGTGATTACACGCTCACAAGCTCCCACGGGGACAGTTCAGGGTGGTACTGAAGAGCCCGAGGCTGAAGCAGGTGAGGGTAGTCCCGAAGCTGTGGCAGAAACCTTAACCACGGACAGCAAATTTGGCCAAGAGCAAAAGGCAGACACCACTCTCCGAAAGTGTTTTGAAAAGGTGACAGACACCCAGCTAACACCTGAAACCCCAGCGAGATTTCGCGAGAAAAAGGGAATTTTATATAGAGAGACCATGATGAATATCTCAAAAGGGGGAGATGGGATCAGAAGTCAGCTAGTGGTACCTGAAAAGTATCGCCCAATGACCTTACAAAGGGGGCACTCTGACATGTTTGCTACGCACTTAGGGGTGAACAAAACACAGCAGAGAATCACACAAAATTTTTACTGGCCTGAAATAGGGAAGCAGATCAAGGAGTTCTGTAAACAATGTGATGTGTGTCAGAGGCAGGGGAATAACCGTGACAGGACCAAAGCGAAGTTGTGCCCTTTGCCTGTGATTGACACCCCGTTCAAATGTATAGGAGTGGATATTGTGGGACCTTTGCCCAAGGCCACAAAGAGGGGGAACCGGTTCATTCTCACCATTGTGGAACATGCCACGAGGTACCCTGAAGCCATTCCCTTGACTAACATCGAAACTAACACAGTGGCAGATGCCTTGGTGGGGTATATGTCCAGGATGGGATTTGCCTCAGAAATAATCACAGATTTGGGCACATCGTTTACATCAAAGCTCATGAAACGGTTATGGCAAATCTGTGGAATTAAACACAAGGAAACCACTGCCTATCACCCCGAAAGTAATGGGTTAACGGAAAAGTTCAATGGGACTCTGATGCGCATGATTAGGGCTTACTTGGCAGAGAATCCAAACAATTGGGACCAGAAGCTGCAATCCCTTTTGTTTGCTTATCGATCAGTGCCCCAAGCCAGTACCGGGTTCAGTCCGTTTGAACTTTTGTTTGGGAGAAAAGTAAAAGGTCCACTTGATTTAATCAAACAGAATTGGGAAGATCACCTGAAACACCTGGAGATAGTGCTGCAGAGGTTAAGTGCAGCAGGGCTAACAGTAAAGGCAAGCAAGTGTCAGCTGGGTAGCCCAGAAATAAAATACTTGGGTCACATAGTAGGGGGAGGAGTGATCAAACCCCTAGAGGCCAAGATAGAAGCCGTTCGTGATTGGCCCAGACCCAACACCAAGAAAAAAGTCAAATCATTTCTTGGGTTAGTGGGCTACTACAGAAAGTTCATCCCGAGGTTTAGTGAGATGGCGACTCCGCTGACCGATCTGACGCGGAAGAAGACTGATGACCGCATCCCGTGGACCAGCGACTGTGAGGAGGCGTTCCAGAGGTTGAAGGAGGCGCTCATCCATTATCCAGTGCTGCGTGCTCCCGACTTCGACCGGGAGTTCATCATCTACACCGATGCGTCTAACAGCGGGGTAGGAGCAGTTCTTTGCCAGGAGGATGAAAATGGTGACCAGCATCCAGTGTCCTACCTGAGTAGGAAACTCCAGAAAGGTGAGAGACATTTGGCAACCGTGGAAAAGGAGTGTCTGGCCATAGTATACGCGATTCAGAAGGCCAAACCTTACATCTGGGGAAGACATTTTGTTCTGTGCACTGACCACTCACCACTGCAGTGGTTAAAGACAATGAAAACCCATAATAGTAAACTTATGAGGTGGGCTTTAAACCTGCAAGATTTTGACTTTGAAGTGAAGGTGGTCAGAGGGTCAATGAACTGTGTTGCTGACGCCTTGTCAAGAAGACCCGACGAGTGAAGACGGCGAAGAAACCATGGACTATGTATATTTTGGTGACCAAAAGTTAAATGTACCTGTTTATTGAACAGGCTTGGTTTGTATTAATAAAGGTAACTTAATGTATTGCAAATATTAATGTTTAAATGCATAAATGATATGTTTGACCTAGAGTGAGTAAGTATGGGATTGTGTTATAATGTATAACTGTTTATGTGTTTTGATCCTGGTTGTTTTTTTGGAGAAAAGCACTTTAGCTTTTCCCCCGCAAAACAACTTATAAAGAGGGGAGGTGTCACATACAGCACTGATGGTACCTGTCTGTCATGGGTTTGGAGGGAAAGTTCCATCCTATGGGGAGTGGAAGGCGGGACATCAGGGGGGAGGAGCTGTACTGTATATATATTTGGAGCTGGTGTGGAGAAGTGAAGAGTTGGAGTCTGTGTGTCAGACTGGGTACAACTGTTAGTCAGATAGTACATACCTGATAGGTTCAGGTTTCTATCTAGGTAGCCAGAACTGATAGGTTCAGGGTCTGTGTGTTGCCTTAAAGTGTTCTGTGGGAACCAACCTGTTGTATGTGTTTGATTGGGACTATACCAAGTTCCAGTTTCCTATTTACCTGATTCTTTTATTTACCCTGTTTGTTGTTTCAATAAACCTTGTTCTTTTGTTTATTAAAATCCATTCCTGGTCTGTGTGACTCCTTGTAGGGAATGGTTGGTGGCAGCATAACTACAGGGTGGGATACTCCAGTAGGTCTGGGGTTGCCACAGGCACCAAGTACTCAACATGGCCTTTCAGCAGTGTCACTTCAACTGGGTTTTCCACACATTCTGTTGTGCTTTGGCTCAGGGGGAGCAAAAGAAACCTGAGGAATGTGTATCTCAGTACAGCACCTTGAGAATCGTATTTCATTTTAACCTCCACTATTTACTCTTAAGAAGGAAACTCTGAAGATGTAAAAGCAATTTTTGCTAATAATCCTAGAAGTCAGAGATGTGATGGAGAACAGTTTCAATGCCATGCAGAATCTACTTGCATTTCCCTGTGACTTGGGTTAAAACAAAACATGCTATGTAAAAAAAAAAAAAGCAGTGTACAAATATGTGTACATTGTACCCAGTCCAAATCATGATTACCTTGTAGAGAATTGTAAACATTTCAACTTTTACAGCTGTCTTTGCTTTTTCTTGTCTCTTTTTTCCTATCATATCACAAGTAAAAAGAATATGAAAATGTGACTTTGCAGAGAAGCTGGTAACAAATAAGTTTATTCTTTTCTACTTCTTTTTCTGTTTCCTTACATGGAGCTTTTCTGCACAAGTTCTAGCCAATCAGCTTCTAACAGAGCACAGCAGCTATCTATCTGTGTGACCTGCAAGGCACTTGGCAAATGTACAGGACCTGTTTTTGAAGCCCTGAGTAAACCACATAATCAGGACATTTTGATAGTCACAAAGTTTCTAGGTGAAGGCTCCCAGCTGCATTATACGCCCATGTTCCCCAAGAAAAAACTATCAGAACTTGTGGCATAACATGATAAGCAGAATATACTGTATATAGGAAAACTCAAATTAACTAGAAAAATGAAAATGAACTCCAATTATAACTATGAGCAAACAATCTTCACTTACCAATTTGGATTTTCCAAACTTTCCCTGAAGCTTGACTCTTCTTTCACAGTGGCATACTCTGACCATGTAAGGCAACGAGTCTTCATAGACATAATTCTTTCTTTCATATTAAGCCAAGATTCTTCTTCCAAGCAGACTTCAGACACTTTTAGGACACTGATCTGTCAGGTATAATAATATGGTGTTTCAATAATATCAAGGTCTTTGAAGAGAGAAAAGGAATAATTTAGATGTAGCAGTTGCTTCCCTCATAAAGGTAAAGGTAAAGGTTCCCCTTGACAATTTTTGTCCAGTCGTGTCCGACTCTAGGGGGCGGCGCTCATCCCGCTCTTCAAGCCATAGAGCCAGCATTTGTCCGAAGACAATCTTTCCGTGGTCACATGGCCAGTGTGATTTAGACACGGAACTCTGTTTACCTTCCCACTGAGATGGTACCTATTTATCTACTCGCATTTTGCATGCTTTCGAACCGCTAGGTTGGCGGGAGTTGCTTCCCTCATACAATACAATAATTAATAACTATACAAAAAAGAAAACTCATCCATAAGATGTGAACTTTGCCAGTAATTTGCAAATTAACTTCAGCAGTTAGTGATGACCACCATGCAAAATATTTTAAAAACTCATTGCTTGTTAATTTGGTCCACAGCAAAATTTTAAATAAAGCATCAACTTAAATGTGTGTGCCATTTTAGTTCCCTTTATGTCCAGTTTACAGTAATGGATTCTAACAGAAGTCACCTACTGACTATCTCACACAAATGATGATCAGCCAAAACATTTGTTCAATTTGACATTCTGTTTGGTACCTGTGAATTTTATGTTTTCCCATCTGGATGAGGCATGGAAAAGGCAAAGAGAAATGTTACACAAATATTTCATTCAGAATAAGGAATAGAAGTCATCAACTCACAAAATGGACATAGCTCACAAAATGGAACATAGGAGAATTAAATCTTAAAGACGGTTGGTTCATGAGAAACTTTCAGAGAAGTTAATCACCCTTTAGTTATTCCAAACAAGGTACTTCAAAGGGTATTGCTAAGGTTTTCTTCTTCAAGCACTCATACTGAGATTTGGGCTTGTTTTTGAAAATCACCTTTCTAGGAATTGAGGAAACTGATCTAAACTTTGAAATGCAGTCTTACTGTCCTATCGCTTGGGTCATGCAGGACCATTAAACCTTCCTGCTCCATGAGTTGAGTGAACAATCCTCCTGTGCAAGTACCCATTTGCCTACAACCATAAAAATCAAGAAGCTTCAGCACTGACAAGTAATAATTACCTTTCTTAAGATCTGTGGAATAACATTCTGGCAGGTGGCAATCCTTCTTCGGTATATGACTCCTGTAGACAAATCTGAGCACAGAAAAACAAACCAAGTTCTCTAAGTAGCAGAAACAAAACAAAGAACAGCATTGTAAGTAACTGTGTGTAATAGGAAGGTTCGGAAGCCTGTATATGATGGAGGAGCTTAGCTTCCTTTCCAGTTGCCAGATGGACCACAATATAAAAGCTTAAAGGATGCTTCATTCAAAACGGATAATGTGTTTGTCCACCTCAACACACCAAAGCCCTCAACCAGCCAAGCAACAGATGGTTTGGATCAAACATGTTGTTGGCAACTAGGCTGACAGTAGCAAAACATAACACACAATGCCAAATTCACAGAGTTGGCTGGGACTATAGTAGTGGAGAAGTTAATTTCTGAGACACTTTCTAAGGTACAAGCTTCAGATAACTTCCTGTGTGACTATCAGTTAAAAATGGCTCATCTTGCTCACTCTGCTTTTTAAAATACATTCTTGTGCACAAAATACCACTTTTCCATCCATTATCATCAATGTTTGAGTACTAAAGCAATTCTCTTGAACAATTAACATTCATCGTTGTATTGAGTTGGGCCAATGACCAAGAACAATGTTTACTTTAAAAAAACAGAACACCAGTCCCTTCACAAATTAAGGCTATTGAGCTATAAGATAATGTGACTTGCTTCTAAACTCACTTAGCATTTTAATATTTCATGATTTCAATCAAGGCCAGAAGCCTCAAGATGATTTTAATTGATGATCTGGCTGGGCAAATAGCCCAGGTGAAAAAAGAATTCTTAGGATGAGACAAGCTTCTCATTCTAAGTTTATCTGGATTGTTTTCCCAGGAGGCAACATTTTGCATAAGGTTTTAAATAACCAATCTGGCAGTATATTTAGCTTTCTCATTTGCTAGGGGGTCACAAACTGATATTTCCCGAAAGAATAGGATGGATTAAACTAGCATCCATAATTATATGTAAAGGAAAATCCAATATTGGGAAATTTGAAGAAACCAAATTACTTTTTGAAACTCCTCACTTCCAGCAATCTAGAAAGGTTTGCAGCAGTGCTTCCCAACCTTGGGTCCCCAGATATTCTTGGTTGACAACTCTCCAAAACCCTGTCAACACAGCTAGTGGTGAAGGCTTCTGGGGTTTTTAGACCAATAACATTTGGGAACCATTGTTTAAAGGCATGAGGAAGAAGTGAGGACTGGAACTGAAATGGGAACCCTGCCTATTTCATCACCAGTTAGTTCGTCATAGCCATGATTCTCTGTCAGAGTAAGTTTGGGCAGCTGGGGTCCTCCAAGGATTTTTAGAATACAACTCCTCCATACCTAAGCATGAGAGGGAGGATAAGATTTACAGATATATCTCCCCACTTGCTTTGGGAGGATCTCTGAAGGATGCAATCCCAGTCATAACAGCTTGCATATTTATCACCCAACCAGCAGAACACCCACTTAATCTGGATTAGGTTTGGTGCCCTACATTACTCAGATGACACCTCCTACATTAGTTCAGATAACACCAGACATGGATTCAGACCTCCACTGCCACCCTGACATCAATAAATCAATAAATCAAGATCAATAAATAAGACTCTTGCAGAGTGTGGGTGGCATATAAGTCAAATGAATGAATGAATGAATGAATGAATGAATGAATGAATGAATGAATGAATGAATGAATGAATGAATGAATGAATGAATGGGAATGAGGGGTAAGCATCATCAGTATACTGGCACATTTTGTCTTAAAGTTCTGAATGATCTTTGGTTTCATGTGGACCAGTTATCTCAGATGCCTGTCAGATGTGACCAGGCTCGCTAGGAATTATAAAAATAAATAAAGACCAGGACATCTAGAGAGTATCCCTGCATTTCAATATAAACCACAAGTTATTGTTAAATGACTGTCTTTTTGTACCATGTTTGGGGACTAGCCTCCAGAAATAACCTAACAGAGCAAAGAGCTTTTAATCTCCACTCTGGAAAAATGGTCAAGAAGATACGATTGATAGTATCAAATGTCACTGAGGGATTGACAAAGATGTACAGC
Source organism: Pogona vitticeps (assembly GCF_051106095.1). Taxonomy (NCBI): domain Eukaryota; kingdom Metazoa; phylum Chordata; class Lepidosauria; order Squamata; family Agamidae; genus Pogona; species Pogona vitticeps. The sequence continues at coordinate 107,767,012 of NC_135784.1, forward strand.
AACAGCGGGTAACTTTGGCAGGCACTCAGTACCTATAGCAAGCCGCAGTGCCTACAACCAACTGATGCCAAAAATCAAAACAGAAAGTTGCTAAAAGTTATTCTCGTTACCCTCAACCCCTTTCTGTAAGTCTTTAGGAAAAAGAACAAGTCACACAAAGAACTTCCAATATGTATAAATATTTTCAGAGTGTGGTTCTTCTTGTAAAAAAAAATACATATGGTTGAGGGCTGCCCGTGAACCACAGGCAATGCTCATTCCTGACAAATGAGGTTGCATTCTTCCATGGCTACATCCTAATAAAAGTCTTCCCTGATGGTAAGCTACAGCAATTTCCAAACTGGAAGAGAAGCCAGGATGGAACTCATCTAAATAATTAGTCCATTCAAGAATAGCATGGAGGGCACACCAGCGACCATGTCACTATACACCACTTGAAGTTTGTGACTAGCAAGAACTCTAAATATATTTGCGAAGGCTTTCACGGCTGGGATCTAATGGTTGTTGTGGGTTTTTTGGGCTCTTTGGCCATGTTCTGAAGGTTGTTCTTCCTGACGTTTCACCAGTCTCTGTGGCCGGCATCTTCAGAGGACAGCAGAGGTTGGTGTCCTCTGAAGATGCCGGCCACAGAGACTGGTGAAACGTCAGGAAGAACAACCTTCAGAACATGGCCAAAGAGCCCGAAAAACCCAGAACAAGAACTCTAAAATTTGAAAACAATGAGTAGCAGAAGTAATAGGACTGCAGCCTGAATAAACATAGTCAAAATCCTGCTGTGTAAGTTATGCCTGCAGAAGGGTGCTCATGGCAGAAAAAGATAATTGAAGACTTCCTAGTTCTGTCTCATGATGTATGTGACTTGCACGTAGTCAGTTTCACAGCGTAGAAGCCATGGGAGTCCAAGAATGGAAGAAGCTTTCCTCCTTCCAATATGGGGCTCCCACAGCTTGCACACAGTGAAAAAGATTAAATGTGGAATTCCAGAAGAGAAGTAAGAAGTCTTCAATTATGGGAAATCTCCCCCTGCCAGTGACATTATCCTTCCATAGATGTAACAGGATTTTGGCCAAAGAAAAAATATCATAGGGTTCAAGTGGACAAAAACAAAGGGGGGAAAAGCCTAATAAGTAATTACTTTAGTCACTTTCAAGAAACAGAAAACATAAACCTCTGCTTTTACAAAACAATTCAATCCTTCAAAAAAAACACTTTGGTTTATGAATGTGGGATATTGTTCTTCTGTACCCATGATTTTAAAAGCCAGGAAATGGCCCTGTATTGCTGCACAATATCATGCCCACTATGCCAGAAAGAAAAAGGATGCCAAGCTTTATATAGCAAAGGGCAGGCTGACCCCTGACAACACCAATGGCAGCAGTCAAGATGGTTTATATGATACCTTCTTGTGCTCACTGCCATTCATAAAGTGATACCACACAGGGGGAAATCCCAGAAGCTGACTCCTTTTTTTAATCAGTTAACCACTTCTCACCCAAACACAAACAATTGTCAGGACTGTTTTTCACAAGTGTGAATGATCTCCAAATTTGGCACAGAGCAAGACAAGACTGTCTGCTACATCTATGCCAAATTTGGTGCTGAACTGAGGTAGTTTCATAGTTATAATTTTTTGTTTGGGACACCTCTATTTTTTTAGTTGGGTTAAAAATGCTGAATGCTGCTATCAGCACAATATATTCATAACTATATCAGTAACTAACCACTTTTTTCAAGCTTTTGCTATTTAACTGGATTTACTTTTAAAATGATGTGGTGGGATCTTAAGAGAGCTGTGCATAAAAATATACCCACAAACCTCAATGAACTAAAGCAACACCGTAAAGAAGAGTGTGCCAAAATTCCTCCATACCAACTTGTGAGACTGATATAGTCATACAGAAAAGGACTACTTAAAGTTATTGCTGTCATAGGTAATTTTACAAGCTATTGAATTATAAGGTGTACTTAGTTTTTCACACATGGCTACACCACTTTGGCTTTTTATTTTGTTAAAGAAATCATGACACGGTGTAATATGTCATGTGTTGTTGTTCCTTTGAGGTTATATTTACCTAATTTTCAGACCTGCCAAGAACCAGATGATTTTTATTACATCCTGATCCATAAAACCATAGAATTTAAAGAGGATGTACTTTCTTTTTCACATGACTGTTCATTGATATAAAATAAATTTGACATTTAACAAAATATGTCTGAATATTATTTCAAAACCTTCCACTGTAGTTTCAAATACAGTAACTGAAAACTCCTGTTAAACATTAGGAGCAAAAGAGGGTATGGCTTACCAGTTTTCTCTTCCACTGTTTTAACAGCTGTAACACGCTTCTCCATGGGGCTGGGATACTAGAGAAAAAAGTGCACCACACGAATTGTTATGCAAGCAGAAGCAAATTACCCAGCACTGACAAAACAAAGGGACACTTCTGAAGCACATATAAAAGAGCCTGGGAAAGGGAGGGTATTACTGTATGTTATTAGTTTGTTCTGACTGTTTAAGCTCATCACGAAATTTGCCCAAAAGTACTTTTACCTTTCACTTTCGATCATTTAAATCTCTTCAGTAGTACCACACAAAACATACCAAGCATGGATTTTTATATTCTTATCCAATGTTCATGGCTACTTCAAAATAACAGCTGAACGAACTGGGAATTTTTGATGAATTTCTTTAATTTCTGACTTAGCTAGACTAAACCTTTGAATTGCAAACCATTGTACTATCTACCTAACATTTTTCTTATTAGACACCTAGTGTGTTACCTGTTTTTCATAGTCAGCAATCAGTTCTTCAAAAAGAAACCTGGCCTTTGAACATCAAAACTGAGAACCTACCTCATTCCATTTCAAGGAACAATTTGAACAGTAATGCTTTTTTAAAAAAAAAAAAAAATCCTTCCGGCATTTCTTTTTTTCTTCGTTCACTGGGAAACATTTCTATTTTACATGGTGCATAATCAACGACACTTGCTTCATAAAAACAGGATGTTTTGAACTTCTCAGTGAACACCGGCTGACCTGTATTTCTCTTTTGCCTGCCAAAAAGAAATTGCATGCACCCCTGTTCAGTTTTAAACTAGCCAGTTTCCTCTGGTGTCTGAAGCTGGGCAGCGATGGTTTATTTAAACTGCAGTTTGAGAAAAATCTGGAATTGGAACATGCAGTTTGATCCTGGCTTTTCTCTGTCCATAGTTTAAATCAGAAAAAGGATGCAGGGTCCCCACAAGCCATAGATGGCTCCCACTAGTCCCTAATTCTCCCTCCCCATGGGAATATCACACCTCCAAAAAAACTCCTCATATGCATTTTTCCTGCATGTTTTCCCAAAACATTGCTGGCTCTCTCTCTCTCTCTCTCTCTCTCTCTCTCTCTCTCTCTCTCTCTCTCTCTCTCTCTATCTATCTATCTATCTATCTATCTATCTATCTATCTATCTTGTATTAATTTCATATGGAGCGCTCTCTGACTTTTGTTGATGTCCTTTTATATTATCTTCCCATTTCCTGGAAGTTAATTAATTCTCCATACTCTTATTGAAGCTAAAAGACCTATCCAACAACACTGGAAAGAAAAATAACTAACTTCTGTTACTCAAAGAATTGAGGACCTTACAACTCTACCAACCTAGGAATGTAAATACACAAAATCTTTTGCACTGATTTATTTTAAAATGTTTTGAAGTCTTTAAAAGAAAATGTTAAACACTATTTTGTTGTATATTTTTGCCATTGTACTATATTGAGATTAGAGATAGGCACAAATCACTGCTTTAGCAGTTCATCCCAGTTTGTGTATCAGCTGAACAGGCGTTTGGCACTTCGAAGCCCCTCCTCCTCTGGTGGGTATCCCACTCACAGGCAGTGGCCTGGCTGCCCTCCCCCCCCCACGCTTCCTCCAGGCCCTGTCTCTGAATGGTGGTGCTCTGACGTGCCAAACACCTGTTTGGCCTATAAGCTGCAGTTCATGCCCACTTCTGAGAGTCAACATAAAAAGAACTAACCAGGAGTGGCTATCTCCATTATTTCACTATTTTGAACTTAAGAGGAACTTCTAGGGGGGTTATTCCTTCCAACTTGATTTCCCCCTTGCAGCATTTCTGATTATGTTTATTTCTTTCTTATCTAAAAACCCCACACATATTTTAAATAGTTCCTGTTCACAGCAAAATATTTAAATACATAAACAATCGCACTATACAAAGTAGTGTGTGTGTGTGGGAAGTACTGATGTTAATGCAAATTCACATCAGTGTGAGACATGCACCCAAAAGTGATCAGAGAACAAACAAAAAAGGAAGGTGAAGAAATTAGATCTAAGGTACCCATAATAAATGGGTTGTAGAATAATGGTTAAAATCCAGATACAGAAGCAATCACAAAAGCCATGGGGTAGGAGCTGGGGAATAGTAAAATTCCAGAACAAAGTAATAACTGTAATGTTCATGTCTATGTTTATTGCAGAAAATTTTTATTAAGTGATGTATAAGACTTCCTATATGGCTGTTAAGTCAGATGTTTCCATGCTTTCTGCTTTCAAATGGCAAGTAATAGTGTAATTATATTATCAATGAAACTTACAGTGTATAAGATGCATTCATGTGAAACAATAAAACCATTTGCATAAATTCTCCATGAAATTGCAGACTCTTATTACTCAAGTATTTAACCACAAAAGACTCAATTTCGCACATAGTTTAGTACATGGGGAATGAATTAAGATCTTGCAAGTAGGTTTAATTATTAACAGCACTGTAGCTTCACATCATACAAAACCAGATCCAGCTTCCTTAAGGCTGTTACATCCTCAGTAGAATACAGAAAACTGACAAGGAGGACATATATTGACAGCTCAACAGAAGGAACACTCTGTGGGATATATGGGGTATGTTCCTTTGCTCCCAGATTGCCTCTTTAGTACAGAAAAAGACATACATGAAGCTAAATCTAAAGAAGATGGTAGTATTACCAGAGACACTTCAAATTTGCAGAACATAAGGCAAAACTCTGTAACAATTTCTAGAGCTCTATAGGAATTTTGATGGGAACTCCAGTAACATTTGTTAACCATCTGTCAGCTCTTAGAAGACACACAAAACTTGACTATCAGACATCCAAATTAAAGGAGAACCATAAAGGAGGCAAGTAACAAGCTATGATCAAGTGGCTCTAAAAAGAAAGCCCATATACACCATCTGCAACTCTCCCACTCCTGGTACAAAGGAAGAGTAAGGAACACAAACCCAGTGGCATAGATCCCAAGATTCTGTAACTAGCGCTCAACATCTGCAAGGTATTCCTGCCAATATGGAAGGGAAAGGTGTTTGCCAGCTCTTGTCCTTTGCAGAACAGTTGAATGGATCTTATACACTGTAAGTTTCATTGATGATATAATTACACTATTACTTGCCATTTCAAAGCAGAAAGCATGGAAGCATCTGACTTAACAGCCATATAGGAAGTCTTATATATCACTTAATAAAATTTTCTGCAATAAACATAGACATGAACATTACAGTTATTACTTTGTTCTGGAATTTTACTATTCCCCAGCTCCTACCCCATGGCTTTTGTGACTGCTTTTGTATCTGGATTTTAACCATTATTCTACAACCCATTTATTATGGGTACCTTAGATCTAATTTCTTCACCTTCCTTTTTTGTTTGTTCTCTGATCACTTTTGGGTGCATGTCTCACACTGATGTGAATTTGCATTAACATCAGTACTTTATCCTTGGCCCTCCCCAGAATCCAGTATTTTTAAAAGTCTTCTTTTTTGATGGATACATATATTATATTATATTATATTATATTATATTATATTATATTATATTATATTATATTATATTATATATTAATTAATAATAGGTGATATTATAGGCTGATATATATTATCAGGCATATTAGCCTATATGTCTGTGTATGTTTGTGTGTGTGTGTGTGTACACACACACACACACATATATATATTAATATGGATATTAATATATATCAGCCTCTATATATATATATGTTGAAAAAAATGTGTTTGTGTGTATGTCACAGATGCCCAAAGGCAACAAAGGGATGTGTTTGGGTTCAGGGGATTGTATACAACTCATGGCACTCACACTGCCTACCCTTACTCTAAAACCGTGTCTAGATCACTTGACCACACCTGAAGGAGCACTTGTGGCATATTTTTCTTTTACTGAAAGTTTATTGCTTAGAGTATTGTTTACTTTAACTGGCAGTGGCTTTCCAGTTTCCCTGTTAGTAGTTTTTCACATCTGCCTATTAGCCAATTGTCTCTTTCAGCAGAGATGCTGTATAGGATAGGCATGCACTCTATCACACTTTTGCTATGAAAATGTGCAATTACCCTTCTTACCCATCTTAACTATCCACCTGTTAAGGAAGTACAGAATGGCACAAGCTGAGTGGTGTTTGTTGTTTTGAGAGAGAGAGAGAGAGAGATACAAGTACTTGCTTTGCACAGATGAGAAATACAATTATTTTGTTTTACTGGTGATTCTTCCCCCCCCCAAAATATATATATTTGGGGGGGGGGGAAAGAATCACCAGTAAAACAAAATAATTGTATTTCTCATCTGTGCAAAGCAAGTACTTGTATCTCTCTCTCTCTCTCTCAAAACAACAAACACCACTCAGCTTGTGCCATATATATATATATAAACTGGTGTCACCATACCCTCTTCCAAATGATTTAATGCCATCCTGTGGTCAACTATAGAAGCATATGAAATACATGGGGCTGAAAAACAACAATTAGCCAAGTGGGGAAAAGGATGGCATGCATGCAGCCAAAAGAGAGAGGAAATAGGGAAACCATGTGCTGCAACTATGGGTATAATCACTCTCACCATTGCTAGTCAATCTTACAATGCCTTTCCTCAGCCACTCTGCCAGTGCTTTTAAAACCTATTACTGTATTTACCAGTGTTCTGGGTTAAAGGAGTAAAATCCTGACATCTGCTACAAATTATCCATCAGTCACAGTCAACTGATGGTGGATTCACCTATCTATCATATTGCTCATTCTAATCTCCAACTCAGAAATTTTGATTCAAGGTATACAGTACATCTCCATCTGTTCATTATCTCCGATAATAATGCATTCCAGTGACCCAGAGAAAAAGCCAAGTGTATGTATTTAGCAGGGTGCTGTGAGAAATGCTTCCTTGTGACTTCTTCTGGCATTATGCCTCCACATTATTATACAAATGATTTTTATACAAATGGTTTTTTAATCCATTACATTGGGGGGATGGGAGGAATTCATTTCTGGCCAGAGTAGCCAGTCTCATCCAAAAGTAATATATAGGTTAAACACATGCTTTATGGAATGTATAGTACAGGCATAAATTAGACACATTTATATACATATTTTAATTCACCATAAATCATGGGAATCTTTTTAATAAATCACAGTTTGTAGTACTATATGATTCACTTTGCTAAGTATGCCAGTTTTTGCAAATATATATATATATTTTCTGCAAATTCCACAAAATACCATGCTATATTATAGATGGGGTCAACAATTCAGGTTTTAAGAGCAGTTGGGAATTACTTACAAGGACTATAATTCCTGCCACCACTTCTACAATGTCGACCATGTAACAGATCTCAAGTACTTTGGAGACACTTCTCCACGGAGATTATAAAGAACCCTACTTATGATGCCTCATGAGAGGCTATCTTGAGATGGGGGAGCAGATGAAAGCACATATTGGTGTGAAGAGTTAGTAATCTTCAGTCTGAATCCTGACACATTGTGAGCTATGATGGTGATTTTGTTGCTTTGTTGTCTACTGAAAAGGATGGATTACTTTGAAATACAGCGGTGGCACACTTCGAAGTTATTGATTAATCGCTGTTGGCTCTTTATGTGCCACTGTTTCTGAAAACCCATTTTCCCCCACACTTACCCTCAGCAAAAATGAAAATAAATATCACATGAAACCATGTGAGTTCACTTATCATATGGGGCTTCAACTAAGAAGGTTAAGAGATGAAGTAAACCTCAGGAATATCATGAAAACTGAAATACGGTGTTAACTTATGAGTACAAACAAGGTCTAAATTCACATGTAGTAAGGTGGCCCTCTAACCTTGCACTTGAGTAACGAGAGAATTCATCATGGATTAATAGATCGTATAATGATAACTTAAATCATTTAGCGCAAGAGAGGGAAAAGGAACATTACAATATTGCAATATGCATTTGAAGGATTCCAGTCTGAAATCCCAGTAGGAAAGAAATCAGTTCAACAACTTCAGATTTTCTGAACATTATATGAAATGAATGTATATTTCATAAAGTAAATTATAGTAAATGCATGGAAGAACTAGGAAGTGAACATACACGAAATAAAGTAATTGCTCCCTTGGGATTAAAAGAATACCAGAAGTTACTAAAAAGTTGCTATTTTCAAAATCTGTCAGAGCAGTTTAATACTTTGTCTTATTCAAAATGAAATGCACCCTTTCTCACAGTTCTTATATCTCATTCTCAGCACTCTAGTAGGTATGTCATAATGTAAATAAGAGTTTGTATAATTCTCTTTTTCTCCTGAGCAACAGAAGCAAGCTTCTCCTTAATGCTGTCCTCACATTAGCTCAACCAGAGAATAAAGACAGTTCACATGTATTCTATCATAGGTGGAATACTTGTGCTTTTAAGTGGTTCCCAAACTTGGACCCAGAGATGTTTTGAGACCAGGGCCAAAACCTTTCTGGCAGCTTCTGCCAGCACAAGACAAATGACACTGTCATCAGTGGCAGATTGCCATTGAGTAAAGGGCTAAAATCCAGTAAGAAGGCAGAACTAGAGTAGGCCCATCTAATCAATGAGGATTTGGTGCTTCAACACTAGAGATGGGTGCAAATTTAGAAATGAATTAAAAATTTGTTAAAAGTCACTCTAATTCATTGATTCATATTCGCATTCCTCCTTGATAAATATGAATCAATTAGCGATTTTTGATGATTCATTTGGCTATAAAACACACACACGCAATGCATCTAGAGACCCCAAAATTTCAGGGAAGCTTCCTCTGCCTCTTCTTTACAAGTCCTCCCAGTTTGGTGAAGACTGGGTTTTGAATGTCTGTTATATACCCCCAAAGAGCGCCCCACAAGGACGTTTTCCCCAGACATCTAGAGATACCAAAAGATCAGAGAAGCTTCCCCTGACTCTCCTCTACAATCCCTCCAAGTTTGGTGAAGATTGGTTTCACTCAAGCCAGTTGCTGAAGGGTATATTCACAGGGGAACCCACTTTGTAAGTGTATAACTCGGATTTCCAAAACTCTAATTTCACCAAACTTGGATGGATTGTAGAGGAGACTCTGCTGAAGCTTCTGTCTGATTTTGGTGTCTCTAAGCACCTAGGAGATCATTCTATACAGTTTTATAAGCAAAAAGAATCAATGAAATGATTCATCAGAAATTCATAAATTAATTATTTGTAATTTGACTAATCACGAAGTAAAATGAATCACCATTTTTCTGATTTGAGCCCATCTCTAGTCAAAATCTATGTAATTTCCATTACTTTGATGGGCATAATCTAGCATTCAGTGCTGGGGAAGAAAAGTGCACAACCTTCACACCCTAGGCTATGTTAAAAATCTTTTGGAACAATGAAGAAAATTTTATAAAGATATACCATTATATATCTTTAAATATACCTTTCATATATATAAATCTTTAAAACAGATGCAGCAACTGTTACATTCATCATATATTCATGAGACTTAACATGCTAAAATTATGATTATGCACTATGCAAATATGGTTAGCACATAATATGCTTTACGTATTTAAGCAACCCTTCTCACTTCATGAGGAATGTTTCTTGTCTTGAAAAGAGTTGCATATCTTGAAACGACATCAAATATATATTACCTAAAAGAGAAAGACCTCTCTCTAAGGATAAGGAATACAGTTTTCATATATGTGTGCAAAACTAATTCTACCCTCTGCTACAGTAGTGTAAGAGGACTAAACCGTCTCAATGAATAAACAGTCTTGGGTCTGTAGCTAAAAAAATAAATAAATTAAGCATAGAACATATCACTGCCATTTTTTAAGAACAAGAATATCTCCCCAGATGTTTATTGGCAAAGAGTGTACATGTTACAAGCTCACAATAATGAGAATCAATTAAAATGTTAAAAAATAGGCAAGGAGGGAAATTGCCAGTGTGGTTAAGTGGGACCATCCTGCCTGTTTTCCCTATATCAGGACAGATAGCAACACAATCTGAAACTCCAGGGAACCAATGACACTGACCCTATTGAAAAAAAGATCAAATGTATGACAAGACAACAACATATGAGATCACAAGAAATAACTTGGCTAGAAATGAAGTGAACTTACATATCAAGCTTTTAGAAGTCATAGATATATAGGATTGCCTGTGACATATAAAATGAGCTTATTCCTGGTAATCTAGAAAGGACTCTTTTTGTAAACCTCGAAAAGTGCAACTTTGGTACGGAACAGAATCATCTGGCCTTCACACGCTGAGTGAAAAAGAGGCACAGAAGCACTAATTATTTTCAAATTTTAGTTCCATTTCTAAGAAGTCACAGCTAGATGGCAATAAAGTCAGCATATTATGAACACCTACAATAAAAAAACTTGTTTTCAAATAAAAACAAAGGGAGAATAGGTATATACACCTAAGAATTAGAATCTAGCAGTGACGCCACACATCCAGCACACAGGCATGCAGCTTAAGAAAAAGAACAGAAAAATAGCTTTGTGTCACTGGGAAAAGGGAATGCTTAATATGAAAACAGCAGCTTCTTGTGGCTGTTTTTGAGTATCAATTAATTGCTGGGGAAAAGTTACAGCCAACCTAGAGTTTAACAGAGGCTAGCAGCAGCAGCCCAAAATACAAAGCCTGCTTCTATCAGGTTCTGGGGGTTGGAAAGGAAGACTAGGAGAATGAGGGAAACCGAGAGGGAGGAGAACAGAAAAGAGAACACTCTACGGATAGTGGAGGAGATTGAAGAGGAGGAGGTGGTACAAGGGAAATGCCTTAGAGCAATCGTTCCCAACCTTGGGTTTCCACATATTCTTGGACTACAACTCCCAGAAATCCTGGCCAGGGCAGCTAGTGAAGGCTTCTGGGAGTTGCAGTCCAAGAACACTTGGGAACCCAAGGTTGAGAACCAATGCCTTAAAGGAACCCCAGAAAGGTTACTGAATAGAGGTAGAAGCCCGAGGAGAAGAAGAACCAGAGCCCCCAGGTGACTGGGGGTATTATAGAAATAAGACCTCTGGATGAGGGTTATGGTACAACTGAGGGTAGCCCAGTTACTGGTGAGAAAGGGAGCACCAGAAGTGGATATTTTGACAGAAGGAAGCCCAAGCCAATGAAACAGGTTCAATCCTGCCAGAGGCTGCAGTAAAAAAGAAAAGAGCTGAAAGTGATATACAGAACAACACAGTTGGTTACCAGGATAGTGACACTCTAAATCCTTTCTCCCTACTGGTGTCAAAAAAAGAAAAAGAAAAAAAAAAGAAAAAAGAAATGTTCACACAAACACTGCCCATGCACTGAGGAGGGAATAGTGTCACTTGCCACACCCACCTCAAAAACCAGAAACGAAAGGAGCACTATACACAGGAACCAAAATTTTTTTAAAAAAAAACTGCTAAGAGAAGAGCAGGATTCAAACCTCTTCTGGATGAGCTATAGCAACTACATCCACATTGGCATGAAGTCCTTTGTCTCATGCACCCAACATAAGCACTACATGGCAAATGCTGTAACTATTCACTATGAAAGCCCACTCTCTAAGGATAGCAATTAGCCTAAGACAAACTGTTCCCTGCCCCCTTTCTCCTCGTGGACACACAGAAGAAAGTTATACAAAGCTGGTGACTCCTTGTTGCTACCAGTTTCTAGGCATAATTCAAAATGTTGATTGTGACCCATAAAGCTCTATGTAGCTTGTGACTAGGCTCTTTCAAAGACTGCAGTCTCCCAAAGGTGTCTGACTGTGCTTCAAGATCCTTAGAAGATTTTCTCTCTTTCCCACCACTATCAGAGGTGAAGTCAGCAGGGTCTCCTTGGTAGCTGACCTCCAGCAAGGGCTTCCAAGCTAATGATATCCTTGTTTTCTGCTGGAAAAGACAATTTACATAGACTTGGAGCAAGCTAGGGTACTGCTTACTTCTTTTAAACTTTTTCTGGGCATTTTTATTTATTAATTTATTAATAAATTTACCGATGTATTTATTTATTTATGTATTTATTTGTGTACTAATTAATTAATTAACTTTTAGCCAGCTTGCACTCTGTTACAGCAGAAAGACAAAACATGAATTTAACATATCAATAAAAGCAAATAAATAAGAGAAAGAAGACAATGAACCCAAGACTCAGGTTTGTTTATTCACATGCCAAAAACATGCCTCCTATTATGTTCAAATGAACCCTAAATCTTCGCAAATACATTGAACCCTAAATCTCCTTATGCACTCTTCTGCTTTGTTCAGTCTAACGCCCACAATTTGCTCTGAGCTGTTGTTTGGCCAAAAAATACACTATCACTATCAAGCTCCCTATCCCATCCTTCAAAGTTACGCAATCAACTTTCTGTGATGATACACACATCACTGGATAGCACATGCTATCATCACTAGCTTGCATAATCTGTAGTGAGAGATGTTGGGAACCGGCAGTCTAATAACATCTAGGAGACCTCAAGTGGTCATTCCACCACCATCAACATAGGTATATATATGATAGCAGGTGCGTACTAGGTAATGGCTGTGGATATATATACACCTTGAATGCTGCCACCATTGGCAGATAAAGTGATAGAATGTTGAACACGGAGCTGATGCATTTAGAACGTGATATGAGTTGGCAGTTAGGCAGTTTCACAGAATCATAGAATCATCAAGTTGGAAGTTGGCTGATATTCTCTTGCTTAGCATAGAAATCACAATTAGAGGCCCAATTCACAGAGCAGTTCACTCACCAACTCCCCACTGATTCAATGGATGTACTTCTACTGCAACTTATTACACTAAGCAGCAGGATTTGAGCCATTGTGTTATGCGGAGAGAGTAGACGATAAGAGAGTGAGTGAGAATATTATTAAAGAATATACATTATTTTTGTTTTTCCACTTCAGTTTGAACTACCTGATACATTACTTTCCCCTTCTTCCTTCTACATGTATTTCACCTAATAGATTCTTATTGTTTGATTCTTAGAAAAACTCTCCTCATTATTTATAAGTAACACTTCAAAGATATTAGCAGGCAGAGAAATGCACAGAGTGTAACACTCATGTTAGGTCAGGCAACACAATATCAAGACTTTGACAAGACAACAAAGTTTACATGTAAGAAACCTCTTGACTTAACATCTAAATCAGGGGTCTCAAACATGCGGCCCAGGGGCCATTTGCAGCTGGCTGGACAATAACTTGTGGCCCCCGCCTTGCCTGCCCCCCAAAGCGCCCACGCGTCCTCTGCTGTCAAGATTAAAAAGAAGCCTTGCTCGCTCGCCAGCTCTCTCCCAAGACAGCACCTCTTGCACTCTCCAACCGGAACTGCAGCCTGCCAGCCAGCCCACTTGGCTAAGGAAACTCCTGGGCGGCTTCCTCGGGCTCTTGTTCTGCTTGGCGGAAAATCTGATGCGGCCCAGCCTCACCCAGATTCTGCCTCCAGCGGCCCCCAGGTAAATTGAGTTTGAGACCCCTGATCTAAATAATGCTCATCACAAGTGGGGCAAGAAGGAACTGGCTGGTTGCCACAGTAATGGGGCAATCCCAGACAGTTTGGACAGGTTTGGGGCAAGGGGTGTCCCTTGGGCTAATGCCTAACTGTGTGGCACTAAGAAGAGGTGGCTAGCTTTCTAAAGTGAAGGTGCCAATGAGATATCTTGCAATCATATTGTGCTTGCATGACTCAGTAAGAGAATGAAAGTAGTGAAAGGGGATACTTCCCTGGAGACACTGCACCATATGTTCCCCATCCATTATCTAAACCAGTGTTTAGTAGCTGGCTGAAGCAGAATAGCCTACAGACACCATGCAAGTTGCAGAGATAACACATGTTCAGCTTTGCAAATAACTTTTGCAAGCTGGCAATCTCCTGAGCTGTCTCCTGCTGCCAGATTACAGCCAAAGCCATAAAGAAATTTCATTACCTTCAACATGTTCTGTAACTGCAGCCCTGGACTACTGGGATGCGAGGATCTATGCTGTCTCCCCAAGGAATAAGCTAGTGCAGAAAATATACCTTCGCCTAAGGTAAAAACCATCAATTTAATGCAAGAGCCACCTTACTTGAACTTGATAGGTCCCAAGCCAAATTCAAGAAATGAAATACCTAGAGTCTAAATACCCAAATAAGTACCTCATTAAATATCTAAAATGTAAGCCATGGGTATTTGGGGGCAGCATGGCTCCTGGCGCAAGCAAGAGGATTTATCTTCCTGATTACAGACCACCATATGCTTTTTGAGATGGCTTCCCTAAGAGAGGTCACCTTTCTGAAATCAATCAAGGGTGAGATTTCCCACTGCAAGGGACTTGCAAAACAGGTGAATTGGAGAAAACCATTTGGGCAACAAGGGACCAAAATAAATAAATAAAATAAATAAAATGCCTGATGGGAAACCAGGAGGGTAGAAAAACCGACAGGAAGCTCCACTGTGTCCCCAGGGCTGAACTTTGCTGGCCATAACTTTACAGCATGGCTGCCAAAAGCTTCCAGATGTTCTTGGCAGCCTTCACTTCCCCAAGCCCATGCCAAAAAAGATCAGGGATGGTGAAAGCTGTGGGCAAATAATATCTGAACAGCCACAGGGTTTCTCTCCTCTGCCCCCCCCTCCCCGCTGTTTATTTACAGGGCACGTGCCATTTGAGAAGGACTGTTTCAACACGGTCAAGATAAGTACTGTACCCTGGAAAGCAGAGAAGGTGGAAGAATACAGTATAGAGAAAGGATCGGGGGCAGGACATCTCTGGTAACAGAATGAGGTGACTGCCGAACAAAACCAGGCAAACAAACCCCAGTAAATAAATAAATTAATAAAAACTAGAATTAACGAAAAACGTGTTGAAGAGAACACATGCAAAAGGGAGAGCTGGTGGGAAGAAGCGCAGCTTCAGGGAAGCCGGCGAGTCCTCACACCGACAGCAGAAAAACATCAGACGATGGGCAAGTGGGCGCACCATTCTCCCCATCCCCACGTACCCCGAACACGCGAAGGGCCACGGGGGGGTGGGAAGCGCGGGCGGGCTGGGAGGAGCTGATAACGCTCAGCGACAGAAAAGCTGCCTCGTCCTCAGAGGGAGAGAGACTCTGGCGTCCTTCGGCGCTTCACCGCCCCTCCACTGAAGCCGGAGGGGAGCTATCGCGCCCAAAAGCTTCGGGACGAGGGCAGGCAAGGGGAAAGAAAGCGAGGCGCCAAGGGAGAGCCCCCCCCCCCGGCCATCTCTTTCCCCCGCCAGCTCCGCATACAGTACTGCATAACATCCTAGGCCGGGAGGCAGGGGCGGGTCAGAATTCTCGGGTCCTGTTGTTGTTGTTTCAACGCTGAGGCGCGCTGCGCCACTCCGCCTTTCTCGCGGCGAGGCTCCGGAGCAGAGCCAGCCCAGCCAGCCAGCCAGCCGGCCGCCTCTCTCTCCGCTCCGTCCTCGCCCCTTCCTCCACAGGCCTGTTTAAGCAGGAGAAGACGGCGCCTCCGGAGGGGAACTGGGGGCCTGGCGCCCCTTCCCCTCTAGAGAGGGCCGCGGACGGAGGGGCTCCCCGTGTTACCTTGCGGAGGTAGCTGGCCACCACTTGCTCGAAGGGGTATTTGTACACCTCGCGCACCTCCACGGTCACCACCATACTGGGAGCCGCCGCCGCCGCCGCCTTAGCGGCCCCTTAGGCCAGTTAAGTCGGGCCGCCAACTCGCTTCACTCCCCGGCCCGGTCCCGCTCCCAGGCCCGACTCCAGCGCCGCCGCCCCTTCGCAGCACAAAAGTCCCGCAACGTCAAACTTAACGCGGGGCCGGCGAAGAAACGCCTTCCTAGGTCACAATGTAAACACGCGTTTTCCGCTAAGGCGGGAAGGGCAGCGACGGCGGCGGCGAGCGCTGTTCCCTACAGGAAGAAAAGTTCATGTGAGGGAAGCTGGAGAGGGACTCGGACTCTGGCCGTCCAGCCTGGCCGCTGGAGCTCGGGGACAACCGAGGCAATTTGGGACTTCGTGAAGGAGATGATTGTTGTGACACCCGACGAGAAGGGTCCCATGAGGGGCTTTTCTCTCTTTCTCGGGCATCCTGGCAGAAAGAGAGCTCGACGTGCCTTGAGGCAAACCTCCCCGGTGCCCCCAGACGCCCTTCCTTCCATGTCTCTTTGGCTCCCCCGGCTTGTGGCGCCAAGCCAGAAGCTGGGGCAGCCAAGGAGACATGGAAGGAAGGGCTGGCGTGGAAGAAGGTAACTCAACGCCCGTCGTCCTGTGCTGCCTCTTGTTTCTGCAGATGCTGGAAAGGGCAGCGTAGCGGTTAAGAATAGCCTCAGCATGCTGTTTCCCACGTATGTTAGGAAGCAGCAGGCGGAGGTAAAAGACCCGCCTGCGGGACAAACTTTCCCCTACGTATTGAGCATCCTCATTCAATGGGTCTTATTCTCAGAGAAGTTCGTGGAGTCTTAAATTGTTATTCTAAGCTAAAACGTGCAGCACGAATAAAGCAAAGGGCCTGAATAAACAAGCCAAAATAGGGCTCTTCGGCCTACCTGTGCGTTATCATCCTTAGAGGAACTTTCCGCGTTTATTTTTAAAAGTTACTGTATCCCTTACATCTATCTCTCTTCTCTTTCTCCCAATAAATTTATGGTTCTCCTCCTCTGCAGGTTAGACTGAGAGAGAGTAAGCTGCTCCAGGGTCACAACTGTGACACTCCCAGGGGAGAAATCTTCTTTTTTGAAGGTTTTTACTGAGGAAGACCATATATGCAGCACGCATATATTGTTTTACTCTGGAGAATGTACTATTATTTTTCCTTTCGCTACACAGCACATAAGGTATCAGATAAAAAACAAAATAAAAACAAGAGACAAAAATGTGGCACCTGAAAGACTCACCGCTATATTTTAATATGACTTTTTGTGGATCAAGTCCACTTCCTTACACATAAAAATGAGACACACAATATTTACACACAGCCCCATGTCCAGGTGGGGATACAGATAATGGACAAAATGATAATGGTTCGTTAGTCAAAGAATAGGCTATCGGGCTGTGAATAATGTCAGTTGTCAGTCTACAAGGTAACCATAGCATAGTTGACATAAGCGGCAAGCTATGTGAATCAATAAAGCATTTTACACTGGGTTAATACTTAAGAACCCTTGATTGATACACAGTCCTTTTAAGTGGGTCACCAGCATCCCAGTACAGTATCTGTGTATGTCTTATCTCAGATGTTGCTCTTGTTTTGTAGTGCTTTTCCCCCCAGAATATTGACTTTCAAGTCATTCAAAGAGTATCCAAGTAGATTGAAATGTTCCAAAACAGATTTAAATATATATATATATTGCTATTCCCATTAGTTCTTTTGCATAGAGATTGTTCCTCAATTAGAAGGTGTTTTTCTCCTCTGCCTGTGTGGCCTCTTATGTCAAAGAGAATTGAATCCCCTCATGTGACTTCACAGTGATAGAATGAAAGTTAATTCACATGTCCCTCACAATGTAGTCACATCTACAATCATGTGTGTCCAAGCAGAAGTGATTACATCCAAGAGTTCGATTGTAGATACTAATTATTTGGCGTGCTCACGATGGATGCATGCAAGTATGTATATTGGTCAGTAGGTTTTTTATATACCTTGCTAAGATGTCTACATTATAGCTTCACACTGGTGTCTACGAAGTGCACCTGTTGTATACAGTGCTCCAGGCTGAGGCTGATGTTAGGATGAAAGTGACTGAAGTCCCAACAGAATTTCTTCAGGGCTTCTTTTCTGTGAGTCCAGAAAATAAAAATGCCACCAATGTACCTCAAATATAGGAGTGATTTTTGGGTACAGCAGGTCAGCTGTTAATATATTTGCATTTTGTGGTGCCATATGTGTACCCATGGCAGTTCCCTTGATCTACAAATAGATTTTATTGTCAAAGATGAAACAGTTCTGCATGAGCACAGTGACTAAGTGGGCTGTGTCTTCATTTTGATTGGCATTCCCTTTATGTGGGATGTTAGCATGAAGAGCCTCTGCACCTATTGTGGCTAAGATGGTATGGTCAGGAAGATCGAGGGTAGGCTTCAGTTTCATTAGAAAGTCTGTAGTGTCTCTTACACAGCAAGGGGCATTACTAGCATCTGATATGAGCATAGAGCCCAAGTATCCAGACACCTCAATGGTAATGGTACTGATGCTTGATACAATGGACCAATATATGGATACTGGTGATTTACTTAAAAGGACTGAATATCAATCAAAAGTTCTTAAGTCATTATAATAATACTTGTATGCCATCAAGTACATTCTGGCTTATGCCAATCCTTTAAAGAGTTTCCTAGCTACAGAATACTCAGAAATGGTTTACCATTCCATCCTTCTGGGAGTGCCCTGGTACTACACAGCTTGTCCATGGCCATACAGGCTGGCTGTTCTGGGATGCACAGCGAGGAACTGAACTCCCAACCTCTGGCTCCACAGCCAGATACCTAACTCACTCATCTGTTCCCAATATGAAATGCTACACTGATTACACAGTTTGCTGTTTGTGTCAACTCTGCCGTTATTACCTTGTAGACTGGTAATTAACATTATTCACAGCCTAATAGCCTATTCCCCTACTAACATTCTCTTGTCCCTTTGTCCATTATCTGTATCCCCACCTGATCATGAGGCCATCTATAAATATGACAGTCAAATAGTCTCACTCTTATGTTTGAAGAAGTGGGCTTGATCTATAAAAGCTCACATTAAAATATAGCAACCAGTCTTTAAGGTGCCACCATGTTTTTGTCTTTTGGTTTTGGTTTGATTTGCTTTTTGTCAGATTTGCTTGCAGAGGCTAACATAGCTATTCCTTCAAAAACAGCACATAACAGCAACTTCTCCATTCTAGTACGTAATCCATTCTTTCTGCTTTCTAGCATCACAGAACTCTTGTAGGATTCTCTGAAGAATATGGTAAGGGTATCCCAGAAAGACCAAAACAGCTGTGATCTCCTGCACCTCATTATTTGTGTATATGTTTGAAATATCTGCAACCTGTGTTTTAGGATAAAAAAAAAAGTTCCCAAGGCAGCTCTGGACATAGGTGAGCAAACACCAGTGAAATCTTTTCAAATCCTTAAAAATGCTAAAAGTGATATTATATACTGTTGCTCTCAATGATGCCACAAACTTTTTTTTAGTTGCATGTGCTAATTAAGATACTCACAGAAAGATTAAAAGTAAAGGTAAAATACTACACATCCGATAATTAAATCACAGCTAAAACTACATTGGGTAAGCTCAGTAAGATTCTTTAGGAGAAAGCAAACATTTTTAAAAGTGTGTCTTTGGGTCCTGCCCAAAGGTGTACAAAGTTGGGTCCCAACAGTCAACAATACTACCTGGCACAGAGTTATACTTACAATTCATTTCATAGCTTGAAGTACAAATAAAAAGATCATGACCACTAGTCTCATCGTTTTCACAGGTTGGCAGATCAGTAGCTCTTCAGAAGTTGACTTCTGAACATGGTCAAGCAAATACAGGGGATAATGACTACAGAGAACTATTTGTCTCAGAACATTAATTATAACATGTCATAATGTTAGCTGGCTGGATAGAAGGCTGGATAGATACATCAGTGGTTTAGGTATCTCACTGCAGAGCCAGAGGTTGGCAGTTCAATTCTCCATTGCACCTCCTAAGAGAAAAGCCAGTATGGCCTTTGGCAAGCTGCACAGTCCCAGGGCACCACTAGAAGAAGGGAATGGCAAACCACTTCTGAGTATTCTTTACCTGGAAAAGGTTACCATAATTCAGAATTGACTTGATGGCACATCATTATTTTATTCATTTTCATAATGATAACCTAAGTTTAAAAAAACCTAGAGAAGTGTAAAGAATACCTCATATGATGTAGTGCATAGAGTGATAGACTGGATTCAGTTCTTTACTCTGCCATGGAAACTCTCTAAAAGGATGATACTGATAAAATCACTCCCTGAACAGCTCCCTATTAGGGTCATTATAAGATGTTTCCAATTTGCATTGGAAAATTTTGGTTATTCCTTTTTTAGTTAGCAGAGTAAGAGGGATCAGCCCAGTTTCATCACACATCCCTTTCATTTCCCCCCATAAACTAGCACTTTGCTGTTTTAAATGCCAGAAGCATTTAAGGGATAAAAAAAGGTTTCTTTACTAACAGTTACAATCAATAGTTACAATCAGAAGAATAAAAGAAAAAATGAGGTGTCAGAGTCTCTACCATGTAGGAGAGACATTGTTCCATTCTTGTCACATTGAGCTGGGTCAGGAGAGAGGAAGAGAGAACAATGGAAGCAGGACAAAAACAGGAAGAAGGGTGGGTGCTTGCCTTAAATGCCAAAGAGAAGAAAAAGAACTTTAGCAATCATATAAGTAGCAAATGACAATCACATTCGGCTATAAAAGCCTTCTCTCACTGATACCCTGTGTTGTGATTATCCCAACAACTTGATAGCACGTAACATGTATATGAAGAAGTCATCCATAAACCCTGCCCTGTTTTGTGGCTGACAAAAGCAATATTCTCTCTCAGCTGCTTACAACAAGGTTCTACACATGGGGCTGTGAACTCAGCCTTTGAAGCCAGACGCCCTTAAACAGGAGAGTAGAAAGCAGATCTGTCATGGCAATACCTGATCTTTCTTTCTCTCTCAAGCTAAGTGTTCAAGTTCATAGCAGTACATTGCCAGAGCACATAGTTTTGTCCTGGTTGCCCCATGAAGTGGCAATCTGCAAGCCTGAACTATTGGCATTCTAGTGCAAGGATAATGCACCTTAATGCCAAGTTATCACATGCATTACTATTTGCACACAACAGTGTTTTGCTCGTAATCAATTGGAATGAACCCCATAGCCTTTATCACCATGTTCTGTGCATTGAACAAGTTGCTGTTCCTACTCACCCTGAGTCTTATTAGTTCAGCTCTAGTAGAAGAAAAGTGTAGCAGTCTTGTCCTCGCTGTCTCTTCCTGAGATCTTGGCCTATAGATGTGTGTTTTCAGTGACTGGAACATCTCGTTCCAGAAGTAATCCCAACTAGGGAGAAAGTGCCTTGGGGATAATAACTGAAAAGGGGAGAGTAGGTGGTAGGAGAGGGTTCTGCACCCCTCCCCAACAATGGTTAGGTGCTTTACATAGTATATACATTGTTGTCCATTTTAGAGATAAGTGTAGTAAACTCACAACTGAAGACATGGGTCTTGTTACCATGCAAGAGATTTGTTCTTGAAAGATTTGAGCCAATTCCCATGTTTTTTTCTAAACATCTGTTCAGAACATGGACCTGATATGGAATTGTCATTCCTGTGAGTTGCTTTTCAAAAATGACATTGGTATGACTTGTAAAATGTAGAACCCACTCCAGAAGACTTTAAAAGTGTTGTTCCCATGTCTGCTTGAGAAAGAACAACTTGCTAGCATGACTGCAGGGCCAACACAAGCAAGATATGTCCAGGACTCAAGTGAAGGATTTGAATTTGGGATGCAGGGAGCAATGACACACCTTCTTCAATGGGATAAGTCCATGACCGATCACCACGATATATATTTTTTTGAAATGTGGATTAAAGTAACTTCTGGGGCCTATCTAGGATTAGGGGCCATGAAGCTTAAGCTTCACTAGTTTCATAGTAGATTCACCCCTGGCAGAGAGATTTAATTGTGCAGAAATGAATCTTCCACAAGGCTATAGAAGGAGACATTGGGCAATTGTATGAGAGAAGCAGTGCTTTTCAAGTGTGAGGGTTTTTGTTTCTTTCATTTTGTTTCTGCAGCTAGTATCTATGTTCATGAACCCTGTTGGTCATGAGGTGTTGGTCCTGAGAAAATACACACACCTCTTTTTTTGCTAGTGGGAAGATGATGTTTCTGTATCCACAATGTATTTACATTTCCCCCCTCTGCTTCTGGCAAAGGTGCATTTTTATCTTTCAGAGTCACAAGCCATGTGGATAAAAGGTGAAGTAGGTCTCGGATTCAGCAGTGACCCTCATGTGCACAGATCAATTTAAAAATGCACTACAGCAGGGGTCTTAGGATCTACTGTATGTAGTTGAAAAGGTAAACTCTAAGGCAGTCCCCATGCCATGTACTAAGCATGCTTCCTTTATGTTTCAAACCATTTCTATGCTGTACATTTTTTAGAACTAAAAACTCCATCTTACTGCAGTCATACCTTTACAAAACAATCTTCAAAGCAGTATTTATATCAATGGAAAATGCTACACTGATGAATTTCAATATTAGAGAATCCACACAGGTCTTAGAAATATGATGACATTAGAGCTGCTAATACAGCTGTTTCAGAGAAATCCTCTAAGATATTCATCCCAAAGAACCCATTTGGTCATAAATTACTCTGACCACACTTGCAGTTTCAGCAGATAAAATGTTTGAGAAATCTCTTAGCTCATCAAGATACTTGGATCTCATATGCAAACAAAGCCAGCGTTGACATTCACACAGTTACAATAATCTAAATCTACAAGCTTTGGGAGAAAGTCTTCTGCCCCCATTTATCTCTTTATTTGTAGCTGTTCTGCTGCTCTGAGTTGTAGCATGCTAAGTATTCAGCACTGCGTCTTCATCTAGACTAATTAGAGTTCATGGTTTAGAAATTACAACTGGGGATTCATTTTAAAGAACACAAGCTCAATTTGTTAACAGCTAAATCCTGGGAGAGGCCGAAGTTCCTCATTAACACCAGAGGTAGTATGACTGAATATGGCCATAAAACTCAACCCCCTCCCAATAATTTATTTTTGTGAACTGCGCTGATGTTTTTATTTTGTTTTATTGTTATTTTTGCTTTTGCTTTTCTCTCCAGTAAATGTTTAGAGCTGGGGAATGCTGCCTAAATCATGCAACAGAAGGAAACAACATTCTTGAATAACATTCAATTTGAAATGAGCCAGATCTGCAGAAAAAGGCATGCACCACTGGAGGGAGAAATATGCAACTAATTGCAAGATGGTATGTAAATTGAACATGCCTATGAATGTTAAACACCACAGGATGTTTTGCTAGGCAACTAAAACTATAATCATGCAACATCTTACAATTCATTTCATGGCTTGAAGTACAGTTTTTTTCCCATTGCCATAACAATTTAAAGACTGTGGGGCATCGCTCTTCTAGGAAGTTGCCCAAAGATAATTAATTTATGTCCTACAGTTGTTCTTGTCCTATACTTTATTTATTTATTTATGCCCTATAGTAAAACCAAGAGTTACAGAAATTTCAACAGAACCATAAATTGCAATGAGATATCCCTTTTTTTAATGGGGAAAGTCAGCTGAAGGGGGTGCATATGCAGGTATACACTCCTCCAGGAGCAAATGAGTTCACACTTTCTTGGGTCAAAGAAGCCCAAGTCGCTCCGTCCATGTTGCAACTGTGCATTACAGATACACACATACAGTTGTGGTGCTGTTGGTGGTAGCATAATAAACATTCAATACTTCCTCATTGAAGCTGATTGAATTTAAAAGAGGAAAACAAAAATGAATGAATACAAACTCATGATCCAAGCAAAATTAAGCCCATTTGACATATTGTGGAGTGCCTGGGGTTTTGCCCAAACTCACCCATTGCAATCAGTAGGCTTGCTTTCATTGGCTGGATCATGGTCCCTCTAAATCTACCCTGAGTATGCAGTGTTACTAGAAAGGTATATAGACATACAACACTCAAAGCATTTTTTTTTTTACATTAAATAAACCAGCAGTCAAAGTCATGACAAACCAAATAGTGAGTGCAGTCATTGAACACAGGTCTGGCAAGGTTGCTGGCCATTTTCATTGCAGGCAGGACATCTCAGAGCTCTGTAGGACTCTTTGAAACGGTTTGCCAGCATCGAAAACTTGCTTCCATGACATACGGAGCAAGGTGCAGAGCCTGATCCCTTGCACTGAGGGCAGCCATTCTCATCACCTCCTTCCTGAAACAGAAAAGACTGATCAGAAATTGCCTGAAAACCAATTTACACAAGGCCTGTGCCCAAACTAAATCCAGTTGGTAGGACAAAGTCTGTGATAGAGCACCACTGTAAGCCTTCTTAAGTAGGAACTTAGGGTTCTGTATAATTGTTCTGTTCAAGAAAAGTGCAACTATGTGAGGTGGACAATGCTGGGGAACCCCTCATCATCTCCCTCTCTCAGAGAACAGAGTTGTGTGAGCCATTGGGTCTGCCTTGTACACCCGAAGTAGCTTGCTGCCCTCAGACATGGTGCATGATACTATCTGCAACCTGGCTTCTGTATATGAAATAGTGGTGGTTACTATCTTGGCCTTTGCCTCAGGCAATGTGTTCAGGCATTGCTGGTTGTGGAACATCAAAACAGGAGATTTCTCCACATGTGTAGCAAGGCCTACCATGCCACCATGACTTAAGCCTGTGACAGAGGTGGGGTAGAATATTTGCTCAATTGTTTTTGATTCCTTCATGGTATATGAAGCAGAGGAGAGTTGTACAAAGGCAGTTTCCTTTGGAAAGATGGAGGCCAGTCCTTTAGAGGTAATGGGGCACTGCCTCATCCCAAAGGCAGCAAATCTGATTGCTGAGGCATACGCTTTGGAGGGCATTCTGTTGCTGGGGGATACAAACTTGCTATCCTAAATGTAAACTGAGTATCTTGTGCAGTTTGATCCCAAGACAGGAAAGCCAGTTTTAGCCCTCCCAAGAGGAACTGCTGTAGATTTTAATGCGTAGCTCTTGATAGCTCACTGTTCCTGTGAACTTCCAATGTAATAATATCATAACTCTCTCTTCACTGGCAAAAAAAATATGAGACAGTAGTTGTGATAACACTTTATGTCCTCTGTTGCTTGAGCATTACATTAACAGGTAGAACAATGAACCCGTTTTAATGCCTTCATATTCTCTTCTGTCATTCTAAGAACCCCACAACATTATAACAGTTCATTGACTCAAGGAGGTGATGCAAAAGATGACGGGACCCCATTTCAAGTGGTATGTGAATCTAGGCTGGCTGATACAGCTTTGGGGCAAAGGATTCTGGGAGGAATAAGAGCAGTCACCCTGTGAGGTTGGTAATTCACACAGGATCTAAATGAGAATCTAGGATTCTGAACATTATTTTCATCTTCAGAGCAAGTTCCTCTTTGGCTTCAGTGGTTGGAAAACAGGTTGGAAAATATGAAGTTGTTTGGAAGAGACAGCTTTATCAGCAGGCACGCCTAGGAAATTGTGCCCAATGTTATTTGGGCAGAACAAGTTCACAGCAGCCCTCAAATGAACTGGCACATCACGTTGCATAATAAGGACAAGAGAGAGATTTCTTTTTAAAATTGGTTTGTGGCTGTAAATGGCAGAGCCCTTGGTCTGTCGCCCTACATACATGAGGTAAGTAGGAAGTCAGTTTAATGCATGCTGGAGAAAATTGAGAGATTTTTCCAGGCTTACTCTCCTGAAGTTGTTATTACTTTTTATCTGTAAGAAACACATCCACTATTTGTGCATGGGTAACACAGCCCACTGACAGCCACAATCAAAGCCCAGCCCACTCACAAGCACAAGCCATCTCCTTTATCTCAGTAAGCTGCTACTTTCCACATAGCCATTCATGAATGATTCTGGGTACACAGCACTACGAGGGCTAATCACATGTCATCCAAAGGGAAGGCACTGATTTAAATCAAATCACATGTGCTAATTCATTCATACAGCTGCAAGACTTAAAAATAATTTTTAAAATTTAGACAGAATTGCAATACAACTTAACACAGTGGGAAAGACTAAGTGGGATGTGTGCCTGCTGATACAACAGTAGATGAGCAATTTTGAGATTCCTGGTCTCTCTCTTTGTGGGTCTTTATCTTTAATGAGACTTGAACCTGAGTACCCTTCACAAAGAGGACCTATCTCTGTAAGGAGGTCACTTGTCCACCCTCAATAGAGTAAGAGCCTCAGTGTGTGTATCTTTTAACATGGCAAGGAGAACAACAGCATCTGCATTTTGGACCTGCCCCTTTTAAGGCTTTGTTCTGTCTGGCAAGTGACAGAATGAATGTTTGGGAAATGCCCATGAAGGAACAGTTGTCTTATCTGCATGTACAAAATGAGCCATTTTGCCAGAGCTGCACATGGGATACCATGGTTTGAAAGGATATGACAAAGGCCTCAGTATCCATTCACCTCAGATTCTTCAGCAGTATATGTTTTTCCATAGCTGCAAAACCTGTATAAAAGTAAGTTCCTCCCATATATTTATAGATTTTATGAAAACATTTCTCAGCTATTGCAAATGAACATAACAAGTTGGTCCACCCTGAGGTGCTATTTATAATGTTATTAATTCTGATGGTATGAACGTAGAAGTTCTACTTCCAGATAATGGTGTGAGTAGAACTGCTTATAGCTGGCTGGATAGCTCAGTGATTTAAGTATCTGACTGTGGAGCCAGAGCTGAAAGTTCAGTTCCCCACTGTGCTTTCTGGGAGAAAAGCCAGCCTTCATAGCCATGGGCAAGCTGTGCAGTCCCAAAGCACCTCTAGAAGAAGAGAATGGTAAACTAGTTCTGAGTAGTATCTACCTAGAAAACTCTAGAAGGAGTTGCCATATGTCAGAATTGACTTGATGACTTCTTCTTCTTCTTCTTCTTCTTCTTCTTCTTCTTCTTCTTCTTCTTCTTCTATTATTATTATTATTATTATTATTATTATTATTATTATTATTATTATTATTATTATTATTATTATTATTATTATTATTAACTTGACTGCTGTCAGCCTTCTGTAAGACCTGGAAGCTCACAAGTCCTTCTCTGGCCATTTGAGAGATTTTTTAAAAAAAACTCTTTTCGCTTGCAAACTTGTTTACTTTTGCTTACCTAGGATTTCTGTAGAAATTGCTGCTGTATTTTTTATTGATCCCTTTCCACTTCCCAGTATGTATGAACTATATATTAATGAAGGATTTATTAATATTAATGTTTTAATGAGTGTTTTTAATATAAGCTATTATTATAATATTGCCTGTTTTTAATGGTTTTAATGTTTGTAACATTTTAATATTGGTGTACGCCACTCAGAGACCACTGTTAATGTCATGGCTTAAAAATCTTGTAAATAAATAAATAAATAAACAAACAAACAAACAAACAAACAAACAATGCAAGCCTGTTTCTTTATTGGCGGGGACAGTGTTGGAATGGCATTTAAAGTTCTGCCTACTTTCAGAAGAATCTTGCTTTGAACCTCCAGAGAAGGAAGGATTCTCTCTTACCTGCATTTGTTGGTTGAGCACAAGCTCATTTTCAGGATCCTTTACATTCCTGTTGCCTTGGTCACTACTAGTTTCTCTTCTTTCTTCATTGTACATGAAGGAGTAATCATCAATGCCTTCATTCTGCATGATCTTCCTCACTAGCTCTTTCTTAGTCATCGGTGTTCTGATAATTTTCAAATTGCTCGTGTAGATTATAATCTTACCAAAATCTAAAATAGGAGGTTGCTGATACAGAATGCAGGTACATGTTAAATCTAAAATAATAGAAAAACCAATAACTGTCTTATAAAAACCACCAGCCAGTACTCAATAGTAGTAAATCACAACTTGAGTAGGCCCATTGAATCAATGGGGATCTGGTGAATGAACTCCTCCATAAAGTTTCATTGACTCTAGTCTAGTTGTGACTTACCACTGGATTTCAACCATTGTATAGCATCTCATTTGTCTACTTCCACCTTTAATTGCCAAGGGCAAGTTAAAAAATAACCTCAATAAACTAACATAGTAAAACTATTAAACTATATTCAAGTAGTAAAAAAGAAATTACTATGTGAAGTGACTGGGAAAATTCTTGTACTTGTTACTCTCTCTCTCTCTGTAATGATAAGCACCTTTGTCTCTCCATTGCATGAACCCTGCTCTACATATCTGAAAAGAAATTCCAACTAAACCTGGGTTACTTAGTGTGAAAAACACTATTTCAGCCATAGAGCCTTTGGTGATTCTGACAGCTAGCAACCATAGCTGCTGCTGCTTCCCATAGCAAGGAACCACTGAGCTTGGAAAGAGAGGGAATGGTGAAGAGGAATGAAACCAAAGACTATAATCACTTATATTTCTCTACTGAGTTGGTAACCTTTCCTCGAATGCTTCAGTTCATAGGAACACAGCCAAAATGACATAGCTCCCACAAGCCTAGTTTTGAAGTATCATGTGGTCTTTGTGAAACAAAAACAAAGTCAGCAAGTTGAAGATGCCACCATTAGACTCAGTAGATGTTTCCTTGTATCTGTCTTGTGACTGTCCAGGTAATGTTGCCACCTGCATATGGGGAGTTTATGAAGCTACTAGTGGCCCACCATATTAATGGCATCCAGGTTCTTTGTGACCTGAAGAGTACATGGCAGATGCAGGGTTACTGAACCTGAATTAATTGGTACAGCAAAAATGGTGCACAAGGCAGCTCACAGGAACATAAAATAAAAGATGAATATATTAAACACACAAAACATGATGAACTCTGAAAAAAGGGGAACATTTGGGGCCTAGTCAATAAAATATAAAAACACATCTGTAAGAAAAGTACAATATGCAATGTAAAAAAGTACAATATGGTGGCGCTGTGGGCTAAACCGCAGAAGCCTGTGCTGCAGGGTCAGAAGACCAGCAGTCGTAAGTTCGAATCCACGCGACAGAATGAGCACCCGTCGCCTGTCCCAGCTCCCGCCAACCTAGCGGCTCGAAAGCATGCAAATGTGAGTAGATAAATAGGGACCACCTCGGTGGGAAGGTAAACAGCGTTCCGTGTCTAAATCACACTGGCCATGTGACCACGGAAAGATTGTCTTCGAACAAACGCTGGCTCTATGGCTTGAAGAGCGGGATGAGCGCTGCCCCCTAGAGTCGGACACGACTGGACAAAAATTGTCAAGGGGAAACTTTACCTTTAAGAAAAGTACAATATGCAGCTTGTAACCAGCCCCATCCTTAGCAGCCTGCCAGGCAATAGGGAGGGAGCCAGCTCACCCTTCATAGGTAGGCAGTTCCAAAGCCCCAGAAAACCCCATGAGAAATCCCTCTCTCAAATCTGTATGTACCTTTAGTTTCCCGTCACCTGCTCTATTGCCTTTGGAACTAACTGTCTTTCAGAACTACAGCCCTTTCCCCTAAAATAATATATTCTCATTTTGTTCTCAGGATTGTTCCTACAAGGCTGCTTGGAGGTTGTTTGTATTGTAGTCTATTAGGATATATTTCTATTAAGCTGCCTAGCAAATCTGATCTAAACAAGAGATTACAGATAGCCAACGGGACCTCCCCTGCTGCCCAAAAAAAGGGACATTCACTTTTTTAAAATGGTATTTGAATTTATTGAGTCATCAAAGCCAAGAAGAAGCATTACTTACCATGCAGTTGTCCACCGGTGGCTCCTCATTTAGGAGGGAAGGACTACTTGTGAGAGTGTATTTGTTCCCCTCTCTGAACACGCTTATCCTCTGTGCATTCAGTTTAGCTGGCGGGCAAAATCTGGATTCTGCAGCTTCATCAATCCCAAAGAAATTGTCTCTGGATTCAAAGTTCCAGTGCCGAAAACTGTGAGGATATTCTACTTGAGGGATTTCAAGTTCCTGCCCATCTTCATAGACCTGCTTTAAAACCCGACCACTGTATGCTGAGGATATTTTGAATCTAACTTTTCGGGATCTTGCATCATGCATCTGGCTCAATTTCTTCTGAAGTTCGTCCATAGATTTAGAGTTTTTTTGCAGTGCTTCTCAGAAACTAGTTCAGCAAAGACAGCTTTGGTCATGCAATAAAGGACTCACAATAAGCTGGGCAATGCATAATTCACATGCTCTGTTGGTCCTTCTCACATTACAGTTTAAGAGGACACCTTGATATTAAACATTGATGCAACCTCACACGAAGAAACACAACTGCTGTGATGAAGTGTTCAGGAGAAATGTGCTCTATGTTGATTTACATTGTGTTTGATTTAAGGGCAATATTTAAAAGTAATTTGTAGCTAGAGGAAAAGGAAATGTGGCTACAGATTAGTAAATGTTTCATAGTGACAGGAACAATTCCAAACATGTAGTTGTTACTGAGCAGCTAGGTTATATCGTTTCATCTTAAACAAATTAAAAGATCAAGTGGTAGAGTATGGAACAGAGTGGAATCAGCCTTTTCAATAAACATCCACAGGATGTGACAATATATAGGGCTGCTGCTTCCCATTTGTAAATTATACAACATGTTGACCCTGGATGTACATAATTAACCACATAAAAAGAATGATGCTGGATCTGAGTCAAGGGCCACCGGTCCCATACGCTGTTCACATAGCAACCAACCACTTGCTTATGGGAAGCCTGAAAAGAGGACATGAGTATAATTGACTTCCCATCCCACTCATGTCCCACAGCAATGAATAGAGAGAGACACATCATTGCTCATACTGGAATAACTGTGGAACCACTCGCAGTGGAGTTCTCCATGAATTTGGCCTTTGAAGTCATTCCAAGTGCCACCTATCATTATGTGGTAGCCAATTCCACAGATTATCAGTATGCACTTCGTTTTGCCTGTCCTGAATTTCCCCCCATCCAGTTTACATGGATAATCCCGGTATCATTTAAGAGGAATAAAGTGATCCATTTTTTTTCACTTCTCCTTCACACATAATTTTCCCAAGCTGAACAGCCCCAAATATCATGGGGAAATGCTTACCAGTTTTCTTTTCTCTGTTATTAAACTTGTTCTGCATAATATTTAATTTCTCCTGAATAAAGTTCCTAATAAATTTCCTCAGGAAATAGGGGAGTCCCACTTCTTCATGCACTTATAACTTAAAAGTACAATGTCTGAAACTTTTGAGAGCTGATTTCGCAGTGAACTAACTAATTGAAACAAATATTATTGAATTTCAATGAATTATATTTTTGGATTATTTCATAGAAATAGAAGATGGTGATATCTCATTGAATGTTCCTGATGATGGAAAAGCTTTGGTCAGTGGACCAGTAAGGAAAATAATTCCCTTCCCATCCCATGTACACCCTCAAAATATGCTTCCAATGGTTTTTAATATCTTTCAGAGCATATGGTAGGGCGGGGAGAGTATAAGGTAAGGATTCTCACTGCATGAACAGAAATCTTCTTATTGGTCTCACCCAGAATCTCTTGACTAATGCTGACAAGTCATTCATTTGGAAAATCATGTGTTTCTATTAATGCAGTCAGTAGTACTTGGCCTTTCTGAGGTGACGGCTCTGATGAAAATGTATATTTTTAGTCTCTCATTCACTAACTTAAAGCATTCAGTCTCTCAGCTACATTAAAGTGAGTAGTGCTGTTCTTCCCATGCATATTGTGTAATTTGAATCTTCCACTCCTGTAATTTACTTTAGCAGCAGTAACTCCTGCTGCTACAGCAACTGCTAGGA
Source organism: Pogona vitticeps (assembly GCF_051106095.1). Lineage (NCBI taxonomy): Eukaryota > Metazoa > Chordata > Lepidosauria > Squamata > Agamidae > Pogona > Pogona vitticeps. Next base: position 107,798,687 of record NC_135784.1, read on the forward strand.
ATCTCAAAGTGCTGACTAACGCTGAAAGGTTACTCCCTCCACTACCATTGTAGCTCATTACGAAATGGAACTGCTGCTTTACCTTTTGGTAGGCTGCAGCACCCTCACTGCCACTGGCCAAAGGGTGGTATTGCAACTACCAGTTCAGAAAGGATCGAATGATACAGGAGCTAGAAAGGTTCCTGATTCTATCTGTCTTCACTCCTTAGTCTGAGCAGCCAGAGGAAGTTTCAGATAACTTGGAAGAAAGCACGTGATGATAACTACCCAGGCCCCGGGCAAGGCAAAAACCACCACACGTCAGAGTATTTTAATACTTTATAAATAAAATTAATGTTAAAGTGATTACTTAAGAGATCTCTATCTCTTAAGTGTGTGTGTGTGTGTGTCTGTGTGTCTGTGTGTCTGTGTGTGTGTGTGTGTATATATCTTCTCAGATTGGACTGGTTTAGAGCCTCTTCTAACAATCTGTTCTGGATGTAACTAAAGCATGTGCCACCATGGTCAAGTCAGTTGTTTCCAGGAATGGGTGCAACTGGCACAATAGCTTTAATGGCCATATAAATACACCACCCAGACCTGACCATGCAGGCTCAGTTCTATTCTTTTGTTCTGTTCTTTCGACTGCATATATGTGCTCATCTAAGGCATCCTTCATTCTCGAGAGACTATGGTAACGTGCTCTGTATGGAGGACTTGGAACAGTATCTAGTGTGGCTGAAAAGGCCAATTCGAGAGTGGCAATCTCTTCCACACTGAAGACAAAAACAATCTGTCCCCTGTCCAGCTCCCTGATTTTGCTGGTTTCAGGGTTGCCTCTTTGCCTCAGCCTGCTGAACCAGTTTCTCTTCAAAATGAAAGAGGCCATAATGCACCGCCTGCCTCCAGGCTGAATGCTCAGATGTCAAGGTTTCCCATCTGTTGAGGTCCATTCCTAAGGCTGTCAGATCCAGCTTTCAGATATCCTTGTATCGCAGCTGTGGTCTCCCTCTGGGGCGATTTCCCTGCACTAATTCTCCATACAGGAGATCTTTTGGAATCTGACCATCAGCCATTCTCACAACATGCCCAAGCCAATGTAGACATTGCTGCTTCAGTAATGTATACGTGCTGAAAATTCCAGCTTATTCTAGGACTACTCTATTTGTAACTTTGTCCTGCCAGGTAATACCAAAAATCCGTAGGAGACAACGCATGTGGGACGTGTTCGGCTTCCTCTCCTGCCATGCACAAAGGGTCCAGGACTCACTGCAGTACAGGAGTGTGCTCAGGACACAGGCTCTATAGACCTGGATCTTGGTATATGCCATCAACCTCTTATTCAGCCATACTCTCTTTGTGAGTCTTGAGAACATGATAGCTGCTTTCCCAATGCTCATCACTGAGGTTTTAAATAATATTTTGCTGTATTGGCTCCCTAGAAGTAGTTACCATACTTGGGAAGAACAAAATACAAAAGCAATGTACAAAATCAATCCATCTGCACATCTGTCCTCTAGGCTTCCTGGTCAGTTCCACTTATTATTAGAAGTAGCACAACTCAGACGGGCAGTGTATTTACTCATCTTATTTTCATGTGTCTGGTTTATATCTGTAGGAACGATGTAGGAAAATTATGAGAAGATGCACAGCAAGCTCCAATATTGACAGCTGTGGCGGAACTCCTGTCTGTCATAGCTGAAGCTCAAGTGCAGGAGCCTATGAGAAGACAGGAGGGGCGGAGTCAATTAGACAGTTAAACAGAGGGAGACAGTTTGAGAAGAAAGAGAGGAGTTGATGGAGAGTTAGAGAGGAAAATAGAAAAGTTGGAGAGTGGAGAGAGAATGAGAAGGAGAGTTGTGAAAGAGATACAGTAAATTGAATTGTCAAGATAAAGAGATAGTCAGAGATTATTAATGTGAATAAATAAATGCAACACCTGAATAAGCAAACGTGTAATCAAATATAAGAAGTTTTAATGAGCGATCCTACATAATGATAAAATAACATCTGTGATTTAAATACCAAAAGATAAATAAACAAGTAATATTGGCAGCACGTGTCTGATGCATATATGGTGCAGTGTGGGTGAGAGATATTCACCGTGGTGGCAGCAGAAGAAAGACGAAATGTATCCAGAGAGTGAACCTTGGTTTGGGAGGAAACAAACTGGGAACACTCAGTGGAACGTCACAGCAGCTATAATGGTTCAATTGGCATAGCAATGTTCTCTCCAGATGTTCTAAGTACCTGTGGCCACCCCCCTGCTGCTCATATGCCAAAGTTGATTAATAATGGATACAATGGCTGAAATTCTGTTGGGCTACTACATATATGGCATAATGTTTGGAAGTGAATTGTTTGAGTAAGTTCTGGGTTCATATCTGGCTGTTCCTCTCCTTGGGTCAAAAACGATGAAGCAGAGTTTTGAATAAAAGAATTTTTATTATTGACATCAACGGAGTCTTTTCCGTTTACTTCACTTGAACAACAAATAGATAACTGTGGAGGGGATTCCTCCCATAACCATAACAAAGAAGTCTCATCAACATCTTTTAACAACAGTTTTTTTCCCCTCTTATTCGGTTTGGGTTGTTTCTTTCAAACGCTGATTGTGCCACACACACAGTGTCCCACAGTACGGGTGACGAGCCCACTCTACCCCTACCAGTTCCTCTGTCACCATCTTCGGGTCTACCATGTGTGTTGGTCCCTCCAGACCGGAAATCCTGGGATAAACTACGACGGTCCATTCAATAGAAGTCAATCCCCAAATAATCAGGTGGTAACTTGTTTTAGAGGACGTCCCCTCTCCTGGATCCTCTACTCTCTTTCGTGGTACTGAGAAAACATGTCCTGTTTTCCCTAAATCTTTTGTCTCCTATTCTGGGTACACAATCACTTTCTCCGTCTTGGTAGAGGTTTCTCCTATCTCGGTTGTCAAGAAAATGTTCACTCACTCCCTGTCCTGACCTATCCTACCCTTCTCCCTTGCCTCAGTCTCTAACTGTCTTAACAGCCTTTCCCTTGTGACTTCTCTCTCTCCTCGAGACCTTTCTAGTACCTTTCTAGTACTCCCGCGTGGCTGTCTCTTCCCTCTTTCTCCTCGTGGGTCTCTGCTGCTGGTTCTTTTGTTCCTTTAATTTCTCCTTCCTTTTCTCTCTCAGCGGTTTTGCTCTCCTGTCCTATGCTATATTCGTGAGGGGTCGACTCACTCTGGCTCTTGTCCTCACAAATTGTTATACATTAAGAACTCTTTGTAGATCTTATATGGTGCATATTGAGTCACAGGATTCACACTGTGCAACAGGTAAGGTCTGCACAGATTTTTTTTTTAACTTACAACAATTTGCCTCAAACAGTTATTCTGCACAACAGAATTTCAACCGTCAAGTGATATATAAGGCTAAACGATGCTATCACTCATATCTGAGATTAAAAGCAGACTAGAAAAAAACTGTACTCCTTTAGTGTGCCCAGACATTGTACAGTATGTTGTTAATTGTTCAAAACAACATATGTTCTGCTTTGCATAGGGCTGGGAAAATGGGCCTCTTTTACTTGCTCTTGCATCTGAATTTATTAACCTCCCAATCACTTTTAGTCTCAAATGTGTGAATTGAGAATTTTGATAAAATCTTCAAAAATGATCTGTGATGAAATTTTCACCCATCTATATTGGCAAAAATCAATAGGTACATCCACTCTCAGCAGGAAGAAGATGATGTCGCATCTGTTAGCTGTGCATGTGTTACACATGAGAAACCTCTCAGAAAAAAGTGGCAAATCTAATTCAGCATCATCACAGTTGAATACACAGGGATTCAAAACCCATACTTTCAAAGCTTCAGCACTCCAAGCCCTGAATCTATTAATTCTTGCTTTTCCTATATTCAGTTATTTAAACTCTCAAGATCTTCCCTTCCGAATATGAATTTTTTTAAATAAAAAATGGAAAGAAACTTCTGTCCTATCCCTAATTTTGAAGAAAAGGAATTAATATTCAGAAGTTGATATTGTATTGCCCAGCAGCAACTGAGACGATCTGACAGCTTGCATCAGTCTTTTGGAAATGAAATACAATTGTTTATTCCACCATATCCAGTGCTATTTCTCTTCAGTTGAAGTCCCCCCAGCATTTGGGGTGTACCTTCTCTTAGGCATTTCTTCACAAGCACATCCAGATACTGATCAAGGTGGCAGTTTGCTGACTGCCTCATGCATGATGTATAAATGGACAAGGAAGAACACTAGGCTTTTCAAGTGATAACCTTTCAGGCCACAATGTTCCTCATATGGTCTTTCAAGTTACTTTTGTGGACGTATCACAGGGTGGGGAAGACACAAGTGTAGATGTAATCCAAGGTGCTGTGTTATCCCTGGCTTCATATTTTCAGCTAGGAAAAAATACACCCTAGTTATAAAGGCCAAGTGTTTCCAATGATGTCTCCTTTAGATCAGTACAACTCAGTCCTCCTTCCCTGAACTTAGAAATTTGAAGATATAGGTAAGTAGCATCTTTTGTTTCCTATCAGCCAAGCTTGAATGGCAACACAAATAGTATGTTTGTGTTTATGTTTAGCTGTGGGAAAGAGGATAAGCTTCTTGGTACAAGCGTTCTGCACTCCCTCTTCTTGAGGCCTTTCAAACTTCTGACTCCTCTCCTCTGAAGATGCTGGCCACAGAGACTGGTGAAATGTTAGGAAGAAAAAAACCTGAAGAACATAGCCAGACAGCCCAAAAAACCTACAACAACCATCAGATCCCGGCTGTGAAAGCCTTTGAGAATACATTATCCACAAATACTGTTTATTTTATATTCCTTTATTCAACCCTTCTTAGCAGCAGTTTACTTATTAAAAACCTGCTGAAAAAGAGAGGCCTTTCCTTGTGTCTCCTGGGGAGGTCCCACAACTTTGGAGCAGCCATAGAAAAGGTCCTCTCTTGTGTCCACACCAAGCATGCCTGAGAGTTCAGTGGGACTGAGAGAAAAGCTTCCAGAAGATCTTAAAACCCAGGGATGATCATGTGGGGAGATACAGTTCTTCAGGTCACATGGACCTAAGTAATTTCCAGAATTGTACCACAAACCAACACTTTGAACTATACCTGGAAACACAGCAGTAGCCAGTGAAACTGCTATAACAAAGAATTCCTAGTCTCCCTGTGACCAGGGTGTCTGGTCAGGAACCTAGCTACAACATCCTGGGTCTGCTGAAGTTTCTGAACCCCTTCCTATATGTGTAAACAGTCATAAGAAATACTTCCTCAGTAAATACTGAAACTGGTACATTTCTGGCTGCCTGTGACAAAGGACACAACAGCGGCCCCTCTCCATTCAATGTACAGGAGTTGGACAGTCTGGCAGGAACATGTAAACCAACACTGCCAGTGGTCTTCCAACACAGCAGAGGTGAGGGAGGACTGAAGACTAATTTTGTGGCATAGGCAGCACTGTCTTTCAAAAGAGTAGAATGGCCAGAGAGCTTAGGAAGAACAGCTAGAAGAACTGCAGCCGCTGGCATCTATTGCTGGAGGCAATTGCCATATTCTGTATAATGACAAACCAAGCCCTGAGGTATGTATGGGCAAAGTATGTGTGAAAAACCCTGTGGACTCAGTTATTTCAATGTATAAATCAATACATGGAAGGAGGGTGTATCTGAGTGCAGTGTAAACACTAGAAGAGCAGGATATATGTTTCTGAATGTATAAATAAAGAAACATCTCCCATGCCCTCATTATGTTTGCCCAGGAGCATCTAACTGAGTCTATAGAATTGACTCATGCCTTCTGCAGTGTAAGAGCATGGGCTTTTCTGCCAATGGCACTTTGAGCATAGGACCAGTCGGCACCATCTCCGACTTCAAACCTCAGTTTTTATAGGGAAACAAATAAATGTACAGGGGTAAAGATTCTGCAGAGTTGGTGGATAGCTCAGTGAGTTAGACCTCTGGCTGCAGAGTCAAGGGGTGGGGCTTCAATTCTGCACTGTGCTTCCCAAGAGAAGATCAGCCTGTATAGCCTTGGGCAAGCTGCACAGTCCCATAATACCCCTCAAAAGAAGAGACTAGTATGCTACATTTACTGAGGACCTTATGCCTAGAAAACCTTGGCAAGTTGGGACTGACTTGATGGCATGTTGTTGTAATATACTCTTGGGGGAGATGATTCCTACTAAAATGTGGACATTTCTTGTATTATAGAGACACACACACAGTTATAAGAAAAAATAGAAAACTATAAGATAGAACCACGTTCCATATGTTTGTTTATTAGTTTTATTTATTGTTATTCCACCTTTCTCCTTAAAAGGACCCAAGGCAGCTTAAATAATTAAAAAGATGATATTTAAAAGCTATAAGCAGTAAATATACAATTTTTTAAAAAAAATTAAACAAGTGTTATATTGAAAATGGTAAATAAAATCAATACCAGTATGTTAATAAAAGTCTTTTAATTATCAAGTTTTCTTTTTTGCAGAAAAAGAAATCTCTTTATCTTCAGGTCACCTGTTGGCTGCTATCAGACATTACACATAGCCAGCAGTTAAGAATTTAAGCAACCCCTTCCCCAAAACCTCAAGGCCTAAATCCAATTGCTAGTCCCAACCCATTGATTCATCTGTGAGTCAGAACTCACATAAATTCTATTGATTCAAGGGAAGGAGTCTAACTCAGAGATTTTTAATGTTTCAAAAAATGTTTCACAGAAGTTTTCATATTCATAGATGTTGAATTGTTTCCTACAGCGTTTTAAAAGTGTGATTATTGTATAGTTTTAATTGTTTGTGTACCATCTTGCATCTCCTGTGGAGAGAAAGCAGATGTGTAACATACATACATACATACATACATACATACATACATACATACATACATACATACATACATACATACATACATACATACACCACACACACACACACACACACATACATACATACATTTCCTTTATACATACATACATACATACATACATGCATGCATGCATACATAGATACATACACACACACACACACACACACACACACATACATACATACATACATACATACATACATACATACATACATACATACATACATACATACATACATACATACATACATACATACATACATACATACATACATACATACATACATTTCCTTTTTCCAGTAGATATTTGGGTGTTCTTTATGTGTAACAGAAACAAAAACAAAACAAAAATAAAATAAATACAAATGTGTTTTGGTACCTTCAAAGTGAAATGTGCAAGTGTTTCATTTATATGCAAAATTAGTAGAACAATGTGCACAAGTATTAGATATTTTAGTTAGATTAATTTTAATGCAAACATTAGGTAGGTTGCAGTTCATTTTCTCAGATAGAGTGAGATGTATCTTCAATACACTTCCATAAAAAACACTCACACTAAAAGAAGTCTGTTAGTCTTAAAGGTGCCACAATACGTTTGTTTATGTCTTTTGTTTCTGTAAATGGGGGGCGGGGGTACCTAGTTATAACAGCGTAATGACAATGAGTATGTTTCTGCTTAAATCCTTATGCAATCAGTGGTGGCTACATACTGCCCATTTTGAGGGTCGGGATGAAAGGCACATACAGGTGGGCAGAACTGAAAGTGAAATGGGTGAACAGTGACTCTTCATAAACAACGCAAAACACATAAAAGCAGAAAGCCAAAGCAGATATTCACAAATACAAACAACAAAACTCTCTGCCCCTTTCTACACTGATTTTGTCTTCCTAACATCTTGACTGCTAAGGGGAGGCAATCAAAGGACGACTGAGGACAAGACATGCTGGGGGTCACTCATTTCAAGGGTCACCAGGAGACAGAGGCACTTGGTGGCGTGCAACAACAACAGCAAAGTGACAACATTAAAGGTCTGCAACCAGCCGTGACACATGTGTCTATAGAAGGTAACAGGAAGTGCTTACCCTGCCAAATCCCAGATTATGTATTAACTTAATGTACACAGATAGATGCATTGTTTGTACTGGTGTACAACTGTACACTGTGCACACAAATTAAGTTAACACACCACTATGCAGTGGTGTGTTAATTTGTGTGCACAGTGTTTACACCAGTACAAACACCACAGGTGTTTGCAGGAGTTTCTGGAAAAACTCCTACAAACACCCGTGGACCACAATGCTACTTACAAAGTCTCAGAACATGGACTAATGCATTAAAATCTGTAGAAGGCTACTACTAGCAATGAAATTTACATAATCTGTAAAACAAACCAGAATTCCTTAGTTTTAAAAAAAATGATAGCCATCACCTTTCCATGCAAAGTCTACTCTACTGACTGCAGTGTTGGAGGAAATCCAATGCCATTGTTCTCTCTGCCCAAATGAATCTGGTGTGGACACCCATAATGAAGCACAGTTGCTGCTTCTGTTCCTCTTGAACACAGGGTGACATTTTACTTGCAGCCAATGGTCACAATAAAGGAAACTGAACCACTGCCCCATATTCACATAAAGTATCGAGGAGTAGGGTGCTCTGTTGGTGTAGCAGTAAGACTAAGTGTGGACCTCCTGATTCCTAGCAGCCGTCACCAAAGGCTGTGCTGGCTAGGACTAATGTCACAAAGGCTGCCCTTTGCTCACCCCTGTGCTAATGAAATGGGGCTTTTCCTCATCTTCCTCCCATAGTGCTCCCCCCCTCACCTGAATATCTGCTCACAGTATGGGCTTCCTAATGAATGATGGGGGGTAATCAATATCCCTTCTGTTTCCATTTATAGAATTGCAAGACAATACAGTGGGATCCTGGCTAGTGCTTCTAATTTTTTTTTCTCCCTGAATGGCAAGCCGTTATTGAGAGAGTTTTGAATGGAGGGAACCATGGGTGGCTGCTCTTGAAAGGTAGTGCAGGGGAGAGAGATACTACAAACACTATTGTGTATGTGCGAACAATCCTATGAACGCATAGAAACAGGCTCTTTGAAATATTTTAGTACCTATGGAATAGGTACTAAAATAACTACCCTATAAGGTGGCAACAAGTCCAAAGGCAAATTTTTACAGATCAATAGGGGAAAGCGTTCATTGAAAAATGTAGTGTGTTTTAGATGAAGTGGAAAAATGTGTCTTATTACTTCCCTGGAAATGTAGAGTAAAGCAGGTTTATAATGCTGTTGTCTTCCACATGCTCTTTAATCTCTCTAGATTGAGAGTGAAGACCAAAGTCCAGCTGAAATGCATGTGGGACTTCCTCTTCGCCAATGATGCAGCAGTTGTTGCCCATTCTGCTGAAGACCTCCAACAGCTCATGGATTGTTCTAGCAAGACCTGCCAAGACTTTGGACTAACAAGCAGCCTGAAGAAAACACAAGTCATGGGCTAGGGCGTGGACTTACCTCCTTCTATTACCATCTCCACACAAGAATTGGAGGTTGTTCATGACTTTGTGTACCTTAGCTCAACGATATCCGACACTCTCTCTCTAGATGTCGAGCTGGATAAACACATTGGCAAAGCAGCTACCATGTTCTCTAGACTCACAAAGAGAGTATGGCTTCATAAGAAGCTGATGGCATATACAAAGATCCAGGTCAATAGATCCTGTGTCCCGAGTACACTCCTGTACTGCAGTGAGTCCTGGCCCTTTGTGCATGGCAGGAGAGGAAGCTGAACACATTCCATATGCGTTGTCTCTGACGCATTTTTGGTATCACCTGGCAGGACAAAGTTCCAAATAGAGTAGTTCTAGAACGAGCTGGAATTGCCTCAGAGAGAGACCACAGCTGCGATACAAGGATATCTGCAAGGAGGATCTGAAGGCCTTGGGAACGGACCTCAACAGATGGGAAACTTTGACATCTGAGCATTCAGCCTGGAGGCAGGCGGTGCATCATGGCCACTTCCAATTTGAAGAGACCCTTGTCCAGCAGGCCGAGGCAAAGAGGCAGTCCCAAAACCAGCAAAATCAGGGAGCTGGACAGGGGACAGACTGTATTTGTCTTCAGTGTGGAAGGGATTGCTACTCTTGAATTGGCCTCCTCAGCCACACTAGACGCTGCTCCAAATCCTCCATTCAGAGCACCTTTACCATAGTCTCTCGAGACTGAAGGTTGCCTAATCTAATCTTCCACATGCAAAAATAACATGCAAAACAGCTCCTGCATGATCCTGCTTGCCCAGCTCTTGACACACAGACAAAATAAACTCTACCATAAGCACACTCTGTGCTTGCAGCTAACACCCTTCATTAAGGGGTTTGCCCTGAATATTGATAATCATCATCTTTTATCTCTGGGGCATGCATGATAACAAGTTTATATAAAGCAAGAGTTGTTTGCTCCTTGATAGTGACCTCTAGCTTGAGTTTTGCCTCTTAAAACAGAAGAAAATTTATCAGGTGCCAAATTAGTGTGCCATATTTTTGATTTAAAAAAAGAGAGGTTTGTGACAGCTGAGGTCAGCTGATGCCTTAGGCAGAGGCAAGGCCAAATAAGGCCATCCATTGGGAACCTTTTGTAATCTTAGGGTGCAGTTACACTATTGAAATAAATTGACAGCTGGATCGGGATCCTATAAATTGAGTTAATGTCATGTGATTGTTCCAGTGTGTGTGTCTTTATGGTCACCCACAAAGGTGGCAGCTGTATTTGGCCTATGAGCTCAAGCTGCGGGGTGGGCTGGTTGCCTAGAAAGTCCACCCAGGAGCTTCTGCTTGTTGTTAGAAATGAACACGCCACTGGCCTCACCAGCTATAGTGGTCTTTCCATCACCATCTCATTGGCTCCTGCCATCTGGCTTGGTCCCAGTCCCCGGTGCTCTCACTCAACCTCCACTCCCTATTAGTATGATGTACAGTTTCTTTGGATTTTTCCTGCTGGGATGTGTGTATGACAGTGTCCCCAGTCTCCAGGCATTTTATATAATTTTGAACTGGGAATTAACATAGTGCTAGATTGAAAACAAAAATGAACTGAATAAAAAGGGAAGATTTCAGACTGCAGCTTATCCTGCAGTCCAACATTTCAGCAAACCCTGCAGACCTCCACAGAAACTATTTACTCTGACATGGGCATTCCACACATGCCAAAATGATTCAAAATAATACAATACATTGTGTTCACTACTGAGCTAAAATAAACAAGTCCCTCACAGCTTTTTAAAATAAATTGGTTTTTTGCCAAAAAAAAAGAGTGCGCTTAGCTGCGCATTGTGTAGTCAGAAAATTTTAAACTGATTTCCAGTTTAAAATTGCTAAACCCAACACAAAAACAGGAATATGAGGACATGTAACTGCATCCCTAGATAGGAAGAAAGGTGATAAGTCCATGAATCAACCAACAAGTAGCAACAGACTTGCACAATTCATATCTTTGCAAACAGCTATTTGACACGACAATGTTTACACCTTCACTTCACGATATTCAAACAATTTCTACCATACCAGAATCTGGAACAGCTGCAACCAGGTTTTAGATAGACCTTGGGACTGCTAACTTTGTGGACTGTAGCTCCCAGAGACCCCAGCCAACATGGTCACATTTCCAAGATCAGGTTATATATGATAAGTCTAGAGCTTACTCTCTCACTTGCTGCATCTCACTCCTTGGCCTGTACCCTCAAACCCTATGTAATCAATTATCCATTTTAAAAAATTCAATTAAATATTTATTAATACAAATCAAACCATTCTCTGCTTTTGTCTGGATCTCTCAGGAATGTTATGGCAGCAGCCACACTTAACCATTTTTAACAGTGTACTTTTCAAATAATTTAGGAAGGTTACCAAAAACGTATAAACTACTAAACAGCTCTGAATGCAAATTGCAGCCATTTCCCACTGTATTCTAGAAGTATTCTAATTGCTGAGTGTGCTCCTCAGCAGGCCCAGTAGAATAAGCACCTCTGTGTTGTTAGGTAAAGTTCACGTTACATAAAACAAACCCTTTCTTTCTTTTTCATCTTCTAGACGCTAGAGAGTAAGTGTAACACTATCTATGTGATTGGAGACAGAGGCATTCCTATTTAAGTCACTTTGTCTCATACTTGGTGTTGCAGGATGGAGCTGTCACCTGTTGACTTACATCTCCTCCATTGAATTGCCAGCTGCCCTGGATCCCATCCTCTCTCAACCAAAGAAAAACTTCTAAATAGACAGAGTCATGTTCAATCAGGCAGAGTTTCTATCCCCTATTCATCCCAAAGTTTCTGTCTGTTACTAGGAATACAGGTCACCTGTGCCTCTCAATCTAATTCCAACTCAAATTAGCATGAGGGCTAGCCCCAATCGTTTGAATGGATTGGGAAAGGGGAGACAACTTAATCCAGATTTCAGATGCTGTCAATGTTTCCCTAAGGCAATTCTTATTATGGAGAGAACTTATTATAGATGCAAAATATTGCATAGGAGTGCATCCAAAATTAACCATCCTAAGAATATCACATAAGATTGCAACAAAGGTTACTGTAACATATCTGATTTTTTTTAAAACTAGAGCTATGCTTAGATGTTAAGAGATGGTGCAAGAAGTGGGGTTGTCAGAGCAAATGTTATAAATAAATGCACCCTTCCCAGAAAAAGACAATTTAAGCTCCTAATCTAAAAACAAGAATGGGGGGGGGGGTTGTCAGACCATTAACGTCTCACAAATAGAAGTTAGCTTTCACCCCTATTACAGAGTTGGGGGCAATTCTCAGCCTGATGAAGAGGCTGGGAGAAGTTCAAGCTAAATTCTGTTTGTGAGATTCTGTTGATGGTCTCATAAAGGCATTACCCATCCTTTTCATTGGATTGTGTACAGCCCTTTCCCTTCTTTGTTTTTACAGTTCTTTTTTCATTTTAACTTCAGTAAATCCCATTGATTTCAAGGGGCTCCCTCCCAGAGGAAGTGGGTGTAGGACTGCAGCCTTAATTCCTCAGTCCAGCAGGTGTTTTCTATGCCTTCGTGTACAGGCGTGCTGTAGTTTTTGGGTTTTTTTTCCTCCCCCTTTCCCACTCCTCCCCTTGCTCTGTTCCTAAAACAGGATCAGCTCCATCAAAAATCATTGCTGTGCCAAAGTATTGATTTGAGTCGCACTGGCATGATGCCAGAATAGCTCAAGATTTTAAAACACTCACCCACCCACCAAACATCCTCCTCCTGGTTCATAGTCACACTTCGATCCTTCTCCCTTGCCTGAAATATGTGTAGGAGTCACCGCTTGGCAGCCTATGAGTTAACAAGGCAGTGTGTGTTAAGTTGAGCTAAGTGAGTAATGCAGCCAGTTAAAGTTTTCAATGCAGCTTCAATTTGGAGAGTGCAGAAAATGGGGAAAGCAAAGATCAGGAGCTGTTACTTCACCAAGTGAACTACTTCTGAAGGGGTCACCAATGCAAGGTCAGTAGTATTCTGCAAAAATTAGTAGCCTGCTTCTGTTTCTTTTCTTCACAGCTTGCTCTTTCAGACAGAAGAAGCTCTCAGCAAGAAGCTTTCACTCCCAAAGCTTATGACCTTTCCTCAATGGTGTGAAATATGTTCAGTAGATAATGATTTGCAGTGTACATCAAGCTAGATTCTCCACAGTTCTGTGTGGGGAGGGGTGTATCTCAGCATTGACACTCAGGAATACTGTATTGATTTAGGCAGCTTTTATTTGGTCATAGTCCACACGCAGCCTGATATGGGACGCTTTCATTTTTGCAGGCCATGACATGAATTCGGGATTAAGTATCTGTTTCAGTTCAGCTTGGTGTACAATTGTGAAAGGTGCTAAACAGGTTAAGTTACTTTCCTTCTGAGGGAGGAATAATGATTCCACCACCCCGCCCCCGGCTGTTTTTGGGTTATCAAGTCAGCTTAGGCGAAGGAGAAGCTGAGACACTGTCAATCTCGTGAAATCAAGCAAGGCTGTTTTAACTGCCAGATTTGCTGAAGTAAGGTTTGCCATCAGAGTGTCTTCCATGCAAGAAAATATAAGAAAACTAAGAAATGCTGTTTAAAATCAGCACGGGTGGTTCCCAGAGCGTGTGTGTGTAAGTACCAGTTTGATTAGAAAAGGGGAGAGGAGAGGTAAAATGTGCTCAGCGCTGTGTTTTAGTAGAGCGCCTTCTGTCTTTATTATGTGTGATTATTTTGCTGTTTTCACAAGGCAACAAGATTTTGAGGGGTAACAAGATTTTAAGAGGGGCTAATTGCTCTACTATGCATTCAGAAAGAAATGCATTGTATTTGGATAATCACTTTGCTTTGAATCAGTGCTTCTGATTTCTCCGGACCCAACTCGGCCATCTGATAAAAGTCTGCTCACCAGCACTTATTCACCAGTGACTCATGCCAAATTTGGGCTTTTGTTGTTGCTTGGGGTAGGTGGGAAACACACCACACAAACTGGCTCATGAAACGTAGCTTGGAAATGTAAGTGGCATACATCTCGTAATAACTGAACTAGTCAGGCTCTGCAAATTCCCCCTTCTGTTTTTTTTCTTCCCCCAGGATTCTGGTTTGCAAATTCCTTTTTGCGGAACCTTCCTGAATCACCCTTTTGTTCCTGTAAACGTCATGTGGACTTTTCCGGCTCTCCCCGAGACAGGAGTTCTGCAATAGAGCAAGAATAACAACCTTTGCAAGCATGGGTGATTTAGCTTTATTTGACATGCTAGAGTGTCCGCTGTGCCTAGAGAAGCTGGATGTCTCTGCCAAGGTGCTCCCTTGCCAGCACACCTTCTGCAAACCCTGCCTCCAGAGAATCTTGAAGTCACACAAGGAGTTGAGGTGCCCTGAATGTCGAACCCTGGTTCTATGCAGCATTGAAGAGCTTCCTGCCAACTTGGTTTTGATCCGCCTATTGGATGGGATCAGATTTGGACCCGATCTGATGAAGTTTGGCTCACTCCAAAGATCTGGGGTCCTCTCCTCTCCTGCCTCCACCAGGAGGGTCCGGGGAGAGCCAAGAGCTCTACAACTCCATCATTATGGGCTGACATTCAATCCCAGGATCCCTATGGAAGGGGTAAGGAGGGTCCATTTCTTTCTTTTACTCCCTTGATTAGCAGGACCCATTGAGACCACCTTCCATTTGAAGGTTGAAGGGGTTCAGTTCATTAGATTGCTGGCTGGTTTGTCTCTGTGCTGTCTCGCTCTCTTACCTGGTTTTGTTCAGCAACTTTCTCTTTTGCAGTACTTCAAATTTACACTAGCTGAAACTATTTCAAGCTAAGAATTTGGCTTCTGACTTTTCAAGGGATTGCCATCTCCAGCTGAGCCCCAAATTGTGCAAAGACATTTCAAGTGGCATTATAGTTAGTTCTATTTCCAGTCTTAGATTAAATCAGAGAATGGAGAATTCATACCTGTGGCAGAGAAGAAATGACTTTCACACCTATCGAGAACTGAGGAATGTTTGATTTTCACAGAACTTGGGGGCGGGGAGGGAGGGATGGAATAAAGAGTTGTTGAGCGCTATTACAACCAGAGCAAGTGAAATAAGCTATTTGATCCTTTCAAAATATGCGGCTGGATCTGAATATGGATAAAAAGTAGGTCACTTCTGCCCTAGATTCTCTGGTTCTTGTCATTTCAGTCCTTCTGTTCTCAAGGGTCTGAGAAAAGAAAAAAAAATCCACTCATTGTAAGCTCCTTCTTTTCCTATGTTTGACTTCATCCATGTGTAAAGGTGCTGAGTGCAGAGAGTCAGGCTCTTGGTGAAGGGAGAGGCTTCAGTGTGAGAAGAGCTTTCGTATCTCCAAGTGTGGTAGCTTCTTATTTTGGCAATAATATGATTTTGCAGGGAGATCTCCATAGCACTCTCACCCTATATAGGTATCTTCTTAACAAAAGAGTATATACAACTCATGAAGTCCTACTGCATCCTGCCTTCCTCAGTGTTCATTTAGGGTAACAGAAAGGTCTACGTAGGAGACGTTTACACAGTAACTTCGATCATTGTTAAGTTAGTCTGGCTTATTCTCTCTTCTGTGTGAGATCATCTTCAATTTCATTAGAACCGGAGAAGCAACAACAGTAAGTCACAGTGGGTGAAAACAACCCAGTGTCTTCTTCCTGTACCTGACAAACTTGAAATTATCTGTAACCTAGATCAATCATATACTGTGCACCTCTCAATCTAGTTTCATAAACCTTATCATAGGCACATAGCAAAAGCACCTGTGATATTCATTGTGCAATTCTATTTCTTCATGAAGGCTAGCTATTGGTAGTTCTGCAGAAGTCCCACTAAAATGAACACAAGAGAGAGAAATATAGCTGAAAGAGAGCAACCTCCTACATTATGGCTTTGTTTTCACCCACAAATATTTAGAACAGCTAAAGAATACCAGTGCTTTATGTCTAGAAAATAAAATCCTTCATTTCAAGTCGGTTTTTGGGCAGTCACATCAGGTTAGAGAGCAGTGGTGCACGGCACCCACCAACAATGTGTGACATGAGTAGATTTATTGGAAGTTGGGCCTTTTGAGATTTTATCGCCATGTAAAATGTGGTCAACAAGAGATGAGAGTTAGAAATGAACCAACATTTGACTAACAATGGATAACCCTGGCAAATGAGCCAAGATTAAGCAGAAGGGACAGGGATATAAGATACTCACTGTGGCGCAGTGCAGTGGTTCCTAACCTTAGGTTCCCAGCAACATTTCCTCTAATTTTCAGCCTCCACTGCGTGGGGCTCTGCCCCTCACGTGTGCAACGTCACAGAGATCCTTTGCAACCAGAACCAAAGGGGCTGAAAATGATTGTTGTGGGGGTGTGGAGAAGGAGGAGCCCTGCTCAGAAAGGGGCAGAGTTGCATGTACACTCTCAGACACACACCTTAGAGGAAACCTTGGTTCCCAGATGTTCTTGGATTACAGCTCCCAGAAATCCTGGCCAGTACAGCGAGTGGTGAATGCTTCTGGGAGTTGTGGTCCAAGAACATCTGGGGACCCAAGGTTGGGAACCACTGTTGCAGTGGATAGAGTGATGTACCAAAACTCAGGAGGCCTGGGTTCAATTCCCTGATCATCCATGGAAACTGACTGGGTGTGTGTGGAACCGGTAAAACCACTCCTTTACCTTAAATGCCCTCTTAGGGTGACTATACATTGGTTCTGACTTGATGGCATATAACAACAGGCATATAGAAAAATAGCATAAACCCATAGTGAAAATGGACTGGCTTTCAATCCTAGCCCCAAAGGCCTGAAGATCTAAACAAACAAACAAACAAAAAGAAGGGGGGCATCAGGACTTCCATTTGAAATCCTAGCTTCTCACACCTATGCACGATGATTCAAGAATACGTCTTAGAGTTATGCTTACTGCCAAGTAAGGATCTAGGAAGCTGCACCTATAAATAATACTAAGAGGAACTTGGGATAAGTATAGACCTCCTGTTATTAATTAGCAAAGGCATCACGAAATGATATATTGTTCAACTCCCAAAAGTAAGGATTTTTATAATAAACTGACACAAGTATAATCGTTAACTGACTGAGGGGTCTGGGAGTGGTAGAAATGTCAAGAAAGAGGGTAAGAGTGTCCTCCTCTTGTGACCCATTTCATTCATCCATGAATACACCATATCTTATGGAGGAGCATGGAGAAAAGATTTTTAACAGTGTGGCAAAGAGTCCATGGAAGTGGAATACAAAGGTATTCATGAGGATTTTTAAAAAAGACTACAAGGTCAGTATAATAAGTAAATCTAAGTACAGTCCATAAAGCTTGGTGAATGGGATCTGATGTTATGTAAAAGAGTAGTAAGGGTTACCAATACTTTTGATAAAAATAGATCAGCTTCAGCTACAAACGGCTAGAAAGTACAATGCATTATTGATTTGTTGCTATTTGTATATGTATCCATAACCTACATTTCCAGAGCTGTCATGCCAAACTGGTGCACAAAACACTCATCATCATGCTAGATCACTCTAATGTGACTGCTTGAGCCCCTAGCAGAAGAATCCTGTACTCAGGATTGGAGAACACACTCCAAGAATGGAGACATGTTGCTGCCCACCCAGCAGAACAGCCACCGCATTGGACGCATGCTGTGCAGACTGGAAGGGTGGAGGAGAGACACACAAGTAGTACGCATGTCAATGGTGGGAGAAGTACTGAAGTATATCTATCATTTTGCCACTCTCTTTCTTGCAATAAACACAGAGAACTGGGCAACAATTAAGGGCACAAACAGGCAGGTTCAGAAAGTGGACAATTGGAATCTCCTGAAAGCCAAACCATTCGACGTCCCTGCATCCCCCATTGGAAGAAAGATGTACAATCAGTGAACTTTAGCAAGCAAGGGAACTGTGCAGTGGAGTCTGGGTTATGGACCGCTATAGAGTGTACCATGAAAATTTTTGCCTCCTTTATATAATCATGTCCTCCTTGCTCCTCTGCTCCATCCATCCATCCATCCATCCATCCATCCATCCATCCATCCATCCATCCATCCATCCATCCATCCATCCATCCATCCATCCATCCAGCTGTTGCACCTGAGATGTTCTCCCAATGTTCTGTTTTGGTGGCCTATCCGGCACTCCATCTCTACAGTGGGATTTCTGCTGATTCCTCTGTTTCTTAAGCAAGTGTACCTTGAGAACAGAATTGCATTTTATAGGAACAAAATCATGAGCTCGAGGTATATAATGGAAGAATGCAAGAAAAAGAAACATGTGTTTCCAGTATGTTGATAACTGAGTGCTTTCTATTCTGCTGTTACCCATTAGTCTATATTTATAATGTATTGTGTTAGATTGTTGAAATGTCTGTGCAAGAATTGAGGCTTTAAAAGAATACACAGTCTGTTGGTGAGATCTAGACGTGCGAATAAGGAGGAAGGCCAAAAGAGAAGAAATCTTTAGGCCATTTAATATATACATGTTGTTGGGTTGTAACTCTCATCATATCCAGCTAATATAACCAATGGCAGTGGATGATGAAAAGGCCACCTATCTGTGACTTCTGCTGTAAGCCATCACCCAAATGCTAAGAGTGAAGCACAGGAAGCCAATACCGTGGCTGGGCCACTAAGAAGAGGAACTAAACTGCCCACGGGACTGCATTAGGTGGATGGAGGACCACACCACAATACGAATGGATGCTCTGAGCATGAGGTTTTCCTGGACTAGAAGGTCCTGTGGACATGCTGCTGAGGAACTGATAGCAAAAGGGAGTCCAGCATTGCATATGTTAAGAAAGGGGCTACAGAGATAATCATAAGTCTTTTGACCATTATATGGCATGTGGGGATGGAACTGGCCCGTCGTATCATTAGGCAGAATGAAGTAATCTCTTAAGGTGATCGTGCTGTGGGGAATTGCTGTCCATGCCCCCACAAAAGTAGCCTTAGGTGTTAAGTGGCAGATGCTATCCCATTGCCAGGGCTGAAATAAGTCTACTGCCAGTCCAACTGGGTTTTGCACATGGAAATGGAAAGGGGCACCATCTTCTTCACCTGGCTATCTGCAGATCCAAGATTTGGAAAGGGAATGCACCTCGCTCTCTGATGTTCATTCAGCATCAAGGCAGGCAAGTCACAAAACTCTAGGGCTCCCACTAATCCACAAATTCTAGTTATCTAACACACAGCATGTTCTCTCCCATAATAATTCTTTCAAATGCATCAAAGATCCTTAACTGCCATCATTATCACCATTTATCCTATAGAAAGAAATCTTGTGAGGTAACAGCTATGGCTGCCTGGAGTGATGTTAGGCTTTTCCTTCAGACTTTTCAGAACCTCTGCAGTCATTTCCCTCCATCCTCACAAGGTTCTGGAGACTTTTTAAAAAAATTAATAGACTATAAACTTCACAATCCCTTATGAGAAGAAAGGCAGTAATTTAGATGCTGCTGCTTGTTTGTTGCATAGAGTGTTCCCAATAATCTGCTGCAGTGACACATTGTTAACATTTGTCAGAAATAACACATAAATTGCTAGGACTTATGCAAAGAGAAAGGCTGGTTCATCTCTTTAGTTGTCTTCCTTTTGCTGTGTTTCTCTGCTAGATAGAGATACACATACATGGCTGGCCTTACCTATTTCCAGTTGCGTGCCATAATGTCAGTTTTGGTGGCTCTTTCTAGGTTTTTTTTTAAGATCAAAAGTTCTCTGAAGCGGTTGACCGTTCCTTTCTCCTGGGGCCCCAGTAAGATGGCACAGCTTGCTCAAGGCTACACAGGCTGGCTTTTCTTCCTGGAGCCAGACACCTAACTCTAAAGGAATTTTAAAATGTCTGTTCTCTTGCTTTCTCTTCTTCAGATTTCTCTGAATCCTCAGTGGGAAGCCAGCTCTACCCACACCAAACTTTGTCTTCCACTCTGCTGCTCCAAATTATATTTCACAAGGCAGTCTCCTGGCACCAGGCACACTCTACACATTCCTGCATCCATGAATCCGCTCCTTCCCTGCCTCTCAGCAGGCAGCTTACTTATAGGCCAGAGCTGCAGGAGCAGCTTCCCAGAAAGCAATACCTGGGAAATTGAACCCTTCGCAGGTCTGGCAGTGGGGTGAAAGCAAGAAGGACAAAATTGGCATCACATTCAATTCACAAAGTCTTGATTTCTTCAAAGGTGACGCTCCACACAGAGTGATGCTCAGCCTTATTCTATTTCCATGCTCAACAGCCTCAAGAAATTGCAGAGGTTGCAAATGCATCAGATTCATAGGTGTGGGACTTAAAGCACTTACTATTCTTATAACAAGCCTACTCAAATTTACAGAAATAAATAAAAACTGTAGCAACTTAAGTAGAAATGAACAACTAGAATTGGTTTGTACTTTACAGCAGCAAAGAAGGCAGATGTGTGCTCTCTATTTTCTAAGGATCCATTTTGTATGGGCTGGAGAAAGTTGGTATTTTGGATTCATGAATAGAAATGAGGGAATGTGGAGTGCACCAAATATTCTCTATTGATACTTGCTTGCTTGTTTGTTTGGACTCAACCATAGTAACTTTGGTACCTTTATTTGTTTATTTTTCTGTTTCTACTCATGTTTATTGCTCTTCACTGGATTCTTCACAGCACTGATTCTAGCCATTTGGAAACTGCATCCTGAATGAGAGAACACCATAACCATTTTTTGGCAAAGCAGAAAGCAGTCACATAAACCCTCACAATCTGTTAAAGGAGAAAGCAATATGCTTGCATTCTGCAGATACATAAGAAGAATTAATTAGGGAATAGATCAAATGTGGCTTACTGGCTAAAATCCTGCTGTTTAGTGTAGAAATTTGCACTAGAGAAGACCCACTGAATCAATGAAGATTTGTTGACATGCCTCCATAAATCCTGTTTATCAGGTATAATCTAAACCAAATCTCTTATGAATACACAGTGGAAGTAAAGAACAGATTAAAGGAACTCAATTTGGTGGACAGAGTGCCTGAAGAACTTTGGATAGAGGCTCGTAACATTGTACAGGAGGCAGCAATGAAAACCATCCTAAAGAAAAGGAAATGCAAGAAAGCAATGTGGCTGTCCAACGAGGCCTTAGAAATAGCAGAGAGGAGAAGGGAAACAAAATGCAAGGGAAATAGTGAAAGTTACAGAAAATTGAATGCAGACTTCCAAAGAATAGCAAGGAGAGACAAGAGGGCCTTCTTAAATGAACAATGCAAAGAAATAGAGGAAAATAACAGAAAAGGAAAAACCAGAGATTTGTTCAGGAAAATTGGAGATATTAGAGGAACATTTTGTGCAAAGATGGACATGATAAAGGACAAAAATGGGAGGGACCTAACAGAAGCAGAAGACATCAAGAAGAGGTGGCAAGAATACACAGAGGAATTATACAAGAAAGATTTGGATATCCTGGACAACCCAGACAATGTAGTTGCTGATCTTGAGCCAGACATCCTGGAGAGTGAAAAGTGGGCCTTAGAAAGCCTCGCTAACAACAAGTCCAGTGGAGGTGATGGCATTCCAGTTGAACTATTTAAAATTTTAAAAGATGATGCTGTTAAGGTGATACATTCAACATGCCAGCAAGTTTGGAAAACTCAACAGTGGCCAGAGGATTGGAAAATATCAGTCTACATCCCAATCCCAAGGAAAGGCAGTGCCAAAGAACGCTCCAACTACCGTACAATTGGATTCATTTCACACGCTAGCAAGGTTATGTTCAAAATCCTACAAGGGTGGCTTCAGAGGTATGTGGACCAAGAATTCCCAGAAGTACAAGCTAGATTCCAAAGGGGCAGAGGAACTAGAGAACAAATTGCTAACATGCGCTGGATTATGGAGAAAGCCAGAGAGTTCCAGAAAAATATCTACTTCTGCTTCATTGATTATGCAAAAGCCTTTGACTGTGTGGACCACAGCAAACTATGGCAAGTCCTTAAAGAAATGGGAGTGATATCTATCTCCTGAGAAGCCTATATGTGGGACAGGAAGCAACAGTTAGAACTGGACATGGAACAACTGATTGGTTCAAAATTGGGAAAGGAGTATGACAAGGCTGTATATTGTCCCCCGGCTTATTTAACTTATATGCAGAACACATCATACGGAAGGCTGGACTGGAGGAATCCCAAATCGGAATTAACATTGCCGGAAGAAATATCAACAACCTCAGATATGCAGATGATACCACTCTGATGGCAGAAAGTGAGGAGGAATTAAAGAACCTTGTAATGAGGGTGAAAGAGGAGAGTGCAAAAAACGGTCTGAAACTCAACCTCAAAAAAACAAAGATCATGGCCACTGGTCCCATCACCTCTCGGGAAATAGAAGGGGAAGATATGGAGGCAGTGACAGATTTTACTTTCTTGGGCTCCATGATCACTGCAGATGGAGACAGCAGCCACGAAATTAAAAGACACCTGCTTCTTGGGAGGAAAGCGATGACAAACCTTGACAGTATCTTAAAAAGCAGAGACATCGCCTTGCCAACAATAGTCTGAATAGTCAAAGCTATGGCTTTTCCTTTCGTGATGTACAGAAGTGAGAGCTGGACCATAAAGAAAGCTGACTGCTGAAGAATTGATACCTTTGAATTCTGGTGCTGGAGGAGACTTTTGAGAGTCCCCTGGACTGCAAGGAGAAAAAAACTATCCATTCTGAAGGAAATCAACCCTGAGTGCTCACTGGAAGGACAGAACCTGAAGCTGAGGCTCCAGTACTTTGGCCATCTAATGAGAAGAGAAGACTCCCTGGAAAAGACCCCGATGTTGGGAAAGTGTGAAGGCAAGAGGAGAAGGGGACGACAGAGGATGAGATGGTTGGACAGTGTGATCGAAACAACCAACATGAAATTGACACAACTCCGGGAGGCAGTGGAAGATAGGAGGGCCTGACCCCTCCTTCGTGGGGTCACGAAGAGTCAGACATGACTAAACGACAATGACTTTAACTGCAACTTACTAAAGTAAACCATTATTAGACTAGGCCCATTTGCATCAATGAAACTCACAGTTAAGTTGACTCCCCAAGTCCCCATTGATTCAGTGGGTCTTCTCTAGTGCAATCTATTATGTTAAGCAATAGGATTTGAGCCAGTGTTCTTCCTTCCTTCCTTCCTTCCTTCCTTCCTTCCTTCCTTCCTTCCTTCCTTCCTTCCTTCCTTCCTTCCTTCCTTCCTTCCTTCCTTCCTTTTTTGCTATTTGATTGATCATGTTTTTGAAAAAGAAAACTTTAGCATTTGGCCAAATAATTTAGAATTAGAATCCACCACAGGCAAAAGTCAGAATTAACCAGAATAACCCAGATCTGCCTGAAATCTCTGAAACATCCTACAAATTGCCACAATAGATTATCTAACATTTGTCTCATGTTGGATATTATTTTCCTTGTAGTTTTGGTGGTTCGTCATATTCTGCTCCTCTCTTCAGTTGGATCATTGCTGTTCTGTTTGCTTCCATCTTCCTTTTTCATGATGTCTTTGATTTTTTAAAAAAGAAAAAAAAATACTAGAGGTGCGCAAATTTATCTTCTGGGGCTATAGATCCCAGAATTCTCTGGAACAGGATAGGTCCCTGGAGAATTATGGGATATGGAGTCCCAAGACACAGATCTGCACAGCTCTAGAAAATATTCTCAGCACATAGTACAAATGAACACACTACTATCACCATGCAGCAGTAGCTGGAGTGGAAAATCATGGCTGAAAATGCCCCCAAACCAACTAGGGAAACAGATAATATTTAGAAAATAGTTTTTTAAATCAACTGAAATTACAGAACTTAGAGATGTTGCTTTTCTGGACTATCTCCCAGTATCCACACTCAAAACAGGGAGTGGTTGTTACAGCCATCACGAAGACTAAATTCCACAAAGGTAAAGGTAAAGGTTCCCCTTGACAATTTTTGTCCAGTCGTGTTCGACTCTAGGGGGCGGTGCTCATCCCCGTTTCCAAGCCATAGAGCCAGCGCTTTGTCTGAAGACAATCTTCCGTGGTCACATGGCCAGTGCGACTTAGACACGGAACGCTGTTACCTTCCCACCGAGGTGGTCCCTATTTATCTACTTGCATTTGCATGCTTTCGAACTGCTAGGTTGGCAGGAGCTGGGACAAGCGACGGGCGCTCACTCCGTCGCGTGGATTCGATCTTACGACTGCTTGGTCTTCTGACCCTGCAGCACAGGCTTCTGCGGTTTAGCCCACAGCGCCACCACGTCCACAAGCAGAAGCAAAAAAGGAGCAATCCCTTGTCTTTCCTGCAGATGGCTATGCACCTGACAAAGCCCAAAAATCTATCCCAAGGATGCTAGGATGCTATCCTAAAACGGTTTCATGTTGCCAAAGAGGGCTGTGGAATTGAGGTGTCCAAAAATGAGCATTGTGAGCACTGTGTTGGAGTTAAGCCTCTGTTTTTATCTCATCCATTGAGCATCTAGTTAACTCTTACAAGTATATGTATGGGAGTTGATGTACAGATTAACAACGTATGCCCCAAAATCCCAGATTAAAATCTCAGCTGTAGCATCCTCTCCCTAACAGCACAATCGTATCGGTTTTACTGGAAAAGTAAGTTGCATTGTGTCCTGAGTAAGCATACAATTGTAGTCTACATGACATACAGAAAGTTACTGTTTCTTAAACTCAGTCACTTGTCACCCACACTCAGCATACTAAATTGAAGCATTGTGAATACAAAACATTTGTGGCGTTTCATCATAGCAATAGGAGAAGAAGGGATTTGTCCATTATTATTTGACAATAATGTTAAAATTTTCTATTCTGATATATAGTCACCTGAAAAATACTGTATTTGGACTTCTCAGAAAGTTTCTCAGTTTTTTGGTGCTGTTTTCACAAACACTCACATCATGTATGTGCAGTTGGTCACCTTCACATGGAGGTCAGTGTTTCTTTTATAATGTACAGTGTGCTGATCCATCATGAGGGCAGGAGGAATTTTGATGCACGCACGCACATGCGCATGCGCGCACGCACACACACACACACACAATCAGAACAATCATCAACTGTTTTCTTTTAAAAACCCCAAAATTTCTTTAGATCTCTAAAGCCCAGGCAAAAAATCCTCAAGACTTTACTTTTTAAAAAGAAAGTCTTAAAAAGAGCTTTTCCACTACACACAAGCAAATTGTGAGGAATGCAATTTCTTTAGCCAAGATGAATAAAGGGTTTGGAAAGAGCAGAACACAAGGGGGCTTAAATAATTTAAAAGATGATGCTTTCTGACCATTAAATCCATTCTTTCCCCACACAATATATATAGTAACATTTGAAGGGAGAAAACAGCCTAGAATCAAAGCAAACGGGTAAGAGGGAATATGGTGCTAGTGCAATCTAATGACGTATATAGATAAATGCTACTGAAGGAGGGCCCTAAACCTGCAAATAAATTGCCTCGGTGGATATGGCAAGATTTATTCCTTCTTCCAAAATGCTGGTTTATAAATTAGAAAGAGCTAGGCTGAGTTGTTTTGAATATTATATAGGTCAAGAAACATGGGTGGGAATCCATGTTCCCTATAATTTCTTGCCTGACTGCACAGGAATTGACCCCGTTTGCACACACAGTGGCAGAGTTCCAGATGAAACTGGAACTAAACAGGCGCGAACTGCAGCTGCCAATGTGCAACCCTGATGGAGTGCATGCACACATGCACACAGCTTAGACAAAATATTGGTGGAAATCCATTGGATAAATGAATTTATTAAAGGGAATGAATGAGTTATAAATGAGTTTATTACATGGGATATATATTCCTTTAATGTCTATTTTGACCCCCTCAGCCAGTTTTGTTGAATTATATTCTACACACATATATCTCAATAGACAAATTAAGCAAAGCTGTACCTTCTGATTCGGTGATACAAAAGTGGCCTCTTTACTTCAAATACTGATTCCTGGAAGTTTTCAAGAAAAGATTGGACAGACATCTAACCGAAATGGTATGAGGTCCAGGATGGTATGAAGTCTCCTGCCTTGGGCAGGGGGTTGGACTAGAAGACCTCCAAGGTCCCTTCCAACCCTACAGCAATTCCATGATTCTATGATCCTTCCTTCCTTGGAACCACTTGATTTCCTTGATTTGTGTGTGTGCATGCATGCATGCGTGTGCATGTATTGCACAACTGATCACTTTTACCTAAATCCTAATTGAATATGGGTTCTTGTATATGCGTTTTGAGGTCACCTTCCTCATACATTTTGGGTGTGAACTCTTGAAGCTTATGAGTTTGATACTAAGTTTTAATATAGATCTGAATTGCATTTCGTCTGAAATCCTTTTTGCACTGTTACATAAAAGGTATAACTTTTGCAGGCAAATTGCCTTAAGAAACCTCTGAAGACATTATCTATTGCACACCAAGTTGCAGGACTCAGTATGCAACAGATAATGTCTCTGAAGATATCTTAACTTGAGGCAATTTGCTTCCTGATGTTATGCCTCTTGCATAGCAATGCTATGGGATTTCAGCTATTGTGTTGGTCTCTATTCCACAGTAGAAAAACTGACTGGACCAGATTTTTCATAGAATCGTTTAGTTGGAAGGGGCCTATAAGCCCATCAAGCCCAACTCTGTGCTCAATGCAGGAATACAGATCAAAAGTTACCTGCCAGGCGGTTGTCTAAATTTCTCTTAAATTCTTCCAGCATTGGAGCACTCACTACCTCCCAAGGTAATTGGTTTCATTATCATACTGCTCTAATGGTTAAGAAGTTTTTTCTGTTGTTCAGCCTAAATCTGGCATCCTGTAGCTTGAGCCCATTATGTATTACATGTCCTGCACTCTGGAATGATCAAGAACAGATCCTGTCCCTTCTCTGCATGATTACCTTTCAAGTATTTGAAAAGTGCTATCAAATTTCCCCTCAGTCTTCTTTCCTCAAAGTTTTTCAATGGGAAGACCATTGAAGGAACTGGGTTAAGAAGGCTCTTTCTAGTCACACCAATCTCATATTTCCAATTTCAATCTCAGAAATTGAATATTACATGGAAAATTTAGTTGTGCCTCAGAAATAGTCCCAGACTGGGGGTTTGAATCGTTCTGGCTAGAAAAAAAAAAAAAAGTCAAAGCTCTTCAGCAGCAGAGTAAAAAGCCACCTTGGAAGCAAAAAGGGCTGGACCAGTGAAAAACAGCCTTTCTGTCATGTGGTTAGTAAAAAGAAATACTGTACTTCAAATTTGCCCATTTTATAAGTGGAGCAAATCCCACAGTATTTGAACATGTCACACTCAATGTTGCAAAAAGTGGTTGAGAAGATCTTTCCCTGTTTGGGAAATCAGATTTCACATGAATCACAGGTTTAAGACTGGAAGGCTAATCATCAGACAAAGAAAGCTGGTCTGATGGTTGTTGTGGGTTTTTCGGGCTCTTTGGCCGTGTTCTGAGGGTTGTTCTTCCTAACATTTTGCCAGTCTCTGTGGCCGGCATCTTCAGAGGACAGCACTCTGTGCTCTGATGTAGTTGGCTTGGGAGTGGAGTATTTATGGCTGTGAGATGGGCTTTTGTCCTTTTCAGTAGATGGGTGATTAGTATGTCTTCTTGTGGGTGTATTGTTGTGATAAGAAGGAGAGATTATCTGTCACTGTGGTTGATGGGTATCATTAGCTGGTCTTTTGTGTGTAGTGATCCCCTGTCCTTGTGGCTGGGTAGAGTTCGTTGACCTTTTGCACGCTGTATTTTTGAGAGCTGGGAGCCAAGTTTTGTTAGTTTCAAACTTTCCTCTTTTTTGTTGAAGTTTTGCTGGTGCCTTCGCGAATACATTGAAGCTGGTCTGCATAATCTCAGAGGTGATACTTGTGCTGTCACAGTCAGATGCATAGGTTAATTAGGAATTTCCCTGTTCTAGTCATGGGCTATCTCTAATGTCTGTTTCTAACTGAGAACTGACACAACTGGGAAGTGGGGAAAACCAACCTAGTGTGACTACTCTGTCTCTCTTACTAGCCATACTATCAGTGCTCCAAGTTTGGCCATTGACCTAAAATAAATCAAAGGAACACTAAGAATATTTGGTGTGTCATATGAAGACACACAACTACAGGGAGTGGGTTTTATTTTCTGCTTTTTTGCTTAGGGTGGCTGCAAAGTTTCTTCCTGCCCTCCCAGTAGAAAAACATAGTTAAAGAAACTCCAAGTGCCTTGAATTCTCAGAATATAATTATAGGAAGAAATTGAAATGACAACTTCACTTTTTGACAGTATTGTTCTGTGTGACAAGATTGAAGTTATCTTCAAGTGCTAAAAAGCAGAGAAACAGGATTGAAATTATGGAGAAGTTACCATAAAATGGCACAATTTCTCTACACAAGTGATGGGGGCGTTTGGCAAGCTGATTACACAAAACTATGTAAGTAACAACCTCTCCTTTCATCATGGACATAGAATATATCAGGCAATTTCCAGAGAGGCAAGTGTGTCTAAAACCAAAAGGGTGCTGTAGCACATAAAGGACAAACAAATTTATAATGGTGCAGTCCTTCATTGACACTGGATTGCACTTCATCAGATGCACAAAGATTCATCCTAAGCTACAGGTTGGGGTATTTAAGGAAAACTGCAAACAGAAAATCCACAAAAGCTGTTGCTAGTGTGACCTCAGACACTGTATCATTGCTGTCCTCTGAAGATGCCGGCCACAGAGACTGGTGAAACATTAGGAAGAACAACCTTCAGAACACGGCCAAAGAGCCCGAAAAACCCACAACAACCATTAGATCCCGGCCATGAAAGCCTTTGCGAATATATTGTATCATTGATTAACACAGGGAGTGTGATTTGAAAACACAAACACCTTTCTTCCAATTCAAGCCAGCTTTTTAAACTAAAAAAAAAACAGAACATAGATATGCCTTAGTTATAACATTAAAAGAATTTAATTCCAAGTAATTCATTATTTGTAACTGTAAGTTATATCCAAGTTTTGGGTGGAACTAAGTGGGAGTTGATGTCGGGGGGAAATGACCATATGATGACCAGACTCATTTTGGGGTAGGAAAGGAATCTCGTGTGGTCTCCTGCCATGCAAAAGGTGGCAGGATTCACCTCTGTTGTTTCCAGCAGAAGGATCAGATAGCAAGCAGGTGACAGAAATTACCTTTGTCCAAAAATCATATGGAACTGCTTTTGCCCATACTGAAGAAGACATATAGGTTGTCTAGACTTGTATAAGGCATCTTTAGAAGCATCCTAACCAGAGTTGATCTGTGCTATCTGAATCTGCCCAACAACCGCCCAGGTCTCTCCAGCCTTCTCCAACAGACACAATTACAGGCCAGTGTTTATGGCCATGATGTATGATTCCAAGGCAGACTGAGCTCCCTCCCTTTTGGATCTGTACACCATGGTGTGAGAAGCAGAGTTTTGCCTCTGGTTTTATTTGACCATAGGAAAAACTAGCTGCGCATCTTCATTGGATCAACTCCTGCTGCTCCTGCGAGCGGTGCCAGGCCCTTGCCTGCGGCTGATCTGAGTGGCAAAGGGGCTAATGGCCTGGTGACACATTCCATGAGAGACTGCTCACCTGCTCTCCTACTTCAAGGCAGCCCTGGCAGGCAACAAATTCCACCCAAGGAGTGGCACTGGAGTAGTGGGTTCCTTATTTGATTTGGTGTGTGAGAGAGAAGACAAGGAGCTTCTGCCAAGAGGCAAACGAAAGTAAAAAATGCATTGATGGTGTGCATTTTCCTCTTCTCAGAGGGTATCTACATTTTAGAGTTCTGCCACTTTGATGCCACTTGAATAGCTACGGTGCCACCCTATGGAATCCTGGGACTTGCAGTTCACTGACTTCTCTGTCTTGTTTTGGGAGAGCATTTGAGGTCTCTAATAGTGAGTGTTATGTATCTCACCAAACTACCATTCCCAGATTTTCCAAAGGATGAAAACATTGCAGTTAAGAAGGCATCAGGCTATGTATAATAGTGTGCTAAAGTCACCCTCCCAGACTAACAGTTTCTGCAAGGTAACAGAGCACAACTGGGGACCTTTTGCACTAGAACCTTTGCCCCAAACACATTTGGCCTTCCCACAGCCACACTAAAGTTCAGACAGTAATGCTGAAAATGCAAATTACAGATTCCTCATGGAAAATCTGTTATTGCTGCTGCTGTTACCGGCTGTCAAATTGACGCTGATCCTATGTATGACCCTATGTATGCATGACCTCCACAACATCCTGTCCTCAGCAGCTCTGCTCCTGCAGAAGGCATAGCCATGGCATCATTTATGGAGTCATAGATTCCTCTGAGCCCATGGCATCCATACTGTTCGAGTGAGATGGCAGATTTAGGCAGTTGATTGGGGGGGCATGTGGCAGGCAGGAGCTACCGACTCTTCAGCTCTGTTGGACAGCCCTTGGAAAGCAACAGCGCTTCTTTCCTATAGGGCAGCACAATGCATGGTTCAGAGCTTGCTCTGAAGCAGTAGAATTCAGGAATAAAGTAAGAGGGGGAAAATTCAAGCAGCATATGAAATGCCTTCATATAATTTAGCAGAAAACAGAAATGTATTTCTGTTTTCCCTGGCTGGCCCCAAACCACCAATGAAGGTGCAGACGGACAATAGAATTCTAGACTGTTCCACATTGGGGGCTGGTTTGAAAATAAGGCAAGGCATGTTTTTGACTATTTCCTGCATCAGGATAAGAGTGATATTAACAGGCCAGTCCTCTGTGTTCATTTTCCCCAGTAAATCTGCATACAGTTTCAACCTAAGCTTTCTGCATTTTGTCGCAGTGGGGGACAGTGAGCCTCGCTCTGCAATCCCAAGTGGCACCCATCATCATTCTAACATCTTGCTCAGCTGCTCTCTCAGTCAAATCACAAAAGACAGGATTGTTATAAGCTGAAGCCATATTCCCCAGTGGCAGAGCATGAGTCTGCTTCTTCTGCAATTCTTTTGGGTCCCATACGACCTCAAGCAGGATCAGGATGGTAAATCAGAGGCAATTACTCTAGATTTTGATAATGATTGGCTCCTTGATGTACTGCCCAGCTTCTGCTCCTATGTACGTACTACACTGATGCGCTCTCTCTCTCTCTCTCTCTCTCTCTCTTTTCCTTTCTTAACATAATGATTCCCCTGCCAGAGTTCTAACAATGTGAGCTGGAAATATCCTAATAATCCCATGTCAACAAAATGGAAAATCAGAACTACCTCATTAAGCATAATTATAGTATGTGCTTCTTCTGGCAACGAACAGAAGTTCTACACCATTTTCTCTGTACATGATGTCTCCTGGCCCTTCCCTCTTCAGTGTGTATATTATATGGTGGGAAATTTAAGGATATTGGATCTTGACTGGATGACTTAGTGAGAAGAGAACTCTATTTTTGTTTTCCCTGGAAAGCATCAAGCCTGAAAAATATCACAAGCAGTCCTGAAAATAATTTAGGTCCAAATATTTACTAGATATTATCTCAATAATTTAACTGTTTACCAAATATTTAGTAATAGCATTCATAATCCAGTTGATGCTTGGATCTCAGTGTTTGACATTTATTTCATTTTCTGAGATTAGGCAGTGGATGTGTAGCAGTGTCTGATGGCAGACATGCAATAACATTTCCTCAGCATTTGGCAGTATTTCACAGTTGACATGCAATGGTGTTAGCAATTCACAGTGTCAGGCAGTTGAAACTTAATTGTATTTGGCATTATTTCACAGAATAGTGGTGCCCCACATAGCGACGATAATCTGTTCCGAAAAAATTGTCACTATGTGGATTCGTCGCTATGCGGGGCAAAAAAGCCCATAGGAACGCATTAAAACACGTTTAATGTGTTCCTATGGGCACAAAACTCACCATTATGCAGAAATCCTCCATGTGGCCACCATTTTCGCTGGCCGGTAGGTGAGGAAAGGGTGTGAAAACACAGCGGGCGACCATTTTCTTCACCTGGCGGCCATTTTGGAACCACCAATCAGCTGTTCTTAAAACATCGTTATGCGATAATTGGTAAGCGAAACAGCTTACCGATCATCGCAAAGCAATGTTTTCCCATTTAAAACATCGTTATGTGGTCGCTTTTGCGATCGCAAAAACTCAATCGCTATGCGGATTTGTCGTTAAACGAATCGCTCGTTAAGCAGGGCACCACTGTATTTGATAAATGACATGTAGATATAAAATCACAGGTGGCCGTATTTATACTTGTTAAGTGTTTAATAGACAGCATGCATTCTTATTTCATACTGGTCAGTGGACAGCTTATATAGCCCATGTTTGACACATGCAGGTACCTGCATAATCACAAATGCTACAGTGTAATCCTATAGTGGTCTCTTCATAAATATGTTCCTTTCCATTAAATGGGGACTTGCTCCCACATAAGTGGAATAGGAGCCTGAACTTTTTTGAACTTAAAATGCTGTTGTGAGATTTAAATTTGACTTTCCGGCACATTTTGAATGATTGTGAAATTTTGTTTCTGTTCCTGATCACATAAAATTCCATGTGACACAACCCAACTGACATACATGGTGATAATCAAGCATACACATGGAGAGTATGGCATAAGAACTTCTTTTTAGTTACTGACAGACAGGGAGACACGTATGTGACTACCACCTGTTTCGAGCAGCATCCCATAATGCCAGATCATTAGCAATGATCTTCTAGGTCTTTACTGAGATACAGGTAAGGCTTTGAGGAGGCTTTACCTGTATATTGTATTTATTCATTTATTTATCTCATATGAGCCAAAGCTTTCAAGGTGATGTACATAGTAAAAGATAGTAAAATCTTGCTCTTGCCAAAGCTTAATTATTTCCCTGAGGGACAAGTGAAATGGCCCCTTGAGGGACATTTCCATAAGCAAGATGGAACTCGGATCCCTTCTTCTGTGTAAAATGGCCCCTTCGTGCCATTGGTTTTTGTTTGTTTGTTTGTTTACAGTCTAGCACTTGCTAAACAAGTGGAAGGCAACCATTCCCAAGCTGCTGAAATATATCAAAAAGCTAAGTTGATGGAGTTGGAAGGCGGGTAAAGAAAGGGGCAGACCTTTTGCCTCTATATAGATTGCAGGCTTTTCTCAGCCCAAAACACACAAAAAGTCTTATAAAAAATGACACACACCCCCCTAATTGTTCCACTTAGGGAAGTGATGAATGTGCAAAAAAACAAAATCCCTGAGAAAAGCCACTGCACAACTGGGTCTATCAACTTGGTTTGAAAGGAGACCTACATAATTAGTTCTGCACTGGCTATCAGTGAGACTGAAACAAGCATTAAAACATTTGCTTTTTCTCCCTGTCTGTCAGTAACTGAACTCTGCTTAGCTCAATTCCAAAGCAGGTCAGCAGTTATCAGTGTCAGTGAAGAACATCAGGGGAAAACCACATATGCTCAGGCATTCTTTATTGACTTGGACTTCCTTATACATGAATGCACAAATAATACCATCATGAAGTTTGAGAATCTTTCTCAAAGATTGCCTCTAAACCTTCATGTATTCCCACTGCTATGTTGTAGGAATTTAATCAGGAGTGAATTTGCCCTAGCAGGACAAGATACTTATTGACATTGGCATTTATTCCCATAGTCAATAAATTGTGTTACTGGGACTGCACAAAAGTATGCCATAGGTGCCCATCTGCCTGCACTGCCTCAGTAGCATAACAGTCACCACAAATGTCACTTTTTTGAACTTGAGAATTGTTTGTTGTTTGCAAAGCCACAGGTGCCCTTGTTTGTGATCGGTGTGGTTGTTCAGAGAAAACTGTTATGAATTACACCCTTTCTCTCCCCCCAAAAAACTATCAAATTTTCTGTGTATAAGACACCCCCATGTATAAGACACCCCCTCTTTTCTAATCCAAAATTAAGAAATCTAAGTGGGGCTTAGCAAGTGTAGGGGAAAAGGGATAAAATCAGGATCGCTTTGATCCCTGCTTTCCCCTCCACTTGTTTTTGTTCTCTCCTCAGCTTACATCCGTGTATAAGATGACCCTCAATTTTTAGTCTAAAGATTTTAGACAAAAGTATAGTCTTATACACGGAAAAATACAGTAAAAACAGAACAATTGAAGCAGTCAACCAAAGATTCATTGAGATTAATGGGAGACACTATTAGGCTTCTAAGTTTGCCCCAACTTTCATGGAAGACTTTGAGTGCCCAGTGCAGCAGTGGGAAACTTTTGATGCTCCAGATGTTATGGACTACAGCGCCCATGGCTCCTTATCCAATGGCCATGTTGGATCAGATCAATTGTTTGGGGCTAAAATATTTGGAGCTAAAATATTTGGAGGAATTTAGTTGATTAGTAAATGTGGGGGATTATTTTGTGGCACTTCTGTAGCTCAGTGTGTCCCCTCATCTGAGGGAAAAATGAGATACAAACATATACCTCCTTCCTGATGTATTTGTATATAAGCAGGTATAAAACAAAATATACTTTCCATGCAGCACAGCCCTTCTTGTGTTTCCTCAGGATGAAGTTTCTTTCTTTTCTTTTTGTAACGAATTGCATAGTTCAGCATAAGGCTGCTGAAGGTTGTATTATAATTAGCAGTTATTATTTGCATTGCCACAGATCTTAGTGTTGCACCATAAGAATCGATACATACTTAGCAACTGATTTTGATCTGGTCTGCAGTATCACAGGTGTGTTCTTCTCAAGAAAAGGTTTTGCCTCTAGGACAGTGACAAAGCATCAGTAGATCAAAACACTTGTTCACCTCTTGCAATTTTTCCTAGATTCCGTACGCATAAAACATTTACCTCTGGGGAACTAAGATGGGACGTTCCTCCATTCTGAGTGCTTACTCAGTGGGAAGTCCCAGGTTGCACCGCAGAATGGCCTGACAGAATGTCTCTAAAAACATGAGCACCTTGTCAATTGGAGAGCTCCCACATCTTTCTTTGGAAGAGGTCCAAAGAAGTGCCAAAGAGCTGAGTCTCTGTGTCAGAGAGGAGAATCAAGGGAAAAGCAAATGCAGGGGAGGAGGAGAAATCATGCAAAAATATCTCAAGTAGAAAGAAAACGGCAGGGCAGAGAAAAAAGAACTGCTTAATGTGAAACAATGGCAGTGACACTTGCAAAATAAAGGAAGCCGCACTAGAGAACAAGTCTATGTGATTAATACCTATAGTTCTTCCCCTGCCATTAGAGGAGAGACTTTGCACCCAAATTAGAATGTTTTACAAGCAGAAAGCCTCAGAGAGTCACTAGGGTACATGAAAGTCAGAGAGGCCTGTAACACAACATGTTCAGTAAAATAGGGTCAAGTCAAGCAGTTTCACAAATAGAAGCTCAGAACATATAAGGATTTGAATAGCATTCCTCTATACCTGATCAATTAAATATGGTCCATGTTTACTTCTCAATGACCAATCATGAAACAAAGTAAGCTAACTTGCAAGATTTGTTGTTACATGACATGAAGTCACTCTGACTTATGGAAACTCTAAAATGTCCTGCCCTCAGCTTTCCTGCTCAGGACTTGCAAACTCAAGTTTGTGGCTTCCTTTAAGGAGTTAATCCATCTTATATTTGGTCTTCCTCTTTCCTTGCTGCGTTCAATCTTTCCCAGCAGTATTGTCCTTTCCAGTGACTCTTGCCCATGATGAGCCCAAAGTAGGACAGCCTCATTTTTATCATTTGGGGGGGCATGCACAACAGCAGAAGAGAACAGCCCAGGAGAAACAGCCAGTAAATTGCCACTGGCGACCCACAACCCTTGCCAGCTGAAAGAGTCATCTCCCTGTTTTTAATGACTCCCCAAGTTCTCATAAGAGAAGAAGGGGAGAACTTTTTCCCCCAAAGCATTCACAATTTTTATAAACCACGATCATATCTTTCCTTAATTATGCCCCCTTTCTACAAACAAAACATAGAGAATGATCTCCCCTCAAGATATCATTAGCTATTCCTAATGGAACTGTCTTCTATGCTGAATCCTCTTTTTGATCTGCCAGGTTTTATAAGGAAATGCACCCTGTCTTTGTCAAGAAACCAGTTCCATGATCACAGCTGCCCTCTTACTGGGCGTTCACTCACACAGACCCTCATAGATAACACAGGAATGCCAAATGAGGAATTTACACAGCACATGCCAGTGTGTACTGCTGGTTAAAAACGTTTTACTAGAACTCTTTGTTATGAATCAGAGTGGTCCTTTCTGCTACCATTAACCTTACCAAAAGCTGTGTCCTCCAAATGTGTTGTACTATATCCCCTATCATCCCCAGCCAACATGGCAATGGGAGTTGTAGTCCAAGACACCTGGTAAGAAGCAGATTTTTAAAGGCTGCTTTGCATGTTATACATAATTGCATACAGCTAAACTCTGCCAGCTGCTCTAAGAAACAGGAGCTTTAGGAGGGGGAATTTAAATTCAAAGAAACACAACTGGTTTATGATGAAACATTTGGTGATGTTAATGAAGATGATTTAATGAGAAGTGCTTAACCCTTTTCTCACTATATTCTATATGCACAGCCGTTTATCTGCATAAATCTGTTTCCCAGGTCTCAGATCTGGGGTGGGGCTGGAGAGGGAGAAAATCAGCTTGAGGATGATGTGTTGCAATCAAAAAGTAGGCTGGTGGGGAAGGGGTTATAATACTGCCTCCCTTTGCTGCTGTTTACCCTGTCACAAAGCCACTTTTCTTCTGAATAGGGTACGGTGACAGTTTTGTTACACACAAGGCAGCAATGAATTGCAAAATTCTAATCAGTGTTGGAGAGGATGAGGTGTCAGTGTACTGGCAAGGGAAATTGAATTTAGGCTTCCTGGGATCTTCCCAGAGCCCATCACTTTCTTTTGCCTCAAGTCATTCCGCTCCTCAGATTCTGCCACATAACTTTTCCATCACTTTGTAAACAAGAGCTGCATCGCCAGTTATCTAGCGTGAAATGGAAGGACTGTGCCAATGAAAACAACAGAAAGCGGAGGCAAGAATTTATGGGAAACATCAAGCGTAGGTCTGAGGGGAAGATTTTTTTTTACACTTTCCAAGGATACACGTAGTCTCCAGGCCCTGGGGGCACATGCAGCCTTTGGCCTTCGGCTACTCCCTAGGCAGCTTCTGAAGTGGTA
Organism: Pogona vitticeps; assembly: GCF_051106095.1. Classification (NCBI taxonomy): domain Eukaryota; kingdom Metazoa; phylum Chordata; class Lepidosauria; order Squamata; family Agamidae; genus Pogona; species Pogona vitticeps. The sequence goes on from NC_135784.1 coordinate 107,836,091, forward strand.
GGAATAGCCCAGCTGATGGGCGGTTTTAAATGGCTCCTCCCTCAATGCTGCAATGAGTGCATTTATGTGTATCCATGTAGACCCAGGCGTGTAGACACAGGGACACATCTATGCCTATGAGTGTGGCCCACAGCTACCACCAACAACACTGGGCAGACATGGCTCTCGGGGAGGCAATGAGCTCTTCTCATTCCTAAATCAAAACAAGTACATGTTTAAAATTAGGGAGGGGGACAGTTCTGCATGGTGGTTATTCTATTAAAACAGTGGGAAGTGAAGTGTTTGTAGGGGAGGTTTGGCCCAAACAGAAACACTGCATGTTAAGAGTGTGTTTATGCAGTGCAGGCAAAACCCTTTTTGTTTTGGCAAGCTTTCCCTAGGTCGGCTGAGAGGAATTTTTAAATGAATCGTTGTGCTCTCATGTTTTAAATGTGTTTTAGTACTATTGACTTTGTTACTGTTTTTAGTGTGATACTTGTTTAATTCTTAATACTTGTATCCCTACTGTTTTTAGCTTCTGCATATTGTCTTTTTAACGATGTAAGCTGCCTTGGGTTCTTTTTAAGAAGAAAGGTTGGATAAAAATATTTTAAATAAATAAATAATCATGTGAATCACTTGTGAATACGTCAAAGCTAAATTCTGATTAAAACCTCAGGTGGGGGATGGCAAAAAGTATAAGCTAGCAAAAGCTTTTTCTTTCCGCACTTGGATAGCAACTCAGGCTTTTTCTGTACATCACTATAAACACAATCTAACAGTAAATTTGCTATTCTACCACGAACATATTGAGCATTATGTGCTAATGTATGCAAGATGAAATTGCCGGATTGTCTTTAGGCAGTCACTAATTTTTACTTACATTTCTACCATTTATGTGAAGCATTCTACTAGTATTTGATTGCTGTGTTTGTTATAGATGCAGTGGTATTTCAGCATGCACTTAATTCTGGATGACAGAATAATCGAAAGAAAGAACTTTTGTAATGTGACCGGCCACTTCTGGAGGCTTCCTGGCACAGCCTTTGCTCAGGAAAGCATTTCTGAGCAAGGGACAGGAGGGCCATAAAAAGAGCTTCGGTGGGGCTGCATCCAGCCTCTGAGACACATTTTGCTCATCCCTGCGAAAGAGGGAGGCCCCAGTTTTCTTGAGGAAAATCCCAGGTTTGCAGAAATACCAACATTCTTTGTGGGGGTGTGTGTAAAAGGGGACCCCTCAAATGGCCTGGTGAGGACTGAATGTGCTGAGTGGCCAGAGGATACTGGCTGGCTCTTGGGTGGATTGGGGGATGGAGTGGCTGCAGTTTGCTGCACATCCCATGTGGCCTTGCCTAACATGTTTATGCCTGAGCAGAGGACTGTGTCGGAGTGGCCCAAAGGGCATTAGTTCAGGTTCACCTGCCATCCATCCAAGTGAAGTGAAGCACAGAGGATGCCTTCCTGACTTGAAAAAAAATGCCTTTTTTGCTTTCAGCTGTATTCACTCCTTGCCAAAGATGGGGAAAGCATCCCAAGGGGGCATGATGAGAGCTGTCCTAAAAAGGATATTTTTTCCCTACCTCTGATTTCCACAGATGATTTCTATTCTTGCTTATCTATTAAGAAATATTAGGAGTGGCTGTAAAATTAAAGTCCGTTTAAACCTCAGGTGTACACATTGTGGCCTCACCCCCCCCCCCCCCTTTTAAGCTCCCACTGCTTCCTAGTGTCCCTCAGTAAAATTGTTGCTTTTTTTAAAAAAAAATGTTATTGTGGTTTGCCACCAAAATTTGTAAGCAAATAGCTTAATTAAAAATGGAAAGGCCCTGTACAAGTCTATTTGTCACTGTTACTTTAAGCAAGAAGCCTCTAGTGTTAAACGCAAACATACACATGTGAATGAAAGGGAACTGGGCTGATGTGCTTGTTTGCTTTTTTTAAAAAAAAGAAATCAACCAATAAAAGACAAAACAGTAGCCAAACCAACCTGATAATGTTGAGAAGAATGAAATTCCAGCATGGTGTCTACTAGACACTGCAGAAGTGGTAAGTTGGTTGTGTATTCATGAACACATCCAATATCTGGCTGCTCTGTGCCTCTCAGTGCAGGGCATGTTGACTATTTATTTGCTGGCACGCATCTGGTAGCCACTGCACTATGCTTTGAGCCAGTGGGGAAAAAAAGCTAAAACCCATCACAGATGAGCTGTCATCATATGCATAGCTTGAGACTGAGAAACAAATAGTCAGGGAATACCTTTTAACTTTGAACAAGTTCAGATCTCCAGGGTAGGATGAACTACATCCAAGGTTATTGAAGGAACTGGCTGAAAAACTCTCAGAACCACTGTCTATTATTTTCTTGAAATCACAGTAGATGGGTGAAGTAGAGGATGATTGGAGAATAACTCCTTTTGAAGACGGCAATAACAGGAGAACTATAGACCTGTAAGCCTGGCATCAATCCCAGGGAAAATTCTGGAGCAGGTTAAAAGCAGGCTGAAAACATCAGAATGAAATTTAACAGGGATATGTGCAAAGTTCTACACCTGGGGGGGAGGGAAAATAAATGCATAGTTACAAGATGGGGAATGCTTGGCCCAGTAATATTGTGAGTGAGAAGGATCTTGAAACTGCTGCTGAATATGAGCCAAAAGTACAATTCTGGTTACCATACTTTAAGAAGGATGCTGGCAAACTGGAAAAAGTTCAGAGGAAAGCAACAAAGATGATCAGGGAAGTGGAAACAAAGCCCTATGAGGAAATACTGAAAGAACTGGGAGCTTGGGGTGTGTGTTTAGACAACCATGATGAATCAGTATTTTGGCGGTTCATCCCCATCTCTAGTAGTGAGCACTGCAACACTGGAGACATTCAATAGAAAATTAAACAACTATATGTCTGATATACTTTGATTTGGTTTGAACAGGGGGTTGGACTCGATGGCCTTATAGTCCCCTTCCAACTTCATGATTCTATTATTTGGATTCCTGCATTGTGTAGGAGGTTCACTTTGATGGCCTTCCAGGATCTTTATAATTCCATTATTCTTCGATTATATGTTTCTATGATCACGGTAATATCTCAGGGAATTTGCCACAAAGCCAACTTGACAAATACTATGCCTATTGTATATTCCTTGTTCATTATCACTGGATAATAGTGCAGTGATGTTATTTTGCTCGTAGAGCAAATCAGCATTTTACAAGGCAATTTAAAAAATGGGGGTATGCCAAGTAAACATTGATTGATTTAAAACTGGACTTTGGATCAGCACTGACATTGGCATGGACATAGCAGACTGTCTCCTCTTGCTGTTTACCAAATTTGGGGACATTTGGGAAGAAGGGTTTTCAAGTTATGATGTTTTAAAAGTAACACTGTTTGCCTCTCTGCGGATACAAGCAAACTTTAAACATCCCTAGTTTTAAAACAGAGCAAATAAATTGAAAATACCAGTCTTGCTTTTCCTAAAGGAGAATGGCTGGCCCCACCTGTTTGTGTGTTTTTTTTAAATATGGAAGTAATCCAGGCTGCAGTGGGTGAAATATTGATCCCACAAAAAGGCCTTCAAAAGACTAAAAGTGCCTTTCTTCAAAATTTGAGTATACATGGAACAAGCTTACCAGCAAGAATGTCATGCTCATGAAGGAGCACAGCCTTCATCAGCATTCATACCTAATCTGCTCTTTTGAAAGTCACTGCTCAGAAATCCTTTAAAGGTACTTGATATAGCCTCTTCCCTTCTGGAGTTCTCCCCGCCCCCTGTCTGTGTGTGTGTGTGTGTGTGTGTGTGTGTGTGTGTGTGTGTGTGTGTTGTGTTGTGTTGTGTTGTGTTGTGTTGTGTTGTGTTGTGTTGTGTTGTGTTGTGTTGTGTTGTGTGTTGTGTGTGTTTGTATGAGTGGAGTGGAGTGAGTGAGTGAGAAGAGAGAGAGAGAAAGAATGCATGCACACATTGACACTCTAATTGAAGCTTCTGAAATGGGAATCCTAACCTCAAACATCAACTTCAAAGGGAAGAGTGATAGTCCCAGAATAAAACATGGTTAAAAACACACCATAATGAAAGAAGGGATAAAAAGGCATGGAAGGTCACTCTCTCTCACACACACACATACATACAGTACTGAAGTAAACACAAAAAGGCATAGATTGTATGAATGGTGCAGGTTTATATTGGGGAAAAAAAATCAATGCCAGACTTTTGCAAGACTAAATTCTCTGTCCAGACAAGCCATAAATTGTGATCAATATAAGTACATTTAGTAAGGTATAGAATCAGATTGAGCTGGCTGGATAGCTTAGTGGTTTAGGTCTCTGGCTGCAGAATCAGAGGTTGGGTGTTTGATTCCTCATTGTGCTTCCTACAAGCAAAGCCAGCCTGTGGGACCTTGGCCAAGCTGCACAATCCCAGGGAACCCCCAGATGGAATGGTAAATCACTTCTAAGTAGTCTCTGCTTGGAAAACCCTGAAAAGGATTGCCATAAGTCAGAACTGACTTGACAGTACATTATTATTATTTGAATTAGATTAAATGCTCAGTTCCTCCTTGCTGTCCTTTATTGTCAAGCACTCTTTTTTTCTCTGCATACTTCTGTGGTTCTTGAATAGCGATAGCCACACAGTTTTCAACACACAGAAGGTGAGCAGCATGACTCACCTCCCCATATTTTCAAGCATTGTTTTAGATTTCATGATGCTGCATAAAATGAAGCTTCCCTGCCAACCACTGTATACCAAAAATAAGATTTGTTCCCTCAAGTTGCAAAGTATAAAAAAGTTGAAGGTTGAACTTGGGGGCTTTGGAAATTAAACTTAAGCTATAAAAAGCCCAAGGCATCTGCATCTGCTGTCGTTGGCATCAACAATTAATATCAATCTGGAGAGAATGTGGGAAGTTTGGCATGTGTGAAACAGACTATATATTTAGTATGTGCCACTTCTGGGCTCCAAATTGCTTTTCAAGGCATGTAGGTATACTGCGAGCTTTGTATCTTACTCCACAAGTGAGGACAGTGTTGCAGACCTCTTTGGGGAGCAAGGCAAGCAGGGGCAGCCCATTGTACCTCTAGATTCTTTACCAGAATTAGCCACTTGTCAAACAAGAAGGCTGTGCACCTTGACCTTGCTGCTTACCTTGGCTGCTTTGGATTGAGATCGTCAATGCTTGTAGTCAAAGGATTAGGAGAAAGCCTATGCACCCCAAGATATCAAAAACCATTAGAATGGGGGTAGGGTATCTTGTGTCCTTGATGGACTTACTACAGTTCTCACCAGAGATGGGGAATGGAATATTTTCCACACCTTATATATCTATTGATACATCTACATTTATCCATAGTTGTCTGAGCTGTTATACTGCAATCAATCCTATTAGGCCATTTAAATATAAGATATGAATAAACAGTGAAAAACCTTAGTGCTCAACTGCACACTGGAGAACTGAAAAATAATATATGACAACCTCTTCCTGTGTACAATGTTCTGACTGGATCTGGACCAGATTTATATGTGGTGTATAAGATGAACACACTGCTAGGCTTGTTTCGATTCCACAAAACCTCTTGCTTCTAAATCAGTCACAAATACCAGCAGACAGGACAAAATGTGGTTAGTGGGCCATATTTCAGGCTCACATCCTTTCTTTAGTGAAATAGAATGTTCAACTGATTACATTGAGTCAGATTGTTCTCTGCTTGAAATGGAATGGAAACATATAACAGAGAGTAAATGAAACTGAGGGTACTACAGTTATGCCACAGCTCGAGAAAGTTTAACTGTTGGTAACTATAAGGCATGTCAGGTACAGCCCTCATTAGATATATATCCTTTAAAAAGTGTTCTTTCAGGTCTTGTTGTTGTTGTTTTTTTGTCAAATATTAGGGAAACACTGTATTATCCCATTCTCTTTACTTTGTTGCAAATAGTCCAATACAATAATATCTACAGAGCCTTGAATGTGTTTGAATATAACCTTTAAACCAAACATGCTGAATTATAACATTATTCAGAGCACTTGATTTGTTCCTGGAAAATTTTCCTGTTCTATTTTTTCTGGAAATGCCACCTCACGTTGGTTCCCACCAGCTCTCAACAGTGTAGGCAATGCTGAAAAGTGATGGGAAATACAGCCAAGCAATATAAGGTGTCTGCAGGACTGGGCTGCTTTGATGGATTTTCTGAAATTCTACTCCTTCTGTTTGCTCACAATTTACATAGCATCCAGATGGCATGATTACTAGTAAAGGCCCTGTTTCAGGTGGGTTGAATCATTGGGGCAAAGTCTAGAGCCTACATTTGAGGCAGTCCAAGGTCCAAGCCAGAGAACTGGCATTCGAGGTTTAGGGAAATCTGAAAACAGGGCAAACCAAGGTCTGGCAGACCAGGGTACAGCCAGAGAACATGTTTCCTAGGCAGAGCTGATCCAAAAGCAAATTTGCAAGACAAGGTCAAGCATGATAGAAGTCTAAAGGAGCTAGAGCCGGGGGGGGGGGGAGAGAGAGAGAAAGAACTAAAAAGTGCTAGAGCCGCTATGTGGTATGTTTCCACCATCTTTCCTTGCCTCCTGATTGAAACGTAAACACCAGACTCCCAGAGTCATTTTGGCAGAGGCCTGCCTCAGAAGGAAGGCCTTGTTCTTAAGGAAGCTTACTCCTAGTGAGTCTGTATGGGTAAAACACTCCTTCAGGATTTTGCCAGCCTTGCCCATGTGTTCAACAGTTGGTGCCCTATTGGATTAGGGAGTAGCCTTCCCTCAACCTCTGATTCAGGGATGGTACTTCTCATTTCTTGGAACAAAGGTCCCTCAGTCCTTTCCCCTGTGGGCCAAAACAGACCAGAGGAGGATGTTCATCCATTGCCAGCCAGCCCATGAGACTCTGGTTCAGAAGCATGACAGTTTGTCATGTTGCAGCCTTTTCTATGTCTTCCACCCATTTCCTTTCAGATCTGATTTGGGTTGTTAAAGACCTTGAACCCTGATAGCAAGCAGGTTGGTGTGTGTGTGTGTGTGTGTATTATCTGCTGTCAAGTTGGAACCAACTTACATTGACCCTTTTCAAGGTAAGGGAGATATTTTAGAAGTGGTTTTACCAGCACCACCCACACAGTTAGTTTCCCGGACCAAGCTGGGTTCAGAATCCAGGACTCCTGAGTTCTAGTCTGCCACTCTATCTACTACCACCATGCTGGATAGAGCACAGAAGATAATCTCAAGTCCTGGGGATGAACCTGACACCTCTTTCAGGTGGTCTCAGAGGGCAACAAGCCTTTCTTCTTAACCCCACTATTTGAAGCTTCCTAAGAAGCAAAGCAAAGCAAAGCAAAGCAAAACAAGCCAGTTCTGAATACTCTGTACCTAGAACACCTTGGAAAGGGCCACCATAAATTGAGAATCGAGTTGATAGTGCACAGTTATTCATTATTAGTTTCTTTATAGTTCTTTCCCATTCTAAACAACTGAAACAAATGTCCTAAAATCTTGTGGGTCTCATGCAGCATAAACTGAAAAATCACTCAAAAAGCGTTGCATGGTTTTGCCAGCTATGTGTTGCTGTGAACATAGTGAACTTTAACTAGAGGTCTGGTGGAAGATTAGAGGTAAATATGGGGCATTTTGTAAAGGGCTAACTATGACTGGTTTCACATAACTATAATTTCATTTGAGACGTTAATGTTCTGAGCTACACTTTTCATTTCATGATTGTATTGTACAGTACTGTGTTAGAAATTCATTGGTTTCCTTTTGATTTCTTTTATATCATGTCCTCCTTTCATGGATCTTACTCCCTGTTCATCTGCTGGGATTTAAATAAATCTTCAAATTAATTACACTCATGGATAGCCTCAGATCATCTCTGGCTACACCTTTTGCCTACTGGGGCAAATAAAGGACCTCATTTTTCAGTTTGCACATGCCCAGGTTGCATAATTGGTTGTGTGCCCAGGCATGTGAAAATGTTTAGCAGAATGGCAAAATGTGAAAACTGCAGCATTTAACAGTACAAGTTCGATCAGAAGGTTTTGGTACTGGCAGTAAAAGCCACAGTATGTTGGTATTTTAAGTCACGGATCAAGTAGGCGGTCATCTCACTCTCAGATTTGGTGGGGAGGTATCTGCAGGGAAGCCACCCATGGTTTTTGGTCCTGCTCACCCCTGGAATGTGAAACACTGAGAACTTTGTGAAATGGAGTCTCACCCGCAGGTTCAAAGACGTTTCCCACCCTTGACTTACAGCCACAGGGCAAATAAGCACGTTTCTTCTGTGAGCTGTGAGACAGTCTGCCTTTCCAGGGGAGGGAAAGCCATCCCTTCTGAGAAGCGTTCCTGGCAGAACCTGAGAGAAGCTATCATTCTAAGGTGGGGCAAGGATTCTTTCTTACCCCCTCTTTAAACAGTGCACACCAAATATTGTTGAACTCCAAGTCTCACCATCCCTGGCCAGAGTGGCCAAAGGTCAGGGGTGAGATGTCCTGAAACATATGGAGAGCCACTTGCTCCACAACCTAGAGTTAAGAAAAAAAAAGTTTCATAGCCAGAATATGGTGCATCCTTTTCAGAGCCATGGTGGACAGCGTTACCTTTCCTACTGTTTTTCCAACTTCATAGCTTGCTTCTGTTTCTGCAAATATATCACATAGATTACATTTAGAGTGTGCCATTACGCTACATAAATTGAGCTGCAGTGTGTGCCCATTTATTTTCATGAGGAACACCAGAAGGCCATGCAGGCTGCCCAGTGTTTCCATCTGTTTATATCACTCAGCGACTTCTGGGCATTAGCAACCTTATTTTCTGAGTGGATGCAGCTCCTTGTACTCCTGGCTCAAAGAGCCGAGGGAGGCCTCCCGCTTACAGCCACCGTGTCATTGGGAACAGTTCTTATCTCCTTATCTTCGCTATGCGCCTTTGGCGGCTGCTCTCAACTGTCATTGCGATGGGAAGAGTGAACCCAGTTGAAGACTCTTGAGGTTTTGCTCCAGCAGGCTAAGTGGCTTGGTCTATCTGAGATTAAATTGGAAGTTCTGGACTGGATAAAATAGGATTCAGTTCAGTTAAGTGGAGATTGTCATCTGGCACTCATTTTGTTATGTGGAAAGGCAAAAATATTGTTCTCACCTTTCCCCCAGCACCAAAGTGGTGATCCTTCAAGTCTCCAGGTTTCTGTGATTAAATTATTCACATTCTCTTTTAATAGTGAATAACAACAATGTCCTTATACCATATGAAGCACACAGTGGTTGCCTGATACGTAAATGAACTGGAATACAGAATATCAAATCCATGTTTCCTTAAAAAATTATCAAGACATCCTGACCCATCCCTGTGCTAATGTAACCTAGACATAAAGAAGAAATCTCATCTCCTGCCAGCCTAGAAATAGACATTAGAGACAGGCAACATTATCCAGAATAGAGCAGTCTTTAGGGATTTATGAACTCAGACTTTAGAGGAACCCCATGCTTAAATCCCGAAGACCAATCAGCAAAAAGAGCAGATAAATGTCTGATGTAATAGATGCTTGCAGTAGTTAAGGATTTTCCTCTTCTAGTCATAGGTTGTCTGTAATGTAAATTCCTGAATCCAGTGGCACATTTATCTGGCAGATAAATTCTCTATTTGGAAGGCTGCCACAGAACAACATTCTGCAGTATTCTCAATATGAAGAGCAATCCAGTCCAAGGTAGATTGAAAGACTAAGGATGCAAAATACCTTAGTAGAAGAGGGAATTCCTTAAGTGCTGACTGTGTATGACTATCATGGCAGGAGCATTTCTCACCTCACATAATTTGAAAGTTAGCTTGCTTTGTTTTGCAACTGGTCTTTAGGTCCATAGGTACATTCTTTGTTTGTAAGTCTGGTTTCTCAGACATAAAAGGTCTTGACGATTTAGGTAGTTTCAGCTCTAATTATGGGTCATCTATAATGCATTGTTTGCCCAAATACACACAGAAAAACTAAACAGGGCTTTGATGCTGTCCATCAACAGCTTCTACCTCGACAGCTCATTGATATAGGTCACCTGGCCACAATCTTGCCCCACTATGCAAAGATGTATTGCTATTGCTATTTCTGTTATATGAATTATTCCCAAATGTGTATCTATGGATATATTTTCTGTGCAAATATAATGTAAATTGTGGCTTTTTCAGTGGTGTTTTTCTTCTATTTTGGTGTAGTGTAAGTGGCCATGTCAATCCTGTGTGGTGGATCTGAGCATTCATATGATGTTGCTCCTTTCCTATACCCCTTACAAACAAGAAGGAATGAATTCCCATCCTGACATTCCCCTTCCCATCCCAAGAGCTACCTCATTCACTTCAGTGGAAGAGAAAGCAAAGTGTGAAGGCATCAAGCAGACAACTGTGTTTACAGCACAGCAAATGGGGGGGGGGGGGGAGCCAGGAGGCACAGTGGCAAGGGAAGTATGGAGCAACCTGCATTGATTATCAGTCACAGAATCTGCCAGAAACAAGAATTGTGCATTGTCCCCAATGAAATGAATTGGGTGCCTTAGATTTCAGTTACCGTGTTCAGTGACAAAGATGTGACAGTGGCTAAAGCACACCACGCAGATCAGATGTCATTAAAAGGTGATAGTGAATCAACAGAGGTTCATCCCTGACCAAACAAATCCAGTGTTTTTCTCCCAGGGACCATTTACAAAGCCAAGGAAGCAAATTTGGAGGGAGGGGAAGTGCCTGCTATGACTTAAGGAATCTCCACTTCTAAATATATATAGTATAGTTTAACCCATTGTTTGGTTAATCCTATGCATTCATGAGACTGATAGTTGTAGTTTAAAAGAAAATCCATGTCTAATTCTGATAGTAAAGCAAAAGGAATATTTTGAGCTAAACAGCAGATATCCAAACAAAGCAATATTGTTATTATTAAAGTAAACTCAGAAAAGAAATTTCAGTTCCACCAGAAAAGGCTGTAAGTTACTTACCATGAGCCGTTGCTTTAAACACTGATATAAACTGAGAATTTTCATCTCAGTTCTTGCCATGTTTAAAGACACCAGGAAATTGTTTTGGCTTTCGTGATGCTAGTCATGTCGTGAACTCAGCCGAAAGTGGCCCAATGCACACATGGTTCAACTCTGTGTCAGCAGATCATAAACCAACACGCTTCTCTGTTCCATTAATCGAAGGTTCCCCGAGCCAAAGCCTTGTACAGCTACCGAGGACAGAACCCTGGAGAACTGAAGTTCAACAAAGGAGACATCATCATCTTACATCGTCAGCTGGATGAAGACTGGTACCTGGGAGAGATCAACAGGGTCAGCGGAGTTTTCCCAATCAACTCTGTGCAAGTGATCAAACAGTTGCCACAGCCCCTGCCCCTGTGCAGAGCACTTTATAACTTTAATCTGAAGTCCAGAAAGGCAAATGAAAAATCAGATTGCCTGCCATTTCAAAAGGTAAGCTTGGCATTTTTCACCTGACAAATGGAGGTTCCCATTAATTACGCCCAAGTCAGATGATAACAAACTGTGACTCCCCCCCCCAATATGTGCCATCAGTGTTCTAGTGAAAGCATGTGAAGTGAAAGTGGGAAATACAGCATGTGGCAAATGCTTGCTTGTTCAATCACTAGTAGCCATAGTGACTCCTGTCTAGATTACTACAGTATAAGGCAATGAGGGTGGCCAACGCACCAGGAAGCCAGCTCATAATATTAAATAGTGCTGTTTCAATACTCTCTACAACAGGGGCAAGCAAATGTCACAGGTCTGAAGGCCAATTTTGCTTCCACCTAGAACCCACTGTCAGCAGCACACATGCATGGAAACACACTACCATGCTACCAAAAAAGAACAGCAAATCATGTTACTGACTTTCAGCAGCAAACTGGAAAAAGGCCTTAAAACAAGCAGGAAGGGCTTGCTTGGAAGGGCTTTTTTGAAATGTGCTGCCTAATTTCACTGACATGGTGTCGGGATGTCTTAGGCACCAAAGATGGCTATGGGGCACTTTTAGCCCACTGGCCATCTGTGGTCCATCTCTCCTCTACAGTATGTAAGTAGTGCAGCCATTGCCTCTAATTTGCTGAGTTGGGGGAAAAGCATCCAAGCACACTGAAGGGGCTGAGGATCCCAATTCCCATTCATTTGTGTGCATTAAAAGATTCATGGTCCCTGTCCCTGTTCCAGCCCCTGTGCTCTTAGTCAAACACAGTTTGATTCATCCTTTATATTAATAATGAATAATATATAATAGTGGCCCAAATCCTCTTGATGTAATTTTCAAAGGCAAATTACCCCAAGTTAACAAAGCCTCCATATCACAGAATTCACTATGCAACTGATAATGTCTATGCTGATTTCCTAACTTGGGGAAATTTGCCTCCAAAAGTTACGGCATTTGTCCTATGCCAGCAGAACTAGATCAAACGGATTCAGGTTACTGTGCCCTAAACTTGAGCATCTAAAACTTGACAACAGGTCCTGATGTTTATAAAGTTACTTTATTATTCTTTGTTCCAACAGACATAGGTATGTGTGTTATAACAGTCCTTTGAGAATGTCAAAGCAGATAGGAAGAGTTCTTTCTTATTAGGTTGAAATGTTTCGTTACTCGTCCAAGTAGCTTGTTCAGAAGCTACTTGGATGAGTAGCGAAACATTTCAACCTAATAAGAAACAAGTCTAGTTGCCATGACTCAACTTCCAGATAACCTCACCTGGATGACTGAGAATTTTCACAGATATACAGATAGGAAGAGTAACAGGTCTTTTCCCTCCCACTGTGGAATTTTCACAGACACACGTGCCACAACAATACAACTTGCAAATTAAGCTCATGTTTACCTCCTGACAACTAATCATAAAACAAAGCAAGCGAAATGCAAGACGTATAGGTGATATGTACCTCTGATTTCCCAGACTCACATCTCTGTCTGAATTATGTGTCTAGACTACTAATGTGAGTTCGGCTGTAATGATGGCTTATATCTAATGTACAGTTTGGCCCAGGGAGAGAATAGCTAGGCAGAAGCAGCCATTTCACCCTCTAAAATGCTCTGCATGTTACCCCCTGGATATTTTTCATTTATCCCACTGCTCGTGCTTAGGATACTTAATAAGGCTGCCATGGGGTCCTCTCACCTCACAGATACCCTTCAGCATCAGGAAGCAAAGATGAGTAAACGGCTCATTGGGTAAAAATGAGCAAGAGTCATGTTTCAGATTTACAGCAGTAATAATGCAAACTGACTGATGAGGCTGAGTCGCACTTACAGAATGTTTCTGCCCAGCACTGAGATTAGAACTGGTATGCTGGTGAGCTGCAGGAAGCTGGTTCTGCTATCGAACAGCCAGTTGTTACCACAGCCTGGGATGAGGAGGAACCTGCTGTGAGGGCCAGTTTTCAATGTGGCATCTGCTGCTGCTCATTTCAACAGTCTCCACACTTCTAAAAGTAGCTATCCACCTTACTGATAGTGACACAGGGGACAGAGAAAAAGGAACATTTCTTTTGGTTGTTGCTGACATTGTCTTTTTTTCCCCAGTGCCATCTGTCTTTGTTTTGTTTTGTTCCTTCTGTGCTTTTTTTTTTGTTTTTTTGGTTGCCTTCATTTGCTTTATCTCAGTGGTTACTCATTCTGTTTATTTGTCGTGCTAGACAGCGCTCATTGCCACTTTTACAGCACAATTAGAATGCTGGGATTTATACGTTTGCGTCAAACAAACAGCCTCCATTTCAGCAAGGAGAGAGGAATACATTAACATACCGGTGGCTGCAACGTAAGGTCAACTTAGCAGGTTTTGAATAGGGGAATCCAACCCTCTTTGACTCCTAATTGGAAAGCCTCTGCGTTAAAGAAGTCCATGGTCTTCCCTCGACAGAACAGTCATACAATCGTACCTGCCTAATTGCCTCAATTTTTTGCAATGATGATTATTTTAATTCAGTACCTGCCATTTAAAAAAAAAGATTAATGATTTAGCTAACAAATGAATTTTATGGAATTCTTTTTGTAACCTTTTAATCTAAAAGCTTCAGAGCTGACACTAACATTTTGAGCCCCTGTAAACATCACAGCAAACCAGAAGCCAAATAAGAGCCCCCTGGTTAACATGCTATTGTAATTGTTTGAATATTGCTTTTTCTCACCCACCAGAGAATTATGTTATGATTTATTTATTTACTTGGCTAGCAGTTAGTTTTATATGTAACCTTTCCTTCAGCAAGAGTACATAATTCACCTCCTCACCTTACTTCACAGCAATCCTGCGTGGGAAGTGGAGAGGAGCTGACACAAGACCACTTAGTACATTTCACAACCCAATGGAGACCAGAAACTACCATCTCCTAAGTCTAAAGAACAACTGGGCGCCGTTCTGTCCCTCTAATTCACAGTGAACTCAAGCTTCCATCTTTCAACAACAAGTGCCATGTTTTAAACTAGTAAAATGACTTTGTGACCTTGTTGTTTTATTCCACATTAATGTGAAAGAAAAGTGAGGTTTATAAAAGTCACAGAGAAAAATTGAACTGCCTTCTTAGCTTTAGAAATATCACTGTTTGACTGTTTTAACTATGCAAAAGACAGCCTTAGCATAGTTTATCTTCCAAGATCATATAGGAAACAACCCACTTATCTATCAGGTGTGCTGCTCAGCAGGTTTGGACTAGCTAAAACCCCAAGGTGATTTTTTTCCTTCGATTCCTATTTAGGACAGGAACCTACTTCTGCTCTGGCAGGTTTATTGTATAGATCAGTGCTTCTTAACCTTTGTTACTCGGATGTTTTTGAACTGCAACTCCCAGAAACCCCAGCCAGCACAGTTGGTGGTGAAGGCTTCTGGGAATTGCAGTCCAAAACTCCTGAGTAACCCAAGGTTAAGAACCAGTGGTATAGATGATTGATACTAAAACAGCGTAATTCAACCCAGCAAACTAAACATGCTGATGCTCCTACATTCTGGTTTGACTCCTGAATCCATATGAGTCTTGTTCCCTACTGAGACATGGCACTTCATTCAAAACAAAAGAATTGTCCAGACCTGGGCAGTTTAAAGGGGTTTTACAGCCTAATTTCCCTCCCTTACACTGCAGGGAAGAATGGAAGACCAAAGTCACCTGCTCCCTTCCAGGGGAGGGAAATCATTATGAAAAAAAAAGAGAGAAAGGGAATCTTCTCTCCCCATCAAAAGAAACAGTTTAGAGTTGCCAAAAAAAAAAAAAAAAAGGAAAGGAAAGGAAAGTGAACAGGGCTGGGAAACCTTGAAATTTATTTTCCTAACATTCATCAATAGATACATCTCTAGATTTTGGTGCCCTGGGCCAAGTTACAGCATGATGCCAGATAAAGTACTCTAAGAACAATAGATGTATAACTAAAGGATGTAGCCTGCAATTTCATTCAAATCTCATGGCTCCAATTGAGCTGGTGACATGGTATCCATTAAATAGTGTATAAATGTTTTTTATATAGCAAATTTCTAACTCAAAACAACAGGCAAATAGATTTGTAACTGTCAAGAAACTGAAAAGTCGTGGATCGTAGTTTTGATTGCTCTTTCAAAACACAGGCCTGATAGTTCCTGCCTGAGATGAGAAGGGCAGGAGAGGGGGAGGAAAATGACCATTAACTGAGAGCCCTACCATCTGTTCCTTATCACTGGAGAAAGGAATCTCAAAGGCAACAGCTCACGCCATGGTACAGAGCTAATCAGCAGGAAATAGTCTCAACTGAAGAGAAGGGAAGGGGAGATAAGTTACTCTCTTTGAGAAGATTCCAGGTGATTCAACACCCGACTAATGGAGCCCCTCAAACTGTTTAGAAAGTAGAATGATAGGTATAAAAATCAGAATGAAGTTATCTAGTATAGTCTAATATCTCTAAGTAGATTGCTATGCTCATCTGCTGCCTGATGTATACTCTGTGTATGTTCTGTCAGTATGTAAGAGTTAGCTTAAGATATCTAGATTTCTTAATATTTTGTGGGAACTGTTCTGGAGTTGTTTGCTTCAACTCTTTTTAAAATGTCTACTTGCTCCATGGCTTTTTATCTATTTCTATAACTTTTGAAATTATTTAGACACTTTATACTTTTTGAATTTTCTTCAACATCTTTAGTTAAACAAAATTTTACAGTTGCTTGGTTATTTTGAGGGAAAGAGGGTTGTTGTTACTAAAGAAAGGCCTTGTCTTGATCATCTATTGCACTGGTTCTTAACCTTGGGTTACTCAGGAGTTTTGGACTGCAACTCCCAGAAGCCTTCACCACCAACTGTGCTGGCTGGGGTTTCTGGGAGTTGCAGTTCAAAAACATCCAAGTAACAAAGGTTAAGAACCACTGATCTATTGTGTGCCAGTATATTTTATAGATATTTTGGCATTCCTACCTTTCAGGGTTAGCGTGAGAGCCAAAGTGGTTAACTTTATCGATACTGGGGAACTCCCTGGAACCTTGAGTAATCAGAGAAGTTGTTGGGAGGGATGCAAATTCCACCCCCCAGCCATCAACACATCTGACACTCTGACACACACACACACACAGACACAGAGAGAGAGAGAGCTTACCCACACCAGGAAAGTCTGGGCAGTATGGCTAGGTAGTGTGGGCCTCTCTGATGAAGTCTAATCTTCACAGTAACCTTGTGTGATTGTTGTCTTTCAGGGTGACATAATCACTGTAATCAGCAGAGTGGATGAGAACTGGGCAGAAGGCAGGATAGGTGACAGAATTGGAATTTTCCCCATCTTGTTTGTAGAGGTAAGAACAATACACTAAATATAGTCACAGAAATAACTCTCAACACCAGCGCTTGAACCTTGATCTGAACAATGGCTATGAACTATTAATGCAGGAAGAAGGTAACTTTCACTAGAAGCAAGCCCGGTTGCTTAAGGCTGTTGGACACAACCACTTGGGAAAGCTACTTTTTTACAGTAATGTGTTCCAATTGTTGACGGTGTTTTAAGAAGTGGCTCATTTCCAGTATTTTTTGCTCAATGCATAGTTACTTTTTCTCTACTCATAAGTTTCCTTATATTGCTTTTCACTCCTTTAGATTAAATAGTATAAATATTGAAAAATTTCCTGTCAATATTCCTACAAAATCCCCCCAAAATGCCCTTAAAAATAACTTCAAAAAGTAGCAAGAAAACATTACGTGTTACTCCAATGAGTTAACTTTACCTAAACCAAAATACAAATCAACGGTGTTCCCTACCACATAGTTGGGACCTCTTGCAGTAATCTTCTTCCTTTTATGTTTATATTGTAGTTTTGAAAAATTAAAAAACTTTTACCTCCACTTGTTATATTCCTTTTGAAATGTTACTTTCTTTTACTCTTGCTTCCCCAAATAACTTAATAGATAACTATAATATGTGAAAACTTCAGACATGAGAACCTTTTTGGACTGCAGCTTTCAGAATCTACTGTTCTGGGGTTTGCATTTAAAAAAGCAATGCTTCCACTCTCTGGCAACTGTCCCACCATTCTTTGATAGAAGGAAGAAAATATCCAGAAGACATGGCTGACTGAGGTCCCCATTAGCCAACTGACAAATGTGTTGGGACTAGTGGATAGATACCAGTGCTTGTTATGACCTTTAAAATTCTATACAGCTTGGGCCCAGGGTATCTGGAGAACGACATTCATCCAGATTCATCCTGTCCATCTAGGGAGGCCCCTTTCCTGTTGTCCTTCCCACTGTAGACAAATGCTTTTTCCTTCGGGGACCCTGCCAGAAACTGGGTGACATGGATCGGAGCTATACTTTTAACAATGTGTTTTAAACACATTTTCAAAGCTACTCATATTTAACAATGAATTTTTTTGTGTTTTAGTATTATAACTTCTATTTTTATTGGTATCTGTTTTATCTGTTTTTATCTGAACCCCTCTTAATGTGGTTGTGAGCCACCTTCATTTGCTTCCAGCTTTGGGAGAGCAGAACCGCTGAATGGATGGGATCTGTTGAGTCAATACAATTGTATGTTGTTCAGATTTAGTGAGCCTGCTCTGTTTGGGACTAGCAGTTAGATTTAGCCTTTGGAGTTCTTGGGCACCATCAGTTCATTACCCTTTTTTACCTCTTCCAGCCAAACACAGCAGCACAGCAGCTCCTTCAGACAAGCAAAAATTATCGGTCCTCCCAGCTGAAATGTGCCTCGCCTTTACAAAAATCCTTGCCCAGAGCCAAGGGCATAGAGTCTGAATCCAGAAGAAAAAGCATGAAGCAATTTTCTCTTACAACAGCCTTAAACACACTCAACAGGATAGTCCATTCTCCCACGGGACGGCAGAGTCTGGACATCAGCTCCCCTGTGCTCATCAGCTCTAGCAACCCTTCTGTCACTACCGAGACCTACGAGAAAACAGAATTCCCATATAGCATTCCTGATCAGGTAAAGCCCTTTTTCCCCCCTTTCTGGTGCTGCTTTTATCAGAGATACTGGAAGCACTGAGCCAACAATAAGCTTAAGAGTTGTATTTTGTACAAAGGTATTTTTGCTTGGCAGGCAGCTGCTTCAACAGCCAACCTTATCTGTCACAAAAGCATTCTTCTAGAAAGGATTAACTCTTATTTCTAACAGCTTTTCTTTCTCGTGGTCAAAATTCTGTGCTACAATTTAAATTGACTGTGGTGAGCTTACTTGTTATATGTTGTCAAGTCGCTTCCAACTTTTGAAAACCCTATGAATGAGTGGTATCCCAAATGTTCCTTCCCCAACAGCCCTGCTCTGGTAAACTCAAGCTCACGGTTTCCTTTGGAGAGTTACTCTATCTTGTACTTGGTCTTCCTCTTTTCTTACTGTTTTCAACTTTTCCTGGCATTATTATCTTTTCCAATAAATCTTGCCCTCTCTTTATGCACCCAATGTATGACAGCCTCAGTTCCATCATTTTTGCCCCCCAGAAATAGTTCAGGCTTGAGTTGATCTAAGACCCACTTGTTCATCTTTCTGGCTGCTCAGGACATTTGCAAAGCTCTCCTGCTGCACCATATTTGAAATGAATCAATTTTTTTCCTGTCAGCTTTCTTTACTGCCCATCTTTCACATCCATACATAGGATCAGGAATCAATAATATGGATGATCTTGGTCTAGGTCTCCAGTGACAAATCTTTACACTTGATGATCTTTCCTAATCCCTTATTTGTTTGTTTGTTTGTTTGTTTGTTTGTTTGTTTGTTTGTTTGTTCGTTCGTTCGTTCGTTCATTCGTTTGTTTAATTATTTAATTAATATGCCATCCACTCTACCCAAAGGTCATTCTACCCAAAGGTCCTTCACTGTTGTCCTTCTAAGTTTCAGTCTTCTGATTTCTTGGCTGCAATCTCCATTTGGATTGATGACTGAACCAAGGTATAAAAAAATTGTGAACTATTTTAATTTCCTTATTGTCAATGTTAAATTTATTTAGTCCTTCTGTAGTGCTGAATTTTGTCTTAGTGTTCAACCGCAGTCCTGCATTGGCATTTTCTTACTCTCTTTTTTAAAATTTGTTTCAAGTCGTTGTTCCTTTCTGCCAGTAAGATTGTTATCTGCATAATCTTAATTTTTGATGTTTCTTCCACCAATTTTCACTCCTCCTTCATCTGAATCTAGTCCTGCTTTCCATATGGTATGTTCTGCATGCAGATTGAACAAAGAAGAAAAAATGCACCTTTGTCTGACATCTTTTACTACAGGAAACCATTCTGTTTCTCCATATTCTATCCCAATACTAGTGTCTTATCCATAATACAAGTTACACATCAGAAAAATAGACTGCCGAGGCACACCCATTTCTTTCAGAACAACCCATAGTTTTCATGACCAACACAACCAAAGGTTTTGCTGTAGTCTATAAAGGTACTTTGAAAATTTGTGGTGCTCTCCAGTAGCTTGAAGTTATTTGCAATATAATTTCAAGCGACCCTTTCCTGAACACCAGGCATTTCTCACTCCATATAAGGTGAAAGCCTTTGTTGCAGCACATTTGCTTGCATGGGAAATTACAGCAATGTTTTCTGCAGTCCTTGGCATCTTCTTTCTTGGGGTCTGATATATATATATAATGTTTCCCAGCTGTGGGCCATTGTTTGTTTTCCCTATTTGTTGGCATATTCTTTTTTAGGATTTAGATAGATTTTGTCTCTGTGGTTTTAAATAGTTCTATTATCCCAAATAGAATATGAAGGATCTGTGGTGCGCGCGCGCACACACACACACACACACACAAAAATTGCATAAATACTCCAGTTTTTACCTATCCAAAGACATCTGCTTCATGTATATTGTGAACAACCTTGAATGCTATTCAGAGCCAGTTCCCTAGAAGAAAAACCCACAGAGTGGCCACAAAATAGTTTCTTCAGCTTCCTCAGAATCTTGTAGAAGTGATTGGCCTAGTCTTGACAGTTGTCACTAGCAGATACATCCCACCAGCTGTGGGCACATTATTTTCTGAATTCACTCCAGTGGGTCCACTTGATCTGAGGCCACCAGGATGTACTTTCTAGTACTGAATCACAAGTGTTACTACTGTGACCATTTTCTCATCTGTCACTTCAAATGGTCTACCTAAAAGTCTTCCTATTAAACAGGATCTGGGATGTTGAAATAAAAATTGAAATGAGCAAGAAACCAGCAAGGCCAAGCCTTTGCTTGTACTTAAAGATTTATAGTCTGAAAAAGTGGGTAAACATGGCTTTGAAAGTACCAAGTCCTTCTCTGCCAGGTGGGTCCCACCAGAATCAATATAAAGAAGCCACTGATTCTATTAAGGCCAACCACACAAAATATGTATCTGGACAAAGAACCCTTTGGATGTTGTTGGACTCCAGGTCTCACCATCCCTGACCATACAACATGATGGCTTGAGTTAATGGGAGTTGGGATCGAAAGGTCCCCCAACACATCCCTTTAGGAGGGACATTATATATCAGTTCAGTGGCAAATCTATCCCACCAGGTCACCATGCCAAACTGAGATAACTGAATGCTCAGTTTGCACTCATAAAGCTGCCTGTGATAAATGTTCGGAGATTAACACAGTGTTGTTGAATCTGTTGTCTTGGGAGTCCTTAAAGAAAAGGCTCAAAAGATTGCATAAACGTTCCCAGTCTGAGGCCCAGGTTCGGAAGGCTGGGTTCCATGTTACCAAGGTTACCTGGTAATAATTTTCACAGCTTAAGCCACTGAGATCTTCTCCAACTCTGTGAGTCTTCCATGAAAATGAGATGCATTGAAACCAAGAGTACTTACTTCTTTATTATTAAACTTTGATTTGAAACTGTTTTTAATTAAAAAAAAAACGAAAACAAAATAAAGTATGTCTTTGATCCCAGTTCACCCATTTTTCCTCAACATTTCCCTCCTATATCAGGACATATATCTGCAACTATGACTATTTCTACATTATGCAAATGATTCAGGTTCAAATAACAGTAGACAAGACGAAACACATAACAGACAAAAACAGGGAAGAGAAATTGAATTAAATATATGGGGAAAATTGGAACATAATATCAATCTAGCTCCTGTCTCTCTAGGTCAGACACTGAGCAACTCCAGAAAAGTGTTTGTCTCCCTCCCTCTAGCTGTATGTTATTGTTCTTTCTTTCATGGCCAGATGCATGAGGTCTTCTGCTCAATGTTCACCATGTGATGTGGTAAGGGATTTCCATCCTTCAGAGGATATAGTTATAGAGTGTACTGTGGATCCTATTTCCAATGTTTCATTTGGCTGGCAGATAGCCTGTCAGTAGATAATGTGATGAGAAGCCCAGAGATGTTGAGCACAAAATTAGTGCATTGCACTGTTGTTTAGCAGAAGGGAGCACGACCTAGTTAGACTACAGGATGTTGTTTAAATTCCCTCCTTGTTCTGCAATAGTTATATTTCTCCATGTTCAGTTGATAACAATCTATCTGGTGTCCAGCATACACACAAGAATATTTGTATTACTATTTGCAAGAATGCCGTTCCATTGGAGGCATCTACATGCTTCCCCCTCTATTCTGCACTGGTCAGGCCTCATCTTGAGTATTGTGTCCAGTTCTGGACACCAGACGTTAAGAAGGATGCTGACAAATTGTTACAAATTCAGAGGAGGGTGACAAGGATGATCAGGGGGCTGGAAAAGAAGTCTTATGAGGAAAGGCTGAAAGAATTGGGCATGTTTAGCCTTGAGAAAAGAAGGCTGAGGGGTGATATGATAGCACTTTTCAACTATTTGAAAGGGGCAAGATCTGTTCTCAATCATCCCAGAGTGCAGGACACGCAACAATGGGCTCAAGTTAAAGGAAACCAGATTTCAGTTGAATATCAAGAAAAACTTCCTAACTGCTAGAGCACTACAACAGTGGAAACAGTTACCTCAGGAGTTGGTGAGCGTCCAACACTGGAGGCATTCTAGAAAAACTTGGATTATCACCTGGCAGATATGCTTTGATGGTATTCCTGCACTGAGCAGGGGGTTGGACTTGATGGCCTTGTAGGCCCCTTCCAACTTCACTTTTCTATGATTCCCCAATTCAGCAACCTGGTAAATCAGCAGATCATCCAATGCACTGTAGAGCTCAGCTCTGGTGCAAGAATATAACAGTCTCTGTGCCTGTGGAAATGTATCCATTATGTGCATAAATTGGAGTGCCCGTGGAGTTTCTGGCACTGCCAGAGCCCCTTAAGTGATATTGTATACCTTAAGGACATAAAAGGATTTGAAATACTCATTTTTCTTGAGAAATAGGAGCCCTCAACATCTTTACTAAAAATAATATAACAGAAGGTGTAGAACAGTGAAAACCATCAGCATTTAATATATGAGGAAAAATCAACATTCTGAAAATGAATGTTGTCCCTCACATTGTATACATGTTACAAGGACTACTGGTTCACATCCCCAAGAAGTCTTCAGTCAATGCACTATTTTGATCATTTATATCTGGACCTGGTCCAAAACTTCACATTGCATTTAACAAGCTAAAACTAATTGCCCCCCCCCCCAAAAGGTGGTTCAATCTCTCCACCTTCAAAACGTACCTTGTTCCATTTATGGCCATCCACATCTGATACCAAAGTGGAGAAAAGCTAGGAACAGAGAGGCCCAAGTGGACAGAGCTGAGAGAAAACATAGCACCATTGAAGAGGTGCATAGCTCTCAATTTTGTCTCCTTGAGCCCCGTTAGTCATTAAGTTATGTCCAACAACCAAGCAACCAACATGAACCTGACACAACTCCGGGAGGCAGTAGAAGACAGGAGGGCCTGGCGTGCTCTGGTCCATGGGGTCACGAAGTGTCGGACACGACTAAACGACTAAACACACACAACTCTTTGTGACCCCCATGGACCAGAGCAAGCCAGGCCCTCCTGTCTTCCACTGCTTCCTGGAGTTGGATCAAATTCATGTTGGTCACTTCAGTGACACTGTCCAACCACCTCGTCCTCTGTTGTCCCCTTCTCCTCCTGCCTTCACACTTTCCCAACATCAGGGTCTTCTCCAGGAAGTCTTTTCTTCTCATGAGATGGCTGATGTGTTGGAACCTCAGCTTCAGGATCTGTCCTTCCAGTGAGCATTCAGATTTGATTTCCTTTAGAATTGATAGGTTTGTTCTCCTTGCAGTCCAGGGGACTCTCAAGAGCCTCCTCCAGCACCACAATTCAAAAGCATCAATTCTTAGGTGGTCAGCCTTCTTTATGGTCCAGCTCTCACTTCCATACATTGCTACTGGAAAAACCATAGCTTTGATTATGGAGACCTTTGTCGGCAAGGTGATGTCTCTGCTTTTTCAGATGCTGTCAAGGTTTATCATTACTTTTCTCCCAAGAAGCAGGCGTCTTTTAATTTCATGGCTGCAGTC
Source organism: Pogona vitticeps (assembly GCF_051106095.1). Taxonomy (NCBI): domain Eukaryota; kingdom Metazoa; phylum Chordata; class Lepidosauria; order Squamata; family Agamidae; genus Pogona; species Pogona vitticeps. The sequence continues at coordinate 107,859,887 of NC_135784.1, forward strand.
TCCACCTGCAGTGATGATGGAGCTCAAGAAAGTAAAATCTGTCACTGCCTCCATATCTTCCCCTTCTATTTGCCAGGAGGTGATGGGACCAGTGGCCATGATCTTAGGGTTTTTTGTTTTATTTTGTTTTTGGATGTTGAGCTTCACACCATTTTTTGCACTCTCCTCTTTCACCCTCATTCAGAGGTTCTTTAATTCCTCCTCACTTTCTGCCATCAAAGTGGTATTGTCTGCATATCTGAGGTTGTAGATATTTCTTCTGGCAATCTTAATTCTGTCTTGGGATTCCTCCAGTCCAGCCTTTCACATGATGTATTGTGCATATAGGTTAAATAAGCAGGGACACACACATATGTACACTTACTATTAGAGCTATGAATATAGTATGGAGGGACCTGGAATCAGCACAAGGATATAACCTCTATAGACATGGAGACCTCACACTATGAATCAATCCCAAAATAAAATCTGGAGATCGATCAATAATGTGGCATTAGTGTATTAAAATTGGAATTGACTCTCTAGCACAATTTATGCAGCATAGTTATTTACTGTCAAGAAAAACAGTATGTTATGCATTGGGTTGATAATCCCTCTACTCCAGCAGAACTAATCTACTCTGTTAGATACTTTCCTTTACCTCAGTATAAACTTTAGCTGACTAAGAACAAGATCATTAACCTATAGAGAGCCTTAGTTATGCTTCTATTTCATTGCTGATTTTTCATTCTTAAAGCCGCTAGGCCAAGCATAATGAAGAGTAAAGACTCTATTAAGAATGTACATAGCACAATATGGAGGGGAGGGTCAGGAGATAAATCAGTAGCTTTAACAATGCCCACAAGACAACTCAGCATCTAAAAAATGAGGGTTGGGGGCTTTGTGAGCTCTCATTGAAATTGAAAGTTCCACCTCCTGAGTCACACAAGCCATCAATGACTCATGAAAAGTAGCTGAAATTAAGGGCTAATGCACTTCATTCGTTTTTTGCTTCAATCTGTGATTTGACAAGACTTGAAAACCCCAATAAATCCCTAACTCCATCTTTTTGGGTGCCTGTCAGGAGCTTCCCCCCTCCCTGTTTTGATTTGTTTTGAGTTGGTTTTGGTTTGTTTCTTTGTTTTGTTGTGGGTACGATTAATTCCATTTTGGCTTTGTTCCTGCATATGTGATTGTGGGGATCAACCCAAAGCAGCTGTCCCATTGCTGAAGACGCTTAATGATCTTGAAAACGGAAAGCTTCCTTGCTGCTTACCTGTGGAGTGGAAGGGAGAACGTTTCCTTTTAGTTGTTGCTAACACATCAGAGATTATTTAAAAGGAGTTTTTTTTTAATTATTTTTCAGAACATCAGCGATGTGCTGTGTCAGTTAACAACAATTAAAGGAAGCTTCCTGTTTCTCAGGATTGTTAAGTGGCTTAGGTAAAGTATGGAGGAGGAAAGAGGAGGGGGAGTTTCTTTTTTGCTTTCTTGCCCTTTAATGAGAAAGAAGAACTGTTTAGAAGGTCATGCTAAACAGGGTTATTTGAGGTGCATTGTGGTCAATCCTTGCATATGGATGTAAGAATCGCTCCAAATGACATAATGCACTTCAAAGTGACCCTTTCTATAACAATCTAAGCTCACCCAGGCTGGGATAATTGCACCCTATCACACCCCAAGTCTTCATTGAGTTACAACCAAGCTGTGGTAAAGTTAAAGGGGGGGGGGTCTTTCAATTTGAATTGCAGTGTAAAGATATAACCCCTTCATTTCAATGGGGAGTTGTTTGGTTGGTTTCTTAATGATCTACAGAATCAGAAAGTCCAGGAAAGTTGATTCCCTTCTTCCTCCCTAGACTGGCATGACTGTGTGTTAAAGTATTTATAAATAGCTTTCTTTCATTAAACAGTGATTTGCATTATGGTAGGCAGGCTAACCTTTAAACAAATTTTAAAATACAGTTACACAAGGAGATATATATATATATGCTTCACCTACTGTTTCTATGAAAAGCAAAAGAAATACTAGAATAAATGTTAAAACAATATAAACATTAGCAGTCTTTTTTTTAAAAAAATCCTGAGGTGAATTTGATGTCCTCAGAACATGCCCTTTGCTAGCTGCTCTGGACAACACTGTCCTGAAATAGGTCCGTGGGACAGCACCCTCCCCACTCCAGACCCCCAGCCATACAATTCTCTTTAATTCCCAAGGCATCATGGTCTGTTCTAAAAGATTTTTGGCATTTTTGGCTACCAGGAAGTGGTTCCTGTTCTGAAATGCATTCTGCTAGGATCAGGGAAGCTAGGCTTCAACCCCGAGATTTCCATTTTGTCTTGAAATCTGCTGCTGAATGAGGAGATTCAGGACCAAACACCTAAGAAGACTTCTTCTGAATCCTAGTCCTTTCCTCCACCCCTAGACATCCAGTTTTTCCTTCCACTGATGGAAAAGGTCTTTGATTCCACAGAAGCTTCTATGAGGGTAAGGAGGGAGGGACACAGTTTTCTTTAATCCCCTCTTTCCTATATAGGTCTCTGCATCTCACACCGATTAGACCTTTCCAGGGAGTTGGAGGAGCTTTAGGAGTGTCACGGGCTCGGAGGCTGCTGGGGGAGGTCCAAGAGAAGGAGGACATATGGGCAAATAAATTTTCCACTTTTCGAATTATGGACGCTGATTATAGATTAAAAACCCTTACATCAGCCAAGGGATCCACTGCTGTCCTGTCAAGTGCCATGAAAGCTTTATGACGTTCTCAGAATCTTTATCATTCATTCCTGCAGGTGGGTAGGTAGAAATGACAGAGCCATAACTAAAACAGGTGTGGTGAGCTCAACAGAGCCAGGGCTCACAAAGACTATGGGGTCAGCTATCATTCCAGTTTCCCTGTTCCTTCTGCACTCAGCTGCAGTCTTCATAGCTGCTGGGTGAGAAATGTGTTTATACACACACACACACACACACCAGGAACAGATAGGGTTGCAAGCTATCCCTGTTGCAAAATATTTGGGGGCATTTTGGTTTTGAAAGGGAAGTTAAGAGCCATTCTTTGTATAAAAAAAGACCTACTTCCTCATTTGTTGATGTAGTAGACCAATGATTTCCTTGGATTAAAACTTCCAGAAGTCTTCACTACTAGCTGTGATGCCTGGGGTTTCTGGGAGTTGCAGTCCAAGAATAACTGGATTACCCAAGGTTGGGAACCACTGATCTAGACCAATCCAGTTGCCTGCATTTTGGAGTCTCCTTATGAAGGATGGGATATAGAGATGGCTGCGAGGACTGACATAATCATGGTCTTAATTCACCACTACAATACTGAGGAGGAAAGTGAGTGGCTCCTTTCCCCCCAGAATTTCAAAAGGTTTTTTTCTCCTCCAAGCCCTGCTCTTCTCTCTATTCAGCAAATGCTTTAAAGATAAATAATAACAGTAAATAATAAATGGGAATAATCTGGTATGACTGCCTGGGAGCCAGAGGTTAAATAGCTGAAAAATCAGATGAGGAAGCCATGCTTTCTAATCTCAGGTTGTAAAACTTTATTGCATTGATTGTGTTGTATGGGAAAGGCCCTTTTTTACACTTGGAAGTTTTTTGTTCATTGTCTTCCTTGACCAAGGGTCATGTGGCTTTGTCAGTTATGTAGATGGGTTTCCCCCCCCCCCCCAGTATATCATCAGGAACAAGGGTTCATCCTCAGGGCAATTCACATCATATTGCTTTTTTTCCCTTCACCGAAATTCACCGACTTCATCTGTAAGCAGATGAATGGATAAAACTCAACTGATTCCCAAAGAAATACAAGAATCGCAGCAATACGGAATCTGATTTGGAGCTCAGTCGGATGTATACTTAATGGTCATATATCCAAGTGGCAGGAAAAGATGTGTGCTCCTTAATTAAATCCTATTATTATTTAAAATGTTTTAATGCTGAAAGGCATATTGCAGAATGATTACCCATATGAAAAATACAATTGCTGTTAAAACCCAACAGCAGGAGGTGGGCTTTTCAAGCACTAGTGCAAAGAATAATAAATATATTCTCACATATCTTTTTTTAAAAAAAAAAAAAACACAACTCAGCAGTGACATGTACCTCCATAAGGAAAAAAAAATGCAAAGGCATAGGTCTGCAACAGAAAGCCCCATTCCAAGCCTGTACCACCCACATCCAAAATGGCAGGACAAACCATTCCGTTTCCATTGGAAACTATTGACTTTTCCAGTAGGTCCATTTGAAGATCTCTGTTATTTTTCCTCTATGAAAAAGAACAGGGATAAGAACCCTAGACACCAATTAGCCATGAAATCAGGCAAAGGAAATTAATGGCAGTTTGGGAGGTTTCTTTGTGTTTTTAACTAAAGCCTGTGTGGGCTTGAGGGTGGCCCAAGGCACTGTAGTGAAAGAATACCAATATTAGGAGCCCAGTTCCAATTGCAGCTTGCATTTTGGATGGATCACAAGCTCTTTCCTCATATCTTGAGCCTGGTAAGAAGTTGCCATTGGTTTGCTGGCAAGGCTCCTGAGCTTTTTAATCTTTTCACCAAGTGTGGAAATTCAAATGGAACAAGTTCCATGCTGCCAAGGGTCTGACGCATAGGATAACCTCTGCCAAAAGAAAAAAGGCTAAAAGGCTGCATGGCAAGGTTCATGTTTTTGCATTGGGATAAGCCACTTGTGACCCTCCCAAAGTTGTTGCTGGTCTCTCCCTTCCAATTCCTGACACAGGTGTCCTCCATGATTAAGGACAGTGGAACTTGCAGTCCAAAAATACCCCTAGGCTGCTCACCTCCTTTCTAACTATTTGCTCCAGTGCCCCAGCTGCCTCGGAGTTGACAGTAATAAGGCGGCTCACCTCCTGGAGGCATCCAAGAGGTGTTTGGGCTTCCGTGCATTCCTAAGTGCATTCCTAAGACTTGGGTGTGGACTAGGTAAATTGTTTTCCTGTTCTCTGAGGAGCAGAGAGCCTGTCAGTTTCCCCAGCAGCAGAGCTTGAGTCTGACCTAATCGAGGTCAGCTTTATGGAAGGATCTCATTGCACTCTCCCAAGAGGTTAGTTTTTGCTTTAAATAACCCATTGTTGGCTTGAAACATCTACACTTGGCTTTTGCTTGGAAAAGGCATTTGGGTGGTGGTTGTTATTGCCTGTTGTGGCTCGTATTGCATTTCTTGTGGATAGGAGGAATGAGAACGCTATAGGTTTATTTCAAGTGAAATGAGGAAGCCGTTTTGAAATCTTTGTTCCCGTTTCAAGAGAACCTGTGTTTGTGTGCCAGGCTTCTACTGAAATAAGGCCGACTGGCACCACTCCCTTGTTATGTTCCTTTCAAATCACTGTGGATTGAACAATGAGAGTTTCCCCTTTGTCCTTGTCTGGTTGCTAGAACTGCATTTGTTTTAGGTCTGTGGAATTGGGAAACTAATGAGGTGGAAGCCACTGAAGACTGAGATGCAAGGAAACAAGGCAATGCTCATTGTGTGGCAATTCAGGGTGGGACCATCCTGTTCTCCACAGCACAGTAGGCTGCAGACTAGTTGGGAAAGGAACCAAGAGTCCTTGAAAACCAACAGATTTATTATGGCATGAGCTTTTGTGGACACACAGCCCATTTCCCCAGAGTACTCACACAAGTGTACATACAGACTATATATGTGGTTGGGGTAGTAAAGAAGCTCCTGAAGTTTGCAGTGGAGCAGAGCAGGAGTAAAGTAGGTCAGCATGGTTATCAATAACTAATTTGTAGATCACATCCACAAGCAAAGATGTGAGATCAAATCTTCATCACGCTAGATGCAAGCATTTTTGGAGTGAGGGTGACGCCCTGAATGCTACAAGACAAACTGTAGGCTCCTGGACCCACATTTCCCTCATGACACTCTTTGAAAGACCCACCAAAAGGGGAGAAATGGCAGACTGGCAAGCGGTGCTGAACTATTTCTGAAATTACTTGTTCTAACGTTCACTGATCCCCCCCTGTGCATTTCATGCCTTATCATTAAATAGATGAGGGTGGGCTATGGGGCTAAGGGTAGAAATGGCTGTGTGGAGAGGTTGAGTGTGCCTGATGATTATGCCTGGTGACTATCTTCCACCCCACTTCAACTTGCACCTTAACATCTATAAGGCCCGATTTCTTCATTTACTAAAATGGCTTCTGTTGAACTTTTGGGTGCATATGCTTTTCCAGCTAGATATTTGGGTCAAAATGCACGTAAACAATACCCAGTTAGCTGCACCCTGTTCCATGTTTCAAAAAAAAAGCATGGGGAAAATAATGTTGAAGTCTGATTTGTCCATGATGCACATATAGACTAGTCACCATATGCACCAGTAGCTCATATACTCAGTTTCTAACCCACCACCTTGTAACCTAGCACATTAGAAGGCTATATTTTAAAGTATAAATGCAATAAACAGGAATGAAAATAGACTAAATGTGAGTGAAACATGGAATTGACTCACTGTGTCTGACTCATTAATGTTTATATATAGGCATTATTACATATTTCAGGAAATGAAAACAACCTTAAACACACTGTTTTCCATAGAAATTTGTTTCCACTTAGAATCACAGAATTGCAGACCTATAAAAGACCAAAAGGGCCATTGAGTTTCCCCCGCACCAGTGCAAAAAACCCCTGACAGGTGGCTATCCAATCTCTGCTTAAAAATTTCCAGTAGAGTCCACCACCCTCTGAGGCAGTCCATTCCACTTTTGAATGACCCTTATTCTTAGGAGGTTTTTCTTAACATTTAGCTGCGGTCTTCTTTCTTGCAGCTTGAACCCATTGCTTCTGGCCTTGTGTTTCTGAAGTGTAAAAAAACGAGCCCATGCCTTATCTTCCATGTGACAGCTCTTCAGATATTTCAAAACAGCTTACATATTATCTCTCAGTCCTCTCCGGCTGAATATACCCAGCTCCCTCAATGATTCCTTATAGGACTTAGCTTCCAAACCACTTGCCTTCTGGCTGGCCTCTTCTGGACACACTCCAGCTTCTTTATATCCTCACACTGTGCTGCCTAGAATTGGACATAATGAGATCTGACCAAGCCAGAGTAGAGTGTTACTATTACTTGTCATATTTTCATGCCTCCCACCTAATCCCAAGGTCCTTTCTTTATGAAGTACACACAACCCTAGGAGGAATGCCCACAAAGCAGCTGACAAGGAGGCATTAAAAAACAACTGAAAAGCCATCCATGTGCTGAAGAGTATTCTATGTTGCCCTTTGTGCATGACACTCTGCCTGTCAGAGCATGGTAGGGAGCTTTGGGGTGTTCACTTTATTGAAGTATAATTCAGCAAGCTCTGTTCCTTTCAGATTGGGCCCATTTCCTCTGAATGAGTGAGTTTCAGTTCAGAGTTGAATGGGAAACAGAATGCGAGAGACAGCAAAAAGAACTGGTGTCACACAGGACCTAGTCTATGTCTTAAACCTCAACATGTTTATATATTTCTATGTAGGAGTCTCTGGCAGCTCATGGATAAGATCAGGGAGGGTGCCTCACAGAGAAATAAACAGGGGAGACGCTCCCCCTCCTTGGTCCATGAGCTATCCATGATAGGAGTGGCATATTGAGTGTCATCTGGTGCATTTTCCACACAGAGAGGGGTTTGGCACATGAAAAGCTAACACTGCCAGTGCTTATTACGTTACCTTAGCCACCCTGTCAAAATGCCGTTGCTGAAATTTGGCTTTTGTTCAGTGCAGAAATGTAACTTCCTAGCCCTCGTGGTTGCAAAGAAATGCGCAAAGAAGCTACTTGAGCATGCACTTTAAAATCTCATTCCTGTGATCTGAAGCTCCTGCTTTCAAGGGGGTGACGGTTGCTCATCATTTCTTAATTTTTGGCCTTGGCAGTCCTTTTGTTTAATTAACACCAGCTGTGAGTCCATTATCTCTGCCTTTGGCTCAAGAATCCCAAGGGTGGTGGCTTGAAAACAACCATTTGTTTCCTGATTAGAATTCTCCTTGCGGTTCAGCCAGCTGTCACATCCCTTCTCCCAGCTGCACCGGGCAAAGGAGACAGATGAATATGCCGTGAAATTATCACTTGACACCCAGTTGCAAACCTCCAACCATCTCAAAGGGACTTCCAAATATTCTCCCATCTAGCAAGAACCAATTAGTCCTTTATAGTCCATCAGGCTAAAGCCAAGATCATCTGCTGTGATCTGCCATACATGGCAATCTTATTACACATTATAACTTTGAAAGCTCAGTAATACTGGTGCTACTCCTGAACTATGGGATGCCTGCGTGCTGCCACTTGCATGTCAATGGAACAGCAAAGTGTCTTATCCAACACAATCCAAGACACATATGAACTGACACCAGCACACATCTTCTTTGCTGCTACCAAAAATGTGTTGTTGTTGTTGCTACTGTTGTTGGTGTTATGTGCCATCAAGTCACTTCCAACATTGTGGCAGCCCTAATAGGGTGTTCAAAATGCAAAATATGTTTATGAGTGGTTTCACAATTGCTACCATCCAGTGAGCTTCCATGACCAAGCAGAACTCTGAGCCCAGATTTCCTGAATTCTAGTCCAACACACTACCCACTACACCACAGGGCCTCAACAAAGGATTTAGGGCTACTTTTTCAGAGAGAAGGATGGCAGATACAAAATGCACACATGTACATTGTGAAGAGTACATAATTAGAAATTGTGTCTGTCCCTTTAAATCAAGCACACCTAAGCACACCCTATGAGGGCAAAACCCACTGAATTCAAAAGGACTTGAGTAATCATAATGAGGATCCAGGTGCACAACAGTACACATTAACAGGGGCCCAATCCTTTGCCATTTATATGTGCATTATTATCATTATATCTCACCTATTGTCACAGGAGCCAAGGAAGTTTATATCTGCCTATATAATTATTGCCATTTTATCCTACCTTTGCTTCAAGGGAAGAAGGTATTCCAGATTAATTTCCCATTGAAGCATGGATCTGACCCAGATCTGCTTAGCCCTATTGAGGCTGCTGCATCACGGTGCACTCAGACCATGCCCTAGGTCCATCTGTACAGTATTTTAAAAGAAAGGCACTTATTGCTTTTCTTAACATACCTAAGAGATGCATTAAAGTTTCCTATTGGGTAAATGAATGTCTAGTCACTGCAAAGCATCTACATATTTACAATTATCTGGCTACTTTTTAGGAATATTCAGATAGCTTTTAGCAAAACCTAAGACTTGTACTCTTTAAGGATTAAAAAAAATGTGAGGGATTACATTTAGGAATAGATGGGGTAGAAGGGATCACAGTAATCCGAGCTTTGTTGCTACCTTCTGCGTTTTCAGTTTATTTCCCCGGAGAACTGCAGAATTCCTTATGTTTCACTGAAAAAAGATAGATTAAGGAGAAAATCAGCTCAGGGCCAAAAGGCGTGGGTGACAGCATTTTACTGATCTTGAATGCTATGTAGCAATAACCCAAGCAGGGGGTATGGCCAAAACAGACATACTCCATCTGTGTGTGTCTGAGAAGGAAATACGCACTCTGACTAGGGAAAGCTGACATTTGACATCCTCAAATTGTATATGTCCTCTGCCCCAGGGATCCACACCTCAAAAGACGAAGCTTTGCTCCTCTGAATGACAGAATCTGACCAAGCTGGCAACACCCACAAGTCTTTTGCTCCCTCTGGTTTTCTTTGGGGCAGCTTAATGCTCACCTCTGTCCTGGGCTGCTTTTGAAAAGATTCTAGTGTGGACTTTTTGCTTCCTCTCTTTGAGGCAAGGACCACACTGCAGCCTTCCGTGTTTAAGGCAGAAGAGCAGTGACCAAACTAATTAGGTTTACTTGAAGAAATAAAGGGTAACTGCAGGCATTTGAGTTAAAAGACTTTGAGAGGTACATCTGGAGAAAATACTTAAAAGAGAACTCAGAAGAGGTGAAGGAAGTGATCATAGTTACTGTTAACAGACAAGAGGGGAAATACTGTTATCTTGTCAATTAACCGTAACAGTGGGGACAATACTGTCCAGACAGAATGCACCATGGATCAATTCAGGTACAGTGGACCCTCGACTTACAGACGCTCAACTTACAGACTCTTCAAGTTACAGACTTCTCTGGCCGCAAAATTTAGGTTCGACTTGCAGCCGGAGAATCGACCTACAGACCAGAAAAATACCAAAACAGAACAAAAACAGCTGGTTACAGATTAATCGGTTTTCAGTGCATTGTAGGTCAATGGAGCCTCGACCTACAGACTTTTCGACCTGCAGCGACCATTCCAATACGGATTAATTCCAAAAGTAGGGGGTCCACTGTATTGCCTTCATGAATCAGCTCACTAAGTTTCAAAGGAAGCACCTAGCCCCTCCCTCTCTATCATTGCTTACTACACATGGAAAATTGGATATCTTTCTTGCCTGTAGACAGAGCATACCTGCAAGCAGGAACCTCTGCTGTGCTTTCCACATGTAAAAATCAATGGCAGAATGGAGAGAAGCCAGGCACTCCCCTGAGATGGGGCAAAACTGCCTATCCCTCTAAGTGAAGCAGGTTAATAGAAAAAAATGCAACAATTAAGTGCTTTATGTGCATAACATGAACAATCTTTATTAATTTGCATCATATGGGCACTCGTGTCTTGCTTATGCACATCAAGGAACCTGGGTTTGGAGAACTAGAATATGGCAACCCTTAGTTGTAGGTGTTGGGGCCAGCCCCAAGAGCACATTCTGCTCAGACCTGTACAGAAATTTACATTGGCTGCAAATGTTTGGCCCGTTTTACCTACAATAAGAACGAATGCTTCCTCCTTATGCCATTCAATCTCCGAGTGTTCCTCCTTTTAAGAAACAGTGGTGGACCCCAGCAAGGTTAGCCTTTTCCCCTGCACTAACATGCTGCTATTTTGAGCTAAGGCTTGCTCTTGGGAAATCTAGAAGTCATAAATCACCCAGAATCTGTGGCTGAAACATTCTGCATAATTTTGTAATCACTCAAGCGCTGCCACACCACCTCCAAAGCCTCTGTAGCGCTTGCAGGGCGGCTCCAGTAAGTCTCTTAAATGTTCTTGAATAGAAAATGTAGGGCGGGCTGCCCAGTCATGCCCTGTTCCAAGTTCAAGAAGAATGTGAAATGAGATTCATGGTTTTGTATTCTGTTGCTCCATTCAAGCAGCAGGTACGGAAGCTGTAGAGTTTGTGATTGAATAATAAATATTTGCTCCAAATGCCAGCAAGGAATAAATGCACTGGCATGATAATTAAGGCCCCTTTTTTTGAACAAGATGGGAAGAGGCAAAGGGCCAAAACTCCAAGTGCCTGGGCTTTAGTGAAAGGGAGGGAGAGAATGTATGTAAAATATTAATTCTAGCATCCTGGCTAGATCCCACTATAATGTAAGTTCTCTCCTCACTTCCCCCCCCCCCATCATAAATTGCTCAGTATTTTTCATTACTGGCCATCTCTCCTCACTCCTTTGCCTGACCCCCCCACACACCGAAACCCTCACCCCCACCTTTTGAAAACAGCTCTGCCTGTGTGGCGCCTGCCTTTCCTCTTAGTGTTGCAGCAGGTCATGCTAAAGTAATGAAAATCCAGGGCTAATACAAAGTGGTGTGGCATTACCAGTGGTGTACACACAGCCGGCTGTAAAATGGAATGGGCAATAATGATTAACTCTGCGGGCGCAAGGAAAGCCTTAGGGTGGAGGAAGAGCCAGCTGGGTGGAACAAAGAGATGACAGAGAAGAAATGATATCATCTAGATGAGAAGCATTCTTGGTTTCAGACACTGCCATCTTTATCCCTGGGAGTGGGTCCACAAGAGTCTCTCAAATGAAAAGAAGAACTACTCTGTGTCAAGTGTTTGTACCCTTTCTCACAACAGTGCACTTTCAATCATGGGATTGATGGGTGGGTGTATGTTCAGAAGGCAGATACCAGATGGAGCTCTTAGATGGCTTCTTTGTGAGACTAATGTGCAGAGATTACTAAAATATTCTTGGAATTAAGAAGCTTTTCATTGGAACAGACACTCCTGCATCGGACTTTACCACGTCCTTCTCATTCACAACAAGGAGTCTTGTCGGACCTTAAAGGCTAACCCATTTTATTTCACCAATGCTTTTGTGAAATGCAGGCCACTTGTTCAGATGCATCGAGTATCACCTCAGTAGACAGGCTTTTATATAGACACATAGGAATGGTGGGGAAATAAAAAGGGGGCTTTATTTACAGTGGACCCTTGACTTACAGACGGCTTGACTTACAGACTTTTTGAGTTACAGACTTCTCTGGCCGCAAAATTTAGGTTTGACTTGCAGACTGAGATTTGACTTACAGACCAGAAAAAAAACCAAAATGGAACAAAAATGGCCTGTTATGGGATTAATCAGTTTTCAATGCACTGTAGGTCAATGGAGACTTGACTTACAGACTTTTTGACTTGAGAACCGCCTTCCAATACGGATTAAGTTCTCAAGTCAAGACCCCACTGTATCATAACATTTAGAACTCATTTTGATTTGTGTCCCTTTGAAAAGTGTGCAGCTGATAAGGCGTTCATAACTGTCAGGTTCTTGATACTTTTCCCCCTTCATTCTCTCACATGCTTGTCATTCAGCCCATACTCACTCCCAATAATAGTTAACAGAGAAAGTATTTTATAAAGACATGGCTCAGACATGCCGTTCACACAACACATCCTCACTGACAAAACACCTTTAAATTGTTTGACAGCTGAATGGGTGCTGTTGCAGCCTTCCCTCTGCTCTTTGTTGCCAAGCCTTTCTCTTGATTAGTTGAAATTCTCCTGAACATTCCACAACATCTCACTAGGTTAGGCAACTTGCCCAGGAGGTGCAACTGCAGATAACAACATCCTGGCCTTTTCTTTAATTGAAAACTACATGGGAAGAACAATAGCTGCCTGGGAGAGAGTTATATCTCTCTCTTTTTTTCCTTCCTCTCTCTTTTTCCCTTCAAGAGGAATGATTCCTGAGGCTGCTTTCCATCAGCCAGAGGTCTGTCAAGCAAATGAATGGGTTGTTCAGTTCATCTGATTTGAAGGGCAAGTAGGAAAATACAGTTTTTTTGTTCCAAATCTATGGCCCTATGACATGCAAATTATGCACAAAGGGAGACATGGTTGTAGTAGCAGTTTCTGCCCCTGACTTTCACTCAGGGTGCCACCTGTGGGAAATGCTATGGGATTGAGATGGAGAGATTCATGTTCTTTTTCATTGACCACATGATGGAAAAGGAAATGTGAGACAGACAAGAGTTTCCCACCATGGATCTGTAGTTTTTTTTTCCCCTCCACTGCTGTGGCCTCTACTTTTTTCTTAAGAGTCAATTTGCGTAACTTCAGGCGGTGTTATAACTTGAACCAATACAAAAATGTGTGTACTGGTGACTGGTGCAGTATCTGGAGGAACAAATAATAGCTTTTTAAAAAAGAGGCTAGATAATGAAAGGAGGAAATGAGACAAGGAAATTGCAACTTGACCCTTGTTTAAGCATTTTAGATAGTTCCTCTGTATCTGTGCCTCATGCGGGGCTACATGAAAGCTATGTTAACAAGCTGCAAACAAGGCTGTCAATCAATTTCTTCCTCTTCCCCTTGTGGCCAGCTAATGTGAACAGGCCCTGGGAAACCCAAGTTCTTGTCACAACTTCACAGTGATTGAATTTGCATTTTCCCACTGTGTAGTCACACTGTCGTTGAGCTGTATACAATTGCATGCATGAAGAACTACTGTATAAGCTCTTTCCCAGCAGTTGTGTGAATCCTGCAAAAGACCCAACTATCCTAGCTATATTTATGGTACTATATATTGTTAGTTACATTCATATCCTCCCACCCACCCAATAAGCACCAAGTGGCATTCATGGCTCTAGTCATCCCTGTTGTATTTTCACAAAATCATAGTCATGTGAGGCAGGTCAAGCTGAGAGTGAGTGTCTGGCCCAAGGTCACCCAGTGAGTCATTCTTATGGCTCAGAAGGGGCCTGAACTTGGATCCACCAAATCTTAGTCTGGTGCTCTTAACACTATACCATGCTATCTCTCTATGTGTGTTTACTAAACATTTCCTAGGTATGTAATGAGGCTTTCCATGTTAATATGTGCTACACAATTTCTCACTCTTTATAGCCTTACAAAGGAGGCTCTTCAGGAAGAGATGTAGAAAATAATGAGCTAAATCCAACTCTTAGTTCTAACAGACACAGGTTTATTGAATGAATGGACTTGTTAAGTCAACACCTAGTACACATCGCATTGATTCAGTGGGTCTGTGGAAACTGGGAATAAAAATGTACTTTTTCCCCAATACATTTTAGGACACCAATACATGCTGTATACAATCCTTATGTAAAGCATGTATTTTGTTGATATAACTCCACCTATCCCATCTGCCTGGTCCCAATAACATCACAGTGCTAAGAGGTAACAGGGTGTTTCTGCTTAACAACATCCTAAGAATATATAAGACTACTGCCCTAATCCAGAAGCCTTTGTGTTACAAGGTTGGAAGACCAGCAGTTCGAATCCACAGGACAGAGTCAGCTCCCGTCACTTGTCCCAGCTCCTGCCAACCTAGCAGTTCGAAAGCATGTAAAAATGCGAGTAGATAAATAGGTACCATCACGGTAGGAAAGTAATGGTGTTCTGTGTCTAGTCGCGCTGGCCACATGACCACAGAAGTTGTCTACGGACAAACGCTGGCTCTGTGGCTTGGAAATGGGGATGAGCATTGCCCCCTAGAGTCAAACATGACTAGACTAAATGTCAAGGGGGAATCTTTACCTTTACCTTTACCTTTACCTTACTGCCCTAATCAGGTTCTGCCTACCAAAGACTGACATGCATTTTAATAGCAAACTGCACCGCTTCTCTGCTGAATGACATCATTCACTATACCAAATCTGAGGTACCATTTTAGCTTGGAATAGGTATCATTGTTGTTTCTTCATAATTCATACCACTTAGGCTTTCCTCAAGCTTGTCCGCCCAAAACAAATGAGTACAGTTTATGAGCTGAATAATTTCTGAGGCCTTAGTTGTCTGCCAAAGGGCAACACTGATGGGCATCCTTTATGGTTTTCGACAACCTGCTTTTCAATGGCGTTTTCTAGGAAATTTATATTTGACTTAGCTTCGTCTCAGAGACCTGAAACTGCCTGTGCCTTCTCTGATAAGTTAACTGTACTGTTCAGTGACCATTCTTCTCTCAAGGCAAGCGAACAACATCAGTTATCTGCTAAAAGCTAATAGAAGTACTGGCTGGTTTAACAGAGGTTGCTAGCACTGGGGTAAATACAGATAAGAAAATGAATAACGTGACCTTTTCTGCTGATGATCCCTCTCGCTGGTTTCTGTGCAGAGATGGAATGCAACATTCTGGCCAGATTAGCGTTTCTCTTTCTTTCTTTGCCTGTGCCTCAAAAACCTTGAGAGACCACAGTGAGGCCATCATGAAAACCTGGTAGTTTAATGACTGCAGCCATATGGGAAGATCCCATATTATGTCCCAACGTGTTTTTTTCCCCTCAAGGGAGTAGTATTTTTGTGTACATAATGCAAGGTGTGAGGCAGGGCTTCACAGATATTAATTGTGGCAACTTTTGGAGCCACAGATGGGTATCTTCTAGTTGTGAGGAACAAGTATTGTTCACTTATACTTTGCTTGGTAAACTCTTATCATTCATAAGCCATCTTTCTTCAGGGGGCCCATGACGGGTTCTTCTGCTGTTAGGATCTTTATATTACCTGTTTGGCCAAGTATTACCCAAATTTTAGGCATGGCACCCAACACCCAGATGTCAAGTTTTTGTTTTAAAATGAAAGCAAGCCTCTAGCCCTTACAGAAACAGAGATACAGTATAAGGCAAAATCTGAGTCACTGTTTGGGTGAATTGTTTTGTCAGAAATAAGCCTTCAAAGCTAATTAGTCAATGACTGAAAAAATCCACAGCTTGACAAGATTGCACAGATGTGTAAACTCTCTACTCAGGCATGAATCAATGTTGCAATGGTGGGAAAGTCTCACCTTCAATGGTTTGCAAACAGTTGAAATTTTGTTTGCAGAGCTGTGTGCATAGAAAGCAGTGAAGCAAGAGGAATGAGTGCTGGCTGGGGAGTTAATGGTACCATTGTCTAAAAAAGGGATTTTTCTAAGCTCTGATATTATTCATCTTACTGGCCTACCAGAAAAATCAAGTTGCATTTTTATCTTCCATAGCTACTGGCAGTTCCTCTGGAACTTCTGCAAGGTGCTACTCTGAGGAGAAGAGATGTAGGGAAAAAAAGAGTAGGGAGTAAATTATTCTAAGTTTCTACCTGTAGTTATTATTGATATCATTGTTGTTAAGCTTGTTGAGCTTATAGCTGTTGTGAATCTTAAATTTCTGGGAAAAGGTCTCAAGCAGTGGTGACAAAATTATTATGTCCTTTTTGAAGAACTAATTCTACGTGTATTTTTCTTACTACAGTATGGCTTTTTTAAATGCTTAGATATAAATCTTCAATAAATGTGCTCAGGAAATTGATGTATCTGCATTTATTAGCAAGCACAGATTGACAAAGTTACTTTCTTGGGATGACAACTTGCAGAATCCCCCAGCCAACATGTTCAGCGTCTATACCATGTTTTCCCTGAAAATAAGACAGGGTCTCATATTAATTTTTGCTCCTAAAACGCATTAGGGCTTATTTTCAGGGGATTTTTTCTTATCATTTTGTACAACAATCTACATTTATTCCAGTACAGTCATGTAATCTTTTTCTGGTTGCTGCACAATGGTGGAGGGAGGGGTTTCACTTAACTGGGATGTACTGTATTTTGGGGGTAGGGCTTATATTATGAGCATCCTGAAAAATCATACTAGGGCTTATTTTCAAGTTAGGTCTTATTTTCAGGGAAACAGAGTACTAGCTAAGGACTTCTGTGCCGTACAGAGTCCAAAAAGTAAATTTTCCAGAATAGCCAGTTTTTATCTCTGAAGAAAATAATACCTTTCTTGCACTCAGTTACTAGAGTTTGTCCTCACTTTTCCTTATTTTTTCTCCTACAAATCCAATGACTATCTGCCATTTGTGAAGAATTCCAATGATATTCTCATGGATCTGTAAAGACGTGTGTGTGTGTGTGTGTGTGTGTGTGTGTGTGTGTGTGTGTGTGTGTGTGTGTGTGTGTGTGTGTGTGTGTGTGTGTTTAGCCATCAATAAAAACTGATGGCAAAAACCAACAGCTATCTTACAAGAATATACCCAGAAGCCCCTGCATGAGTCATAAAGTCGTTGTTTCTTTATTTATATGCACCAGGAATGTACATTTTTTCCCTCTCCCCATTTTATCCCACACAAAAAAATTGGTAAGTTAGATTTGATTGAGAGGCAATGATATGAAGTGGGCTGGGATCTTAATATGTCTCCCTGGATCAAGGACCAACACTCTAACCACTATGCTGTAATGCCTGGTATTCATCCACTGCATGATGGCCTATCACAGCGTTTGGTGCTACCACTGCAGTAACTCTAAATGTCTGTCTATCATGTGTGGAGAAAAGAAAGATGGAAGACTCTAGTGTTGTGATCGTGTAGAACCACAATTTTATTACCGTATATATTGACAGGCTCTGGGTTGGGGCCTACCAAAGTGTGCAGTAGACTGAGGCAGGGGTTCCTTCTGGACTTCTTACTTAGCACCATGAAGAATAAGCCGTCACACAAGCCCCAGTTACCAGTCATAAGGTTATGGCTTGATGCCGGTTAGCCCCCTCTTATTGAGAGAGGCCCACTTCATGCTTCTCCCAGCCCAGGTCTTTCAGGTCTCATTACAGAGAAGCCTTGAAGGCAGTCTTCTTTCCATTTCCTTGAACCCAGAACCTGAAGGACTATTCAGAGTAATCACCGGTCTCCTTAGAGGCCCCTCAGGTTCTCACCAGTGCTGCCCACTGTTCTTTTCACCTGCACTCTTTTTCCACAGTGATTACTTCCTTAATTAGCACCACCTCATTGCCAATCACTCTTACTCTGTGCAACAACTTAGTACAGAGGAGACAACACTCTGACATACTGTATGTCCCAAACGGGGAATTAGGCAAAAATCCCCACTTGGGTTCCAAATGCTCAACCAAAGCTTTCATTCACTGCCAGGATGGGAAAGGCAGGCTGAGCAGCAGACAGCATCTGACACACTGGCAGGCCTCATAAACCTGCTCAAGCCACATCCACACACTGTCAACCCCAGAGTGCCTTCTCTTGTCGTTGAATGCAAAAAAAACCCAACAACATGCAAACAACAAACACTGCACCCATCCAATATCTGCTTTACGTGAGCAGTGAAGGCAGAGAAATCTAGGTAGTCCTGGTCTGACTCACACATCTAGAACAGCAGTAGTAAGCACACCCAGCAGCACAGATCTTGTGTAGTCAAAATTGCACAAAATGGGTGCCTATAATCTATACCTCAATATCTCCAGCACAGCTTCTTCTCCAATGAAGATCAATTCTGTATGACCCACAGTCAAATAGAAGTCCATCTTGATCTCCACTTCAGTGTAAAACAGTTGCTGCGTATTTGCCCTCAGTATCTGAAATTTTATACTGTGTATCCTTTGTATTTCACTATGGACAGTCTTCAGTAAAAAGCAATTGAGGGTGATAAAGGGAGGACTCTTCTTTTTAACAGCTATACAACAGAATAAGCACTAGAGTGTGAGGAATTCAGCATAACAAATGTATGGGGACTTTTGCTGCCTTAACTCCTGTTACAAAGTGCTTTACAGCATAGGAAAGTGTGGGCTGCAGCATATTGGAGACTGGCTTGCTGAATCCCCACAGTATGTCTTAAGGCACAACATTTTGCATTTCACATGATGGGAGGAATAGGAGGGTGGAAAAAAATCATTTGGAGTGGAGGAAGAGAGGCTAACCCAAGTTGTTTTTTTTCCACAAACTGGCTAGGACTTTCTATTAATATACTCTTGGATTTCAAAATGGGGAGGGAGAGGTCAAAGAAGGAAAATAAGGAGAAAGGCATTTACTCGGGATTAAAAGGATGCTGTGTTCACAGAAAGCCTCCAGTTTATGAAATAAGTATCATTATTTTTTTTTTTGGAGATTCCTTTCAGAATACAAAGAACCTCCCTTCCTTCCTTCCATTATATTTCTTGTTCTGATTGTTCTTCCTCATGAAATCTTGTAATTTATAATTTTAAAAAGAAAAACTGAATTGCATACAGAAACTTGTGATTTGTAGGCCAACATCATAATGATATTGAGAACCTGGCACTTATTTGATGGTATTTTAGAGAAAGACGGTCCAGATCTTACTGGCAATATTTGGAATTTGGTTATCCCCTTTTTAGTCTGAGCCAACATTTCAGCACTTGATTACAAATCTGAGGGGAAGGGGGGAGTGAGGGAAGTGCAGACTGAGAGAGGAGAGAAAATGGGCTCATCTGGACCTAGAACCAGTTGGAGGGATTTGGAATACATGAACTGCAAGTAAAAGGATTTTATTTGTTTGCTTCTTTTCACCAAAAGACATCCAGACTTATCATTTTTCCATTTCCAAGGAAAGGAGTGAGACTGGGCAGATCTTTCCAAGTTTTTCTTTGCACTAAAAAGGGAATAACCATCTTCCAAATCCCTCTAGCAGGTTAGGAGCCCAATATATATCTTGGAGAACTGAAAATGGAGGAGAGACAAACGGCAACTAACAAGGAAGCAATAGGAAGGAAGGGGCCATCTCAGAGACTCTGAGGTGTAGAAAAAACATCAAAATTTAGAAGCAGGCATTGAGCATGCACCCAGACACCCAGTGTTAAGAGTGGAACCATACAAGATTGGGGTTTTTTTGTTTGCTTTTTTAAATTTGCAGGCAAGAACCACCACCCCCCAGTCCCATCATCACTCACAGGCTCTCAGACTGGTTCTTCCCCACCTGTTTTGTCGGAATATCTACTGCCATCTCAGTGTTAAGATAGTAAATCATTCAGATGACCCTTTTTTTCTTTTAGGTTACATACCAAGTGGTACCTTCTGCCAATGTGTTTTGTGTGTGCATTCATCTCCTTACATTCATCTCCTTACTGACCATTTGGTGTCTCTCTGGTTATCTTCCAATACCTGGACTGGAGTCTCTTCATCTATTCTAAAGTCCTTTAGTAGCTGCTGCAGCCATAATATTTGCCCTGTTTCTGTAGAAGACAGAGCTATAGCATCTTGTTTATGGCATGCCTATGAGATTGGTCCATTTCCGTATACTGTATGAATTAGAACCACTTAAATGGACTTGTAATCTATGCATCTTTTCATTTCCAAAGAGAACTTTGTTTTATTTCAGCTGTTCTGCTTAGATTTTTGTGCCATACCCCTCCATTCAAATTGTCCTATTTCTCCAGGAAGGTTTGTTTGTGGCACAAGATGTGCTTACCACCATTGTTACTTTGAAGGGCTTTCAGCTTTCTTTTAAACTTGTTGGTCAACATGGCTGTGTACGTCTGGAACATCCTGTGCAAGGAGCTCTATTCCCTTAGTAGACAGTTTAGCACAATACCTTGAGAATCCAGCCACAATAATTAGAATATATGTTTTTCTCTAGTGATGGAATATAAGTCACTGTGCATTAGATCCAGCACCCTACTGCTTCTCCTCTCAGTTCTTAATGGCAATGAAGGTATAACACCTTTCTTTAGACACAGCATACACACCAATTTGTGCTGTTTGCCTTAGATGGGTTGGCTTTGATGCCTGTAGCAACGTTCTGATTCTTTTTTCAAAAGCAGTTATTGATAAAATTTGGGGGGGGGGGGGAAGCAAACAGAAAAAAAACAACTGAGAAGGCAATACAATAAAACAAGAAGTACAATGCTATCTGTATCCCGAAAGGAAGTTAGGGAGGGGGGAGAGAAAAGAAGGAAAAGGAAAAATACTTATACATACATAAATTTCTATAAAAGGCTTCCAAATATCTAAAAAAAATATCCTTACACACTAGTAGTCTATGAAACATACATTCATATGTCAGCATTGTTGTAAGGTTCTCTGTCCATTATGTTATTCCGGTTCTTTAGATGAAAAATCACCTTTGTGTCATGACATCTGAGATAATCTGTACCATATTTCAAGGCTATTTTTCTCTTTCTGTGCTCCTGCTGTAATTGCTTGATGAGCTGAAAGGCTGTTTATGAAGACGTAGCCACTTTAGTGTGCACAAGAATCTGACACACACACCCCAAAAGAGATAAAAACATTGTGGCACCTTAAAGACTAGCTGTTGTATTTTAATGTGAGCTTTCATCTGAAGAAGTGATCCATGAAAGCTGACATTAAAATATAGCAGTCTTTAAGGTTGCACAATGCCTCTCTCTCTCTCTCTCTCTCTCTCTCTCAGTGTAATATTCAGTTTATGAGCACCATCAAAATCATAAGGTTAGAAATATAATTTATTGCCTTTGTTTATCATTCACTTTCCATTCTAAAGGTCTACTGCAAAACCTTTTTTAAAGCTGAGACACGCCTGTCATAATACTGTTTAGATTTGGTACATCTGCATCATTTTCTGTGATTACATTAATTTCATGGGGCAATTCGCATTTGAAGATGCTACATTCTGTTCCTTTCATCCATGGAATCGCCATTAGCTAGGTGGGTATTTCAACCAGCAGTTCTACCCATGCTATTAAAGAATTCTCTTGAGTGAGTACTTGACTATTGCATCCACTATCAACAATCCAGTCATTTGACTTCTGTTTACAATAATTAGTCATGCAAACTTTATGCTTTGGGGTCTCACTGCTTTTTAGTTCTGATGACCCGTGCTTAGAATCAGCCATTATTTGTCCTTTGTGTTCAAAACTTGTGTAGCTGCTATTGGTTAAACAGTAGTTATGTGAGGACAAACTATGGCTAGTTGTAGCAGCAATGGGATTGGCTTTCTTTTTGTATTCCCATTCATTAAGAGCCAGAGAAAAGACAGAGCAAAGATATTGTGGCTCAGCTACACAGTGAGAATGGGGGAAAATAACAAAGAAAAGAGAGAAATGCTACCTTAGATCAATCTTTTACAAAAATGTCAGTATATGACCCTCCAGGCAAATGTGAAGTACAAGTGTGGGGAAAGGATTGCAGATTGAGATTGATAAAACAAATAGTCAAGGAATATCTTATTACTTTGAACAAGTTCAGACATCCAGATCTGGGTGAGCTGCATCTAAGAGTACTGAAGGAACTGGCTGAAGAACTCTCAGAAACATTGTCTATTATTTTCTTGAAATCATGGAGGATGGGTGAAGTGCCAGATGTCTGAAGGATGGGTAATGTTGTCCCTTTCTTCAAAAAGAGCAAAGCGGAGGAACTGGGGGATTACAGCCTGACATCAATCCCAGAGGATGGTGATGATGATGATGACAATGCTAACCTGCAAAAAGTTTTTTCCAAACATACACCTGAGTGGGGCAGGACTGAGAAAACAGCCTCTATGAAACATCTCAAAGCAAGGAGGTTTATAAGGAAGACTTTTAGATAGTCTGGACTAAACGAAGATGTTATAGGCCTTATAAGTTATAACCAGTACTTTGAAACATGCTAGGAAACAGAAATTGTTGTAACAAGGGAGTTGTGGTGTTCCTTATAACTGGTCACAGTCAACATTTGGGACGACATACAGTGCTTGTACACTCTTTGAAGGCTGCCCCACACAGAATACATTACAGTGAACCAAACAGGATGTCACTGAGGCATGTTTCTCTGCAGCCAGATCACACATGGCCAGAAACAGGTATAGCTGGTGTACTCACTGTAATTGTTCGAGCACACTCTGGCCATTGAGAGAAGTTGGATAAAGAAGATGTTCATACTTTAGCCGAGAGATGGGCACAAACTGCTGGTTCAGTCGTTTGGCCCAGTTCATTTACCACCACAACAAGGGTTCGGTGGTTCAGCGCCCTGCCCCCTCTGGCAGGCACCCACTCGGAAGCAGTGTCCCAACTTCCCTGCCTCCTCTGGGGGTTGCTTCTGAGTGGGTGCCCACCAGAACTTTGTGCCCATCTCTACTTTAACTGTTTGAAGTTCGAAAGGGAGGGAACATATAATGCAGGACACACGAAACAGATTACTTCCCACAAAACCATTAAAATTATAGCTTAGGTTGCTATAGAGAGGATTAGTGGACACAATAAACCTGCAGTATCAGAGGCAGCTATCTTAGTACCAGTTACTAGGAAGGACAAGAGGGGAGTGACTCTCTCCTTCACTTCTTGTTTGTGAATGTCCCAAAGACAATAGATGGTGTTCAGCATGAGAAACACAGAGACAGCCAAGAAACAACAAAGGAGTTCCAGCAGAGAAAGGAGAAAGCAAACAGCTTTTGCAAAATCTGATGAGGCACAATGAGGCACTAAGGGCAAAGGCCATAAAGATATGGGTTGGCATTAGTCCAGAAAAGTATGTTTCCATCTTGACTGACACATCTTCTGAAGGTTGGGAAATCCTCAGGACTCTATTCAAAAATCAGACTTCCAAACACATTCACTCTCAACAACTGGCTATCAGTCCCAGTTTTATCGCAGAGATACAAAAACAGACTACCCTTTGTCAAACCTTTTTAGGAAACATCTTGTAGAAACACCAGTCTACATCTTCACACAGACAGGGACACCAAATTTGCACCCCAGTTTTGTGGCAATATTTAAATGTTTAATGAACACTCATACAGAGCTGGGGCAAGCTTGTCACTGAACCCTGTATGGACTTGTTGGAAAAAGGCAATGGAAAGTGCTTTCAGCACAAATCCACGGGGGGGGGGGGGGAGAGGGGAGGGGAATGAAATGCTTTGTTAAGAATTCCTGGTTTCAATAGGAGTCTATTGAAGCTGAAAACGTTTTGCTACTTTACTTCCTTTGACTAGCAAGTTATGACAGAATACTGGAGATACTCAGTCGTGTGCTTAATAACCATAGTATCTGCAATGGATATGTGTATACAGTACCATGATCAGCATAGGTGACAGATTCAAATCCTGAGGGATGCTGCATTTCAAGTCCTTCAGGGAAAACCAATAATCCTTCTTCCTCAACATTGCAATAACAAGTGAACTGGTCCAACCACATACTCACTGCTACCTGAATGACTGAAACTTTATTAAAGTCCCCTTAAATATTTGACCACATATTCAGCCGTATGAGTCAGTCCTGCTAATGAGGTAAATGAGGTATCCCTTAACAGCACACTCTGCTGTACTTTGATGTCAGCTGTTTCTGGGCTCTTGTTCAGGTGCATTTCCTTTGAAGAAGAATATAATGATAGCCATTTAAATCATTTTCTTCTCTTATACAGATCAGTGCTTCCTGTTACTCCACTCCTGAAGCCATGGGGCACACTACAGCCATTGTCACCCTTCCTCATTTACAGAAGCATCTTTCAGTGAATATGTACGTACGCCAAGTCCTTTATAATTGTGTGAGGAGGGCCTTTTTGCCCTGGCCAAAGATGCTGTTCCCTAGCAACGAAACCCCATGATGCTATTTTCCTGTGGACTGTGTCAAGGCCAAATGAAAAGGAAGTACATGCAGAAAATGGAATGAAAGCCCTGTTAGACTACTCTCCCACAGACATCACATAGCAAAAACTAAATATTTCATTTGGGTAATCTGCAATTCAAACTGGCTTGGCAGAATATGATACAAAAATAAAATTCCAGATTGTGCAACAAGAAACGGATCTATTTCAGTTTAACTTCTAGAGTTTTTAGACACAGAGGTGTCAATCCTTTCTAAGTTAAAAGACCTACAAAACATTTGTGATGGGGTGCTGCCACGCTGTGACACAAAAAGAATACATTTATAACAATTAATAATTGTGTGCCATCAAATCAGTTCTGATATATGGTGATCCTTTTCAGGGTTTTTTGGGTAGACGATACTCAGAAAGAGTTTACCATTCCCTTCTTCTGGGAAGCATCCTGGCATTGGGAAGGCGAAGCCTTTCAGCCCAGCTCCTGTTCACTGGCTGAGGGATCGTAAAACAAACATGTAGTGAATTGCAGAAGTTCTGCCAAGATTGGGAATTTGCAGCTTGCTCAAGGCTGCACAGGCTTGCTGCTCTCCCAGGAGGCACTATGGAGAACTGAGCTCCCAGCCTCTGCCGCCAGATACCTAACCCAATGAACTATCCAGCCAGCATACTTAATAATTACATGATGTCAAACTGGCTCCAGCTTACAGTGACCTTGGGAGATGCACCTGAAGATCAAAATAACAGAAGCTGAAGCTTAACACGCCATCAACTACAAGTTTTCAGAATAAATGTAGGAGCCCAACCCAATACTTGTTTTTCTTTCTTTCATTTGTTACCTTTATTTGCTGTCTTTGTAGCTCAAGGATCTTCCTCTCTTTCTGTTATTCTCCTTTAAAGCATGTTAGGCTTTAAGAGTGCTACACCAGGGTGACCCAGGAACCTTAATAGCCAATGTGGCATTTGAAAGCAAGTCCCTCAAGTTCTAGTCAAAAACCAAGTATTATAGGGTTCTCATGTGCATTTCTTCCCTGTGATTCTTGTTGATTTGGGATGTTGGATTCCTCCCCCTCACCCAAGAGGCTAGTGCATTTCTGAATCTTGAGTTTAATAGCTTATACACATATGTCAGCCCACACAGGAGTGTTGGTTTTAAAATTCTGATGAGTTATACATTTATTAATCTGATTCAGCAACCGCCAAGGCATTCCCACATAGTGTGGCAGAAAGGTTATTTGAGGAGGCATCAGACACACTGTTGTTGGTTTAGCAGAAGTCACAAGAAGGTATTCCAGGCTTGCTTTTTTAAAGACCATTATTGTGTCATATCCTCATTATGTTGCATCAACGGAGCTACCTCTTTCGAGTACCTAGTATTGCTCTTTCTTTCCCTGTGTTTCATTAGGTGCGTTGCTCTGCACTCCTACGCAGCTCATCGTCCAGATGAACTAGAGTTGCAAAAAGGAGACGGCATTCGTATTTTGGGAAAGCACCGTGAAGGCTGGCTGAAAGGAATGTCCTTGGTCACAGGAAAAGTTGGGATCTTCCCAAGTAACTACGTAGCTCCACTTTTCAGGTTTGACCAATGGTTTTTATATATACAGAGTCTCTCT
Source organism: Pogona vitticeps (assembly GCF_051106095.1). Classification (NCBI taxonomy): domain Eukaryota; kingdom Metazoa; phylum Chordata; class Lepidosauria; order Squamata; family Agamidae; genus Pogona; species Pogona vitticeps. The sequence continues at coordinate 107,885,986 of NC_135784.1, forward strand.
CTCTCTCTCTCTCTCTCTCTCTCTCTCTCTCTCTCTCTCTCTCTCTCTCTCTCTCTCTCTCTCTCTCTGTGTGTGTGTGTGTGTGTGTGTGTGTGTGTGTGTGTGTGTGTGTTGCCGTAGGGATTTTCCCAAAACTTGAAATCAACAGAAATGGATAATGACTAGATGATAGGATGATTGGTAAATATTATCTAAATGCTAACGTTTTTGTTCCCATAATGGGATCCCATGGATGGGACTTTTTTTTTCTAGAGAGGGAAAGAGCTTGGAGGGTTTAGTTTTCTGGATTACAACTCCCAAAATCCCCCAGTCAAGCTGGTTAGTAACTGAGGTGGCTAAGTGATTCTGGGAATTGTAATGGGTTGGAAACGAAAAGAGGTTCTTGATCAAATCAAGCCTGCACTTTTCACTAAAAAAAATAAAATTACTAAACTGAGGCTATTATACTGTGGACATATTGTAAGAAGGCAAGACTGTCTGGGCACAAACAATAATGATAGGAAAGAGGAAGGCCTAATATGAGATGGATTGATTCAATAGAAGAAGCTTCAGGCTTATATTTGTAAACCTGAGAAGGGCTATTTAATGATAGGATAATTTGGAGATCATTAATCTTTAAGTACCCATAAATCACAAAGAACTAGACGAGACATAACAACGTCAAAAAGTAAAATTTTCCAAGCGCTAGGTTCTTTCTAAGAATCTTGTGGTTCCCTTTTTCTTTGCCTCAGAATAAAGATGGGGCAACAGCTTCTAAAAATAATAGTATATATGATAATAGGTATGACAGAACAGGTAATACACCTGTCTGAGGAATACAAACTTACAGAATTAATGCATAAGGTATGGAGCAACACAGAAGTCACAGAGCTGGTTGTCTCTACAGTCACAGTACCATGATGAATAACTTAAAACCGGACCACTTTGTTCTGTACTGAAGAATGAATAATGTTTTCGCCCAATGAATGGCTACAGGCCAACTAGAACTACATAAAAACTCTGAGGAATCACATAAACTCAATGGTAACAAGTGTAGGGGAGAATTTTGTAAAATGCAACATTTGTATTTTAATTCACTTTTTCAAAATCAGTATAGAAATACTTTGGTCTTTATGCTTTCTGAAATTTTTACAGTACAGTTCGCCAATTAAAATATCTGTACATAAACGTATTTATTGGGCAGAGTGATGCATGTTACTGCAGACAATGCACAGAAACACATTGCATTAGGGTAACTTTGCTGCAAGAATCTGTGTGTTAAGAAAACGTATACAAAATGTATGTATTAGGAGAAATGTATGTGACAGTATCATGCAAGTTTTTTTTCCCACTTCACAAAGGAAAGTGAGACACTGTACAGAAACCAAATTGACAGATTCCTCTGTCTCAAATAAGAGCTGAACTAATATGAAGCTGTTTTGTAGCAGCTCAGAACTAGGCCACAACCAGGCAGGCTTATTTGGGGGTTTGGGGGGATTTTTTTTAGCGAGCAGTTTAACAAAAAACTGTGCAGTTGAGGGGGAAAATGTGCAGTTCGAAACTGGTAGATGAGCTGCTGAAGACAAGGAAAAAATATATGTAGCTGTTTAGACAATTTTCTGTTTTAAAAAAAATCCTGCAACTGGGACTAATTTTGTTTCTGGGAGCAGACCCTTTTGTGCAGAGAGCAAGAAGAGAAGTTCATCTAGCAGTTGATGTGAACAACCAGTGAGACTTCATGCAGCCACTGATGCACAAGACAGCTAATTTCATATGTTTTGTAAGCTTTATCTCTGTGTTTAAAAAGACGTGGCTAAACCATAAGGCTGGTGTAGCATGGCCCAAATGTAGAGTGGAAAGATAAGTATATAAGCCTCTTTCAGTCCCAGCTCTTGGAGGCTCCTAGGTGTGTTCCCATTCTCCTACTGGTTGTGAGGTCAGTTACGTAATGGGAAGCCTTCCAGAGAGGGAGATGGATGCTTATGTGATGGATCATCCACACCGTGTTTAGGCAATAGACTACTGGTCTAACACGATTATTACAGCAGAAACGTTTATGGATTAGTGTCCACTTCATCAGATGTGGGGTTATCTTAAATTGCATGTTGCTGGTGGGGTATATGTGTGTACATGCAGAGGATCAGATGGAAATGAAATATAGAAAGTAAGCCGATAATCACAATTACTTCTAGTGGTTGCTGATGGCCTTAGTACTATTACTTGCTGCCAGTAGTTCAATTACATCTGCCCTTGTAGGCTGAGCTAGTCCAAACCGTAATCATAGGAAAATACCATTTCATTAAGCTGGATGGACTTTTAAGAGCGTAGTTTATCAATTGTTTAGCACTCCCAGAACTGCTACTTAAAGACGTCTAGTATATTTCATAAAAAATACTTTAGGAAACTAAACATGAATCATTATTATGTATGCCAATGACACAGAGTAGATGCGGATTAAGTGCTGCTGAACATTACACATGGTTAACCAGTGGAATCCATTGCCTCAGGAAGTGCCGATGGACATTACTATGCATAATGTTAAAATAAGGTCAGACAAACTGATTATAGAAAGATACAATATCCTCATAGCTGCAGACTCTTCCCAATTTATTTTTTTAGATGTTGGTCTGCACAACACAAAGACATTAATAAAGAGGAACAAGTGAAGAAGGAAAAAAAATGAGAGAGTGAAAGGTGGAAGGAAATTATTTAAATATTAAAAAAGGAAAAAATTCTAAGCCTTGCTGATTAGGTTTTGATTAAGGAAAAGAACCTGCAAAAAATAAGAGTGAAGCCATAGAGCATAATCACATCAGCTTCATTGTATTGTAAATGCCATGCCTCTGTCCTATGGAATCCTGGGATCTGTAGTTTAGCAAGTTGCTTGGCATTCTTTTCTGTTGTTGAAAGGAGTGCAATAGATGTCTCTGGCAGAGAATTCTAAGTGCCTTACCAAACTGCAGTTGCCAGGATTTACAGAGCCATGGTGGCTAACACAGAATGAAACCGCTATAACATTGTTTAATGTAGATGCACCATAAAGCTGTTGGTGGATCCTAGCTAAAGGGAAAACCCACATTTAGAGTGAGTTTAGCTCTGAATATCAGATACAGGGAGTGAAGTATCACACATTAGACTGTTGTCTTCCTTCACTGCTTACAGACTTTACATGAAAATCTGACTCAGGAGAGTTGGATGCAGCACAAAAGACTACATTACACAAAGCAGCTTAGGAGGGTCTGGGGACAAAATTTCTACTACCATCCAAACCTGCTATGGGTTGCACCAGCCCCTTTCCAGTGAAATTAAAATAACTGACTCATTACTTCTGGTTTTCAACAGATATTTTTGGTGGTGGTGGTGTGGAGGAGGTACACTTTGCTTTAGAGAACTGTGTGATTCTCCTGCCTTTTGCTCCCTCTTCCTCAAAAAAAAAAAAAAAAAAAAAAAAAGCAATGGAGGATCTGAGACGGCCCATTTGCTTCAGAAAAGGCCTTGGTAATGACACATAGCCCACAATCCATGCAATATACATCTCTAGATTCAATGCACCTTTTGTCTGATTCCAGATTATTCTTGCAATCATTTTTGTAGGAAACAAAATGAGAAAAATGATTTTTTTTTCTAAACCATGTTGGGCCAAAATTAAAATCATATTCAGTCATCAGTGATGACCCAGAAACCCCCAAGTTTGATGGGGGGGCAGTAGAAACATCTCTCATATTATTTTACTTCTCAAAATGAACAAGCGGATTCATAGAGCAGTAAATAAAAACAAACACTGTTTTTCTTAAGAATGTTGTGATGTGAAAGATATTACCTCAACCACGAACATAATGTTTGGACATCTAACACATCCATAATCCTTCATAACATGAGTTGCTACAAATCTGAGTGAGGAGTGCCAGGGTTTAGTCAGCTGTCACAGATGCAGAATGCTCTGGCAGAAACTTAACTATCCATGTTATTGCTTTTCCTGAAGATATACTTTACTCATTTCTTCCCTGCCATACATTTTATCAAGTTAAATCACATAATGCAGACTGGAGACACCACAGACACTTTGGGCCCAGAGTTATTCCATCTGATATCCACTAAAAACCCTTGCATTAAGGGGAACCAATGATTCTTCATCTCTCTGGCTCATTTCCCTGTGATTTGGCCTGTCATACCTCTGTATCCCACTTCACCAATAAACTGACAATCAAACACATAACCCAGAGACATCAGAAATACCGTAGCTTCTTGAAGTACCTCAGTCGTGAACACCTATTTTAAGGCCTGCTATTCTGTGCTTTCCTTTGGATATCACCTCATAATAAATTGATGCCTTGCTTATTTTTTATGAATCTCTGTCCCCTTATTAAATCATAAATCATTGTTCAAAGCCTGAAACTGTCACAGGAAGATGGCAAAAAAGCACCTGCAGTTGACGTCGGCCCACTACCACCCTTTTCTCAGAGGCGTCAGCACAGGCACCTCTTTGGTGGCTCAGGTACTGAACAAACCGGGAGCACTTAGGAAGGTTATTTAAGCACACTGCTCATGTGGAAGATTGATGGCCTTCTCTGCAATTTAACAGATTTAGGTGAAAGAGCTCTGTGGCCTTCTGATCCCCATCAGACAAAGAAGATGAGGAAAGAAATAATCAGATGTGACAGCAATGGGCTTTGGGGATGGGGGAGCAAGCAGCAGGGGACATGGATTTACAAGCAGCAAAGACGACAACCACTCCCTCCGTTTTTTCCTTCAAGATTGCTGGCTTCTGAGGTATCCCCATCAAGCAATCTGTCAAGCTTGCTCAGAGAATCAGTAGGGCAAACTCCACTGTTTTTGGACTGCTGAGTGTCAAAGTTGGAAGGGGTTGTTTTCTTACCATTGGGAAGTTTGCAACAGTAAAAGCAAAGAAGAGCAGTTTTATAAAATAAAGTAAGATTAATTTATTCATTTAGGTTGCAGTGCGTCCCAGACGGAAGATAGAAACATATTCAGCTTATTCCTGCTGTGGATTTTAAGGTTCAATCCGAAGGGCATTTGTTCCACTGTTTGGTATATTGTGGAGGTGGGTGGGTTCACTCTTTTTTCTGGCAACCACATGATGAGTGGACCAGTTTGCCCCCAGGGCACCCCAATCCACACCTTTCTGGAGACCTGTCAGGGGTTTCTACCTTTTTGGTGCAGGTTGATGCACTCTAGTTTAGTCTGTTCACAGAGCATGTGATTGCTGGGAATGGATTAAAATCAAGCCTTGCCACTTTCAAAGCTGTCAATGGCTCCTTGTGGTTTAGATTTCTGATATTGTGGCTTAATAAATGTGCCGTGTCAAGATGCCAGCAAATTGAACCCTTGTCCTACTCCTTTGCAAAGGTGCAGAGAAGTGACTTGGGGGGATCTACTAGACTGTCACTGATACGCTGAATCACTTAGACTTTTTTTTAAAAATTCATTGTCTTTGCCTTTGTGTGAAGTGCCAATTGAAACTGTGGCTGCAGGCAGTTTCTCAATTGGTGTTACACAGAATACAAAGGCAAAAGTTATTGTTGTTTTAATTAAGTGATTCTAGCTCTAGCACAGGCAAAAATTATAAATTCACTTTCCCCTGCATCTCGGCAGAGGAGCAGGGGAAGTGTTCAAGTATTTCAAAAGGCTATACTATACTTCTACGTGTTCAAAAGCTAACAACATGACTACACTGGCCCTTTTGGTGCAGGCTGGTTTTGATCTAAATAGTGACAGGAGCCAAAGAGTCACTTGAGGTTGATATGCTATGTGGGCACAAGGATGGCGCCAAATGGAACATCACTCCTCCTGCCTGACCACATGTGACTCTATTTCAAAAGCAGCCTGCACCAAATGGTCCAGTGTAGTCATGTTGCTAGCTTTCGAACACGTAGAAGTATAGTATGGCCTTTTGAAATACTTGCCCAGATACAGTATATGTCTGGCCAGGTTAAGTGGGTCTTATACCCAAGTAAATGTGTGTAAGAGATTAATATACAAGTGGTGCCTTGCATAGCGATTGCTCCGTATAGCAATGAAATCGCTTTGCGCTGGACTTTTTGCCATCGCAAGAGTGATCGCTTTGCGATGGCCCCTATGGGGAAATTTCGCTTTGTGATGATCACAGGGAAGTGATCATTGCAAAGCCCCCATTTTCGGCCAGCTGATCGGCGGTTCCAGAATGGCCGCCAGGTAAACAAAATGGCCGTCCGCTGTTTTGCCTCGCTTTAGAGGCACCGAAAATGGCTGCCGCAATGGAGGATTTTCGCATAAGGTTAGTTTTTAAGCCCATAGGAACACATTAAACGCGTTTTAATGCGTTTCTATGGGCTTTTTAAAATCGCTTAGCGATGAAATTGCTTAGCAGCGATTTTTGCTGCACCGATTAACATCGCTAAGTGAGGCACCACTGTACTTGTATTTATTAGGCAATATTGGCCAAGTTACTTTCTTGAGCTACAAACCCCAGAACCCGCCATGGTACTATTGTCTAAGGCATTCTGGAAGTTACTTCCTCGAAAAAGTAACTTTTCTGGGTCCTCTTTGGGCGTCTTGTACTCCAGAAGAACCCACAACAATGAGACAAAATAGCATTTGTTGGGTACGAATGTGTAGAAAGGATTTATTTTGAGCAAAAATAGAAGAAAGTACTTTTAAGAGGTGACACTGCTGCCACACAGCATTGACACTGACATTGAAATATATGTACAGTATTTCTTACACTAAGGAACATCTTTCATAGTTTTCAAATAACTGTTATAGCAAGACCAGGAAAAAGTTTTGTAGCACCTTGAAGACCAAGAAATGTTATTTCATAAACTATCTTGGACTGCAGCCTGCTTCCATCAGATGTACAGAGCATGGCCTTGTTTGCTGTACAAGTATTTGGTTCAGAGGGTGTTACCAATGGTATGACAGGACATGGAAATGCAAGAAGTACTAACACCAGTAATTATGTTAAATGTGGATTGTGACTGAGATGCCTTAGGATACATGATTAATGCATGTATTGTGATGAAAAGTCAAACTGGGCAAAGAAAGGCAAATTAGAATATTTTCTAATGATCATAAAATATTTAATCTGCATGTCTGAAGGAAATCTTTTTTCCTTGTGATTTCTGCAGTTTGACTTCACTTTTCCCTCTATTTATTTCTTGCAAATCCAGTGACAGCGGTTCATTGTGGGAGATTCCTGTGCTATTCTCATAGATCAGTAAGAATTTCTTTTCTCTGTATTATTTTATTTTATTTTTTATTGCCATGATCAGAAACTAACACCAAATAATGACAGTGATCTGAATGGAACATAAGTAGAGCCCCTACATACCTCAAAATATTATTATTATTTATTTATTTATAGCCATCAGCAATATATGATAATTATAGGGTTCTTCTCTTCCCCTCTGCCTTGCAACAATTCTATAAGGTAGTCTTGGATAAAAAATACTGACTGGCTCAAGGAAGTACTGTACTGTGATCAAGTAGAGATTTGCTTTGCTTGTTCCAAATCCAGAACCCTAATGCTACCCTAGTGGCTCTCTCAGATCAGCCTTTACTATACAAATATCATGTCTCCCCAAAAATAAGACAGGTTCTTATATTAATTTTTGCTCCAAAAAACGCTTTAGGGCTTATTTTCATGGGATTTTTTTTTCATGTCCATCAGTCCACATTTATTCCAATACAGTCATGTCATCTTTGGTTGCAGCACAGTGGTGGCGGGTGGGGTTTCACTTAACTGGGCCTTAATTTTGGGGTAGGGCTTATATTACAAGCATACTGAAAAATCATGCTACAGCTTATTTTCAGGTTATGTCTTATTTTGGGGGAAACAGGGTAGTACCAAGGATGAAACATACCAGTAGAAAAAAATGTACCTGTTAACACACTCAATTTGCATAATATTGGGCTGCTTCAATTTGGAGCAGTGGAATATGGCAACCCACAACAGGAGATCTTGTCAACAATATTACTTTGCTCCAGACTGCACACTGGGCCCAAAGCTGGCATGTCAAAGAGCCAAGAGCAAGGAAGAAAGAGCAGGGAAGGAGAAAGAGATGGTGGTTCCACATACACGTGGGCCTCTTGGGCCATTGGGAGCAGCACACAAACCTTCGTATTGAGCCAGCTACCCCTAGTACCACTTGAGATATGGGGGTGGGCGGGAGAGAGAATGGGTGCCTGAACTTTTAAGCAGGAGGGCCACATGAGTTCCACAACTTCCACTTCCACGTTCTTCTTTTCTAAGACAAAATTGACACACCCACCCCTTATCAACCTATACTGACCAAATATTTTCAAATTAAAAATTAGATAGTGCAGAGGAGAATGCTATGGGCCTTCAAAATATGGCATAATTGCCCACCATCCTTCCAGAGGGCACACTTTCAGCCAATCTTTGTTTTAAAAGGATGTATAATTGAGGGGAGATAGAGGTGACAGGGGGCTTCATGTGGTCATCTTGGCGGGGGGGTACATGATTTGCACCTTGCCTTGCCACCTCACACACAAAAGTCAAACTATTTCTGCTTCCAGTGCTGTTCACCCAGAGATTTGTTTTCCTTCCTGGGGACTCGGAGATGCTTAGCAATTCCCTTAGACTTTGGCTAAGGTCTTTAGAGCTGCCCGCCCCACACAAGAAGGGGTCTGTTTTACTTGGCTCCTTTAACACTTTGGAATAGTCATGGGCCAGTAATGAAGTTAGTGACATCCTTGGCCAAATGATTCATACCTTCATGGGAAGAAGGGTAATAGCTCTCTGTGAAATAAGGGTACCTGACTACCTTGAGGTCTACGTCCTCCACAGTCAAGCCACATTCCTCTCAATAGTTCCCCCCCACCCCGTAACTTTTATAGGGCAGACAGTCTTCAGCTTGCCAAATGCTTATGGAATGCAACTCCCATGAATCCTAGCCAGCATAACAACCTCTAGAGGCCACACTTTGTCCACCTCTGCTTTGTATCTGGGATCTATCTCTTCCATTCATGTTGATCATAGTTATCCTGGAGGTCAGCTCCAGCCCATACATTATTTCACAAAGTTATTCTCCCAAAGGCGAATTGCCATAATCTGCAGCTGGACTTCTGATGTAGTCCATTCAAGGCAGAGGATCAGGACCTCTTATCTATGCCCTCTCCCTTACTCAATGGGCTGGGGGATGTCAAGACAGGCAACTAAACCTGTTGTCACTGCTTAGCTCTCTGCTCAGGAAAATACATCATTGTTACTGCATTAGGGTCAGCATTCACAGTGGTACCTCCAGATGTACAGCCCTTCTCCCAATCCTCTCTTGCAGCTCGTTTTTCTCTTCATTTCTTACGTAGCTGCTATAGAAGCCTGAGTGCCACCTTCCTATCTTTCCAGCTTCCTTCCCTGCTTATTTTACAGTGGATAGGACCTCGTCCTTCTTCTGGGTGCTGCAACTTTGCTTTGCTTTCTGATGACAAATGCATCAATGGTGGCGGTGGGGAGTGTTACATACAGCACTGATGTTACCTGTCTGTCATGGGTTTGGAGGGAAAGTTCCATCCTATGGGGAGTGGAAGGCGGGACATCAGGAGGAGGGGCTGTACTGTATAAATATGTGATGCCTGTGTGGTGAGTTAGAACACACTGAGGAGATGCTGGGAGATGCTGAGAGACACTGGGTTGTGACGAAGCAGCAGCTGGGAAGAAGAAGCTGTTGTGGAAGTCTGTGTGTCAGACAGGGTACTACTGTGTGTCAGAGTACCAACCTGATAGGTTCAGGTGTCTGTTGGTTAGCCAGAACTGATAGGTTCAGGGTCTGTGCTTTAAGTTAAGGTTCTGTGTGAACCAAACTGTGTGTATGTATGAGAGAGAATAAGCCACGTTACTATATTTTATTCACCTAATCATTTTATTTTCCTGTGTGTGTATTTAAATAAACCTAATTCTTTTATTGTTCAAAAATCCATCCCTGGTCTGTGTGACTTTTTAAAGGGAATGGTTGGTGGCAGCTTAGTGTAACTGTGTGGCAGATCCCAGTAGGTCTGGGTTTGTCACATTGATTGGTGTCCAGCGTGTGGGATACGACTGGTCCAGTTGTCCAGTGGTCCAGCAAAGCCTTGGCAAGTGTGCCCAGAGCAAGGGGGGTCTAGTCAGGGACAGTCTGAGGCGCGTAGGTAATCTTCTAGGTGTACCTCACGGGGAGGTGCGCTAGTAGAAGAACGTGCCAACTGGGGAGACTTAGATTAAGGTGCTCTGAGGCAGCCTAGTTTTGGCGGGAAAAAGCTGAGGCAAAACTGCATAGTAACAGTGATCTAGCTTGCCAGCTGAGAGGCCCAGCAGAGGGGGGTAGGCTCTGACTCGATACTGTTACAAGTTAGTGCTGAAGAACAGCAGCAATCTCTAGGGAGAGCTGGTTCTGAGGCAAGAAGGAAAAAAGTGGTCGTTTTATTTTGAGGCTTGACTTTTAAAGCCGCCTGTTCTGAGGGGGGATTATGCCCTTGACTCGAAGCCAGATGGCCGAAATGAGTGAAGTGAAAGACCCCCAGATTGACCAAGGTTCTGAGGAGGAATTTGGCTCAGTGCAAGGTGACAGCACAGGAGAGCAGAACCCAGAACTTAGAAAAATACTCATAGCCCAACAGCATGAACTGAGGGTGAGGGAAATGGAGGAAAGGGAAAGAGAGAAACAGCGGCAATTTGAATTAGAGAGAGAGAGAATGGAGAGGGAGGAAAGATTGGAGAGAGAGAGAATGGCGTTTGAATTAAAAAAATTGGAACTGATGAATCAGAACAATAATAATAATAATAGGGATACTGAGGGAGGCCAACTGTCTAAAGCTGACCTGAAGAAATTCCCTGTGTACCACAAGGGAGATTGTCCTGAGGTGTTCTTTTCCTTAGTGGAAAGAGCGTTTGTGGACTTCTCAGTGAGGGAAACTGAGAAGATGACCATCATGCGATCTTTAATCAGTGGTAGCCTGGCTGAGGTTTATGCCGAGATGCCTGAGGAACTGATGAAAGATTTTGCAGAGTTTAAAAAACTGGTGTTTGCCAGACATGGGATAAATGCAGAGCAGCTGAGACAAAGATTCAGGTCCCTCACCAAGAAGCCAGAGCAGACTTTTACCCAAGTGGGGGCCCAATTGGTGAGGCTGCTTGAGAAATGGCTATCGCAGGAGGGAACAGAGACCTATGAGCAGCTTAAAGATTTGATAGCACTGGAACAGTTCTATTCAGTCCTGCATGGGGAATTGAAATTCCAGGTGAGGGAAAGGAAACCGAAATCTGTGGCAGCAGCCGCAGAGATCGCGGATTTTATTTCCCAAATAAGAAAGCCCTTGGGTGAGGGGAAATCTGTAGGTAAACCCAAAGAAACCTACAGCAAGTACTCTCAGGGACCAGGGAAAAGCCAGCAAGGGGGAGGGGCCCATGGTGAAGGGAAGCCCTCAGACATGAAACTAAGACCTCAGATTTTGGAGGGAAAACCAAAACAAGATGAGAGAGAATCAAAATACACAAGAAAATGCTATTTCTGTCAGGGAAAGGGTCATCTAATCTCAGAGTGTGAGAAATTGAAGCAACTAAAAGGAATGGTGCCTAAGGAATCTAGTGGGACCAAGCCAAAAGCTGTGTTCTGTGTCCAGAAAGAGCAAGGCTCAGTGTCACAGAGGGAGCCTGTTGCCATGACTACTCAGTCTGGAACAGCTACCTATGCTGATCAGGCTGAGGAAAATGGTCCTCTTGTGGAGGTAAAGCGCTGCTTGCTGGTGAAAACAGATTCTCAGTTGTTTGAGACAGCAGGGGTGGACGTAGGAATACTTGACCGTCAGTATAGGGGGCTGCGGGACACTTGTTCCCAGGTAACCCTGTGCCATCCAGATATTATTCCTCGGGAGTTTATAATCCCAAATGAGAGCATAAAGGTGGCAGGGATTGAGGGGCAGGTAATCTCTCTGCCAGTAGCAGAGGTACCTGTCAACTTTCAAGGCTGGAGGGGAGTTTGGAGGCTAGCGATTTCATCGACTCTGCCAGCAGCCGTGCTCGTGGGAAATGACCTGGCTGAACATGTGAAACGGGTGCTAGTGATTACACGCTCACAAGCCACCACGGGGACAGTTCAGGGGGGTAATGATGAGCCAGAGACGGAAGCAGAGGGGAGTTCAGAAGCTGTGGTGGAAACCTTAACCACAGACAGCAGATTTGGACAGGAGCAAAAGGCAGACGCCACTCTCCAGAAGTGTTTTGAACAGGTGACTGACGCCCAGCTAACACCTGAAACCCCAGTGAGATTTCTGGAGGAAAAGGGGATTTTATATAGAGAAACCCTGAGGAATATCTCAAAAGGGGGAGATGGGATCAGAAGTCAGCTGGTGGTACCTGAAAAGTATCGCCCCATGATCTTACAAAGGGGGCACTCTGACATGTTTGCTGCACACTTAGGGGTGAACAAAACACAACAGAGTAGGGTGAAAGGGCCCCTTGATTTGATCAAACAAAATTGGGAGCAGATCACCCAGGATGACCCACAAGACGTTGTGACATACATAGACACCTTGATGAATGACCTAAGGAGAAATCTAGAGCTGGCAGCAGAAAACCTGCAAGCTCAGAAGGTCAGACAGAAAACATGGTATGACCACAAAGCTAGAGAGAGGCACTTTGACCCAGGGGAGGAAGTGCTTTGGCTTAGGCCCTGCAGAGAGAACAAACTGCAGCTCAAATGGGCAGGACCATATAGGGTCATTTCCAAGATGTCAGACCTGAACTACCTAATGGAGCAGGAGGAGAACCAAGCAAGGAGGGTGGTTCATGTGAATGCCCTAAAACCCTATTACAGAGGGGAACAGAGGGTTTTATTCGCGATAAAAGCAGCTGAGAGTGAGGAAGCTGAATTACCCTTCTGGGAGGGTAGAGGGGAAGTAAAATACAACCCAGAGGAGGTAAAGATCAGTCCTGCACTCACCCAAGACCAGCAGCAAGAACTAAAAATGCTGCTTAGTAAATATCAACAGGTGTTCTCCAACAAGCCGGGGATAGTGAAGGGAGTGATGCATCGGATCCACACAGGGGATGCACCCCCGCAGGCAGTATCCCCATACCGAGTAACGGGACCCTATAGGGACAAGGTGCGGAAGGAGCTGGACGAGATGCTGAGGGAGAACATAATCGTCCCCTCTTCTAGTCCTTGGTCCTCTCCGATAGTCCTTGTGGACAAGCCTGATGGGAGCATTAGGTTTTGTGTCGATTACAGGAAATTAAACCGTGTAACCACTCCTGATGCCTACCCAATGCCCAGGCTAGACAACCTGATTGAAACCATAGGGGGTTGTCGGTTCATCTCATCATTGGACCTGGTAAAGGGATATGGGCAATTAAGAATTGATCCCAGGGATCAAGAAAAAACTGCCTTTTGCAGCCCTTTTGGTCTCTATGAGTTTCGAGTCCTGAGCTTTGGTCTCAGAAATGCACCAGCCACATTCCAACGGCTGATGGACCAGACCTTGGCAGGGCTCAGTGACTTTACAGTGGCCTACATTGACGACATAGGGATCTTCACAGGGAGCTTGTTCTCTATACCTGCACTAAATTACATTCTCTTAGGCAGAATATATCCTGCAGCTGCTCTCCTGCCCACCCCTCACTCTAAACTAGAAAACATGCAATTAGCTCTGGACTTGTTTCCACATACTTATTATCTTCACAACATTCCCTCTTCTCCAACTTTTATTTCTAAGTTATTTACTTTGGTTCTGAATCACAGGAACATTTTTAAAAATTGCTTGTCTACAGTATTCATCCTCCAGCCCTACTTTTTTTCCTCTAGCATTTCTCAACTGTCCGCTAAACTTTTACTTACTTTTTTTTACTTTTATTGGATTTTTAACCCCGCCCCCCCTGGACAGAGTCTACTCGGGGCAGCTTACATACATAATAAAAACATAGCAGAAACAACATCCTAAGAACATTTAAAACTTCAAATGTTTAACAATTATATAAATCCTTGCCAAGATGGAGTGCTTAAAAAGAAAAAGTAAGGATCAGATTAATTGACTGGAGGGAAGGCCTGCCTGAAAAGCCAAGTTTTTAAATGGCTTTTAAAAACACCCAGCAAGGGTGCCAGACGAATTTCTGTCAGGAGGCTGTTCTAGAGCCGACGGGCCACTGCTGAGAAGGCCCAGTTTCTTGTTCTTTCTTTCTGGGCCTCTCTCAGTGTTAGGCACCTCAGCTGTCCCTGCTGGCTATGTCGGGTGATTCGGGTAGAACTACGTGGGAGAAGACACTCTGCCAAGTAATGAGGTCCCAAACCATTGCAACATTAGAAAACCACAATATAGAGTGGAGTTGGAAGGTCTCAGGGTGCTGGCTGAACTCTCAGGGAATTGCACTTCTCCAGGCAGTGAGATAAATGTCAGGGTAAACAACACTAGGGCATGTTCTGGACACCACACTTCAAAGGGATGGCGACAAATTGGAACAAGTTCACAGGAGGGCAACAAGGATGATCAGGGGCCTGGAAACCAAGTCTTATGAGGAAAGAGTGAAAGCACTGGGCATGTTTAGCCTTGAGAAAAGAAGACTGAGGGGAGATACGATAGGCCTTTTCAAAGACTTGAAAGGCTGTCATTCAGAGGAGGGGCAAGATCAGTTCTCGATCATCCCAGAGTGCAGGACATGCAAGCAATGGGCTCAAGTGAAAGGAAGCCAGATTTCAGTTGAATAAAAGAAAAAGCTTCCTAACTGCTAGGGCAGTTAGCAGTGGAATCAGTTACCTTGAGAGGTGGTGGAGGCATTCAAGAAAAACTTAGACAACCACCTGGCAGATATCTTATTTAAAATATTTTTTACACCTTTCTCATTACATCATTAAAAGACAAGATAAAGTTAACATCAGTGAATATACAAATACTAAAATGGATCAAACATATGTCATACTAAAAAAACAACCCAGAAGCAACGCCAAAACACATTCAAAGCAGTAAGGCACAACAATCCATTAAAAATCCCCACTCAGGCAGCCCATCACTCAGGGAAAGTTTGCCTGAAGAGAAAGGTCTGAGATATTCTTGGGGGCAGATCTCTTCCCCACTCCCAACTGCCCCGGTGTTTGCCTGTGTGTCACACAAAAACTATTTCTTTAGGACAGTGGTTGGAGAACACGGGTAAATTACCCCAAATGGGGTAGAAGTGAAAATCCTGGGGGTAATGAGCAGAGTGCTACCCCCTCCCTCTGCAGCCAAACCTCAAATTGTAAGCTACCTCTCCCTGTTACTTCCTTGGTTGCAGCAGGGCACTTGTAAATCCTCCGTTCTTTCAGAGATCGGAGATAAGCCTGCTTGATTGGTTACAGCTGTGGATTAGCCCCAGGCAATCAATCAATCCGGGGCTTCTGAATGACTGTTTCTGCTCGAGCTGACTGCAAGCAAGCAGGAGGAGGGAAAGGATCAAGTTAACAAGGGAAGGAGGGAAGGAAGGTGCAAGAGCCTGAGGGCTTCATCAACCTTATTTAAATATATATAGAAAATGTATGTAGGAATAGAGGGGGGGAGGGTCGGTGGACGGATGTGTATGTGTGTGAGAGAGAGTGAGTGAGTGAGTGAGAGAGACTGACTCAAAACTGTGAAAAAGAACAGGCAAGCAAAAGAGAAAGCTTGAATTAAGGCAGGGGGAAGGGTGGCTTTTTAAGGTGCTGTCTAAGTTTATCATTGCTTTCCTCCCAAGAAGCAGGCGTCTTTGAATCTCGTGGCTGCTGTCACCATTTGCAGTAATCATGGAGCCCAAGAAAGTAAAATCTGTCACTGCCTCCATATCTTCCTCTTCTATTTGCCAGGAGGTGATGGGACCAGTGGCCATGATCTTAGTTGTTTTGATGTTGAGCTTCACACCATTTTATGCCCCCTCCTCTTTCACCCTCATTAAGAGGTTCTTTAAGTCCTCACTTTCTGCCATGCTTTTGCGTAGTCAATGAAGCAGAAGTTTTTCTGGAACTCTCCATAATCCAGTGCATGTTAGCAATTTGGTCTCTAGTTCTTCTGCCCCTTCAAAATCCAGTTTGTACTTCTGGGAGTTATTGGTCCACATACTGCTGAAGCCTACCTTGTAGGATTTTGAGCATAACCTTGTTAGTGTGTGATTGGGATGTAGATTGATCTTTTCCAATCCTCTGGCCACTGTTGAGTTTTCCATTGATGATGATAAAAAAAGCACACTGGTCCTTTGATATTGGGCTGTGGCACCAGAGTGGGTGACATGACCTTTAGCCTGGTTTGTTCCTTTTTGCACACCACACATAGGATTATTAAAATGGTAGGGAAACCTCCCCCCCAATTCTGTGTTGGCTGTCTCTAGCAAGCATGTCATTGCTAGCACTACTCTGGCAGCCACTGATGATGATTAAATCCTCTGCGAGCTAGCAAAAATTTAATGCAACTTGCTAGGCACATTGGACACCTTACTACTCCTTATACCACACCATGGCTGGAGTGCAATGTGTTCCAGCAAAAGTAGTGCACATCTTTATCAAATTTGGTGCATCCTGCTAGTTCAGTACACAGCCTGTGTAGATTCAATAATATTTTAATTCAAATAATGTATGATTTCCTTCCTTTTGAATCAAGGGGGTAATGTTGGCATATATAATTTTTTTTTGGGGGGGGGTTAAAAGGTAAAAAAGTTCCCTGACTCCTGCTTTAGGAGATCATGCAGGACATTCTCAGTGCCTGTCATAATCTCCCTCATGCACAGATGCACATGCAAACACATTGTTGCAATTGTTGCACAAGGACTTACCTCACACTCTTAGGTCTCTGGCCCTGAAATTTCAGGGAACGTGAAGCTGTCAGCAACCACAAGTAAATAGCCCCAGCTACCATTTTTCCGGAGCTTTTAAACTGCAACCCCCAGAATCCCCCAGCTAGCATGGCTGATAGCAGGCTGGAAGATTGGAGGAGCTGCTGTCGAGAAAAACCATGTTGTCAATTTCTTACTTTCACTCCGGTGCACAGCCGTCATTCTTTTGCCACTGTGCAGACCCAGTAAGGAGAAAATGGATCTTTTAGGATACAGAGACAAGAGTACTGTTCTTGGGTGGCCTGGCTGAGTAAAGGAAACAGCTGAATATCCCCTCCACCTTTAAAACTGGTGATTAATTCAGAATAGAAAAGCTATCTATTATGCATTTGCTCCTCTTGCAGGAACTTTTCATTTGAACCAAAGGGATAAATAATTCTGAAGAACATTCTTGATCTCTTCATGTTCTGATTTGTAATACAACTACTCACCTGTTGTGTGCTATTTGTAATAACACACTTGTCTTGCATATCCTATGCGTAATGACAGGAGTATTGTTTTGTTCGGCGGGAACATGGCCCGTTTTATTAATATTACTATGGCAAAAGTGTGGCATAGCAATGGGAAAAGCAATTTCAAAGTTTGATCACCAGGGTGGAAAAAAGGACGAAGTGCAAGACTGAAATAAATGATTGGGAATCTCTTATTTTGTAGCAAGCACATTCTTGCTGATGTGATTGCACATTTCACTCCACTTTTTTTCTAATTAGGTAACAAAACTCCTGGATCTGAATGGTGCCACTGCATTTGCTCTCTAATGATCTGAAAGTAGTCTGCCTCTTGTTTACCTTTCTCTTCCTTGCCTCTCTCCTAAACAACCAGGAAGTCCTCCAGCTTGCCTGATTCAAGAATGCCTTCACTGTGTGCAACCTGGACGTTATCCACTTCCTCAGTTTCCTCCCAGGGAAGCGTCTTAGAGAACGGCCCGAGGCAAAGCAGACCTTTGAAATCTGCCTTCGTGCCCACAGCTTTGGCCTCACCTGTTAGAAACCTCTCTGTGCCAAGCGCCTCGGGGCAAACAGCATCACAGAGGAGAGGACGTGGCAGCAATCGGAAGAGTAAGTCCCAGTGAGAGAGAGCTGGACCTGTTCCCCGGTGGTAGAGAGAAGCCTTTAATTAGTACTCTGAAACTCAGGGCCGGTGCAATAAACATGAAAGCTAGGTGAAGATTCTTGAAGAGCTTTTGAGTCTGATTGCATGCTAGGTACAGCTGGGTTGGAAAGCGGCCCTGTCAAAAGCACAGATGGACTCGCTGTAGTTTGAGACCACCCCAAAACCGTGTGATGGGATCAGAGGTTCAGTCTGTGATCTACAGATAGGTTTCTGTGAGCAGAGAACTCCAAGTTTAAAATCCGATGTCTCGGTGGAATTTTCAGGTTCTTTGTACCTGAAGTGAAGCGGAGACAGCTGGGATCTTTTCTAAAGAAGAAAAAAGCTTTGGCAGCAACATTACAAACGTGGTGTTACCTCATTACTTGTTATTTATCAAGGTCTCCACAGGGCAGCATTTCATCTGAAGAGATATTCCAGAGGCTCACACTGATGTAGAGGGTAATCGCACACGAATGGGTTGAGATGACAGGCGTAATTATTATGATTATTCTGAACGTTATTTAAAAAGCATCACCCTGCCTAGTACTCTGCGGAATTATAAAGCTGTGCATTCATTTTGGAATAAGTGAAAAGTTGAACTGAACAGGACCAGTTTGGTTTAAATTGGCACTCTTTCTGAAATAAATGTAGAAAGATGCAAATGGGACCCACATTCACACCCGTTTGTACTTTGGGTTGAGGGCTGCCTCATATACAGTATGTGGGGGTCAGCAGTAGCAGCAGGATCTGTGTTCATTGGCCACTCTTAAACCCCACCCCCTTTTTAAAAATGTAACACTCTGGATATTGTGTCATTTGGAACATTTGGGAGGATGGTAGCTGTCATGTGCAGGAGGTGTCCTTATTATGTTGGCCACCACAGCGGCCTTTAACAATGCAATGTGGGGTACCAAACTCATAGCCAAATAAAAGGTATCTTGGAGGGACATGAGCATAATATGGGTCAGCCAGCATGGCTAAATGAGAGCCAGGTGACATCCAGTCCTTTCAAATCACTTATTAAATTGGCTCTACATTCTTCCCCAAGCAATAATTCTGATCTCATCTGATGAAATCAGTGGCTGGTCCATTTCTGCTCAGGGAGAGGAAGCCAAAGAGGGGCTTGGTGGCCAGATCTTCATGCCCTCACCATGGCTACTAGCCATGGCGAGGGCATGAAGGGGCGTCATCAGGAGCAGCTACTGTAACCACTTCTGCTGCCACTCCTGCAAAATAAACCCCACAATATATAAAAAAGAGAAGACACTACCAACAAACATTAATGATGAAATAAATGTAATGCTTATAAACTGGCAATGAAATAAATGTGATTTCTATGCTTAGATAATGAGATAAGTGGTATATTTAATAACAGAAACAAACGATGTAATGAAACCAAATTAAATGCTGTGTGCTTCCCTACTGAGCAACACAAAGGCTCATCTACAATGAGAGACAACAGGGGAAGGGGAAAGAATAGCCCACAAGGGTTATTAGAGGACTGTGAGCAAATGCCAAGGCATATATTTTGCTCTATTTCAGATGGAGCCTTAAAGCATCTAAAGCAAAGGCTATGCTGTAAAGATAAATTCTGAGACAATTTTGATGTAAGAGATGTGGCATCACACGTATGTTAGGAAGCTGCCGCATGCTCAGTCAGACCACTCATCTGTCCAGGACCATATTGCTGATTCTGACCAGCAGAATCCAAGAGGTTGCCCCTCAGAAGCAATTTGGTACAGGACTCATTTCCTGCCTCCTGGCAACTGAGTACTTGACAGAATTTTCAATTGCATTGACCAGTTATTGTACCATAACGGGTGTGCATGCATTTCCCAGGTGTCCATCCCACACTCAAGACTTATCCGGTTCTGCACTCAGTATGCATGCCGAGGCACACATCAGACAGCTGGAAAACTGTAACAACTGCTTTCACTCTGTCTCTTAAAACACGTGGCATTTCACAATAAGACTCAGGCCACTGTAACCATTGCCTGGGCTTCCGAAGCAACTGTTTTTCCTTCTTATTGCGTTGCTTTGTCGTTATTAACAAAGCCAAAGGCAAATGTAAGCAGGCTGCCCTTTGCATGTCCTGAGCAGTGTGGTTTTTGGAGAAGGAAGGGCCCGGGTCTTCTACTGCTCTGAGTGCAGCAGGACCTTTATTTTCATGTTAACAATAAAAAAAACCCACATATCCTGACTACCTGAAATACCGTATTTTTCGCTCCATAAGACGCACCTTTCCATAAGACGCACCAATTTTTTAGGAGAAGAAAACAGGAAAATATAATCTGTTTTCTTAGCTCCATAAGACGCACAGACTTTCCACACCCCTGTTTTGTGGGAAAAAAGTGAGTCTTATGGTGCAAAAAATACAGTAATTAAAAGAGATGCCAAGGACTGAAGATGGGGAGAACATTGTGCATGCAAAGCCTGCAATCTCCCCACACGCTGCAGTTCCCAGAGCAAAAGTACCAGGGATAAAGGGCAGAAAGGGAAAAGGGGGTAAATTTAAATGACTTTGGGGGGATGACTGAGGGTGAGAATTATCCTTATTAAGGATAATTCAGGATAATAAGGAAAGTAAAGGGAACAGAAGAAGTGGTAGGTTGCAACCATGTCGATCTCTGAAAGTAAAGGGAAGGAATGTCTATCAAGGATAGAGGAAAACAAACTCTTTGCCACGTTTTCCTTGGTCCTGGCCCACTGACTTCAACTGCACAGCGATAATTAGGGCTGGCATCCCATATGCTCTGAACCATGCCCAGGATCATCTGTGCTGCCTATGGATTTGTCTCTGCCTGCCATTTGCAGGGGGGGCGGGATTCAATAGTCCTTTCCACAGGCAGAACATCTGATTCCTGGCTGAATCAGACATTGTTCAGAGGACACAGGGCTAGTTATACCCGTGGACTAGTTTCACTCCACATTTGGGCAGCAGGACATGGCCTAAGAAATGTAATAGATCAAGGTTCTGGGAGTGGGGTGGGAGATCCATCTAATGAATTTCACTGTGTCCAGAAGACACTGGAGCAGAAAAAATGTGGTCAAATGAGCTTACAATTATGTACATCACGAAGCCCAATGCAGCATGCGCAAGGCTACCAAGCACACGCTCCCGTTCAAAACTGATCAGCCTCTGACCTCCAAGTGGTTTGGACAGTCACTTCCGTTATTATTATCCTTTACCATCAGCCATCCTGACAGCTGAGGCTTCTGGGATATTATGTCCAAAACATGCAGAGTCCCAAAGGTTGCCAACTCCTGTTGTAACCAGATAGGAGGTGAGGAACCCAGAATCTTTTGTATACAAAGTGGCTGTGTTGTATCTCCCTTGCAACTTTCTGTCACCTCTTCATATTTGGAAAGCACATGTCACGGTGCCATAAAGCCTCAAGGCTGAGATTTAGCTGAGTATTGCCGTTCAGCAATTTTCTGCCCTTTTGTTTGATAGGAGTTTCAGCCATGAGTTATCCAGAGTTTGTTATCAGCTTAACACTAATCTCTTCTTGAATTCTGTTTCCCCAGATGGAACTTTACCAAAACCTTTGCAACCTGGAACTCTTATTCCATTTGTCAACTCTCTTCAGCGAACCCCTGCCACCCAAACACGAACCCAACAGTCTCCTGTATATCAACCTATCTCCACTCTGCCTCGAGGAGGTGGAGTGACTGACATGGGAATCAGACTGAATTCATCCTATGAATCTTCATTAGCATTCATGCCCCGAAGTGGGAGCAGCAGAGCTCCTTCTGTGTGCAGCTCAATCGTACTGGATGCCAAAGAATTCCCAACTAAAAATGAGTTGTCTCTAAAGCCTCCTGCCTCTGCTCCACCATCCATTCTGGTGAAACCAGATACCTCCAAAAACAGCACCGAGAAGGTAACAGTGTGATCTATTGTCCTAGTTTCAAGTAGAGCTTGGAAAGGTAGTTTGAAGAAGAACGCAAGTCATGACATGCTGATGTCATCCACGGCAGAGCAGTGGCAGGCTCTGATGGCCTGGCACCCAGGGCATTGGTAATTATGGATGGCTTCAGGATGTCATCGTATTCATTCATTTTAAAATTGACTTTCCAGGCTTTGGTTCAACTTGGGAAGTCTACAAGCATTTCTGTTCACATCCCATTTCTCCAGTTAGAACCATGTAAGTCAGGGTTCCCAACGATGCTTACATGCAAACAAGCGCTCTATAGAAGTTTCCTACAAAGCTCTCAACTCAGTGGAGAGGTTAAGGACAATGGGGCCAGGTGCTGGTTACCACAACTCTGAACGATGATAATGTTCCCCGGGGTAGAACTCCAGTGGGTTGATGATCTGAAATGGGAACTACCTGATGTTTCCATGACTGTTCAGGGCAGAAGCAGGTGGAAGAGCAGCTTCACCGTTTGAAGCAACATTCCTTTCAGAGTTAAAGTATATGTTTTTCCAAGCATGCAGCATCGTAGGTCACTCATGCTTAGAAACACAAGCTGTCTTCTGTTTAGTTAATGATCATTGGGAGGTAAGCATGGGATTCATTTGCAAGTTGATTGGGCAGAACAAAGACTTTGAAAATATGCCTTTGGAAGGATAATGCTTTATCACTTTCTGATTGAGAAGCTGCTACCCATAGACAGTATCTGGCACAACAAAAATGCTTATGCCATTTGTGGATACATTCTAGAATGGAGTGGAATACTGGGGACAGGTAGTTAGAAAAGCTTTCCAACTACTGTCTGAAAATTTGAAAATAAAATATGAGTTGACTTCAATGGCCCTCTCAAATAAACTGAAAATGGACAGGGTATTTTTTCAGACTGTGGGAAGACCAAAGATGACTTGAATGCTGGCTTTATAATATACTCAAATGACAGATATTACAGACATGAGGGCTTCATACAAAGCAAACCCAATTTAATGCATATAACCAGGATTATTATTCCAAAAAATCTCTGTCATGTTTAACAGTTTGCCCTTTTCCACAGGAGGGAAGGGCAATGTGCCTTATCTTATAAGACATTACCAGAGAACGTCTCACACTGAAATAACTTTTCTTTGTCAGGTATCCTTTGCCTCTTTTCAGAGAAAACCTAACTCCTGGTTTCTGTTCCATTTCAGCAAGTGAAAACAGTGAGATTCCAGAACTACAGCCCACCCCCCTCCAAGAGACATGACTCTCTATCTTCACTCATTAGTCAACCTGAGCAAGGAGGGGTTACAGAAGCAATGCAGCCCGAAATGTCAGCCTTCTCCTCCCACCTTATTATTTCAAGTCCAGTTCATCAAAAAAGGATGCCACATTCCAAAACATCATCACTGGACCTTCCTGGCCAGGTGGGTCACATGACCTTTCCCACCAAAAAGAAGTATAATAGCTGAGTTCTTGTTAAATTGCATCACTTTGGACATTCGGTGTCATTGTTTCTTTTTAAGGAAACAACAACAGGACAACATAGATCTCAGGTACATGCTGCCAATTTTATTTTATTTTAGTTTTTAAGTTTATATCTCACAGAGAAGCTAGGCCTCTTTGAGGACTCTGCACTACACTGATTATTACTGGACACCACATATCCCATGTTTTCTGGAAAGGTCTTATTTTGTGTGGCTTAGGTCTACAACTTGAACTGCAAATGTGGGCCGTGGACAAGTATTGCTCTCCAATTGCAAAGACTACCCACAGTGGCAGTGTAACGTTAATCCCCTTGCAGAGGAAGAGAAGATAAGAGATTGTTAGTATGGAGAGCTATTCAGATGCCAGATTGCTATAAGCAAGTTTCATTGCTATACAAAACAGCTAGAACTGGGAAACACATGTCAGAAAAAGGCAGGATTCTTTGGTCTTCCTTGTAATGCTTAGTTTTATATTGGACGAAAGAGCCCATTTTCTTTCCCACTTCCCTGGTTGAGTTATCAAATGGCCCTTAACTTCTCCATTTGCTTTTTAAAGACTTTGGAATTAATGTATAATTGAGATGGGAATTCATATTTTCGTAATACTAAATGTTTCCCAGCTTTAAAATGATCCATCCATCGAAACTATGAAATGTAACTGCATTCTCTCCCCAGCTATTTATTTTTTATCCTCTTTCTTGTCCACTGGCTAAGTGAAATAATTAGAGACGGTGGACCAAGCATTTCTAGCAACCCTGCAATTTCATCACTGGAGTCCAGCTCAGCAGTAGCAGCAGAAGGCACAAGCTGGCACAGTAAGACAGGATTCTGTATTTGGGCAAGTGTCACCCTTACGTAAGTGGAGATTCTCATTACAGTACAACTGGCCAGGTTATGTAAGCTCCTTACAATGATGGTTGTTGCATGAGCAATCTGCTCCGAACTAGATTCTGGTATATTTCAGTAAACAATGACTGTACTTGAGGACAGGACAAACTCCTCATCACTCCTGCCAACCCAGCCCACCAAAAAACCCACACACACATTGGTGACATACTTGAACAAGTTCACAGTCTAGGGCGGCCATTCTCAATGGGGGCCATATGGCCTCCTAGGGGGCCTGGCACATTTGAAAGGGGCCAAAGACTGGAAATAATGCTTCACACACCAGCTTATAAGGTTCACTATGCGACTTACAGAATTCTGATTTGGCTTATATTTCTTTCATATTGCGTTTATGGCTGTGGCCAAAAGAAAGTTGAGAATGGCTGGCTAGAGGCACAATCCTATAAACTCAGCAGCAAGTTTCATTGACTTCCTTGAGATGTTTTTTTGTGGAAACATGTACAAGATAGAGTTCTGCTAGAATCATAGAATCATAGAACAGTGAAGTTGGAAGTGGCCTATGAGGCATCAAGTCCAGCCCCCTGCTCGATGCAGGAACACACTTCAAAGATTATGTGCCCACCCCCTCTCGAGGTAATTGGTTCCATTTGCTATACTACTCTAACAATTAGGATGTTTTGCCTGATCTACATGGTGCCAGGTAACGACCAGTCAGTCTCACCTGAAGAAGGTCCTCCTTTTCTTCCATCTTGTCTGCTTCTCTTCAGCAGGCCTCATCGCTTGCTTACACAACTGGCCCTCTCTTTCTCTCTGGTTACTTCACCTCAGCAATAAGCAAAATCAGAATGCTATATCATATCAGCCCAGCTGTGACTGAATAATTCTCTAGGATAGAACTGTATTTAGTTTTGTTCCCATAGCTGGTTCAAAACCCATGCATTCCAGCCAAAGTGGGAGGGGGGGAGCATGAGATTTTGCCATGACTCCTGCTGTGTCATTTCAGTGTGTACATTTGGAGCCAGCGTTCTTGGATGATAGCACAAAGTGGAACTGACACTGTGGATGTTTGCTACTAGCATACAGCATTTGGACAGCAGCTGAGGAAAGCATTTTCTTTTGGAACCAAGTGCAAACAGTGTATAAAACTGTCTACTGGCTTGCACCAACCACAGTTTCATTGTAATTTCTAGCAAAATGTAATTTTTGTCCACCTGAGTCACCTGCCTTTGGGGTCCACATCAATCCCTATATGATAGTCAAAGCCAACTCTTCCCTGGCCTTTGCAGAATTGTGCTCTCTCACCATTGTGTTCTGAAGTCAGGCATACAGAAATCTCTCCTGTGCATATGGAGCAGGCGGGCGTTGGCAAAGTATGGAATTCTTCAAAGGCAGAACAAAAGAATAAGTTGAACTGATTATTCTTATTAACTGGCATCAGATTCAAGGGCATTTCCTGCATGATTTCTGTAAGCAGGTGTGTTTTGTAGGGCAGGGCAGTAATGTACACATATTCAGAGAATCAGATGTAGAAAATGGCCCATGGCATTCTTTGCTATGTAGAGAACTATACAGGTGGCATCAGAGATGCCAGAAACAAAGGGAGACGATGACAAGCATATTTGTCACAGCTGACTCTGGACAACTTGCTACCTGAAGAGTAACCCTAATGTCCCATCTTCTCCTCTAAGGACAATGTTCTGGATGTCCTGCTGCATTATTCAGGTACCAAGTCCTTCCGTCCTATATCCTCCCTGCCTTCCCCACCATGACACTGTCTGAAGCAACGTGTTACTTGATAGTAGTAAACTCATCTAAATAGTAGAGGCAGGCCTCACATTTTAACATTCCAAAGAGTTATGGTGGCATATGTGAGATTATGCTGTCTTGTCTTCAAAACATTTTCAAGTAGTTTAAGTTACAAGAGACATCCATGGGCATCCAGCGAGATTGGGCCATGTCCAAATCTGTGATCCTCTTTGGATCTGAAAGGCAGCATAAATAGATTATAACGTAACATTATACAGTATTGAATTATAATATAGGAGGAAAGGCATTAACCCTCTCTTCTTGGAATTTCCCTGACACCAAACACTCCCACTTCTCCTTTTAGCCCTCTTAGGGAATATTTTGACATAATATTTTTCCTCATCATGGTCTGGATCTACTTTGTCTGATTTTTTTCCTTCTTTGCACATCATTATTGCTACTCTGACATATTTTTCATCAAAACTGGCATGCCAAAACTGGCATGCTATGGCTCAAATCTAACTTAATGCTCACATTTTAGGCTCTTCCCCTACTGCAGCCCTTTCAGCTCCAGACACTTTCCTGGCCATGGAGAACAGTATTTAGAGGTTTTCAGGATTTGGGGTCAAGGGAGGAGCCTACAGGAAAGAGGGACTGTTACAGTGTTCCTATGCGTACCTGATCCCATGGGTGCAATGACAGCATTGACCACTGACGTAACCGTAGAATGCTTATAATTGTGTCCAAGAACCGCTATAGAAGCAAGGATGATCCCATGGCACAGCAAGAGCACGGCACTCAATGCAAACAGCAAGTGCAGGGGAAAGCAGGGACCAGGATCAGGACCACAGTGAGAGGAAACAATGTGAAAAACCAATTGGTCCACCAGGGTCCCAATCCACATGGGAGCAACACTTTACTTGCTCTTTACTCTATTCATTTCTCCTCCCCAGGCCCCCCCCCAATAGCCATTGTGCAACATGTATCATAATTAGTTTGGCCCAATTGTCAATAAATAATTTGGAAGCAGACTATATCTAATCTATATCAAACATACCCGTTTTAAATATATATATATATAAAGAACAAAAAGGCACTCTTGCTGGAACCAGAAGATAATCAGGCAGAAAGAAGCAGGCATCTTTCAAGGCACACATGACTATCTTATCACATAACTGAGCTCTAATCAGAAACTGGATCTAGGAAGGAGGGAGATAAACTCTTGGGGTCTTGCCTAGTTATACCTTACACGTATACGTGTGCATACACATTCATGAGACTTACTGAAGCCCAAAATATCTCTTGCTCAACCATAACATATGCAGATGGAGTCACTGCCAAATGCTGTGTTCGTAGCAAATAGAAGTAGATAGATAGATGCCAGCTGGGAAAACAGACAAAACCGACACAGAAAAGCAGGGGTGGCATTTGAGAGGCTTTGAAACAACTCCTTTCATCCATCTGTATTAACACGCTTGTTTTTCAAAGCCAGTGCTGGCTGGCGGTCTAGAGGAGAAAGGGGTTCATGGAGCCAAAGGGTCATCTTTTTTCTTTTTTCTACTGTTGCCGTGGCTACCTCCGATAGGGGCCCATGGACCAAAGGCCTGACAGCCCTGATGCAAAACCGTGACACCCTTATGATGGCTTGCCTTTAAGCAGCTAGAGCTTTGGCACAGGGAAAGCTTTTTACCCTACACGATGGTACTGTAATTATGCGCCAGGAGGAGTCATCTGAAAACAAAGAAAAACCTTTCCAGTCCAACGGAAGCAGCTGTTCCATGCTGGGCTGTGGCAGACAGAAAAGCAAAAAAACGCCTTGCCGTCCTAAACCAAGCATTCCCCTGAGGGGAGAGACAAGTAGATTAAGCTGAAGCATGGAGAAACCATCTAGAACGGTTTAACGGCTGTTTATTTTGCCATTTGAACAGCACTGGTCATTTGCACAGCACTTTATACTTCTTATCTCCAGTCTTAGAAAACTTATTTCCTGGCTGGCAGCTCCCAGAATCCTTCATGTGCTCATACTGGCTGGGGTATTCAATGTATCATAATAATAACAAAAGCTTTTTTAGGTTCTGCTGTTATCTCGCCTTCACCAGCAGTGAGGTAGCTAAGAATTCTTTCCATTTTGTAGAAGACCTGCCAGGAGCTTATCTTAAGGGCATCCCCTTCCGTGCAAAATAGCTTAGAACGGTGGTTCCTAGCCTTGGGTCTCCAGATGTTCTTGGACTAAAACTCCCAGAAGGCTTTACCACCAGCTGTTCTGGCCAGGATTTCTGGGAGTTGTAGTATCTGTTGTGTAATACCAGTCAATCTGTTTATGACCTTGATTGACTGTGCCAGGTAATTTTGAACAACAACAACAACATCTCATGGGAACCAAGGGCTCCAAGAGTACCTACAGTTTTGAGGATGGGCATCTCAGGTAGATCTGGCTATTCTCCAACACTCTTTCACCTGGCCATATGCTGTCAGCAACCAAAGTGGGAGTGGCGTTACAGAGCAGTAGATGGATCAACATTTCTACCCTTTCAGAAATTGCACTACATAGACCAAGATTCAATAGCTAGCAAGATCACTGCTTCCATTTTGGAAGGGGGAACTGCTCCTCCTCCAGCATCACCCCCCATGCAATCCAAATCTGCTTCTGGGGACTGGACAGCTGTCCAGAGCAGATTTGCAGGTGACATGGAGCGGGGGGGGGGAGGAGAGAAATTGGTTTAGGGTATAGCTATGCGGTGTGAGGATTATGATGATCACTATCCCTAATGTGAGAGTGTGAGAGGGAGGAAGATGCTGTTTGTCCACATTACATGTATTTATTGGATTTATACCCTGCACCATCTGGCAGCCAGGCCACTCTGGGCAGCTAACAATAAGACAAACAACACAATATCAAAACATGATAAAAAAATAAAATAATACAAACATTCAACAGATACAATAATTAGTAGGATAAATTAAAACAGATGGCTATGAAGATGATAAAAAGGATGATGAAAGGATGGCAAACAAGATGATGGAAGGGAAGCTGAGATATCAACAACTTAATGTTCGAGGAAAGCCTGGAGGAAGGGCCAAGCAGAACATTGGTCTTTTATTGGTGGATTACAAATCGCAACCTGGCCCAGCCTGCTATACGTCTTGGTTGAATATGTCAGAATCAGCAGGTGACGCTTTTCAAGGCCTAGGCATCAACATCATCTCCTGCTAAATGCTGCAGCCCAAGCCAGGGTGACAGGGTTGGTTATGTTAAATTGTTCAAAAAGGGTCAACCCTGCATAGGCACCAGCAGCACTGCCATACTTTTCTTATTTGAAGTATCCTGTAAGTGGAGGAGGAGGATCTAATTCTTGATCCACACAGATCAACAACTAGAAGTAGATATCGGATAAACTGAAGTAAATTCCAGTCCTGAGAAGAGCAGAAAAGTAATGATGTAGAGTATAAGGGTTTGTGGTCGTGTCCACAGAAGTCCAGGACAACCTGAAGGTAAGTAGTGCACCTGTGACATAACCACTGACGGTAGATGAACCAGCATCAGAGGAAGAAGGGGGAAAGGAAGACTATACACATGAAGGATGCTGGAAATTCCCACAACAAGGGGCTTTCTTTCTGTTGTGTTTTGTTTCATTTAGTTTCACTTCATTTTTCAAGGGCCAGACTTTCTATGCTTCAGAATAAACCAGGAAAAGGAGGCAAGAATTGGTACCTTAATAAACAAAAAGACATGGTGAGCTTTTTGGGGCTGGGGGGGGGGATCATGCTTATCACTTAATCAGAAGAGTGCAACTGCCTCAAATGGTATTGGGGGAGGGCAAGAACAGCTTCCCAGATGTTCCTTCTAGATTCTACGTCTGTTCCCCTCAGCCACACAACTTGTCCTTGGGTCCCTTTAACTACCATGATGGTTTCAGGTGTATTGAAGGACACTCTTCCATAACCTGTATTGAATTTGCTAGTATAGCCAGCACCTGTGCATGGAATGGGGAGGGGGCATGATCTTGCTCTTTTGCCTCAGGCAGCAAAACATCTTAGGTTGGACTTCAATCTTACCTTCAGAAAGTCTAGGAAAATCATTGTGCCTGTTGCACCAGCTATGGCAGAACAAGAGTAGACTCTTGCGGAGTGTGGGCGGCATACAAGCCGAATGGATAAATAAGAGTAACTGACCATACTGCCAAATTCACAGCTCAGTCAGCATCTTTTTTCAAAACTAAGTGCTGCTTCTAGAGTAATGGAAAAAACTAGCAATATATAAGGAAGATGACAAGGGGAAAACAGCTTATAAAAGCCTTCTAACCATTGTGAGTGGAACTGTGTGGATCACACAACCAAACAACTGCCCCCAATGTCTTCAGAAAAACCAGGCCGAAAAGGATAAGGATATTAGAAATCACACCTAGAGCAAGATGTTCATTCTAAAGGGTTTAAATGAGATAACTAAATAGAAATATGCATTAAGCTCCTGCTATGTACAGAACTTAAGCAGCCTTGATGAAGGATTTCAAAGACGCCCCCGAGGAACCTGGCTTTCAGAAGTGTGAAGAGACTTTTGAGCTCCCAAGGACAGCTATAAAGGTTGCAGGGGACCAAAGCTCCTAAAGTAAAGATCAAAATACAAAACAAAGCATATCAAGGAGAAACAACAACACTCCCCCCCCACAAGCATACTTTACAATCACCAATTTCATGTTAAGTGTTTTTTTCTGTCCCATGGGTGTGCTAAATGCTACGTAGCTATTGGGCCAAATATTTAGACTTCAAGCAGGGATGAGCAAGATGTGGCCTTACAGATGTTGCTGGAATCAGCTCCTGTCATTCCTTATTATTAGCTAATCTGGCAAGGCAAGAACTACTGCAAATTAAATCCAAGAACAGCCAGACAGCCACATATTCCCTGCCCCTGCTGTAATTGACCAGATAGGTGGGATATAAATAAACCAACCAACCAACCAACCTGCCAAAGTTCATCCTTGCAGAGATAATTCACCAGGGTCTCTTCTATGTGGAGCATTTGTCCCCAAATCTTCACTATTCTTACCAGATTTTCCTCTGACATCCAAATGACGTTCTCTGACCTCACTTTGCACTAGTTTTTACCTGAGTTCCCAAGGCTTTTTCACCCTTCCAAAGCCCTTGGTTTGTTTTTATTTTATTTCATTTTACTGTTCTACTTTGCACTGGGGCAAAGCATAGCGCTAAAGTGCTTCTTAAGGATTTCAGCATTAATGTCCAGTGAGCTAAAGATGCAACAGCCAACGCCATGGAGGGAAGCACATAGGAGCTGTACAGAATAACAGTGGCATTGTTTTTTTAACACAAGCAAGTTGCAAGTTCAGCAGATGTAAAATGCTGAACCAGAGAAACTGTTAAGTATTTGATGATCCACCTTCATGGCATGACTCATGAATTCCATGAATTTCCAAGTGACAGGAGCCAAACACGGAGGTATACATGCTCCAACTGGAAAAGCCCTAAGTTTCAATTTCTACCAGCAACAATGTATAATGTCCCAGTTCAGACATAACATTAAGACGACAAAAACAATTGTGCTGCCACTTCTGCCCAGAGGAAATCCCCTTTCAAGTAGGAACTATGTGGTTGGCAACGCCTCCAGATAGCTTTTCCCCCCCTACCTCTGTAGCGATGTCACATTCGGCTATAATACAGAAACAGACTGATCCTATGTGTCAGAAATGTGTACATATTTATAAGTGGAGTCGGCTTCACTCTGAAACCGGTAGCTAAGAGCGCATCTATACTGCAGCTTTGGACACCCTTGGCTCACCACTTCTGCAGGGACTTGTTTTGCAGGTTCCTTGCAGCACGGCCCTTATCATACCTGCAGCCACAGGAATTGTGGAGCGTGTTGGTAGATCGTTTGATGTGAAGCCTGTCAGGGTGGAGCTGAGGAGCTCCAGATGTGGCGGTGCCTCAACTCCTTTTTCGGCAGCCACCAAACAAAGGCCCTTGAAGGCCAGAGCTTTGAAACTTTATTTTAAGAAGAGAGTCAATGGCATGCTGAAGTTGACCATAACTATGAAGCAGGGGTAGGATGATGTTCTGGGAGCCACAGCATCATCCTGCCACTGTTCAGTTATGGAAGGCTTCTGAAATATATTCCTGTTTGTTCTTCAGCGTCACTTTCTTGGTTCTGCAGAGAGGAAACAGCTTTTGTGGGACCAAGGCCAGTGTTTAGCGCTAAAACACTCAACGGGGTGTCCAAACATTGATGGATGCGCTCCAGGAACTGCCAGTTGGAAATGGCATGCCCTGGAACATGTTCTTACTCGCTGCTTTTGACAGGACACCATGGCAGCAGGATCAGGTTGGAAAGAAATAAAAAGAATTGCTTACATAGAGTCACATGAATGTAACAACTGCAAGAGAGGAAGGAAGATGATGATGAATCTGATGCTTTTTGTAGAGCAGCGTGGAGCTCCTCTGAGCCAGGGCACGAGCTATCTAAAGCAGGCTGCTGGTGGAGGCTGCTTCAGTGCTCTGATGCCATGGTGATGGGTTCCTTAGAAAAACCAAAATAGAGCAAGATGGATGAGAGGAGTTTACAGTGGGGGTGGACACGTGTAACAGCGATGGATCTTTTTTTAAAGGCTGCAAAATACACCCACTTTCCTGTTTAATGACTGTCTTCTTCTCTAGCAGAGAAAGAAAAGGAATACTAATAAGACACCTGGTGCATCTATGGTACAGAGGAATG
Organism: Pogona vitticeps; assembly: GCF_051106095.1. Lineage (NCBI taxonomy): Eukaryota > Metazoa > Chordata > Lepidosauria > Squamata > Agamidae > Pogona > Pogona vitticeps. Next base: position 107,918,563 of record NC_135784.1, read on the forward strand.
ATAAAGTGGTAAAAGTACACCCACTAATCATTTGGGAGGGGCAGGAAGAAGAGGTGGGGATCTTAAATAAAAACTCCACCTCTTCTGCCCTCCTGCCTGAACCAAACCTGATGCCTCCTACACTCATAAATCAGGGAAGACCAAAATCAGAATTCCAGAATGCAGAGCCAGAATGACTGTTTAGCAGAGGGGGGGGGGGGGCACATGACTCAAGCACCATATTAATTCTTCATAATGTTTTTTTGTAATTTAATATCACCCCAGGAATGGGGAAGTGATTTTTATCTTCCTCACTGAGCTCACTGGCTCCATGGTATACTAAGGGAGTGGGAGCAATGAAACAACTGAGAAGACTGCAGGAAAACAGTAGAGGGAAATTCTCAGTGAGCTTAGAGCAACACTGAGTGATAGACCAAGAAATGGCCAAAGAAGACAATCTTGACGTTCTCACTGGAAGTATAAGGGTTTGAATAATAGAATCAAAGAATACTGTAATTGAGTTGGAAAGACTGATAAGGCCATTGTCCAACCCCCTGTCCAATTTCTTCTTGAATGCCTCTGTGACGTGTGCCATGACGTCACCTGCCTGTCTTGGCTAAGGCTGGAGTTTCCTGGCCTATGGCAAGGCAGGAGGTGGGTCTTATAGGGGTGGAGCTTGTGTATATAAGGAGGGAAAGGTTGTTGAGGGTTGTTGTTGGTTGGGGAATTAGAGAGTGACAGGGTTAGGTATAGGTTAGGTGATTAAGGAACTGTGTGTTTAGTAACTAAGAACTGTGCAGGGTGAAGGTCTGATAAATATAGTATAAAGTGATTCTTTTATTCATTGATTTCCTTCTTATTTTTGTAATCAATAAAACATCATTTTTATTTTAAATCCACAATAAGTCTGAGGTGTCAGGTTTATGTGTGGTTGGTGGCAGCGAAGTACTGTGTGTGTGTGTGTGTGAAAGCTCGTGGCCTGTCATCTCTAGTGGTGACGTAGGTGGAGGTGGCAGTCGCGACAAAACTGGTGCCAGCGTGTGGGATACGAGTTGTCCAGTTGCCCAGTTGCCCAGAAAAGCCTTGGCTAGTGTGACCAGAGCAAAAGGATTTCAGTTAGGAGCACCTGAAGTGGGGTGTGGGTAACTCTCTAGGATTTGTCTCCAGGGGGGAGCAGATCTAGTAGAGAGGCACCTAAACTTCAGAGTGAGGGAACTGACTGATGAGCTCTAGAAGGTCCATTTTCCATTTTGTGAGGGAGATTGACCCAAAGTAGGAGGCTGTTGTGACTTGGTCTGAGAGTCCAGAGTTAGGAGAACTCGGAAGGGACAGACAGACCAAGGGCAGCGAAGATTTGGGATCTCTCTAGTGAACTGCAGAACCTGAGAGAGGGTGAAGCTGTGGTGGATTTTGGAAGTAGAGCCAAGGGCAGAAAATTAAAGTAGCTCTAAATCTGGCAAGAGGCCCAGTGAAGGGGCAGAAGCCATTAGAGACTACAGTAACAAGCCTAGCCATATCTGTTGGTATACCCTGTTAGAGAGTGTCAGACCTTAGCACAGGAAAGAAAAAAAAAAGTGACGTTTTAAACAGAGGCTTGAAAATAGAAAAGAGCCTTCTGTGTGATTAAAATGCCTCTCACGCGCAGTCAAATGGCAGAAGTGAGTGAACAAAGAGACCAAGCAATGTCAGACTGGTCTGGGGATGAGTCTAATGGTGAGGGAAGAGTTGCCTCAGTGCAGGAAGAAGCTAATGGTGAACAGTTACCAGAACTGAGGAGAATTCAGTTAGCCCAGGCACATGAATTTCAAATGAAACAGCTAGAAAAGGAGGAAAGAATAGAAAGGGAAAGAATTGCCCTAGAGAAAGAGAAAATGGAGATGGAAAGAGAAGAAAGATTGGAGAGAGAGAGGATGGCTTTTGAACTTAGGAAATTGGAATTACTGAACCAGAACAATAATAATAATAGGGAAAATGAGGGGAGCCAGTTATCAAAGTCAGATTTGAAGAAATTTCCTACATATAAACAGGGGGATTGTCCTGAAAATTTCCTTAAAATCTTTGAACGAAGTTGTGCTGATTTTTCTGTGAGGGAAACAGAGAAAATGATAATTTTGAGGTCTCTCCTGAGTGGAAAAATGGCTGATGTGTATGCTGACATGCCAGTTGAGCTCAGTAAAGATTATTCAGAGTTCAAAAAAATGGTTTATAATCGATTTGGCATTAATTCAGAACATCTGAGGTTGAAGTTCAGAAAACTTTCTAAAAGAGCAGAGGAATCTTATACCCAACTGGGTTTTAACTTAGAAAAGTGTTTAGATAGGTGGCTTGAACAGGAGAATGTAAAAACCTTTCAGGAATTGAAAAATGTTGTGGGCCTGGAGCAGTTTTATTCTTTACTCCATGGGGAACTTAAATTTTTAGTTCAAGAACGAAAACCAACTGATGTTAGAAACGCTGCTCAAATAGCTGATTTTATTTCTCAAATAAGGGGTCCTAGTTGTTATGAGGGGAGAAGTGTGAGGAAAACATGGGACCCAAAGTTCTCTAAAGAACAAGCACAGAGACAGACTAAAGTAGGCGGCCATTTTAGTGAAAAGCCCTCAGAACAGGGCCAGCACAGTAAACAAGTTTTGGAGGGAAAAGAGAAACTTGAGAGATTTGATGGGAAAAGCTCATGGGGGGAGAGAATCTGCTTCATTTGCAAAAAGAAAGGCCACATTGCTTCACAATGTTTTAATACAAGGCAAAATAAAGAAATTCCACCTCAGAAAGTTAATGTAAAAGAAGCAAAGGCTGTATTTTGTGTTCAGAGTAAACCTCAAGCTTCTTCTAGTGAAAGCTCTGTTGTCATGGAAACCCAGGCAGAGGCAGTTAGGAGCTCTGAATTGGATACATTGAAGGAGCTACCTCTCGCTGAAGTTGTCCATTGTTATTACATACAGACCAATGCTGCTTTACTGGAATCTGCTGGGGACAGGATAAAAGTTTTTGAAAATGACTATTCAGCTTTGAGAGACACCTGTTCTGAAATTTCCATATGCCACTCAGACATAGTACCACAAAGTTGTATGATTGCTGACCAGACTCTATCTGTGAAAGGGATTGGGTCAGAACTAGTTTCACTACCTGTAGCTGACTTGAAAATTGAATATCAAGGTTGGAAGGGATTGTGGAGAGTGGGGGTGTCTTCTGAGATCCCTACCCCTTTTCTTATTGGTAATGACTTAACAAAGCATGTCAAGAGTGCCCTGGTGGTAACACGTGCACAATCAGTACAAAGTGAAGCCAGTAGTGAGAATGACTCTCAAGAGCCAGAGAAATTTGTACCACAACCTGAGGCATTCTCAGTTGAAATACCTCAGAAAAGCCTCTTTGTCAAGGAACAAACAGCAGATCCCACCTTAAAAGATTGTTTTGCAAAGGTGACTGATAAAGATTTATCACCTGAGTGCCCTGAACGTTTTATTATCAAGGGTGGTTTACTGTATAGGGAAAAACTGAATAATATTTCAAAAGGGGGGCCTGAAGTTAAGAGACAGTTGGTGGTGCCTGAGAAATATCGCCCTATGATTCTGGAAAAGGGACATGCAGACATTTTCTCAGCTCACATGGGGATCAACAAGACCAAACAAAGAATAGCCCAAAACTTTTACTGGCCTGATATGGGTAAACATATTAAGAGTTTCTGTCAAAGATGCCATATTTGTCAGAGACAGGGCTCTAACTGTGATAAAACCAGAGCAAAGCTATGCCCATTACCAGTGATTTCAACTCCTTTTACACGTCTAGGGGTGGATATCATAGGTCCATTGCCCAATGCCACTAAGAGGGGGAACAGATTTATTTTAACTATAGTAGACCATGCCACGAGATATCCAGAAGCGATCCCATTACGTAATATAGAGACCCAGACTGTAGCAGAAGCCTTAGTGAATTACATGAGTAGGATGGGTTTTCCTTCTGAAATAATCACAGATTTAGGAACCTCTTTTACATCCAGACTAATGAAGAGGTTATGGCAAATTTGTGGGATTAAACACCTGGAAACTTCCCCTTATCACCCAGAAAGCAACGGGTTAACAGAAAGATTTAATGGAACTCTTATGAGAATGATCAGAGCATATTTACAAGAGAATCCAAATAACTGGGACCAAAAGTTACAGCTGCTCCTTTATGCTTATAGATCAGTACCCCAGGAGAGCACTGGCTTCAGTCCCTTTGAATTATTATTTGGAAGGCAAGTGAGGGGACCGCTAGATTTGATCAGGCAAAATTGGGAGCAATGCTTTGAGGATGATCCTCAAAACGTGGTAGCCTATATTGACTCCCTAATGAATTGCCTAAAGCGGAATATGGATTTAGCTGTGGAAAATTTAACCTCTAAAAAGGCCAAACAAAAGCAATGGTATGACAGAAAGGCAAGAGAACGTCAGTTCAACCCAGGAGATGATGTTCTCAGGCTGAGGCCCATAAAAGGGAACAAGTTACAACTTAAATGGGATGGTCCTTACAGAGTGGTTGAGAAAATAAGTGACCTCAATTATGTTATTGAGGACGAGGAAGGTTCAGGCAGGAGAGTTGTTCATATAAATGCCCTGAAGCCTTATTACAGAGAGACCAACCATGTGCTGTTTGCCATGAAAGCTGCTGGCAAGGAGGAGCCTGAATTACCCTTTTGGGAAGGGAGAGGGCAGCAAAAATATAATCCACAGGATGTGCAGATTAGCCCTACCCTATCCACTGAACAACATAATAATCTTTTAGCACTAGTGACAAGATATCGTGAAGTTTTCTCAAGCAAACCTGGTGTGGCCAAGGGTGTGTTACACAAGATTGACACAGGGAATGCTTCCCCTCAATCTGTAACCCCTTATAGAGTAACAGGGCCATATGTAGAAAAAGTTAGGAAGGAACTGGATGAAATGTTAAAGGATCAGATTATTGTACCTTCTTCTAGTGCTTGGTCAGCCCCGATAGTTTTGGTGGACAAGCCGGACGGCAGTGTGAGGTTCTGCGTTGATTACAGAAAGCTAAACGCAGTAACCAAACCTGATGCATATCCTATGCCCAGGCTTGATGACCTCTTAGAAACCATTGGGGGGTGTAGGTACATCTCTTGCTTAGACCTAGTTAAAGGTTTTTGGCAGGTGAGAATTGATCCTCAGGACCAAGAGAAAACCGCATTTTGCAGTCCATTTGGCCTGTTTGAGTTCCGGGTCCTCAGTTTTGGCCTGAGAAACTCACCAGCAACGTTTCAAAGGCTCATGGACCATACTCTGAAAGGGCTTAGTGACTTCACAGTAGCTTATATCGATGACATAGGGGTCTTTAGCAACACCTGGCAAGATCACCTACATCATCTAGAATTAGTGCTACAAAGATTGAAAGATGCTGGCTTAACTGTTAAAGCTAGTAAGTGTCAGCTAGGTAACTCAGAGATGAAGTACCTAGGTCACATAGTGGGAGGAGGCCTAATCAAACCTTTAGAGGCCAAGGTAGAAGCAATCCTGAAGTGGCCCAGACCTACCACTAAAAAGAAAGTGAGGTCCTTTCTAGGTCTGGCAGGGTACTACAGAAGGTTTATACCCGGTTTCAGTGAGATTGCTGCACCTTTATCAGACCTGACAAAGAAGCAGAGCAGCAACAGCGTTTCCTGGTCGGAAGAGTGCGAGATGGCGTTTGGACGGCTGAAAGATGCTCTAACCAACCATCCAGTGCTGCATGCTCCTGACTTCAACAGAGAGTTCATCATCTACACAGATGCGTCTAATGCCGGTGTGGGAGCGGTACTGTGCCAACAGGATGACAGCGGAGACCAACATCCAGTGGCGTACCTGAGCAAGAAGTTGCTTCCCAGGGAGAAGAATCTTTCTACCATCGAGAAAGAATGTTTGGCGATCATCTTTGCGATCCGGAAGCTGAAGGCTTACATCTGGGGTCGACATTTTACCTTGTGCACTGATCACTCACCTCTATCGTGGTTGAGGACTATGAAATCACAGAACAGTAAACTGATGAGGTGGGCGCTTCTTTTGCAGGACTATGATTTCGAGGTTAAGGTGGTCAGAGGGACTATAAACTGTGTGGCTGACGCCTTATCCAGAAGACCAGAAGACGACACCTAAAGGACTTATGGACTCTGTGTATAGTATATGGCAATGTAAAGTGTTTTGAAAGTTATGTATTGTATTATGATAAATGTTTACATTGCATGTTTTATTTACCGGTTTGAAGGAAGTGTAAGTATATTGGTAATTGTGTTAACTTGTGGGGAAAATATGTAATGCTTTATGTTTGTGGCAGTTGTTTTGGGGAAAAAGCACCTTAGCTTTCCCCCACAAAACAACTTATTAAAGGGGGAAGGTATGTGACGTGTGCCATGACGTCACCTGCCTGTCTTGGCTAAGGCTGGAGTTTCCTGGCCTATGGCAAGGCAGGAGGTGGGTCTTATAGGGGTGGAGCTTGTGTATATAAGGAGGGAAAGGTTGTTGAGGGTTGTTGTTGGTTGGGGAATTAGAGAGTGACAGGGTTAGGTATAGGTTAGGTGATTAAGGAACTGTGTGTTTAGTAACTAAGAACTGTGCAGGGTGAAGGTCTGATAAATATAGTATAAAGTGATTCTTTTATTCATTGATTTCCTTCTTATTTTTGTAATCAATAAAACATCATTTTTATTTTAAATCCACAATAAGTCTGAGGTGTCAGGTTTATGTGTGGTTGGTGGCAGCGAAGTACTGTGTGTGTGTGTGTGAAAGCTCGTGGCCTGTCATCTCTAGTGGTGACGTAGGTGGAGGTGGCAGTCGCGACAGCCTCCAACGTAGGAGTGCTCACCATCTCCCAAGGTAATTGTTTCCATTGTTGTACTGCTCTAACAGTTAAGACATTTTTCCTGATATTCAGCCGAAATCTGGCTTACCCTGTAGCTTGAACCCATTATTATATGCCCTCCACCCTGGGATGATTGTAAGCAGATCCTGCCCCTCCCCTGTATGATACCTTTCAAATATTTGAAAAACACTGTCATATCTCCCCTCTGTCACTGACTAAAAGGAATCTGACATGTCAGCAGAGTCTTTTAAATTTTATAGAGTTTACTTTTATAGAGGGAGGCCCGGAAGGAAAAGACAAGAAATCGGGCCTTCTCGTCGGTGGCTCCTCGCCTCTGGAACAATCTACCTCCTGAGATTTGTGGGGCTCCCTCTCTGGGTATCTTTAAGAACCAATTAAAGACATGGATGTTTCGGCAGGCCTTCCCATCAGATAATTCCTGATGCCCTCTCTTTCCTCTCTTATTGTTTCTTCTGCCTTGTGTAATGCTTTTGCCATTTAGAATTGTTTATATATATTTTTTATTATATCATTTTATGATTGTTAGCCGCCTAGAGTGGTCCTGACCCGACCAGATGGGGGGGGGGATAAAATAAATAAATAAATAAATAAATAAATAAATAAATAAATAAATAAATAAATAAATAAATAAATAAATACTTAGAATCCAAATACAAGATAAATGATAGATCTAAATTATCACTCATGCAGCAAGAACTTGCAAGTGCATACAACCAGGGCTTAGCCCTGTGGCCTCCTGGTATAGTTGCAAAAGCCTGAAGTGATGAGACATGAGATTCACAGACACAACACCCATTACTTCCTGATCATTGACTTTTAAAAACACTCAGCTAGTGGCTGTAATGACATCATGCTACTTATGCTAAATGTAAATAATTATGCTAGGTAGAAATGATTATTGGTTCTTGTAAGGATAGAGCAGTATGTGCCCCAGGACGAGTGACACCTCCCATTTGCAATGAATAGTTTAGAGCAGAGTCTATTTAGAATCTAGTTCTATTCTCTAACTCCAAGTCCATCAAGCACCCACTGATCACCACTTTCATTACTCTAAAATAGTCAGTTTGAATCAGTCTGGAAGCTGGAAACATGTATTTCTTTTGCTCCTGGGACATCTGGCATGGTGGTACAATTCTGAAGCGATCAATTTATTCAGAAATAAAATAAATAAATAAATAAATAAATAAATAAATAAATAAATAAATAAATAAATAAACAAATAAATTTATTTATTTATTTATTTATTTATTTATTTATTTATTTATTTATTTATTTATTTATTTATTTATTTATTTATTTATTTATTTTATATCTCGCCTATCTGGCCAACTCAGGACCACTCTAGGTGGCTAAAATCTGGTAATTTTCTTCACTAATAAGCATTATTTTTTAACATGGATGGCCCTTATACGGAGTCTTTTGCCCAAGCTACTCAAATTGATATGATTACACAGCTTTGTGTTAATATACATGAAACATTCTGCCTTCCCCTAATCAAAAGATTCCTAACATTGAGAAACTTTGATCTTCCAGGTGCTATGTACTACACAACTCCTATATTTGCTTCCCTTTGATTACATTCTTTGGGAATTTGGGAAACTTATTGCTGTTGTTACAGGCTGGGCCTTTGGAGAAGTGCCATATATCTAGATGGCCGAAGGTCCTCAGTCCTACTGTAAATCTTATAGTCCAATATTCAGTGATTTGGTGCTGATGCCAAAGCAGTCTTTTCTGCCCCCTTTACCTCCACTCAGTCTTGTCCCTCATTTACACAGCAAAGGACCTGTCAGACCCCTGAAGGAATGGTTTGCTTATGAAAGAATCATTTTGACAATACATGCACAATAATCTGTTATAGAGAAATACTGTATACGAAAAGATGTTGCATTGCTGCATGTTGTAAGCAACATATCATTATTTTTTCCCTAAAAGATTGTCCATAGTTTACAGCATTAAAGCACTTTTAATGTAGGGATTATGAAGCCATTCTCATTGTAGGTTTTTTAGTGGGGGGAAGAGTGAGAAAGAAACTGTGCAGAAATTAGCCAAGTGTAGCATATCAGGGACAAGTGGCCTAATCGATGAGGCTCATGATGAACATAATTTAAACTCATTTTCTATGATTGCTTAATGAATGTCTACAGACTTGGAAACCTTGCATCACATCATTTGTCTAATGTAACTGCCTGCACAGCAGCTCAAGGACCCATACATTCTTACGTAGTTTAACCCTAAAAGCTCAAAACTATAGCCTTGAAACTATTATACCATATCTTTGAAATGGCGGGTACCAAGATATCCTAGGAAGCAATCATCATGAGAGAGACACAGGTGCCACCGCTGATCCAGTTACACCTTAGTTGCATGATCATCATATTTCTGACAATGGAAGGAAAGATGGAACAGTAAGATATTGTAAGCTACCCAGAGTAGTGGCCTGGCCACTAGATGGGTGAAGCAAGCAAGCAAGCAAGCAAGCAAGCAAGCAAGCAAGCAAGCAAGCAAGCAAGTAAACAAATAAACAAATCTAGGCATTGGTAGTTTGCCCTAGCATTTTCCTTGCAGGCCACCAGAGAAATCAATCACAAAGTGTCAAAAAGTCAGAGGGTATTCTTCATTAGAAGAAAATTAATATTGCAAGCCATGCAATCTTCTCCCAGAGTTCTGTCTCAGCACTTAGCTTGCAAACTAAGCTGGTCTTTGACGTCTTGACGACCACAAACAAAGCCAGTCTATTTGCAAACTAAGGGAGATCAGAAAAGCTTGTGGGATAACTGCAACCACTCAGCTTTTAATGGGTAAGGAACTGCTGCTTCTTGCAAGGGCTCTCTGTGGCAACTAGTTGAGTCTTGAGCTGACCTAAGACGGAACCAAACAGACTGGCACTGAATGATGACTTCTGCACTGCCAGGGAGGCAGGGTTTTTCAGCATACCTAAGGACCGCAGGGCAGTTTAGAGAGTGCAAGCCTATTCTCCCAGATCACCTGCATCCAGTTCCCTGAGAGTGCAAGGGCAAAGCCTGAGGGCTGCAATGTTACAAGGGACTGACCCTTCAGCAACAATTGCAGAAAATGTAGAGGTTCACTGAGGAATTTGAATGCCAACGTGGGAATTCCAACACCAGTAACTTTGGCACATACAGGGTCATGAAAACAGAAGGGTGGTGCTGAGCTTATCTAATTGACAGGCCTTGAAATCATGAGAATGAGCACTCCATGTTTAGGATTGCCAGGTAGAGACCATCCTCTTTCCTGAGATTTTAGTCAAAGCCCAGAGACCAAGAGAAGAGACCCCAAAACTTGAGTCTCAGAGCCAGAGTTTAAGACACGCCAGATCTGTAGCCCCAAAAGAGTCCAGATATTAAAAGTCCAGAAGACTTGTCAGCTATGGTTGTCTGCTCTCCCCCCCACCCACCCTGTTCCTCTGCTGCTGAAGGTAGTTGCCTCACTTTTCCTAATGCCAGAGCCGGCCTTGTACACAACCGTGCCAGAAAAAGCACAGCCCTCCCAGGCCTGTGCAGATCAAGGAAGTTTACTGCAGCCCTCTGTACAGCAATAGGCTCTTAAGGCTCCGCCCAGTCACTGTTCAAGAGTGGGGTGCAGTAAGGACACACTCCCCCATCCCCATCTCTCCAGAGTTATTGTGCTAGCAGCTGTGCTTAGAACCACCGTTTGCAAGGATACGTCAAGGCTGGCTTCGCATAGAATGCACAATATGGTAGTCTGCCTTGGAAGGTATCAGATTTGAGTGGCATAAAGGAAGAAGAATAGGATAGTATTAAATACTACTAAGAATACACAAGTATCATGTGCATTATTTCGGAAATGCTTGCTGCTTATATATGATATTTTTCCTGCCTTTTTCCCAATGCAGAGAACTAAGGCAGCTGGTAAAAATAATCATTTTTAAAAAGATGCATATATTATAATCTTAAAATTCAATTAATAATAAAAGACTACTAACTTAACAAAATTAGAATACTTTAAAAAAAGGAAAAGGGCAAAAAAAAATGCAGCATCCCCCAATAAAGCTCCTTTCTCTGAAGTCTGTTCATTTGCCAGATGCTTCCCTAAAGAGGAAGCACAGCAGAAATGAGGGCCAGCCTAGTTTCCGGTGGATGTTCTAACCCCTAGGAAAACCTACACCAAACATGCTTGTGAGGCCAGTGGGACTGAAAGGAGAACTTAAAACACAGAGAGGCTCATATGTTAAGATGCGATCCTTCAAGGCCCATGTTATGCAAGGTTTTTTTAGGTTATACTTCACCCAACAGCCAGTGAAACTGTTGTAACAAGGGAGTTACATGATCTACATCACTGTCTTTGGTTGGAGGTCTAGCTTCAGCATTTGCGCCTTGTGCATGTCCCCGCCACCCCCAGGCCTCTTAGGTCACTGTCCTCCATATCTGAGTCCACATATCTGGGAGTCAGGAGAAGCTTGTTAACAACAGTATTTATTGAAGCAGAGTTTATTTGAACAACAGGAGCATGACAAACAGGTGAATAAAACTTATTCTTCAACCTGGAACAAAATATGGTTCTTCGTTGCCTCTGTGAATCACACTTAGAGTGATCTGCACATGCACGGAGCCTCTTCGGAACATTCTAGAGATTCTGCAGTGAGCAAAAAGATACATTAGTATGGGCCCATCCGGGGCCCCCCATATGTATCTTGGCACCAAGGCTCTTCTCTCAGTTTTTTTCAACCGCCGCATTGAAAGCTTCGTTCACCTCGTGTTTCTTGACTTCTGTGAGTCCACCCTTGAAAAAAAATGAAAACAAAAAGGACTTTATTTTCTGTTAGTTTAACCTTCCTTCATTGATAGTCCTCTCCCTGTTGGCAGGCATCGACACTCCGCTATGTGTCAGCACCATCTGAATGCTCAAAGCCCACAGCAAAGGCCTCGGTGTCAAAGCAGAGCCACCATCACCTGTCCCACCCGATGGTGACTGACCCTTGGCCCAGAAAAAGCCTCAACAGATCCCAACAAATTCTCCAACCTCGGCAGTTTTCTCGGCACCGGGGACACACTACTTCCCACCGCCACTGTCAAAGGCAGGCCACTCCTGAAGATCAGCCTTGGCCCTCTTGGTGCAGTCTACCATCCTTCAGTCCAGACCATTGGCACCCCTTGGACAACAAGACACTGATCAATATTGACGGCCCTCAGTGGATCCTCGATACCAAAGACTGCCTTGGCACCATCACGAGTATAAGGCCTCCGTCGATGCCAACTGGGTTAGAAACCAGCCAGCCACGGCCCCTTTGACATCAAGTCCTTGACACAGACAGCCCTCTCAGCCTCACCATTGCTAGCCCAAGCCAGACTATGAGTCCAACATAGACTGTCAATCAGTAGCTTCCTCTCTCAAACCTGAGCCTTCTGATCTAGACTCTTACCCTCAGACACCATCGGTCCTCAGGTGGACTCAGACCTTGCAGACCCAGAACCGCCTTCCCCAGCAGAGGACTTCCAGACATGTGTTGATGGTTTGTATGGTGAAGCCCCTTGAGCTGAAAATCCACAAGCCCACTATGGCACTGGCAGATCACTTAGGTGACCCTGTCTCTAAGACGATAACTACATCTGTCCATATAGCCTTCACTCTACTCTAAAAGAGAGATTGATTTGCCGTCATCAACCTACAGGACATCAACTTTCACATATCCCTCCCTCCTTCCCACAGGCCATACCTCTGCTTCCAACTCAATGGGCAGGCCTGTCAATTCAAGAGGCTACTGTTCAGTCTCCCCACAGTGCTCTGGGTGTTCATCAAACACATGGTCCCAGTGGTGGCCTACCTCAGACTTCAAGGTGTCCAAGTTTCCCCGTACACTGACAACTGGCACATTGTCGCTCACTCCCATTCCAAAGCTCAGTGGGATGTCATCCTTACACTACACTCTCACCTGCAGTGGTGGTTGTCTTGAACTGAGGGGAGAATCTGGGTGCCAAGGTACATATGGAGATACTAATATATCTTTTTGCTCAGTGTAGAAGCTCTAGAATGTTCCGATGAGGCTCCACACATGCATGGATCACTCTAAGTGTGACTTCACAGAGGGCAACTCAAAGTACTACTACTACACGTTGGTAACGTGTCCTTCCTTCACTGGCCTCCTTGCTTACTCCCCCTCTCTCTGTCCTTGGTGAACCACCCCCTGTTCCCCATCACCTTGAAAGTACAACTCCGGGAGGCAGTAGAAGACAGGAGGGCCTGGCGTGCTCTGGTCCATGGGGTCATGAAGAGTCGGACACGACTAAACGACTAAACACACACACACAAGAAAGGGATGTCAAAACAAAGATCGTTTATATTTATATTTATATGTAACTGTTTGGAAGAAGGAGCTTTCTCCCCTTCCATCTCTTTCTCACAGAGTCAGAGGGTTTGACAGGCCTTTTCTCAATGGTGAGGCCAGGCTTAAGGGTGTATTTGAAAACCTCTAAGGTTCCCCGCTTTCATTGTTCCTTCTTGTTTTCTCACCTCTCCCTCTCACCTCAGAAGGAAGGCTTGTGTCATGGTCTTACTTTGTGTAGCTTTTCCATCTCAGCTGTTGATACTTGCAGAATGACCAACTCATGGGTCCTCATGTTCTTCCAGTACCCAGTTCACTGGAAGCTCTCCAACCTCAAGGATTTTCATTTTAGCCTTGGACGCTTCCACCTCTATTTCTTCCTTCAAATCTCCTTTGTCTCTGGTCTCCTTCGCTTCTTCTAGAAGTCTCCTGCCTCCTCCCTTTTATCTTCTTCTTCTCCCCTCCCCCCTATGGGTCCCCCCTCCTTTCCCTCCCACCTTTTCTCACCTTTTCCATCTCTTTTCCCTGTTCCATGTCCAACATAGTTCCCCCACATCTGTAGAAGAGCTAGTAGTGGGAAACTCTTCCGGGGCCATTTGGATGCATGATGGAATGGGTATGTATTAACTTTAACAGTGTAAATGCAGCCCTGGTTCTGGGAGAGTACACAGAGAATGGTACTGGATCAACATCAGCTGTGGATTTCAGCCCTTTGAGACTAGGGATGGTTACCTAAGCACACTTCCCCCTTGGTAAACGACTCACATCCACACTCACTTATGTCTTTGTGTCAACATGCTTACCCCCTAAAAGTATTCTGCTGAAATCACTTTGCTCTATAATCACACCTATCTGGGCAACCCATAACAGCTCAGAGCTGAGGAACCACCTGCTGGAGACTCTTTTCTGAGGCACAGTTCCGTTGCAGCATCTTTCCTGGTGTACCTGCTGGACCCCTCCTTCGTGATACACCTGGAGGCTACTAAGACCTGTGGAATCAATCGCATGCTCTTGCTACTGCTTACTGAGAGAAGAGCCTGTTACCTCCTTGAGCTGATTGCAGATCAAGATGAAGGACACAGAGCTTCCTCGCCCTAGCTGAATGTGGGGACATGGTGTTATGTATTGGGCTATTGTTGTGAGTGTTAAGGGAAGATGGGTACTCCAAAACAGGGGAGCTCGCATCAAAATTGATGTCCCTAGACATTGAACGTGGCCCTGGGTGTGGACCCGAGGGTTACAGAGAAGAGACAGCAGGTCAGGCTGGCTCAGAGCAGGTAAGGAACAATATCAGAAACCTGAGGAGGCCCTCTCTACTCTTCCCCATGCAAATGCCTGCATCTTCTCAAGTGTAAGCTGAGTTGGAGCCAGTCTCTTCCAACACCAGCAACCACCAAAATCAAAGTGTCTACGCTCAGGATGGAGTCCAGCAGTATCAAACTGAATCTGAGCTTTCAGGGAGAGCATAAACCCCATCCAGCACAGGCTGAATCCTTTCCCCCTGCTCTGCCTTTCAACTGATTAGAAGCATCTCTGTCTTGTCTGAATTCAGCTTCAATTTCTTTGACCTCATCCTGTCTGTTATGGACATCAGGCCCCAGTCCAGTACAAAAGTAGTTTCCTTGGAGCTAAATAGGAAAGGGTGTCATCCATATATTGGAAGCCGTAAGCACCAAAAATCCAGATAACTTCTCCTAGTGGCTTCAGGTGTCAATTGAATAGCATGGGGCACGGGGACTGGATTGTGAGAGACTTCACAATCCAAATCGCAGGATCAGGAGTCACCCGGTTTTTCCCTCCAGGAACAACCGAAGTCATTGTCTGTGGCTGGCATTAATGCAGATTTTTACTTTTCCCTTAAAACAAAAAAGTCCTCATGCTGGGTAAATTTAGGAAAGCAAGTTTCTGGGGTAGGGAAAGTTTAATTTTTGTTGTTCCTTGAGGGCATTTGCAACTCCATTTTGAATGCATGCATGCAGTGGCAAGACTTTCCAGCTACACGGAGGTTGCTCATTTTATTGCTCTTCTCATTCTCCATATACTTGCTGGGGCCCGGGAGTGAAATGATAAGGTGGAGGAGAAAAGTCAGGAAGCCTTGGGAGATCAGCAGTACGTCTTGCAGGTGCCCAGCAATACCAACATTTGAACTCAATCCTCAGTGCCATTAGTCAGATGACTGTTGTTGGAATGGGGTTTATATTTAACATCTTTCTCCTAAGATTGGGGGGGGGATGAGTTTTTTTCTGACAAAGAAATGTGTTGGTTTTTTTAAAAAAAAACTGTTTGCAGTAACCATTGCTGCTGCTGCTGTCGAGAAAAAGCACCATGATCCAAGCTTTCAAACAAGGGCATTTTTTACTGGAGGAGGAGACTGGTGCATTTCATAAACCTGGAATACTGGTCTCCTCTTCATTTCTCTGGCCATTTGACAGACTGCAAAAGGCCAGCAACAACAAGCCACCATCCAGTCTTCACAGAGGGTTCCCTGTAGAAGGAAGACAAGCTCTCCACATCAGAATGACCGAGAAATTCTTTTTCCATGTCACTAAGCTCTGGTCTAATTAGAATCTCTCTCTTCACTAGTTTTTCACACAGAATCCAGAGATAGCAGAAAATGGCATCCACACTGACCTGTTAATCTTGAGGAAACACAGTCCTCATCCACAGGGAAAGGAGGATCTCCCTTCAGACTGTGACCCTCCATGCACAGGCAGCAATGGACACAGAAGGAAAGGGACCGAACAAGCACATTCCTTCTCTTTGCATGTTTATTCTATCCAGACAGAAAACACCTGCACAGACCTCATTCTTATGCAGAAATACTACGTGACAGCAACCATCAACCAATTGCTTTCTATGGCAATTAAAACAAAGACAGAAACAAAATGGAAGCACCTGGAGTTGGCCAAGTGCTGTATATGTGCATATCCTTAAGCCAGCAAGGTTGGTTTGAAAGGGAACTCAAGTCTTTTTAAAAACGGAGCAAAACAGCTGGAGCCCAGTCTTTCTCCAGACAAGACGACACTGGATAGACCGTAGGTGCCTCCCAACAGGGGTGAATGAGCAGGCCTATCCCTAGATTTTGGAAGGCCACATCTACGCCTCTGAGCCCTCCCTTTTTTTCTTAGAAAAATGAAGGGGCACTTACATGTTCCACCCTTAGTGGCCCTTTTTAACATACGTAACATTTAGGGGGTATGAAACTGGGGGGGAGGGAGGCCTTTGAACATGGCAAAGTTGCCCCTGCATCTCCTAGAGGTCCCACAGGTGTGTGTGTGTGTGTGTGTGTGTGTGTGTGTGTGTGTGTGTGTGTGTGTGTGTGTGTGTGTGTGTGTGTGTGTGTGTGTGTGTGTGTGTGTGTGTGTTTTGAGACAATTTGTTTTCTCCTGTTTTGTTTTGTTTTTTATTACAATTTTGGGAAGGTGGGGAATCCTCAGAAGGAGGTGCTCCTAAATGTGTGTCATGGAGTCCTAAAAGTGTACTATCTGCTGGGTACAGACAGTGAGCAATCCAAGGAAGGAAGAGATCTGCACTTCATGGAAGTTAAAGATAGTCCCAGGAGCCAAGAAGGCAGGTTGTAGACCCCCACCTTCTCCATTCAAAAACTACAGTGGACAGTCAGTCTTGACAGCATCCATTTGAGCTGTACCGACATCCTGAAACACCCTGCAACAGTTACCCTTTTTAACTTTACAACACACTCCTGTACCATGTGAGACAATGAACATTTGCACTGCAGCTTTGTCAATAATGATTGCAATGAGCTATGGGGATAAATACTTTAAGGTTCCTTAATTTCTGCTGAGAACAGTCCTTAACTCAATAGGTCACGGCTTTAAATTACATTTCCGCACAGAAGCTACTATTACTGGGGTCTTTTGTTCTCGGTTTCCCCGATTTTACAGCATAATACATATTTTCCCATTCCTGAGAACTTTGGGGCAATGTAATTTTTGAATCAGACACAACAGAGCTGCTCTTACTCAGAAACCACAAGAAGTTGCTTGGTGGACACATCCTTTTATTGAAACACACGCACAACCCACCATTGTTTTTTCTTTTGTGCTATGAGAGATGTCATTTTAAAGTTTTAATGCATTTGATCTGCTTTAAAGAGATGTGGTGCTAGCCAGTTATGAGATCTTTGCCCCCTACAGAGCAGAAATGTGGGCCTTCTAAAAAGCGGAGGTGTCGGTTTACCTATCATGCAGTACTAAGCTACTGTGGTCTGTCTCAAATGAACTTTTCATGCTTGCAAAGATTTCAAACGATCACTATTAGGCAGCACAGACTAATAAGCCTCTGGTCGTTGAGCCATGTCAAGAGATTTTAAAGCCACAAATGTCAAAAAATGCAACATTACCAGGACTTAATCACGGAAGAGTGAGATGATCTGTTGCCCATGGCCCAGTGCCATAATGGGTGCTGGATATACTTACCCGTATTTTGTGTCTCTCTCTCGTGCTGACTCGTAATGCCAAGGTGGAACCCAGCAACAGCGGGAAACAAAAGCACTCCCCATGGCGGCTTGCGAGACTGCATTCCAAACATGGGCTGCACAGGGCACCACAAACACCTGTCATGAAGCACAACCACAGGGAAGCTGTGATCAGCCAGTGAAAGTTGCCTTCAGCATTCATAGAAGCATCTGCCCGTAGGGGATGTGTGTGTATCACTATGTCCAAGTTCTTCCCATAGGGTAGAGTCCTCCATAAACCCATTTTCTGTAGACCAGTTGCATGATTCAGATTAGGAATGCCCTGTTGACCAACTGAAGGCATGGAGAAGATGCACTGCCTAAAATGTGACTGCAGAGAGGACCCCCTTTCATTAAACTGCCTGGTGGATAAGTTGGACAGAAACAAATGGGGTGCCCATGGAAAGCCAGCTGGAGTTCCACAATCACATCCTTTATATCACAAATTTATTTGTGATGAGACTCATATGGGGTTGCAGAAAGGAACCCTTCCCAAACATCTAATAACATGACCTTCTGTAGCCCTCCAATTAAGCCACAAAATGCAGTACTAGACACGTCTCTAATCTGATGATACACTATTGGGTTGCAATGAATATTGAATACTATTTTTAAATGCTTGAGTATTCACTGCATTTGTTTTCAGAGAAGTTGTAAATGCCCCAGTATAGAGTATAAGACTCCCAAGGGGTACTAGGCTAAGTGGCTACATAAGACTTCCAGTACTGGAGGCTCAGCTGCTGGCTGAGACTATTTGATCCATCTTCCCTATCAACAGAATTGAGGGGGGGGGAGGTTTTCCAAAAGGTGAAGCCAGCCCATAGCACTGATGGGATTGTTCAACTGAATGGTATATCGTCATAATCCCATCCCTATATCTCTGGGGCAAAGACATGTAAATTACCTTCCATTTGAGAAGACATGTTAAAGGTTATAGAGAAAAGGGAGTTTAATATACTGGTCATTTCTGAGCTTCAAAAATTAGTTTTTCAAACTATAACTCCCAGATCTCCCACCCATAACAGCTACTGGCTGAGCTGGCTGAGGGATACTGGAAGTCACAGTCCAGAAAATTTATTTATTTATTTATTTGTTTGTTTATTTGTTTGTTTGTTTGTTTGTTTGATTGATTGATTGATTGGTTTTTATCCCACCTATCTGGACCAAATCCTAAGCAATATTCCTGACAAGAGAGAAAACCAGCTGCTTCTTCATGGGCATTATGATGTGGCATAGAAGATAGCCAGTGTGGTGTAACGGCAGACTTGGATTGGGATCTGGGTTCAAATCCCTATTTGGCTATAGAAACTCATTGTGAGTATGTGACAATGATAAAACCACTCCTCAAGTATCTCATATGCCTTGAAAATCTTACCACGGTTGCCACAAGTTGGACATAACTTTGGGGCACAGAATGGCAACAACCCAGAATATCAGTTTTGCTCAACCTGGCGGAGTAGACCAGAAATGCCATGAATTGTAATGCAACACACCTGGAAAACAGGTGGCTTGAAGAAAGCTCACAGAGAGAAGGCTGGCCCTGTCCTGCTTTTTTCTCTTCCAGCATCTCAGCTCATTACCTTAACAGCAACTTTTAAACAACGAAACTTTTCAGTCACCAGCAACGTCTGTTTTAATAAACCCCTGTTTCTTCTGTGCGCACCTGAGAACACAACTTTGAAAGAAGATTTTAAATACATTATTGCAACTCTTACAAATTCTCTTATCACTGCAGACATCAAACAGGCCAGTTGACCAGCTGCCTCCAGTACTCACAATGGTTGTGATGCTGGACACAATCGCTCCAGTGGGGAGTGGTTGAGTTGTCACAGGCTCTGCTGGGCTTTTGCCCCTGAGGGGAGGAAAAAGAAGGAGGAGAATAATAATAGGCACACTAAAATCAAAGGGATCCAGGAATTTAGCAACCAAGTAGCTCATGACTCAAGGAGTCGTTAATCCAAAGGAGGCAGGCTGAAAGAAATCCATTATTTTAGTGCCAATTTATTTTTGTTTATAGTAATCATCCCTTTTTGCAGATTTCGTTTTATCTTGCTTGTCCTCGTGCACAGCCTGCCACTCATGAAACAGAAAGAGATGAAAATGTGCCTGTTCTTCTGTGGCCTTTAGTCTCCAGTGCAGAAAGAAATGATCAAAGAACTTCCATATTAGTATGTACTATCTCTGCAGAGACCTGCCCATTTGTAATTTTCCTCTTCCATCCTAAAATCCAGGCAGCTGTTTAGAGTACAACTCTTCTGTCACCACAATGAATTGTCTAAATCATTCATAATTTTGAAGGAAGGAAGAGAAATTGGAAGTGTCCCTACGAATTTTCCTACTAACTCCCTGGCTAAATGGCATTGCTTACTATCTTTCAAAGTATCTAGGCTTCATGATTTTTACCCACTCTCAAGAACGCCCTTTCATCATCCATACCTATCACAATAAGATACACCATCCCTAAGATATCTAAGAACAAAAGGAA
This sequence comes from Pogona vitticeps, assembly GCF_051106095.1. Lineage (NCBI taxonomy): Eukaryota > Metazoa > Chordata > Lepidosauria > Squamata > Agamidae > Pogona > Pogona vitticeps. The sequence continues at coordinate 107,938,654 of NC_135784.1, forward strand.
GAGAGGGGAATAGAGAAGGCGCACTCTGGAGCATATCAAGCCGAGATTCCAAGACATTTGGGGTCCCGTTTGCACTTTTCCTCCAGCTCAAGCCAATCAGCTTGCTGGATGGCTAAGGCCAAAGGGAGGGTTCTCCTGGGTGGACTGGATAAAAGTGAGCTTCCAAGGTGGACACTTAGATGTCACCCTAATGGAGGGCAAAAATTGTATATTTTGCATTTTAAAAAAGCACACACAAAATTAGAAATGATGACTCTAATTTAAACAGAACCTAAGTGCCTCTCCTTTGGGTTGAGTAGACTTGCATGGCTGTGGAGTCTGCCCTCCAGGTGCTCACCATGGATGGGCAACATGAAGGCCCCTCCTTATAGTTCTTCCTGTTAAAATCAGGCTTGGACTGGACAACCCTTCAAATGAAAGAAATCTTCAAAAATGGGACTGTATCTAGGCATGCAGCCAGAGTAGAAAGCTCTCTCTTTGGTCTGCATTTCTATATACAGTATTATTTTTCCTAAGCACACCATTTCCTCCTGTTTGGGCATCACCTTAAGGCAGTGGTCCCCAACCTTGGGCCTCTGGATGTTCTTTGACTACAACTCCCAGAAGCTTTCATCACCAACTCTGCTGGCCAGGATTTCTGGGAGCTGAAGTCCAAGAACATCTGGAGGCCCTAGGTTGGGGACCACTGCCTTAAGGAATCACAGGGCATGAAAGCCTCAGGGATATGCCCAGGTCATTGGGGCAATTGGATTGACTTTGCTTCCAGGTGGAACCACGCAGCTGCTCCTGCCCACATGCCCTCCTATCACCTGGAGAAGGGTTCACCTCCAGATGGCAGCCTAAATAGCAGGTGGGCCCTCTGCTGCACCAAGGTTGACAACATCAATAGGGTGCCTGTATTTCTTTTCTAACAGGCTCCATCACTCTTCTTACCACTAGGGCTACAAAAGGCAGTTTTCTATGGTTTGGTTAAGTAAGTTTAGACTCTAGATTTACTAGTTTTGTCCATGTCAGTTACTTAAACTTTGACGCACTAAATTTACCTTTCTCTTTCTTCTCCACCCTCTCACCATCCCATGCTTCATAATTGCTTCTTCATTTCTAATGTGTCAGAGAGGGAAACCCCAGAAAACAAAACCCGATTACCCAATACCAGAAACATAAACATAAACAAGTTTAAAAAGCACTTCTGCTTCCCCACTTTAATTTAATTTCAATCAAAACAACATCTTGATTACAGGAATAAAATGGAATTTGCTTCTGGTCTCCACACATACTTGGGACTAAGTAGCATTAATTACAGGGGGAAATGATCTATATTTCTTGACAAAGTGACAAGATAAGCAGTTGTAACTATACACATGCCCAGCTGTCTCTTCCCCAGCTGTACTTTTTTTTTTTTTAGGAGGAGGTTGAAATGAGGATGGCATGATGATCAGCATCATCCTCTGTCAATCATGGAATGAATGGTGCTGATGCCAGGCCAGTTTGCCCGTGACCCCATCATCTCCCTCTTTCTCTAGGCCATGACCAGGAGAGGCGGTGGCAGATGACCATCACTTCTCCAACACTCTTAAACTGCTGTACTGCAGCCAAAACTGTGCTCACGACCTGGGGTTCAATCCCAGGTAGCGGCTCAAGGTTGACTCAGCCGTCTATCCTTCTGAGGTCAGTAAAATGAGTACCCAGCTCAATGGGGGGGCAATGTGTAGCCTGCAGAATTAATTTGTAAACCGCCCGGAGAGTGCTTGAAGCGCTATGGGGCAGTATATAAGCAGCACGCTTTGCTTTGCTTTTAACCGGGTTTACACACACACTTGCAAACTTTATTTGAATCAGTGTATCTACACCCCACCCCTTCTCAAAAGCTTTCTTATCTTTTTTTTTAAAATGAAGACAGGATCTTTCAGGAGCAGATTCTTGTATGTGGGGCATCGGTGTGCAGAAACCGCAAGAATGTTAATAAAAATAAGACTGAACTCCTCTGGTACTCCTGAAAAATAATCTTTCTCTCTCTCTCTCTCTCTCTTCCCCTGCTGAATTGTCTTTTTTGGCACCTTCATCCAACTGCAGGATCTCAGTAAATCACAATGGTTAAACTGACACCCAATGCCCCACAGGGACTCTCCCACCTTCCAACAGCACTGGAAGAGCACATTCATCCCCAAAGCAGTACTAAATCAAGGTAGTAGCTGCCATATATGCCAATACCAATAAGTTTAGGTCTTAAACTATAACACCCTGGAGGGAACCAGTGTACAAAGGCCTTGGTGTTTCTGAACATTAGCTTTGTGCAAAACACACTGCAGTCCAATAATGGGTTTAGTGATATTTCAGCTCCCTGTGATAAAATATGTCTGTGTCAAGGGGGCATCAGAATCCGTCAGCCACAGACTTCACTTTTGTAACCCAAACAGCCAGAACAGGTAGCATTGTCCAGCCATAAAATACTACACAGAACATGTCAGGGTCCTTCAACCCTCTTGTTCTATTTTTAAGAAAGTGCCCGATCCTTTCTTATAAGAAATGTTTGTAATGCTACAGACACAGGCATTGCCTATCAAAGATTCAGAGAGTCCCAGTGCATTACTGTGCTTAGAGCGCCAAAGCAAATCCAGAGGACTGTGGTTCAAATCCTCACTCTGCCAGGAGTTTCTTTGAACTTTAGAACTTTAGCTACTGTAGTTTAGAGGATTGTTACAATGCTAAAATGAGGAGAATTCCTTGGGAAAATGGCAGAGTGAAAATACAATGTTGGGTTCCTCTAGAAATGACATAATTAGAGTCATTAAAATCAGTGAGACTAAATTTAGTGATGACTAAGTTATGCTCCAATGCTTTCAAAGGGACTGCTCTAAACATAATTAAGATTATATTCAACCCCCTCCACATAATCTATTAAAAATTGGCAATGCATTTGTATAAAGTAGTATTACTTTACATTAAGAGCATTATTTAATTTAACCACATACTCTTTCTGCAGAAATGTGGAATTTTTGTACAAAAAACAATTTTCATAGTGCTTGTTCTGAAAATTGTAAGCAGAAATCCACCAGATTAGTGACAAACAAGACCAACGAGGACCCACAGGCCTTCCGGGGGGTGGGTGTCTGCATGTGGGGCACAGCGTCTTCAGAAGTGACAGCATCCTAGAAAATGCACTTGGTTCAAAATCCTGAAGAGCTGGTTCTTTAGGAAGTCCTTTGTTAGGAGAATATGGGCAAGTAACCTTTTGGACTGCAACTCTCAGAATCCCAAGGGTTCAATCAGAAACTTGTAACTTGCCACCAGACCTGCAATCTTGTGCATTGTTGCTACTGAAAATGATGAATTGTTACGCTGTCAGTATTGCCTGTTTTTTATGGTCTTTAAAACTATCTTTTTATAAGAAGATCTTCCTGAGGCCCAAAATTCAGGGACTGAAATAATATGTATGTGTGTGTATGACTCATTATCTGTTGTGTAATACCTGAAATTCCGACCCAAGCTGGCCACTGTCCATCACCAATAAAGAAGAAATTATGATCACACACAGACACACAAAAGAGGGTGCATATTTGCCTAAAAAGTTTGTGTGCTAATCTGTAAATGTCATGCAACATTGCAATTATTAGATCTTGAACAGAAATAAATGCACCTCACCAGATTCAGGAAAGTGATTTTTCTGTCTGTTCTACTGACCAGGTACTGATACCTGTTGATTGGTGGTGTCATGGCTCCTCTTTTCACATGGTTCTTTATCTTTCAACTGGACTCGGACCAGCCAGCCTTTCAAACAGGGGATGTTTCCAAACAGTGAGTTGCCCTAGCCAGCCACTCTGACAGACCCAGCCCAGTTTCCTAAACACATAAATAACTCTTTAATCTCCTACCTCAGGCTAGACAAGAGATCATGACAATTTTGAGATGCCGAGAAGGAATGAAATGGTGGAGACTGCACAGCATAAGACCACTGATTTTTCTCAGTCGCAGTAAAACAGCAGCTAATGAGCTTGTCCATTAGGAATGAGGAGTAAGACAGAAGGTCCAGTTTTGACTGAAAAATGAAACAAAGGTTTCTAGAATGTTGAAATCACAACATTCTCTATTACTGTGTCACAATAAGGTTGAAATAAACCCTCCCACAGATCTACTGCTATGGATTTCAAACATTCCAACACCATCCATTGTATTAAAGGTGTTTTTCTTCTTATCTGAAGACAGGCTTGGTAAGACTCTATCTCAGTCAAAAGTTATCCTTGGCTGCAGTCTTTATTCAAACATGATGTACGGGTCTCCATAATGTTTGAATAAAGACTGCAGCCAAGGATAACTTGTGACTGAGATAGAGATACCTCCCTCTGAAATTTGGGATGTGAAGTTGAGTCCTAGTCCATGACTTGCCCCAATAGCAGCCCTTTCCCAATAACATATAGCATGGTAGCTCTGGAATTCCAGCTTATTGGTATCCATGTGGGTATGACTTGACATGACAGCCCTGCGGGTTAAATCGCACAGCCGCTGGGCTGCAAGGTTGTAAGATCAGCAGTTTGAATCCATGCGACAGAGTGAGCTCCCATTGCTTGTCTCAGCTCCTTCCAACCTAGCAGTTCGAAAATATGTAAAAAATGTGAGTAGATAAATAGGTACCACCACTATGGGAAGGTAATGCCATTCCGTGTCTAGTTGCGCTGGCCACGTGACCATGGAAATTGTCTAAGGACAAACAATGGGTCTATGGTTTGGAAATGGGGATGAGCACCACCCCCTAGAGTCAGACATGATTGGACAATTTGTCAAGGGAAACCTTTACAGGCATTACTTTACCAATCCTTTATGCTGCGTGGTACTAACAAGAGTTAGCTAAAGTGTCACTGCCATTGTCTGTGAAAAATCTTCTGCCAAGAGCAACTGCTGCCTTTTAGGAGTTTCTCTATCCTCACCACCATTGGACCTATCCATTCTCTTCTGCTGATGTGACCATTACTCCTGAAGAGGGGGGATGCCTCCTAATCCAGTGCCTCAGTTGTGAACATTCCTCCTTGGGTGACCTTGCCAGGAGCCCAGGCTCTTAATGGGAGCCTAGGCTCCTGATGGCATTGCTCTCTGCTCCTCTAAGTCACTCAAGCTTCCTGACTACATCAAGGTGTGCATCCAAGGAGGAGGCTAAAAAGTGGTATCCCACAAATACCTCATTTGACTTCTGACGAGTACAATTGAGAATCCATTATTTGTAGGGAGAAAGCTGGGAGGGCAAAACCTCAGAATGAGATTGCAACAGAGGTTTTTCAGCTATGCTCAAAGCAAGAGAAAGAACAAGGGAGTGGTATTGTCAGTATAGGGAGATGATGAAGAACTACTAATGGGAAACAGGGAGAGATTTCTTTAACCTATCACCACTGGAACTATCAATTCTCTTCTGCTCTGAAGATCCAGAAGAGGGTGGATGAATCTGTTTGGGTCTTATCCTTGACAATTCTCCTTTGTAATGGAGTCTAGCCTTCTGACGGGATTGCTGTCCCTTGACACACACACTCAGACACCTCACTGTGTGCATTCAAGGTTGAGCAGGTTCTAGGTTGAGCAGAAACGTTCAAGGCGCACATAGTGTAATACCACCCGGGAATCTGTGGAAACAGCATTCTGGATTGTGGGGAGAATTCTTCAGATGCTCGACCAACCATGCCTTGAATCAACTTTTAGATTTTCCCACTCTGTGATGGAAAATGAGAGGTGGAATTAGCATCCATAGACATGGAGGAAGTCTCTAGCCTACCATGGTTACACTTTAATGACACCTTCACGGGGCTTTTAGATGTAGCAATTCTACCCCACCCCCACCCACCCCAAATTTATCCATTTGGTTTTAGCGATTCTCAGGCCACTAAGTGCCTACCTAACAGTGCCATCTCCTGGAAATGAATCAGAAGGGCAGAACCATCCTTTTGGTGTCTGAGTGGATTCTCAGGCATTAAATAAAGCAACTGGTTTACTCCTTGAAACAGTCAAACTGCCTGCCCATTGAGCAGGCAGTTCAGCAGTTATTCTCTCTGAAGAAAAGCTGTCATTGGGGACTTCTAGAAGTACTAATATTATTTGCTGCTCTTTCAGTCTAAAACCATCCTTCTCTTTTCGGGTGGCAATGCAAACACAAGCTGTTAAGCGACAGCGATAACGAAACCGTTTCAGCTCAGCTGCTGGATGGAAGCCAGTCTGCTTGTCTTGTCGGCGGTTTGCAATGCCTCAAGATTTTTTTCCCTTCATTGGTTTCCAATTCTCTACAGCAAGCAGAGGCTCATGCCAAACAAAGAAAAGTGCTGTTGCTTATGGGGGGGGAAATGGTTTCTACCAGCCTCCAGCCATAAGCACTATAGCCTGCCGCTCAGCTTATTTGCAGGGCAAAAACAGATGCAGTTCCAAGTAGCTGTGTACTTCTAATGACTTCCAAAGTAAAATGAAGCCCTAGAGTCAAGACCTGGCCCTTCCTTTGGGAGCTTGGGAGGAATAGGGACTGCAAAGATTGTTCAGGAGCCAGGTAGGAATGGCTCTTCCATTGTGGCTTCTGCATCTAATCCTCTATGGTCTATGATGGAGGAAAACTATATTTAGTTTATGACAAGGTTTTGGTGGAACAAAATTATACCAAAATTAAGATGCATCTGCCATTCTGCCCTGTGCTAAAGATCATAGATCTTGCCACCATTATTCATGCTTCATTCAGTGTCTCCTAAGCTGTGCTTGAACTACAGCACCCATCAATTCCAGCCAGGATATCCATTATCTAGACAATTAGAGAAAGCTGCCTTGCTTCATTTAGACTGTACTATGTATGCCCTTCGACACTTAAAAACGTCCATGAACTTCCATTCCTGAGGCCATCTAGCACCTGCACTTTACCAACTCTACTGCAACTTTCCCCACTATTTGTCTCCAAGCCTAGGTTAAAGCATTGCTCTCAGCCTTTTAAAGCCCTAAATCAGTCGTTCCCAGCCTTGGTCTCCAAATGTTCTTGGACTTAAACTCCCAGAAGCCTTCAACACTAGCTGTGCTGGAAGGATTTCTGGGAACTGTAGTCCAAGAACATCTGGGGACCCAAGGTTGGGAACGCCCACCCTAAATACTTTGGGATTGGATAGCTGAAGTGCTACCTGCACCAATGATGACCCTCCTTTCTTCAGAGGAGGCCTTGTAGCGTATCCCACGTCTATCCAGGGCACAATTGGTGGGCCTGAGAGGATATCCTCTACAGTAGCACCTGAATTTTTTTGCACCTGGCATTTTTCTCTTGGAAAAGCTGGGATGCACTTGAACATTAAGACTACTGAAGGACTACACAGCTTTAATGCTGACAATAAGGAAACTGAAATTGTTCAAGATTGTGTATGCCTTGATTCAATCATCAAATGGAATCTGCAGCTAAGAAATGAAGAGGACCGAGACTCAAAATGGGAGATATGAAGGAATTAGAAAAGGTAATTAAGTATAAGGACATGTTGCTGGAGACCAAGTATTCCTGATATGTATGGTTACTACATATGGATGTGAAACTGGACAGTAAAGAAGACTGACAGGACCAAACTTGGTTTGTTTGAAACACAGTACTGGAGGATAGCTTTGCTGATGCCACGGACTGCCAGAAAGACAAACAAGCAGGTCCTGGATCAAATCAATCCTGAACTTTCTCTGGAAGCAAAAATGACAAAATTTGAGGCTTTCATTCTTTAGAATATCATGAGAAGGCAAGACTCACTGACAAAGACAATAATGCTAGGAAAAATTGAAGGCAAAGACCAAATACAAGATGGGTTGACTCCCTAAGGGAAGCCACAGGCTTTTGTTTACAAGACCTGCAGTTGAGGACCTTTCATTGGATCACCATAAGTTGTAGACAACTTGATGGCATGTTCACAAATCTGAATTCTGGGAGAATCCATCACATGAAATTCATGCAGCCACTCTAGATTTGTTTAAGTGCCAGATCAAAGCAGCTTTCTTTTTTAATCCAGACACTTTCCAGTATAATTCTATATCTTCTGTTCATAGTCAGCACAACTGCTTGCCATGATTTATAATGTCCCTTGTTCTATTTAGTGCTTTAATAGTTGTTTCAAATGGCTTTTATGACCATTTGCCATTTCAAAATCTGTAATGCCATTAGCAGCTTTAGGATCTCTATTCAGGAGCCAGGTACACACACTTTTAAATAAATGAAACAAGTCCACCAAAAAGAGAGGCAGTCGATTATCCTCCTGCTGTAAGCGACAGCAAGCAGACACACCTTTAGCAGCAGTGTATCCACTTTAGCAAACAGGAAAAAATTATGGTTTGCAATAAATATACCTTAAGTTGGCTGTTTCCACTGGCAACTGTGCACTGTGACTGCACAAAAGAAAAGCAGGTTGCTCTATAACCTGTTAATGACTACATGGCAGCTCTTGAACTGACCTGCCCCTGAGCTATTGGGGAACAAGAGGATCAGGAGTAACACAAGTTGACAAGGAATTCCAAAGCAAATTGAGGAGGGAACGGACACATTCTGAACAAGGACGAGCCTCAGAGGAGAAGAGGTGGAGCACGGAGGAACAATGTCCTCCTTTGATTAGAGATGGCAATTGAACTGGCCAGTTTGAAGCCTGTATTTAGGAACAGCCTGATAGGGAAGATGTACAATACAAAATATGAATTAGTCACGAGCACAGTCTTGAACTGCAGGGACCTTCCTACAACTCTGGCACGGTAGCACAGAAATGATTATCATTAATATCATCTCTTATCACATCCTTGTTGTGGCAGATGTACCATTCTCTACCCACAATGCATTCTAATGACTCAGGAGCACCATTCAAAGAGAGGTTCAAAAAGTCGTCATGGTGTCGAGTACACTAATAATAATAGGAATCGCTATGCGCTGTCAAGTCAGTTCTGACTTAGGGTGACCTTTGTCAGGGTTCTGCAGGTTGAGAATTCTCAGAGGTAGAGATGGGCACCTCATGCAGTTTGGCTCAGTTCAGTAGATCGGACCCACAGATGTTGCAAGGGAGGGCGGAGAAGCCTGTAGTGCTGCTTCTGACAGGGCACCCACATGAGGAGGCAGGGTGAGGAATCCGTGGTACTTGCTTGTGGGCCTGATCCACCAAACCGCACAAAAGTACGGCAAGTACCCATCTCTACTTAGTAGTAGTTTACTATTCCCTTTTTCTGGGGGGCACCTTGGGACTGTGAAGCTTGCAAATCAAACTACCAACCTCTGGCTCTGCAGTTAGATACCTAACTCACTGAGCTATCGAGCCAGCATTAATAGGAAACCCATTCTCCAGGTGTGAATTTCTATGTAGACAAAACTCCACTGGATCATCCACACAAGTAGAGGCGTATCGGCAGGTTTAAGTCTATACAGGAGAAAAAACAATTAGGAACAAAATGTAAGGTGGAACATCTCCAAAGAAGCCAGAGTGTATTGTATGTAGGATGTAAGCCGCCCCGAGTAGACATGGTCTAGAGGGGCGGGGTATAAATTTAATAAATAAATAAATAAAATAGGAGGCTGGCTAGTGGGGGAAAATAAATAATAGATAAATAAGTAATGGTGAACCGAAAGAAGGCACAGTATTTCAAGGGAAGGGGTATGACTGGCTAGCTGGCTAGCATCCTGAACAGGTGCAATCCGCACTGCAACATGTTGGTGGTAGATGAAAACAAAAATGACACTGAATGAGAGAGAAAAGACTAAGAATATGGTTATAGTAATAAGGGATAAAATCTAGTGAAATATAGGAACTGAAAATAGACCTGTGGGTGGGGAAGAAACCCCCAGAGCCAGAGAGATGGCAGGGTTAGCTATTGCTTACAGACAGACAATTGTGGATATAGTATATATCTATGGATCCCAGATAGCAAGCATTTTCCGGTACTTTCTGATCTCCTTTAAGGCACTTATTTTCTTCCTTTGGACAACAGCATGGGCTAAACAAGGGGACTATACACAGCAAATTCCCTTGAAAATCCTGCTGCATTTTCTTTCTTTCTCGTCTGCCAACAGGGGACGTGAGCCAAGGGCTCCATCATTTTCTGGCAGCTCTCACAGCCACAGGGCATAGTTAGCTTGCTGCCCTGGCTGTAATTTGTTCTCCCTACGCAGTTTGGATTCCTTTTTGCTGCAAAGGCAAGCATTCAGCAGACAATGTAATTGCAGAGTTAGAACCACTCGTTTTTGTATTGGCCGACTCTTGTTAGAAAGGCCGCCTGGCTGGCTGCGGAAAGCCTCATCAAAGTGATAACAAGGCAGGGGTGAAGGAGAGAAGTCGGGATATAGTCTTCTGCTTTCATTTCCTTTTTTTCAAACTAGGGAAAAAATAGGGAAAAAGTAACTCTGATGCCAGCTAGATATCTGAGGAGGGAAGATCAGTCACCGAAAATATCCACAGTAGCCAAAAGGATTGGGTTGCCTTTGCAAAAATAAAGCTTTCAGGTGTGATGCAAAGCGCTCTACATCAAGCTCTTCCCTTATTACTGTTCTTTGACTCCCAAGTAGCTGACACTTTTCCTTTAGGGTGGAAAAAAAAAGTGTTTGGCTCCCACTTGCCGCTACAATAAAAAGACAGACACATTGACAGACAGACATCCAGCTGGAGGAAGATCAAAACCAATAAATAAATAAAACTAATAAAAGTGGGAGAGAGGGCTTCTAAGTATCCATCACCAGAAAGCGTATCTTAGTGAAAGCTACTGTATGTTCAAACAGTCTGGGAAAAGGTCTTCTGGAAGTGTTTAGGAATATAACTGTAAAATCATTCCTGTGGTTGAGGGCTAGGGACCTTTTGTTCCCATATTTTATTTCGAATCAAGGAGGACCAGCAAAGTCGCAGTTGCCTTCAAAAGGGGAAAATCTAAAACAAAAACAAAAAGAGTCACTGATAAAATAGCAATTGAAAGATAAAGTCAAGAGTGTCAATATGGTATTACCTAGACGCTTGTTTGTTGTTTAGTTGTTAAGTCATGTCTGACTATTCATAACCTCATGGACCAGAGCACGCCAGGCCCTCCTGTCTTCCATTGCCTTAGGGAGATTTGTCAAATTCATGTTGGTTGCTTCGCAGACACTGTCCAACCATCTCGTCCTCTGTCGTCCCCTTCTCCTCTTGCCTTCACACTTTCCCAACATCAGGGTCTTTTCCAGGGAGTCTTCTCTTCTCACGAGATGGCCAAAATATTGGAGCTTCAGCTTCAAAATCTGTCCTTCCAGTGAGCACTCAGGGTTGATTTCCTTTAGAATGGATAGGTTTGTTCTCTTTGCAGTCCAGGGGTCTCTCAAGAGTCTCCTCCAACACCAAAATTCAAAAGCATCACTTCTTCTGCTGTCAGCCTTTTTTATGGTCCAGGTCTCACTTCCATACATCGCTACTGGAAAAGCCATAGCTTTGACTATGCGGACCTTTGTCAGCAAGGTGATGTGTCTGCTTTTTAAGATGCTGTCTAGGTTTGTCATCACTTTCCTCCCAAGAAGTAGGAATCTTTTAATTTCGTCGCTGCTGTCACCATCTGCAGTGATCACAGAGCCCAAGAAAGTAAAATCTGTCACTGCCTCCATATCTTCCCCTTCTATTTGCCAGGAGATGATGGGACCAGTGGCCATGATCTTAGTTTATTTTATGTTGAGCTTCAGACCATTTTTTGTGCTCTCCTCTTTCAGCCTCATTAAGAGGTTCTTTAATTCCTGCTCACTTGCTGCCATCAGAGTGGCATCACCTGCATATCTGAGGTTGTTGACATTTCTTCTGGCAGTCTTAATTCCATCTTGGGATTCATCCAGTCCTGCCTTTCGCATGATGTATTCTTCATATAAGAGTTGGTGATAACTTTATTAGATCACCAAAAAAAAAAAATCAAGCATACAGCTAACTTTCAATGGTAGTCCATTTTCCTCAGGCTGTACACTAAGATTTTGTGGGAAGTTCAGACAAAATATTTATGACAGTCCAAAAAAATCTATGTCAGATGATTGTCCCAAGGCTGTTCAGAAGCAGACAATATTGGAGAAATTATATATAATCCAGAAAGGTTAATTTGGTGGGAAATGGAATCATCAGAATTACAGGTAGATATTGAAAAATGTCTGTTTGGTATGGTCAAGAAATATAAAATAAGTGAAATTAATAACCCATTTTAAAAGACAATGTTAAAAATATGGTATAAATATAGAAATACTTTATGCCCATCTAACTCTCTATTAGGATTAGTGACTGAAATAAGAATTTTCCTGCCAATATGAAAGTTTATGCAGAATTATTTTAAAAAATGATTACATTGAAAGACTGGTTGTATAAAATGAGATCAAAAGATCAAATGAAACAAATCCTTCAGAATAAGAATATTTCATGGTTGAATTAAATGCAATTAGAAAGATGGATGGCAGGAGAGGAAGCTGTGCACGGCAGGAGAGGAAGCTGAATACCTTCCATATGCGTTGTCTCCAACACATTTTTGGTATCACCTGGCAGGACAAAGTTCTAAATAGAGTAGTCCTAGAACGAGCTGGAATTTTCAGCATGTATACATTACTGAAACAGCGACGTCTACATTGGCTTGGGCATGTCGTGAGAATGGCTGATGGTCGGATTCCAAAAGATTTCCTGTATGGAGAATTAGTGCTGGGATATCGCCTCAGAGGGAGACCACAGATGTGATTCAAGGACATCTGCAAGCAGGATCTGAAGGCCTTAGGAATGGACCTCAACAGATGGGACACCTTGACGTCTGAGTGTTCAGCCTGGAGGCAGGCAGTGCATCATGGCCTCTCCCAATTTGAAGAGACCCTTGTACAGCAGGCCGAGGCAAAGAAGCAGTCCAGAAATGAGCAAAACCAGGGAGCTGGACAGGGGACAGATTGGATTTGTCTTCGGTGTGGAAGAGATTGTCACTCTTGAATTGGCCTTCTCAGCCACACTAGACGCTGTTCCAAGGCCTCCATACAGAGCACAATATCATAGTCTCTTGAGACTGAAGGATGCCTACAGAAAGATGGACTAATGAACGGGTAAAGAAATATAATAAAGATAGAAAATACACAAAGTATGAACAATTTCTATTACCATATGAAAATATTCAAATGACTGATTCAGTAAAGGATGCAGTGAGTAAAATTTATAGATTCCTGCTTGACTTAGAAGAAGGAAGTGAGAAAGAAGGTTTGAAGTTGATGTGGGAATAAGACTTAGGAAAAAGAATAAATGAGGAAGAATGGAGGAAGATGTGGAAAATGAGGGGTTTAAGATTTATGTCAGTGAGAATAAGAGAAAAAAATTAAGATTGGGCTTAAGATGATATTTAACACGGACAAAATTGAATACAATTAATGCTAGTCTGAATGTCTGTTGGAAATGTGAGAAGGAAATTGGTACATACTTTCATATGTGGTGGGAATGTGAAAAAGTACAAAGATTTTGGAAACTAATCTTTAAAGAACTAAATGACATATGTGAAAAAGATATAGAATTTAATCCTGAGATTGATTTGTTATCAATATTTGAGAAGGTGGAATATGATAAGATTACTAAAGAATTTATTACCATTTTATTAACAGCATCTAGACTAATAATAGTTAGGCAATGGAAATCAAAATCTGAATTTTGAATGGATGAATGGTATAATGAAATATGGAATATAGCTATAAATGATAAGCTAATTTGTAATTTAAAGGTTAAGAAAGGAGAGTTGAAAAAGAATAATTTTTATGATCTATGGGGCATATTTTTGGAATATTTGTTAATAAGAGGAAAAGGGAAAGCTCCAAATCAAGAATCAATGCAGTTCTGGAGAAGAGGACAATAAAAAAGAAGAAAAATATAGATGGAGGAAGAAAATTGGTGGTGGGGAACACAGTTAATTTGAATTTTGGTTTATGCATTGTATGTTTATGTTATAGTTAAAAAAGAGAGAGAGAGAGAGAGAGAAGAAGAAGCAGACTTAGATCAAGCATGAACTTTGAAGACTCTCATAAACATGCTTTTCCCCCCTGAAATTTCCACAAAATCGTGGTGCATAGAAGATGGATTACCATCAAAAACTAGTTATTCAGGGGTTTTCAGTGGTTAAATAAAGGTATAATTTGCTCTTGCAGTTGTATTATTGCAAGGACCACACAGCCTTTTTCTAATTTTTTCTATGCAGTGCATCAACTCACCAACATGGTTAACAACCAGTGTCAAATAAGTTTTTCCTCAGATGAAAACAGAAAGGTATACATCTTACGGAAAAGAAATGCAAGCTAAGCGTAAAGGGTGTAAACAACAGTAGCAGCGAAGATTTTGAGAAGCATATAATTTAACAACATCCAGCAATAATGGAAATAAACATTGAAATACATCAGAAATAGGAACCGAGCAAGGGACAGAGTTGGATGGTAAAGAAAGGAAAGGAGAGCACAGATAAAGAAATTGCAAAACTGGAATTAATTTGTGCCTGTCTTCACTATTCATCTAAGGTATCTCAATACCCCACTTGAGAGTTTAGAGAAAGGAGTCTGAGGAACTGAAATTGGCTGTAGACATAAAGGAATTTCAAATCTTATTCATAAACAGAAGACAAACAAAACCATTGGACTCATCGAAGAATTCTTGAAGAACTCAAACATGACTGATGTTCTTTTTTACAAAAATATTTAACTTGTCCTCTGGCTATTGTCCAGTCCACCACTATTGTGCAATGTCTAAGTTTTTTTAAAAAAAAATTAAGATATACAAGTGAGTTATAAAATTGCAAACAAATTTGTTTGCAAATTGTTCCAAGTAAATTGACCAAAAGTACTGTTCAAGACAGAATTGACTTCACACACAGAAAGATGAGTCTTATTGAAGAAAAATCAGCATAGCTTTCCCCAAAACTTGTTTAGTCTCATGAACGTTTTAAAATTCTATGGAGAGTGTCGGTAAGCACATGGATCAGGTAAACATTGTTCCTGTGGACTTCCAAAAGACCTCTGACAGAGTTCATCTCAGAAGACCCTCTAAGCAAACTCTGTGATCATGAGATAAATTGAAGGTCCTCTCACGGATTTTAGTTAGTTTTTAGTTAGGCATCTTTCAGTCTCAAAAGACTATGGTAACATGCTCTGTATGGAGGACTTGGAACAGCATCTAGTGTGGCTGAGGAGGCCGATTCAAGCATGACAATCCCTTCCACACTGAGGACAAATCCAATCTGTCCCCTGTCCAGCTCCCTGATTTTGCTGCTTTGTGACTTCCTCTATGCCTCGGCCTGCTGGACAAGGGTCTCTTCAAATTGGGAGAGGCCGTGATGTAATGCCTGCCTCCAGGCTGAACGCTCAGATGTCAGGGTTTCCCATCTGTTGAGGTCCATTCCTAAGGCCTTCAGCCATGGAAGGCAGCCCATCTAGGAGAAGGAAAACTCCGATTTCAAACCTCCACTGCCTTGTGGCTATATCCACTAATGGAAAAGGCTTCAGGAGTTAACCTAGAGGCAAAATCCGGAGCTGGAGTCCCGAAGGCAGCTCGTGTCGTTCTGCCAACTCCTGCGACATTGCTGGAACCAGTCGTTTTGGCTCTTGCCTTTCCATTGGACCATTTCAGCAATGTGGAGAGGGGGGATCTGATGCTTGGGTAACAGCTTATCCTCCATATTACTTTACCCAGGCTTCATGCTCTGGAGAGGACACTCCTCGGTTCAGAGCACGTTACCATAGTCTCTCTAGACTGAAGGATGCCTATGCTACCTTTTTTTAAAATGCATGGAAGATGCCTATTCTATCTGAGGACAAACGTGACCTACCTTTGAAATCTTTTTTCCCTTGGGGCTGGTGAGGCAGAACATGCCGCTAAGAGGGACAGTCTAACTCAGAGAGGAAGAGTTATCCAGGGAAAACCTTCCCCAAAGACAACAAGGAGACACCAACATTAATAATATCTGAGGTATCCACTTAACTGTTTAAAAATAATAAGAACAGGGGCAGCATTCTGTTGGATTTTCTATAGGTGGAAGTGCAGTTGCAGAACTGGGCACTGTCTGGCAAAGGCACCGGCTGTGTGCCTGGTCAAGTGATGGGCACTTCACCAAATACATAGAGTTGCTTCTGCAGTCGCCAGTCCACATGAAAAAATCCAACAGGAAACAGACTAGGGGGTTTAAAAACTGTTTGTCTCTTTAAGTGTTTCTTGAGTCTCATCTGCTGTGCACACGCTTTCTGTTTGCCTTCTCTCTGATGTTGCTCATTTTGGAACTGCTCGGCACTTTTTAAAATGCTAATTGCCCATCTAAATAGCCACATTTCTTATTTGTATATATAGTAAATTTATACCTTGCCTTTAACTAACAGCCTGAAATTTATAATATGCAACAGATACACTAAGAACCACATACTGGGGGGAAAAAACCCAAAGTGAACAAAAAGCAAACAGTACCATGTATAGGCATCCTTCAGTCTCGAGAGACTATGGTAACGTGCTCTGAATAGGGGACTTGGAACAGCGTCTAGTGTGGCTGACAAGGCCAATTCAACAGTGACAATCCCTTCCACACTGAAGACAAATACAATCTGTCCCCTGTCCAGCTCCCTCGTTTTGCTTGTTTCGGGACTGCCTCTTTGCCTTGGCCTGCTAGACAAGGATCCCTTCAAAATGGGAGAGACCATGATGTACTGCCTGCCTCCAGGCTGAACGCTCAGATGTCAAGGTTTCCCATCTGTTGAGGTCCATTCCTAAGACCTTCAGATCTCGCTTGCAGATATCCTTGTATCGCAGCTGTGGTCTCCCTCTGGGGCGATATCCCAGCACTAATTCCCCATACAGGAGATCTTTTGCAATCCGACCCTCAGCCATTCGCACAACATACCCAAGCCAACGTAGACGTCGCTGTTTGAGTAATGTATACATGCTAAAAACTCCAGCTCGTTCTAGGACTACTCTGTTTGGAACTTTGTCCTGCCAGGAGATATCAAAAATGTTTTGGAGATAGCGCATATGGAACGTGTTCAGCTTCCTCTCCTGCCATGCATGAAGTGTCCAGGACTCACTGCAGTACAGGAGTGTATTCAGGACAAAGGCTCTATAGACCTGGATCTTGGTCTATGCTGCCAGCTTCTTATTAAGCCATCCTCTCTTTGTGAGTCTTGAGAACATGGTAGCTGCTTTGCCAATGCATTTATCCAGCTCGACATCTAGGGAGGAAGTGTCAGAGATCGTTGAGCCTAGGAAAACAGTACCACAGGTATGGAATCAACATCTGGTGATCCTTCCCACAGACAGTGCCCTTCATTGTTCTCCCTTATATGTCAACCAGGTCACACACAGCTTCCTGTTCCCAGCAGTGCAGCCCAAAACAGGAATAGGTAGGCAGGTGAGACAATTTATAGTGTAGGGCCTAGGTTCCTAACCTGTGGCCCACGGACCCCTGGGGAGCCCCAATGTCCTCACTGGGGGCCTGTGAAGGCTTGAAGAAACGTTAAGATCTTTTACAGATAGAATGAATGAATGAATGAATGAATGAATGAATGAATGAATGAATGAATGAATGAATGAGAAAGAAAACATAGAACAAAATCTTGGTTTCCCTTTTTTGTGTACAACTTGGCTTTATTGCCTCCATTAAAAGCAAACAAAAGTAAGAATCAGTTACGAAAACAACTGTTTGATAGCATATAACTGTTTGATATTTCTGCACACGGTGAGAACATGCAAGTGAATGACCCTGAGTGGCTGAGAGACGGCATGTGACATTTCTTGCTACTGTGCAGACAGTCAGAAGCCATGGGAAGATAGAGTCAGACTCAATCAGCGTCAGTGTGATAGTATTTTACATGTGTATGGAACCATTGCAATAAAAATATTATAATAGGAGTGTGTACACTAAGAAATTAACTTATTTCTGCCTTCTCTCCAAATCTGAAGATCCTTCATGAGAAACTTAAATAAATACTGTATTTTTCGCTCCATAAGACGCACCTCTCCATAAGACGCACCAAATTTTTAGGAGAAGAAAACAGGAAAAAAATCTGTTTTCTTCTCCTAAAAATTGGTGAGCCTTATGGAGAGGTCTGTCTTATGGAACACAACCTAGGACCCTTTGGAGGCTCACCCAGACCCCCTGAAGGCCAGAGGGGGCAAAATCACCACCTTCTGGGGCTCTTTTGAGGTTTGGAAAGCTTCAGAAGAGCCCCAGAAGGTGGCAATTTTGCCCCCTCTAGCCTGGTGGGAGGGCAGGGTGAGCCTCCAAAGGGTCCTAGACCCTAAAGGGTCCTCCTTTAGAGACTCACCCTGCCCCCCCCGGGGGTCAGAGGGGGCAAAATTGCCACCTTCTGGGCTCTTTTAAGGCTTGGGAAGCTTCAAAAGAGCCCCAGAAGGTGGCGATTTTGCCCCCCCTGGACCCGTGGGGGGGTGGGGGTAGTGTGGCAAGGGTCCGAGGGGGCCTTCCAGACCCTTGCCACGCTACCCCCCCCACGGGGCCAGCATGGGCAAAATAGCGACCTTCCAGGACCTTGTGAGAAGCTTTCCAGCCTCTCAAAAGGTCCTGGGAGCTGGCGATTTCGCCAGGGCTGGCCCCGTGGGGGGGCAGCCTGGCAAGGGTCCTGGGAGGCTCCCTTGGACCCTTGCCACGCTACCCCCACCCCCCCACAGGGCCAGGGGGGGTAAAATTGCCAGCTTCTGGGAGTGTTTGGAGGCTCCCCAAGCCTCAAAACACTCCCAGAAGCTGGCGATTTTACCCCCCCTGGCCCCATGGGGGGGTGGGGGTAGCGTGGCAAGGGTCCAAGGGAGCCTCCCAGGACCCTTGCCAGGCTGCCCCCACCCACCCCCCACGGGGCCAGCCCTGGTGAAATCGCCAGCTCCCAGGACCTTTTGAGAGGCTGGAAAGCTTCTCACAAGGTCCTGGAAGGTCGCTATTTTGCCAGTGGGAGGAGTGTCGCAAGGGTCTGAGTGAGCTTCCAGGACCCTTGCAATGTTCCCCCCACCTGGAAGCTGGCGATTTCGCCTGCGCTGGCCCCGTGGGGGGGGGTGGGGGAGCATCGCAAGGGTCCTGGAAGGCTCCCTCGGACCCTTGCGATGCTCCCCCCCACGGGGCCAGTGGGGGCGAAGTCACCACCTTCGCACCATAAGATGCACAGACTTTCTACCCCCCTTTTGGAGGGGAAAAAAGTGCGTCTTATGGTGGTCCACAGAAACAAAATATATTAATAGGGTAAATAAAAGGTTAAGAACTGCTGGTGTAGGGCATGGATGGGGAAATGTAACTCTTCAGATGTTGCTGGACTATAATTCTCTTTCACCACTGGCTAGCTAGTGTTGATGCCCTTTGCAGTCCAACATCTGAAAGGCCACCTGTTCCTATGCTAGGTGTGTTAAGAAAAGAATATTCATTCTGTCATGGGTTGATTTATATGGTTTAAATCATGTATTGAAGATAGGATATGTAGTTGTGAACAATGTAAAATGGATTCCATATTGGTTCTATGTATGAAGGATCTTGCATGCTGGGAGTGTATTTCCAGAGGGCTGTGGGAATGTTTTCCTTTAGGCCAGGACAACCATTACAAGATAAGAAGACCAGATACTTGTGGCGTAGAAGGCGATGGACTGAGAAAAACAACACCTGTTTCTCATGAGGAGGGACTGTTTCCATAACCTTATGCCGTGATTGGATGACAGCTTGAGAGACAGAGGAGAAGGGTGGTTCCAAGAAGCTTGAAAAATGAACTTTTACTATGTGCAGAGATTCATTCTTTTGTTCTACAATTTTGGTGTACTTTTTCCATCATAGTTTTTCTAGGTCTGTTTGCCTGCTGCCCAGTGCAGGTAAAGGACTGAAGGAGATGTATGGAGACAAGGAAGAAAGAAAGGGGGCCTTTTTGCCTTTTGCCTGCCCTAAGGAAGCTTTTAGAGATTTTTAGGGATTTTTAGTGCTATTGTAATTGAAGGGAATTATTGCTTTATTTGTATTTTGTATCAAGCCTTGAAAACGGTAATTAGCTATGCTTTTGCATGAAGCTGATTTTATTCTGTAAATCTATATTTTTTCAATAAAAATAATAATTATAAAATCTTTTGGTCTCTTGAACAGTGAAGCTGTCTTAGCGATACCCTGAGGGGGAAGCAAGGCCACATTAAGCTACTGAGTCCTACCTTATTGAGCCAAGTGGGTCTAAGGACTACAAAGCTCATGTGTAATTTCTCATTGATTTTTCCTAAGGTTGAGCAAGCATCTTTTTAGGGCAGACTTGTAAGAGGAAGTTTGTTGCATGCCTTGGCTGAGGTCACCCAGGACTCAACCCAGCTGCATGAGGGTGCCCAGACTTCTAATTACTCCCTGTCCAACCGGTCAAGTTCTCCTTTAGAGGAAGCTGATCGTGACACATTCAGTTCCTCATTCTCATTATTCTGGTTAAAGCAGCATGAGAGGACACCTCAGTGAGGAACTTTCAGGCCCTGCAAGACTCCTTCCCTCCAACCAAGGAGCAATGCTTCCTCCTGTCAAGATCTTCCTAAATTGCACAAACGGTTGCCACCCAAAACTAGAATCATTGCCTGCGGAGAAGCAAAACACATGCAGAGAGCAACCACACAATGACCCTCCTTTGGGTGCTTCTGATCCTTAAAAGGCCCTGCAGCAAAGCAGCAGTCATGGTCACTTTGGACATTGGTTATGAAAGGAAGCAACATTTCAGTAAAATCTGCTCCTTTTCTCCCTTTACTAGCCCATGCTCTGCTCTACCTTGGCTCTAAGCATATTGTAAACAAGAACGGACTGTCAGGTGGCAGGAGAGACTTCAGGACTAACCCATGAAAAGTAGCCTCTCACTTCTGCCATCTTCCCACTTCTTCCACCCCTATTTTTGGTAGAAGTGACAACTGCAGAATGTACTGTTCCACTGCACTAACCTCTTCCAAAGGCAATGGAGTGCCCATTATCACTCAACTGTACATATCAGAAGCCCAGCATTCACTAATACAGAAGCATGGCACTGTCTTAGAATACTTTTCTTTAAAAAAAAAGTTTGGAAGATATTTCTAAACTGTCCTCACTTCAATTATGGGAATTATATCAAGAAGAGCCACAGAGATGGAAAATATATTTATTGTAACCACATCTGAAAGCTGCAAGAGTTTGACTGTTAAACTACAAGTTTCTTTCCCCCACTGCCCACCCCCCAAGAAGTCAAGCTCATCTCATAGTTAACTTGAAAGCTACCAGTGTTATTGAAAGATTCATCAATGTTTAGACAAACTTCAAGAAAAATCCTAGTTAACCAAGTAGACAAGTGTATCTCCAATGTTGGTTGTCCGCCCATTCTCAGTCAGGCGGACTCGCTTTTCTGCCAGGTCTATGTGAAAGACAGCTTGGTCGAAAATAGGAGACTTCTCAGCATCTTCTTTTCCCAGGACAGGAACCCGGCGAGGGCCCAGGAGGGGGTCATCAAACCGCATGAGTCTCACTTTGGAGAGATCTGAGAAAAGTTTAAGAAAAGCATTTGTTACATGAGTACACGTATCACAGTAAGGCTGATGCAAGATACTTAAACAAGAGCCATTGGCTTTAACAGCACCAAGTAATGTTGGCTTGCTTAAATTGTACCTGGAATGTTGTTTACAACGTAACTATTCAAGCCAGTTGCTTCAAAGGTCACCGAAGCTCTTAATCACTCTTAATTAGAAGGCAAAGCGGGGTCAAGAATATATAGTTTAAAAGTGCTTACACTGAGACATGCCTTAGCATGATGAAATAAGCAAGGGAAGGAGGCAAATGCTGCTTCTTTTTGTTCCTCTCCTATTGGAGGTTAGATATTAAATAATATTATCATGACTCTTCTGACTTGGGTTTTTTTCCCCTGTATAATTTTTTATTTTCCTTATAAGGGTGGGATGAGGTTGGGACCATCTGGGATAGGGACACCTTCGGAGTGGGTGGATTTCAACGGATACATTACAAATCAATATTTATCATAGTAATTCTATATGTTATCTTCTAGTAATAGTTCCATATATCAGAAAAAAAATATAAACAGTTATAAAATTATAACTATACCGTTACACTAGAAAACCTAGCTATAGATAATACGAAGATCTCAGCTAAGCTCTCTTAGTTTCTAACTATGCTCAAATGATTGGTGGTGTTGTGTGCTCCCTCCTCAGCTCTTGCACCATTTGAATGTTGTCTTTTCTATGAGACTTTATCATGGTCTGCACGAAATTTAACTATGTTTAAAATGTATCAGATTCCCTATGAATCTGAGCATACAGGACTTTCCCAACGCTTGGTTATGGCTGCAGTAGGCACTAGACTTTAAAGCTCAGAATATATATTGTAGTATATATAACTACCATACTTACAGACACACACACCCTCTTGCGCTCTCTCCACATACATACACACACTCTCTAAGGAAAAGGGACTTCAGATGTTTTGGACTACAGCTGCCATGATCCCTGGCCATACTGGCTGGGCTTTCCAGGAGTTGAAGTCCAAAGCATCTGGGGGAACCAAAGACCCCCCCCTTCCCCCCCCCCATTTCGTCACAAGTAGATTCTCCTTCAGACATTCCTGATTGCCATGTCTTAATCCAATGGCATGAAACTTTCCCCTGATGAGCAAGTATAGCAAGGAGACATTTTAGAAGCATCTCTTTCAGGGGGAGATAAAGCTTCTGCAAGCTATAGGTAAGAAGCAGTTAACACAATGAAATGTTTAGATAGGAACTAGGAATTTGGAAGGAATGTCTAAACCGCTGGCAACAAAGGTGAGTACACCCCATTAATTAGACATTAAAGGCTGTGTGTTGTGTTATTTTATTTATTTATTTATTTATTTATACCCCGCCTATCTAGTCATTTCGACCACTCTAGGCGGCTTACAACATAAAGCATAACAAGTTCAAGAAAAATTTATAAAAATTAATTAATTAAATGATTGTTTAATTATTTAATTGTTATTATATTATTATATTATTTTGAGGGGACAGCACATTTACACTGTTATACAAACTATGTACTCACTGCTTTACATTGTAGCCAAGTGTCATTCTTCAGTGTTGTCACATGAAAAGATATATTAAAATATTTATGAAATGTGAGGGGGTGTACTCACTTCTGTGATATACTGTATATATTGGGGATGTGGGTGTTTATTTACAAAACCAGTTCTCCATCTTCTTCCAGCCATTTTCTTAATCTTGTTCCTGTCTTTCCTTCCTCCCTTTTAAACTAATATTTGCATAAAGAAGGGGAACGAAGAGTGCATTTTCAATCAATACAGCTGGCATGCTATTGTGACGGACAGGAAGATTATGGGAAGTTTTGCATTCCCAAGGAGCTAGAATGTGTTTCAATAAAAACAAAACAGCAAGAGTTGTCTCTGTTTTGTTGTCAAATACAATTACTTCTTCCCAAAAAGTCCTCTCTAAAAGTTCAAACGATTTCTCAGCAAGAACTGCTAAGTGGAAATTTCCTAATGAGCCAGCTATTTTAGCCTGCCAAAGTTGCTGCTCTTTTACCACTAGCTTTTATCAGGCAATCTTTTCAAGTGCCTGCCTAACAGTGACATCTTCTGGAAGCGGCCCTTTAAAAGTATTACTGATTTAGTCTCAATTGCCTTTTTATTCACTTCAAACAATCAGGTTGTGGATCTATTGTAATTGCCTGCTCAAGACTGAAATATATTCTACTTTGGGTTTGGGTTTATTTTCAGGGGGTAGGTGGGGATGGTGGGGGTTGGTCTTTTGCTTTGCAAAACAAGTTACACTATATATTTCCTCCCCTCAGCTTTTTTGTCATAACACAGCTTCCCACTGTAATATAAAATTTGACTCTTTCCCCAAGATCAAAACACACAAGCTGTTGAAGTGATGAGGAAAATAAATTATTTTTCCTCCTTGGAAAGTTTAGGCGGAGACACCATTCTCCTGCCTGGCTCACAACTGCTGGAATCAGCAAAGCCACCAAGCAAACTGGAAATAATAATAATAATAATAATAATAATAATAATAATAATAATAATAATAATAATAATAATAATAATAATAATAATAATAATAATAATAATAATAATAATAATAATTTATTGTCATTGTAAGTATATACACAGTATACCCATACAACGAAATTCACAGACACCCAGAGACCAGACACATGCACACACATAAAATTCCCCAAACACTCCCCACCCACTAAAAAATCCCCCACTAAAAATACGAACATCTACACCGTAGGCCAAGTAACACAGTCCAACTAATTATTCACTACTGGTGGTCTTTAAGGTCATTATTAATTATAGCTCTGGGATAAAAACTATTGAGAAAACGTGTGGTCCGAATCTTAATTGTTCTATATCTTCTGCCAGATGGTAACAGTTCAAAAAAGTTATAAGCAGGATGGGAAGAGTCTCTCAGGATGCTGTGTGACTTCCTTAGGCAGCGGGATGTGAAGATGTCATCCAGGGTTGGTAGCTAGAGCCTGATGATATTCTGGGCAATTTTAATGGTTCTCTGTAGAGCTTTTTTGTCTGCTACAGAGCTACTCCCAAACCATGCCAGAATGCCATAGGTTAGGACACTCTCAATGGTGCTACGATAGTAGGACAGAAGTAAATGCTGAGATAAATTTAACTTGCAGAGCATTCTCAGGAAATACAGCCTCTTCTGTGCCTTCTTCATTAGCATGTTGGCATTTATAGTCCATGAGAGGTCCTCTGAGATGTAAGTACCCAGAAATTTAAAACTACCAACTCTCTCCACTTCCTCACCGTTTATGTACAGTGGTAAATGTACATTTCTCTTCCTCCTAAAATCAATTATGAGTTCTTTAGTTTTTTTGATGTTAAGTGTGAGATGATTTTCTTTACACCAAAGTATCAACCTTTGTACTTCCTTTCTATAAGCAGACTCATTGTTCTTATTTATGAGCCCCACCACTGTCGTATCATCTGCAAATTTAATAATTGCATTGGTGTTATACAGTAGGGTGCAATCATGTGTGTACAGGGAATAGAGGAAGGGACTTAGCACACAGCCCTGGGGAGCTCCTGTACTTAGTACCAGGGTAGAAGAATTGTGAGATCCCATCCTTACTGACTGTGGCCTATCTGTCAGAAAATCCTTTATCCACATGCAGATCTCCTGAGGTAATCCCAGGTTGATCATTTTAAAAAACAACCTATTTGGTAGAATGGTATTAAAAGCAGAGCTATAATCCACAAACAACAGCCTCGCATAAGTTCCCTGTTGTTCTAAGTGGCTCAATACAGTATGGAGTACAATGGACACAGCATCATCAGTAGATCTATTTCTCCTGTATGCAAATTGCCATGGATCCAAAGAAGGTGGAAGACTAGCCTTAATGTAATCCAGCACCAATCTCTCAAAACATTTCATAATAACAGATGTTAAAGCTACTGGTCTATAATCATTGAGAGATACCACAGCTGACTGCTTGGGGACTGGCACTATAATAGATGTCTTCAGGCAAGTGGGGACAGAACACTGCAACAAGGATAGCTTGAAAATATCTGTAAAAACTCCAGCTAATTCTGCAGCACAGCCCCTAACAACTCGTCCCATGATTCCATCTGGTCCAGCTGCCTTTCGAACGTTAATATTCTGGAAAGCGCGTCTCACATCTGAAATCTGCAGTACTAGTGGTTGTCTGTCGATGGTAGATTCTAGTGATGTATTATAGACAGTAGGTGCTGGAATAATGGTTGTTCCTGTTTCCACCTCAAAAAATTAGCTTTGCTTTTAAAAAGAGGGGATGCTGCCAAGCCTGTTCATCACAGCGGCTTGTGCTACTGAGGCTCCATGCCTCACTTACTTTAACTGGATAGCTGCAGAATAAGACGATTAACAACTGGTTAATGATGAGGAAATCAAAGCGCTCCTTAATCTGGGGACTGGTGTGAAAACATAAATGGACTACTATACTAGATAGCAGGTCATTCATAGTTAGCAATTAGTTTTGCTAGGGAAATGGATGGACTAGAGAATTTGAGAGGCTGTAAGGAGTAGAATGCACTGCTGTTACTTGTCTAGTTCCTTCCCCTTTACATTTCTAGGGCTGGATATCTGGAGCAGTTCAAGCTGGCTTAGGGGCTACCAAATTATGAGCAGTACAACATGAATAATTATATCTTAACTGCATGCACAAACACACACAGAGAGTCACACACAAACACACAGAGTCACACACATAAGAAATTGCATTCTAGACCAGCCTAAAGGCACCACCTAGTCCTACATTCTGTTCACACAACAGCAAATCAGTTGAATGACGGGGAGCTGACTCATAAGACAGAATGCCAACTGCACCCTCTGGCCCAAATCCTGTTGGGCAAGGTTTGCCTGTGCAATGGAAATGGTACCAGCAGCAGATTGCCAAGGATAAAAGACTCTCAATTTTGAGGAGCCCATAATTTTGTCCCACTGAATGCTAACCATGAGCACTCCAAAATGAGAAGTCTAAATTAGCAGCAAATTGCTGCTGATAAAGATGACACCATCCTGTGGAGCAAGCACAGCTGAGCAACAGGATTTTGTCTCACATTTGCCAGCACCTGACATACAGAGAAATACTTCTGACACTGGCCATTATATACTGTACAACCATTCCTTCTAGCAGCCACTGACAGCCTTACAGTGCAAACAGAGAAAAGTGACAAAGCAATCTAAAGACCAGAGAAGCTAAGAGATTCCTGCCCACACACAGGCTTGGAAGCACTGTGGATCTTCAAAAAAAAATACAAACTTGTTCTACAACAGTCTATGATTGGAAGTCAGATTTCAACCTGATGAGAAGTAATTTGTTAAAGCTAGTTTAAATTCTGTATTGCAGGGTAGAGAAAAATACTTTTTACAGCCACTGAAGCTATCAGATCTGCCTTTCTATGAGACGAAGTGCATTTGCTTTAATGCCTTTATGCCGCCAATCATTAGTGCCCGGGAACCCTAAGTGCTTTCAGAGACATGGAGCTGATATGCACCGCATGTAACACTGCATAGTCAGAAATTTAAGACTTCAAAAATAATGCTGTTCATGCATCAGGAAAGCATGGGGTGAGTTGGGGAAGGACTCCTGGGACTCCTAATGGATTAATGTATCCCTCATGTTTAGGTTGTAGGATCAGGTCTGGCATAAGCAGGTGGGAACTAGTAATGGTGGCAAATTTCAGATCTTCAGTTTCAAACCATTAGCTGAGTTCAACTTCCTCCCCCCACGCCCCCGTGAAATTCACTTACAAGAAAAAAAAGGCTTGGCAATTTGAATTACAGTGGTGCCTCGCTTAACGATTACCTCGTTAAATGATGAATCCACTTGACGATGAGGTTTTTGCAATTGCTTTTGCAATCGCAAAATGATGTTTTAATGGGAAAAATTCGCTTAACGATGATGGGTTTCCTGCTTCGAGAACCGATTTTTTGCTAAACGATGATTTTAAAACAGCTGATCGGTGGCTCTCAAAATGGCCACCCGCTGTGCAAAATGGCTCCCCGCTGTGTTTAGGACGGATTCCTTGCTTAACAGGTGCCGGAAAATGGCCGCCCTATGGAGGATCTTCACTGGACTATTAGGCATTTAGCCCATTGGAACGCATTAACCTGTTTTTAATGCGTTTCAATGGTTTTTTTCCCCCGCTTGACAATGATTTCGCTCTACAGCTATTTCGCTGGAATGGATTAACGTCGTCAAGCGAGATACCACTGTATATATTTTGTGTCATTTGTAGGCCACCTTTCTCCTGTTGAGGAGACTCCAGGCCACTCACAATAAAACAAGTAAAATTTAAAACACAATAAATTACACATTAAAAAGCAATTAACCTATAATAATAATTTTAAAACACATTCAATAATGTTTAAAAATATTAAAAATTCAAAAAGCAAACGTCCTTAGCTAAAAACCAGCATCCAGGGGCTCAGTTATTGTTTTTAAAAGCCTGCCTGTAGAGGCTATGGCTCCAGCCCTATCTTATAAGGCTTGGCATACTACCAGGCTTGATACCAGGCCTTCTTGGCAGTGGCTCCCAGTCTCTGGAACAAGCTCCCCCCTGAGATTCGTCTGGCCCCCTCGCTGGGCATTTTCAAAAACCAACTCAAGACCTGGTTATATAGACAGGTCTTCCCTCCGAGCACTATGTAACTTCCTCTTTTTCTCTATCTTTATCTACTTCGTTTTGTGTAAATGCTGTAAATTGTTATTTGTTTTTATTCTGCATTTTGTGAGCCGCCCAGAGTAGACTATGTCTAAATGGGCGGCATATAAGCTCAATAAATAAATAAATAAATAAATAAATAAATACCAGTGCTCTAGGCCTGCAACGCCCAAACCTTGTTTTGGACTTCAGCTCCTGAAACTCTTGGCCACTGGCCATCCTGGCTCTTTCGAAGTTCAAAATGTCTGAAGCTTGAAGACTACGGACTTGGGCCTTAATGGAGGCCTTGGTGTCAGACAACAGAACCCTTCCTATTACAACTGATATTCTGAAGTTAGTTTTAGGGGAAACAAATAGGATACTAGAGGTGAGGAAGGGCCAGGGCCAGGCTGCAATCTTGATGATGCAGCTGAGAGCATGATAGGATCTGGTTCCTCAAATCCACTCTGAAACAATACGATACATTTTCCAGTACATCAGACATTGGTTCGCTCAGGCCATCCTGAACTACCATTATTAGTAACCAAGAGACACAGTGGAATATATAACGCCTAATGTATTGGAAAATGTATCGTATTGTTTCAAAGTTTTGTATTAATATTGTTGCCGCTGTTCCTATTGCTGTGTGCTATTTTTTATTTTCTTGTACAGTATTTCTCCAGTGCTTGAAGAAGAAGAAGGAGGAGGAGGAGGAGGAGGAGAAGAAGGGGCAGCAAACAAATCAAGGAAATGAATACTTCGCCAACATGTTAAGTCACTACAAAGGTGAGCCACCAGACAAGACTGCTTTGCTCCCGATATCATACTGCTCTTTCTGTGGAGAGATCATTCTTATTAGGCACATGCATGAGAACCTTTGTGATGCCTATGTGTGTGTCTGTGCACAGTTGTAGGTTCTAGGAAAAAAAGTGCTGTCCGTATATCCCTGGTATACTTTTCAAACAAGATCTATGTCATAAAAGCCTCAAGTGTGGAAAACATACAACTCTCAGAATCCCACAGCCAGCATGGGCAGGTATCAACAGTTCCTTAATAAATTACAAAGTATTTATTCCCTTGATTTGTTTGCTGTTCTTTTACTGAAACACAGAAGAAATACATGGTCAGTAGCTATGCTGGGTGGAGAATTCTTGGAATTGTAATCCGTAAAATAACTTTTCCAAGCTCTGCAAGAACTTTGTGTAGAAATCACTCCAGTGAACAGTTATTTTGGTAGCATCTGATAATGCTAGGGTGATAAAAATTTGTGAAGTGTGCTCTACAGAATTAATGTGCCAGGACAGGAACAACAAAAACCAAGGACATGCTCCTCTCTGTGTTCTTCTATTTATTAATTATAAGGAGACACCAAAAAGCAAGGAAATGCTTTTCTTTCATTATATGCACTAACTAGACAGGCCACCTAGTATGACAGCTAACATCTACTGGGCTGAAATACAAATCTGAAACTGAGCTTGAATGTTACCCTTGATTCCTCTGTCCATCTTCATCAAGCGTCTGATTACTGCATCTCGACCATCTCCTTCCCTGATCTCAATTTTTGTAGAAAAGTGGCCATTTGCTGGTTGAGGATTCACCAGAAAGACAGACACACTAGGCTGTAGGAAAATAAAAAGAAACACACCAAAATCAAATTTTAAAATGTAATTGCCGAACTGAACACAGAGTTTACAAACTCATGGCCATCTACTCCCAGTGTGGCTCACTTCCATGCATACAAAAAGACAAGGAGATAATGTCCTTGATACTCAGATATATGTATTTGTTGAGTTCTAATCCATCTTTCCTCTGAGAAGCAGAAGGGGAGACTTAATAGTTCTCCTACACTTGGTTATTGTCATGAAAATCTCATAAAGAAAGTTATGTGAGGTCAGGAAGGAGGAATGTTCAGCCCTTTAGATTTTGTTGGCTCCCTTCTATTGGCCACAGCCAGAAAAGCCAAGGGTATTGGATGATAGGAGGTTTTGCCCAATAATATCTAGATGACAAACCCTCTCCCTCCTAGGGTTGTGTCCTCCCTCTTCGCTGCTAAAAGATGTTGACCAGCCCTAGTGAGCTTTGTAGCCCAACAGAACTTTGAATTTTGGTCTCCTTGGTCTAGCCTGTCTAATCACCATACTGGCTGTGACATGTTACCATTTTCTCCCTGTAAACATCTACATGACACTGTGAGTTTTTCCCCATTTTGTTTTGTTTTTGTTTTCACAATTTGACAACTACTCAAAAAGCACTGTGCCAAAATGGTCTCTCTCTCACACAAAATCATAAATATACTGCATAGCCCATTTGTGAGACAAGGTGGACCCATCTTCTGAAGCAGCAACACTTTTATTGATAATACACACACCCAGCAACATTCTAGGATCCCCTTGCAGGATATAGATGACCATGCAAAAATACACCATTACACATGTTAATATAACCTCAAAATCAGGTCCCAGAGTACCCTCTCCAGCATTGCACCAAGAAACTGAACCCTGGGATGGGCTGTGATAATAAAGGCCAAGTCTGAAGGGACATCAGAAATGGGCTGCAACCAGATGTCAATAAAAGAGACCACAACCTCCTCTTTTTTCTAAACACAGAGGGCATGTCTACCATGTACCCGTTGCACTTTGGCAAGGGCATTCCTTCAGTTCCTGCAGAATTGCTACTCTTCCACTCGCATGGGAGGGAGGGAGAGAAAAAGCATCATACAAGCAATGCTGCAGAGAGAACAAAATCCAGCTTGCCAGTATCGACTGTGGCTGGAGCACAGAAACATTTTGTGCCCACCCACCCATAACCAGTCCCCTCCAACATGCAGACTTCTTTCTGCCCCTTTCTCCTACCGCATACTCCCATAATGGGAATGACACACTCTTATCATCCTCTTCCACATCAAGAAATGGAAAGGAGGCAAGGGAAGGGGAGGAAGAGATTAAGATCCTGAGATAGGCCTGACCAGAGAAAGTCTGAGTCAGTTCTCAGTGGACCTAAATACAGTCTATGGAGAAGCTTAACAGGCTACAATCTGAGACGTGACAGACAAGGAGGAGAAGGGCTGATGTTAACCAGAGACCAAGGACCCCCATTACATTCATAAGTGAGATACCACCTTGTGCAAGTGAAAGACTTCCCCTGAGTCAGGAAATAACAAGGCAAAGCACCTAGAGAAGACAAGGCTTCTGGAGAAGCAAAAGAAGAAAGCAATTCAGACTCACGAACTTACTTCTACTCGGAATGTGCAGAAGGGTTTTCCAGGACAGCAATCTTCTCTAATCTTCTCATCTCCTTCCGAAGCAAACTTCAAATCGATATGTTCCAGCTTTAGAAATTGAGAAGGGAAATTCCCGACAATGTTAGTCATAGAGAGGGAGCAACAGAATAGTTGGGACAGGTGAATGTCAAATAAACCATTAAACTTGGTTGGAAGCAAATCTTCCTTGTTGCAGCCATGAGGATTCTGATTAGTGTTAATTGACTGTGTTCAAAACAATCCATTCCACCGACTCCATGGGCTTCAATATTTTTCCATGCAGCTGCCCACCGTTCTGGCCTACAAGCAGCTACTGTTCCCTCTGAATAACAGATTCTGAATGCATGCTTCACTAAAACAACAAGGTTATCTTTTAACCTTAGAAAGGCAGCAAGCTAAATGGAGCCACCACAGGAAACACAATGAAGTATTTAAAAAAAACACAACAGTCTAAAAACACGCAATGGTACACACTCCTTGTGGAAGGCCAATGGCACTTATTATAGAAATCCAATTCTGAGTTAGAATATTTTGAGAACATTTCAGACATTCAGAGTATATCACAGAGGATGCAACTCTCACAGCTCAGATGAGTAACAGTCCCCAACATGACACACACACACACACACACACACACATTTTGGAGCTAATTCTTGAGTGTGTAACTCCTGAAAGCTTTAACATAAAAAAAAACCTGAAATGCATGTGAACAAAACCTAAGTCAAGAAAAGACACACAAAAGAGATGAAGGCAACGCGGTTCCTTTACTCTTTTCCACCATGTTCAATAAACTATTTCTGATTCTTAAGAAATGCTCACCTCCAAGGAATTTGTCAAGTAAACGATGTTCTCTCTAAGCACAGCCTGTTCATCAAACTCCAGCTCCAGATCAAGAACACGTGACCCTTTCTTCTCCAAATTTTCCTGTGATGCCAAAAGTAAGAAACAACATGTTTTAATTTAAGTCATTACTATAAAAATTGAATAGTAAGGCTGAGCCAGCTTTAGGCCAGCACTTCAGGTGTGCAAAAATATTTTAAAATACACATTTTATTATGAATATCTTACTGTTTTTCACTATTTGAGAGATCCGCAGGTTCCTTCTTGTTGGATTTTTATTTTAGGTGCCCCCATTCTGCAAACCTAAGCCTCAGACTGAAGAGGCTTCCCCACAGCCAACAAATGGGAACCAAGCCACAAGTGGAACTATTAAGATTTATAGAAAGAATGACATGCACCCTTTGGAGAAATGTAGTACATTTTACCTCCATGAACTTTTTAAAAGCTTACTGTATTTAGAAGAAACAAACTATAATTTCATTTCTCCATTACATCAAGATATCTATCAGGATTAAGCTTGAGCGTCAAATCACATGATCACCTTTTAACCCAGAAGACAAAAATGCTATGTGCAGCCAGAACCTTTGAAAAGCGACCATTAAAATGGCCCATCACTCTTCAAGGGATATTGGAGCGGGGGTTCCCTAGCCACTTAAGGTCATTTGGACTGTTATGTTTATACGCTTTCCCCCTGGAAACTGGAAGTGTCTGAAAATGATAGCTGCAGGGCCCAGCTGGTGTGGCCCCTGATCTGTGAAGGTACCCAAACCTGTTTGACATTTCGAGGCTTTCGTCATCTCTGAAGACTGAATACATGCACTGTGGACCTTCTCTCTTGTTTTAACCCAAAGAACAGATCAACATCATGAAGTTCATGAGCTGAGTCAAAACATTTATACTGGTTCTTACACTGCACTCCCCTTTTCTTTTAACCTGGTCATAAGATGAAGATTGGGGACCACAGGCAGACACATATGGATACAGTACACGTCTACCTTCAACGCAGTAAAGAAAGATCTGCACTGATGAAGGAATTCCCCAAACAAGCAGTCTGCAAGAAGTCATCAATCAGGCAAGATCTGCAGGCACCTTCCATTGCAAAGCCTCTCCTTCTGAGTTAAGTCCCCTTCACTCTCTAGACATGCTTCCCACAGAGCAACAAACCCACTCAAAACCAAAGAGAAGATATCACCTTTGTTATCTGATGCCTCCTCTATATGCGAGAATGCTTTACTGGTAGTTTACATCTCTTTGCAAGACAGCAGATTCCTTTTCTGTTACACTAAAGTCTTTGACCTAACAGGACTAACAAATAGCTCAGTGAATTTCAATTGAGCTTGGCAACTCTGAGTGCCAAGGAATTGAAGATTCATATCTCTGTGGCTTCTGTGCCGTTGCCTCCTTCCTTCAATTCACCATGCACATGGAGTGGCAATCTGATGAGCATTTGGGACGTACAAGAAGACTGGGAAGCAACAAAGGACTCCAAGGGAAATGCGATGAATAAACATCATGGAAGCATCATTAAAAGAGTGTATCGCTTACAAAGTTCTAGGAAGGCAGAGGAGGAAGAAGAGTTGTTCCATTTCCTAGAATCAGGTTCCTGCTTCATCAAGAATGCAGCATATGCTCCTTACTGCCACAAATGCGTTTGGCAGGGGATGGGTGGCAGCGGCAGTGATGCAGCTGAACCGTAACAGTGCTCTGAGACTCTATGACTTTGGCTTAAGAAAGCAAACACTGACACTAAGATTAAGTAACAGCTGTCTTTTCCTTCTGTCACTCTACAAGCTTTGCAGAAAAATATACGGCTGAATTAAGAAGAGTCAAAACTTGCTGTTTGGGATTTATACGGTGTGACAGAACTTACTGGTGGTTCCTTAAACAAACAAATCACCCTGTCCTAATGTGGCCAAAACAACTGCCTTCTTACTTAGTTTTTGAACTGCCCAGTGCATTTGCCTTCTCTGTCTTCTCTTCTCTTCCTCCCCTGCACAGCAGCAGTGGGCATCCAGGACTGATTTCTGATCTCCTCAAAGCAGCCCAGGTTACATCCCCATTGAAAATGTCTGCATGCTTTTTTAAAAAAAAACTGAATTTTTTCAAATCTGGAAGTGATTGGAAGTTCATTCCAATTAAACTGAATCCACAATGAGCCTCCTTTATATAAAACAAAGCCTTTTATCTTCCTTCAAAGGAGAAGTGATCGCCAAAAGGTTCTGTCCTCAACAGCCCTGCTCAGCTCTTGCAAACTCAAGCCTGTGGCTTCCTTTATGGAGTCAACCCATCTCATACAGTGGGGTCTTGACTTAAGAACGGCTCGAGTTAAGAACATTTTGACTTAAGAACCACTCTCATAGGAAAATATTGACTTGACTTAAGTACTTAGATTTGAGTTAAGAACTGAAAAAAAACCATGTGGGAGGCAGGGAAAGTGCAAAATTTAAACTTTCAGTTAACTGTTGGCCAGTGAAAAGGGTGCCTGTCTGCTTCCTCACTCCTCCCAGCGTTTAGAGAGTGGATTGGGAGACAGTCTTCGGACTGCCTGGTACTGCCTGGACTGTATTTTCCCTGCCTTCCCTGAACCTTTCTTGACCTAAGAAAAAAAGAAACAAAATATCCCCCTCTAGTGGTCGAAGGCGGAATAGCAGCTTCCCATTAGTTTCTATGGACGGAAAAGAGCAGATACGGATCAAATGGTTCTCAATGCATTCCTATGGGAAATGCAGATTTGACCTGAGAACTTTTTGACTTGAGAACTGCCTTCCAATACGGATTAAGTTCTCAAGTCAAGACCCACTGTATTTGGTCTTCTTCCTTCCCTGCTGCCTTCAGCTTTTCTTAGCATTATTGCTTTTCCAGAGAATCCTGCCTTCTAATTATGTGCCCAAAGAAGGACAGCTTCAGTTTTGTCATTCTTGCCGCCAGAGATTGTTTGGGCTTGATTTGCTCTAGGACCCACTTGTTTATCTTTTTGATGGTCCAGAGGATCTGCAAAGCTTCTCTCTCCAACACCATTTTTCAAAGTAATCATTTCCCCCCCCCCCCCCGTCAGCTTTCTTTACTGTCCACCTTTCAGACTCATACACAGATTTTTAAGTATGGGCCTTTTATCATCTGCTGAACGATTTACACATTTTCTAACCTTAAGGCATCTATGTTTTTTATCCCTACCAGTCTGCAGTTTTACAGATATTAACTTATATATTTTGGAATTTTGATTCCTAATGTGAGAGGAGAGACTCCATGACTGAAGGATTGATTTCTTGAATATATGTTTGACATGGTATAATACTTTTATTCCACCAGCTTCTTCTTAGTGTCACTGAGAAATAAAGCTTTGTTGAAGTGTAGCTGCCACTAATACTTGAGGCAAAGCCTCTCTACATAAATTAAAACTATGGAAGGTTGCCAGATAGCTCAGTAGTTTAGGCATCTGGCTGTGGAGCCAAAGGTCGGGAGATCAATTCCCCACTGTGCCTCCCTGACACGGGCTCGACCCGAGGAGCCATAGGGTCCTTTCCAGCCCTGCAGTTCTGAAATAAAACTTTTGCCATATATGCGGCTTTATAGTTATTTTTGCTCATTTCTTATTTAAATGAGAACTTATTTTATTTTCATTCATTTTAGAAGTTATATATTTAGGCACAAATTTAAATTTTCTAAAAAGGGCTATATATACACTTTCATTCGTTGTTTTCCTCGTCTTCTTAGTTTTTTCTGTATATCTTGGTTCAAGTTTCGTTCCTGTTTTGTTCTTTAGCTAAAATCTAAATGTACTTAACTAACTTATGCTGGAAAGGAGAAGTTACTGATGTGCTTTTTTGAAGAATGAAAAAGATAAAACAGGCACACTTCCATCATTTCTTCCTGAAATTCAACATTGTGCTCCTTCTCTCTCAAGAAAGAATTGACTGTGATCTTTTTCAACCCGTATTATGGATAATGGAAGCACTCGATAACAGTGAGAACAGTGAAGTTGCTTTTTTCAATCCATGCAAACACATTAAAGACAGTGAAATCGTCATCATGATTTCCTCTTTCGGTTCAAATTCTCAGGGGCCACACATAACATTAACACATAATACTTTACAAGTATTAACTTGTTCAAATTTAAAGCATGTTGGGAGTACAAGGAAGTGGGTTCAACTGAGAAATGAGTGAAAAAATCAAGTGATAATGAATGTTTAATGGAGGACATTGACCTAGTACCAGCAATAGGTCTTGAACTGCATAAATATTCTCAGACATTGCTAGTTCTAGACCTATGCACGGTCAATGAAAGAAAGCATATTAATGACAAGATACCCAGAAGTACGATCACAAAACCTCCAAATTGCAATTCAGAACTCAACATGAAAGCCCACCTAGATTCTGCAATTATTACATTCCTCATTCCCTGTTTCTGCAGGAAGAATAAATAAATGACATTATCTCCTTCCCTCTAGGATTGAAGACATTTCACACATTAGGATTCTTTCAGTTCTTCACGCCACTTTGCCTGAAAGATTTGGATAATTTCTAGGGTGTTCTTTTTTAGACGTTAGAATGAAGTCTGCAAATGCAATGGGATTTATATATGATTTCCTAAAGAGCAACAATAAGTTTTAGAAAGGCTGACCTTGATCATAGCAACAAAAGGCATAACCCTTTTCATGTATTTCTTCAGCTCTGCTAAGGAACTGAGTTCACTGGCAATTATTTTGTTGTCTGGCAGGTCTCCTCCATTGGCCTGTAACAAAGCAGATACAAGTTCCAATTATATTATATGGCAGTTTGGGTTTGAGAGGTAAGTCCATGCATCCCCCAGTTTAACTTGTTCGACAAATTAGTTTGACACATCTCTGCCTAAAACTTTGCCTTCTTACTTGTCTCTAAATGCATACATAAAATGGCATTAAATGCCTTTTTTTCTCCAGAACTCGTTATATTTTGATTCTTCGTAAGTGCTGCTTATTATAAACTTTTTTTCAAATGGATAAAGAAATCCATGCAGATAGGCTCAATTTTTATTTTATAAAGCCCATCTTTCTCTGTGTAGCTACATTCTAAACATCATGCTCTGCCCTAAACCGTTTAAGGAACAGCTACTTGCTCAGGCTCTCAGAAACAGTAATTGGACAACCCAAACATAGCTCAGCGTTATCATCATGGTTTGCACAAAGCTCAATAAACCTTTTGGCTGTTGCTGGCTGCCAGGCATTACAAGAACAGGAGAGGGAAGGATCCAGGTTCATCTCAGACTTTTCTTGTTACATGCTCTCAAGTTGTCTTCAACTTACAGCAACCCAATTAATGATCTCCAAAATGCCCTGTCCTCAACAGCCCTGCCCAGCTTTTGCAACCTCAAACCTGTGGCTTCCTTTAGGAAGCCAATCTGCCTTGTATTTGCCCTTCCTCTTTTCCTGCTGCCTTCCACTTTTTCCAGTATTATTGTCTTTTCCAGAGAATCCTGCCTTATGATGAGCCAAAAGTAAGACAGCCTCAGTTTCAACATTTTTGCCTCTATAGTTCAGGCTTGATTTGATCTGGGACCCACTTGTTCCTCTTCCTGGTGGTCCAGGGTGGAGCAAAGTTCCCCTTCAGCACCATGTTTCAAACAAATCAGTCCCATCTCGGATTGGGCTTTGCTATGTTAGTGGTGCATCACCGAGAAGTGAATTCTGTTTCTCACACTGTTCTTTAAGTGTACATTTCAATTTAACTCCCCTTGCTAGAAATCCCAAAGTGGATGGAAAATGACTGTTCATTTGTTTCTAGTCCTCTTTCCAATCTTAATTGATGGAAATGAGCACCAAATTACAAAGAAATGCTTGTTCCCAATTAAAAGGAAATTAATTTAACAAAATTCCTGCAAGTGATAACTCACTTGCTTGGCTCTTCCACTTGAGCGGTGCTATTGTTCCTGTGCCACAACAGTTAAAGGATCACTTCCAACAGCTCAAAGACTCTGGGACTGCTCCTTTTAAATTTCTTTGCATTGTGTTAGTTACAAGGAAGAACCTCCTATTGGGCACCAGTACATTTCCTACAAAGCCAAAGAATTATCATACCCATTGAAGACTAGAGGAGAAGGTAAAGGTATCTGCCTAATAAGGAAGCTGTACAGATCTGACAAGAGCCAGTAATTCTGCAGCCCAGCCGATACTGAAGTAAACAGCTTACTAAGCTTCGAATGCACAAAAGATTAATAACAAACTCAGACTGTCCTCTGTTTCTAAATGTCACTAGAAATGAGATCATACAGCAAACTTAATAATGCACCCAAAAGGACATAATCATCAAACACTGAAAGATCTGCACAGCTTTATTAAAAATACAGGAAACACATATTTTTCCCCTTTGAGTCGATGAACCTGATGCCAAGCTGGTTTTATTTCTGATGGGGAAGGAGACAGAAGGGATGAGAGGACAAGCAAGGAAAGAATAATAGAACAAAAGGAAGTGGTGGTAGGATAGCTGGCATTCTTGCTTTCTTCTCACCACCTATAGTGATATAGTGTTAGTTCATACTATTGCTTGTGATATTGCACTGGTTTTAATGGAGCTCTTACTTGCACGTAAGCCCACTGTGCAGATCCTCTGATTCAAAAGAAGGACATGAGCATGCCGTGTGATTACCTGATAATGCTTGCGCAGAACCGACAATGTGGTGTGCTGCCATGGTGGGTAGCTCTTGGCCACATATATGGTACAGTGAGACGGCTTCTGAGGCACCTCCTTACTGCCCTTCTAGAAAACATTAAAGGAAAATGTCTCTGAGTCAAGTGCATAAACCTTGAAAGCATGTGATGGCAGGAGGAGATGCCAGGACTCACCTTCCCTTTTCCTGGTGCCCTGTAGTTTCTAAGACGCAGACGGAGATCATGGGCCACCTCAGTGAGGTACTGGGACGAGCGGAGGAGCACTTCATCCACAGGGCCAGGCACTGGCCAGGAAGCTTTCATGATGGAGTGAGGCTTCAAGTTGGAGTTGACAACAAAAACAGTGATTATGGGAGAAGAAAATCCTCTACATCTCCTGTTCCCCAGGCCAGTATCTTATTGAGCTTTCACTGATGGAAAGGTCCGCAAGGCAAAGCAACACTATCAGGACAACTGCTGCCCCTGAGCAAGGGGGAGCTCCGTAAAGATGATGATGATGATGATGATGATGATGATGATGATGATGATCATCATCATCATCATCATCATCATCATCATCATCATCATCATCATGTGCTGCCAAGTCAGTTCTGACTTATGGCAACCCTTTTCAGGGTTTTCCAGGTGGCGAATGCTACTTCAAAGTGTTTTGCCCTTCGCTTCTTCTGCAAACATGAAGGACTATGCAGCTTGCCTAAGGCTATGAAGGCTGGCTCTGTTCATAACAGGTACTGTGGGGAATTGAACTCCCAACAGCCAGAGAACCGCTGAGCTATCCAGCCAGAAAATCCACCCTCTATTTGCACAATGGCAACATTTAACATAAGCACTGTGACCCGGTGTTGCTAAGCTGATGGGACCCTCCCACTCACTGGAAACGTAAGAGGATCTTCGCTCAAATCTCTGCAACAGACAAGGCCTCCTCCAGAAAAACACAGGAAAATCAACAGTACCTTGCCCAACAATGTCCAGATATATTCACACACATGAGGGCAGATCGGAGCTAACAGAAGTGTCTGTGATTCAATAAACTGGAGCACCAGGTCCCTGTGCATGCCTTCTATTGCCAGTTCACGGTACTTGTCTTTTGCTGCCTGAAAGAGAGCCAGCATAAGCATCGTTAAGGACATTGCAACTGTCATAGAAAAGCACTGCATAAAAGACATTTTCCTTGCTTTGATCTGTCCTTAAAACATAAACTACTTATAAGCCTATAACGGATTATTAAAAGGGCCAATTTTAAAAAAAAATTTAAAACCCAACTGGGATTGGAATCAAATGAAATTCTGCCAGTTGGACATTATATAGCTTCACATTATTACACCTCTTAAAAAAGACATCTATCGGCATGGACATAAAAGTCAAGGATAACTGTAACTGTATATTAGGCGCCATCATTCTGAATGGTCCACATAAAAGGCTACCATTAAGTTAGTAAGAAGAAAAGGCAATAAATGTGATCTATTATTATGCACATGGTTCAACCAGCGGAACCATCCTTATGAAAGGCAGCTGGGAAAAGAAGTTAGAGCAATTGATTCCCCAGCAAAAACACGCGGCGGCTGTGTGAGAGCTACTGACACCTTATGGACCATTGCAGAAAACATTCTGCTTCTTAATGGCCAGGGGAATAATTTTCTGCTCCGACCATATTCGAGGAAAAGAAAAGATTTGTGAAAGAGAAAGGCAGAGAGCAAGAAAGTATTTTTCTTTAATTATTTTTCTGCAATTATTCACGGCCAACCAATGGTTGTTAACTAGAGGCTTGTGCTTTCAGACTACAAATCCCAGAATACCTCAGGCAGCTGCTAGGCATAAACAGAAATCTGCACACCTCTTGCTGTAACTCCCTGATAGTCAAAACTGTGTCTTCCAGAAGGGTAATCTCAACAGAGCACTGACCGTAGACAAATTAATCTATTTATTTCTTCCTATTTATCAGCAGGGACGTGGTGGCGCTGCGGGCTAAACCGCAGAAGCCTGTGCTGCAGGGTCAGAAGACCAAGCAGTCGTAAGATCAAATCCACGTGATGGAGTGAGCTCCCGTTGCTTTGTCCCAGCTCCCGCCAACCTAGCGGTTCAAAAGCATGCAAATACAAGTAGATAAACAGGGACCACTTCGGTGGGAAAGTAACAGCGTTCCGTGTCTAAGTCGCACTGGCCATGTGACCACGGAAGATTGTCTTCAGACAAACGCTAGCTCTATGGCTTGGAAACAGGGATGAGCACCGCCCCCTAGAGTCGAACACAACTGGACAAAAATTGTCAAGGGGAACCTTTACCTTTACCTTTATTTATCAAGTCTATGCTTGTTGATATAATGAAAGCAGGGAAACTATTATGAAATGAGCCACAGTTCAATGATGAATTATGTGTAAGGTTAAAGATCAATCCCCAACACATCATGGTTGAAGGATGTAAAGCAGCAGAGGAACAGAGGAAGAACATTCTTCACTTGGCAGGGCACAAGATTTTAGAGCATTCTTCTCACTCTAACTGATTCATTACTAGTCAAGGCATGATAAGGCAACTACTGATGTATTTGTCTATGTCTTGCTATCTCTCCATCCCAGGCACCGGGTATATGAAGTTCAATGAGAAGTGCAAAGTTGTTTGATTGTCTGCTCTTTCAATACTAGTAGTTTTACTCTACTGTTGTTGCATGGTTTTAAGTGTTTCCTAAGTTACCTTACTAGTCTATGGAGTAAATGCCCAAACTGAATTTCTGAAAGCTTGTGCTCTGGAGAGCTGGCAGCCTACCTGAAATTCAAAGAAGCCAGTTTTAAGAGCTTCCTTAAACATCATCTTCTCGTAATTTTCATCCGTTTTCATTATTCCTGCATTGATTTCACTGGATAAGATTAAGGAGAGGGAAAAAATCTAGATCAGGGAGAAATATCACAATACAAGCATCTGTGAGGAAACTGAATTGTGCACAGGGAATTGTAGAAGTCTAAAATTCTTCTGGCTTCTTTTTCTGAAGGAAAAAATCCAGGAAGGTAAGCTTTTTCCAGATACCTGGCAAAGACCTTATCATTGAAGGTGGTGGCAGGCCCACTTCTCAGGCTGTCCCAGTTAGCAAGCATCTCCTTCACCCACTCCACCCACGTGTACAGGCGGAGGACACCGGCATCTGCCATGGCTTCCACAAAGTTGGCATCTTCAACTGTATCACCTGCATCAGCCAGCGCCAGTCGCATGCCTAGAAGGAAAACAAATCTACAACATTGAAAGCTATAGCAACTCTGTTCCCAGCAAAATGAGCACATGGCATGCTTACAATGACAACAAATGCAAGTACATTGACGTCTTCATGCATTGCCCTGGGTATAAATATGAAGCTCCAGAAAGGCAACTGGGCCCTCCCCTAACTTGGAGGAAAGAAAAACCAAAAGGATTCGCCATATTTTCCCATGAGGCCTCTGGTCTTTAGTTTTAGGTCCCCTGCTTCAATATGCTCTACAACCCTTCCATATGCAATCCAAAGAGGCTCATCAGCTGGGATTCTCAAAGAAGTTGTTGATTATCCAAACACATGCCTACACGCTCCATTTCAAAATGAATACTTAAGTAGGTATGTTTCAGTACAGCCTGATTCAATTTGTATCCAAATTGTTATTTTACAGATCTGGACTGCACTGCTTGGAGCTGGCCCGAAGGTCGGCTGGACTGATTACTTCTTGGTTCATGTTGGGAGGACTGCAGACATGGAGAACAAATGGCTATGTCCTGTGATGGCAGGTGCTGCACAGTGCCATCAATCTGTTGAACATGGCAAAGCTTTACAGGGAGGAAAAGCTCCTACCCGCTTCCTCCCCCACTCACCCACCCCAACACAGAGCCATGTGTTCTATTCCTCGCTCAGTTCTCACTTATCCATGAATCTACCCAACATCAGCCAACAGCAGGCATTCAGAAATAGAAGAACATTAAAAATATTAGCAGAAGGGAGGAAAACAGGCCCTTGTGCTCTTTTGACCTATCCAATCAAAGCCTGCACAAAAGAGTTGTCATTAATCTCACAGTCATATACAAATTCAATGCAAAGTGTGATTAAGACTTAAAAGAAAAAAAAAGAAAAAAATAATTCTAAAAGGAAGCCCGTCTAGTAGGCAATGTAGCACCTGCTTTTTGCCTTGCTCAGATGAAAAATGATTGCTCAGCAAAGTGGGTGGCAATATATGCAGGCTGGTGGGGTTGGTCTGAGCCTTCCTCAGAGATTCAGGGACTTGAATTTCCAGGGAGGTCCTGCTCTTTGCTGGGGCTTCAGCTGTAAGTCTCCTTCTACCCTGGCACTTTCTTCTTTTGCTCCATTTCCCTCAACTGCAATTGGCTACAAGTCCCCCCCCCCAAAAAAAAATCCAGCGTTTTTTAACCCTCCAAAATGCCAACACAAATTAAATTAATTTGTAGGGGCATGCAAAGTGACCTGAGGATAACTTGCAGGTTCTTAGACCCACCTTGCTGCTTCATCTGAAAATGCTTAAATATTACTAGAGAATTAGTGCAGGGAAATCGCCCCAGAGGGAGACCACAGCTGCGATACAAGGACGTCTGCAAGCGAGATCTGAAGGCCTTAGGAATAGACCTCAACAGATGGGAAACCCTGACATCTGAGCGTTCAGCCTGGAGGCAGGCACTGCATCGCGGGCTCTCCCAATTTGAAGCGACCCTTGCCCAGCAGGCCGAGGCAAAGAGGAAGTCACTAAAGCAGCAAAACCAGGGAGCTGGACAGGGGACAGATTGGATTTGTCTTCAGTGTGGAAGGGATTGTCACTCTCGAATTGGCCTCCTCAGCCACACTAGAAGCTGTTCCAAGTCCTCCATACAGAGCACGCTACCATAGTCTTTCGAGACTGAAGGATGCCTAATAAAATACTAGATACTTTACCACTGAGTTTGTCAGATTCTGACTCAAGGTAACTTTAATGGCTTAGGTCAGTGGTTCTTAACCTTGGTTACTCAGGTGTTTCTGAACTGCAACTCCCAGAAACCCCAGCCAGCACAGCTGATGGCGAAAGCTTCTGGGAGTTGCAGTCCAAAAACACCTGAGTAAGCCAAGGTTAAGAACCACTGGTTTAGGTTCTGGCTGTGGAGCCAGAGGTTGGAAATTTGTTCCCCCGCTGTGCATCCTTGAAAAAAGGGCTGGAAGGGATGATCCATAGGATCCTTTCCAGCTCTCCAGTTCTAAAATAATTTTATTTCTAAAATTATTATGCCTTCTTACCATCAGCAGAAAACTTCTGCACAGCTGTACTCAACGTGAGAAAGTTG
The DNA here is from genome assembly GCF_051106095.1 of Pogona vitticeps. NCBI lineage: Eukaryota > Metazoa > Chordata > Lepidosauria > Squamata > Agamidae > Pogona > Pogona vitticeps. The sequence goes on from NC_135784.1 coordinate 107,982,763, forward strand.
CCTGTAGATTTAGACATCTGTAGTAAAAGAAGAATTGGTGAGAGACAAGTAAGCAAAGTTACAGAATGGTCAACCCCCTTGAGTTAAACTCCTCGCTCATAGAAAGATGCATTGTGATCAGTGCTGAGTTCTAGCCATCATGGATGCAAAAGGCTACTGCTTGACATCCACGGCTGACATCAAAACTATGGTCTGATTTCTGTGTGGGTGAACATCTCATGTACCACATGTGGGAGAGCAGCAGAACAAAAAACAGAAGAGGTTGTGCTCCCTGAGCACTTCCTACATTACGCAGACCCCATGAAAGCTTTTGAAAGACAGATTGTATCATTCAAGGAGAAATGTCAGCTAAAGGTCCTTTACAGCATGAGGTTCTGAAAAAAATTCATTATGAATTTTTTGTCCGTCAAAATCCCTACAGGCATTTTTTTAGCTCCTGCCAAGCAAAGACAAAGTAACTTCAAGGTAAATAATGCTTTTTTAAAATGATAAAAAAAATAGATTTAAGCATGAAAGAGAAAGCCAAGAAATGTGAATTCTTGGACAGACTCCACAGTTTCTCCTTGGACTGACCTGACTATAGGAAAGCAAGCAGGAACCTATTGAATAAATATATTGAGAACACTGTGTAGATGCCTGATAACTAAAAAACTTCTCCAACAGAAATAGAACTTGTTCTATTGGTCTTTTACATCATAACTGTGCCATACTGGCCAAACAAAATTATGTACCTTCTCTGAATTCAGGAGGAGATGCCCATTTGATCTCACTGCTCGAGGCCACTTTCCCCTGCATTGGAAAACCAGAAAAACTCAGTATTCATTCTCATGGATTTCTTGACAAAACACCAATGATTAGTAAGGTAGGAGTGCACTTTTCAGGCAGCTTGCTCACATGGGTAGCCCCAGCAGTGTGGCTGTACTCTTCAAGATAACAAGAGATAAAACACAAGTACTTTATCTCTGCTAAAATATCACTATGTAGCAAGACCAAAAACTCAATTACAATATACATCAACATCAACGGAATACAACCTCAACAGAACCAATGGAAGATGAGAGCCAAATCAGGAAGTTGGCAGGACAGGTGAACTCAAGAGGTGTGATCCCATAAAAGTACTTAGATCACAACAATCTTACCCTACGCCACATCTTTGGAGCTTCACTGAAGCCTTCTACTAGTGCAATAGAAATTCCACCATTGGCTTGAAAGTTTAGCCTTCCCCATCCCCATAAACTCTAAGAGTTCTCATTACTAGAAATCTTGGCCCCCAACCTTTTAAAGGAATATAGCAAGGGTGGGGACGTTTCAGGCTTTCAGCTTTTGATGAACTCCTACTTCCATCATGCCTCTCCACTATCATTATCTCCACTATCTACTAGCTGAAGCTCATAGGTATCCAAGTGCAAGAGCATATAAATTAAATAAATAAACAAACAAACAAACAAACAAACAAACATCTGAGGGCCAACTGATGGAAGTGGAAAGGACAGTTTGCATTCACACCAATAGGCTCCTTCTGCACCTGTGCAGACATCTTTGGAACATTCCAGAGCTTGACAAGCCCATTTGTCCATACCCTCTCCATTGTGCATGCTCCCTACCTTACTCATCCTCAGTTTCCCCAGTCTGCCACTGATAAAAGTGTCCGCATGGTGGACCAAGAGAGGATTAGCTGGTTGTGTGAATTCACAGAAGACTACACAAAGGATTACAGTTATAGATCCTTTTTCTTCATGGTCTCCATGAATCACACACACAGAGTGTCACTTTCTCCTTGTGGAATTGCAGGAAGGGAGAGTCATGTCTAAGAGTGCATGGTTGGTTCACTTCTACTCGTCAATATTCTTGTCATGGAGAAAAATGTCTTATAAATCAAGACTCTGAGATGTGTTATTGTCATTGGCTCAAGCGGTGGCTTCATGGGCTGGTTAATCACTAACGTTAGTGTTCTCTGTGACATCAGGGTAGACAATTCTTCAACCCTTTCAAAAACTTTTAAAGGGTTGGATTTGTAAAGAACTGTGATGTAGGAGATCCTGGAAGTTGGTGTTCTACTGTTGCTGACAAATAAACTTTTTGTGACAAATGTGACAAGTCCCTTTGCTCTAGTTGCAGCAAGAAACACAAGACAGTGCGCCAAACGGGATCAGTAGCACTGGTCCATTGACTAAGCATAGATCACAAATTTCTTCCATTTGTATTTGTAACAACACCTAGTGGATGGTTTCTTTAATTCTAGTAAAATTCCTTTCAGCACTGGTGAATTCTCAAGGCTGCCAATTTCATCTGTGCAACATCTGGGTAATGAATCGACCCTCAGCTTAGCGTTATTAAGTCTGGCGTTACTGGCAGCTAATTGATGTCTGATACCATTAGTCTCAGTGTCACAAACCAGGTTTGATGTGGCCACCATAGAGCAATGAGAATAGCGTTACTCTTTCCTTGGCAAAATTTTATCATTACCCTGCATAGAATAGGGACTGGTGGGTAAGCCTATGCTAGCATCCCTAACCACCTGATTATAAATGTATCACCAAGAGAGCCATGCTTACGACCATGAGCAATAATTGTTGCATTTCTTGTTGACTTTCATCACAAACAAATCAAGCATGGGATGATCCCCATGTCTGCAAATGTTCTCAAACATGATTAGGGACAGTTCCCATTTGGGAATTCCGTCAGCTTAGATGATCGGCCATCTGGTTGTCTTCTCCCACCATACGTGCAGATATAGATAGGGTGTGCATTTGAACACACGACTCCCATAGTTGGATAGAGACGTGACATTGGCGGTGTTCCTCACTGTTTATGTACTGTACTACATCATTGTGTTGTTGTCTGTAGCCACTTGTATTACTCTACTGCTGATTATTGTTCTGAAGGCTTTGAAGGCTTTTATGACAGCCAACATCTCCAGCTTGTTTACATAAAGTTTATTTTGTGTTTTGGACCATAGGGCATGGATTTAAGAGTCTGCTTACAGTCTATTGAGTTATCTGGCTCCATTCTGGAGACTCACTGATGGCAGAAGAAGCTCCAAGCTCCTGAGATTTTTTTTCCTCAGACACCAACCGCAAGCAAACCAGGTCTTCATGTTCTTTATTTTGAGGACAGCATCATGGTGGCAACATGCTGGAGACTCATGGTCCTTATTCTTCTCCAATTTCTGTTTGATCTTTGCTTTCTTTACCTAGCTATACCCTGAATCAGTAAACATCTTCCTCTGTTTGGTTGCTGACACTGAGGTTGATTTCGTGGTCAATGGCCTGTCCTTGATTTTGGTAGTTAATACTACCAATTTATTTGGGGGTTGGATTTGTTTATGTCATTTCTGACTGAATGGCTTCCATCAAGACCTGTCTGGGTGGTATTTTGCAATTTGAAAACAATGCTGTTATTTGCTTTTCAATATGGTCTCTCGACCACAAGTAAAACTTTGGACCCCCCTACCAGTTTTTGATGGCTACTTTGGTGAATTTTTAGCAAATCTGGCAGTTCTGAGTCTGATGCCCCTCACCAAAATACTAAAGGTACTTAGAATGTGAGGAGTATTTCATTACTGTAATTTGCTTATTTCTTCAACAGCCCCACAGAGGCCATAAAAAGCAGGAAGGCCTTGACAGGAAGAACACAAATAACTTTTTTTGGGGGGGGGGGGAGAATAATGATGAACAACTCACAAGATGAGAAACAGATCAACAGGCAAGAATTATAAAGGAGAGGTAGGTATATTCAGAATAAAGTTATGTCCAAACAAAAAGGCTCCAAAAGTTCTTAAGGTGTTTCCTCAGTGTCAGCTGAAAGGGAACTGAAGATTCAGAGCAGGGTAGGGAGCATGAGCTGTGAAGAAGGTATGGACTAATGGTTATTCAGGCTCTGAATCACTCCAAAGATGTCTATGCAGGTGTGGAACGAACTCATTAGTGTGAATCCCAGAGACCATGAAGAAGAAATAGTTATACTGTTGGCACAGCCAAAGGAAGGAAGGAAAGTGTGTACAGTATATAAAGGAAAACGTTTTAAAATAAAAAAGTACTGTGCATTCCCCCCCTTCCTTCAATGCATTCCATGGTAACCACAGTACACTACTCCCACCCTCTCCCCCATAACTTCAATAGGGCAAATTCAACAGGCTGCCATTTTGGCTGAGCAGGACCTTTTTCTGGTCAGCATCCTAGTTAACCATGGCTGGGGAGGGAAGAGCTTCTTTTCCTCACTTGTTAGAATTACACAGCTTTGGCCTGGCAAGGTAATTTGCCTCGATAGGCTTAACTGTCACAATCAGTCTAGTCAGGGCAGTCTGGGGAGAAAAGCAGTATAGCCTTTTTCAGCCATTCGGAAAAGAACCTGAACACACGAGCAGAAGCCTAGGCCCTCCTCCCTCTGCTGTCCTTCTCTGCAGGAGAGGAGTGATTGTCTGCCATCCGGGTAAGCCTCACTACACACTGGAGAACGATGGGTTTTCAGGTTCCCCCGTGCATGTGGCTAGCAGGCTCACGTAGCAGACTGTCTCCTTTTCACGCTGTTGCTCTCTTTGTGCATCAGATCCATCCTTTTCTGAAGGCCAGAATAACGTTTCTATTACACTTCAGGGTTAAATGTGGCAAAAAGGGGAACACCCTTCAGGGATAAATGTGGCAAAAAGGTACTTGTTAAAAACTGGGCAAATTCAGGATTTCTTCAAACTAACCTTTCATCTGGCCACATGGCCACATGGTTATAAAGGAAGTACGACAAGTGATTTGGAACCAGGTCCTTGCCAGAAGCACGCAGATCCACTGGATACCAAAATTCAAACTCCTGCTTCAGCTTATCCAAATTTTCTTTGGGGATTTTTGTTGCAGGGAAGGGAGCTGTCTTAAAGAAGATGTAGTCCCACACCTCTTTGGTCAGTTGGTTTGCCCTGTGCACATTGAGAGGAGGGTGATTACAAGAGTAAGAAAATAATGAAAATAGCCTTCAGATAGATATCGCTTATACTGCTAGCTAAGCATACAGTGGCTCAGCCTCTATATTTTATTTGATCAGGTCATTTGACCACAGAGGAAATATTTATTTATTCATACTAGCATCACTGACACTATTTTTGTTGCACTGTCTGTCCTGCCTCTTCATACTTCCATTGCTTTAAAATCCAAGAGTCCAAAACAAGTTAAAGCTTACAATTTCACAAAAAAGTACAGCTGATTATGGTACATGAAGTCAGCCATTGCCAAGTCAGTTTGGGGCAGAAGTATGTAACAGACAGATGACTCCCATGACCTTGAAAAATTAGAGGTGGAAAATTGACATTGTACAGTGGTGCCTCGCTTAACAATGTTAATTTGTTCCAACGAAATTGCTGTAGAATGAAAACATTGTAAAGCGAAATAAAAAAGCCCATTGAAACGCATTGAAAACCACTCAATGCGTTCCAATGGGCTGAAAAACTCACCATCCACCGAAGATCCTCCATAGGGGCAGCCATTTTTGGTGCCTGTAGAGGAATCCGTCCAAAAACACAGCGGGGAGCCATTTTGAGCAGCCGGCAGCCATTTTGAAAACCCAACGATCAGTTGTTTTGATCCTCGTAATGCGAAGAATCAGTTCCCGAAGCAGGGAACCGACCTTCGCAAAGCGAAAAAAAACCCATTTAAAACATCGTTTTGCGATCACAATTGTGATTGCAAAAACATCATCGTGAAGCAGATTCGTCGTTATACAGAGTAATCGTTAAGCGGGGCACGACTGTACATTGCATCAGATCTCACATAACTGTATCCAATCTGTAGCCCAACTAGTCCTGGTGTCAGTATCTGCCGTTAGTGAAACAGTAAAATGTTAGAACATATAATCACCAGTTTTGCACCTAACTGCATTTACTGTACTTGTGTGGAGGCTGGGGTGCTTTAAGTCACTTTTGACGGTGGCATGAGTACCACAAAGAGCAAGTAGAGTGTAAATGGGAGAAGCATCCAGTAGTGATAGATTATGTCTTTTTTGACCTGGGTGCATACACAACCGTTGATATGCTACTTGAGTCAATCTTAATTCAGTTTTCTGTTTCCTTTCAGAAGTTCAACACATCTGAATCAAGAAATCAAATTCCACAGAGCAGTTCTCATAGACTTCTTTGATAATTTGGATTAAAGAAGCAACAGTGGAGTGAATAGCATAATTGTTGCCAAACAACACCCTTTTCGTTTCTACCTGCTTCCTCTCCCCCCCCCCGATGACCATGAGAGAGACAATTATTAGCCAGCTTAATTAAGAGTCCAGATGCATATTCTTTGAGCACACCACACACCAAAAAAGCATAAAGGAATCTTCTTGGCATCCATTTCCCATACTTTGAAAGAAAAGACTAGAATGCTATTAAAATTCCTAAAGCATCCATGTATGGCTTCACCCAATGAAGGCTTCATCCCACCAACTCAGAAAATGCAATGGATTACACCATGAAGGGGCAGCTACTCCAGAGGCATTTCAGAGAACCAAGAAAAACAATTCACTGGGAAAAAATACATTTTAGTACAAGTAAAAGAGCTGCTGGTTAACAGTCCATAATTAATTCAGGCTATAATCATCACGCTGAAGAAAAAAAATGACCCTTCATCTTTAATGACACAAAAGTTTAGATTCAACTTGGAAGTGGCAATACTGCTGGAAGCATAAGGTTGGGGCTCTGCTGATGGGCTCAAGGTCCTGAAAAGAGAATTTTTATCTGAAAAGCTTTGTAACCGTTGTGAAACACAGGGACAAAAATAGCTATTGAATGTACAGTGGGGACTGCAGAAACAGTTTATACAAGAATAGGTTCCTGACTAAGAATGGCAAATAGCCAGTAAAACAAAAAGATTAGCCTCTTGATTCTGGTTTCAGTTACTTTCTTCATTCTGACCATGATCAGATTTACAATGACCTTGCAAAGCACCCATCCGTGCTAGTCCAGCACACGTCAGTCTCTGCACCTGCTATGCCAGCGTAAACTGGCATAAAACAACTGCAGCAACAGAAAAAAATGCACCCTTAATTTCATTATACAAAGCACAGCATCAACCACTTGCAAAAGAATACACACATCACACCTTACCGCCCTTTTCCTTCTCACCTAATCCCTAATGGAGGCTCTCCTTGCCCATTGAGATGGCCCCCCTGCAGAAGATGGGCAACCGTATAGTAGGCCATGTAGATAGTAGAATCAGAGAGAGATTCTATCAACCATTGCTCGTCCCAGGGCAAACGAGTACCTAGAAGATGACAAAATATGTTCATTACACATTGGCATTCTCGTTTTCTAAACTGGGGTAGGGAACTTTTCATGGTACTGAGGGATGAAGTCTCCTCGGAAAGAGGAAGAGACAAAGCAACACAAGTGTTCTCCTTTTAAGCCGTCTAGGTCTTAGACTCATGGTGGAAGTGGGGGAGGCAAATTGTTAGGATTACTGCTGCCAATAAAAAACATGTTTAAAAACCTTCTACGTTTCACACTGAGATAAATCAGCAAGCATCAGATATTTCTACTTGCAAGCATTGCTACAAACAACCATTAGGAGCTGTTGTCAAAAGTTTATACAAGCGGATTAGATGGCAAACTTAAAAGGAATGTGCTTAGGCTTGTCATGAAATTGTATCGGTAAAATAGACACATCCCAAAGAGGCTTATAAATCCACATTTTCCCACTAAAGTACTAGAAATCTATAAGAAAAATTCCAATCAAAAGCTGAGAAGTTGCATTGTTATATAAAATGCTAATTTGCCTGCCTATAGTGTCTCATTTTGTGCCATTCAAATATTGCACACATTCCAAAAGCTAGTAAGATTTAAAAGGTCACACAATAAAGTAGCATTCTCATCCAAGTGAAAGAGAAGTTATTTACCTAATCCATAGGTCCTTGAACAGGCATGTTCTTGTAACCAATCCAGAGTAGCTTCAAAATTTCTTCTTGTCTCTTCACCAAATCTGGAAACAGCAGAAAATTAATCTTTCCTCCATCCTTCTACATTTACGTGAACTCACAGCTTCCCTGGTCCTTTTCTCCATAACTTACGTCTCAAGATTCTTCAGGCATTCATGAGTCTGCTGCTTCCACTTTTCTTCGCCATAATCTAAGTACCTGAAGTAGGACAAAAAGTATTATAACAAGACAAGGTGGGAGAGAATGTAACTAATTCCATCATGTTATTTTTTTCCAACTCACCACTGATCACAAAGAGCCACCACACACTCATCAGAAGATCTAGATATGACTTGTTTCTCTGGCTCCATATAAATAATTGCTTCATCCTAAATAAAAAGAAGAGCAGTATTACAACTGTGGGACAGCAAAAGGGAATTTGATGAGATATGGAAGTAACTTAAGTAACCGTAATAACTTCATGCTGGCAAGTCAGTTCTGACTTATGGCAGCCATTTCCAAGGGTTTCTAGGTAGGGAATACTCAGAAGTGGTTTACCACTCCCTTCTTCCGAAGACACCCTGAGATTATGCAGTTTGCCCAAGGCCACATAGGCTGGCTCTTCTCCCAAGAAGCACAGTGGGGAAGTGAACTCCCAACCTCTGGCTCCACAGTTAAATACCTATCCAGCCAGAAGGTGATTTTAACCATACGAATATCTTGAATTCTATTTTAACGAGCAACCACCTCAGGTCATAAACCTATGGTCTCTGAGAGGGCACCCCGGGGTATACAGGATTTTCCACATCTTATCCTTTGAGGACAGAGATTGAAGGGCCCATCCTCTGTTGCAGAGACCCAACCTCTCAAACCCCCTCCATGATACTGTGATAAGGTCCTCCAACTGGCACCTCTTGAATAGCAGAGCTCATAAGAAGAATTCAAGAAGGGAAGGAGTCAAGGGAGAAGCTGTGGAGTTACAGGATCCAAGATCCCAAGACCTTGGTATACATACAGGATGGGAGAAGAACTACAACTAGTAGTACTACAACTAGCACAGATCCTTTCCTTCCCATTGGTAGCAGTGGAAGGGAAACAGTTAATGAGGGAGGAAGGAGTTGCTCCTCTTTTCCTTATGTCTGACCGGTACAAGTCCAATTGGTCTTTGGATAAAACCATTTTTCTAGATTCACATCTACCATCCCCCAACCCAGAAGGGTTGCTTTCTGAGAGTCCAAACTTACATTGGCTCAAGGTTAGAGATCTGAAATGAAAGGTAAGATCTCTACATACTGAGGACACATCTGATGTATTCAACTGAAGGCCATGAACATTTGTACTCTACATCTTTACTTATCTTCAAGTACTAGCAGATACTCCTGCCAACCTAGCAGTTCGAAAGCATGCAAATGCAAGTAGATCAATAGGGACCACCACGGTGGGAAGGTAATGATGTTCTGTGTCTAATCACGCTGGCCACGTGACCACGGAAACTGTCTACGGACAAATGCTAGCTCTACAGCTTGGAAATGGGGATGAGCACTGCGCCCTAGAGTCAGACACGACTGGACTAAATGTCAAGGGGAACCTTTACCTTACTACCAGATTGGGAAATGTTTAAAGTATGTTTTTTTTAAAAAAAAACAGCTTAATCAGCTGCCTCACTGAAAACTGACACACTGGTATTCTTGTTCCAGAATAGGGAACCTTCGTCCCTCCTCAGATTTTTTGGGCTAAAACTCTCACAATCCCTTACCACCAGCCATGTGGCAAAAGCTGGTGGGAGTTGTAGGGGGAAATCTGAAACACCAAGTTTTCCCCATACCTGCTTGAAGTGCTATAGACACAGGGCACTGACAACCAGAGGAGATCTCACAAAGTGCCTTCTCAACAGCATATGTTCTGAGACCCTCTCAGCTGAACCACAGGTGCAACAATGCACCTTCTCTCCTAAAGCTGTTCATTCAAAGCAAGAAAAGCTTTGCATCTATTATGGAGATTAACTTTGGATGAGCACAGTACGAACAACAGCAGAATCAGGAAACTCTTGAAGTTACTCAGCACCAGGAAATCCCCCTTCGTTAGCCTATCACAAGAAGAAACATGACAGCATAGAGCTGGGATCTCAGGGTAGACCACATCTAGCTAAGAAGAGTGTGGCTTGGACGGCTCCCTTATGCCAAACCAGAAAGCGTCAGTTGCATGTTCTTCTGCTTTTTGATTATGAAATAATGGACTATGTACAAGATAATTCATGACAGGCAGTGGACAACCAGAAAGTGAGTGAAACATGAGGGGGGGATGGGGGAAAAACAAGTCTGAGCAACCTTCCCCTAAGACACCTCTGCAGAAGCACCAAAAAATAGTCTGTAGCATTCTGCAAAGGTGTTTGGAATGTTTTACATATGAAGCACATGCATTTCTGAGGGAGGCACATGAAAGGACAGCTAGCTTGGAAAAGGGACTATTTTGGCTCACAACTCCAAAGCCTGTCCTTGAGCACTGGAAAAGATGTCTGATGCCCACTGGAGAACACCAGTAGCCATACTGAACTGGAAATTATGGTATATGCATTCCCAAAAATGTAACTTTTCCAATATCTGATAGAAAGGACTGTACATATTATTCTGGTAGATTTAAACGGGAAAACAAATTTTAGATTTCAGCACCACGGTAGTAGTAGAGCTTGATGTCTTTTCTCCTAAGGAAGGTTGAAAGGGAACAAGCGATAGAGGCACCTTTTACGCACCGGATATACTCTGTGCATATCCAACTTGTGCCAAGTCCACCTAGAGTAGCAAGAGAGTTTTGAGCAGAATAGGGGTGATTTTAAATTCATAAGGCCTGTAATATAAAGTGTTTACTTCTGAGGTTAACGGGAGGACCAGGTGATGGCTTTACCCATGCACAACAGGTCTTCCAGAGAGAGAGAGCATTTAATTCTGATACCCTCTTGACTGATACAACAGCCACAAGGAAGGCCACTCCAAGTAAGGGCACTCTTACCGTAATGCTACACAGAAAGGCAAATGAAGGCTTAAGCCAGGGCCTTGAGGACAAAACAGTCCAGGCTCCCTCACTGAGCACCAATGGGTGCTGCCCATCTGAGGAACCTCTTCAGGTACAGATATGGACTTCCACAAGTAAAACTGGGAAGGATGAGGCCAGCTTTCACAAGATGATGCTAATCAGTATTAGAAGAGGGTTTCAATAGCCTCTGGAGGGGACCAGGCTGAGGCTGCACTTCTCCAGTCTTTTTCCTCTCCTTGTTCGTCTCCTGCCAGAAGCGGGGTGTTATCATGGCTAGAGCAACTTTAAATGTGGCAACTCTGAACAGTGATGTTGTGCGGCATTCAAACCAGTCCCCAAGGATCTTTAGTCACTACGTTCTTCCTCTTTCTGCAATTCTTTTCCCTCTTACTTTGTTTGGAACAATCATCTGTAACAACCTAGACTTTCTTATTACACAATCAGAGAATTCTAACTCTGTACTTTATGCATATTTATGATTGCTTAGCCTTTATTCATTCACTAGAGTCCTTCTTTGTTTGCACCCTCCTCATCCCAGAAATTCTCAGCATCCTGGAATACTCTTCATACGCCATCTAATGGTCAAAGGGAAATGCATTCAGTACCAATATCTCCAGGAAGAAAAATATTGGCAAAGAGATGCCAGACTGACGGCGGCAGCAGCTGGCTACATTCTCACTTATTTACACCTGAGGTGAAGGACTTGAGCTCCGATGCTACAGCACCAGGTCACACATGCTCCAGAGGGAGTCTTGTTCAATCTTGTTTCCTATGAAGTAGCGTACTGTGGATATTCACAGCAAGCATCCCTGTAGCAGCCAGAGCAGTTAGCCTTTTGTTTCTAAAGATGCTTTGACTGATAATCAAGTTTCTTTCTCACTCCTCTGCAAGTTAGTAGACTATTATTTTACCTACCAAAGGCCCCAGCAGAGCAGGAGGGGAGATGGTGGGAAAGAAGAACAAAGAAGCTACTGTCATGGGGGAAATGGAGGAGGATTGGAAGAAAGAGAAATGTAGAACATGGAGGTGGCATGTCGCTGGCGACGGCTCAAAGGCCAAGTAAAGCCTAATTACAGTAAAAGCAAAGCTAGAGTAGCAGGGCTCCATCCTGAAAGAAAGCAAAGGGGGTGGTCTCACAGCACCTTGCCTAGCACTGAAATCACACTCCCTGCCTCTCCCTAGGTGGCAGAATGACTGCTTCACGTAAGACAGAAGATCATGATAGTATTCAGCTGCCCTCTTGTGAACAGAATGTGCATACACACGCCATTAGCTGTCATACAGTATAAAAGGAAGAACACATTGAAAATGGTCAAGGTTACAGAAGTGACTACAGTAAGGGTCCCTCTATGCTGCGTGGGTGCCACAGCCAGAGTTGCTGCCCATTTGGTTCTGGTCACCGCTGGCGCCCAGCACTGGTGGAAAATTAGAGGAAATACTGGACTACAGTAATTCCCTCTCAGAATTGCAGAGATGGAAATCCTACTGAGTCCATCTGTTTCGGTGGCATTTTGTTTTCTTTCTTCCCAAATGCTCAAAATGGTATTTCCGAGGTCACAAAACCTTGTCTGTAGCAAACATGTTATGGGATTAGTTCACAAAACAAAACAAACCAGCAGGCTCTGTTCACAAAAAGCAATTGTTTCTATTTGATGGGTCATGTGTAATTAGCTCTCTTTTCTACATGAGACCCAAAACCTTTTGACTTAATGCTTTGTTTCCTGTGGCTGTGATTCTGTTCCAAGAAATCATGTAGCCTTTTGTAGAAACCAGCCAGCAAAACTGTGTTGTGGAATTTACTGTATCATCTAAAAAAACAATATAAACCACTACACACATTGTCTACCATCATCTTCTGAATAGTCTTCTTGACATCTTGGACCCTCTTGCCCTTGAATCCATCCACAAGCATTATCTGTAAAGGGAAGTAATTGCAGAGGTTACAGTTCTTTTCAAGGTATTTCAGGTCTGGGTGGAATAGTTCATATCATTTCCTTTTCTTCCCAGAAGATTGCTTAAAACTCTCCATTCAGAAACTCACCTAAACCCTATAATTATTAATAGGTGATAACTTTTTTAAAATCCTGATCCCTTAACCCACTGACCTCAAAAGATCATAGATGATGTGGAAAAGGAACAGGGAACTTGCAAGGCTTGCTCAATTCACTTTGCACTCTGATATGGGACCTGCAAGGAATCGCCTTACCTGCCCATCCCTGCAATTCTTTCAGATCTGGATTTAATGTGCCCAAGACACAGATTTCCCATCCCTTTACCTGCATTGTTGACACCGCGTCCAATTACACACTCCTTCAGTCCAGGAAGGAGTTGGTGTTATGTCCCCTTGCATGTCATCCAAGATATAATCCTGGCCATGCAGATATTCCGGATCACACCCCCTTCTATTCCTTCTCAGAGGCCATATGACAACTAGGGCTGGAGGGAGTTGGGAGATAAAAACATCTGCAAAGTCAACAACTCTCCAGAGTACATTAATCAACAGGGCCCTGGCCTTTTTATACTTTGCTACGTTCTTAACACTTTATCATATTCTAGACCCAACAACCTACAAAAAACTGAAACGGGACCCAACCAACAAAATCACCAAACAAACAAACATGCTGATCAAGAATTCCTCCCTGCACCCCAACGTCCTTCAATGAATCTGCAAGACAGAAGCTCTCCCACCAAGACTATATGGACTCCCCAAAATCTACAAAGACTCAATCCCACTCAGGCCCATTGTAAGTGTCATTGGTTCCCCAACATAGGAATTAGCAAAATACCTAGCCACCCTCCTACAGACCCACATTGGACAAACCTCATCCTACATCAAAGACTCAGGACATTTCATAAGCAAGATCAGCATCCTAAAACTCAACCCTGGGGACAGACTGATCAGCTTTGATGTAGTATCCCTGTTCACTAAGGTACCGATAAAGGGCACCCTGACACTCATCTAGCAGATCTTTCCAGAAGACATCAAGGCCCTTTTCCAACACTGCCTAACAACCAGCTACTTTCAGTGGGATACTTTATCATAAGCCTTAACTATACAGCACTCCTCAAACCAACTGGAGATGTTCCCATTAAAATTGTTTCCTTTTCACTTAAAAATTTATTTTGCTTTCTCTATCCAGCCAAGTATTTGTGTCAGTGGGTTCAAAGAAGGCAGCTCATAACTTTTATTTAAAAAGAAGAAAATGCCTAGCTCTATACATGCTACATTTATAGAGCAACTCCGTGAGGCAGTGGAAGATAAGAGGGCATGGCATGCTCTGGTCCATGGGGTCACAAAGAGTCGGGAATGACTAAACAACATCAACAACAATACATGCTACAACCTGAAAGCTACATTTCCAAATATCTCCCACTTATTCATACATATACAGATTAACTAAGAGACTGAAGGAGAACAAGGTGCATCAGGAAGAACTGTATTTCACAGAACACACCATGAGGTCTATACTACATGAGGCTGTGGAGCCCTCTAGGGTCACAAACCAAATAAATCTTCCAACAAAATTACTTTTCACCTCTGCTTGGAAAAGCAGCACTAAACGTACACATCTCTCACCACCCCAGTCAAGTAGTTTTCTTCTCTACCTTTTGTCAGGAGGAAGAAAGGGGCGGTGTGTGCAATCATGGAAGCTCTCTCCTAAGTGCTTTGTGAATATGTTAACTTCAACTCACCCCTTCATAAAATCCTTTCAGGTACAGTTTCTCTTTGGCTTCTGCAAGTTTTTCTCTGTCATTCTGACTCTGGATTTTCAGCTCATCACAGACCAATGGGGCAGAAAGGTTGCCGTAGCCTGGGATCTCAATGATGGGCACCTAGGAATATACAGCAGTCAGACAAAGCAGTTGGTTGTCCACCACATAAGTCCATCAAAAGCCATGAAGGGAATGCTGTCCTATCCCTGTGCCTTCTAAAGAAAAGCCATCTGTATTCTATCACTCATCATCTGCACCTGTCTTACTTAAAGACCAATGGAGTGCAAATGTGCACATGAGAAAGGTGAAACCAAGCCTCTTAATTCCACCCAACGACAGCAATATAAAACCTGCAGGATGAATAGCTATAATACATGCATCAAATAGCCCAAATTTGGGACCTGTTTTTTTTCGGGGGGGGGGGGGGACGGAAGGTTCGTTAACCATTTTATTTTTTTAAAATTGATTAAACACTTGGTGAGGCGATCAATATTTGGTGTGGTGACCACATGCACGCTTTCAGAAATTATCCAAGAACTAGGTAAGTTCAATTCTTAATCTTACTTCTAAAGCACCACTACCTGGTCTCTGCCTGCACTACAGGTAAGAAACACCAAAAGATTGGAGAAAAGCAATGCTTCAGATCAGACACAACCACTCGACTTTCAGTTGCCACTGCAGAGCTTAATTTAAAGACCCAACTGGCCAGGCTTCCCCCCTGCCCCGCAGTCTTCTTCATGGACTAAATCAGACTAAAGGGATCCAGAACAATCCTTAGATTGCGGCCAGTAATACTATGGATGAAAGCTTTTGCCCATTTAAAAGCAGAAGAGCAGATTAGGACTACGATGGATGAGAAATCATTGTCAAAGCAATTCCCCTAATAAAATCTAAGGTGCAGGTGACAAGAAGGATGAATGATCATTACACCTGAAAACTATACTTTGATGGGCTTTCAGGAGAAATTTCCCACTCAGTAATAATTGACTGCAAGAAGCCAGTATGTCAAACAGAGCACAATCTGGATTGCCGGGAAGGCCTTTCAAAATTAAATCGACTGAAAGTGCCAAGTTCAGTCCAGGTTGTTTCTGTAGGCTCCTGTTTTCAGACTCTAGTGATTATTTACCAAACAAAACTGAGACACAAGAAGGAATTATATGTGATTGTCAGAAGAGGTCAAGTCCTCAGCCTGTGTTTGCTGGCCACCGGATGCAGCAGGGTCTCCTTTCCATACTAAAGATGCAGCGTGAATTCCTACACTATTTTTCTCAGCCACAACCTGGCCAAGAGCTGGACTGCCTGTGGACCTCTTGGTGCTGCTACACTCCAGTTGCAATTAGTTCCATCCAGACTGACTAATGGTCAATGACCCCAGGAGTGATAATTCACCAATGTTTGGTTGGGGGGGGGGGGAACAGCCTCCCCACATCTGTCCCAATCCTTCTAAGAACAGCTCTTGAAAGCTAAAGTTTACATCTGAAATCTATTAGGGGAAAGATCAGCACCTGTGCCTATATGTATGGGATCTGAAGATTCTGTTCAACATTGGGAAGCTGTTCAGCACAGACAAGCACATCTGCTGAGAATGATACAGGTGATCAGCGTCAAAGTTTAGGGCAACTGCTCTCCACTGCACTTACTGGTTCAAAGGGCAGGACCATTTCATCTTTTATCCCATATTTCACTCTCAAAGCCTAGAAAGAAGTGAGAAACAAAAGATAAGAATCAACAACCTCACATGGAAAGATGTTTTTGTTCCTCCAGGTTAAAACAGGTAGGTAAACCAATGAAACATTTGACCAACTCAAAATCTGCATGCTTAAATGAAGTATAAGTGATTTTATTTAAATATAAGCCCTCCTAAAAACTGCAGATGGCAAACATCATCTGAGGGGGAAAAGACAGACATTTCCCACCCAAGCCACAGAGCAGAGGGAAAAATGATGCTTCCAGCAGGATCCCTGCCATCAAAACAAGGATGCTTTTCGCCACAGAACAACTGTGTTCTTTTATTCTCATGTAAATAAATGCAAAGATAGTAGATTCCCCTCTCAAGTAACGAGCAGCCTCTAGTTATTTTGCACTACAACTCCCACAAATTTCAGCCAACATGGTGAACAGTCAGGACTTCTGGGAGTTGCAGAAAAATGTCTGGGAGGCACCAGATTGCCTACAAGTCTGCATATGCTACAGACAGATGTGATGCAACAGAATCGGTTGCTGGTCACTCAAACCGAAGTCCTGTATTTCTTGGAGCACCACAGGTTCCTCATCTCTGCTTTGAACATGACAGCAAGAGTTATTTTTGCATGGGTCCCTCCCATAGCACTAGTATGAACATGCAAAGCTAGGGTACAAAACATGTGACCATCAGGATGTTGCTGCGCTACAATTACCAACATCCTTCACCTTTGGCCATGATAATCTTAGAACTGCAGAGCTGGACCCTACGGACCATTGAGTCCTGCCCCTCTCAAGGAGATCCAGTAGGGAATCGAACTCCCAACCTCTGGCTTTCCGGCAGCTGATGTCTAAGATTTGTGGGGCCTGCAGTCCAACAACATCCAGAGGCCCATATGTTTTCCCACACTAGATTTTCAAAGGCTCACTCAAAAAGGCCCTTCTCCACCTGATCATCCCCCTCAAGCCTAGCTGACAAGTCCAACAGAAATATGTGAACTAATGAGCAATACTGTGTGAATCTCTTTTCTGCCGCACCCAAGAGAAAAGCAGCTCCCACATCACAGTTTCAACCAGAGATGTGCAGATCTGTGTTCTTGCACTACAACTCCTGGAATTCCTGAAGTAGCATGGCCACTGGCATGTGGGGAGTTGCACCCCAAAAAGACAGATCTGTACACTTCTACTCCCAACATGTAAAGCAGGGACACTTCTGTTGGACTGCAACCTCCATCATCTCTTGTCATGAATTATGCCGGCTAGGTTTCATGGGAATCTTAGTCCAACCACACCAGAAGGCTACATATTTCTGACAACAGAGTGAAACCATATTCATTCCAGAGGATGTTTTTTAAACATCAGTTTGGTATTAGCCTTATTTCACAATTGCCCAAGAAATGGAACTGATCTGACCAGACACTGACCAAAGTTATGCAGTCGACATTCAAGCTATAAAACACCCAAGTCTTTATCCATAGTACAGTTAAAAGGAAAAGCTTGTGCTGGTTTCATTGCATTCTCTGTGTGTTTACTTACCAGCTGCCAACAAATGAGACATTCACAGGCTATAGAGACTCACCTGCTTTTTCTTTAAGTCCCTCAGGGCTGCAATGTCATCTGGGGAATCGGAGGGGACACATGCCACTATCCCAGTACCTTACAAGCGAAATTCAGGAAGCACAGGTTATCCCGTTTGTATCATGATGGCACAAGGTGTGCTAAAAACACCAAGCTAGGTGCAGCTTTTCTAACAGGTTTCTAGCTATGAGATATCTCCAGCTGGCTTATGTAAACACAGAAGTAAACCAGAAAACAGCCGAGGGAACAAGTAGCTGCATCTTTCACTGTCATGGTTAGCTTTTTTTTTTTCACAGCTAACTATAACTCCACTTTTGATGTAGCTCTGAAACTACACTATAGTCCTAAACAGGTGTGGTCTCATGTTAAAGAGCAATATATGGGACTGTGGGTTAATGGAATAAACCCTCCCCCGGTCCAGGGCATTCCTGTAGCAGAGAATCTTTTCCATCTGCAGTAGCTCCCCATATATTTTAGAAAATCAACACTCAAAACTGTGCAGGAAGCTTCACCGTACAGCAGAAGCTCCCTATTACAGAGATTATTCCTCAACATGGAAGAGGCTTGGGGGAGTCACATGATACCAGGGATGGAACTTAACAGACAGAAATCCACCGACCCTTTTCTTGCATATTACTTCTTCATGTGCATAACACCAGCAGTGGGCAACATATGGCTGAAAGTCTGCTGGGTGCAGTTCACCTGTGCATTAGGAATGGCATCAGCAGCAGTGGCAAGAGATTGCTGCTAATTAAAAGCTTCCTTTTGCTAGTTCAGAGTGCGCACAAGTTTGTTGCATTGTGTATGACTCATGTATACCTTAAAATCACAAAGGGGAGACTTCAATCAGCAGCAATCTGCGACTGATGTCATTCCTGCTGTGCAGGTGAAGCACTTCATGCAGTCACTGCAAGCAGGTACTCCCATGTATCTTGGACCTTTCCTGATCAAAACTGACTGCTATCAGCTTCCTCTCTGATATCCCAGTGCAAAAGCAGAACCAGAGATGAAGCAGCTGTTACATAACAGCACTGATGTTACCTGTCTGTCATGGGTTTGGAGGGAAAGTTCCATCCTATGGGGAGTGGAAGGCGGGACATCAGGAGGAGGGGCTGTACTGTATAAATATGTGATGCCTGTGTGGTGAGAGAGAGATGCTGAGACAGACACTGAGAGACACTGGGTTGTGACGAAGCAGCAGCTGGGAAGAAGAAGCTGTTGTGGGAGTCTGTGTGTCAGACAGGGTACTACTGTGTGTCAGAGTACCAACCTGATAGGTTCAGGTGTCTGTTGGTTAGCCAGAACTGATAGGTTCAGGGTCTGTGCTTTAAGTTAAGGGTTCTGGGTGAACCAAACTGTATGCTTGTATGAGTGAGAATAAGCCACGTTACTTTACCCTATTCACCTGATTGTTTTATTTACCCTGTTTGTATTTAAATAAACCTTATTCTTTTTATTGTTTAAAAATCCATCCCTGGTCTGTGTGACTTCTTGAAGGGAATGGTTGGTGGCAGCTTAGTGTAACTGTGTGACATATCCCAGTAGGTCTGGGTTTGTCACATTGATTGGTGTCCAGCGTGTGGGATACGACTGGTCCAGTTGTCCAGTGGTCCAGCAAAGCCTTGGCAGGTGTGCCCAGAGCAAGGGGGGTCTAGTCAGGGACAGTCTGAGGCGCGTAGGTAATCTTCTAGGTGTACCTCACGGGGAGGTGCGCTAGTAGAAGAACGTGCCAACTGGGGAGACTTAGATTAAGGTGCTCTGAGGCAGCCTAGTTTTGGCGGGAAAAAGCTGAGGCAAAACTGCGTAGTAACAGTGAGCTAGCTTGCCAGCTGAGAGGCCCAGCAGAGGGGGGTAGGCTCTGACTCGATACTGTTGCAAGTTAGTGCTGAAGAACAGCAGCAATCTCTAGGGAGAGCTGGTTCTGAGGCAAACAGGAAAAAAGTGGTCGTTTTATTTTGAGGCTTGACTTTTAAAGCAGCCTGTTCTGAGGGGGGATTATGCCCTTGACTCGAAGCCAGATAGCAGACATGAGTGAAGTGAAAGACCCCCAGATTGACCAAGGTTCTGAGGATGAATTTGGCTCAGTGCAGGGTGACAGCACAGGAGAGCAGAACCCAGAACTCAGAAAATTGATCCTAGCCCAACAGAATGAACTGAGGGTGAGGGAAATGGAAATCAGGAGAAAAGAAAGAGCTGAAATCAGTCAGGCAGAGGCAGATGCCAAGACAAGGGGAATGGACATGAGGATCAAACAGATGGAACTGAAACTCCAAATTAGAATGGTACAATTAGAATTGAAGTTCCTAAATAAGTTCATTAACAATTTATCAGTGGAAGAAATGTCAAAGAAAGAAAAGTATGAGGCTCAGGCCAGACAAAGGGAGCAAGATCTTGAAAAATATAATCAGCAAAAAGACATTAAATTAAAAGAAATCAGAGATAAGACGGAAGAAAAAGTAAAAGAGATAAAAGCTAGGGCTGAGGAAGAAATTTTACAGATCAGGGCTGAGTTTGAGGCCAAGCAAAAGGAGCTGGATTTGAGAATAAAAGGAAAAAGCCAGCAAGGGGGAGGGGCCCATGGTGAAGGGAAGCCCTCAGACATGAAACTAAGACCTCAGATTTTGGAGGGAAAACCAAAACAAGATGAGAGAGAATCAAAATACACCAGAAAATGTTATTTCTGTCAGGGAAAGGGTCATCTAATCTCAGAGTGTGAGAAATTAAAGCAGCTAAAAGGAATGGTGCCTCAGAATTCTAGTGGGACCAAGCCAAAAGCTGTGTTCTGTGTCCAGAAAGAGCAAGGCTCAGTGTCACTGAGGGAGCCTGTTGCCATGGCTACTCAGTCTGGAACAGCTACCTTGGCTGATCAGGCTGAGGAAAATGGTCCTCTTGTGGAGGTAAAGCGCTGCTTGCTGATAAAAACAGATTCTCAGTTGTTTGAGACAGCAGGGGTGGACGTAGGAATACTTGACCGTCAGTATAGGGGGCTGCGGGACACTTGTTCCCAGGTAACCCTGTGCCATCCAGATATTATTCCTAGGGAGCTTATAATCCCAAATGAGAGCATAAAGGTAGCAGGGATTGAGGGGCAGGTAATCTCTCTGCCAGTAGCAGAGGTACCTGTCAACTTTCAAGGCTGGAGGGGCGTTTGGCGGCTAGCGATTTCATCTACTCTGCCAGCAGCCGTGCTCGTGGGAAATGACCTGGCTGAACATGTGAAAAGGGTGCTAGTGATTACACGCTCACAAGCCACCACAGGGACAGTTCAGGGGGGTAATGATGAGCCAGAGACGGAAGCAGAGGGGAGTTCAGAAGCTGTGGTGGAAACCTTAACCACAGACAGCAGATTTGGACAGGAGCAAAAGGCAGACGCCACTCTCCAAAAGTGTTTTGAACAGGTGACTGACGCCCAGCTAACATCTGAAACCCCAGTGAGGTTTCTGGAGAAAAAGGGGATTTTATATAGAGAAACCCTGAGGAATATCTCAAAAGGGGGAGATGGGATCAGAAGTCAGCTGGTGGTGCCTGAAAAGTATCGCCCCATGATCTTACAAAGGGGTCACTCTGACATGTTTGCTGCACACTTAGGGGTGAACAAGACACAGCAGAGAATCACACAGAATTTCTACTGGCCTGACATAGGGAAGCAGATCAGGGAGTTCTGTAAACAATGTGATGTGTGTCAAAGGCAGGGGAATAACCGCGACAGGACCAAAGCAAAGTTGTGCCCTTTGCCTGTGATTGACACTCCGTTCAAATGCATAGGGGTGGATATTGTGGGACCTTTGCCCAAGGCCACAAAGAGGGGGAACAGGTTCATTCTAACAATTGTGGACCATGCCACAAGGTATCCTGAAGCCATACCCTTGACTAACATTGAAACTAACACAGTGGCCGATGCTTTGGTGGGGTATATGTCCAGGATGGGATTTGCCTCAGAGATAATCACAGATTTGGGAGCATCGTTCACATCAAAGCTCATGAAACGCTTATGGCAGATCTGTGGAATTAAGCACAAGGAAACCACTGCTTATCATCCTGAAAGCAATGGGTTAACTGAGAAGTTCAATGGGACTCTAATGCGCATGATTAGGGCTTACTTGGCAGAGAATCCAAACAATTGGGACCAGAAGCTGCAATCCCTTTTGTTTGCTTATCGATCAGTGCCACAAGCCAGTACCGGGTTCAGTCCATTTGAACTTTTATTTGGGAGAAGGGTGAAAGGGCCTCTTGATTTGATCAAACAAAATTGGGAGCAGATCACCCAGGATGACCCACAAGACGTTGTGACTTACATAGACACCTTGATGAATGACCTAAGGAGAAATCTAGAGCTGGCAGCAGAAAACCTGCAAGCGCAGAAGGTCAGACAGAAAACATGGTATGACCACAAAGCTAGAGAGAGGCACTTTGACCCAGGGGAGGAAGTGCTTTGGCTTAGGCCCTGCAGAGAGAATAAACTGCAGCTCAAATGGGCAGGACCATATAGGGTCATTTCCAAGATGTCAGACCTGAACTACCTAATAGAGCAGGAGGAGAACCAAGCAAGGAGGGTGGTTCATGTGAATGCCCTAAAACCCTACTACAGAGGGGAACAGAGGGTTTTATTCGCGATAAAAGCAGCTGAGAGTGAGGAAGCTGAATTACCCTTCTGGGAGGGTAGAGGGGAAGTAAAATACAACCCAGAGGAGGTAAAGATCAGTCCTGCACTCACCCAAGACCAGCAGCAAGAACTAAAAATGCTGCTTAATAAATATCAACAGGTGTTTTCCAACAAGCCGGGGATAGTGAAGGGAGTGATGCATCGGATCCACACAGGGGATGCACCCCCGCAGGCAGTATCCCCATACCGAGTAACGGGACCCTATAGGGACAAGGTGCGGAAGGAGCTGGACGAGATGCTGAGGGAGAACATAATCGTCCCCTCTTCTAGTCCTTGGTCCTCTCCGATAGTCCTTGTGGACAAGCCTGATGGGAGCATTAGGTTTTGTGTCGATTACAGGAAATTAAACCGTGTAACCACTCCTGATGCCTACCCAATGCCCAGGCTAGACAACCTGATTGAAACCATAGGGGGTTGTCGGTTCATCTCATCATTGGACCTGGTAAAGGGATATTGGCAATTAAGAATTGATCCCAGGGATCAAGAAAAGACTGCCTTTTGCAGCCCTTTTGGTCTCTATGAGTTTCGAGTCCTGAGCTTTGGTCTCAGAAATGCACCAGCCACATTCCAAAGGCTGATGGACCAGACCTTGGCAGGGCTCAGTGACTTTACAGTGGCCTACATTGACGACATAGGGATCTTCAGTAATACCTGGGAAGATCACCTGATCCACCTGGAGTTAGTGCTGCAGAGGTTAAGTGCAGCAGGGCTAACAGTAAAGGCCAGCAAGTGTCAGCTGGGTAGCCCAGAAATAAAATACTTGGGTCACATGGTAGGGGGAGGAATGATAAAACCCCTGGAGGCCAAAATAGAAGCTGTTCGTGATTGGCCTAGACCCAACACCAAGAAAAAAGTCAAATCATTTCTTGGGTTGGTGGGCTACTACAGAAAGTTCATCCCGAGGTTTAGCGAGATTGCGGCTCCGCTGACCGATCTGACGAGGAAGAAGGCTGATGACCGCATCCCGTGGACCAGCGACTGTGAGGCGGCGTTCCAGAGGTTGAAGGAGGCGTTAATCAACTATCCAGTCCTGCGTGCTCCAGACTTCGACCGGGAGTTCATCATCTACACCGATGCGTCTAACAGCGGGGTAGGAGCAGTTCTGTGCCAGGAGGATGAGAATGGTGACCAGCATCCAGTGTCCTACCTGAGTAGGAAACTCCAAAAAGGTGAGAGACATTTGGCAACCGTGGAGAAGGAGTGTTTGGCCATAGTCTACGCGATCCAGAAGGCCAAGCCTTACATCTGGGGAAGACATTTTATTCTGTGTACTGACCATTCACCATTGCAATGGTTAAAGACAATGAAAACCCACAATAGCAAACTTATGAGGTGGGCTTTAAACCTACAGGACTATGACTTTGAAGTGAAGGTGGTCAGAGGGTCAGTGAACTGTGTTGCTGACGCCTTATCAAGAAGACCTGAAGATTGAAGACGGCGAAAGAACATGGACTATGTGTATATATGTTGACAAAAAGTAAATGTACCTGGTTTTTCTGAATTTGGTTTGTATGAATAAAGGTAAATTGATGTAATGTATATGATAAATGTTTAAATGCCTATTTGCTATGGTTAACTTAGAGTGTAAGGATAAGTAAGTATTATATTGTATGTATAACTGTTGTTGTGTATTTTATACAGGTTGTTTTTTGGTGAAAAGCACGTTAGCTTTCCCCCTACAAAACAACTTATAAAGAGGGGAGGTGTTACATAACAGCACTGATGTTACCTGTCTGTCATGGGTTTGGAGGGAAAGTTCCATCCTATGGGGAGTGGAAGGCGGGACATCAGGAGGAGGGGCTGTACTGTATAAATATGTGATGCCTGTGTGGTGAGAGAGAGATGCTGAGACAGACACTGAGAGACACTGGGTTGTGACGAAGCAGCAGCTGGGAAGAAGAAGCTGTTGTGGGAGTCTGTGTGTCAGACAGGGTACTACTGTGTGTCAGAGTACCAACCTGATAGGTTCAGGTGTCTGTTGGTTAGCCAGAACTGATAGGTTCAGGGTCTGTGCTTTAAGTTAAGGGTTCTGGGTGAACCAAACTGTATGCTTGTATGAGTGAGAATAAGCCACGTTACTTTACCCTATTCACCTGATTGTTTTATTTACCCTGTTTGTATTTAAATAAACCTTATTCTTTTTATTGTTTAAAAATCCATCCCTGGTCTGTGTGACTTCTTGAAGGGAATGGTTGGTGGCAGCTTAGTGTAACTGTGTGACATATCCCAGTAGGTCTGGGTTTGTCACAGCAGCTTCATGGATTATTTGGTTGGAGTTCACTAAGTATGACTAGTGGTTCTATCCAGTAAAAGAACAAGAGGAAGCAAGTGCACTTAGAGACCTGGGTGGATGAAGACTCTCCAGATGTTGTTGGACTATAATCTCCATCAACCCTAGTTAGCAAAACCAATGGTGAGGAATGCTGAATTTGCAGGCCACGAAATGTTTGTAGTGGGATTCAAATAAATACAATGAAAATTAGGCGGAGAAATTTTCACTTTGCCAGTCAGGAAGATGTGTAACAGACTTATAGGGAGACCAATAGTTCAGCCTTTATGGCTTTCCCCCTTAAGGTAGAATAACCCAGCCATCATCCATCCCTAAGCCATTCTGTGGAATCTAAAACTATAGGAGTCACTATGGAAAAGCAGTTGTGAAACAGATCTCTTGAACTACCATTAAAGAGAAAAACTTTCAGCACAGCTTATGCACAAAACTGAAACAGACAGAAATCAACAAGCAGCTACTTTACCTTTGTCTTCCTTAATAGTCAACATGGGAAGTGCATAGATTATTTTGTACGATGTCAGAGGGACAGAGATTGCAGCTCCAAGGATTTCCTACACAAAAAGAGAAATATGGCAGCAACACATGAGATACTGGATCACTTGCAAATGATCATGAACAAACACACTGGGACAAAACACTGCCGGATAATGTAAGTATTGTATCCTGATTGCATATATGGGTGTGGGGTGGTTTTTGTTTTGTTTTGTTTGCTTAAAAACATATATAATCGTATGAGGCTTTCCAATCTTTAAACAGATGCTATTTCTAAGTACTTGCAAATAAACAATAAATTAGGAAAAGCAACAAAGCCTTGGACCTCAGATCACCACACAAACTGATGAGGTTGAGGAAATCTCTGCTTCCTCTCTGCATCCAAATGCACTCCCCCAGGAGGTATTGCATCAAGAATTGCTCAAGAGCAGAGAGCAGCACACAAGGTGCAGGAAAGGGGGACAGAAAAGCCCCAGTGCTTTTCATTTCATCTTGCATACAGTTTGAGTCCAAGCCACAGTTATACTGGAAGGGCTTCTATTTGGAAGGATAGCCAGAAATATTTCACTATTTTTAGTGCTATGAGAAATGGCTAAATGATGTAGGAAAAAATACTGTGGAAGGCAGATAGATCAGATCAGGACAGCTCGGACCACAATACAGCTGCAGGAGCAAAATAAAGCACCAAATGGCAGATTTTGTCCTATTCAGTTTTTACACAGTGCCATGTCTTAGCATGTTCTTTCTCTTTAACAACACGGACACTGGTTTTAGGAGTGAATGCACTGATTCACCAGTGCTATGGATCGAATGCATGAGAGTGGGAATTGGAGATTAGCCCTGGCCTCATATACTAGTGGACATGCAGAGTTAAGCATGCCTCAAAGTTTATCTGCCACTATGCAGGCCTAGCCTCTCAGGAAATCACTTTGGTCCTAGATTACCGGACACTCACCTCTCCCATTAGCTCTTTCACAACAGGCACTACTCCATTGGTTTTAGTGATGCCTTGGTAGGCCATATTCCTGGCAGCTCTCTGAGTGCAAATAAAAATATCCCCATTCAGGGTCTCAAAGCCAATGTACTTCATATCAGGGCGAACCCAGCAGTTTGTCTGCCCAAACATGGTCTCTGGTCTGAGGGTGGCAGCTACCAAAAAGATATTCTTTCCTTTAAGTCCACTGTGCAAAGAAGAAGTAAAATGATCTAGAAAACATACTTTACAACACAAGCAATAAAATCCAAGAGGCTGCCTACATACTACAAATTCTGCAACCTAGTGCGAGTATTCATTCAAGACTCTTATAAACAACATTAGAAGTTTGTGCATTTCTTTGTTCCAAAGAACTTGGAAATTGTAATGTGAAACGATTACACGCAGAAACATAAAATTTTGCAGGTACTACTGAGCTGACAACTCAAAAAAAAATTGGCAAGGCTGGTTTCCCAATTTGGCAAGACCTAGAAACATGAAATCTGGCACACCTACTCCAAATTTCCTAACTTAATTAACTGGGTAGGGTACATCTTGAAAGTGGTTCCTACCACAACATTTTTGTTTGTATTTCAGCTCTCTGAAATGATAAAGAGAAATACAAACCTTGTACAGATGCTACTAAGGTCCCAATGTAAACATCTGGACATTTGTTCCTCTAGAGCAGTGCTTCCCAACCTTGGGTCCCCAGATGTTCTTGGACTAAAACTCCAAGAAATCCTGACCAGCAGAGCTCAGGGCAAAGGCTTCTGAGAGTTTTAGACGAAAAACATCTGGGAACTTAAGGGTGGGAACCACTGCTCTAAGCCCTAGTTGGGCTCAATGAGAATTAGCCTTCAGTAATTCCCAATCATAGGCTTTAATGGACATATCTGGTAAGGCAGCACAAGTTGATTAAGTGCCAGGGTGGAAAGAGACAGAGAACTACCAAAAAGAAGAAAGGGTGGAGAACACCAGGGTAAATTTGGGACTGATTGGTTTTTTTTACCTAGATGAAGCCACATACATCTGTGAGCGAGTGTGTGCAGAAACATGTATACAGTGGTGCCTCGCTAGACGATGATAATCCATTCCACTCAAATTGCTGTTTAGCGAAATCATTGTCTAGCAAAAAGCATGTACATGCCTTTGCTTACTAATAAATATACTCAACTTTGATCTAGCTGATCTGGCAGCGGAACGATGACCTATTAGCCACTGATACTCCACATGATCAAATCCATATTAAGAGAGAAATCACAAAAACAACATGGTCTTCTCCCTACTTCAACTGTGCTGGTATTTTTGATTGCCATTTATTTAGCACAATTTAACTTCCAATTATATATCTTCCAATAGGATGCATTTTCCATGAAAACTACAAGTTGCCAACCCAGTATCCTAATATTACACAAGAGTGTTGTACAGCTGTGAGACTTCCCTCCATTCCATAATTACTGCTTAAATCATTTCCAACCACACCTATCCTAATGAGCACCAGTGTAGTGTAAAATCGTAATTAAAATGATGAAGCACATAACCGCAACAAAACAACAAAGCACCGAATACAAAACAGAGCCAGCTACTTCAAAATTCTAGATAAATGAAGTTTTGAGCTGGTGCCAAAAGAACTGCAGGGCGTGCATGAGTTACATTTCCACAGGACTCGGAAGACAGAGGGAAGTGAAAGAAAATTTATACAATATGTTCTGCAAGTAAAAAGAAGCTAATACATCACATTCACTTTAAAGAGAGAAAAATAATTTGACATTTAGCCAGTTTCTCCCCATACAATCTAGCAAGTTTTTCTACCACTGTTTTTTCCCCTATGCTGAGTATCAATAATTACCACAGCGACCTACCTTAACTTCACAGGATATGGCTCCACCACCTTCAGTTTGATTAGAGTGTATTCTTGAGGTCCAACACCCTAAGTACCAATACAAAGACTATTACTACACCACTCTGCATCTTACTCTTCTGAACTATTCAGAGTTTGATCAGATGTCCTAAATCAGGACATGTAGACCAGGTTTGAATCAAAGCTCAATGTATTATTTATTTATTTGATTTGTATCCCGCCTATCTGGCCATTGTGACCACTCTAGGGGTGGGCAGGAGGAATACAAAAGGCTCCATAAAGCAGTGAGGCCTTACTGACTGAAGTCTGTTCATCAACAATGAAGCCATTTCAGGTTAATTACATCTCCAACATTTACTCAACAAGATGAGTGAGGTTGTGGGGAGAAATCTGGTAGAAATCATGCAACCTACCCCTTATACAGATGCAGTGACCAAAATACAAACTGCACGTTGCAAGCCACAGTTTCCCAAGCTATTCCACTGAATCCATATCTAGATCCAATCCATTATGTGTTTTATCGTTTTCAGTTCAGGGGCCTTAAGTTATTAGAATTAAATATACTAGAATCATTAATTACCTCTCCTGTCTGTCTGTCATGATCCATGCATGGTTGTCCATCTTTTGGTGAATAAATAGTGTATCTAAAGAATAAATCAATGCATTACTGAGGTCTGCATGCCAAAGACAGAGAAAACTCTTTGCATCTCACAGTCACCATATTCAACTTACAATTAGACTCACATAAGACTAGTCATTCCCACCTGCACAGAATAATTTCAGGAAAGCTACTGATTAGAAGGAAACCAAAAGGGTTTCTACCTTGGTTTCTACCACACAGAGTAAATGATCAAACGAGGCCACTTTACGCACGTAACGTAACACTGCTTTGCTTTGAACTGAACATTTTTGTATTTAACTTAGCCATTCAAGAAACAGCTGTACATCCTAGGTTCTCTGTGTGTCAGCACCTTTATAATTAACGATCTACTCATTTATCGACACATACAACCATTGTTTACAATTGTGCTACATTGGGTCTGATCATGTAACCATTGATTTGCCTTTATTTTAATTACCTTGTGTTAACCAAGTCAAGCATGATATAAATCATTCCTGGGATCACTAATTGAAAACTTAAAAAGTGTATTGGTAAACTCTCAAATTCCAGAGACCAAAAAAACTCATTGAGAGTATATCCAGGAGCTCAGAGATCACACACAAGCTAGATTTAAAGAACAGCACAAACATCTAAGCCTTCAGTGCACCCTCACATTTCACAGAACAGACACATCAAGGAAATATACTTGCCGTTTTCCAAATTTAATTTTATTTCTTTCTCTCAGGGTTAGAAACTGCCACCGTACAAAGGAGTCATAATAGGGGTTGACGTCCGTAGTAATAAAGGAACGCCTCCAATCCACCTGAAAATTCATAAAAAAAAGAATTAAACTGTGCCAGGAGTGTGTGAACCACTCAGCAGGCCAGAGCCCAAGAGAACTGTGAAGAGAGTCCCATGCGCCAAGGAGGTTGTAGATCTCAATTTCTTCAAGAGCAATTGCACACACAAACCCCAACGTTGCATATATCAATAGCAAATGGCTGCTAATACAGAGCTGGAAAATGGGCAGCCTTCCAGACCACAACTCCTATGATCCCTCAGAACAGGCAGCACTAGATAAGGGTAATGGAGCTGTAGTCCAAGAACATCTAGAAGGCCACATCCCCCAACACTACTTTAAAATCCTGAGAATTTTAGAAGTAGAACATGTCATATCCAGGCGTCACCCATTCAACGGGTAAATATATTGTAACAGGGCTAGCAAAAATCTTTTCAATAAGCCTAAACAAAACACAAAATTTTAGCAATAACTAGTGCCCTATTAAAATCTCTTTGTTAAAAACAATTTGTGCTCTAAGAAAAATGAAACATGAATGTGCAGATATACATACAGTATTTAGGAAATGTTCGTGCACATCATTCTGAGGTACAGAACCAAATTATTTTAAATTTTCTACTACTACAGCACACTAGAAAAATGAACAGAAAGAGGAAAGAAATACCTAACCATCACAGTTAAGACAAACCTTTGTTTTCAAGAATAGTTGAGAAGGAACAAGTACCTTTAATCCCATACTCTTTAAATCCTGAATGGCCAGTGGTGGGAAGTAATCAAGCCAATGCTCAGCCTCAGCAAACTTCATTATTTCTTCATCTGAGAGTCCTAAAGATTTCATGATTCCCCACTGGTATTTTGAAGAGTCCTTCTTAGCAAGGGCCTTACTCTTTTCAAAAAAATGAGAGGGAGAAAAGTCAGTGTCTAGCAGCCTAAATGTGAGAGCTCTGTCAATCTTGAGAAAAATAACCAAAGGGATGTAAAAAAATGGAAGCTGAACAAGGCCATTATAGTTTTCACATTTAAGAACGACATACAGAAGCACACAGCTGAATTTCAAAGATGCAAATCATGTCCCAAGAGCCATGTGTCTCTCCCTCTCCAGTTCACTGGATAAGTAGAAAGAGAGGCAAAGGAAAGAGAGTGGCCAGAGAGGGGGGGGGGGGGAGAATATGCTCACTATCAGAATATGCCCTCTCTTGAATATGCCCAGAGGAATGAAGCTCAACTGGGGGAAAAAAGGTTCCCTCTCCCTGCTTTAAGCGATACCCTTTTGCCTTTAGCCTTTTCTTTGATGACCAGTTCTTCCCCCTTTGGTTCCTCATCATCATCTTCCTCTTCATCCGGGAATTCTGGTGGACAGCCATACAGTTCCATTTCTCTTTTCAATTTATCCGCACATGCCTAGGAGTAAATCCACAGCGGCCCAGAAACTGCAGTTAGGACAATGATGCATGCAGACAACGGTTAGAATCAATTTAGCAATTGCCAGCCTGGACCTAAACCCATCTAGAAGTCTCACCTAGAGCAAAACCACTGAATTTGTGGGATTCAATTATTTACCGTTATGTTGCTTGTTTAGTGGGTTTACTCCTGTTGCAACTAGCAAGTGGATTCAGGCCTGGGTGCCTTATTGCTTTTCTATGGCAACATTTGAAATTGATAGTGCTGTCGAAGCAATCTGGTTGACTGATTTACAGAGAGGGATCAAAAAAAAAAAAAAAAAAACCAAGGAAAGTGCCCTACTTATATACTGCCCCATAGCACAAAACACTCTTTGGACAATTTACAAGTTAATGACGCAGGCTACACATTGTCTCCCCCCCCCCCCCCTCAGCTAGTTGGGTACTCATTCTACCGACCTTAGAAGGATAGAAGGCTAAGTAAACCTTCAGCTGACTATCAGGGATAGAACCCCAGGGTCATGAGCACAGTTTTGGCTGCAGTACCACAGTTTAACCACTGCGCCAAGAGAAACATCCTTCAAAACAAGGATTTTTATTCTCAGCTACTAGAGAAGACAACGGGGTGGATCTAGCCTTCTACTCTACACTCCCACCATAAGTAGAAACTGCAGAGACAGATGAAAGGAAATCTCACTTGACACAGCTGAAGTATGGACAACAACCTAACCCTTTAAGCAAGCAATTTATAGAAACCTAGACGCGGTAGCAATTGTCATGCTGTTCACATCACCACTGACAGCTGCAGCAGAGAATCAGTTTACTAAACAAGAAATTCCTAAGCTTTCATTATAACACAAAAGAATCTCCACCTACCACACTTGTAGGATTTCCAAATCTAAAATACAGCAGACATACCACTTTACTTCCAAACCCACAATTATACCTTAATAGGCATGCCAGTACAGTGTAGTCCAAAGGGGAATAGGCAGTTTTTTCCTTTCAGCTTCTGGTACCCAATTGAAAACTGTAGGAAGAATGAAAACCCAAACAGACATCAAACAATAAGACAGAATGGGAGGAAGGGTGAACAATGGTTGAAATCCTGTTGCTTATTGTAGTACTCTACCCTACAGCAGGCCCATTGAATCAACAGAGATTTGGAAAGTGAATTCTTCCATATGTTCCTGTGATTCAATTGGGCATACTCTTAACTGCAACTTACTTTAGTACAGTAAGTCAGTTAGAGTATACCCATCTGAATCAATAAAACGTACAGAGGAGTTGACTCACCAAATTCTCTGTGATTCAATGGGACTGTTCTAGTGCAATTTCCTATAGTGAGCAACAGAATTCTGGCCAATGAATAGGTAATTTCGAAGGATCAGGAACTGATTGTACTCAGTATTGGAAACTGGAATACTTCAGTGCCAGATATCAGAATACCTTAAAGCACTGGTTCTTAACCTTGGGTTACTCAGGAGTTTTGGACTGCAACTCCCAGAAGCCTTCACCACCAGCTGTCCTGACTGGGGTTTCTGGGAGTTGCAGTTCAAAAGCATCCGAGTAACAAGGGTTAAGAACCACTGCGCTTAAAGAACTACTCAGTATAGAATTTGAAAAGAACTGTAGTCACATCATTCATTCCAACATCTTTACAACACAGAATGTAAAAGCAGTTCCACAATATTTACTGCACAATTCCAGGGCTGCTCAGAGGTAAGTTCCACCTAAGCAAGCATATTATAAACTGCAGCCTTAAATGTTCTGTCTACTTCCCATTAAAAGCTGTAGACACAGAACATTTTGGGAACATTTTAGAATATCAGCTGATCTGCCTGAAACTGACCAAGCTTTAACAAAATGTTGCCACTACCCAACAAAGAGAAGCCCAAGTAAAAATGTCTTCTATTTGCTCTGGAGGCTGGATTAAGTGAATCTGTCAGTTGTGGCATGATCACTGAGGACGCCTGATGATATGCCAAAGCTACTTGTATGGATGGATGGATGGATGAATTTCTGTCCTAAGTTTCAACATTCTCATAAACAATTTCTCATTTACAGAATTGCTTCTACCAAAGTATATATTTCGGTAGTTCCCTCTCAGTTATTCTGATCAGTTTATAAGATCTTTTTAATTTTTGTTGATAATTGGCTGAGACAGATTTTAGGCAATTGGGCTGAACTCATTTTAGGTGGCTTTCTGAATTTTAAATGTTTGCGTTTTATTATTAGTGTGCTGCTGTGCTGATTCTGAACGATACACAAGCCACCTAGAGGTCCCTAACAAAAACATAATTAAATTACAAGACCCCAAACAGCAATCCAAACTAAGAAGAAATACTGTCCAATTACTCTAAACTGTATGCACTATTTGTACGTAACATGAATGCATTATCATTTTCAACACATAAAATCATCATTATATGCATGTGTACATACATGCTTAGAATGCAGTACATTCACAAAACAGAACACAGGGGAGGATTTTATACTTTAAAAAACTATTGTGTTTTGAATATGGTTTCACATGTATATACCTTTGATTCTATGTACTATAAGCTGACGTCATGTATTGTATTTAAAAAAACTGGCACCTCTGAATAAAGGCTAGACTACACCACTATCACCAAAACCACCACCACCACGGCTGTTAAGTTTCCTGTGGAGGAAGTCACTTTGTACTGAGGTGCATTCAGCCGTGAGAATGCCAAAGCAATAAAGGCAGACACAGATTCATCACCTCAGTGAGAACAAGGCAGGTTTGCAATGGATTTTAAATCCATTTTAACCAGGAAGAGGTGGGCTCTGAGGTAAACGGAGACCAAAATATTTACAGCAAAAGACCAAGAGGAAGCCATTAAACAAAGCCATAGGACATTCTTTGGTTGTTTCCACATCTACACATGTGGTGCTTCTAAAGTATCATTAATTTTTCTTTAAACTAAAAGATCTGTAGGCTAAAACAGAGGATACAAGGGATAATGCCTATTATTTCTGTAGTATGCTGTATGCAAATAGGTACTCAATAGATTCGACAGATGAAACCAATAACTCTCCCTCCCCGCTGGACAGACTTGTGAGAATGGCTAACAGAAAATTCTTACCTCACATTTAGATAAAGAAAATGTGTGTCCCAGATGAAGCCGGCCATTCATGTATGGATACGGAAAAGTGACAAAGTACTTCCCATTGCTGAGCAGAGATTACACAAAAATAAAAACACAAATCAACTCATTTTCAAAAGTAAAAGATAAGACAACAATCCTATATTAGATTGCTCAAATTATGATACTGAAGTAGTTAAGGAAGATGTCTAATACAATCACAACAGTACATACACACAGAGGGACCCCTTCTCAAACAAATGCAGTGGCTCACATACATGGATTTTAAAAGGTGATTTAAAAATAGTTATTTTTATTTATTTCCTACATTTATACCATACCTCTTTGAAAAACTGCACTCAAAGCAGATTACAAACTACAAATTAGGACTATCATCCAATTAAAGAACCATTAGCCAGTTAAACACAATTCCTGGTCAATAAATTTTTTAGTTCTGCACATGCAGATCCATCAAAAATAAGCAAGATCCAAATTTGCATGAAGAGGCAATCATGACCAGTAGATTCACGGCTTCCCCTCCTTCCACCGAAAGTCTGTGTGGGGAGATCTTGGTTTGTGTCTTGCAGAGTTGCAACAAGAATGGGAAACAGTCAAAACCCAGTGCAACCAGAAGAGGACTCTTCTGCCCAACATGCCCACCCCCACCCCCACCCCCACCCCCACCCCCACCCCGATATAGGCCCTCTCAAAACAATTCTATGCAGCCACTCCAACATCTCCTACTTGTGGCTACTAATGAGGAGCCCCATGTCACGTTAGGAACTCGCACAACACGACTTTCTCTTCTTTCCTCCAACTTCTCTGCAGGACTCAAAACCTCAGACCAAAGGTTTCCCCCAGCTTCTCCAGAGCAGATTAGTAGGGGAAAGGGCCATAAGGTAGATGGGAAATATGTTCCACCAGAAGTATTCATATTTTATAGATGGACAGGCATGGGTAAACAAAATTGGAGATCTGCTACCTCACTGCCTTTTCTCAGTTGACTGGCAAAATGTAAAGCTGGTATAACAGTGATGTTGGACAGCAGAGTGTGAAACTGTACAGAAGGGTGTGATCTTTAATTTCAGTTTCACTCAGATCTCATTACAGCTTCCAGATTTTAACCTACGACTTTTCAAGACAGAATGACACAAATTTAAGACTCTAAGAGGAGCATACTTTTTTTTTAATGCTCCAGTAGTTGGACCAGAGGACAAGATGGATGGACAGTGTCACTGAAACTACCAACATAAATTTGACCCAACTCCGGGAGGCAGTGGAAGACAGGAGGACCTGGCGTGCTCTGGTCCATGAGGTCACGAAGAGTTGGACACGACTAAACAACTAAACAACAAAGTTGAACTTCAGGAAATAAAGGAAAAAAACCTACATAAGGGGCTGCACTGGTTGGCTTAACGTTACTATTCTCTCACTGGGTTATGCCTTCTGATCTGACTACAGCCACCATGTTAAAACACATTTCTCTTTCAGAATGCAAAGAAAAAAAAAAGAACTGAAAAACAGTCTTTGCAACTTTCATGGTCACAATTAGTGATCACAATCATCCTTCCTCTTAGGATATCAGTTTTTATTACTAAAATGTGTCAGTAGCTCAAAATGTTGCTTAACCCAGGAGTTGGTCAATTCATTGACCCATTTGATTCGTTCGTTCGTTCGTTTAGTCGTTTAGTCGTGTCCGACTCTTCGTGACCCCATGAACCAGAGCACGCCAGGCCCTCCTATCCTCCACTGCCTCCCGTAGTTGTGTCAATTTCATGTTGGTTGCTTCACAGACACTGTCCAGCCATCTCATCCTCTGTCGTCCCCTTCTCCTCTTGCCGTCACACTTTCCTAACATCAAGGTCTTTTCCAAGGAGTCTTCTCTTCTCATGAGATGGCCAAAGATGTTTGCTATTTCAGCAGACAGCTTGCCTGGCTTCAGACCATTCACATTAGGAATGCCTGGATGTTTTGTTGAGGCTTTTTTCCCTCTGGAAAAAAATACCAGATTCTGCCAATTTTCTACCAAAACAAACTTATACTTAATTTTGACAATATATACAGACTTCTATTGCACATACAAAACATTCTGTGTGTCCTATAATACCATCCATGAGCACAGTACTATGCAGAAGATTAAAACCAAAAGCCATATACCTGATGCAAAACTAAGCTGATTTTCTACTGACATCAGCAATGTTTAAATCACCATCTTAAATGCTGGTTACACAGCCTGTTCAGATCTTTCCCCTCCATTTTTTCTGCAGTCTTTGTAAAGTATATTCCCACCTTTTTTGGCTTGCGGCATCTGATGCATTAATCTCAAATGCACCCTCATCATACCACTTCTGCTGGATATCCTTTTCAATCTTTTTCAGAAAGTCCACTTTGGCTGTCCCCTTTCGTTCCTTAAAACAGAACAGAATTCTATTATTAGAGTAGCTTGAACAGTTTGTAATGTCAACATAAACCTCCACTAAAATACTATAAGAGAACTCTCCTACTATAGGCAAACTAATATAGCATAACATTTAACTCCAACAGACTGGTCAACCGAAATTTTTCTTTAAGGCTACTACATGAAAAGAAGAGCAAGAGCTTTTATATGAAATCACATTGCACTTTTATCTGCTCTCTTCTACAAGCTGAGATCAAACTTATTCTATTGAGATGATCAAGCCTGCAAGTCGCTTTGGCTTGCGAGCCCTATAATGCATTAATTAGCTGTAACCACATTTTGGGAACTTACATTATCTAGCACAGTGGTTTCCAAACTTTTTCGATATGTGGCCCCTTTTATAATAGCCAAGAAACTTGTGTGCTCCCCCAACCATGTTTGCATAAAAAGGCATTTTTAATGGGGTAAAATCATCACTTCTCAGAATGAAGGATCTCTTCCTCAAAGGGCTTGTTTCTCATACATACACATGCACACTAACTTTAATATCCCACTCTGAAAGGTCAAGGAAGAAATTATTTAACATTTATTAAGGGCTACAACACATATAAATTGACCCATGACACACACACCTGGAAAATACTTTGTGACACCCTTGGGGGTCACAGCCCCCAGGCTGAGAAACATAGAACTAGCAAATGGATGATATTCGAGTACAGGACGGGCAGGCCAATGACCAATTATGTAATGAGCAAGCAAGTAAACTTACTCAAATTGGGCAAATTACGTGTAACAATAGGCACTAGCCTATATACTGTACAGTAGTTTGATGTGGAAGTTTGACGGCATTTATGATTTTGTACTGGGATTAAAAATGCTCTTTAAAAATGCAAGTCAAGTTTTACAACATCTGAAGGCGGTACCTGATTTCAACTTATATGGCATAGCCTATTCCATGCTACACAATGATCAAAAATGAAAAAATCCACAATCCCTGTCTATACTGTTTTAAGTATGACATCTTCAAATGCAAGGTGAGTAAATATGTACAACTGCATTAAATATTTAATATGGCATTAGACTTATAAAATGTTTTGCTTGGTAACTGCTGTGCAAAACATTCTGTCCAAACACAACTAAGGAAGCTGCAGATCCCTAGAATTTTTATGAATGCTTAGACTGAGTGGCCATTTGCTTCTATTTCATCCTGGTCAAACAAGCCAGTTTGCATAATCCACTAGAGTGCATTCACCTCTAGATTATCCTGTTTCCTATTTTTAAAAAAATCAAAACTAGAAGATTTTATTGTATATTTTTCTTTTCCATTGTTTCTTCAATAAATAACAGAAAAATCCATCTGAATAGTTGATACCAAACATAATCTAGCAAAAACAGGATGTCATTTAAAACTACTAAAACAACTGCCATGATTGATGGGTTGTGTAGAAGGATACTCCATTTATCATAAGGATCAGAGCAGAGGTTAGAAAATGTCTATAACCCCAGTGTTGTACTGCTCCAAGAGACTGAACCACTCAGCTTCAGAGGTGAAAGATAGTAGGTATTGCTCAGATCACAACACTGCCTTAGATTTTTCACAAAATAATTCATTTACCTACAACCCTGAAACTAAAGAGGGTACAAATACTGTAAGGACGCCATTACAATGAGAGCAAAACAGGATACCTATCAAAACTGTGGCATTTCAGTCCGTTCAGTCTCTTACTCCTATTAACTACCCTGCAATTATGCTAATCTATTAACATTCCAGCCCAGATTTCTGGTTTGTTTGTTTTTTAAAGCAAAAGGTTTTAGCAAAAGGTACAGCTGAGAAGTTAACAGTAATGTTGACCCAAAGTATTACTATTTCCACAGAAAGAGGGAAAGCAAGGGACTTCAAACATGCTACCACTTATGCTTGAAATCACATGCTCAGTGATCTGGTGAGAATATGTTTAAGTATGAGACATTCAGCACCAAGAAGTCAACCTGCATCATAGAAAATGACAATGCTGTTGACCTAAATTTGCACTCAGCAATCATATTTCAAACACACTGGCTGAAACCCACTAGTAATGTGCAACCAAAGGAGACCCATTGAATCAGTAGGGATTAGATAAATCAACTTCTCCATAAGTTCCACTGATTCAATAAATCTAGTCTTGTTGCAATTTACTGGATTTCAGCCAGGCTATTAGTCAGATAATCTGAGTGTGTTTAAATTGGAAACCGAGGTGTTAGACATGGCACAAGAACAATCTGACAGTTCTTCCAGGTTAGTGAAGCATAAAATTATCAGATCCAGCCTGTGATATTACCAGCTAATGAGACCAAGGACAGAATCAGGGAAATCTCACATTCACAGCCAGCACATCAGACCGAGTTCATCTGAAGTAGTCAACAGCACTTCACAGAGAAAGAGATGCACCACATGCAATAGTTGTCATTGTCACTTCATACAGACACCACTTGGATGTCATGGGAAACTTCTAAGGATAAATGATCAGAGAGAGTACTCTAGTTGCAGTTTACTACTGGATTTCAGCCACTGGAGGCTTGCATAGCAAAAACAGAACACCTACTTAATGCAAACTATCTACCAATTCAGCTACTTAAAAAAGCAATGGCAACATATATTTAAATGCTGCACTAAAACACCACATTTTGGTAAGGGATTGCACTGTTGTTATTTACCCCTCAGCTTGCTTAATCACACAGACTATGAGGGGAAAAAATTGTGAAAAGTTGAATTCTAAGCCACAAAAAGTAACGCTACAAGAAGTGTATTCGTGTATGTAACAAGAAACATTGCTACAGTATTTATGCTCCTGAAACAGACCCTAGAAAAGGGCAACAAGAACACAGGGAAACAGCTCCCTTTCCAACATAAAAAAGCAGAAATTCAGCAGGTGCACTCAGCAGCAGCCCATGCCACACAATAGTTAAAGGCACAATAATTGCACTGCTTACAAACACCCATTCCACGTCCCCATACACATGCACGCACAAGGATATGAAACTGATTCTCGCATGATACACAAACCTGTCCTTCCACATCCTTCTAGCCCTTGTGCTGTTTAGCTGAATAGAGAATCCCACTTTCCCAGGGTGGCCAAAGCAAATGAAGAAAAGAGATCCTGTCTCGTTAATAATTACAAAGAAGAACCCATTTTATGAGGTAAAATCACACACACACCTGCATATCAGTCTTCATCTCATGAACAGGAATCTTGTCATTCTCTTTATTGACCTAGGATCACACCTAACATGATCCACTTTTCTACCAGATTCGCCCCACCAAAAAAAATAAGGCGATCCCTAACAAATACCATATTAGCAGAGAAGTGGAGAAGGAAACCCAGCTGGGACAAAGGAAAGTATAACTGGGTATTTTAGGAGCAGCTGAACTTCAAATAGGAATTATCAGAGTTCCCTGGGCATGAATGAAAACAAGCAACCAGGTCGTACTATAGGGACTGCTAGGGTCAATCACAACACACACACACCGACAAAACAAATTTCCTTTTATTGTCTCTGGCAAAGTGGGCTCCCGTCCAGGTGTGCCCAAGTCTGTGGGTCTTGTGGACACCAAGAGGCTCCTTCCTCGTTTCTGGCGCAACCGATTCCCATGGCCGCCCTGTCAAAAAATATATATGCCATATGCGATTTAATGAGGAAGCATCCCACTCCCTTGGCTGGCAGAAGAGTCTGCTCAGCAATTCGACGTGGAAAGACCCAACGCTCCTAGGGCTCGGCTGCCTGGAGCTCTTCCCGCAGCTGAGCCGAGCCTCAAGGATCCGACCGCCAGGCGTGGTTCCCTGGGGGCTGGAAAGGATTCCTGGGCGACTTACCGTCATGGCGCCTCGTCACCCCGGCGCCGGCCCCTGACAGCTGCTCGCTCTCGGCTGGTGTCCCCGTGTTCCTCCACGCTGCCGGTTCTCCCACAAGGCAACGATGGGGAAGGCGGAATCCGGTTCCTTCCCAGAGGCTCCTGGGAGGTGTAGTTCTCACGCCTCCGACGCTGCCGTCCGCGTGTTGGACTACAACTCCCGAAAAGCAAAGCCGATGGGGGGGGGAGCGGTTCTTCTCACAGCGTGAGCTCCTGGAATAGAGGACTGCGGCTCCTATTACGCACAGGGCTGAATCGTCTCGGGTGTGAGGACCGGGGTGTCCAAACTTTGGCTCTTCTCAGTTTCAGCCTGTGAGGGGAGAGGCCTATAATTCGCTGTCCACGACACTCGGCGCCTAGTGGGAAAGGACAGCTTGCATACAATAAATTGGAATTTTGTTCTTGCTCCCGAATACTGTATAGTGGTTCTGCCCTGGTTCCTCCGTTTAGTTTTAGCATTGAAACTTGGGCTACAGGAGGCCTTCGTGCTCGGTGTTGCTTCACCATAAACATTAGAGATACTTCGTATCATCAACTGCTGACTGCTTTCTCAGATACAATACATAAAATATGATCTTAATAAAAGATTTATAAACTTCATGAAGCGGCAAATTGACAGTGGGCAATTTGCTGTGATTCCCCTCCCTTGTTATGCCAATTCTATCAAATCCTGAGATTGAGGAGAAACTGGGTATGATTTAAGGAGATAAAAATATAGATATTGCTCATTGAATTTAGCCATGCAGGCATGTTTGGTTCTGTTACATATAAGCTCTGAAAGCAACCTTACTATCTGACATTTGTAGAAAAACTGAAGAAGGAGGAAATGGCTTCCACATCTTCCATGCTACATACAGTCCGGATTACATACATATACTATTAAAAATAGTATATAAATTGAAACCACAAGAAGACTTTGTGGGAAACTGTATCTCAATATAAAGATACTGTAACAGGGGCGTGGTGGCACTGCAAAAGCCTCTCTGCTGCAAGGTCAAAAGCAG
Source organism: Pogona vitticeps (assembly GCF_051106095.1). Lineage (NCBI taxonomy): Eukaryota > Metazoa > Chordata > Lepidosauria > Squamata > Agamidae > Pogona > Pogona vitticeps. The sequence continues at coordinate 108,024,123 of NC_135784.1, forward strand.
TCATAAGATCGAATCTACGCGATGGAGTCCCAGCTCCTGCCAACTTAGCAGTTTGAAAGCATGTAAAAATGCGAGTAGATAAATAGGTACCACTTCGGTGGGAAAGTAATGGTGTTCTGTTTCTAGTCGTGCTGGCCACATGACCATGGAAACTATCTATGGACAAATACTGGCTCTACGGCTTGGAGATGGGGATGAGCACTGCGCCCTAGAGTCGGACACTACTGGACTAAATGTCAAGGGAAACCTTTACCTTTTTAACAGACAACTCGAAATTTTAAAAACAGCATAGGCAACAAGACATTGGCTCAGTTTATAAGTGATATCAATGTTCAATTTTAGTTACCCCGGATAACTAAAAAAAAATTACAGTACTGTGCACTCTCAGCAATATCTGCTTTTGCTCCTTAGCCAGGTGTGGCTTTTATATTTACAGAACACATTATTTAATATATCAGAGCAGTTTTTATTCATTATATATATTACAGTAACCCAGTATTTTTGCCTTTATTTGATAACCATTATTTAAAATAGTAATATGGGAATGTAGAATCAAATTATTACTACAAATATTCATGCTGCTGCATTATCTCACCACACACAGCAAGGTGTTCCAACTTGTGAGCTATAGCAGCTATGCTATATAGATTGGAATGCGAAAAAGTTGCAAATGAGAGCTCATCAGATATTAGATTACACCTTGAACGGCCTCTAGTTTTGCTGAGGAAAGCCATAATAGGCAATACATGTTTAAATAAATGTATAATTTATAATTTTAGAACTATGAAGCTGGAAGGGACTTTATGGATCATTGAGTCCAGCTCCTGTCAAGGAGGCCCAGTATGGAATCGAAATCCCAACCTCTGGCTTTGCAGCCAGATGCCAGATGTATACAATAAATGTTGAAAATACAAGCAAATCAACTCCTATTTTTCTTATACTCTTTTCCTACCTTTGAGTTAAAAAAAATAAATGACTTACAATTTAATGTCTAAAGTTACATGGGTGGCTCTACAGTATAAGAGAAAGTTTGGTTAAATATGTGTTTTTGTAAAATTACACTATCTCCCTGTCACACACACCTTCTTTGATTCTAAACTGTTTCAGTATGGCTTTCTATTGCTGTTTGGCTTTTACTATGTCCAGAGTGCTGTCAGCCATGTATTTGTGTGCAAACACATGCATGTATTTACCTTGCACATAGATATAATAGTTAATCCCATAGCTTCTGATGTTACTTCCAATCATACTGTTAGCAGTGATTTAATTTTTATCTTGTTTACTTTCCTTGCACAGTACTTACTGTCACTAGTTATCTTTAACAAGTAGTCTTATGGTAAGACTAATAAATATATAACATAAGACTTTCTTACACTACAGGTCATCTTGTCAAATGCCTTAAGTCTTATCACAAGTTGATACAGTGGACCCTCTACTTAAGGAATTAATCCGTATTGGAATGGTGGCTGCAAGTCGAAAAGTCTGTAAGTCAAATCTCCATTGACCTACAATGCACTGAAAACCAATTAATCCCATAACCAGTGGTTTTTATTCCATTTTTATTTCATTTTGGTTTTTTTCTGGTCTGTAAGTCAATTCTCTGGCTGCAAGTCGAATCTAAATTTTGCAGCCAGAGAAGTCTGTAACTCGAAAAGTCTGTAAGTCAAGCCGTCTGTAAGTCGAGGGTCCACTGTACAGAGACTGAGAGAAAGAGAGAGAGAGATGGCTATTTATAAAGCTCTCTTTCAATACAATTCAAATATTTTTTTCCTGTCATGTTCCTTCAAATGCCTGATTTCCATATCAATCCATCCATAGTAATCAATTTGGATTATTTTGATCTTGGTATCTAACAACACAGTTTACATTTAAGGATGTTTTCTAATTCCTTCATAACTGCCCTTCCAAGTCTCATTCTTCCGATTTCTCAGACACATTCTAGTATCCATTTGAACTGATGATTGAACCAAGGTATTTTAAAAAACCACATTTCAATTGTTTCAATTTCTTTGTTTCTTCATCCTCAACCTTAAAGTCGTGTGGTTGTCTGTAGCCATTATTCTCATATTTCAAAGGTCCAGTTGTAATCTTGCTGTTGGAATTTCTTCTTTAATATTATTCTGTACCTAGTCATTTCATACCTCCCTCATCTAATGAGTCGGATACATTGCCAAATCCTTCACCTAGTGCTGTGTATAGATGATCCTGACTAAGCATGTTCATTCATTGGCCTAAGGCAATGGCAGTGTTGGAAGTAACCACTTCCCACTCTATTTTAGAATGCAGACAATGATTTATTAAAATTGTGTGGAACAAAGAATGGATGCCCTAAAAAGCCCCACTACTATTTTCCCATAATTTGAGCAACAGATTGGAAAATTTCCAATAAGGATGTTGGATTACATGCTTGCAGTTCAGTTCGAGGCATGATTACATGGAAATAAATCCAAGCACGGCTTCACTCCTATGCTCGTAAACCTCATTCCTTTCAACACAAATTACTCTAAATTGAAGGTTCGTGTGCCTTCAACTTTAGGAACACAGCCAAAAAGCAAAACGCTTTTGTCTTTACTTTTGATTTGTTTTTGCCTGACACGCCAGCACAGACTAACACGGCTACCTCTTCTGTAAGTGCAGCCTTAGGAAGGTCGTTTTTCACAAATCGTGTTAACAGTTTTGTGAGAATGAGTAACAGGAAACTTTCCTTCCATGCACTGTCTTTTAAAGTCGTGTCGCACAAGGTGCCTTTTTAGATTGTCCTTCCGACCCACCCACACCATGTGTCCATGAGAGAAGGCACTCTGTACGTGCTCAGAAAACTTCCTCTTGGTCACGTGTTCCCGAACACGATGGTTTTTAAGCCGCGGTCATGCCTGGTCCCAAATCCGCCCTCCGCTTTGAGGAAAGGCGTCAGTTCTTCCGTAAGATTCCATTTCCCCGCCTCACTTTGCCGCTTCCCCACCAAGGGTTTTACACATGCTGACTCGACCTAACCTGCTGCGGCCTTTCACCAGTGAACCACCCGCTACTCTCAGCAGCTTCGGATTGGTTCGCCTTCCCCGAAGCCCTGTCGTGCGATTGGCTCCGCCGTAAGACCGGGCTCCCGCCCCCCTCTCCGGCACCCAGCAGGTTCGGTTGCGTTCTCGGTTAGCTAGTTCCTGGTCTGGTTCTAGGCCCTCGTCCGGCGGGGGAGGGGCGGGAGTTGCTGCTGCTGAGGAGCTGCTCAGGGAGTCGGACGGGGCCATGTTGCCCCGAGTGTAGCGGCCGCAGGACCTCCACCCCCGTCGTCGACGTCGTCCTCGTCCTCCTCCTCATCATGATCATAGAGAACGTGGACGCGCTCAAGTCCTGGCTTGCCAAGTTACTGGAGCCAATGTAAGTAAGGGGGTGGCCGGGCCGGGCCGGGCGTGTGTGTGTGTGTGTGTGTGGGGGGGGTTGATTGGGTCGTGTGGTCTCAGTTTCCTCTCCACACACGGTGGGGCTGAGGGGGGCGGCCCTTCCCGCGGGTGGGGAGAAAACTGAGAGGGGTCTTGGATGCCGGGGGAGGGGGGTTAGGGTTTGGGCGGTTGACCTGGGGGGAGGGGGAGGGGGAGGGGGATGGAGAACGGTCCTTGTGAAAGGCTGCGTGAGGAGACCGCTTTGGGAGTAAACACGGGGGTGGGGTGAAGGTTGGGGGGGGGAGTCATAGGTACAGGTGCGGGGAGGGAGACTCCGTGAGAACGGGCTACATGTTGCGGGTAGAGGGGCGTGTGGGGCAACTCGGGGTGGCCTCCTAGGGAGGCTTTCTTGATCCTTGGTGCCACAGAACAAGGTTGCAGCTGGGCTGAGAGGAAGGAAGGAAGGAAGGAAGGAGCGGGCGTTCAGGTGGGCGCTGGGGAGGCACGCGTCCAAGGAGCTCCCATTCGGATCTCAGCACCCAATTCTAATAATTAGTATGTGTCCGCCTTCTGTTTCTTCTTCGTGCCTTCTCTCTCTCCCCATCCTGGCTTTGCACTTGCTTGTAGTTCTGCAAAACTATCCCGCGACGAATTGCTGAACAGCACACATTTCCTAGTAAGTCACTGGAGAGGGAAACGAAGTCTTCAGACCTATTGCCTGAAACTACACGTGTTCAGCATTAGGCCAGGACTATTTCGCTGCGGGAGTTCCACAGTACAGTAGAAATAAAATATTGCCTCTTGCTGTTTTCTGTTCACCATTTTTGGAATCTAAAATGGTGTGCATTGAGTTGTAGGTTGAGAAGTATTTTAGTACTGTATAAATGGAGAAATGGGAACTGTCTACTATATGATGTGTTACAGTTCTGCAAGTCAGCGTTCTGGCAGAGTTCATGCCAGGGGTTTTTCTTGGGGGGGGGTTGTTGTTGTTTTTAATCTTATGCGGGTCCCCTGATGTAATTTGGATTAGTTCCTCAGGCATATTGTAGTAGTGCACCCCTGAACCCCCAGAGACTAGACGAGATTGTGGTACATAGTTTCATTTTGATGAGTTTGGCAATCAATGGTTCTTATAGTGTACAAGGCAATGTATTTTTTCAATACCGTCCTGAGCATCTTTCCTTAGATTTTAGGCATCCTTCAGTCTCGAGAGACTATGGTAACGTGCTCTGAATGGAGGACTTGGAACAGCGTTTAGTGTGGCTGAAGAGGCCAACTCGAGAGTGACAATCCCTTCCACACTGAAGACATATACAGTCTGCCCCCTGTCTAGCTCCCTGATTTTGCTGGTTTTGGGATTACCTCTTCGCTTCGGCCTGCTGGACAAGGGTCTCTTCAAGTTGGGAGAGGCCATGCTGCACCGCCTGCCTCCAGGCTGAATGCTCAATGTCAGAGTTTCCCATCTGTTGAGGTCCATTCCTAAGGCCTTCAGATCCCTCTTGCAGATATCCTTGTATCACAGCTGTGGTCTCCCTCTGGGGCGATTTCCCTGCACTAATTCTCCATACAGGAGATCTTTTGGAATCCGACCATCAGCCATCTTTCCTTAGCTATGAATAAAATCCAGTTTTGTCGTTCATACTGCAAGTAAATATACATGCGATTTTCAGTGTGAAGTATTCTGAGATGGTTATACAAAAGATGGCCTGTACAGTGGTGCCTCGCATAACGAGTGCCCCATTTAACGACAAATCCGCAAAGGGATTCGTTTTTGCAATCGCAAAAGCGGGTGCTTCAGAGCGGCCGCGGGGGAGGGCTCCCCCGCTAGCGCTTCGGAACGGCGTTGGGGGAGCCCTCCCCTGCGGCTGCTCAGAAGCGCTGGCCGGCATTTTTGCGGCAGGCGCTTCGGAGCGGCGGCGGGGGAGGGCTCCCCCGCCGCCGTTCCGAAGCGCTTTGGCCGGCTGTGTGAAAATGGGGGCTTTGGGAGGACTGTGGGGGAGCCCTCCCCGCGGTCCTCCCAAAGGCCCCATTTTCACACAGCTGATCGGCGGTTCCAAAATGGCTGCCACAACCATTTTCGTGTGCTGCCCTCGCTTACCGAGGCGGCAAAAATGGCGGCGCTATGGAGGATGTTCGCATAACGGTGAGTTTTCGCCCCATAGGAATGCATTAAACAAAGTTTTATGCGTTTCTATGGGGTTTTCCCTCCCGCATTGTGATGTTTCCGGATAGCGACGATTAATCCGGAACGGATTAACGTCGCTATGCGGGGCACCACTGTATTTTGTTTTCATTTTTATGGTGGTAGTGATATTACAGGGGAAAAGTAAATATTATGTATGTATACCTATGACTGGATGCTGGTGCTTAAAGATGAGATCTATCTGTAAAGCCGTCACTCTAGAGTTTTTAAGCATGCATCACTACATTAGATTTGCTGTGATTAATCAACAGAGAATGAATCATCATAAAGTAAATTTTTGCAGTTAGTTTTTAATTTTCTCTTTGGCCTTACTACTAACTCCAATTAACTGCTTTGTGCTAAACTTTGAAGTGTGAGAAAGATGGATTTGATACACTTGGAACAGTGCGTTAGGTTCTGTCTATACACTCCTACCCCCACACTTGAATACATCTTAGTAAGGAGGCTTCTCTGAAGATAAAGTGGTCTAGAACAGAGGCCCCCAACCCTCCATCCACAGCGTCATGTCAGTCCGTGACCTGAGCTGAACTGGGCCCCCGAGACAGACCTCCCGCCCCTTTGCACACACTCACACCCGCACAGCCTGTTGGTGGTTGCGGTGCGCTCCAGCACTGCCGTTTGAGCATGTGCATGAATGTGTGCATGCCCAAACAAGCACCGTGCCACCATTTGTGCGTGCGCATGAGTCTATGCTCACTGCACCACCATTTGTGCATGCACATGAGCAGGGGGCTGCCCCGCCTTCCCCAGCCCGTCTGTGGACTGAAAAACGTTGGGGACTGCTGGTCTGGAACTTACAATGTCATATAAATAAACATTTCTGTCTTAGTTGTGGGATCTTGCCATGATTCTGTTTTGTCACATAGTATTGTGGCAAATTAATTTACAGGTGTACTGTATACAGTTCACATTCTGCTGAAAATATTTGCATCACTAATTATACACTTTTTATTTTTGTTGTCTTCTGTAATGATTTGTGTCTGCTACTGCACTTACACAATTCTAATTTATTACCCAACAATAAAGTAATATGTAAATAGTATAAAGGGAATAATCACTCCAGATTTCTTGATGATTTCTGTATTTGTTGCACAGTTATATACGGTAATCATGCATCCCAAAAGCTTTTAAGTTCTTTATAGTGTTCGTAACTGTGTGCAATTGTTTCATGGCAACCCTTTTCATCTGTCCTGTGCCGCATTGAGCTGAAATGGAAAGCAGTTTAGTTTGCAGCTGCAGTCATATTTATACCAAAAGATAAGTGCTGAAACCTTATTTGGATCATTAAATGTATAAGGAAGAAGTTGCAAACAGTCTAAACATCAAGTATTTAATTTCACCAGAATGACACCTAGGTTTTCTTGGAGTAAGAAGGCCCATAAAAGGCAATAAACTTGATGTCTCAATTCAGACATTATTCTTCAAAACCTCAGAGTATCTGTGCAGTGTGAGGTTTACTCAATGGAGGCTGTTTTTATTTAATCCTGGTGCATGAGGATTACATGCACTACGGCCACATCCTCTTCAAGAAGCAATGTTACACGAGCCAAGGAATATTGGTAGTTCTAATGGTGATTAGGGTTGAAAATTTCTTGAAGGGCAACTGCTGGACAGCAGCAATAGTAGAAGGCGAGGCTGATGGATGATCTTTCATAAACAGCTGCATGGACACTCAAGCTAACTCTTGTTAGTGCTGTGCAGAACAAGGCCATGGTAACCCCTTCTAAATGTTTTAGACCTTGAAAAACCTATGAGGAGACATTCCAGAACAAAACAGGTAATGCTGGGAAACAAAACTCCCAAATCAGAAGGCACTCAGTCAGCTACTAGGGAGGAGCAAAGGGTAAGTATGAATTGCGCTATTGCTAATGAAGCAACTAGATTAAACCCAAAATGATTTCTAATTGTCAATGTTCACAAAGACAAAAAGAAAGTCTGTTGCTGCACAACATGTATAATCAGGGCATGGAATGTCATTATCTTAGAACTGCAGCACTGGATGGGGTCCAGTGAATCATTTGAGTCCATCCCTTGTCAAGGAGGCACAGTGGGAAACTGAACTCCTAACCTCTGGCTCCTCAGCGAGAGACCTGAACCACTGAGCAATCCAGAACAAGCAGGAAACCCTAAATAAATGTTTAAACATAGCAGTACCTCTGAGCAAAGTGGATTGGGATGGAATAGGAAATTTTCAGCTGGCTAATTACAAAATAGAAATTATAAACACAAAAGAACAAATCTAATAGTGAGCTGAACTTTAGCACAAACAGTTAGGATCTATGAAACAAAGGAAACCAAACTCCTTGGACAGTGTTAGCAGCCATCATTTAAGTTTGTTCTATGGTTACCGAAGGTAAAAGTTTTTATGTAAGGAAACAAGAGATGCCTTCTGTAAAATCCAAGAAAAGAAAGTTAAACCAATATCAGGGATACCAAAAGATCAACAGGAGACTTTATTATCTAATCAAGACAAAATAAGAATATAGGAATAATGTACTGTACCAAAGAACCAAATAGCAGTAGTCCCCAACCTTTTTCGGTCCACGGACCGGCTGGGGAAGGCAGGGCATCCCCGCGCTTGTGCGCATGCAAGAACAAGCATGTGTGCTCTCTCGCACGAGCAAGCGTGCATCTGTGCAAGTGCCGCATGACTTTCTGCATGCACATGAGCATGCTCAAATGACGGTTCAGTGCTCACATGGGCAGGCATGCGCACACGCAAATGACAGCACTTGTCTGGGGGGTGTGCATATGCAAATGGCAGCGCTCGTACGGGTGTGCTGGAGCGTGCTGCAGGTGCAAACATGCTGTGCAGGGGTTAGTGCATGCATGGGGTGGGGCGGGAGGTCTGTCTCGGCAGTCCGGCTCAGGCCACAGACCGGCACCAGGCCACGGACTGGGGGTTGGGGAACTCTAGATGCAATGATGTCATATTGTTTAAAACATCATATTTTGTTGCAGTTTTTGTAGAAAGCAAAGTAAAACTTATTGTCAAGGCAATTTGAAGAAATAAATCACCACAAAAATGATATGGCAAATTGAGCTGCTCAAAACTACAGAGACTGAATCTGTTGAAATCCTAGCAAAAACAGCAGCAAGAGTCAAAAAGAAAACACTAGCCCATAGATTGCAAACTTTCCATATACATTCCAATTCCAATCCCAAATAGAGGAGACACTAAAAATTGATAGGACCAATGCATTAATTTTGCATGCAAGCAAAGAGATCTCAAGATTTGACAACAAAGACTTTACTGTACAGGTGTACTTCAGTTTACAAAATTGATCCGTTCTACGCGATGTTCCGTAATACAAAAATTTCGTAAACAGAAACGCCAGTTAGGCTACGAAAGGGGCGGCACTATAGGACAGTGCGCCCTTGGAAAACCCTTTTGTACTCGCGGGGGGGAAAGGAAAATAGCGTAAACTGAGGCATTATTTCTTATGAATTTTGGTTCATAAACTGAAAACTACGTAAACCGTGGCGTTCACAAACTTAGGTACTGCTGTACATGGAGTACAAAATGCCTCAAGCAGAATTAAGAAAAGTAAGAGGAACTAGAGATACTGCAAAAATATGTTAGCTGTTGGTGTGTTCCAGAGAAAATCAGTTTCTACTTTATAGATTACAATAAAGCCTTTGACTGTGGATCATGAAAAGCTCTGGGTTAGTGTAAAAGAAATGGGTGTGCAAAATGTGATTGCTATAATGTTCAAGTTATATTCTAGACAACAGACTACTTTCAGGACAGAATATGATCCTGACAGTACCAAGGGTTTCCAATAGGCAAAGGCATCTGTTTAGACTATATGTGGAACATGTACAGAAAGCAGTATTGGAGTCTGATGAAGGGGGACTGAAAATGATGCAGGGAACATGAGTAATTTATGATACACAGATGACATGGTATTGCTAGAAGGAAGCAGCAGTGACTTGAAATGAATGCTAATGGTGAAAGTGGAAAAGCAGGATTACAGGTAAACATTAAAAGAAGAAAAAATGTTACCACAAGAATTTCATAACTTGAATATTGATGAAGAATTCAAATTGTTATATATTTTCTATACTTTTTAAAATCATCAGTCAAAGTGGTTAAATACAAAAGAAAAAGCCTGAGACTTAGAGGGACATATGTGAAGGAACTAGAAAAGATCAATCGCTGATTTGTTGCTGAAGTCCAAGATCTCCAATACTGTGATATTCTTGATTCCTATGCACAAATTAGAAAATTGGTTAGTGAAAGAAGCTAATGAGAGGAAAAGATGAATTCAAATTGTAATTTTTTTGAAGAGAGCTTTATGGATCCCATGGACTGTTAGAAGGTTAAATAAGTGAGTTCCATATGAAATCAAACCTGACTTCTTGGTAGAAATTAAAGTCCATTAAGTACCATACTTTGGATGCATCATGAAATGACAAGTCTCCCTGGAAAATTCAGTAATACTGGGAAAAGTAAAAGGCAGTAGTAAAAGACCTAACCTGAAAATTGACTGACTCAGTAAAGTAAGTCAGGGCATTGAGTTTGCAAGACCTGAAGAGGCCAGTTAATGTTAGGTCACCATAATTCATAGGGTAACCGTAAGCTGGAAGCAACTTGACAACATGTAAAAATAACAAGGAATGTTAGGATGGAGGGTTTTTTTTAAAAGCATTGTTTATACAGAAAAATGTAATTAATTTTTCTTGTATTCTCGAAGGCTTTCACGACTGGGATCTGATGGTTGTTGTAGGTTTTTCAGGCTCTTTGGCTGGCATCTTCAGAGGACTGGAGTAGGAACTCTGTCCATGTTGTGTTGCTGTTTCTTGGATAGTTGAGTATTTATAGCTGTGGGAACAGCTTTTGTCCTTTTTCAGGAGATAGGGTGTTGTCCTTTTTCAGGAGATAGGGTGATCAGCGTGTTAAGGCGGAGAGATTATCTGTCACTGTGATTGATGGGTGTCGTTAGCTGGTCTTTTTTGTGCAATGATCCCTGGTCCTTGTGGCTGGATAGAGTTCGTTGACCTTTTGCAGGCTGTATTATTCAGTATTGGAAGCCAGGCCTTGTTTAGTTTTAGGCCTTCTTCCTTTTGTTGAAGTTCTGTTTATGTTTATGTATTTCAATGGCTTCCCTGTGCAGTCTAATGATTGCTGGTGTTGTCCAGTACTTCAGTATTTTGAAATAGAATTTCATGTCCAGCTTGTTTTAGGACATGTTCAGCTATTGCTGAATATATATATTAGAACCACAAAACGCAGCATTCACATCAGAATCAAAGAACATGAGAGACACTGCAGACTAAAACAACCGGAAAAATCAGCAGTTTTCAGAGCTTCATGGTGATATATTTTGGCTATTTAAATTGTTATATTTGTAGTATATTTTAATATACTTCATTATTTTAATTCAATACGTTTCTTTGATTCAGAATGTATTCGGAAAAACAAAACAAAGCAGGTGTATCTGTCCATTTCCAAACCAATCTGAGGCAAAGGAAAGAAGCTTGAAGTAGTATTTGAATCCAGTTGTGGCACTCTGAAGTGTCAAATTTTGCTTTGATGCTTCTGAAGTTAAAAATTAAGCACAGCAACTTTTATTTCAGAGAATTTAGGTGTAACTGACAGATTGCCAACTACAGTGGTGCCCCGCAAGACGGGCACTCCGTTTAACGACAAAACCACTTGACGTCGATGTTTTTGCGATCGCGGAAGCGATTGCAAAACGATGTTCCCTGTGGGGGAATTTCACTTTGCGATGGTCGGTTCCCTGCTTCGAGAACCGATTCTCGCAACACGATGATTTTTTAACAGCTGATCGACGGTTTCAAAATGGCCGCCGGGTGTTTTCTGGGACGGATTCCTCGCTGCACAGGCAGTGAAAATGGCTGCGCTATGGAGGATCTTCGCTGGACGGTGAGTTTCCAGCCCATAGGAACGCATTAACCGGGTTTTATTGCATTTCTATGGGCTTTTAAAAATCGCTTTATGACATTTTCGTTCTACAGCGATTTCACTGGAACTAATTAACGTCGTAATGCGAGGCACCACTGTATGCACAACTAATGCAGGATGAATTCATTGAAGGGTGGAAGTTGGGCAAAAAGTAGATTGCACAGTTCCTGATTTTGGGGGGGAGGTGCAGGGAGGGAGGGAGGGAGTAAGTAAAGAAAGAAACTGATGGGAGCTCTGCTTGTGCATGGATGGTTGAGCAATAGTTGATGACACTCCTCATTCGAGGTCAGAGCCCTTTATTTCCTCCATGTTCAGGTTCTTCACTCTTGAGATGAATGCATCTACATACAAAAACTTTAGAAGTTTTGGATACTAATAGAATTGAACAAGCTACATATCAGCTTGAAGCAAATTGGTTGCAACGTGTCATACAAATACTTCGGATGGAAGCAAAGCAGATGGTATTTTCACAGCTCTTTGATCATGTACACTGTTTTGGGTGTCCTCAGACATAAGAACACATGTAAATGGAAATACAGTGGTGCCTCGCTTAACGATGTTAATTGGTTCCCAAAAAAAACATTGCTATGGGAAAACATCGCTAAGCGAAACACCATTTCCCATAGGAATGCATTGAAAAGCGGATAATCCATTCCAATGGGAGCGGATTACTGTCCTTAAGCGAAAATTGCCATAGGAAACATCGCTAAGCGAAACAATGTTTCCCCCATTGGAATGCATTGAAGCCTATTCAGTGCATTTCAATGGTTTTGAAAGGTCCGTTTTCGCTAATTTAAGTGTGTCTTGAAATGTTCAAAAACTGTTTTAAATGCTTGGAATCGTTAGTGCACCTTGTAAAACCTTTGCAAACTTAATTTGGCTTTGTTCTGACTCTTGGTTAATTTTTGGTGAATTCCCCCCCCCCCATTGGAATGCATTGAACTGTAGGTTTGACAGCTGTCAAACCTACAGTTCAGTGCATTCCAATGGGAGGGAAAATTAGCGAAAATGGACATCGCTAAGTGAAACAGGGGGACCTAAACTGTCATCGCTAAGCAAAGCAAGGTCCCGAACATCACTGCGAAATTTCCCCATTGGAAACTTCGCTAAACGGAGCGCAAAATTGCTCCAAAAACCTCATCGCTAAGCGAATACATCATTAAACAAGGCAATCACTAAGCGAGGCACCACTGTAATGAAGGATGGAGGGAGAGCAGTGAGCCGATTGGGGACATAGGTGTGCTAGGTCAGATATCTAGATTGTGACAAGAGAATTCTCCTAGTTGTGGCTTTTCCTGTCATTGTATTGAGGCAGTTTTAAGGATGCCTTAGGAACCAAGACATACAGTAGTACCTCGGTTTACGTGTGCCTCGGTTTACGTAATTTTCAGTTTATGAGCTGAAATCCCTAAGAAATAATGCCTCGGTTTACATTTTTCACTGTACAAAAAGGAGGCATCGTACCTGGAGGTTTCTAGTGCCGCCCCCATTGCTACAGCAGCCCACGTTCTGGTTTACAGTGGGGTCTTGACTTAAGAACGGCTCGAGTTAAGAACATTTTGACTTAAGAACCGCTCTCATAGGAAAATATTGACTTGACTGAAGTACTTAGATTTGAGTTAAGAACTGAAAAAAACCACGTGGGAGGCAGGGAAAGTTCAAAATTTGAACTTTCAGTTAACTGTTGGCCAGTGAAAAGGGTGCCTGTCTGCTTCCTCACTCCTCCCAGCGTTTAGAGAGTGGATTGGGAGACAGTCTTCGGACTGCCTGGTACTGTACTGTCTGGACTGTATTTTCCCTGCCTTCCCTGAACCTTTCTTGACCTAAGAAAAAAAAGAAACGAAATATCCCCCTCTAGTGGTCGAAGGTGGAATAGCAGCTTCCCATTAGTTTCTATGGACGGAAAAGAGCAGATATGGATCAAATGGTTTTCAATGCATTCCTATGGTAAATGCAGATTTGACTTGAGAACTTTTTGACTTGAGAACCGCCTTCCAATACGGATTAAGTTCTCAAGTCAAGACCCACTGTACATGATGTCTGTATTACTTAACGTCCCAGATGACGGATTAATTTCATAAACCAATATACTTCTGTATACATAAATGGACGGAATGATGGAGAAGCTGAGTTATGCCACATCCAAGTCTCTCCCACCTCACAGCCACTATATGCTATTGCTAGCATGCAGGCTAGGACAAGAGTATTCCTAAGGAATTCCCAGATTGAGTGGTTTGGAATCAACACCATTTCAGTCCAAGTATTGTGCACTCAATTCTCTTGGCCAGTTAGGATTGTGGCCATGGTGACTTTAGATTATGGTTTCTAGGACTCTTGATGCAAGGAGGTATATGAAAAATAAAGTTTGGTTTATAAAAAAATATATGAAAATAAAGTTTGGTTTGGTTGATGCTTTGGTCTGTTGTTTAGAAAGTAGTATCTGATTGTGGGCAAAATTTTACTTGTTTTTGAATGACAGAGTACTCAGTGTCATTTAAATTAAAGGATTTCTTTTAATCCCATAACATTAAGCATTGAAAATCTATGCCAGTGAAATCAGTCTGGTATAATACTGCAAAATATAAAATATTTAGGAAATGTTTAGGAATAGGGAGCATTCATGTTTAGTACCATGCCCTTCCTGGAACTGATGTTATTGTAGATATTCAGTTTATATTAGATTTATAAACTGTGCATACTCATAAAAGTCATTTTCCCTCAGATGTGATGCTGATCCATCAGCCTTGGCTAACTATGTTGTGGCATTGGTGAAAAAAGACAAACCAGAGAAGGAACTGAAAGCATTCTGTGCTGATCAGCTAGATGTATTTCTACAAAAAGGTATTGTGTGTATTTGTAATAGTTAATGGTACTGTTTTATTAACATGGAGATGAAATCCTTTGTTATAATCCCAATGTGGTATATTTCACATGGGTGGGATTAACAGCTCCTACAATCCTCATCAAGGATGGTCTGCTCTTTTAGGTTTCAGAGGTAAATTATACAGCTGAGTTGTAACACTCAGATGTATAAATGCTTAGTCCCTTTTGCAGATCAACTATATTTTACTCTTAGAGAAAATTAGCTGCACAGATCACAGTATAATAGATCAGGGTGTTTTTTTAATCATAATTTTGACTTCTAAACTCAATTAGTATAAAAAATAATCTTCAATTTAGCATCAGAGTTTCCATAATCATTTATATAAACAAAGAGCTTTCAACAAAAGTCTTTCTATTGAGCTTCTGCTGAGCAGAAGCCCCAGTAGCATAAAAATGTTGGGATATGCTGCTTTCGAAAGCCTTGCCATTATACAGGTCGGGGGTGGATTTTCTTCTTGGAGTTCACTATTTGTCCAGTGGCAGTACTTGTGCAAATAACACAATCCAGCATTACAATATTGATGGAAATATTATATTCTAGAAGCTCTGTAAGATATTGGCCAGCATTACAACTTGCTCTTTGTGGTCTAAACTGGTTAATCTTTATACTATTACTGCATATACGTTAGCTATGAATTAAAAGTAATAATCTTGCCGGACAGAAAACAGGCTGCCGTTGAACATTTTGGAGAATATTGTGATTTGCAGTTGAGAAAAATCCCAAATGTCATGATGGCACATATGAGTTTAAAGTAATGCCACAATCCTGTGCAGTACTAATGCATTGAAGTTACTGTATAGTGGTTGAAAAGTACATTTACGTCATCATTTTCTACACACACAATAATTATCCAGTAAATACTTTATGCATTTTGGAGAACATATGGATGCGATCCAAAGAGCAATTTGAGGCATACATATTTTACAATGTAAAATGTTGTACAGTATATTTATTTTCTTTCAATTAGCAATCATCTGTGTTATGTCACCATTTAGAAAATAGAAATAGATATCATAGCCTGGCATCCTACTTGATCATAGCTGCCAAGTAAGATTATTTACTAGTCACTGACATCTCCCTACACCAGCTAACTTGATTTGTTTGCTGACCAAGAGAACATCAGCTCTGTTGGCCAACACCCCACAATTTCAAAAGATTTCGTAGTATCGTATAGGGGAACTTCTGCTTCTGAAAAAAATAACCCAAAGCTCTTTCCAGGCAAACAGATCAAATTACCTTGGATGAAAGAATAATATCTACTATGAATTTCTTTTTTCCTTTATGTCTTTGCCAGAAACTTCAGGTTTTGTTGATAAACTCTTTGAGAGTCTGTACACCAAGGATTATTTGGCTCCCAGTGAACCAGCAAAACCAGAGTCAAAGCCTGCAGGTCAGGAGAAAGAAGAAATCAAAGAAGAGGTAATGTTAACTTTTTCTATTCCTCTTGATTCTAACACAGTGCAATCCTATGTGTATTTATTCAGATCAAGTGTCACTGTATGAACTAGAGTATGTACTTGTGTGGGCATGCATAGACTTGCAGCTCTGCAATGCAATCTTGTAAATGCCTAGTTGAAAATATTCCCTATTGTGTTTAGCGAGACATAATTAGCTGGAAATGAGGTGGGATTACATGCTTAATTTAGCTTTACTACTTTTATGGTATATATATTTGCTGGGTTTTTCTTCAGCTTTTAGGGGAAATAGAGGTGTTGGCTGCCCATAAGATATAGTGAAAATACTATCTACAAATTCATGTACATTTACCAACTCCTCCTATGCCTGTCCTTTTAAAGGAACTATGCATGGCAGCTACCAAGGTGAAAACGTCCTGGGGTACTTCTGTAGTAGAAATGGTTTGCAGCAGGAAGAGAGACTTTGGCTATTTATCCTTTTTCATTTATTTACAGCATTTGTAAACCACCCTATAATATCTAGCATGCTGTAGGGATTTATGCCAACTTAAGTGTAACTGTGTAAACTGCAGCATTGAATTGTTGCTAAGTAAAAAACATGCTGTTTGCTTTGCTGGTCAAATGTCAAGTTACTCAATTTGAAATTTGGCACGTAATCATGAATTTGAGCATATACTTGTTAATTAGCAGCTATTGGCTGCTGCTTTTATGCAGTTGTACTTAGGATGAAATAAATCCCAACCTAACATTGAAATATTCTCTGGGCAGTTTTTAACATGAAAGATTATAAAGTAGAAAAGTCACTAGTAGTGATATAAAAAAATTACTGGAAACAAACAGCCTAAAACACAAAGAAATCAGTAAGAGAGGATTAAGATGAAGTGTTTAGAATTTTTGAAAATAAGATCTTTACCTAGCACCAAAAAGTAACAAGTCCTTGAAGGGCATTCTAGAACTGGGATGTCACCAATAATTGTCATCCACCACACCTGATCTCAGCAGAGTATCCAAAGAAGAGGATTCAAAGATTATTCGTGGAAAGAAGCAATCCTTCAGCTACCTTGGCCCCAAGCCACCAGTGACTTTGAAAATCAAGAGGAGCATTTTAAATTGGATCTGGAAGTAGAATCGGAACCCATAAATATGATATAAAAAAAAGCAAAGCATGCTGCTTATATACCGCCCCATAGCGCTTCAAGCACTCTCTGGGCGGTTTACAATTTAATTATGCAGGCTACACATTGCCCCCCCAGCATGCTGGGTACTCATTTTACCGACCTCGGAAGGATAGAAGGCTGAATCAACCTTGAGCCGGCTACCTGGGATTTGAACCCCAGGTCGTGAGCACAGTTTTAGCTGCAGTACAGCGGTTTAACCACTGCGCCACGAGGCTCATCACATATACTTGTACAATCCTAACTAGCAAACCAGGAACCATGTTATGAACACAGTATTTTGAACCATGGCCAAAATTAGGCCCAGACACAACACATTGCAGTAGTCCAAATGGGAGGTTGCCAGAGACAACTTAAAAGCAGTCTGTTTGTATCAAAGTAGAATTATAGGATTATCTATTACAGCCTGCGGTAGTGGAAAGTGCATGATAACAGAGAGGTACCTTTGCATCACTTGATAAAGATGAATTAACAAGCCCCACTAAACCATGAGCCTAATATTTTAGGAAGAGTGCAGTCACCTTTGACAACTGGTTGACCCCTACCTCACAACTTCTGTTGTTAATTTTGCCAATAAAATTGCTGTACTATGGGCCAGTCTGACTACAAAATTGAAGTATGTTAGAAAGTATGGCGAGGCATTCTTACTGTGTTTCTTCTTGTTCTATCTTTTAATCCCTTTTACTATAGCAGATTTAGGCATGCTTGAAAATCTCACCTGATAGATAAAGCTGGCTAAAGCTACAGCCTTTGCTTCTGGGTAGCTTGTATCTTCATACTATCTGAAGATACTCAATCTGCCTTTCTCATTCAGTACTGACTCTTCAGCCGTGGTACCTGTTCAGTCTGTCTCCAGCCAGAGAATGAATATGGGCAAATTAAAGTAATAGTGATCAATGGGTATTCTGGTGTTTGGAAAAAATAGGGTATACAAAATTTATATGCAGTAGAAACCAAGGTGATTTCAAACTGTTCAGTGTATCACAGTGGCAGATGACATCTTTAATTTCCTATTGTTGGACCTTTCCAGTTAGAAGATAAAATCTTTTTCTGCTGTACTTCCTTATTTTCCATTTTTAAAACTCTTTTTAGTTTTGCAGTGGTGGAAAAGAAATCTTGCAGAATCTCAACCATGTTCTCATTTAGTTCTTATTCTGATTGCTTGAATCAGTATACAATGATGCTCAAACCATACAATATGTAGTACTGTAGGTGCCTGTTTAAGAAAAAATGTTGTGGCATAGATGAACCAGAGTTCCCTAAGCATAGGATTATCTTGAGTCAGACGGGCTGGCCGTGAAGAGGATATTAGATTAAAGAATTTTGTTATATTTAGATAAGGTCAAATGAGAGATGATATCCTTGCACCTGACAGCCCTACTCCAGCCCTTTCGTATGCATGTAAATCATGTAATATTAGAAGTGATTTTCGTGTCTAGTTCCTAGTTCTCTTCTTTGCTTTCAGATGATTAATTGATAGGTATTTTAGTTTGTTTAGGGATGTGGTGGCACTGCGGGTTAAGCCACAGAAGCCTCTGTGCTGCAAGGTCAGAAGACCAGCAGTCATAAGATTGAATCCACGCAACGGAGTGAGCTCCCGTTGCTTGTCACAGCTCCTGCCAACCTAGCTGTTCGAAAGCATGTAAATGCAAGTAGATCAGTAGTTACCACCACAGTGGGAAGGTAACGGTGTTCCGTGTCTAGTCTGACTGTGGACAAAAGCTAGCTCTACGGCTTAGAGATGGGGATGAGCACCATGCCCTAGAGTTGGGCACAATTGGACTAAATGTCAAGGGGAACCTTTACCTTTACTATTTTAGTGTGTTTAGACCAGACTTCTGGCCTTTGTCTGAAAAGGTTATTTTATTTAATTATATTCTCTCTGTCCTCCACAGAAATTTCAGGGCGGTACAAAGTGCATTATGTAATAAAAGTTAATGGCTTTGAGATTACAACTTTCAATGTATGTTTGGTGCTTTGAGATTACAACTTTCAATGTATGTTTGGTGCAGACTGCTTTTAGTGACTATTGAGGGACTGCAACTCTTCTGCTTATGAAAAATTTAAACCTCCAAATAGCTCTTGATTACTTTGATGTAAAATCTTAATTTAAAAACTGAAGGAGTATGTCTGCTATAGGCAGTTTTGTTTGGTATAGCTTCAAGATAAAATGTTAGCCTTGATTTAAATAAATACAAGTAGTCCATTGTAAGAAATGCAGTAACATAAAATAGTTACACCTGACTGAGTTCTATTACTAAAGCACTTCACCTTTTTCATCTTTCGATCTCTAGCTTGCGGTTATGTAAGATTCAGATTGCCCCATTGCCTTGAAGAGGACTTTCTAGTTGGGCAAGGGGTTAGTGCATTCCCCCTTGCACACAAATGAAGGAAACAGAGAAACAGTGCATGGAATTGATGGTCACATATGGTTCTTCCCAAACAGAAGACTTTTAGGCTCAGGCTCTCTTGGATGAAACCAATGCTCTGGATCCGTTTCAGTCGGGCTTCAGGCCGCGCCATGGCATGGAAATGGCATTGGTCGCCTTACTGGATGACCTACTTAGGGAGGCCAACAGGGGCAAAATGTCCTTGCTCACCCTCCTTGATATCTCAGCCACCTTTGATACCGTTGACCATGGTATCCTCCTGGGGAGGATCTCTGAGTTAAGGATTTCTGGCCTTGCTCTCGCTTGGCTCTGGTCCTTCTTGGAGGGCTATCTCCAGAGAGTTCAGCTTGGGGAGAATGTATCGGTCCCGTGGTCCCTCAGTTGTGGGCTACCGCAGGGTTCAATCATCTCCCCAATTCTGTTCAACATCTATATGAGGCCACGGAGGGGGGTCATCCGGGAGCTTCGTGTCACCAATATGCTGCTGACACCCAGCTCTACATCTCCTTTTTCCTTCCGCAGTGGATGCCATTCCATCCCTTGGGCACTGCCTGGAGGCCGTTCTGCAATGGATGCAGTTGAATGGACTAAGGTTGAACTTGGACAAGACAGAGGTTGTGGGTGGGTGGCCCTGATGTCAGTAGTTTAGGGAACTCCTTCTTTTGGGGGGAGGATGATTCTCACCACAAAGAATTCAGTTTGCAGTCTGGGAGTCCATCTTGACCCGGCGCTTATTATGGAGACCCAGGTAGTGTCCGTGGTTCAGTCTGCCCATTTACATCTTCGGCAGATCACCCAGCTATCTAGACGTGGAGGCGCTCACCACGCTGGTCCATCGCTCGTAGTTTCGAGAATAGACTACTTTAATATTCTCTACGTGGGGCTTCCTTTGAGACTGATGCAGAAGCTCCAGATGGTCCAGAACACAGCAGCCAGGCTATTATTTGTTTATTTATTTAATGTATATGCCACCCACACCACCCAAAGGTCTCTGGGCGGCTTGCAACATTTAAAATAGAATAAAAAGACAATGCAATTAAAATACGGTATATACCCTAAAAATTGCCATCAGGACCCACAGCTGATATTATTTCAATTAAAAGCCTTCTGGAACAGGATGGTTTTGACCTGGCACTGAAATGTCATCAGCGTCGGCACCAGACGAATCTCAGTTGGGATGAAAAGATTTCACCATACAGTATTTCCCCCACCTTGGCAACGTTACACTGGTTATCTATCTGCTTCCACATTGATTTCAAGGTGCTAACCATTGCATACAAAGCCCTTAATGGTTTAGGCCCTTGATACCTGGCAGAGCACCTTCTTCCGCCCAGTTCTACCCATATCACCTGCTCTAGTCAGGCCAGGCAGTTGAGGGGCCTAACGTCAAGAGAGGCCCGGTGGGGAAAAACTAGAAACCGGGCCTTTTTGTCAGTGGCCCCTTGCCTCTGGAACAGCTTACCTGCAGAGATCCGCCTGGCTCCCTCACTGAGGGCCTTCAAGACTAACTTGAAGACATGGCTGTACAGGCAGGCCTTCCCTACAGACATTACCTAGCGTATCTCCCCCTTTCTTTCTTTCTTTCTCTCTCTCTTTTTTTTCTTCCTTTCCCATCTTGAACTCTGTGATTAATCTGGATTTTATCTTAGTTTATTTTTATGTTATATGTAAACCGTCCAGAGTAGAAACATTCTAGATGGGTGGTATATAAATCTAATGAATGAATGAATGAATAAGACTGGTCCCTATGTTTGCATTTGTAGTGGAGATTTAACATTTGAGAGCAAAAAGCTAGCTGATGGTAAACAGAGATGCCAGTGAAAGAAACACCCAGTTTGATTTGATTTCTGAGTTCTTTTTCAAAAGTTTCAGTGCTGACTTATATTTTTCATATTTGAGGGGAACTGCTGTGTCCTCAGGAATAGTAGCAGTACCATGAAGGTGCAGTTCAGGTATAGCATTAACTGAAGCTATATGATCAGGTGCATATATGAAACCAAGCCAGTGTGAGACTAATCAATATCTGTATTGAGAGACCCACATGTGCTCCTCTATCTTAGCAAAGTAAATGTGGGAGGAAATTGTAACATGAAGTGTACAGATTTATTGTGACCCCCAGTTCGTGGTGCATCTCTTTTGTGGTCCTCAGAGTTCGAGCAATAGCCCACCCTATTTAACACTATGGGTGAAATCCTGTTGCACAGATAATGCATATGGAAATTTCTTAATGAATGCCAATTCATGTCATTTGCCTATCTTGACAACAGGATTTTGGCCAAGGTATGATGAAACAGCACTGAAACAGTTCCTCACATTTATATAGCTTTCTAGAGTTATACATGCAATCCTAACGTGGCAGTTTTGAAATAAAAATACTTTGCTTTAAACCTGGAGTGAGTAACTATAAAACTGAACAAGTCTTTATTACGATCATTGACCATCTTAAGGAAGATGGGGTGCAGTCAATTGATATGCCTATTAAAGACTCAAATTAAACCATAACTCAAAATTGGACATCTAAAATTTAAAAAGTAACCTCACATTCATTCTAATATAACCAGAATATAGAAATCCAGGGGGCAGTGAGTAAAAAGAAGAGGATTCTAAAGGATTAAATAAGTATTGTGACACTTAGAGGTTGGTGTATCTATAAGTAAAAAGTACAGTCATAAAATAGTTCCAAGTAATTATAAGTATACACACACACATATAATGGCATTAATCAAGCATTAAAAGGCATAACATTAAATATAAATATTAGTCTGTGATGCCTGTCATCACCCTGCGAATTTTAATCGTAGCCGCACAGAATCTAGCAACGTCATATGTTGTAACAGAATTAGTATCTGACAGCAGCAAGGAGGTATAAAATTGACCTGAGCATCCCAGATATTTATGGACTGTTGGTAAGATGAAATTAGTTTGACTATCTCTATAAAACGAACATTGAAGGAGCACGTGCTCTGTTGATTCTATGTCACAAGGGCATTGTCTCTCCAAGTAAGGGATCCTCCGATATCGGCTCCCAAGAACACCTGAGGGAAGGGAGGAGGGAGTAACCATAGTTCTCCAGATGCTTTTGACCCACAGTTCCTGACACCTCTGAGTAGCATGGCCAGTGATGAGAGATTGTTGAAGTTGCTGTCCGAAGACATTTGGAGGGCCACACTTGCCTGCCTTATCTTGAAAAATAGCAGATGTACTAGAGGAATTAAAAAACAAATATTTTTGTGTATGTCGGTGTGGGTGTGCGCGTACACACACACACACACCACCCATCTAGACTGAAGCCTACTCTGGGTAGCTAACAATAAAAAATGGAATAAAAACAATATGATAAAGTAAAAACCAACAATAATAATGTGGCAAAAGAAAAAAATTCAAGTGATGACAGGAGGGAAAGCCTGCCTAAAGAGCCAGGTCTTAAGTTTGGTCTTAAAAACACCAGCAGGGGAGCCAGGCAGATCTCTGAAGGGAGATTGTTCCAAAGGCGAGGGGCCACTGCCGAGAAGGCCCGATTTCTGTTCTTTCTCTCCAGGCCTCCCTCAGCGTTAGGCCGAGGGTATATCATAACAGGACCTTTTTTTTCCCACTTGTTCTCAGTAAAGGTGTTTTTAATTGTTATTATTTTATTGATTAATTTATTGAGAGTGTCTGAAGAAAGCAGAGACTGAAATGTTTTGCCATGAAATTAAAGTACTTCTGTTTTGTTCATTACTCTGCTATATTTATGACACTTAAGTTAACCTCATCCTTCTAGGATCTGAAGCTGATGTTGGAAGTGCTATTAGATGCTGTAAAAATGAGATATTTTCTTGATCATAGATTATTTCCTATGATTTTCCTTTGGGCTGGGATTAACCTGTGGTAATGGTTTGCTGTTCTTCCTTGGACATTTCAGGAATCTTTTGAAGAAGAGAGAGAGAGCAAAAAGAAGAAATACACTAGCCCGCAGAAAAATCGTTCAGATCCTAGTGAACAAAGGTTAGTGGGGTTTTTTTAGCTATTGCATGTGTGTTCCCCCTTCTTTGAGGTTACAGCCAAAATGTCTTCCAACAGATAACATTATTTATTAAGAGTGATTATGTTGTAGAGGATTGTATTTTGTGTCCTGTGGTTGGGATGTATGCTGTTGCACTATGAGATAAATACCTTTTTCAGCCCTCTAATACAGTGGTGCGCTGCATAGCGACGATAATCCGTGCAGCCAAAATCGTCGCTATACGGATTTGTCGCTATGCGAAATAAAAAAGCCCATAGGAATGCATTAAAACCCGTTTAATACGTTCCTATGGGCAAAAAACTCACCTTTATGCGAAAATCCTCCATACGGCCACCATTTTCGCTGCCCGGTAAACAAGGAATCCAGGCGAAAACACAGTGGGTGGCCATTTTGCCATCTTCTCTGCTTCAGCCCCTCCCACTCCCCACCTCACAGCTGATCGGCGCTGGTCTTAGAAGCTTCCCCAGGCTTGCCCAGCAGGTAAACAGGAAATGCACTGGGGAAGCCTCTGAAACCTGCACTTTGCCTGAGTGGGGGTGTGGCAGGGGCAGGCCCGCCCCCCAGAGCCCCCCCTCACCCCCCCCCCGTGGCAAAGCAGGGCTTTCAGAGCTGCATTTTCACTGCTGAAAAAGTCCCAGGAGGCTTCTGAAAGCGGCGCTTTGCCGGAATGGGGATGGGTGGGGGTGTGGCAGGGGCAGGCCTTCCACCCCAGAGACCCCCTCGCGCCGCTTTCAGAAACCTCCTGGGGCTTTTTCAGCAGTGAAAATGCACCTCTGAAAGCCCCGCTTTGCTGCGGGGGGGGGCGCTGAGGGGTGGCAGGAGGGTGGCGGGCCTGCCCCTGCCACACCCACCCCAGCAAAGCGCAGGTTTCAGAGGTTTCCCCAGTGCATTTCCACTGCCTGTTTACCTGCTGGGCAAGCCTGAGGAAGCTTCTAAGACCAGCACCAATCAGCTGTGAGGTGGGGAGGGGGAGGGGCTGGAGAGGAGAAGATGGCTCCCGGCTCTTTTCTGGGACGGATTCCTTGGCGCACCCCGCCGATCAGCTGTGCGAAAACGGGGCATTTGCAATGATCACTTCGCCCCCTCATCGCAAACGCCCTGCTTTTGCACAGCTGATCGGTGGGCCTTTGCGAAGATTGCGTGTCCCGCCGATCAGCTGTGCGAAAATGGGGCGTTTGCGATGATGGGGGGGAAGCCATCATCGCAAAGTGATTTTTTCCCATAGGGAACATCGCAATGGGATCGCAAAAGCGATCCCAGGATCTTCATCGCTATGCAGATTTGTCATTAAACGGGGCGCCCATTAAGCGAGGCACCACTGTACAAATGATTTTTGGTTTTCACTTAATATTGCTGTCTCTAGTACAAAAAACTAATGGAGTGATTACTGTTGACTATGAATACTGTCCACTTCCAGGTCTTTTTTAGTTCTTGCTATGTTAGCCTGAGAATATTTGCTATGGGAAAAAATGCCTAGAACCTCACACAAATTGCATATTGTAAAAATCCAATAATTGTATCTTGATGCAGTAAGCCATTTAAGTTCTTTGTTGTCAGCTAGCCATTCAAGTCTATGTGGTATGCCTTTATAGAAACAGAGAACGAAAAAGAGATGATGGTAAATGGAGGGACTATGATAGATACTACGAAAGGAATGACTTATACAGAGACAAATATGACTGGCGAAGAGGAAGAAGTAAGAGCCGCAGTAAAAGCAGAGGTCTGAGCCGGAGTCGTAGCCGCAGCAGGGGCAGAAGCAAAGACCAGGATGCGAACAAAGACAGGGACGCAAACAGAAATATTGGTGAGTTGTCAAGGAGTTGGTCAGAAAAGGACTTATTTTGTCCCAATATATGGAAAGCATGCTTTTTATTCTGATAAAAATGTTGCCTAGTTTTTTGACAAATTTATCAAACAAATGGAATTTTGTAGAAAAGAACTGACTGCTTATGTCATTAAAGCAGGATAAAAGCTATCCTTTGGAGAGGGTTCTGACTAAAAGGTGTTTTTTTAAAAAATTTGTTCTGAAGTGTATTCTACTGTATCAGTACCTTCTAGTGTTACTTTGCTTGTTGGTAGAGGTTGTTGCTTTAAACTCCTGAGTTTCTTTCATCGGAGAAGAAATGTTGAGCTCTGTTTGTTGCATTTCAAAAAAAATCTTACATTGTCTTTAAAAAATAACTTGAAATAGTGGTTCAGTAGACTGTGAGGAAAAAGAATCTAGTAACTGAAATTATCTATAAAAGAGTATTTTCTATTTCTTTAATTACTGAGGAAAAACATAGAAATTTAACTAATTTTGCTGCTTTAAAAAAAACAGAGCACAGAGAACGAGCCAAATTCAAATGTGAAAGGGGTGACATGGAGAGCTCATATAACCCAGCGTCTTTGTCTTCCATCAACTCGAGTGAGCAGTATTCCTCTGGAGCACAATGTATTCCCAGTGCTGTGACTGTGATTGCACCTGCTCACCATTCTGAAAACACAACAGAAAGCTGGTCGAACTACTATAGCAATCATTCTGCTCCTAACACATTTGGCAGAAATGCTCCACCAAAAAGGCGTTGTCGAGATTATGATGGTAAGTGTTGCCTCTGCTTACCCTTCTAAACTGTTTCTCTTCTGAACTTTGCTTGCAGCCAGTTTTGTTGGTGATGCAAGATGCACAATGTGGATGAGATTTAGATTCTATATTAATTTATGTGGTCCTTCATTACATTATGCATTGGGTGCTGGAACAGTGGTGGGTATTGTACGTTTTCTACTCAGACAGGTGATTTTGGTTCCATATTGTGGGGCTGTTTTGGCAATGTATACTCATTGGGCCCATTTCCTTGCAACTGTTAACAGTTGTTGGCTGACTGACACTTTGCCATGTGCTTAATCTGCTTGACCACCCAAAGGGGAGCACTAGGCAAATCAAAATATTTTTCTTCCTTCTTGCTGTTGTTTACTTATTTGGAGAGGACAGGTGAACAGTCTGCAACATTATAGAAAAGACAGTGGTTAAATAAGGAAGCTCTGTGCATCAGTAGTGGGTTACTCTAGTTTATATAGATCTCTACAGGTGCCCAGTTATGCTGACTCCTAATGCCAGCCCTGGTATGAAAGGAAAACCCTGTTTACTCATAACTTCCACACACAAATATACTAAATATTTTGAATAGCATCAAAAATTAGTATCTTAGTTAGACAATATGAGGTATCATAATGTTCACTAAAATCCTTACAAGTTTCATTCAGTGTTGTGGGAGGTGCAGTTCTGATTATTTTGTTCTGATTCTCCCTCTTTCTTTGCTGTTATGTTTTAGATACGGTATAGTAATTGTGCATTTGTACAGAAGGATATTCCTTTCCTGTAAATTAATGTTGATACCTGTTTTTGCTTGAAACACTATAAACACTATAAACACTATCAGGATTACAGAGTACTATTACACCTTACTACACCATCATATAATCTTGGATGAGTCCTGAGATTAGTACCATTCTTCAAAAAAAATTGCCCCACATTGAGACTTGCTGTTGATTAGTAAATACATTAAGCAGCCAAAAACAATCTTTTTTTTTGTATCCTTCAAAGCTACTTGAGCAAATCACAAAAAGCTTTAATATTATTATTGTTATTGTTATTCCAAATGTCTATTGTATGTGATGACTTTGTTTCTTAACAGAGCGAGGATTTTGTGTGCTTGGTGACCTCTGTCAGTTTGATCATGGAAATGACCCATTGGTTGTAGATGAAGTATCTTTGCCAAGCATGATTCCTTTTCCACCACCACCTCCAGGACTTCCTCCTCCTGGAATGTTAATGATGCCTACACAAGGCCCAACTCACAGCATGCGAGTGCCTGGCCCGCAAATGCATCCTCGGCCGCCGCCACCTGTCAGAATTCCTATACCAAGTAAGGTTTTTTTTAAAAGTACTGGAAATACTGCAGTTTATTTTGTGCAGCTACAGTAATTGGGAAGATTGCAGGCAAGGTCGTTCTTTTTTTATGTTGTTATTTTACAGGAATTTAGATCTATATACTGTATTTGAGTAATAAAAATGAATTGCCCCAAGTGTAAAATCACTTTAAATGAGGTGGGGTGTCTGAATGAAGTAGGAATGTCTCAAGCAGGGACAGGCAACCAATGAGGGTCCATGGGCTGCCCTTTCTCCCTTGCCCCTCAGGCTGTACCTGCCCCTTGTTTGGGAAGTAGAACTGACTAGCAGGTCACTTACTGTGTGTGTGTGTTTAGTCGTTTAGTCGTGTCCGACTCTTCGTGACCCCATGGACCAGAGCACGCCAGGCCCTCCTGTCTTCTACTGCCTCCCGGAGTTGTGTCAGGTTCATGTTGGTTGCTTCGCAGACACTGTCCAGCCATCTCATCCTCGGTCGTCCCCTTCTCCTCTTGCCATCACACCTTCCTAACATCAAGGTTTTTTCCAAGGACTCTTTTCTTCTCATGAGATGGCCAAAGTACTGGAGCCTCAGCTTCAGGATCTGTCCTTCCAGTGAGCACTCAGGGTTGATTTCCTTTAGAATTGATAGGTTTGTTCTCTTTGCAGTCCAGGGGATTCTCAAGAGCCTCCTCCAGCACCACAATTCAAAGGCATCAATTCTTCGGCGGTCTGCTTTCTTTATGGTCCAGCTCTCACTTCCATACATCACGACAGGAAAAACCATAGCTTTGACTATTCGGACTTTTGTTGGCAAGGTGATGTCTCTGCTTTTCAAGATGCTGTCAAGATTTGTCATCGCTTTCCTCCCAAGAAGAAGGCGTCTTTTAATTTCAGGGCTGCTGTCTCCATCTGCAGTGATCATGGAGCCCAGGAAGATAAAATTTGACACTGCCTCCATATCTTCCCCTTCTATTTCCCAGGAGGTGATGGGGCCAGTGGCCATGATCTTAGTTTTTTTGATGTTGAGTTTCAGACCATTTTTTGCACTCTCCTCTTTCACTCTCATTACAAGGTTCTTTAATTCCTCCTCACTTTCTGCCATCAGAGTGGTATCATCTGCATATCGGAGGTTGTTGATATTTCTTCCGGCAATCTTAATTCCGGCTTGGGTTTCTTCCAGTCCAGCCTTCCGCATGATGTATTCTGCATATAAGTTAAATAAGCTGGGGGACAATATACAGCCTTGCCGTACTCCTTTCCTAATTTTGAACCACTCAGTTGTTCCATGACCAGTTCTAACTGTTGCTTCCTGTCCCACATATAGGTTTCTCAGGAGACAGATAAAGTGGTCAGGCACTCCCATTTCTTTAAGAACTTGCCATAGTTTGTTGTGGTCCACACAGTCAAAGGCTTTCGCATAGTCAATGAAGCAGAAGTAGATATTTTTCTGGAACTCTCTGGCTTTCTCCATAATCCAGCGCAAGTTAGCAATTTGGTCTCGAGTTCCTCTGCCTCTTCGGAATCCAGCTTGTACTTCTGGGAGTTCTCGGTCCACATACTGCTGAAGCCTACCTTGCAGGATTTTGAGCATAACCTTGCTAGCGTGCGAAATGAGTGCAATTGTTCGGTAGTTGGAGCATTCTTTGGCACTGCCTTTCTTTGGGATTGGGATGTAGACTGATCTTTTCCAATCCTCTGGCCACTGTTGGGTTTTCCAAACTTGCTGGCATATTGAATGTAGCACCTTAACAGCATCATCTTTCAAGATTTTAAATAGTTCAACTGGGATGCCATCACCTCCACTGGCCTTGTTGTTAGCCAGGCTTTCTAAGGCCCACTTGACTTCACTCTCCAGGATGTCTGGCTCAAGGTCAGCAACTACATTGTCTGGGTTGTCCGGGATATCCAAATCTTTCTGATATAATTCCTCTGTGTATTCTTGCCACCTCTTCTTGATGTCTTCTGCTTCTGTTAGGTCCCTCCCATTTTTGTCTTTTATCATGTTCATCTTTGCGCAAAATGTTCCTCTAATATCTCCAATTTTCCTGAACAGCTCTCTGGTCTTTCCTTTTCTGTTATCTTCCTCTATTTCTTTGCATTGTTCATTTAAGAAGGCCCTCTTGTCTCTCCTTGCTATTCTTTGGAAGTCTGCATTCAATTTTCTGTAACTTTCCCTATCTCCCTTGCATTTTGTTTCCCTTCTCCTCTCTGCTATTTCTAAGGCCTCGTTGGACAGCCACTTTGCTTTCTTGCATTTCCTTTTCTTTGGGATGGTTTTCGTTGCTGCCTCCTGGACAATGTTACGAGCCTCTATCCAAAGTTCTTCAGGCACTCTGTCCACCAAATCTAGTTCCTTAAATCTGTTCTTTACTTCCACTGTGTATTCATAAGGGATTTGGTTTAGATTATACCTGAGTGGCCCAGTGGTTTTTCCTACTCTCTTCAGTCTAAGCTTGAATTTTGCTATGAGAAGCTGATGATCAGAACCGCAGTCAGCTCCAGGTCTTGTTTTTGCTGACTGTATAGAGCTTCTCCATCTTTGGCTGCAGAGAATATAATCAATCTGATTTCGATATTGCCCATCTGGTGATTTCCATGTATAGAGTCGCCTCTTGTGTTGTTGGAAAAGAGTGTTTGTGATGACCAGCTTATTCTCTTGACAAAACTCTATTAGCCTTTGTCCTGCTTCGTTCTGAACTCCAAGGCCAAACTTCCCTGTTGTTCCTTTTATCTCTTGGCTCCCTACTTTAGCATTCCAGTCCCCTAGAATGAGAAGAACATCTTTCTTTGGTGTCAGTTCTAGAAGGTGTTGTAAATCCTCATAGAATTGTTCAATTTCAGTCTCCTCAGCAATGCTGGTTGGTGCATAAACTTGGATTATTGTGATGTTGAATGGTCTGCCTTGGATTCGTATTGACATCATTCTATCATTTTTGAGATTGTATCCCATTACAGCTTTTCCCACTCTTTTGTTGACTATGAGGGCTACTCCATTCCTTCTACGGGATTCTTGCCCACAGTAGTAGATATGATAATCATCTGAGCTGAATTCGCCCATTCCTGTCCATTTTAGTTCACTGATGCCCAGGATGTCAATGTTTATTCTTGCCATCTCCTGTTTGACCACCTCCAGCTTCCCAACGTTCATAGATCTTACATTCCAGGTTCCTATGCAGTATTTTTCTTTACAGCATTGGACTTTCCTTTCACTTACTAGTTTTCTCAAATATTTACTTTTTTATGCCAAGAAAGGTTCGAGGGTCATACCTCTTGTTTTAGGTAAGAATTATGACTTATGGTGGGTAATAAAGGTGCCATATTCTGTTGTCCCAGGTAATTTATTTTATGAGGAGTTCACAAACAACCTTGGGAGATGTTAAATCTTCATCCTATATCAAGTATACTTCTGTTGATTATCTCACAGCACAACAATATATTATTCCCTGCAGCCCTCTAGTCTACGCGCACACACGCATACACACACACAATAGCTCCAGAGAGTTTTTCATTTCCTAGATTGTTAATAGTCAAGAGTAATGCCCAGCTGGGCATTAATGACAGTTTTCAAGCCCAGCAAGGATACCTGACTCTAGAAGGGGAGACAGATAGATGGACGACCTAAACTCTCTTGAGTTGTTGTGAAGATAATGTTGGAACAGGGGAGTAGCAACCCATAGTTTCTGCCAAAGACTTTGATGGCTTTGGAGATGATTTGAAGATGTGACATCATGCAGGTATTTCAAGAGACAGTGTAAGTCTTAAGGCCAGGAAGAGGAAGAAAGTGTGGTAATTTGAGACAGCAGAGGAACTCACACTGGTAAGGCTGAATGTTGAATGCCATGCACAAGGTTGTATTGGTATATCAAAACAAAGAGATAAGGGCCAAGGCAGTGAGATTCTTTAGAGCTAAGGAGGAGCTTCAGCTGAGTGCGGGACACAGCAGGAAGATGCTGCAAGGGATTCAAAGAGAAATATGCGTCCAGAGCAAGAAGATGGTGAATTCATTTGGCACCAAGTGATGCATAAGATAAGGGAACCAAATAAAATAACAAAAAAAGTGAGGGATGATGAACTGTCTGGTAATGATTAAAATGTATAGTGTGGGAGCTCTAAGGGGAAAGGCCATATATTGGGGCAGTTGTAAAAAAAAAAAAAAAAAGGAAGAGGCAACCTAGACAGAGCTTTTAGCATTGTCTGTTTCATTCCAGGACCTCCTTTATCACAGTCAAGTTTGATCAACAACCGAGACCAGCCAGGAACAACTACAGTGCCCAGCCTTGCACCAGTGGGAGCAAGACTACCTCCTCCACTACCACAAAATCTACTATATTCAGTTTCAGAACGTAAGCAGATGTAGTCTTCTAACTCTTGTGTGATACAGTAGAATTTTCACTAATGTAAACAGTATGTGTGTAAAATTATGGTGAAGCTTTAATAAGAAATGCTTCATGCATAGTAAATGTGTGTTATCATGTATGGCAGCTATTGAGTATTTCAGCAATTTATGCAGGGATTTGTGCTGCATTTATATGGCCAGACTGGACAATAAATTTGCCACAGGGGATATGATATGATATGATTAGAGCACACGCCATATCTCAAAGATAAAAGAAAGCTTTATTGTAGAAGAAGGGAAGTGAGGAAAGAGGTGAGAGTGAGTGAACAATGCATAAAAATTAGAGATGGGGGTATTCATATACGAATATCCCCCCCACAGGTGCAGATAATGAGGGTCCAGCCCCTGGGGCCAGATGGACCACTCACGATTTCGCTGCTGCTGCGAGCTCTGTGGAACCTTCCTATCTCTCCGTTGCTTGCGATAGATTAGCCACTCTGCAACCTGCCTTCTGCCAGGACTGGCTAATCTGTCACGAGCAACAGAGCAATAGGAAGGCTCCGTGAAGCTTGCGGTAGTGGCGAAATCATGAGTGGTTGGTCTTGCCCCCGGTGGGCCGCACCTTTGTTATCTGCAACTGTGGGGCAATATTCATATACATCTCTAATAATGTAAGAGGAGAAAATGGGTACAATGATAACTTCCGAAGGAGAGATTCTTTTAGAAAGTAAAGCAGTATGGGCTCATGGCCCTCAAAAGTGATGTGCTAAATTCTTCTGTTCTCATGTCTTTTGTGACCCACAGGAGATCCTGTCATACCTGTAGATAGGTTGCAAAATAAGTCTCCCTTATATTGTTTTCCAGTAATTTTTATAACTTGGACCAACAATACACTTTAAATGTTAAGGCACCCTTTAAGAACCAGGTTCATTTTCTCCCTATGTGCTATGTTTAACTTCCCAAGTACAGTACGTACACACTGTCTACATAAAATATTGCTTGTAAAATTCTAAAAATTCAAATTTAATGTTCACTACTTGTTTCTCAGGAGAGAACAAGGGGAATTTCTGTAATGGTTAGCAGACCTTAGTATTATATGTAATTACACTTTAGTCTTAATCATTGATAATACATTAGAAAGCACATGGCTGCTTTGCTATAGGAATAAATCTGAGGAACTGTAACTTAAAAATTGTACAAAGCTGTGTGTGTTTTAATGCTCCCAAGCATTAATACTCTTCTCCTGGTTTTTGCTTCACTTGTAGTTTATTTTTCGCTCCATAAGACGCACCTCTCCATAAGACGCACCAAATTTTTAGGAGAAGAAAACAGGAAAAAAATCTGTTTTCTTCTCCTAAAAATTGGTGAGCCTTATGGAGAGGTCCATCTTATGGAACACAACCTAGGACCATTTGGAGGCTCACCCAGCCCCCCCCCCCGAAGGCCAGAGGGGGCAAAATCACCACCTTCTGGGGCTCTTTTGAGGCTTGGAAATCTTCAGAAGAGCCTCAGAAGGTGGCAATTTCGCCCCCTCTAGCCTGGGGGGGGGGGCAGGGTGAGCCTCCAAAGGGTCCTAGAGTGTGTTCCAGGACGTTTAGAGACTCACCCTGCCCCCCCCCCCGGGGTCAGAGGGGCCAAAATTGCCACCTTCTGGGGCTCTTTTAAGGCTTGGGAAGTTTCAGAAGAGCCCCAGAAAATGGCAATTTCGCCCCTTCTAGCCCGGCGGGGGGGGGGCAGGGTGAGCCTCCAAAGGGTCCTAGAGTGTGTTCCAGGACCCTTTAGAGACTCACCCTGCCCCCCCGGGGTCAGAGGGGGCAAAATCGCCACCTTCTGGGGCTCTTTTAAGGCTTGGGAAGCTTCAAAAGAGCCCCAGAAGGTGGCGATTTTGCCCCCCCTGGACCCGTGGGGGGGTGGGGGAAGCATGGCAAGGGTCCAAGGGAGCCTTCCAGAACCTTGCCACACTCCCCCCACCCCCCCACGGGGCCAGCGCAGGCAAAATAGCGACCTTCCAGGACCTTTTGAGAAGCTTTCAAGCCTCTCAAAAGGTCCTGAGAGCTGGCGATTTTGCCCCCCCGGCCCCGTGAGGGGGTGGGGGAAGCGTGGCAAGGGTCCAAGGGAGCCTTCCAGACCCTTGCCACACTCCCCCCACACACCCCCACGGGGCCAGCCCGGGCAAAATAGTGACCTTCGAGGACCTTTTGAGAGGCTTGAAAGCCTGGAAGGTCGCTATTTTGCCCACGCTGGCCCCGTGGGGGGGTGGGGGAGCATCGCAAGGGTGCTGGAAGGCTCCCTCGGACCCTTGCGACGCTCCCCCCCACGGGGCCAGTGGGGGCGAAGTCACCACCTTTGCACCATAAGACGCACGGACTTTCTACCCCCCCCCCTTTGGAGAGAAAAAAAGTGCGTCTTATGGTGCAAAAAATACGGTAACTGAATCAGTCATATCCTTGAAGAGATTGTGGCTGAAATCCTGCAGCACAACTATGTGAATCATAAATGGTGATGATGTCATCACCTGGCAACATCAATCTTTAATACTTCCTAAATCCCTCCCCCCTTCAGGTTCTGAGGCTGCCTAGGGATCCTTTTTGCCCTGGGGAAGCCTTTTGGCCTTAATACTGGAAAACCTTAATATTGGAAAACCTAAAGCCTTTTGACTTTAATATTGGAAAAACTCTGCTGATAGTCCCAATCTGACAGTGGGACTGCTGATGGTAATTTTCCCATATTAAAGCCCCCATCCCTGTTCTGAGGCTCCTAAAATTTTTGCTGGTCAAAAGGGATCCTTTAGGAAGCCTTGGGACGTGAGGAGGGGAGGGCTAAAGAGTTTTAAATTAAATCATCATAATTTCACGAAATGCCTGTTACAACTGGATTTTAGGCAGTGAATGATATGTACTCCACCTTTCTGATCTTAAGAAAAATCTATGATAGTCATTGTTGGATCTTGAATGCTTACTCCTTGGAAACAGAAATATCTAAGAAAATGGTTATCTAAATTGCCTAGGCTTAGATGAAGTACTTAATCTGCAATAATTTGGATTTTTGTAAATTTTTTGTAAATTTTTGTAAAAAAAATAACATGTTATATTCTACTGTATCTCATTTTGTTTCAAAACTGACACACCTCTACTCTTATCAGGTTTATGACTTGGGATTCAGGACAGGAAAGAATTTACACTGTTGAAAGTATACCATGTAGCTTAATGAGATTTCAGTGTCTTCATAAATCTTTTGTTTTCCATTTTACAACTTTCTTTTCAACCCTTCTTGCTCTCACTTTTTTGTTAATCATTTTGTTGGCTTGGAGATACTCCTAGATTTGTATCTGAGTCTCAATGCTTACATCTCAGCAGTGGCTAGGAGTGCATTTATACAATTAAAAGTAGGTGCCAGCTGCACCCCTTCCTAGCGAGGTCTGCTTTGGCCCCAGTGACACATGCCTTTGTTACATCCAGGCTGAATTATGGTGGAGCCACCTCTGGAAAGTGCCAGTAAAACGTTAGTGGGTCCAATCAGCCAGATTGTTTACTGAGGTTGTTTACAGGGAACACATAACCCCTCTGTTACAACAGCTCTACTGGCTGCTGATCAATTTCTGGACACAATTCAAAGTGCTGGTTCTAACCTATAAAGCCCAAAACAGCTTGTGCCCAAGCTATCTCAAAGACCATGTCTCCCTTTATGAGCCTCCTGGGATGTTAAGATTATCAGGAGAGGCCTTTCTCTCATCCCACCACCTTCACAGGTGTGTTTGATGGGGACATAGGCAAGAGCCTTTTCTGTTGCTGTTCCCAGACTTTGGAACTTCCTCCCATAGGCAGCCAAGCTCACCCCATCTTTTCTGTTTTTCTGCAAATGGGCAAAGACCTTTCTCTTCAGGTAACCTTTCCCTGAGTGACTGGGTGCCTGAATGGGGTTTCAAAAGGGATTTTTGTACCTTGCTGCATTGAATGTGTTTTGGTGTTGCTTTTGTGTACTGTTTTTTGGTATAGTATTTGTTTGATCTTTTTTAGTATTGTACTGTATATTCACTGTTAGCTTTAAATGCTGTCTTTTAATTATGTAAAACCACCATTGCTCCTTTTTAAGGAGAAAGATGGAGTGTGAATGAATGAATAAGACTTCATCTAGTGCTGGCTTATCTGGAGCTCAACTTGGCATGATCCATGCATCATATATTGACTGAAATCCTGTTGCTTTGTGCAGTAAGCCGCACTAGAGTAGGGCCTAAATCTGTGGGCATTTGTT
This sequence comes from Pogona vitticeps, assembly GCF_051106095.1. Lineage (NCBI taxonomy): Eukaryota > Metazoa > Chordata > Lepidosauria > Squamata > Agamidae > Pogona > Pogona vitticeps. The sequence continues at coordinate 108,059,975 of NC_135784.1, forward strand.
TGGTGACCCTCTTCTGTAACTTCCATTTATTTAAATGGGCCTATTCTAGTCTGACTAGTTGCATAGTAAGTCACAACCACAATAGGCCTATTTGAATCAATAGCACTTACAGAGTTTACCACAATACTCCACTGTTTCAGTGGACCGACTCTAGTGCTACTTACAACACTAAGCAACAGGATTTCAGCCATGGTGCAGATTTTTTTGTAACAGAACTTGAAATTGTTTTGGAATAACATGTATTATATGTATTCGCGAAGACTTTCACGGCCGGGATCTAATGGTTGTTGTGGGTTTTTCGGGCTTCTTGGCTGTGTCCAGGAAGAACCACTTTCAGAACACGGCCAAGAAGCCCGAAAAACCCACAACAAACATGTATTATAACTTAACCATATCTTGCTATGCTTTCCATTTCCATTGCGTTCTCTGAAGTATGTTTTAACTGATGGCTGCTCTTTGTTACAAACTGACTTCCATTCTCAATGCAATTTTATATTTTAGTGCTACTAGCCACTTTGAGTACAGTTTGTGATTGAAAGGTAGAATATAGTAAATAAATTTTAGTTGAAACATACACATAGGGTTTGTTAACTAAGTAGTGTTTTGTTAACTCACTGGTTTTTTTAAACTAACCATGAATCCATTCTGTGTCTCTCTTATAATAGATACATATGAACCGGATGGTTATAATCCAGAAGCCCCTAGTATCACCAGTACTGGTAGATCACAGTATCGGCAGTTTTTTTCAAGGATACCAATGCAGCGTCCAAATCTTATTGGCCTAACGTCTGGTGAGATGGATACAAATCCAAGAGGTGAGATCATGTGTCCCGAGTCCAGACTGAGCACATTTCAATATTTGTTTTGCAGGACACTACAAGAGGTAACACTAATGAAGATGCTGTGTTTAGTCACTTGATTTTCTACATTGAATACTTGCTTTTCCTCTGATCTTTAATTTAAAGTGTTTGAAAAAGGAGAATCACTTTTTCAGACTCCAGAACAGGTGAATTGGGCCCAGACTTGATTTTCTACAAACAAAAGGAACCAAGATCCAACAGAGGCTAGAAGAGAAAGGAGGAAGGCAATTTTCCAGTTCTCACTGACCACAGAGAAAGAACTATAAAAATAGTCTTCCTCCTGTTTATTCAGAAGACATTATAACAGAATGCGTTTAAAAAGTTTAGAATATCTACCTGTCCACCAGTGCTCTTAATTAGTAAGAACCTTACATGGCTTGTGTTAAGATGCAGTCAGATGAATGCATAATTCTTGAATTGCACCAACTTTAATTGTCAAATCAGGTGGTTGATTGGGATGCTGGTACTGAAACTGTGGATAGAAAGACAAGTTTTTCTAGTCGTTCAAATGATTTTATTGTATATATTGGTGGTTCTGTCAAATTACCTGCCCCAACTTTAAGCTCCTCTGTTAGGCATGGGGACATGATTGGTGATCCCAGAGAATTTAGATTAGGCATCCTTCAGTCTCAAGAGACTATGGTAACATGCTCTGTATGGAGGACTTGGAATAGCGTCTAGGGTGGCTGAGGAGGCCAATTAGTGACAAACCCTTCCACACTGAAGACAAATTCAATCTGTCCCCTGTCCAGCTCCCTGATTTTGCTGGTTTCGGGACTGCCTCTTTGCCTCGGCCTGCTGAGCAAGTGTCTCTTCAAATTGAGAGAGGCCATGATGCACTGCTTGCTTCCAGGTTGAACACTCAGATGCCAAGATTTCCTATCTGTTGAGGTCCATTCCTAAGTCCTTCAGATCCCATTTGCAGATATCCTTATATCGCAGCTGTGGTCTCCCTCTGGGGCAATTTCCCTCCACTGATTCTCCATACAGGAGATTTTTTGGAATCCGACCATCAGCATTCTCACGACATGCCCAAGCCAATGTAGACGTCGCTGTTTCAGTAATGTATACATGCTAAAAATTCCAGCTTGTTGTAGGACTACTCTGTTTGGAACTTTGTCCTGCCAGCTGATACCAAAAATGCGTTGGAGACAACGTGTTCACCTTCCTCTCCTGCCATGCAGAAAGGGTCCAGGACTCACTGCAGTACGAGAGTATGCTCAGGACACAGGCTGTATAGACCAGGATCTTGGTATATGCCGTAAGCTTCTTATTAAGCCATACTCTCTTTATGAGTCTAGAGAACATGGTAGCTGCTTTGCCAATGTGTTTATCCAGCTGGACATCTAGGGAGAGAGTGTCAGAGATCGTTGAGCCAAGGTACACAAAGTTATGAACAACCTCCAATTCTTGTGTGGAGATGGTAATAGAGGTGAGTCCACGCCCTGGCCCATGACTTGTATTTTCTTCAGGCTGATTGTTAGTCCAAAGTCTTGGCAGGCCTTGCTAAAACGATTCATGAGTTGTTGGAGGTCTTCAGCAGAGTGGGCAACAACAGCTACATCATCGGAGAAGAAGAAGTCCCGCATGCATTTCAGTTGGACTTTGGTCTTTACTCTCAATCTAGAGAGATTAAAGAGCTTTCCATCTGATCTAGTCCGGAAATAGACACCTTCTGTTGCAGTTCCAAAAGCGTGCCTCAGCATGACAGCAAAAAAGATCCCAAACAGGGTCGGCGCGAGAACACATCCCAGTTTCACTCCACTTGGGATGTCAAAGGGATCTGCTGTTGAGCCATCAAAAACTACAGTGCCCTTCATTTCCTCATGAAAGGACCTGATGATGTTAAGGAGTCGAGATGGACATCCAGTGTTGGGAAGTATTTCCTGGAGAATGCTCATATAACTAGTGGGGTACTTTAGTAAGGTTCCTGTGTATGGATTCAGCACAATTTTCACAAGCAGTAGTACTGAAATAACTGCTTGGTGGGAGATCCTCTAGTCTAGGGCTAACCAATTTATCTTTTTTATTCTTGTATTTTCTGTTACAATCCTATTGTAAATATTGAGCTTGTGTCCAACCAACCACTTCAGCTATTTTTTTTTCCAATTGCTTAGGGAAGGTACTCTATGAAATGAATAGGTATTGCTTTAAATTCTTGAGTTCTTAAGCATTTCGCATATTATCATTTGTAAATACAGTAACTTTCCAAGTTGTTGCACACATGGAATTCTTTTTTTTCTTTTCAGCTGCAAATATTATCATCCAGACTGAGCCTCCAGTTGGCATTACAAATAACAACACTAGTGTCTCCAGAGTGGTACTTGAGCCAGAAAACAGGAAGCGAGTTTCAAATACCATAGAAGGGCCAACTCCAAAGAAACCTTGGATTGGAAAGTAAGAACTTTTATATCCTGCTGGTGACTTGGCAAACTGAGGTCAGCTCTTGTAAGAAATAGTGAATAATTCTTCCTAAGTAACATGCAGGAGTATCTGGGGAAGGGATGTGAACCAACTCTTTAGGGTTTTTGTATCTTATCACTGTCCAGCAGCAGGACAAGCACTTTGGCTCATGTCATGATGTTGGCCAAATAGCTGAGGTTAAATTTTCACTCTTTACACAAAGCTCAAGATGTATTGCTGTATTCATAACCCTTGCTAACAGTCTGTATAGTCTACCACTTTTCTCCACCACCTAGATTCATTAGTCATTGTTGGCAAGCAAGGGGGCAGATTGCTGTTTCCATTTGACTTATTATTAAGGAAGCAGCTGAGAGCGGAGGATGGTGTGACCTCTCCCTGATTCCACTGATCCTTGTGCTGTTAACAGCAAGAAAGCAATTAGTTGTATTGGAGTCATTGGAAAAGGGGCTTAATGCCTCCTACTGTGTTTCCCCAAAAATAAGACAGGGTCTTATATTAATTTTTGCTCCAAAAACACATTAGGGCTTATTTTCAAGGAATGTTTTATTTTTTTTCATGTACAACAGTCTACATTTATTCAAATACAGTCATGTCATCTTCTTCTGGTTGTTGCACAATGGTGGAGGACAGGGTTTCCCTTAACTGGGGCTTATTTTTGGAGTAGGGCTTATATTACAAGCATCCTGAAAAATCATAGGGCTTATTTTCATGTTAGGTCTTATTTTCGGGGGAAACAGGGTATTAGTCTGAAGCTCCCCCTTACTCCATCCCTTTAACATCCCTCTCCCATCCTTGCACACTGAGATAGGTTTGTGTACAATTCCCACCCCACCAGTTGACTCTCTGGGACTTAAACATGTTTCTTTCTTAGTGACTAAAACATGTTTCTTCTTCAGATGTGGAGGAGCTTGCTTGAAGACATAAAGACTTAGGTTTGCCACAGTGTAGTAAGATGTGTAGATGAGAGTGCCTTGCCCCAGACCCACCTAGTAAACTTGGATTTTAATGCCAAGGACTAGCATCCTATTCACTGCAAAAGAAGCATAGAACTCTGCCCACAAAGCTCCAAATGATCTGATTTGCTTTGTGCTTACTTCCTGAGTGATTTGCATGACTAGTTGGAAAGCACAGGAGAGGAAAACAAGCAAACTTAGAACTTGAGCTAAACTGTGGCAATGTTGTGGGTAAAGAAGGAGTGGTGGGGAGGTTGGTATATTTTTTTGCTTGCATATGGAAGTATCTTGAGTAGGAAGACCTAGCCTTTTGTAGCCCCCTCCCAGCCATACTGGAGACCTTTGCAGTCCTTGCCTCTCTGGCATTGGAGGTCCAGTGTCACTATCTGAAAGGGGAACATATCAAGGGGAAGAATCAAGAGAACGTGTGAATTCATTTTCTTGGCATATACCCAAATCGTATGATGAGGTTACATCTTAGGCATAGTTGATATGGATTTAGTTCTCATTACAATCAATGACAATGAACTTGGGGAAGGAGAAAACAGTGGCACAAGAAACTGGGAGATAAAGAGCAAAATACTGCTCCTTCCACCCAGCTGACATGTGCTGGCCCATCCTGGTATGTTTTGGCATATAAGAGGTCCTTCACCTTGGGTTCACCCTACCCTTTTCGCTGCCTTGTAATCCAGCTTTGATTTGATCCAGCAAAGCAGTTGTTAGGGTACTATGGAATGAAAAAACCCTCATGCTTTTTCCTTTGAATTTCATCTCTTGAAAATATAAACATAAGCCTGTTTTCTCTCCCCCACCCCATATTCAGACAAGCAAATAACAACCAGAATAAGCCAGGATTTCTGAAGAAGAACCAGTATACAAACACCAAATTGGAAGTTCGTAAAATACCACCAGAACTGAATAATATTACTCAACTTAATGAACATTTCAGCAAATTTGGAACAATTGTCAATATTCAGGTAAATCCAATAACATCACCTTTTGTTAAGTTATATTACAGTATAACTGAGATCAAGACTCGCACCCATGCATGAAAATTGAAAGGAATCATATTTTGGCTGAACGTTAAAAGATACTTTGTGACAGTTTAAGCTGTTCAGCAGTACAGTGGTGCCTCACTTTATGACGTTAATTCATTCCAGCGAAATCGCTGTAGAGCGAAATAAAAAAGCCCATTGAAATGCATTGAAACCCTTTCAGTTTGTTCCAATGGGCTGAAAACGCACTGTCCAGCGAAGATCCTCCATAGGGGCGGCCATTTTCGGTGCCTGTGTAGCAAGGAATCCGTCCCTAAGCACAGCAGGGGGCCATTTTCTTCATCCAGTGGCCATTTTGAAACCCGGTGATCAGCTGTTTTTGATCGTCATAAATTGAAAATCTGTTCCCGAAGCAGGGAACCTATCATCGCAGAGTGGAAAAACCCCATTCAAACCATCGTTTTGCGATCGCAAAACCCTCACCGTCAAGCGGATTCGTCATTAAACAGGGTAATCGTAAAGCGGGGCACGACTGTATATGTTTCAGGAGTAGTGCTCTCTTAGGAAGGCATTTCATTTGCAGCTGGATAACACTTTGGTAGGGATGTGGTTGCCTCCTGCATTGCAGGTCCTGAACTGCATTTCCTCAAAGATCCCTTTCATTTCTCCAATAGTAAGAGCAATAATAAGAGAACTAAGATATAGTATATATTTGCCCTACAGTGCCTTATTTTCTGTTGTAACAATTCAGTCCAGCATTCATGCAGACAACCAACTGATGATGTCCCTCTCTATGCTAGCTTGGTCTTCTGGGAATTCAGTAACATTCAGAGGAGCACAGTTCACTTACCCTACTTTAGGATATTTTTGGAAAAACCATTCTGACACTGTATCAAAATACTACATGGAATGATTTACTAGTACTTCGGTAACAGCATAGAGTTAGCTCACTGGTATCAGAGGTCAGTGTAGTGTTTTATTGAGGCAGTTGCTAGTTCTTAAGCTTCTAGTGCTTTTATTATCTATTGGGAAATGTAGGAATGCTAGATACTATATGTAATTAGCATCCGTTTTTCTGTAAGTTTCAGTTTGGACCCCTTTTGATTAGGATAAAAAGGTTAAATGCTGTATTATGTCTTATATGTTTTATTTTACTAAGATGATTATTGGATAATGTTGACTTACATATTTCAATGCATATTCTTTAGGTTGCCTTCAAGAATGATCCTGAAGCTGCTCTGATTCAGTACTTAACCAATGATGAAGCCAGAAAAGCCATTTCCAGCACCGAGGCTGTGTTGAACAATCGGTTTATACGAGTATTGTGGCACCGGGAAAACAGTGAGCAGCCCCCATTGCAACCCTCTCAGCACCAGCACCAGCACCAGCCACCTCCAACAGTTCATCAACAGCTTCATTTGCAGCAACAGGTGCTGGCTCAGGCTCCAGCAGCAACCATGCATAACACTATGCCAAAGGTACACCCAACCTGAATGCTTTTCTTTTTCCTAAACTTTTTTAGGAAAAAAAATACGTTGTGCCTGTGAGATGTCAATATTACAAAAAAAGAGAGAGAGAGAGAGAGAAGAGAGTGATTAAATGCATACTCAAATTTTTCTGTGTAATACACATTTGTGTAGGTGACTAAGCCAATGACATCAGGTGCCTACGTCCTTAACAAGATTCCAGTTAAACATCGGCTTGGAGCAACTGGTGGAAGTCAGTCAGACTCTCAACATCTGGTACTTAACCAGTCAAGTGCAGAGGATGCTCAGGTGTGTGAGCATGTGAATCAAATGATGCATGTTACCCTCTATGAAAACTCAATATTGAAAAGAGTAGTTCTGTTTGGACCCATTCCATGTCTGGGTGTTGCATCTTCTGATTTGTAATGCCAAAGTTCAGGTTTCTACCTGTTTTTATTTCTGGCTTAGGATGGAAACTTTATATCCACATTGGTATACACATTTTTGCACACACTAAGAATCACAAGCATTGGTATTGATATTGTGGACCAGTACATAATACTTTTCAGTGAAGACAAATAGTAATGGGAACTGAATGGATTACTGCCTCCAGTGGAACTCAAAATGCAGACCAGACATGCTGCAGACCAAACAGTTTTAAAATTTGGTTGTTGTAGGTTTTTCAGGCTGTTTGGCCATGTTCTGGGGTTTTTTCTTCCTAATGTTTAGCCAGTCTCTGTGACCGGCATCTTCAGAGGACAGGAGTTAGAACTCTGTCTGTGTTCTGGTGTAGTGTGTGGGATAGTTAAATATTTGTAGCTATGGGATCAGTTTTTTGTCCTTTTCAGGAGATTGGGTGATTATGGTGATCAAGGTATTTTTTGTTATGGGTGTATTGTTGTGATAAGGGGGGAGATGATCTGTCACTGTGATTGATGAGTGTTGATAGCTGGTCTTTTGTGTGCAGTGATCACTGGTCCTTGTGGCCAGGTAGAGTTTGTTGACCTTTTTGCAGGCTGTATTTTTCAGTGCTGGGAGCCAGGCTTTCTTAGACTTTCATCTCTTCTGTTGAAACTGTGCTGATGTTTGTGGATTTCAATGGCTTCTCTGTGTAGTCTAACATAATGATTGCTGGTGTTGTCCAGTACTTCTGTTTTTTGAAATAGGATTTCATATCCAGTTTGTTTCAGTGCATGTTCAGCTCCTACCGATTTTTCTGATTGTTTTACTCTGCAGTGTCTTTCATTTTCTTTGATTCTGGTGCAGATGCTGCATTTTGTGGTCCCTATATATCCCTGGCCATTACTGCAAAGTATCCAGTATACTCCTGCAGTGGTGAGGGGGTCCCTTTTGTCCTTTGCTCACTATAACATTTGTTGTATTTTTGTGGTGGGCCTGAATACTGTTTGTAGGTTGTATTTTTTCAAAAGTTTCCCCATGTGGTCTGTGACCCCTTTGATGTATGGCAGAAATACTTTATTTGTGGGTGGCTGTTTTTCTTCTTCAGTTCAGTATTGTTTTCTCAGTTTGATGGCTCTTGGATTAGCCTGCAGGACCCAATTCAGATGGTTGAGTTTGGTGCTGAGAAATTGAGCTTCACAGTTCCGATTCGCACGGTCCGCCAGTGTTTTGATTATGCCTCTTTTTTGTTATGGATAATGGTTGGAGTTTTTGTGTAGGTACCAGTCTGTGTGGGTGGGGTTTTGGTAGACATGACAAAATGAGAAGTCCTCACTTTTGTTGTCAGTGGTTTAGACATTAATGGCTCTGTGTTGTGTTATTTTGAGGAGACAGCACATTTAGTTATATAAGTTTTATGATCACTGCTTTACATTTCTTCAGTGTTGTCACATGAAAAGATGTACTAAAATATTTATGAAATGTGAGGGGGTGTATTCACTTCTGTGATACACTGTATGTTGAGGGGTTTTTTTCTTTTCAGTTTCCAAATATCTAGTTACTTCTAGATCTTTACTCTTAATGCCTTAATATCTCTAGTATTTGAACAAATCAAGGAAATACAGTTTTACTTCATCTTTAAAAGTTTTGTATCAAAGTAGGTTGCTTGGAGAGAGCCACCTGACAATTTTTACAAATGATACCTCTTGTTTTCAGATGTTTCCTGCTTCAGCTGGCCATACAAAGATGGTTTACAGTTCCTCCAGTTTGAAAACATCCATAAAACCTGTTGTAGGAAATAAATCTCATGATGTCCAAGAAGTTTTTAAAAAGAAACAGGTAATTTTTTGCATATTATAGTAATTTTCTTTTGAACTCTAAAATGGAATATTCAAAAAAATATTTTTTCTTCCAAAAAAAACCACCTTCCAGTTTTTGAATGTGGGATTTTGTGCTTCTGTATCCATGATTCAAAATGCCAGGAAGTGGCCCAGTGTTGCTGCATAACATCTTGCCTGCGTTGTCAGCAGAAAAAAGTATGTCAGGCTTTAAAAAGCAAAGGACAGCCTGAATGTTGACAACACCAATGGAAGCAGTCATGGTGGTCTACAGGTTATCCCTTGTGCTCACTAGCATTCACGTAGTGACACCAAAGAAGGGAAAATCTCAGAAGCTGACTCCTTTTTTCATCAGTTAACCACTTCTCACGCAAACACAAAACAATTGTCAGGGCTGTTTTTTTCAACAGGTGTGAATGTGTTGTGAATACTAAGGGATACAGAAGCACAATATTACATGTTCATAAAATGGAAGGTAGTGGGGGTGTTCGTGGTTTTCTTAGAACTGAACTTCCTGACTTTTTAAAATGGAAGTTTGAGTACACATAGACAACACACAGATTCCAACAGAAACTTTCCCCTTGTAGAATTACTTAGTGCTAGGGGATCCCAAAAGATGAGCACATGATCTGTAATATGCTTGCTAGGGGAGAAGCAAGAACAGCTGGGCATGGTGAGCTTGCTGCAGTAGCTGACTTCGAGCTGGTTATGGAATGTGACCAAAGACTGAGTGACTGGTTTGTTTAGTTAGTTAGTTAGTTGGTATTTCTTTCACATGGCCCAGAAAACATGATGAGGCTTAACTTTCCAAAAAGCATAAGTACAAGCAAGGTCATAAATTGTGGGGGTATCATGGAACATAACTGTGGTGTCCAGTAAAACATTGGGTGAGTTTGTGATTCAAATTACACTGTTTGTATCAACACCTAAGATGATGATTTAATTGTCTTTTCCAAGCCATAGTAATTAGATTTTGCCATCTAGCACACTCAAAGCAATTTTTTTTAACCAGGAGGCAATGAAGCTGCAGCAAGACATGAGGAAGAAAAAGCAGGAAATGCTAGAGAAACAAATAGAATGTCAAAAGGTTGGTTATTCTTTTTATTTAAATATTAACACGTCCATGTGTGCTTATTTCAGTAGACAAGGAAGTTAGTGAATGTTTTTAGGATTTTCAATCTGCTGTCTTATTTTGGTTTTCACAGATGTTAATATCAAAATTGGAAAAAAGTAAAGGTATGAAACCAGAAGAAAGAGCAGAGATCATGAAGACACTGAAGGAGCTAACAGTTAAAATTTCACAGTTGAAGGATGAGTTGAAAACTTCATCTGCTGCTACTGCAACATCAAAGCTGAAATCCAAAACAGAGGTGAGTAGTCTTGATGTTTGTGATCTTGTGTTTTCATATTAAAATCTGGTATCAGTTTGCTGCCAATAGAATCCAGTTTCAGTACATGATCAGAGCCATGGATCAGAATCTTTATGTTAAGCATTTATCATATTCTTCTTCATGCATTTTTTGTTTCAAAGCTTCCCTGAGTTTATCTGAAAGCATGCTGTTGCACTCATGTTCTCATTGTGGGCCTCTTGGTGCCATTTGCTTGGCCATTGTATTCTGTACTGGGTAGGCCTTTGGTCTGATACAGCTCATGTCTTGTCATGACAAGCTGTCTCACTTTATCTGAAGTACATAATTCGCTGAAATCATGTTCCTTTCTTTTGGTTCTGAAAGAAATATGGTTTGAGGATTGATAAGTCTTTTTTGAGTTGTTGCCTGTGTATGGCAAAGACATACATTCAGAATACAAGGCATCCTCTGACTGTTGTCTCAAATTCAAGATGCCAGCCCATTGTTGAGGCAAAGAAGATAAAGGAGTTTGTGCCACTTTTAGCATGTCATGAAATCTTTCGCTCTAGTTACCACTCAAAACCCTATTTCAGCTCTAGAGACTGAAAATTAGATTTATTTTCATATTTTCAAATAAGTAAACCCTATTCTTTGGAACAGGTTACTAGTGGAGATATGTCAGGTTCCTTCCCTCAGGAATCTGTTAAAAACAGGACTATTTAATACTGTCTTTAACAAATGAGACTGCCGGATGCTGTTAATATTTTATTTTTGTTTTGGGGTTTTCTCTTTTCTTTTTTAATTGCCAGATTGTTGTCTTCAAAATTTGCAAGTTTTAACTTGTAAACTGCTCATAGTAGTGTGTGCAGTAATTGGGTGCCATATAAATCAAATAAATACAATAAGAAGATATAAATGTGGAGCAGTAGTAATCAAAAGAAAAGAAACAGTCTTTAGGATTGCAGTGAATAGATTAGCTACTAATAACTTCATTCATCAGAAGAATGCTTGTGCCTTAGTCACTAGAACCATAGTGGTGTAACTATTATGTTATTGTGTTGTATTCCATGTATCTGCTGCATTAAGGGTGTTGTGTTCATTGTTGAGATCAGTGTATTGGCTAGCTGGTATAAACGTACTCATTCTGAATCTGTTATTTATATACACACACACACACATATATATATATACACATATACACACACATATATATATATATATAAACTTTTATAAGGACTTCTAAAACTTGAGATTTACTGAGTTTCAATTTTTGGGGAGGAATGATCAGTATCTTATTTGGTATTATACACAAGGCCTTCCAGCTGTGGAATTTCATCAAAGTGCTGGTCCAGCGTCTGGTTGTTCGTGACCGGCACTTGATCAGACTGTTGCTGTGGCTTCCACACTTAGAGCTCTACACATGCATAGATACTGAACAGGATACTGGCCAATGAATTCGAAATATTTTTAAAATTGTCTCTTCTTTTCCCTACTTAGCATCTTTTTGCTGAAGTGTTTGAATATTAAAAAACAGAATCTTCAGGTTTCTGATGAGTCTCCAGTTTGTCCAGTAGTCAAATGCAGTTTGGTTCAGTTTTCCCATTTAGTACCAACACTATAAATCTGTTTTGCTACTTTTCCCTCTTTATAACCTGTTTTATAATATTTAACACTGAATGGTTCCCTATTTCAATTTCAAAAAGAGCTCTAAGGCAACAAGAAACATATTAACACTGGTTTGTATACAAAGAGAACTAGAACAAATACAAATGTTTTCTTCTGTTTCACCATCTCAACCTTTCAAAGGCACAAAAAGAACTTCTGGATGCAGAACTGGACTTTCATAAAAGGCTGTCTTCAGGGGAGGATACAACTGAATTAAAGAAAAAGTTGACACAGTTACAGGTGGAGGTGAGTTTATAAGGTTCACTGTTTTCTTAACTGTGATATTAATTTTAGTGTATGTACTGTACAGCACAAAGTCCATGAAAGGTGAAACATATTCTTTTGTCTGCAGGCTGCCCGCTTAGGTATCCTGCCTGCTGGTCGTGGAAAAGCGATGTCTGGTCAAAGCAGAGGACGAGGGCGTGGACGTGGAGGCAGAGGCAGAGGGATGGGGAATCATATGGTAGTGGATCACCGTCCCAAATCACTAACCATTTGGGGATTCGTGGAAGAGGAGAAAGATGAGTTACTGCAGCACTTTTCAGTAAGTTATCAAGTTATAATTAACACTTTCAGTTTCTTGTATATGGTCACTAGGATAACATAAAAACACAAAAGATGGCCTAAAAATAAATTTCCTTCATTTTAAGTACAGTATCAGTTGTTTTTTACAGTTAGTCCAGTGTCCTTTCTAGCTGAAATAGAATCGCATCAGTTCCTCATGTATTTGATTTAATTCTGGAGAGATAAAATGTCCCAGCCCATATCCTTCTGAAGTTTCCACTTTATCATTCTTCCAGACTTGCTGTTCTATGGGAAACTGCTTATCTCAAGAAATTATTATCTTTTCAGTGGGAGTTATAGAATCAAAGCTGTTCTGGAGGGTCTTGCGCATTTGTCAGTTGAATCATTCTGCAATGATTGACTTAGAGCTTAGCACCAAGCAGTTACTGCCATTTCAGCTCTTTCTTCACAGATAGGGCAGGTTTTGTTTCTAGGTGTTTCCAGACTGTGCAGTTTGTCTCTGCCTATCAATCCAGCAATGCTTGTCTCCTGGACTGATATAACTTGACTTGAGCTTGCTTTTTTGTGGTGACAAGATTATGGACAAAAGCAAAATGTCATTAAGGGAACAGAACACAGATTGATGCATTTCTTTTAGAAATCCTAGAACACCAAACCTGCTAGTACTCTAAGATTAGTATAAAAGCTGAGGTATATTATGTATGCACCACCGCCATTAAAAAAAATCCTGCCATACACTTGGTGGACAACAGCCATGTATGGTAGACTTAGCCTGAGATAATGTACTAGGCTCAAAATTATTAATTGAACTGTCTGGTTCAGTGACAATTTCAGTTTGGCTCCTCCTGGTCTGACTGAACACTACTAACTATGCCACACATTGTCTTGAAACCGTACACTACATTGGCGTACAGCATGCTGGAAAAGCAGGCATGGATCTTTATTCATATTATGTGTCTTACAGAAATTTGGAGATATTGAAGGCCTTCAAGAGGAGGAGTCTCCTTTAAGTATTGTTTTGACATTTAAGTCGCGTTCGGAAGCTGAAAATGTAAGTAAGATGGAACAAGTTCTTGATGCTTTCAGAAGAATGTTTTGCTACTTCTTTACTATTGTATTTAGAGGCAAACGTCAGCCTCTGAGGCAGTTAATATGACTGTGGGTGCTGCAGAGATAAGCCATCTCCCTTTGGGTTTCCAATTCAGAGTTCCAAGTGCTGAATGTTTAAATCCTTTTGCTACTCTCAAACAGATTGTGAGTTTTTGAAAAAGGCTTATGGGTAGGCAATATAAACAAATAGTGGAGAACCTATGGCCCACCACCTGCTGATGAGCTGCTGTTGCCACTATTCATTCCCATTGGTCAGGATGGCTAATGATAACTGGAATCCCATAAATTCTGGAAGTCCCCCTGCCCCAACTGAAAAGCTGCATCAAGCACTTGTTGAGTCAAGGGAGATGTCTCTAGACAGCGTATGTACCCAAAAATCATCTCATGAATTGCTTTTTTTGCCTTCCTGAATATCCTGCTTTAGGCTGCCAACCAAGGATTAAAGTTCAAAGACCGGCGACTTCAGATATCATGGCATAAACCCAAGGTACCCTCTGTATCTACGGAAACTGAAGAGGAAGAACCCAAGGAAGAGGTATGGGACCAGCATTTGAGTAGTTGTACCTTAAAATCTCTTAAACTTCATCTTTATTTCTAAGTGAACATTTTTTAAAAAATCTAACTCTACAAACATCCTTGTATGCATAATAATCCAGCAAGAATCTCTGGATTGAATGCATTCTCTTTGTATTGTGACAAAGTCCTTCTGATTAGAGATATGCATAGTGAAAATGTTGATATTTCTTTTGGTTCCAACTTATTTTGTGAGTTCCTCTTTCGTTTTTCATGTACTGCTTCTTTCATTTCACATAAAAGCAACCACCTCTTTCAGATCCTTTCCCTATTTATTTATTTATTTATTTATTTATTTATTTATTTATTTATTTATTTATTTATTTATACATGTGATTCCCATGATTCCCATTTGTATGTTCTAGCCCTTCAAAAGCCTTACATACTCTTTCAAAGCTACTCCAAAAGAGCAGGGAAAGAAGGCAGCAGGGAATTGGTCTACTAGAAAAGCAGGCAACAGTACATGAAAAAAAAAGCATCATCAGACCTATGCAGGAACTCATTTGGAGAGAAAGAAAGCCTGTGGCAGTGTACCTGCACCCCACCCACCCCCATGTACATCACCACGTGAGGCCATACAGAGATGCTTTTCCAGCCAAAATATGCCACCAGTCCTAAACACAGAGCAAAAAAATACCTTGGTCACCCACTAACCAATTCAAAAAACAATAAACCACCAAACAACTAGAAAAAATAGTATGAGTTTGGTTGCAGTGCCACCCACCTAGCACAACAGAGACCCTTTAGGTCTGAGCAGCGCAATAGAAAAAAAGACAAGGAAAGGAGTTAGATAGCTGCCTGGCATACACAAAAGCAAACAGCAATACAAACCGTTCGTAAAAATTCACCAAAATATGGAAGTTTAATAGAATAAATACACAATAAATTAACCAAATAGCAAATAAAAAAATTAATGAAAGAGGGAAAGCATCTCTATTTCTTTCTCTCTCCCCTCGCAACATATATATATATATGGCAAAAAAATTACAATCAGTACAACTCCCCAAACAAAATCTGCAAGAATATGAGATTTACAGTCCATTTTACAACTTTAAAAATCTCCCATGCTTCACCATTGGATCTCCATGTTCTGCAGTTTTCTCTGTGTGGTCTTATACTTCATGTAGCTAAAATGCACTGAATCTTTGGATGTCATCTGCTGTAATAATCACATTTTGTATTGTATGTTCTCTTTGTTCAGGAAACTGAAACCTCAGATTTATTTTTACCAGAAGATGACGATGATGAAGATGAAGATGAAGATGAATCCCGCTCCTGGAGGAGATGAAACTTGAAGTGGAATCACATAGTTTTAGATTTTCTTGGTCTACAACTTAAACAAATTATTTAAAGAAAGTCAGTGAGCCAAAAATCTGCTTTTGTTTTTCTTTTCATATGTATCAGAGAGCAAGCATAAGTTTGACATATAAACTTAACGAATAAGTAGCTATGATCAGCCAAAGGCTCAAAGCTTTCACAGAGTTGTGAAGGTGACTTGATCCTCTACAGATGATATGCACCAGTCTTTCTAACCCAGTTTGTGTTAATTCCTTTTTTAAAATACGATTAGTATATTGTCAGTGACAAAAAAGGCTTTATATACTACTGTGGAATCCAAGATGAAAACTCTATGTGACATTCCTTTGAATAGCAACATGGATTGAATTTTCTGATTAAGAAATCCCTTCATTAGGGTTAAATCAATTAATTGGTTGTGTAACTTTAACTTCTCAGATTATCAAGAATTTGACAAGTATGTAGAAGACATAAGTTTTCCTACATTCCTCTATTTGAGATAGGCTATCTAGCAGAACTTACTCTCTAACAGCACTGATGGTAACGTCCTGTCACAATATTTCGATGACTATCAATCCACAGACAGACCTTTTTGTTTATTCCTTGAGTGCAGTTCACCAACTGTTGCTGTGCATTCCACATTTATTGCAGTGGAACATATATGAGCCTCATACACAATTTATATTAAAAATGAATACACAGTGAGGCTTGAAGAGCAACCAACAGTGGTGAATGTGTGTTAGCCCTTCCAAAGTAGCTGTCCATTATACCTCCTTCTCCTTTACTGGTTGATATCTTTTTAATTTTTTAGGCTTATACAGTATTTCATTTAACTTATTTTTCCTTTAGCCCAAGAAGTCGCAAATCTAAAATAATCCAGTTTTAAAATAAATACTGAATCAGAGCTTGGAGTGATACAGCGCTTAACTCCAAACAAAGCAAGTTTTATAAAATGAATGTTATGCAGGAGAGGGAATTACGAGACTTTGGCTTACTCGGATGCCTTTTTTCTGCATGCTTTTGGATTTCTCCTGCACATACATCTTTTTAAAAAGCACCACATGGTAACTGATATAGATTGTGGGGAAAACTTGTTAATATAATTCAGCTTTGACAGGGCAATAGATATTCTTAACTTGTGTGGTCTGTTCCTGTTGTTAAGCCTAAGCACATTATCCTGTGTCATTACCTTCATTTTTAGTGCCTCTGTACTGTACTCAGTAGAAATGAGTACCATATTATATAAAGAAAGATGTTAAGCTAGTGCATTCTGAATGTAAAGGTCAAAGAAATAAGAGAGATTTTACTGTATTAATTTCTGTGGTACTAAAACAATAGTGCAGACAAATAGAAACATTAATTACATCTTTTTTTAGAAGTCCTGTATTCAAATATGTCACTACACCTGCTACTAGATCCACCCTACATATCAAAAGCCCTAAATCAATTAAGCTTTGGCTCGCAACATGAAGTGTTCCTCTTCATTTTGAGTACAGTTTACTCAGTATCCATATAGTAGTATGTAAAGTCCAAATCATAAGCAATTTATGTTCCAGGTAAACTTGAAGAGAAGTGTAATCTGACAGCAATTTTCCCCTTTACATGACAGCCTTGGTTTTCTAGATTATTGCTACATTCCTAGTAATGTTGAATCCAACAGAGTTAAGTTATAAGGAAAAAAGCATGAACATTGCACATCCTAACAGGCAAAGCCTTGCTCTTTCATTTCCTGTAACATATATTGGAACCCCTGTGGCTCAGTATGTAGCCATCAGATGCATCAACTCATCACAGCAGAATGCTTTGGAATCTGGATAGTTCAATCAAATGACAGAGGGAACAAAGGATTTATATATATGTGTGTGTGCGTGTAAATATATATTGTACAGGGTTTTTTAAAGAACTGTAATTTTGTAAATATTTTGCTTTTTGTGTACTGAAACTACCAGCATCTAGATTTCCATAAAAATTCTTGTATTTTTGTATTGGAAGATTACAGTGAGTGAGTGAAGCTGTAAGAGAGATTTCCATAGCCTTTAGCATAGTTAGAACAGATGGGATTCCTTTTCATATGGTTTTAAATAACATTTTGTTAGCATTCTGTTTAGACCAGGATGACTGTCCTCTGGATTTTTCCCCCATGGAGAGAGATATATAAGGGCCAATAGGGAAATGTTTTGTTCAATGAGGGTTTTTTTTTTTTAATTCTTCCTTCTTTTCTTTTCTTTTTTCTTTTAATGTTTGTTGACTTACATAAATCCTCTACTGACACCCTAATATGATTTTTCAGCCCAGAAGCATAAACCAAGTTGGTGCTCCTCAGCTCATGTACTGAAAGCATACGATTGTGTTAGTGAGAATATAAGTGATGGGCAGCATAGTGGTAACTCATTTACTACAAAGGGAAAAAGGAAACTAGTTTAAAGTGACCTTGATTTTGACATGGCTATGGATCTCCCTGTGTTGTGCATTAGAACTTAGTAGGACACCTTCCGTGTTACTAGGTAGTTGATTTCTGGTAACACTTTATTTCTGATAGCTGTGAAATTGTCACTTTCACATTCATAAGCCATAACTGACAAGCGTAATAATATAAATATGTACCTACCAAGTGACTTGAGAACTCTAAATTGATCTAAAATAAAATGTTACCACATGTGGAGTGCACCTCACTGACTACTTAAGCAGTGTGAAATCCCATTGAAATCCAGAAGAATGCCACATTGTAAATGGTCAGTGAATCACGCCCTCAGAGCTTTACAGATATTAATGCTACTGCTATATAAATTGTCAGTTTAACAGTGGTGTGAAATCTCTTTGTTTTATTTTTTAAAATCCTTGAGGATTAAAAAAAAAGCATCCCAAAATTGTTTTGAAAAATGTATATTCACCTACAGTGGAGATGCTTCAACAGTTCTTAACAAAATCATGTGAAAAGGAATATTAAATTCCTCTCAGTGTATAGTAAACTTGTATTATAGTTTTTACAAGATTGTGAACTTGTGTAATAGTATATTAGGAGATATTGTTGGATTTCTAACTGTTTATACATTTAAATTCATACATGTAATGTTTGTTTTATTGATTACACTCTGAATTTCTAAGATGCATGTTGACTTTTTGCAATAAAGAGATAATATGGAATGGTTTAAACTTCTAAAAAAAGACATAAAACAATTTGAATATGAATTTGGAAAAATAACCATTCCAGAAAAAAATTATAATCACAAAAATAGCTGTATTGCTTCGTTTCTTCTGAGATGTGCGAATGTGGGATGTATGTTTTGTTGTAAGGGTATGGGCAGAAGTAGTTCAAAGAGTTGCTAGTACTTATCCACCATCCTTTGCTCAAATTCTGGGACCTCTGCAGTGAAATAATAGGAAGAAGCTATTTAAGTCTGTTACCTAGACGGTTGTGTTTCTACCAGATTTTTTTTCCAGTGGATCTTCTCAAAGGTAGGGAACATGCCATGTTCCCTACCTTCATATGTCAGCAACTTGAAAACATATTCCCTTCACAAGAAGAATCTTGGGTACATTGCTATTGGGTACAGTCAAGGCTTCACTTGACTGTTATTTTGGGGGGAAATGTGGTTTTTTTAAGTATACCCTGCCTTCCCAATCAATTTGCATTGTTTAAAGCAGCTTATTCAGTTGGAAACCTAGACAGCCACGGATTCCGAATCTGCCATAAAACAAAGGGAACAAGGTTGTGTCTGTTGCCATATTGTGCATTTCACCATAATTTCAGGTACAGTTTGCTTATATTCAACCTGGTGACAGTATCTGTCAGTTTAAACATGGTACAGAGGGCTACTGAATTCTACTGTACCCGAATTCTCTGCAATCCCACTTCTTTAAAAAGACAAAATTGTATTTTTTTCTTTGTGGTCTCTGTGAATGCACACAAGTGGGTTAATCTGCGCCTGCGCAGGACTTCTCAGAACTTTCAAGAGCTTAAAATGTGATTTAAAACATTCCCCCATGGAGTGCATGCTCTGCCCGTCTGAAGGTCCCTCAGTTCGTTTGAGCTGCCACTTAGGTCAGGCCTTGATGAATAGAGCCACGTACTTTGATCAATCATGTATCTTTTTCTGTCTACAATTCTGCCTTCTTAGGCTTTCACGATTGTTTTTTCCTTGATGTTTCCCCACGAGTTTCCGCTACGTTTTCTTCTGTTTTTCCCAATATTTTTTTACTGTTTTCATTCCCCCCCTCCACCCCCATTCCTGCCATTTTTATGGCCCCTCCGGGACTATTTAAGCAGTGCATGTTATGTGCGAAAAAAATCCCCTTATCAGATGGCCATGACCGCAGCCCTTTTTGTTTGAGGGAGCAACATCAGACCTATTTCCTGTCCAGAGTGCAAGGGGCTTACCAAGCTTCCTCTCAAACTCCATCTCCAGCGTCTCTGTTCTTTCCTTTGGGAAAAGTCACTTAAACCACCTACCTAGTCCATGGAGCTTACTTTGACTCCTGTTCCCAGGCAGGAGACTACTGAACCTGTATTGATTCCGACCACACCATCTCCAAAACAATGGGGGACCTCAAAACCCTCCTTGAAATTGAAGACATCGGTCCTGAAGTCATCATCTACTTGGGCTCAGGAGCATGCTAGGGCAAAGAAGTCTTAAAAACCCCATCCAAGCCCTCTCAACCTATTGAGCCTCCATCTGGTCAGCCATCCCTCCCAACGCCGATTTTCGAGGAATCTTCTAGAGATATACCTGACTCTGTCAGAGGAGGACGATCCTCTCCTGTTAACTCCTGGCCAGGCTCCAGTTTCCGCAATGAGTGTCTCACCTAGTATTGGCCTTTTGGTGGCTGATGTTATCTCCAGCCTGTCCTCAGCCCATTCAAGCCCTCCATCCACAAGGCAGGCGACAATCATTCAACTTTCCAACTCATAATCCTCCCTAGAACAATCACCCCCTCGCAAACACTTAGCAAAGAGGCGTCATCTCTTGCTCTCTTACCAAGATCTACCACATTGAGAGATTTATTATATCCAGAAGCCTTCTCGCTACTATCTGTCTTCTGAGTACCGAGACCCTTACTGTGGAGAATTTGATTAGTATTGATATCAAGGCGATGACATTGATCCACGTTTTGAAAATAGTTACTAAGTCAAAGAAGGTCCGATATGCCTACGCCTATCCACCTGAACCCTCCCCGTCTGTCACCATCTCTGCCTTGACACCGACATCACTCCTCCCAACTAAAACCTCAACCTGTTCCAGCAGTTTCTGTACCAACTAAATTGGCCCTCAAATGCCATCTATCTCAGCCATCCAACCAACATCTTTCCAAGCGTTCCCGCACTTCCTCGATACCAACCCCCATCTCTGTTCCACAGCCTAGTACTGCCCTTTCTCAACTTAGATCCTCATCCGTTCAAGTAACTACTACTTATAGGGGTTCTTCCGCACCTCCAACTGACACAGAATAGGGATTATCAATTACAGTGGTGCCTCGCTTAACGTTTGCTTCGTTTAACGTTTTTTTCGCTTAACGTTTATTTTTTCAGAGGCAGATTGTGCTTCGTATAACGTTTTTTCCTATGGGCGATTTTCGCATAGCGTTTTTGGGACCATGCTTCGCTTAACGTTTTTGGTTTTAGGTCCCCTGCTTCGCTTAACGTTTTTTTTGTTTTCAATTTAAAAAGTGTCTTAGAAGGGTCCAAAACGGTTCTAAATGCTTGGATTCGTTAGAGGACCCCTTAAGTCATGTGCAAACCTGATTTGGCTTTGATCTGACGTTTCGTTAATTTTTTGTGAATTTTTGTTTTTTGGCCCATAGGAACCAATGGACCTGTCAAAATCTGACAGCTCCATGCTTTCCTATGGGGGAGAAAACAATTTACAAAAAATTAACGAAAGTTCAGATCAAAGCCAAATCAGGTTTGCACACAACTTAGGGGGTCCTCTAACGAACCCAAGAATTTAGAACAGTTGCTGAGTCTTCATTAATTTTTTGTGAATTTTTTCTTCCCCCATAGGAAATAATGGAGCTGTCAGATTTTGACAGCTGTCAAAAGTTGGGGGAAAAAAATTCACCATTAATTAACGAAAAGTCAGATCAAAGCCAAATTAACTTTTGCATCCGTTTTAGAGGGTGCAGAAGCTAATCCAAGCATTTAAAACCATTTTTTACCCTTTTATGACACACTTAATTTTGCAAAAATTGACTTCGCAAAGCCGTTGAAACCTATTGAGTCAGCTACAATACATTCCAATGGAGGATACATTGTATCGTTTAACGATGTTTCCTATGGGTTTTTTCGCTTAAGGACGGCAATCCGTGCCTATTGGAATGGATTAACCGGTTTCCAATGCATCTCTATGGGAAATGGTGTTTCGCATAAAGTTTTTTTCGCATAAGGTTTTTTTTTTTGGAACCAATTAAAAACGTTATGCGAGGCACCACTGTACTGCAATTCGGACCACCACATTGAAGCCTCGGCACCAATCATACTCTTCAGATACTACAGGTTCTGATACCCAAGGTTCCCCTTCAGAAGTCTCTCAGGAGTCTCCCCCCAATCTAACCACACCTGATTCTCATGTGGCAGACACTCATCCACCTTCACTATCTGAGGACTTTACTTCATATTCTCAACTTGTTCTTCATATGGCAAGATCCCACAAACTTAAGGTCACACAGCCTCCACCACTGAAGCAAGACCTTGTTTTCGATTATATCAACCAGGACAAATACCTACCTCTCAGCCTGGCCTTCATACCTGCCATGCTTGATCTTGTGAAGGAATCTCGGGACAAGCCACCATCTTCTCTCCAAATATCAAGACGGGTGGACAGCCATTACAAAACTCATGACCCCAACACTTATTTCCTCACTAAACATCCTGCACCTAATTCTTGGGCTCGGAATAGATCTTCTGTAGCTCCAACAAATAGAGAGGGCAGAAAACTGGACATCTTGGGACACCGTCTTTACTCTTTGACTTCCTTCATTATGCAAGTTTCCACTTAACAAGCTGCTACCATAGGCAGCTCTGGAATAAAGTGCTCCCTATTTTACAGGCCTCCTTAGAGGATTCCAGGGTTGGAGCACTTAATGTCCATCTTGAAGCCTCCACCCTTGTGAAGCAACAATGTATCACAGCTCGCCATACTGCCGATGCTGCCTCAAAGGCTATGGCAATGGCTGTCGTGCTTTGATGCCACGCCTGTCTCCGCTCAGCAGGCATTACTAATGATGCCAGGTCCCGCATAGAAGACCTCCCCTTCAATGGCGCAGGTCTATTCAGTGATAAGAGAGATGAGGTTATGGACAACCTCGATAAGATCAGGAAGACTGCTAAGTCCTACTCCACACAGCAGCCATACTGATACCAATGCCCCCAGTGGCGCTGACCCTCTGGTTTTCAGCAACAGTATGAACAATAGCCCTATTGCCAGTTCAAACCCTCAACATCAGACATACCTTTTACTGAACCATCCACCTCCACATCTTTAACATTCCGACCCCAACTGCAGGCTCAGCATCGCCAGCCGTTCCGTCGCCCCCAAAAGAAGACAAGCAATATTTTTGACTTCCTTCAGCCTGAAATCAGCCAACATATATCATTTTATATGTGTCTCTTCCCTTTCTTCCGAAAATGGTCTCTTATAACAAATACCCCACTGGGTACTCCATCATCTGTCACGGTTACCTTCTCGAGTTGGTAGAACTCCCACCCATAGGACACCTAATACATACTTAGTATTCCCCTGTCCTCCAAGATGAAGTGTCACTCCTTCTCCAGAAACAGGCCATCTAACAAGTCCTCAACCAAGATCTTCACACCGGTTTCTATTCCAAGTACTTCGCTTGTCCCCAAGCAAAATGGAGGTCTTCGCCCCATTCTGGATCTCAGACATCTCAATACTGTACATACATCCAACCCAATCACTTCAGGATGGTCACCCTCGACACCGTTATCCCTCTGCCCCGATGACTGGTTAGTTGTGATAGAACTCCAGGATGCATATTTCCACATTTCTATTCATCTGTGTCACCAAAGGTACCTCCATTTCTACTTCAAAAACACCACTTACCAGCTCTGTTCTCTTCCCTTTGGTCTTTCCACCTCTCTGAGAACCTTCACAAAATGCCTCACACCAATAGCAGCACATCTCCGCTTGCAAGGCATAACAGTCTTTCCTTACATTGACAATTGGCTGATCATTGCAGATTCATATTGAAAGCTCACCTTGCTCTCTCCATGTTGGCAGACCTCGGGATCAAGGTCAACTTCATCAAATCCTGTCTCAAACCTTTTCAGACGGTAGACTACATTGGTGTTTGTCTTGACTCATCTGTCGCCAGAGCCTTTGTTCCTTGCAAGAGAACAGGCAAATTGAAAGCTGCAATACGCCCCTTTTGACCCTTTGCTTTCGTCTCAGCACATCAGACTCAACACCTACTCAGCCTCATGGCCTCAACCACAGCAGTAATCCAGTACACCAGGCTCAATATGAGGTCTCTCCAAGCCTGACATCTCTCTCTTTTTGATGCTGCTTCCAAAGGACTCTCTGCAATACCAGTTTTCCTGGAAACTCTCCTCTCCTTTCTTCTACACCTTTCCCACCTTGGGCTCTCTCGTTCCACCCTAAAGGTGTATATTTCTACCATTGTGGTTCACCAACCATCTGCCTTAGAATCTTCCCACCTCTTCACTCACCCAACCTTAAAGAGATTCATCCGAGGCCTCCGCAACATCAGTCCACCTCAGAGACCACCACTTCTGCAAAGGTCACTCCAAACTGTCCTTCATGTTCTTCTTTCAATCCATTTCAATCCATTAACCTCAAGCTTCTGTCTTTCAAAACTCTATTTTTGGTTGCCGTCACATCTGCCTAATGAGTTGGTGAGCTAGCAGCTCTCAGAGGTGATGCCCCTTATCTTCAATTTCATCTTGATGAAGTCACCCTCTGTCCTGATGTTTCATTCCTGCCTAAGGTTGTTTCTGATTTTCACCTCAATCAACTCCTCATTCTTCCATCTCTATTTCCTTCTCCGTCATTGGATATAGAGCACATGCTGCATATGCTTGATGTTAGATGCTCCCTAACCTTTTATGTTTCTAGAACAAAGGACTTCCGCAAATCTCCAAATTTGCCATCATGGTCCATGCAAGGGCTCACCAGCCTTATCACAGACCATATCTAGGATAGTCCAGACTATTGCCCTGGCAGATGACCTGGCGAGTAAGCCCCCTCCACACACCATCAAAGCCCATTCCACCAGGGTCATCTCTACCTCTACTGCTCTCCTTCACGGCATTAACATTCCTAACATCTGTCGAGCTGCCACTTGGTCTACACCCTCAATATTTATTACACATTATTGACTGGACATCATAGCCAAAAAAGGAAGCTGGCTTCAGCACAGCTGTTCTTACTTCACTTCTAACGTGACGTCCCACCAACTGGTAAGTGAGCTTGCTAGTCACCCGTTCATGTCCATTCAGAGACCACAAAGAAGAAAGAACGGTTA
This sequence comes from Pogona vitticeps, assembly GCF_051106095.1. Lineage (NCBI taxonomy): Eukaryota > Metazoa > Chordata > Lepidosauria > Squamata > Agamidae > Pogona > Pogona vitticeps. The sequence goes on from NC_135784.1 coordinate 108,084,929, forward strand.
CTTACCTGTAACCGTGGTTCTTTGAGTGGTACTCTGTGAATCCACACGTCCTGTCCATCCTCCCCTCTGTCCATCACATTGTCGTCTCTATATTTTTGACAACGGTGGACTTTTTAGGAACAGAGGGACCTTCAGGTGGGCGGAGCATGCACTCCATGGGGGAACGTCCTACTAATCACATGTTTTAAGCTCTAGAAAGTTCTGAGTGGTCCTGCACAGGAACAGATTAACCCATTCATGTAGATTCACAGAGTACCACTTGAGGAACCATGGTTACAGGTTCTTCTCTTTTTTTTTCTTCTACTTTGCAGTAGGCATAGCCCAATTGCATGGCCATTAAAGCCCTTTTCTAAAAGTGGCTTTCCTGTGGAGGTAGTATAGCCTCACTGATAGCCACTTATGCTGCCTTTTCTGCCTTGGTGAGGCCAACCTCTTGCAGCTCTGCAGGATCTGCAAAGCAGGGACCCCACTTTTGGAAGTCCAGGCTCTGCCTTTTCTTGCAGTGGAACATGCAGCTCAAAACAAGTCTTTGCACACCACAGTGGTTGCCCTCCCTAAGCAAATGATCAAGAAGCAGCCACCTTCTCATGTCAGTATTGCTTAATCTAGTATCAACAAACGTCACCTTGCTGTAATGGGCAGAAATGGCCAATGTGGCACTCTGCCACCTCACTTGTGCCCATGCTGACCTGGAGCAAGATCATTTCTCTACCACCCTTCCCATTTCAGTCATCAGAGAGCCATGGTTTCCAGTATGCTTCCTTGAAGCACCCTCCTTTCAGAGGCTAAAGAGCCCAAGAAGGCCAAAGATAAGGTGGATGAGCACTCCAAGCACAGACAACCATGCCCAGTTATCTTGCTATTACCTACTCATCCAAGATCAGAATCTTCTCATTCTCTTCTGCCACTAACTCTCTTCATGGTAGTTTCTATACTGACTCCAACTGGTCCTGTTTTAACTTCCTTGGCACCAACCCTTAGTCCTCCTCCACCTTCAAATTCTGTTTTGTCTACAACATATCAGTTGTCAGCACAGGCCCTGGGCCTTGTTCCATCCTCAACATTGCTTTTTGATACTGACTTTCCTACTGTATCATATACTGATGTGGTCCGACAAGGTTTCCTCACTCAACAGCCACTGGCATCCTATGCTGCTTTGGAGATTCTGCTACTACTCTTGCAGGCCTGTCCATTGCCATGTATCATCCCCATTGGCTGGAAAGTTATCATATCCAGTACAATTCAAGAGGCCCAATCCATCCATCCTCAAACCAGCCACACTCACCTGACCAAGATCAGCAACACCATCACCTATCGGCTATGCCCCATGATATCTATCTCTCGCCACCTTTGGATGTCTCTCACTATGGGGTGCACTTGGATCATTTTCCATCTCGTTTGTGATCTAAATCCCCTGCATGTACTTACCATGCATATTCACCAGACTTCCCACTCAGATACCTTCCTGTGATCACTCCACCTAACACTCTCCTCACTTTGGGTTAGGTCTCCATGCCATCACTATAACCATTCTCATTATTAGTACCACAGGCACTCTCACCATTCTTATACATGGACATTGCCACTCTCCCTCCTTGCTATCAGCAGTGATTCCATTCCCCACCCTGTGCACTCAGACTGGATCTGCTTGCACACGCCTTGGCTGCACCGTTGCCAAGGTGTGTTGATCACCCTCTGCCAAACTGCTTCAGTTTTACCAGTGTACCAAATATCTTTCACACCATTTACTGTTAAATCTCAACCTCTTCCTGATGTGTGTTTCATGGGCCCACCTCTGGTGGTGGTGTTGACAGCCTCTCCTGCTTCATTACCTATGGCCTTTCTGGTCCATTTTGTCTTGAATCCTCCATGGCCCTGAGGGGTGCTCCACGGAACAACTCTGATGACAGCAATGTCCCCCCGTTGTGTAAATAGGGCAAGCAAGCAAAGTAAGTTTATTGCGTGGCACACAGGCCATTGCAACATACATCAGATATAACAATATAAACAATATAATATAATCCATTACAATATTGTACAATAAAATATTTAAAGCCATTTAGAATCAAATCAAGTTGATTTCTATTACGGCACAAAGTTTTTACATCTAAGGAGATGACAAAGACAGATGGAAGACATTAACCAATGCCAACAGCAAACACTTATCGCGAGGGGAATAACCCCAAAGATACAGCTACGTAAATATTGACTTAATTGACAGAGGCGAAATATTTCATTTTTAACAATGTAAAAGTAAACCGTGTGTATCCTCATCAAAGATCATTGTGAGGGAGACAGCATCAATGTCTTCATCCAAGGACCATCAGCCTTCCACCGATCAGGTCCTCTGCATGATGAAGTCCCTCGGGATCAACATCAAAGAGCTGTCACCTACAATTAATGATTCTGTATTAGCCAAGGTCCAGCAGCAGTCTGCCACACCTGTGCTATTGCCTCTCCTTCCTTTTTCCTTCCGTGAGCAACAGTCCCGGACTACTTTCTTCATTGTCTCCTACAGCAGAACGCATTGAGAATTCCTACCTCATCCAAGAGGACACTGCTGGGTATTTTGCCTTTGGAATAACTGTTTCTTCAGGAGGTCATCAGTGGAGACACACATCCTGCCACAATGCCTTTCCTTTCTGGCAGACTGGAACTGAGAATAGGCTGCCGGGCTTGTGCAGTAAAAGCACGATAGAGAGGGTGGGTGAGAGTCCTGCCAAAATAGAAGGAAGGAGCTCAGCAATGGAAGGTTCGGAAGACTGGCTTTATGCACGCATACACAGATGACCGCTTGAAAAACCACACTTGCACCAAAGGTAAGCAACCAGCCATTCACTGTGATGAACCATGAGAAGAGAATCAAGGACCCATTCATGGTAAGTCTCAGCAGACACACATGTCAACTGTTCACAGACCTGTTTGCTCAGATGTTGTATTTTTTAAATTGTTTCAATAATAAAAATCATTTCTAGGTTTGTGTCTTGTATGTGTAAGAAAATGTGCAATTTTATGTAAGTGTCCTGTTGTTTATGTGTAATTAGTCACTCTGGTCCACATGCATCATCAAAGTCCTAGGCTCTCAAACATTGTTTTATTTGTGCATCATTTTTCTAACTTGTTTGTTCCTTGAGTGTTACTGTATTTCCATATCTTGCAACCACTAGAGGGCCAGTTAATGGAAAGCCACTAAGTCTACCTTCATAGTTCTTCCCACAGGCTAATGTAAGGTTCTGAAGCTGTAGGGTAAAGGAAAGTTTAGAGACAGGTGTATGTGTCTTTTCTTTGAAGAAAAATGTGTATATTCAGAGGCACACAGTGGATTTGTCTTGCAGCCAATAAAATGGAATATGTCCAAGAAAGTGGCATCAAGCATTTCTGGAGAGTGTAAATACATTTGTCATATGTTCCAGAGATTGTATAAATGTTGTCAAGGAGATCATTATTCTTATCCACCTTGGTTAAATTGTGCCACTGGCACACTATATATTTATTGAACTTTCAGGCTTGAATTGCTTTGCAGTCCACATAAGCATTAGTGGTGCACTAGAGAATAGAGGTGCCCATGACTAATATTTATTTACATTCAGTGGAGTAAGCTAAAAGCTTCTTCATGATGATACATTTGGATGTGCACTAGTTGTTCAGAGGGATAACTATGTAACCTTGTAAAAAGGTAAAGGTAAAGGTTCCCCTTGACAATTTGTCCAGTCATGTCTGACTCTAGGCGGCGGTGCTCATCTCCGTTTCCAAGCCATAGAGCTAGCGTTTTGTCCACAGAAAATCCTCCGTGGTCACGTGGCCAGCATGACTAGACACAGTGTTTGCTTTCCCACCGAGGTGGTACCTATTTATCTACTCGCATTTTTGCATTTTGCATGCTTTCGAACCGCTAGGTTGATGGGAGCTGGGACAAGCGACAGGGGCTCACTCTGTTGCATCGATTCGATCTTACGATTGCAGGTCTTTTGACCTTGTAGCACAGAGGCTTCAGCGGTTTAACCTACAGTGCCACCACATCCCTGTATGTAACCTTGTAGTCTGTAGCAAAACTAACCCAAGCATGAACTAAATTGTTATAGGTGGGAAAAAGCCAGCCAAGCATCTTGTAGCACCTTAAAGACAACCAATGTTTATCGGGCATATACTTTAAAGGACTAGAATCCACTTTTTCAGTTGCATGGTACATTTTATGGTGCATCTGAAGACTTAAACTACAACCTGTGAAAACTTAGACAAGATTATACTTAAAGGTGTCATTAGATGACAATACAGGAATCCAAATCAAAGCAGATCTGAGAGATGGTTGCCCAATTTTCTCTTGAATGCCTTTAGTGCTGGTATTTTCATCTAGAAATGGTGGTAGTGCCAGCACTATCATTAGTCAGAGTGAGGTAGTTACCTTACAAAGCTGATGTGTGATGTCATAAAAGGCTAATCTATAGGTGCAGCAGAACTGTGGGCAGAATGGGAGAGCATTTGAGTGTGTTTCATACAACAAAATACTTGGAGTTGATTGGCCCTATATAGTTACTGTCATTCATGGTCTATGAAGGCGCAACATTTTCCTTTCCGTATGTGCAGAGCCAAAAATATTGGGACAGACAGCTGAGAAAAGAAAGTCAAAAAGTGTTGTATGGTTATGTGAACCAGCAAATACATTTTCTCCATGTGGATTGCGCCACCCCTGAGTTTAGTCCTAAAATAATATCAGTCAACCAAGACAGGGTTGTTATAAAGGCTGCTAAGACCATTATCTTGAGTGTATGGGAACATCACAAACACATAATGACTTATTCTTATATAATTATGCAGTATATTTATTCTTATATCACATCTTTCTTCCAGAGAGCTCAAGGCAATGTAGATAGCTTTCTTCCTCGTCGCTGCATCCTCACAACAATGCCGTAAGGTAGTTCAGTCCAAGAGAGGACCACCTTGTGAGCTTTGTGGCTGAGTGGGTGCTTCTTGCCCGAAATGCTCCAATTCTCTAACCACCATACTACCCAGGCTCCTGTTTCCACTTTTTAGCCGTCCTTTTCTCTTCAAGGATATGTCCAGGATTTCCTGTCTAGCCTGCCATTTGGTCTGCATCTGTCAGTTTGTACTTCATTCCTCTTCATCTGTAGACCGAACCGAGGCTCAGGTCCCCTGGGAGGAGAGTGAAGTGCGAAACAAATTCCTTTTTATTGGAAACTAAACAGAACAGCCTTTATGTTAATCTGTAGTTAAACATATTTAAAAGCAATATCTTTTGTGACCCAGCAATGTTCACCCAAGAAATGTGATGCCCTTCATAATATCTTGGAGGTTTTATTTTATTTTCAATATGATCTTAAATGCACCTTTGTAGCAAATAGACAGATTATAATGACCTTTCAGGATTTATTTTGATGCTCCTATAGAGGTTTACATATTTTTTTTCAACTGGTGTTTTATTTTAACCATACTGGTGGGTTTATATATATATATATTTATATCACATATTTATTTAAGTTATTAAAGATTTCAATTTGTGAGCTGTAGAGGGTCAAAAAGGCTGATACAGCATATTTTGCTGGGCTGCTCTCACACGGCATGAACAACACAGCATTTTCCTGCCAGCATTTCCATTCTCACACCAGTAGCCACATTCCTTGACTGGTGCCCCAGCTTGGAAATAAGCAATTGCAAGGAACAAGTAAGTTGTAATGAATTCTTTTTTGTGATAACGAAGGGCAGAATGTACTAAATTACATCAGGATTACAGCATAACAACAATTTCAAGGTGATTGTGTTCATTACTTTTGGAGTTACATGGCTGACTGGCCTCATTATTTAGGTGTTTCGTAGCACTGGCTGGTGAATTATCCCCTTCTGATTTTTTTTTAAAAATGGAACTAAAAGTAACTACACTGGTGCCTCACAAGACAAGCGCCCCGTTTAACGACAAAATCGCATCACGACGATCGCTTTACGATGTTTTAAATGGCTTTTTTTGCTTTGTGATGATCAGTTCCCTGCTTCAGGAACCGATTCTCACAAAACGATGATTTTCGGCCAGCTGATCGGCAGTTCCAAAATGGCCACTGGGAAAAAAATGGCTCCCCGCTCTTTTCTGGGATGGATTCCTCACTGTACGGGCAGCAAAAATGGCTGCGCTATGGAGGATCTTCACTGGACGGTGAGTTCCAAGCCCATAGGAACGCATTAATCGGGTTTTAATGTGTTTCTATGGGCTTTTTTATTTCACATTATGACACTTTCATTCTACAGCGATTTCGCTGGAACGAATTAACGTCATAATGCAAGGCACCACTGTATCTGAATTCCTTTTGGAATAACATAGTGAAACATTACGTTGAAAATCACGATAATAAACAAAACTTGGGTCAATGTGCAAAAATCAAAATCAGGGCAAGGTTGTTTTTCTTTACTGACCTTCCCCTCTCTGGGTGGTTTACAAGTTAATTATGCAGGCTACACATTGCTCCCCCCCCAGCAAGCTGGGTACTCATTTTACTGACCTCGGAAGGATAGAAGGCTGAGTCCACCTTGAGCCAGCTATCTGGGATTGCTATCAAACCACTGCTTTGTTTCAGCAGTCTTGAGTCCCCTAATCAGGAGACAGGCAACCAACCAATCAATCAATCAATCAATCAGCAGTATACTTATAGTCAGGATAGCCAATATGGAGTCCTCCCCATCACCCCAAAAGGCATGCAAGAGGATGAGATCCCTAGTTTCCACTAACTATACAGAAGCAGGTGGTATTCCTGAGTTCTGTGACACTGGATCCAAGGCCCCTCAAAGCTGTCGTCTATTAAGTCAAATGTAGGCATCAAATGAATTATGCAAATATGGGAAACATTTCTGTATTTGGGGGGATTGTAAATTCCCACAATCCCTCAGCCAGGCATAGTCATCAGTCATGCTAGCAATGCAAGACAAAAACCAACATTCCAGAAGACATCCTGAGGCATGCTTAAAGGTAGTTGTAGATGGTTATACCATGGCTAGCCAGCCAGATCCTTTTCAGAGAAGCTTGCTTGCCATTACCATACTTCTCACTCAGGAGAAGCCTCTGATAAACCTACTCCACACTTCCAGCAATCTGAAAAATAATTGATATGTCATCTTGCTGTTTAAACGGGTTAATTTTTATCTCATGCAATATAGTATATATAATGTAGTATATATACATAAGTTATATTAGATAACCTTTTTAAAAAGGTGATTATAATTTGATATTCTGTACATCTTCATCCTGATACAGTAGTCCTATTCTCTGTGATTTATTTAAATACTAATAAACTATACATCTCTGGCACTTTAGTAATTCATGTGAAAATTATTTGGAGTCAACTCACTATAATGTACTCCTGGAATGGTCTCTTGTGGCCAAAAATATGTCAAACAACGATTCCATCCACTTTCTGGATTTGTATTTTAGAGTGACTTTGGGTTATACGCAGGTCAGAGAAAGAGAAGAAACACTTTTCAACAGAGAAGTCCTCAAATGGCTACAGTGTGTGTTAGCATTCCTTTTTATTTACCGTACTTTGTTTTCTACTTATGCTGCCACTGTGTTCAAAATTGCAACACCTTCTGATTGAAAGGTTTTCTTGGCTTTATCCATCATTTAGGGGATGACCTTGTCTGTTTGTCCATTTGCCCATATATCTGTCTGTCTGTCTGTCTCTCTTTAGTAGATTTCTTAACATTCTTGTTTTTTAATGCCATCCTTCTTCCAAACAGATTGCAGCAGTTCATACGGTATTTTTGTAATTTAACCACAGGGAAATTATACAGTACAAATCATTACACATTGTTTAACATTGGCCCAAAGTCCTGTCGTATAGTTACACTGGGAGAAGGGAAAAAATTGAAAATCACAGCAGCAAATTGCCACTAGTTTCCATCTGGATTTCTGACTGTGTGCAAGCCACCTGGGTGGTATACAATGTGGATTCAAAAAAAGGGACTTAGTAGTAAACTACCACAACAAAAACTTTCACCATATATGGAATAAGAAATACCAGATGCTCAACTAGATTTAGAAAAGGAAGGGATATTAGAGATCATATTATAAATATGTGTTGGCCCCTGGGGCATACCAAAGAATTTCAGAGGAAAACAAGTTTGTATTTTATACAAACTTAATTAGCAGGACTGCTAATTATATTATTTATTTATTTCAATTTTATACCATCCATCTGGTTAAAGGCCACTCTGGGCAGTTTACAACATATGTAAACAGCATGATTAAAATACAATTTAACATAAAATAAAAATAATAAAATACCAATAAATAGTACAGTCGAAACATAAAAATACATTTGCATAAAACATTTAAAATGTCAGACTTGATCGGGTAGGGTAGCTCAGCTCAGCTGAATCCACAGGTATAACATTTTGGAATACCTGCCTAAATAACCAGGTTTTAAGTGACTTTTTAAAAGGATGCAATAAAGACTGTGTGGACCATGAAAAGCTATGGGTTGTTTTGAAAGAAATGGATGTTTAGCTACAAGGAATAAGAAAACATTCTTTAAGTGTAAGGATGCATTGCTAGAAGTGAAGGCCAAGGTGATCCATACTATGGTATTCCCATTTACTATGTATGGAGAGAAAGCTGGACAATGAAGAAAATTGGCAGTAGAAAAGCCCCAGTTCATTCACAATGTGTTGTTAGAGGAGAACTTTATAAGTACCATGGACCACTAGAAGAAAAGACAATATTGCTAGAAAAAGTTGAAGTCAGCAAGACAAGAAGACAACATGAAATGGTGTGTGCTCACTAGTTTGCAAGGTCTGAGCAGGACTGCTAATTATAAGATCTTTTGGAGGTCAGTTTATGGTATCACTGTATGTTGGAAGCAACTTGATGGCACATAACAACAATAAGAGTGAGCAAGCTTTGCTATCTACAGATTTTGGGACTACAAATTCTGTATCTCTCAGTACTAGACATGTTGACTGAGATAAATGGCAGTTGTAGACCAGAAACCATCTGAAGAGCTGCCATTGTCTATCCCTTGTTTACTCTGAAACAGCTACAGTATTTGTTTTAAGCCCCCACTGTGAGTTTCATAATCAAAACTGGATGAATACCCAGCTTCCATACCTCCACCCTGATACTCTACCCACTACACCACACTGTCTCTAAAATATCCTGTTTTTCTGCCTCAGCAATGTCTCATTTGTGTGACATTTGCTGCTTCAAGTCTGGGGCCCTGGCTAGAAGTAGGTATTCTCCAGGGAAATAACTTTGTGAGGAAGCAGATAGGCAGTCATGCAGCTGGATCCATTAATCCAAGAAGTTGATATCTGAGTGAGTTGATCTTAGACTGTGGAGTTGATGACATTCAAGAGAACTGGGGAGGAGAAAAAGGAGAGGCACTTTTCAGACAGCGTGAAAAGATCAAGCAGTTTGAAGGTGAAGAGATTTACTCAAAAGATATGGTGGCTGATTCTCTCCCCCACCCCATTCAAAGCACTTCCTTCTTCCTGAAGTGATATAGAAGTGCTGCATTCAGAAGCCACAATCCCTCTGGCTGACAGGTTTCTATTTTTGTTATACCCAAGTGCTGTTGTCATTGCTCTATTATTGATACACTGGTGCTGTGTACATGAGTAGTTCAAATATTCATTACTTCTAAAGATAATTATCTTTACACAATGTTGCTCGCTTCATAGAGGCATGTCAGATTTGTACAATAGACAAACAGCCCTGGGGATGGAAAGCTCTGGTTTGATGCTGGCACTTGATCTGAAAACAGCAAACCCTGCAGATGACCAGGATCCTGGGAATAGCAAATGTTGTAATGAAGGGCTGCAAGCACACCATTCTGATCTCTGGGGTGAGATCATGGTCTCAAAGAGGATGCTGAATTAAAACTATTGGCTTTGCTAACTAGGGGCTGATAGGAGTTATTGTCCAGTAACATCTGGAGACCTACAGATTCTTCCTCTGCTCTGCTTCACTTGACTGCATATCCGTGCTAATTCTTTGCCCATTGCAGTGGAGCTGAGGAGGAATTCAGATCAGATCTCTGCCTCTGCTGTGTTCCAAGTATAATCTCTCCGAGAAATTTCTGACATTTGCTAAAATATTTGATAATTAGGTACTTGCACTGTTTTTGGACAAATGTGCAAAAACAGACCAAAGGAGGAGTGTACATTCATTTTTGGGTTGTCTACACAATGGAGCAAAAAGCCACTGTTCACCCCCACAAGACAGAACAACACTCCAACAGATTGTTCATGTTTCTTTCTGAATTTGCCTAGTTTAAAAGATGATCCCTGATCTGAACAAAGGAAAAGATACATTAAATTAATAAGCTATATTGGTACATCACATTCCTGGTGACAAAGGATAAAACCAATAAAAACTGATCCCCCAAAGACCTTTTCTGGATACTGCAACATATAAAGTTGTGAGGGACCTGATCAGAACACCATGTGCACTATATGTTCTCTTGCATCTGTTGCACTGGTTATTTTTGTGGAGCTGTAGAACAAAGTGGAAGATTTGCATCTCTGCTTAGATAGCCTTTTTGCATTTTGAATTGGCTGTGCAGACTAGATTATTTCTGCATAAACTTTGGTTGGGTAGGCCACACAATTTCCTCCTCAACCCCACAAGCCTTTTAAATATGTAAACACACACATACACATTTCTCCTTTTCAGCTTTCAGTACGGTAGTGCCAATACAAATCACTGCTTCCTGGGATTCTGCCTGAAATGTCAAGGCCTATCATGTCCCTGAAATGGAAGGTGCTGGATGCTCCAGCCACATCATAGCTGTTTTCATTGTTGCTCCCACCAACCACAACAATGTGGTGTTGTTTTTTCCCTTTCCTTTCCAGAGTAGATTGGGCGCTTTCTGCACATGTTTACAGATTACCTTTTCTATATGTTGTCCCACATACTTTGTTGCAGTGGTTTATATTTAGCTGCCCTGTACACAATGACGTAGTATGGTCTGATTTGTGGGCATCCTAAAGGAATCCTAGTAATCACAATTACAAGCTGTCCAGTCAATTCTGACTTACGGTGGCCCTTTCCAGGGTTTTCCAGGTACAGAGTACTCAGGTGTAGTTTGTCATTCCCTTCTTCTGTGGGCATCCTGGGACTACACAGCTTACCCAATGCTACACAGGCTGGCTTTCCTGGAAGGTGCCGTGAGGAGTTCCTGGTCTCTGGCTCTACAGCCACCTGCCCAACTCACTTAGCTGAGGTTTTGAAGAAAAAAAAGAGGGTGTCTGATAACAACCTGAAAAAGCATAAAATAAAATAAAATTGCTCAGCTCTTCTAGAACCCCTGTTCCTTATCACGTCTAACCATTTCTGCCTGTCACAAGGTACTTCAGACAGGCTCCACTGCTATACTTTGCAGCATATTTACCAATGTTTCCAAGATAAAGAAATGTATTCTAGAATATGGGTTCCCTTTTCTTCATATATCATGCAAAGTTGTCCATGTTGTGAATTAGGCAATGAGGTAAAATATACCCACACATTCTTACATACTATATATATTTGTCTGGTGGTTTTTGTTTGTTTGTTTGCTTGCTTCCTCCTTTTCTTCTGATTTTTTTTCCTAATATCTCTCAGTTTTTAGATAAACATCTGTTGGAGTTCATGATGCCTTTCTGCTTTAAGCCTGTGAGACTCCAAGGATTTTCCTCTCCCTTGTTTGTTAACTTTTGAATTGCATCAAATGTGATGCCAGGGCTCCAAGCATGTGTGCATGCACACAGGTAAAATGTGTCAGTGTGTTGCAGCAGTATGCAGTGGGCGTGTGCACCGTGCTCACATACCACTCTCCTATTTTGTCCTCCCCCCTGAAAAAAATATTTGTGGTCACCTTTGCTGAGGTCATGTTTCCCAGCTTTAGGCTCTCTGGAGGTTTGATCATCATGATCAACGGACAGCAATGCAGGAGATGAGCTCCCAAAAAGCTGGAGGGCACAAGGTTGGGAAAGACTCTTCCAAGAAGACCTCCGTTTGCTTCCTCCAGCTGCTCAAACCCATATAAAACCACAGGATATGTCTGACGGATGAAAAACAGTGCAAAGTCCTAAGAGATGTTTGACAGAAGATGGCACACAGGGGTTCTAAAAATACTGTGCTGTGCATCAAGCCAGAGAGCATGTGAAGCAGCAGTGGGAATTCAGCTGGTGTGTGAGAAGGAAGCGCTGCCAGCGACAAAGCCCCAGCAGATCCAGGCTCTTAATAAAACATTGCTAAATGGTACAGGAAGCTCTGACTTGTCAGGACTGACACTCTACAAGGGATTTCTGCATGCACGTGACTACCAATGCTCATTTGTCTTGGCCAGTGAGCAGCTGCTTATCCTCCGATTTTCAGCAGAGCCACCACACAATGTTCAGTGTGGCTTTTAAAATTAATTGAAAGAATGCAAGTATAGACAGATGATTTTAATTTCAGGTGACAAGGATCTCCTCTGCTCCTTCTTGAATTGTTACATTTTAATTTCAAATTTTAATGAAGGTCTCAGTGAGCATTAATGTAAAAGCTATGCAGATCCAAAGCTAATGTTATGCACATTTATATAAGAGCCAGAAGCCAACACAAAGATGTTTTCTTTTGGTGTCTAGGGAATAAGGGACAAGTGGAGCTCCAATAATATAGGGCAGATTCACAAAGTCACTCCACAGTCACCCAGCTACAAACCCAGATGCCAGCTCTGTCCCCACATCTACTCTGTCAACACAAGTACAGCCCCCAACGATGTCACACACAATATCCAACACATCATTTTTCTAGAATACAGCTCCCAAAATTCCAGAGCTTTAATAGCCAGTATCAAGGGGGCTAGGAGGAGCTGGGTTCTAGATTTCACAAGGTAAATTTTCCAAATTCTGCTCCTCCCTATCACCAATAGATCCTTTCTCAAAGTAGTTTGCAGTAGGATGCAGCATGGGATACCCTGTGTGGTGTACTTGATAGAGTGATGGGCTAGGGTTCAGGAGGCCTGGGTTTCCCTATTCAGCATGGAAACTGACTGGAGAAACCACTCCTTAAATAGCTCCCTTACCTTGAAAGCCTTATTAGGGTTGCTATAAGTTGGTTCTGACTTGATGACACATAACAAGTACAGCATGCAGTATAGAAAGTTATGGATTACAGCAAATACTCCAGAGGACCCAAATCCAAGATAATTAAGCAGAAATATTTCTGATTACTCCAACTCATTTAGGGGGTAGAAACCAAAAGGGATTGCAAACAACTCTCCACGATGTGAAAAACGTTATAAACAGGTAAGTGTAAACACCCTGTTTCCCAGAAAATAAGACCTAACCTGAAAATAAGCCCTACTAGGATTTTTCAGGATGCTTGTAATATAAGCCATACCCCAAAAATAAGCCCCAGTTAAGTGAAACCCTGCCCCCACCATTGTGCAGCAACCAGAAGAACATACCTATGCTTATTTGAATAAACATAGGTAGTTGTACATGGAAAAAAAATCCCCTGAAAATAAGCCCTAATGCGTTTTTGGAGCAAAAATTAATATAAGACCATGTCTTATTTTGGGGAAACACGGTAACTATAAAATCATGTAGATTAAGGGTGCGGGAAAACCTATAGATGCACACTGATGGGAACAGAGTTAGCTGTGACTGACCAGATAATGGGAATCTGGTGAACTGTTCTTGTTACATTCCATCAGGTTGCTACTGACATATGGTGACCAAATGAATTAAGGATCTCCTAAAGGTTCTGTCACTAGCAGGAATGATGGATAGCTCAATAATTACTGAGAGGTGCCTATGAAAGAAGAGCCAGTTCCATGCTAGGGATCTTTAGGATCAAGGTCAAAAATAAAACTGCCAGGATCATAAAATACTTATGCTATGTCTATGTAATCAACAGATGGAATATTCTCCACTGTTCTACATCCTGCACCTCAAATAATTAGGAAACCAAGTAAAGGAGGGATTAGACATATGTAGGGATGGAACCTCAGTGTTTATGTAGAAGACGACAGACACAAAAGAATCCCCATCAGCTGCTTCTTTTGCTGCTTACATGATTGTTGTTGGCACCCCGCGTTTGTTGCCTTGCCATATGATGTTCCTTCCCTGGCTATCTTTCTTGGCTGTTATTTATACCCTTACCTTTCCTACTATCAACTATCAACCAACCTGTTCTGCAAGGCCTGGATATCCAGGGGCTTGGTGTACCCACAGAAATCTTATACTGTAATAGGAACTTCCATTGTCTTTGCAGCTTTTGTACCTATAAGGACTTGTAACTCAAAATCTGGCAAGCTGCTGCTATGATGGCAAACATCATTGTTCTGACTACAATTTTGCAAAGCCCTGGGGGGGGGAAGGCCTGTGACGTAAAATATCTGGTCCACCAAGGCTCTGTAAAACCAGAGTTACAGAGTATGCAAGTCAGAGGGCTTGCATACTGTAAATACCATCTCCAGTCATATTAACACAAAGCAAAATAAATACAATACATGAATACATTCCATAAATATTTCACTACACTTTCAATTCTCTTTTTCAATTTATGCTGTGCTGTCATTTGTAAAACATGTTCCACTGTCAGGAATGTTACGACACCGTGGTCTTGATCTAAGAAATTTTCCTGAATGTTTCAAATTGACAAGGACCACTTCAGACGCAGGATATCTTGTCCCAGCACTAGACTTTCTTCCTTGTGGTGTACCCTGCACATCATGTGAGGGTGAATTCTGAAAGAAGAAAAAAAGCACCTGCAAAGGTCTTACATAATTAATGGCCACCCTTTAGTATACATTTAGTATCTGTTTCCTGTTTTAAATAATACTGGGTATTCAAGGGTACTCCTGTTCCCCTCCTCTACTGGCTTTTTTCCTTTCCAGTTTCTCTAAAGAGATCCCTATGTTGGATCCTAACTGTACTGTACTCATTAGTGGCTGTGGCCTGCCATAAATGTTCCCAGAATTCCATTGCCAGTAAGCTGCCTAAATTTTCCCTCTTCACCAAGTAAGACATTTCATTTTGTACAGACGGCCTAGCTAGGTAGTCTCTGTCTCTTAGCAACATTTCTTTTGCTTTTGTTAAATTAGTCTGTTCAATCTCCTTAATGAATAAGACAATCAAGCCAAGTAATTGATGCTTGGCTATTTAGCTGATGAATAATTCACCACCTGGGTAACACTAGATATTTTCTTGATCAGATTGCACAATAGCCTCCTCATCTCTTCTGTGAGGGTTCTCTACCTTTTCTAACATCAAAATTGGCTTTTCAAATCAATAGGTAAAAGACAAGTTAAAGTGATGCAAATCACACTTTATTTTCTTTCCAGAGAAATCTGCCTGATAGGCTGCAAACATTTGCTTAGCTGTTTAAGGAGCACACCCCTCTGGAAGTCTATGGGAATGGCTGAATGAACTTGCAAAGAATGGAACTGCACCAATAAATGCATGCACTCCAAAGGCATGACACATATATAGCATTAATTTCATGGGAAATCCCACACTTCCTCCTGCCACCCCCAAGCAGCAAAAGGCCAAGAAAATGAGCACTTGGCAAGATTGGTTGGTTGGTTGGTTGGTTGGTTGGTTGGTTGGTTGGTTGGTTGGTTGCTTGCTTGCTTGCTTGCTTGCTTGCTTGCTTGCTTGCTTGCTTGCTTGCTTGCTTGCTTGCTTGCTTGCTTGAAAATGTGTTAATCCTCCCATTCTCCTTGAAAAGGACTCAAGACAGCTCACAACATTGAAATATTATATTTAAAGCCAAGAACTATGAGTATAAAGAGGCAGCCAACATTATACAATATTAAAGCTAAGAACAAAAAGTATACAAATGTTTGTTTATTTATTTATTTATTTATTTATTCATTCATTCATTCATTCATTCATTCATTCATTCATTCATTTGATTTATTTGATTTATTTATTTGATTTATACCCCGCCCATCTGGCCTAAAAGGCCACTCTCTTTTAAAGAATTGGGGAAAATAAATACCACTCTGAGAAATGGAAAACACAAGTAGTACTAAAAACCCAGTGGAAACAGTAATGTATAACAGTCCATCTAAAAATCACACACAGGTAGCTGATTGAGGGGAGGCTTGCCTGGAGAGAAAGGTCTTTGCCTGCTTGTGGAAGGACAGCAAAGATGGGGCCAGTCTGGCCTCCTGTAGGAGGGAGCTCCGAAGTCTGGGAGCAGCAACAGAAAAGGTTCTTGCCTGTGTCCCCATCATTGCGGTGATTAAATAAATATTGTAAATACTGTATTGTACATATGTACAATATGTAAATAAGATCATATTATTTTTGCAGGATAAGATTCAAATTAATTAAACTGAGATGGGTTTTTATTTCGAATGCTCTTAATTTGTGGCATTATTTTGTGCTGCTATCTTCCATTTTAAACATCTTACTGTCCTCTTTCTGAAAGGCAGTGCATCTTCTTACAGGGGTGGATCATTTACATATTTTTTAAATAAAAAAACATTCTAATTTTTATATTAAGGAAAGTCATCTCACTGGTACTATAAATAGCCAAGTAATTACAAGGGCTAGAGAAGAAAACAAATAACCCTGTATACTGTATCCTTCACTTGTATATATTGTCTCCTTTAGCTTAGGAATGCTAGGCATAAAATGTTATAAGAATTAAAATAGGTGTTCAGGTATCTGTCAATACAGTCATGAAACTCAACTATACAGTATTGGGAAGAAGAATATTTTTCTTGCCTTTGTATTTGTGGCCCAATGAAGCAAACACATGCTCTCTCACACACATGCGCACATACACGCACACTGAAAATACTAAAATAATAATTACTATGGCGGTTTTGAGGATTAGATGTGGGGAAAAGAGCCAAGGTTGTAGTCTTACGTTCACAAGGGAGAAAGCAGAAGAGAAATGAAATGAAAAGATCAAACTACATGTAAAGTAAAATAGACATTGCTATTCTCCATGAAGAAAATTCACTGACAAGGAAGGAGGAAACATGGCTGCCTGCAACTGTTTTACCCCCTCTAGTGTGAACTGGTCTCTTTTAGGCCATTGCCATCGCCACTAGGTGAGACAACACCACCAGCAGCACCCTCATCCACCTCATATCTCCTTTCTTCCAGTGTATATGGGAAGGCTTGCCTGCCTGTACGACTCTCCCCATTCAAACCCCTGTCCCCACCCTCACTCCCATCCCTGGGTCAATCGCCTCTGTGTGCTTACAACCACAAGGGCCACAAGCCCCCACCGCTCTCATCTTAAATATTGAGTGAACAGCTGTCAGGTTTCAATGAATAGCATGTTAGGTGCACGGCATCATACTCTCCTAAAGCTGCCTCCTCTGTATTCGTAGCCTGTCATCTGAATCCCAAATTATGAGGACTCGTGGTAGGTGCTTGCTGGTGAAAGAACAGCATTTCCCATGTCTAAAAGTGCAGGTCTTTTGCCTCTGGCGTTCTGGTGTCCTGAACTCTGGAGGAGGAAGGACTCTCTACCTTTACAAGCCTAAATTTTCAATGGAAAAATCTATTTAGGAAGATTGCCTGTTAGGAAGGGAAGAAAGTATAGCATTGAATGTGTGTTTCTCAAGGAGAATTTAACAGTCTGCCAACAATTCTTAGTGCCTTTCCATCTGAAAACTTGTGATCCTCCAGCACATCAAAGACACGGGGTCAAATACTTGTGTGTTCTGACAACAGAACACTGAAACAGTAAGTATAATGTGAGATTCCAATGTGGAAAGATCAGCATTTTCCACCTGCAAAGGTTTGTTTCAATTGGAGACACACACTGAACTGTGAGGCCACAAAAGTCCTGTGTCTCTCATTCGCTCCATGGTTGTAACCGTGAGAAGAGTCTTCCATTACAGTGGCTGGCAGTTTCCTCTTAATCTCTTGAACTGGGTCAGAGAATAAAATAATCCAAATGGAGACATCCATATCCTTTCCACCCACTTTTATGTTCCTGACAAGACACCATTGGGTGTCTCCTCCATGTACGGTTTCTCTCCTTCACCCCCTTCTCTGAAATTCCATCAATAATTTAGTACGAGGGGAAGGATTTCTCAAAACTTGACTACACTGTCCCTTTTCGTCATGTGAATATCAATCGGCTGGGCTCTTAACGTGTTCCTGTTTATCCTTTGGACTCCCTGACTTGTAAGGTGTGTAAAAAACAGGCAAGGCCAGCAAACATTAATATTTTACATGTGTAATGAAGAATCTGTTGAGTTAGACTAGACAGTTATTGGGGGGGGTGTTTAAAAAAATTATTTTAAAAAAAGACAAGTTAAATAAACCAACATTCATTCAGAAAAGGGAAGGAGAAATGAAAAGGCTGCATTTTATTGGGAGACACTGAGGAAAAATAAAAAAGTCCTTACAGTGTTTCATTTGAATTTATATCTGAGTTTACAATATATATCTGGAAAGACCCTGGCTCTTAAGATCCAAAAGAAAGACAGACTCTTAAAGAGAGATTTCTTTTTTAAGCCTTGTGCAGGAATCTTGGTTGAAGGCCTGGTTTAAGTGCTGGCGAAAGAAACTCTGCATATTATGTGTCAGTTTCATTTTATCATAGTAGATTAACAGTAGCAAGCTGAGCACGTGTTTCTCCTTTTATTTGTTTACCGTAAGTCAAAACAGCAGGAGGAATTTTTTAAAAAAAGAGAGAGAGAGGGAAAATCAGACAAGAGCATGCAATTTATCCATCTATTAATTACCACAAGCACGGTGGGGCCGTGTGTAAATACAGTGCCACTTTAGATAAAACTTTCATGCCGCTATTTAGGCCCTTTGAAATATAAATGATTTCCTTTAAATTTTTTATCATAAATCAAGGCATGGAGCTATGCAACAACACACCGATTTCCCCCCCTGATGGGAAGCAGCCACTTTGCTTCATCTCTCTCCGGCTGTTTTGCCTTTCAAAGCCCAGTTCGTGTTCTGCCTTCCTTTTGCCCGGTTCTTGGACTGGATGGGAAGAAATGGAACGCTGCAGTTTTACCAAAGGGCCCTTCTGCTCCTTTGGCTGTCCTGTCATTTTGCCTGCAGGTCCCAAGGTTTTAAAGGGAAAAGGTCTCCTGGGGAACGGAGAAGGTCCACACCCCAAATCCAAGGGAGGACAAACAGCTGCTGTTGGACATCCCAAGCGTGGCGAGCCCCAGCAAAACCTTTACCCATTTCCTTCTCACCGTCTTCTTGCTCCGGGTTTATACCGAGAGTACACCGCTGTGCACATACAGATGTTGTCAGACGGCAACCCCCATAATACTGGCAGAGGCTGATGAGACTTGTAGGCCAAAAACATCTGGAGGTCCACAGTAATTCACCACTGATGTAGATTAAATGTTTGCCAGGACTGTATAATAAGTACCTTGAGAGACCTTTTGAGGATTGGGAGGTGTCGTGTGGGAAATGTGGTGTCTGTCTTAGACATGCTCATTTTCAGCAATGAGTTTTCCTCCATTGTGGCTGGCTGCATAGCTGAGTGGTTCCCTGGCTATGGAGCCAGAGACTGGGAATTTGATTCCCCACAGTGCCTGTGGTGAACCACTTCTGAATACTTTATACCTATGAAACCCTGGAAGGATTACCACAAGTCATAATCTACTTGATGGTCCATCATTATTAATGGGAGTGTACAACTGCGAAGAATTCTACTGTGTTTTTCGAAATGTGTGTTTCCATGTAGAAATTGTAAGGAGGAAGAGATGGCTATTCAGGGGGCTGAATCTGTTTTGGGGTCAGGAGTCAAAACTTTGAAGAGCTCCAGTAAATTTCAAATTAACCAACCCTTCAAAATTAGAGTCTTCAGCCTCCCCTTATCGATGGATAGGTTAAATACAATATGCTGCTTCTCCTGTTACCACCACTGCTACCACTGGCTACACTACTATAGCAGACAACACAGCTGCATTGTGGGGGCCTCTGTTGCTTTTCATATGGTCAGTGGCACTGGGAATAAATAAAGCAACCTCCACCAACTTGGGGGCCTCTGGGTTTGCTGGGATATACCCCCCCCATCATCTTCAGAAGACAAATCAACTGCTGATGCTACATGCTGATGAATTGCAGTTCTGGAAGGCATAAATTCTAGAAGGGCAGGGAAGGATACCAGCTTGGGAATGGCAGTATTGGAGCAACCTACTGTTCTTACAGGTGTTGCTGGACTACAATTCCCAGAGTTACCAAATTATATGACCAAGTGGTCAGTTATTCTTGGAAAGGAGTCCCAAAACCATTTCCTCTAGACTAGTTAGAACACTTCTGAATTACTTTGCACTCTATTCCCTCACCTCTTTTCAGATTCAGCTGCTGCTCTGAAGATTATGTAATGTTACAGGTTTCTGTCAGGCAGGCTTGGCTATGTCTGTTGGCACTGTTGTGTTCCCTCATGCATCAAAGTTTGCATTTTTTTTTCACAAGGACAGTCATGAGGAGCCTTCAGCACATAGGCAAGGAACAATCACAGTGTTCTAGTTCACAAAGAGTGTGGAGAACCTCTGCTCATATGAAGTTCCCTCCATCCCTTGAAGCTAGCACAAGCTAGGATCATCTGCTGTTTTCCTAGATTTCAGAAATGTTGACCCAGATCTTCTCAGGAGCAAGCCACTTCTCTGATGGTTACTGTACCACCATTCTGCTTCCAGTTTCCTATCAAACAAGCAGTGCATCCTTGTGAAGCTCTAGACTGCAGAGCAGAATCGTCCGGATATATCAGACACACGTTGGCTCTGGAGAAACAAATCCCTCTGCAAAGTTGTAAGTTGGCTGCAATCTAGAATTGCAGGGGGGAAAGGAAACAGCTTTCAGAAATCCAAGAGTATTGTTTGTTATTTATAAAATTCATATCCTGCCTTTCTTTCAAAGCAGCATGCATGGCTCTTTCTCCACCTCCCCTCCCCTTATTTGCACAATGTCAATAACTCAATGACCTAGACCAGTGGTTCTTAACCTTTGTTACTCGGATGCTTTTGAACTGCAACTCCCAGAAACCCCAGTCATCACAGTTGGTGGTGAAGGCTTCTGGGAGTTGCAGTCCAAAACTCCTGAGTAACCCAAGGTTAAGAACCAGTGACCTAGACCACATTGAGAAAGAGTCAGTATCCCAAGGTAACTCTGTGAATGTCATGGCTCAGTGGAGACTTCAGCCTGGATTCCCCAACTCACAAACTGACACTCTAATCACACTGGTTTGTATTACTAAGATTGTGTACTTTAAGAAAAATAGGGGTGATGATGCAAGATGAATCATAGACATGAAATGCCTCAGTAATACACATACGTAGTATTAGATGATAATAATCATGATGATGGTGATGGTGGTTGTGATTCTCATTTCTAAAGTGTCTAACATAATGACTAGCATTTAGGGTAGTAGAATTAAAAGGTTCCTGTTTGAAATTTTGCAGGCTAAAGATTTAAACAAAACAAAGAAAAGAGAGGATTGGAAGGAATTTAAAACATTTCATTGACCATCTTCATGATTAACATCTCCCTGGGATTGAGTAGTGATGATAACCTGTTGCAGCAAAACCACCAAATAGCTTTGTGGCATCAGATGTATGGAGGGTTACCTGAGTGAGGAGATATCTATGCAGAGCGCTTCAGGGAGAGGAGACTGAAGAGGAATATAAATGCATAAGATACAAACATGGATTCTTACCTTAATAGTGGTCATATAAGACATAGTTACTGAAAAGAGGCAAGGGCGTTCTAGCACAGATAAGGAAATTTTGTCCAATCTAGAGATAAAATGAGGGGAGGGGAAGTGTGTGTGTGTGTGTGTGTGTGTGTGTGTGTGTGTGTGTGTGTGTGTGTGTGTGTGTGTGTGTGTGTGTGTGTGTGTGTGTGTGTGTGTGTGTGTGTGTGTTTCTATGATGTCCGCCCTGAAACATACACTTTTCCCCTTCACTGGGAAAGTTTCCCCTGCTGGTTCATGGATATTGCCTTTTCTGGCCACATGTTTTTATCCACCTGTGCTGGCATCTGGGACAAAAAGCTGATTTCTGTGTCAGTACCTCTGTTGTGAGGTGAGTCCCATTACTGTTGTGAATGAAGGGGGGGCACTTGTCTGTACATAAAGTCCTGGTCGACTACAGCAGAAGAACCCTGTGCAAGGGAAGTGTCATAGTCTCGGATAGCTGATGATACATCTGACCGGGTATCGCTGGGGTCTATCAGTGGCAACAAATGGTGTTCTGTTGTTAACAGATATGGGGTTGATTTGTAGAAGATTGCCCTAAGTACCAGCACCACACCTGTCTCTCTGTGTTGGTTTGGTTTCACTTTGTGGTTGAGTTTTGGGAGTTCCAGGTTTCAGTGTTCCCCAAGTCATCATCATTCGGGAATGGCCCAACCTTCAAACCTTGGTAAAGCCATTGATCGTCCCCTTCATAGATCAACACCTTTTCCGTCTCCAAGTGTTGTCAGCACACAGAAAACAGAAAATGTTACCAATGCAAAATTGTGCTTCTGTCACCATGGAAAAACTGACAATTCCATCTTTCTTTGAAGCCAGAGGATTGGTTGGGATCTACTGAAGGATCTATTGAGGGAAGAAGAGAGGTTGGGACTTACGGGATACTGTGCAATGGATAGGTGTTGGAAGACTTTTTTGGAGCCAGGAGGAGCTTTTGGAAGTAAGAGTAGGCTATATCTGTTTTTCCATTGGCTCTCCTCTCTTGCCTTCCTGTTGCCCCAAAGATTACCACTTCCTCTGTCCTCGGCCTAAGTCCTTTTCTAACCTTTAGGCCAGTGTTCCCCAAATGTGGGTCCCTAGAAGCATTCCAAGAAGCATTAACCACTAGCTGCGCTGGCCAGGATTTCTGAGAGTGGTAGTTCAAGAACCTCTGCGGACTCAGGGTTGGGGACCACAGCTTTAGGCTGTTAGCACTTCTTTTCATGAGGACATGTTCAGCTTCAGAAATGAAAACATGTTGCAATAGCCCCGAAATGACTTTTGTGTGGAAGGACAGTAGGTTCAGATTTGTTCTGCGGGTGAAAACAAATTTAGAGGCCAGGCATCTTAATTGTATTCGAAGACTATGCTCTTTCTCGTAAGGGGCCCTGATCGGTGTACCTTGAGGTGCTTTTCTTTAAAAAGAAAGTCGGGGGGGGGGAGGGGAGAGAGAGAGAGACCGTTGATCCAACAGGACTTTAAGGCTGCTCAGTCCTAGTCTACAGGCTATGAGTTTCTCTCTCGAGCTGGCCTTTGTCAACCCTCAAAAGCACAATCCCCAATGCTGGCGCCGGGGAAAAGCGATTCTGCGCCACCTTCCATAGGATCTATCCGGCCCGAAGTAAACCCCCAGGACCGGCCTGATGAACCCGCAGCGTCCGTTTAGCCCCCCCCCCAAGCTTCCAAAGGCCGGCTCGTCGCAGCCCCTGACCTAGCACCACGCGAGCCCCCCCCCCCCCACTTGCAGCCGCTGGCCACCCGGCGCCGGCTTGCCGTCCTACCGGCCTGAAGCTGTTTACCCCTGACGCCCGGAAAGGGATCGCAGAGGCCTCCGCCGATCAGGGCCAGGCGTTCCACGCGGGTCCGTCAAAATCCACAGCGTTTCAGAAGGAGGCAAGTGCTCGCCCAGAGCTTAGCCACCCGGTTGCCTTCTTTGGATGACACCTTAGCCCCCCCCCCCGTCTATTCCCCTACACTTTCAAAGGACGGGAGCGTCTTGCCACACGAGATCCTTCCCGCCCGCGAAGGGCAAATCCTGCTTCAAAGACACCAGATCGTGATCCAGAGAGAGGCAGGCAGGCAGGTTAGGATTGGAAGGGACTGAAGAAAGAAGCGGGAATGCACAATTATAGACAACTTTTGGCTGCGGCGGATGCTGCGTGCTGTCAAGTCGCCTCCGATTTCTGGAGACCCTGTGAATAAGGAACTTCGAAAAATATCCCCATGGGTGATTATAGGTACTCATTTACCATGTTGTTCCTGCTTGTCATCTATAGCCTGGGATTAAGTCAGCCATCAATCATTGTCATTGTTTACAGAAAAATCCTTGGAAGGAGGAACTCAGTACCAGCAGGGGTCTTAAAGGTCATTGAAACGCCAGGTGTTAAATGTTGCACTATCAAGAACTTGTCCAACAAACAGCAACAGAGCACGGACAGAGTTCCGACTCCCTGTCCTCTGAAGATGCCGGACCCAGAGACTGGCGAAACGTCAGGAAGAACAACCTTCAGAACACCGCCAAAGAGCCCGAAAAACCCACAACCACCATCTTGATATTTCAATTCGCAAGGCTCAGCCTCATACACGTGATGTGATTATGAAGGCGAGAGATCTTCTGTGCATGTGCAGAGGACATTTTCCTTCCTAGTCAAAATTCACCTGGACTCTTCCGGAATTAGATGGATGGTCATGCCCTCTCTTTTAGGCATGCACAGAGCTTGGCAACGTTGCTTTTTAAAGACCACAACTCTCAGAATTTCTAAACTACCATAATCAGTGAGGATGCCGGGGCTGGGGTATTCTGGGAGTTGTGGTAAAAAAAAAAAAGATATGTTATTTTCAAAGCTCTGGAAATGAACCTTTGAAAGAGAGACTCGTTGCTAGCAACGCGAAAAGCTGGCTGGACTGCGTGAGCGTGAGCAAGGAGGCTCCCACCCGGCAAAATACCGTCCAGTCTGAGCTAGAGGCAGCACCCTAAAGAAAAAAGAAGCCCTCCGCCGTTCATGGACGAATGGAACACACCAAAGGCAAAAACGCCCTGCAGCTCCTCAGTTGAAGGAAAGAGTACACGCAGGCTTTGCACGCGGAAAGTGTCGGCTCCAGTTCAATCCGCAGCAGCTCCACTTAGAAGGATAAGAGGAGCCTTCTGTCAAAAGCCCCTGAGCAAGACGAGATGGGAAGCATCACCTTGAAGCGTTGATGCGGTGGGGAGCCTCATCTTGCCCCACAAGCCACCCTATACAGGGCCAGTCTAGCTGTCACGTGGCCAGTTCCTCACTTCCTTCCCCACCTCTGGCCACCACCGGCTCTGTCTCCAGGAGCTCAGCTCTCGGGGCCAAAACCTGCAGGGAGGCGTAAAGGATGCCGGCAGCCAGCGGCCCTTTGCTAGGTCCCGTCCTCTGGCAGGTCCCGGCTGTGAACCTGGCCTGGACCGAAGGACTGCCTTGAAAGCCGGGCTCTTGTCCAGGGTCCTGAAGCGCGAAATGGCGGGAGAATGGCTGCATCTGAGTCCGGGAAAAGTTTAGGAGTGACTTCGAATTACATTGGGCAAAACGCTGTGGAGTACCACAACGGGACCAGTCCTATCAGCCCGCGGAAAAGCAGTCTTCGCCCTCAACCTGAAAGCCACGTGGAGACCGGCCTGGTTCCTCTACTGTCCTTCAGAAGAGTTGCGTGCCACAGTCAGGGGACACGAAGAAGTGTTCCCATCATCCCACCACCAGCCACCCTCACGATCCAGCCCTTTTCGGTAGCTAGTGATCTTTCACCAAGCAGGATCCGGCCCAGTCTGTCTTTCTGGACGTTGCTTTTCTGTAGTTTCCCCACTCATTGTAGTGTCCCCAGGACATATACGGCCTTCTCCAAAATACGCCAGCTAGATATTACAGCTTAAGATAGAATAAATCACTTTTCGGCACGCTTTCTCCCGAGCGGTAGCGCGGCCGGCCTTCCCCGGTGGCAGCAAAGACTGCCAAGAGTATTGCAGTGACTTCTCGGCGCTCGATTTAAAAAGTCCGCCGTCTCCAGTCGCTGAGAGGAGTTCAAACTGCCCGCAGGCATCAGCCGAACTGGATTCTGGAACTATCTCGCTCGGGTTTCTCCAACCAGGTGCTTCCCAGGTGTGTTGGACTACATGTCCTCTTATCCCCAGGCTGGGATGGGATTTACTGGCCAGCACATCCGAAGGGCGCCGGACGGGAGAAAGCTGGTTTGTGCCATCATCCAGGACGCCCCTTTTTCCCTGTAGAAGAGGCAAGTGGACTGCAGTCTGGGACAACTGTCGTTAAGGTGCCACAAGATTCTTCGTCGGTTCTGCCGGAACAGATCCCCGGGTTCTTTGCTCCTGGTCCCCAGTCTCAACGCGCTCTTTGCTCGATGTTTTCCAGTTTTCTGCAAAGACAGAAGTCCTTGGTAGTAGCTGGAATACCCCCAGAACCAAAGAGACAATCAAAATAAAATTAAAAAAATAATAATAAGTGGACGGCCCGCTTTTCGGTGCCGTCTCCAGCATCCTTTAAGCCGAGCAAGCTCCCTGCCCGGGTGAAGGGAGCGCTCCAGCGCGTCCCCCCTCCAGGGCCAACTTCCCCTTCGTTGCCATTCCGGGCAACCGGGCCCGGGTAACGCGAGAGGCGCCATCAATAATGGATGCGCCTGCCCGGGAGAGCTGCCGGCCGCCTGCTCAAAGCTCTGGCGGGGGGGGGGAGGGGGGCAGAGGCGCGGCGTCCCCCCAGCCGAGGCTGAGAGCCGGGCGGCCAGCTGGAAAGGGAAAACAGCTCTGTGTCATCTCGGTGCCAACGGGGCGCGGGTGTCTGTGTGTGTAAGGGGGGGGAGTTCAAACATTGCCTTCTCCGTTTTACTTTGCGAGGCTTCGTCAGCAAGTGGAAGCCCCGATGCCCAAACTGCCCCCCCTTCATCTATAAGCAAGCTGACCCCACTTGCATGCCTGGAAGTCAAAAAGCAGGAAGAATAGTGATGGTAACAGTGGGCATTCCCTATGGGGTCGTCAAAGGCGCCCCACCGTTCCTTCCTCACCTTGACCCTGATATTAACTGTATAGGTCAAGCTGAAACAGGGTCAAGCTCTTTCCATAGAGGAGACGGATGGAGAGAACCCTCTCAGGCAATCTTCCCTAAACTGTTGCCCTCCCGATGTTTCGGACTACAACCTCCATAATGCCTGACCCTTGACCTCTACTATCTAGCGCTCAAGGGAACGTGTTTAGTCGTTTAGTCGTGTCCGACTCTTCGTGACCCCATGGACCAGAGCACGCCAGGCCCTCCTGTCTTCTACTGCCTCCCGGAGTTGTGTCAGGTTCATGTTGGTTGCTTCGCAGACACTGTCCAGCCATCTCATCCTCGGTCGTCCCCTTCTCCTCTTGCCTTCACACTTTCCCAACATCAAAGTCTTTTCCAGGGAGTCTTTTCTTCTCATTAGATGGCCAAAGTACTGGAGCCTCAGCTTCAGGATCTGTCCTTCCAGTGAGCACTCAGGGTTGATTTCCTTTAGAACTGATAGGTTTGTTCTCCTTGCAGTCCAGGGGATTCTCAAGAGCCTCCTCCAGCACCACAATTCAAATTCAAATTCAATTCAAGGGAACAGTGGTCGCAAAATATGATAGTGGGAGAAAGGCTGCTCTACGCAATTGTGACCTTACCGCAGATGAACTGGGGTCATGAGAACAATGGGAGTTTGCCTTACATTTCATCGCACTCTTTGTCCATTAGGTTCAGAACTACCATCTCTACGTGACTGATGGAAGCTCTCCTTGTAGGTCTTTCACTTAATCGCTCACCTGGTCCGTCTTTAAGTGGAGAAGATAAAGTTTGAACCCGAGACCGCCCCCCCCACCTTCCTGTCCTCGCACTCACAAAAATTAGTTTAGGCAACCTTTCCTTAGATTAAAGAGTTTACTTCCCGGTTACACAGAACTCTTATTCTGCCCTAAGACTATGTGTAACCTTAAAGCTTGCCCTGGACCAAATGAGGTGGCATCGTAAACCTTTTTTTTTTTCTGTTTTTCTAACTCATTTACCAGGCCAGTAGAACTTCTGACCAGCCAGATGTTTCGTATGTCAATTTAAAAAAAAACCCTTATCACCAAGCATATTAGTATTTGGAACTTCTGGGATTTGATGTCCAAAACATCTGGAGGACCAAATGTCCCTCACCCTAGCTCAGTTGCGAGGAGGGCGGATTTTGTGACCACGCTGTGACACTATGGTGGTTTCTCTTCCTTTCTTACGATGGTTTGAGGTGTAGGTAAAATGAAAGGAATTGGATTAAAAATTGTTCCAGCTGGCATGGGAGTGGCCAGACTCCACAGCCCGATAGGGTGTGCCCTGATCTGGAGAACTGATTTCAAAGAAGTGATTTAAGAAGTCGGTTTACAAACCAACATAAGCCAAGACTTCCCATTTCTTACTTTTCTTATCGAAAGGGGTGGTGGGTTTCGCTTTCATCTAGGAGAGAAAGTGGAAAACGGCTATGGCAAAGCTAAGACTCCCCAGCCTCCTTAACCGCCCCCCAACGTCTGCACTAGAATATCTGCATTGGACACTGGCTGTTTTAAAGCCACTGATTCCTGGCCGCCACCCACAAATTGGGCAGCGTGTTGATTCCGAGTTAACCCGCGCGCACCCTTCCTTGTCCTCTTTCTTCTTTCCAAACCTCAGTCCGAGGCGGCCACAGCCCCGAAGCCTTCGACGCTACCCCAAACGCGCAAAGGACGCACCCCCCTGGTGTAGCCCCTGTACGGAGCCCAGCGTTAGTTCCCCGAGCGAAAGAAGCTTTGAAAGGACCGCAGGGGTTCTAGGGGAGAGCCGAGGCTGAAGGGCGGATCGCCACAAGGAGCAGCACCGGGATATCTAGAGCAGTGGTCTCCAACCTTGGGCCTCCAGATGTTCTTGGACTTCAACTCCCAGAAATCCTGGCCTGCAGAGGTGGTGGTGAAGGCTTCTGGGAGTTGTAGTCCAAGAACATCTGGAGGCCCGAGGTTGGGGGCCACTGATCTAGAGGCCTTCTCTGCTTCTCGACCTCTAGGGGAAGGAACTCGGAGAGTCTTCTGGGCTTGGAGGTATCGAGCAGCTGGCTCGCCTGGAAACCTACATTTGGAGAAGCTCCGCGGCAGCTGCTTCACTTTTGAAGCTGCCGATCTTCTCCTCCTGTGTGGACGCGTTACCGACACTGAAGCCCCAGAAGCGAAGGGCGAAGAGAAGAGGGAGAGCACACCCCCTTCTGCTCTGTTCACAGGATCCTTTTTTCCTGATTGAAATCTCAGAACCTGACACACCGGAAGGGACCCCCCCTCCCAGCAGTCCTCGTAGTTTGTTCTCTTAACTGCCCCTCACTCAGGCAGCGATCCTTAAAAAACACGCGCAGAAATACAGTAGTTTATCACCCAATCCTTTCCCTTCCAGGAAGCCTCTGCGAAGTGGCTTTTCCCCCCTTCTTTCCACAAAATTAGTCCGCGGCCACCCTGCCGCCGGTGTAACGACACTTTCCCTCCAGGATATTCCTAATTTTAGGGCTTTAAAAGGAGCATCACAAGGGAAATGTCCTCTTTCAGTGCAAGAGCCAGGTACGTCTGGACAGGGTGAAATTAAAATTCTGGGCTGCGAAATATCTTCAATGATTCATTTAGATCAGAAATTTATTTCAGCGCGACCCCCCCCCCCCGCCCTCCCCCTGTGGCATAGTGGATAGCGAACTAGGAACGAGGACTCAGGAAACCGGGGCTCGAACCCATCTTCGGCCGGGGCATCTATCTCATTGGATGGGGGGGGCGGCACTGCTCAAACTACTGCTTGAGTAGGACACTTATTAGAGTTGCCCTACATCGGATGCGATTTGAGAGTCCATAATACTTTTCCCCCCTGTTTGCTTATGGCAAAAAAACCGAACTGTTCTTTAGTATACAGTACTCAGCAAATAAAACACATTCAGGAGGAAAAGGCACCATAAGCCTTTGGCCATTTTATTTTGTGGTGGTGGTTGGACTGAAATGGCAGCGATCGGCCTAAATTAAACATTTGTATAAATCTCACGGCCTAGATTAAAGTAAAATCCGTGTAGTTTAGGTTTCACGGAGATCGACGGGACGTATGAATAGAGATCGGAAGAGCAGAGAGAACTTGGCCGTGGAGTTCGGGCCACACGCACACACCAAGGAGGCTTGTGGGTTTTAAGCAAGTCCACGTGGGAGACAAACAACTCTTCTAAGCGAGGCCTTCCTCTCATCATTCAACAGGTCGATCTGCTCCAGGTGTAGGTACTTCTTCGACTCTACTCCTTTCCGGTGCCACCAAATCCGAGCCTGTCCTTCGGTCCTTGTGCCTTTTGCTCGAAAGGGAAGACCTGGCAGCACTGGAATGTTCGCAACAATCCCAATCGCCGAGGGGCGGCTGCCAGGAAAAATGACACACGATCTATGTCTCTCTCCTCAATTAACACCGAACGCAGTTCCCCACGTGGAGAAGGCATGTTGCAGCCTCTGGGGCCTGTTGGCCGCAGCTCATTATTCCAGGGCGTGAGTTCGGCAGGGTCTCGGCACACCTCCCGTGGGCAAGGAAGCGCCTTTTCCGCCAACCCTGCCCTTCCCGATTTGAGAGAATCCTTTCCCTCTCTTCGCCGGGGGAGGAAGCGGGAAGACCCTCTCCTGCGCAGCCCCCATCCCCGGAGGTTCCGTTCCCTCCCCCCCTTTTTTTCCCTTGCTCGCTCCTGCCCCAGCACGCCTGCGCACGGGGTGCCGGTCCCATCCCCGGCAGGACTGCTGGTAAGATGAGTGAAGAAGCCGAGATGGGAGCAGGAGGAGGACGGTGGCGGCGGGGAGGAGGAGGAGGAGGAGGAGGAGGGGAAGCGTTGTCATTGGAAATCGCTCACTTTGACAGTCGCCAGCCCGAGAGCCAACCCTGACTTCATGTCAGGGGCTGCCTACCTGCCAGGTGCGCGCCGAGATGATGGGCATGAACGCCAAGCAGCCGTTCGGCATGCCCGCTGCGGCTCTGCAGGAAGCCAAATATGCCAGCCTCCACCACCCCGGCTCGGAGGCCATGCGCCGCGTGTGCCTCCCGGCCCCGCAGGTATGTAGATGAAGCATAATTACTGCTTTAAGGCACATTTTTTTTTGACAGGCCCCAGCTTAATGTTTTTTTCATGTCACCACCAGAACAATCGCGTCTCTCTCTCTCTCTCTCTCTCTCTCTCTCTCTCCTTCCCTCCCTCCCTCTCCGGGTCCACATGTCTATTCAAGCAAAGCATCTTCTGCCTTCATATTAATTTTTATGACCTGAGCTTTGAGGAGGAATGATGCCTGTGCTGGAGAGGGAGAGGGAGAGAGAAAATGTTTTTGAATCCAGACGTGACAGTATTCCCCACTGACGCCGCTCTGCGCCTTCTCGCTTGCAGCTCCAGGGCAATATATTTGGAAGCTTTGATGAGAGTCTGCTGGCCCGGGCTGAGGCTTTGGTGGCGGTGGACCTGGCCTCCCACGGCAAGAGCCACCATCCCTTCAAGCCCGACGCCACCTACCACACCATGAGCAGCGTCCCCTGCACCTCGACCTCCTCGCCCACCACCGTGCCCACCATCGCGGTGCCCGCGCCGCCGCCGCCGCCGCCTGCCCACCACCAGCAGCATCACCAGCATCACCACCACCACCAGCAGCAGCACCACCACCACCACCACGTCGTGGCACATCAAGGCCTGGACAGCGGCGCGGGAGGCGGCGGGGGAAGCGGCGGCGACCTGCTGGACCACCTCTCGCCCGCGCTGATGGGGGGTCCCGAACACGGCGCGGTCATGGCGGCGGCGGCGGCGGCGGCGGCAGCGGCTCAGCTCCACCCGCACGCCCACCCTCATCTGGGCGCCGCCGTCGCCGCCGCCGCCGCCATGGGCCACCTGCACCAAGCCATGGCCAGCATGGGCCACCCGCCGCCCCCGCCGCCGCCGCCGTCTTCCTCGGGGGGCCCGGCGCCCGCCGCCGCCGCCGCCTCCTCGCACAACGGCCTGGCCTGCCTGGGCGACGTGGAGTCGGACCCGCGGGAGCTGGAGGCCTTCGCCGAGCGCTTCAAGCAGCGCCGGATCAAGCTGGGGGTGACGCAGGCCGACGTGGGCGCGGCGCTGGCCGACCTCAAGCTGCCCGGGGTGGGCTCGCTCAGCCAGAGCACCATCTGCCGCTTCGAGTCGCTCACCCTCTCGCACAACAACATGATCGCCCTCAAGCCGGTGCTGCAGGCCTGGCTGGAGGACGCCGAGGCCGCCGCCCGCGACCGGAGCGCCAAGCCCGAGCTGTTCGGCGGCGCCGAGCGCAAGCGCAAGCGCACCTCCATCGCCGCGCCCGAGAAGCGCTCGCTCGAGGCGTACTTCGCCCTCCAGCCGCGGCCCTCCTCCGAGAAGATCGCCGCCATCGCCGAGAAGCTCGACCTCAAGAAGAACGTGGTGCGCGTCTGGTTCTGCAACCAGCGCCAGAAGCAGAAGCGCATGAAGTACGCCGCCGGCCACTGAGCCCCCCCGCCCCCGGCAGGCCTCCCCCCCCCGGTCTTTGAAACCCTGCCGCGCAGCCCGACGGCGCGCCCGCCCGCCCGGGACCAAGCCGTGGACGTGGAGAGGGCTTTGGCGCCCACCCTGCGCTCCTTGCCGGCCTCTGTCTGTTGCGCTTCCTCGGCTGGAGGACAAAAATCACCCGCCGACCTACGGACGCCCCAACAACCCCAGGGAAAAAGTTTATTGGCGCCTCGGTTCCAGCCTTGCCCGTTTTCATCAGTCTGGGGGCCCCTTTCCTCGACGGCGGTGGCTTTTGGCCGCGCCAGGGTGGACGGCGCTGGTCACTTTGGTTGGAAGAGAGGGGGAAAAAAACTCGAGATGAACTGGTTTGTTTCCGATAAGCAGCAGCAGAAGAAATAAACACAAAGAGGCAAAAAAAACCAACACCACCCTGATTGATCACCAGAGTTTGGAGGGGAAAAGAGTTGCCTCCGGATTTGAAGAAGGGGGCCCGAGGGAAACAAGACTGATTGAGATTTTACTAATAATAAATTGAAGTTTCAGGTGCGGATTTTATAGAGAAAACACGTTAGTCCCCGGAAACCCGATGTTTAATGTGAGTTCGAGTTTGGGGATCGTTTGCGTTGGTTCAGCACCGTTTTCTTGCCCAACCAACAGCATGCTGGTTAAGATGTGTATACATACTTTTATAAAATAATCCGATCCTTTCTTAAAAGAGGGATATGGAGGTGAGCTCTATTTTTTCACTTTGCGAAATAAATGGGAGGCGGGCCACATTGTTCTTATTAAAACACACACACACACACACACACACACACATGATCACCGAATAAAGTTTCTTATTTTCCTGGAGAGAGCTGAAAGCAAAAGAAGAGTATTTTAAAATAAAACCTATTTCTAAATCAAAGACTTGGTGTCTGGAACGAGACATCCCCCCTCCTTCTGAGGCAGGCACCCCAGTGACAGACTCTCTTACAAGGGGACAGCTAATTTCTTTCCGTCGGAATTGTGTCTTAAGAGAATCCTGAGCCATTGAAATGAATGGACTCCGATTGACCTCCATGAGGTGAGGCGTTGCACCTTCTAGATGCAGCTTCGTCCCAGTTCTCTCCACCCTCCCCCGCTTCCATTCATCTTGGTCCAGTCTTCTTAGGAAGCCAAGCTTAAAGGGTTTAGTTTTTAAAAACAGAAAGAGAGAGAGCGCGCGATGCATTGCATGAAAGAACAGGCATTTCAGATGATTGGTTTTCGTGGGCGTTAAAACCGAGCACTTTCACTTTGGCCGGGTTGCAGGCCAGCCTTTTGGGCTGGACCATCGAACCCCGTTTTAGATTCGGTGAACCACGGAGGGACTTGCGTCCGGATTGATCTGAAGGGAAGGACACCGGAGATGAGTCCCTGAAAAAGTTACATTCCTCATCCCTCTTCCCCTTTTGTTTCCATTAAAAGCTGGCTCTCCACTAAGCGAGGAGAAGAAGGTAATTTCTTTGCTGCCTACACGCCCGTTTTTTCAGGGGGAAAAAAAACCGCCTGAAACTTCTCAAATAAAGCGCTTTATTTTTCAACCCGAGTGGAAGTTTGCTTCTCTCCTCCCACAGTGGTGGTGGTGTTGTCTTTGTGGATTTTTGAGGGTAAAAGCCTGCTGGTTGCCTAAAAACGAAGCGATTCCAAAAGAGGAGAGGTACTGAAAACGAATTAGAAATTATAAAAAACGGATTACTTTGTTTATACTTGGAGCTTATTTCTTTGACAGGTGTAGCAGCGAAAACATTGCATTTAGTGACCTGTTCTTTCAGGTCTCGGATCTTAATTCACAACGTTCTCTTTGGGTATCGCTCTCTATTGTTTTACCATTATTCTTACCTGCAGCCTTTTCATTAAACCATCAAGGTTCTTTTGGGGGGGGGGGGGAGAGAGAGCAAGGAAAGAAGGAAGATTTAGTACTTTCCAGATTCTTAAGCCTAAAGGTAGTTGGGACAAATCATATCAATGTTCACTGGAAAAAAATTTAGACTGCCTCTTCTCCAGCAAAGTTTATCTAAAATCGTTCCATTTAGAATAGGAACAATTTGTTTCTTTAAAGTTTCTTTTCTCTCCCCCCCTTTTTTAAAAAAAGCTGGTTTGAAACAACACTATCGATTCATTTGAAATCCTGTTTAAAAGGAGAAAAAATGGCCTTTTGTTTTTAAATCCCAGAAGCACCTTAAAACCATTAACAATTAATGATCAGGGGCCGGCGGTGTTCTGAATACATTGTCTTTTCATTTCATCCACCACATAAATTTAGAATAGATCCTACTCTAATTTTATTTTTTAAAGTGTTTCATAACGCCTTCATATCTCATTAGTCATTAACATGGCTACAAAAGGTTCCTTAAACGTCCTAGCTTTATTTTGTTTTCTGAGCGAGACCCAATGAGTTCTCTCAATCAAACGTCCTTTAATAATAAATGTCCTTGTGTCATTACATTATATTGTGGGTTCTGAAATTTTAAAATAAGGTTGATGCAATATTAATTGAGTAACGTAGTATAAAAGGGGCAGAAAGAGGTTCTGCCTGCATCCGTTCTCCACTTTCCACTAGGATGACAAGAAAAGCTCTTTCACAGGTTAGTTATTATTGGGTGTCCTTTTAAATATACGCATCTATACCTATCCAGGTATGATCCATTTGATCATTTTCCTAATTGCTTTTAAAATACTATAATCTGTTGAATCTTATTTAGGATTTTTGTTTGTATTTTTTTCATTCCTGTCAAGCGAACGCACCCCAGTTACCTCCCAGTTTTCCTCTGTTGCGTTTATATTAGGATGATAAATGGGAGAATTCCCAACCCCAACCCCCCCACCCCAATTTGAGCTTACTAGGGAAAATGTATTAGAGAGTATACTTAAAGGATTATTTGTTTTGAAATTTTGAAAAATTTCTAAGGAACAGGAAATGAAAGGTCTCTCCCTGTGTGTGTGTGTGTGTGTGTGTGTGTGTGTGTGTGTGTGTGTGTGTGTGTGTGGCGTGCGTGTGTGTGTGTGTGTGTGTGTGTGTGTGTGTGTGTGTAAAAGATCCTACCTGTTGTTTTTATGTGCCATCAAGTTACCACCAACTTATGACAATTCTACGAATGTGCAATTTCCAAAATGTCCTGTCCTCAACAACCCTGCTCAGCTCTTGTAAACTAAAGCCTGTGGCTTTCTTTACAGAGTCAAACCATCTAATATTTGGTATTCTTCTTTTTTTCCTGCTGCCTTCAAGTTTCCCCAACCTTTTTCTCTTCTATATAAAATCTTGCCTTTTCAGGATGTGCCCAAAGTAGGACAGGCTAAAGTTTCAGTGTTTTTGTTTCCAGAGATAATTCAGGACTGACTGCTGTAGGATCCACTTGGTCATCTTTCTCTCAGTCCGGAGTATCCACAAAGCTTTCTTCCTGCACCACATTTCAAACATTTTCCCCTATCACCTTTCTTTACTGTACACCCATATATGGTAACTGGAAATACAAGAGTGTGGATTATCCTGATAGTGGTCTCCAGTGACAAATCCTTACACATTTCTAATTCTTTCATTGATGCCCTTATGAGAGTTTTCTCCTATTTCTTGACTGCTGTCTTTGTTTGGATTGTATACAAAAATTTAATAATTTCAGTTAATTCATTATCAACATTAAAGTTGTGTGGTTTTGTAGTCATGAATTTGGTCTTCTTAATGTTCAACTTCAGTCCTGCTTTGGCATTTTCTTCTTACACTTTCATTAAAAGTCATTTCAAGTCATAGCTGGTTTCTGTCAGTAAGATAGTATCTACTTGTCTTAAATTACTGATGGTTCTTCCACCAATTTTCACTCTTCCTTCATCAAAATCTAGTCTGGCTTTCCTTATACTGTAATATGTTCTATATACAGATTGAATAGATAAAGGGATAAAATGCACCCTTGTCTGACATCTTTGTCTATAGGAAACCATTCTGTCTCTCTGGCTAGTGAAACTAGGAAGTATCCCGAGATCTCATATTAGCTGGAGCAAGTTTCCGCAACGGGTTTCTTTCCTACTCTGCCCAACGCTAGCTTCCGCGATTTCAGCACCTGGACAGCTCTCAGTGGTGTAAAAATCCAACAAGCAAAACCATCTCTCAAGAACTTTCCACTCTTAGAAAGAACGCCGTTATCTATCTTTCTTTCTTTCTTTCTTTCTTTCTTTCTTTCTTTCTTTCTTTCTTTCTTTCTTTCTTTCTTTCTTTCTTTCTTTCTTTCTTTCTTTCTTTCTTTCTTTCTTTCTTTCTTTCTTTCTACTGAATTTTCCAATTTTGTTCCTGGTTCTCTCCTTTTGCGGGGAGTCTACGGAGTGGTTTCTTTCTAGATGCTGCTTTCACACAAAGATTGTCGTCTCTTATAAATTGTTGATAGCGTATCCTTTTCTCGCGGGCATTTCTGTCAATAGTCCTAGAACTGCACCAGCCTGTTTTTAAAGCAAGGCAGGTCATTAGTTAAGTAAGTAAGTAAGTAAGTAAGTAAGTAAGTAAGTAAGTAAGTAAGTAAGTAAGTAAGTAAGTAAGTAAGTAAGTAAGTAAGAAAGAAAGAAAGAAAGAAAGAAAGAAAGAAAGAAAGAAAGAAAGAAAGAAAGAAAGAAAGAAAGAAAGAAAGAAAGAAATGGACGACAGCCGTTGTGGGCGATCGTTTCTCACTGGATTTTGCTAGCGATACCGTACAGTTAAGTGAGTTAAATATAAATGCCATTCCAAGGTGGGAGTTTTGGGAAGCAAGCTCAGGAATGACCAAGAGAAAGATGAGACAGAAAGAGAAGTTGGGAAAGAAAGAAGGAAAGAGAGGGTACAACATCTCTTTCAGAACACTTGAGAGATGCAGAGCAGTACCTTTTATTTATGTGAAAGAATCTTTTTCGTGTTATGTCTCACTTTTATTAGGTCTGGCAGACTTATGAAGGCGACCTATTGCGTGTTTATCTGGCTGCAAGCACAGCTGACTTCAGAGACACAGGCTCCCAGAAAAGTGAGCTTGCCCTTCTTCTCCCTACATCAAGCTCCACGGTGTGGTGGCCCATTTTCTTTTCCACCGGCAACTTAGCACGATGGGAGGGACATCGACTCCCAGATCGCTTTTCGGCACCCTGGAGCTTGATGTCAAGGGGGAAAAAGGAAGGCGTTGTTCTGACGATATACAGTAATTAACTCTTGAGCGTATATCATCCAGCTGTGGTATACGTCTTAACCTGTTCAGGTTTGCCAGAAGGTGCCTAACAAGCGCGAGGCGAGACTTTCTAGGCGTGGCGCTGAAGGCGTTGCAAAATAATTCAAATTCGAAAAGAGCTCTCTTTTCTGGAGACTGCAGTCAAATAAAGAAGGAGAGAATCCTTCGCGTCAACTTTTCCTCCTTCCCCACGGTTATTTTACAAACCGGAGAAGGACAAGTGCGTCTAGTTGACTGAGTGGAATGGAGGAAGAGGGCGAAGAGATGGGGCCACAGGGCGGCCGGGGGTGTAAAGACCTGGCCAAATTCTCCCATCAAGGCTGGACAAACACACTTTCCCCCTCTGCCTTTTCCCTTCAGTTCTAGCATGTACGGATTGTCTTTGGTTTCTTCCTTCTGGGTCCTGCCTAAACGATCTGCGCAAACCACGTCTCTCCTTTCCCTTTCTAACACATATGTACATTAACCTGCCTTTCCCTTTCTCTCATGTTGTTTCCTGTCCCCGGTGGGCTTCTGAGTGTGCAGTCGCGCCTCATCCTGTCGCTTCTGAATGAATGTCCTTCCTTCCTTCCTTCCTTCCTTCCTTCCTTCCTTCCTTCCTTCCTTCCTTCCTTCCTTCCTTCCTTCCTTCCTCTCCTCTCCCTCGAATACGTTTACTGCTCGCCTCTCAACAACCTAAGCCAATTACAGACTCCCTTGCCGCCCTTCCGACCCCGGCTGCCTCCCCTCCCGCCGAGCTGATCAGTCGCTTCCAAACAGCCGAGCCCCCTCTCGTAGCTGCGTCTGTATTCCTCAGAGCCTCTCCGGGGCGGGAGTGACGCTCGGGGAATCTAATCAATTAGACATTAGGCAGCTCCATTAGCTCGCTAATATAACTGCCTGGTGTCAATGGTCTTGTAGGCGGATGGATGTAAGCTGTACAGTTATTGGCGCAAGGAAGGAGGGGCGGCGGCGGTGGAGACGGGCGGAAACGCGGTGGCTGAGAGGTCGCCTCTCTAGCGGCGCTTGGGGAGCACGATCGCAGCCTGGAGGGATCCGAAGAGAGGCTGCTGTTCCCTGACATACATATTCAGAAGTGAGTCCTATTGAACTCCAGGAGGATTTACTTCGGAGTCAATACGGAACTGAGCGCGCTTTAGCTAGCGCTCCTGGAGAACTGACACCAGCTGCGCGCAGGGACGCGCATCCTGGTTAGATTGATCTGGATTTTTTATTTGTTTTTTTTCTTAAGGGAGAGCTGCAAAATTAAATCTTTCCTAATCAAAAGCCCTCTACTCAATTGCCTTTCATTTCTGCTTTAGGGCCCTTACTAAGTTCCCCTGCCTGCTGGCAGTAGTTTGGTCTAAAAGTTCTGAAGAGTCAATCGGTTTCACTTCGCCTGCGCCCTGGATCAATTCACAGTCGAACCAATATCGCAACCGCTATCTCTCCTATCCCAGACACCACACAAGTGTGCAAGCTTTCAAGTTCTCCAGAACACTTCCTGAGGCTAAATGATATGGAAAAAAATAATAGAAGCAGCAGAAAAGCCCCCAAACAAGACCAGATGTGGTGAGTGACCATGAAATCTGCAATTTAGACTCAGTCTTACAGTGGAGAGGTGGAGGAAGAGACATTGGCAGCTCTCAGGCTACAGCTAGTATACATACTGGGAGAGCCTAATCATGGCTGATGCCCGCTGATGTTCATGGTAAGGTTGCCTTGGATTTTGGTGTTGCTATTACAGAACTGAGAGCCAGGTTGATGGAGTGGCTGATGCTCATGTATAAAAACTCAACGGCCAGCAAGAGACAGTTTTGAGTTGCAGTTGGCTTTTCAAAAATATGTCTTCAGAAATGGTGCTACAGTTAGGGTATTTTTTTCCCTCGCTCTAGCTTTGGATTTGGGATTTTTCAAAAACAGAGGTATCACTTCTGTCTTGAAAATGTGCATGCCCCAATTCCGCTGTATTGAGAAAAGGGTATGCTATGAGCCAGTTGTGTGACCCCAGCAGTAAATTTAATGATGTATAGGGATAGGGATGCCTACAAACACATGGTGAACATATTAACTGGAAACCTTGCTGCAGTAACTCAGTTTTCAAACACCCAGTTAGCACATGTGTGTACAGACATACGGTGACATAGTGAGCCCACTGACAGCTTTGCCTCCCAGTGGATGACTGGAGTGGGTGATTTTCAGATCTTTTGTAATTGACCTTCATGTATGTAACTCAAAGTAACTTCAGAGATTAACAACACCTCCTTTGTTTCTTAGAGAGTCCATGCACTGTACTGGTTGGAATAGAGGAGTGGGACTTGGGAGATACATGGCCAAGTTCTCACTCAGCCATGAAAACTCACCTTGCTCCCATCACTTTCTCTCAGTCTGAATCTAGGTCACAGGATTGTTGTGAGATAATGAACTGCTGGATAGCTCAATGGCTTAGGCATCTGGCCATGAAGCCAGAGGCTGGG
This sequence comes from Pogona vitticeps, assembly GCF_051106095.1. Taxonomy (NCBI): domain Eukaryota; kingdom Metazoa; phylum Chordata; class Lepidosauria; order Squamata; family Agamidae; genus Pogona; species Pogona vitticeps. Next base: position 108,124,732 of record NC_135784.1, read on the forward strand.
AGTTTGATTGACAGGGGCTAGACTTGATGATCCATAGGGTATCTTCTGGCTCTGCAGTTCTAAGATTATAATTAAAATTAATTAACATGGGGAAGAGGACAACTATGTGTATCTTGTGGAAAAGTTACCTCTAATGTTCTTGTTGCTACTGCAGAAACGAGAGCCACTGTACCAAAGTGAGTAAAGCACTGGAGGAATGCAGGATTAAAATGTTGATGAGGACAACAGTGATGAATGAAGTAGGTCCTTATCCTAGAGCAGAGAGCTAACAGAGTCTGATGTCCCTATTTTCACTAATTAATGGAGCATAACCCCTACCACCAGGATGTGTTCCTGACACAGCCTCTTTGAAATTAATGGGAACAGTGAAAGAGCATTGCCCAGGGGGATGTGTTTTTTGGGGTAAAAGAGTAATTCCTTACTCTGTCAACCTCTAGTGGGAACCCAAATCTGATACCAAAAACAGCTTCTCCTCTTCGCTTCACAGGATGGGTGGCTTTGCTTCTTGCGTTGCTGCTTCAGTATTGAGAGCTGGCATGTTTCCACTGGTCTCTAGATTCTAGGGATTCAGGGCAGAAATCCCCATCTAGCCAGGAAGCATATTTGGACCAATCACTGTCACTCAGCCTAACCTAGATCATGGCATTGTCAAGAGAATAAAAGAGGGTGAGTATGAAGATTTGGCACATATGCCAGCCTTAGCATTGTAGATGGAGCATGGGATATACAGAGAGGAAATCATCTGGTCTGGTAGATACAAGACCACATCTATCTCTGAAATGGACTGGTGAGAACTGGGGATTCCGCTGGAAGGAGAAAGTAAGATTCTCAATAATGCTGACTCACCCATGAAATAAGAGTCTGCTCTCTATGGTGGTCAAGTCAATCCTACAGAGGAAGACATGATAGCACATCTACTATGAAGCTTGCAACAATCAGTCAAAAACTTCATGAAAGGCATTTTAACAAGGCAGTTGTTCTACTGTTTCTTGAGTAAAACTGCTAAAGGTGGAAAATATAAAGCAGTCATTCTGTGTGAGGCTTGCAGGTTACTAAAGAATCCTTCTTAATAGCAGAAGACGCTGCCTTGTACAGACCACACATCCATCCAGCCCAGTTTTATCAACTTTGGTCGACAGAGGCTCTCCGGGATTTGGGGCTGGATCTTTCCTTATCTCTGCCTGGAGAGCCCTTGAATTCTTTGGTGCTCTCACATGTGAATACACGTTGCTGTTTTGTTTTAAGTACTCTAGACATGGTATTTCGAGATATGTCAACAGTCCAAAAGTGTTGAGTAAGTTTTCTATTCTGATAGGCATGGGGGATCATGCAGAGGAAGATGGAATTGCGCCATCTATAGATCAACCTTCTCCAGCCTGCCTCTAGATATGTCTGACAGCAATTCCCATCATCCTCCACTGTTTTGCTGTCTGAGACTTATGGGACCTGCAGCCCAACACATCTGGAAGGGGGTCAGGCTGGGAAAGGTTGGTTTAGATAAGCCTGTAAATATTTTGTCCAATGTAATTTGTCACACAGGAAGGAAGGAAGGTTCCTTTTGGTGGAAACAAAAATGTCCACCAAGCTCAGGGTTTTCACAGCCATGCATACCTGTCCCATTCCCTTACTCAATTTCATTGCATGATCACCAGGCCTGGACCCTGAAAAAGGAAGTCCCACTTCCTTGCAGTGCTGCCACTGGGCAACTTTTTGAGTTCACAATCACACACACTTTTGCATCTGATAAAATGGGCTGCCCTTCATGCCAGTTGATGCCGAAATACATTTGTTTGCCTTTAAAAGTATCTCAGGACTCTTTCTTGTTTTGCCTTGGCATGTGTTTCATTGAACTCGAAAGGCATTTCAGTAAGCGTGAGTAAGTAAGAAAAAAACGTAAGAAGCAAAAGAGACCCTCCTGTCACTCTCCTTCCCGTCTTTCATTTTCTTGACCTGGGCTTTTAGAAGCAGTCATTCTGCAGAGGAAGTTCTTCCTGGCATAAGGATAAAGTGATGGGAAGAAACAAACCATCTGCTAAATGCTATGGCATGGACAAAAGCACAAGAGGAGGGCCCAGCAAAAAGATTTGCAATCTTCATCACAACTGACTCCACCTAGAAACTTTAACATGCCAAAGAATGTTAAAATTCCCTCATTTTCCTGTTTTATGGGTTTCATGTTTTCCCTTATCTGCTTAGGAACTCTTTTTCTAAAGACTTAAAGCTCGAGGGAGGCCATCTCGAGCAGAGTCTCTGACTTATAAATCTTGGCTCAACATTTCTATCATTCTTTACAAAATGAAATGAATCTAGTTAGCACGTTCCATAATTTAGTACAAAGGAGCCATGTGGATCAGATTATGTTTATGTTTACATTATCAGCATTTTGGGGTGTCCCCCCCCCAATGTGGCATCTATGCCTTCAGCAGTTCTGTGAGAAGCAGAAAGCAAGCTGCGGTCCCCAGTTAGAATTTCTGCTAGCTATGAACTTATCAGGTTCATTCAGTTTTTAGATTTTGGAGGTGTATGAGAAGCAATGATGTGTTACTGTCACATCATGCTTATATCTCATGCTTCCTCCAAGGAATTTAAGAGCACTAGTAAGTGTTGTCCCATTTTGTCCCCATTTTGATCAAGTGAGGCTGACAGGAAGCAAGTTTCTATTGGTTTCGTGGCTGAGAGGGGATCCTCAGCCCTGTTCCTGGCTCTTGAACAGCAATAGGCCTGAGCATCACTCCAGCCTCACATGATAACCCTCGGTAGGTCCCTTTATAGGTCATCCTCTGTTTCCTCATTTGCTGGCAGCAGCTAGAACTGGAAAGCTTCCTGTAATGTGAACTCCCTGCAGTGCTCCACAGAACCATTTTTGGTCTAGTCTCACTGAAGCTCCACAGACTCTGTAGGAAATTAAAGATATTAGGTGGCCTCCTCTACCCACCCAATGCTGCTAGGTAAGCCTACTACCAAGGGAATGAGAAAGGTACTGTGAGAAGGTATGTTTGGTGTGAACATTTTTAGACCTGATATGCACCTTCCCAAGGATGGCTGTTCACTTCCAAACCTGGGCAATAGGCTCTAACCAGCAAACCAGTGCTGTGCAACTGCCCAATCACAGAGTCTTCAATTAAAGTGAATGACAATGGCCGGACTTTATTATACAATGAAGTACCGTAGACTATAAAAGAACTGCCCTATAAATCAAGCATGTAGATGTAAATGAGTCAACATAATGAAATCAATATACTTTGTGAATGTGATCAACTTAATCTCTTTATTAGGCTCTCTCATTGTGCAACATCCCACCCAGTATGCACTAAATGTATGGCAGTGCAGAAATGATGTATGGGACCCTGTGTGTTTGGAGGGATATGCGAAAGCTGTGTGGGGGGGGTCAAGACTAAAGCAGAGGAGGAGGTATGGACAGATGCTGTGAGTGGTCCTAAGAAGGCTGGGTGTGGCTTGCAGTGAAATTGTAAAGAAAATAATTCCCAGATGTCCTGAGAGTTTGAAAAATTATTTGGGAAAGGAAAAGCTGTACTGCTGTATCAGAAGAGGAGGCAAAGAGAGAGAGAGAGAGAGATGCCAGGCCTCTCCTGAAGCAGGGGTGGGGGTGGGAAGATGTTTGGAGACCAGAAGAGGCTGCAGGCTTTATTTTATTTTATTTTATTTTTTATGCTATGGATCCTCAAGTCCTGATCTGTCAAGGAGGCACTGTGGGGAATTGAACTCCCAACCTCTGGCTCAGCAGCTCTTCCAAATTCATTTACTGAAAGTATAAATTCCTTCTGTTATACTTCATTGCAGGATCTCTCCATCTTTTAGTTATGGCTGCTCTCATGCACAAGGACAGGGGCAGAGGGGCATTCATACAGGCTGACTTCATACGGTTCACCTGTTAGAAGAATCATCTGTCTTGCCCCTCTGTCCAAGGATGCCCAATGGGAACATCCTGGAAGCAAGAGGAGTCTGTATCTATCTTTTCATTGGTTATATCTCACCATCCTGCTGCTCCCAAAAGAAATAAAGATCCATGACATCAGTCCTTTATAAACATCAAGCCGTTGACATGTCTTTTTAGAGGGTGAGGTAACTCTCTCTCTCTCTCTCTCTCTCTCTCACACACACACACACACACACACGCACACACACACACACACACACACACACACACACACACACACACACACACCTCTGGCCATATGCTCAGGCTTTGAGACATGGTCTGCTATCTAGCTAGGAAAAACTTTACTATAAAAAATCTTTTAAAAATAGGCTTAGTAATCTTTTGTTTTAAGTTCAGTTTCTGTCTGGTTGGTACCCCCAGGGGTCGATTTTGACTTGCAGGAGGTCCATGTCAGAGAGAAAAATTGGGGGTGCAATTTTTTAGACTTGTATCAAAGATTTGCAGGGGGCAGGGGGTCTACGGAACACAAATAAGTCAGCAAGTGGTCTACATGAGGCAAAAAAGTTTGGGAACCTATGAAAGGTAGGTTTAATGCTCACAGGGAACACCATTGCTGCTTACACTGCCAACAAAGGAGTCTCCTAACAAGAGTTTCTGACAGATTTAATAGTCTGAATCAAAATTTACAACCCCAGCCACTGCTATGTCACTATTACTGGAGTATCCTGGTTCTTCTGAGTAAGAGATGGAAGTCCCCAAAGACAGGCATCAGTGCCAGTAGACCCTTCTCGGGTTCTTGGGCCTGGCAAGTGCCTGATGATACTGATGCCAGTTTGCTAGCCATATTTTTGCCCAGTACAAACCTGTGCTGATGACACCATTTCAGTGATAAAGCCACAGGTGCTCTGCCTCTGTCACAACAACAGTGACTGCCATAGTCCCATCTGGTTCACATGACTGCAACAGTGACTTAACATTCAAGAGCTGGGTTGGAGCACCAGAGCCCAAGGCTAGGAATTCAGATCCTTACTCTGCCTCTTGGAAGACAGCCCAGCCAAGATCCCCCAAAGCATGTGTGGCTGATGGGCTTATGTGCCCTTCCACAGGGTTGACCCTGGGCAGGCAGCAGAAGAAAGGATTGGTAAACCACTTCCAAGTTTTTTATACCTACAAATACCCCAAGAGGGCTGCCATGAATCAAAATCAACTTGATGGCATGGAATTATTACTATTAGCTTGCTGAAATGTCTGAAGTGGATAATTGTCCAACCACTCTTGCACAAGTGACTGGGACCACTGTGGTTTCTTCTACCCTTGTTCTTGCTTGAATAGGAAGGATTTGCAAGCTTCTTTATTACTAGTCATGGAAGTGTAGCAAAGGCTATTGCAACACAGACATGCCCTGAACCCCATGCCATCTCAGTCAATCCCGGTTTCTTGTCCCCTGTCAACAGCAGTGGGGATGCATCTGCATTATCTGTGGAATAGCCATCGATTTTTATGGACTCCTCATAACTGACAAGATAATACCTTCAGTTGTCATCATAGGTGCGACATACATAAGTGGCTCATGCACTCTGCTTTACCCACAATGTGGCCTAGTCTTTGGCAAAAATTTCCACACAGCTAAAGTAGCTGTAGTTTCTTCAGCTGGCTGCTTTATCAGTGTTGACAGCTCTACTTTAAGATTAAATAGACCCTGAGCTTTCTATTTAAATATTACATTCAATAGAATCCAGCATGCCATGGATGTGGATCATGCTTCTTTGAAGCACAGAGACCAAGCGAGAATTACCTAGGCCTGGTTAATTTTTCAAGAGCCACAGACACGGAACTGAAAGTTAAGCTCCCAAGCTGGGATTTGACAACATCATAAGTAAAAAAAATAGGACATAGTAGTGAAAACCACAAGAGTCATGAGGTGATTTTAACAACTAACCACTACATTTTACACCAAGTGTTTGTGGACTGTGCCCCCTCACCAGATGCACGGAGTAACTCTCAGAATTTCGTTATTATATAGTCATAATACACACAGTTGAAGGAGGGATGTAGGCAGCAGAGCTAGAGAGAAAGAAAAATGCAGAAGGTGCTGATAGTGACAATTATGTTAGCAAACAGGAACATTAACCGAACTGTTGCCAGTAACATTAACATCATGGCATCAGGTAAACCAGGGAGTCCATAGAGTGTTACGAGAAACCACTGTCTGGATTTCAGCCTCTGGTGATAGACTGGAAATTCCCCACAAATTGTGTTTCAAGTCACTGTAGCTGCTTTAAGGTGAATGACAAAGTTTCCTGGGAGATGGGAGTGTTCTGCTTCTTGCTGCTTTTTGATGTGTTTTGTGTCACTTTTGTATCCACTTATTCTTTTGTGTAGAAATGGGCCTGTTTGCCCTCTTCAGAAAGCCAACAGCAGAGAGTACAGGCCATTCTGAGATCTCAGGATGTCTACAGTATTCTGGAGCAGATATGTGGAAAAAGAAGACCAAGGCTGATCTCAGAGCTTGTGGTGGGAATTTTAAATATGAACACTACACCGGAATAGAAACTTTAATTTTGTAATTTAAAGGATTTGATCACCAGTAAGTCCACGGCTACCATTACAGTTTAAAAGGTGTGACATATGAGAAATAAAGGGATGTGGAAGGAGCCAGATTTTGTGACCTGTGTGGGTAATACAAATTAAGAATGTTTATTTGCTTAACTCTAACCACTTACCTTGTAATATTGAGAGAGAGAAAGAAGAAGGAGCTACCCAATATTTTAAGTCCTACCTCTTAACTGTGGGAAGAAATTCTAAGCTGACTTTCCCCCAAGCTGATCAGAAACCTGGATGTCATGAAAGTTCAGTGGCTGATTTAAAAAACAAACAAACATGTGTTCTCCAGCAACTAATGTGGTCCCCAAAATTTATACTATAGAGTTGATGTATGGACTTGTCAAATATTGCTCAAATGTTTTCTCATTGCTGGAAGATTCTCCTAATCTTTGATCTTTGTATTTGGCTAGTTGGTACCCCAAAACAAATAGTTCCATTCTGAGTATTTGAAATGCAAGGGTATATAGAGTATGTGACAGTACTGGTAGCTAGTATGTGATAATGTACTGACTGAAAGTAATATTGAAAATGCTGTGCTAGGAGATGGGTGAGGAGAGTGTGACCTTATTGGCTCACCAAAACCACTTGGATAGTGTCTGGTAACATTCATTATGATATCGTTCTGGATCATCTTGCTGCCTTAATGGAGAGGAGGGGCAGTGCACTGCAATAGCCCTGTTCACTCCTAAAAGATTAGTCACAGAAGACAGTGATGAGAGACCGCCACCCACATGGCTAGTGGCATATGGCAACAGCAAGGGTCCATCATCTCCCATGGCTTTTAATACCTACATCAGGGAACGGGACTTTCCAGTGCTCCAGCCATGGTAGCTTTGCTGTTACCTCTAATTGATGATTGGAGAGAAGGGTCTTTATTTAATGTACAGACAGACATCAAAAGCCTGGAAACTGATCTCTGGTACAGTGAGCCCAAGAGGGTGTTGCCTTGGCATCTGCAGGGAAAGGGGAGCCCTTTCTCCCATAATCCTACATTTATTTATTGTTCCAGTGTACACAAGCAAACATGTTAAGCTGGTATGCACTATGCACCCAAATTATGCTAATATGTCACAGTGCAATTTCTCTCCATTGTGAAAAAAATTCCTGCAGGCACACAGGTGTTGTAGCTAAGTTCTGGTTTGAAGGCTAGGATTCTGTTGTGCCTGGGATTATTGCTGCGTAAATCATATAAACAAGCCCATAAAATGATTAAGTTCCAATGTCATGCTACGCTGATGACACCCAGCTCTATCTCTCGCTTTCATCTCAATTCAGTCAAGCTCCTGAACTTCAGCGCCAAAAGAAGTCCATGTTTATTTCAAGATGACCAATCAGAAAACAAGACAAACTGCAGCCACAAAACAAATTGGGGAAGTCTGCAGAGTTTACTTTCAGCAAATAAGGCATACCCTCTTTTAATGATCTGGTATCCCTAGAGTATAGTATTACTCTCAGTCTGAACTCTTGTTTGTAGCACAAGCCAAGTTGTATCTTTCAGTCCATTCCTCCCTGGTAAATGGAATGTTCCTACTTTGCTTCTCAGGGTCATGAACACACAGCGAGTTTGTTTAGCAGGGAGGAACAGGCTCAGACTTACAACTTGTCTTACACTACAAACAAGATTTCTACCTTAATTTTTTTCTTCCTTAAACGAACATTCCACCTATTATGAAGATCAGATTTATTCAAAAATATTTGAAAGCCTTGTGACATCTTAAAGACTAAGAAGTTTCATGTGGTATAATCTTTTGTGCCTTGCAATCCACTCCATTAGATGCTGTAATGGCCTAACATGACAGTTGTTATGGAAATACAGATGCAGGAAACACTCGAGTCAGTTGAGATGTCATGGGTGAGTGTACCCTACGTGTCCAGTGGAAATAGCTCATAATAATCTCATTTTAAAAGGATCTTTTGTCTGGCTGTGTGCCAAGTATGAGAAAGGAAATGGTTGGAGCCCTGATATACATATATATGTCAGGGGTGGGGAGAGAGAGAGAGAGAGAGAGAGAGAGAGAGAGAGGATTGTTACATACAGCACTGATGTTACCTGTCTGTCATGGGTTTGGAGGGAAAGTTCCATCCTATGGGGAGTGGAAGGCGGGACATCAGGAGGAGGGGCTGTACTGTATATATATGTGAAGCGTGTGTGGAGAAGTTCAGACGCTGGGATGTGAAGAAGCAGCAGCTGGGAAGAAGAAGCTGGTGTGGGAGTCTGTGTGTCAGACAGGGTACTACTGTGTGTCAGAGTACCAACCTGATAGGTTCAGGTGTCTGTTGGTTAGCCAGAACTGATAGGTTCAGGGTCTGTGCTTCAAGTTAAGGGTTCTGTGTGAACCAAACTGTGTGCATGTATGAATGAGACTAAGCCACGTTACTATATCTTATTCACCTGATCATTTTATTTTGCCTGTGTGTTGTTTTAAATAAACCTTATTCTTTTATTTGTTGAAAATCCATCCCTGGTCTGTGTGACTTCTTGTAGGGAATGGTTGGTGGCAGCTTAGTTAGCGTGTGGCAGATCCCAGTAGGTCTGGGTTTGTCACATTGATTGGTGTCCAGCGTGTGGGATACGACTGGTCCAGTTGTCCAGCGGTCCAGCAAAGCCTTGGCAAGTGTGCCCAGAGCAAGGGGGGTCTAGTCAGGGACAATCTGAGGCGCGTAGGTAATCTTCTAGGTGTACCTCACGGGGAGGTGCGCTAGTAGAAGAACGTGCCAACTGGGGAGACTAGATTAGGGTGCTCTGAGGCAGCCTGTTTTTGGCGGGAAAAAAGCTGAGGCAAAACTGTAAAGTAACAGGGATCTAGCTTGTCTGCTGTGAGGCCCAGCAGAGGGGGGTAGACTCCGGCTGGCTACAGTTGCAAGTAGTGCTGAAGGACAGCAGCAATCTATAGGGAAAGCTGGTTCTGAGGCAAAAGAAAAAAAAAAGTGGTCGTTTTATTTTGAGGCTTGACTTTTTAAAGCAGCCTGTTCTGAGGGGGGATTATGCCCTTGACTCGAAGCCAGATGGCAGAAATGGGTGAAGTGAAAGACCCCCAGGTTGACCAAGGTTCTGAGGATGAATTTGGCTCAGTGCAGGGTGACAGCACAGGAGAGCAGAACCCAGAACTCAGAAAATTGCTCATAGCCCAACAGCATGAACTGAGGGTGAGGGAAATGGAGGAAAGATTAGAGAGAGAAAGAAGGGAGGAAAGGGAGAAACAACGGCAATTTGAATTAGAGAGAGAGAGAATGGAAAAGGAGGAAAGGTTAGAGAGAGAGAAAATTGCTCTGGAAAAAGAAAGGATGGCGTTTGAATTAAGAAAATTGGAAATGATGAACCAGAACAATAATAACAATAGGGATTCTGAGGGAGGCCAATTGTCTAAAGCTGACCTGAAGAAATTCCCTGTGTACCACAAGGGAGATTGTCCTGAGGTGTTCTTTTCCTTAGTGGAAAGAGCGTTTGTGGACTTCTCAGTGAGGGAAACTGAGAAGATGACCATCATGCGATCTTTAATCAATGGTAGCCTGGCCGAAGTTTATTCAGAGATGCCAGAGGAACTGATGAGAGATTTTGCAGAGTTTAAAAAACTGGTGTTTGCAAGACATGGGATAAATGCGGAACAGCTGAGGCAAAGATTCAGGTCCCTCACAAAGAAACCAGAGCAGACTTTTACCCAAGTGGGGGCCCAATTGGTGAGGCTGCTTGAGAAATGGCTATCTCAGGAGGGGACAGAGACCTACCAGCAGCTCAAAGACTTGATAGCGCTGGAACAGTTCTATTCAGTCCTGCATGGGGAACTGAAATTCCAGGTGAGGGAAAGGAAACCAAAATCTGTGGCAGAAGCAGCCGAGATCGCAGATTTTATTTACCAAATAAGAAAGCCCTTGGGTGAGGGGAAATCTGTAGGTAAACCCAAAGAAACCTACAGCAAGTACTCTCAGGGACCAGGGAAAAGCCAGCAAGGGGGAGGGGCCCATGGTGAAGGGAAGCCCTCAGACATGAAACCAAGACCTCAGATTTTGGAGGGAAAACCAAAACAAGATGAGAGAGAATCAAAATACACCAGAAAATGTTATTTCTGTCAGGGAAAGGGTCATCTCATCTCAGAGTGTGAGAAATTAAAGCAGCTAAAAGGAATTGTGCCTCAGGATTCGAGTAGGACCAAGCCAAAAGCTGTGTTCTGTGTCCAGAAAGAGCAAGGCTCATTGTCACTGAGGGAGCCTGTTGCCATGGCTACTCAATCTGGAACAGCTACATCTGCTGATCAGGCTGAGGAAAATGGTCCTCTTGTAGAGGTCAGGCGCTGCCTGCTGGTGAGAACAGATTCTCAGTTGTTTGAGACAGCAGGGGTGGACGTAGGAATACTTGACCGTCAGTATCGGGGGCTGCGGGACACTTGTTCTCAGGTGACCCTGTGCCATCCAGATATTATTCCTAGGGAATATCTAATCCCAAATGAGAGCATGAAGGTGGCAGGGATTGAGGGGCAGGTGATCTCTCTGCCAGTAGCGGAGGTACCTGTCAACTTTCAAGGCTGGAGGGGAGTTTGGCGGCTAGCAATTTCATCGACTCTGCCAGCAGCCGTGCTCGTGGGAAATGACCTGGCTGAACATGTGAAAAGGGTGCTAGTGATTACACGTTCACAAGCCACCACGGGGACAGTTCAGGGGGGTAATGATGAGCCAGAGACGGAAGCAGGTGAAGGGAGTTCAGAAGCTGTGGTGGAAACCTTAACCACAGACAGCAGATTTGGACAAGAGCAAAAGGCAGACGCCACTCTCCAAAAGTGTTTTGAACAGGTGACTGACGCCCAGCTAACACCTGAAACCCCAGTGAGATTTCTGGAGAAAAAGGGGATTTTATATAGAGAGACCCTGAGGAATATCTCAAAAGGGGGAGATGGGATCAGAAGTCAGCTAGTGGTGCCTGAAAAGTATCGCCCCATGATCTTACAAAGGGGGGCACTCTGACATGTTTGCTGCGCACTTAGGGGTGAACAAAACACAGCAGAGAATCACACAGAATTTTTACTGGCCTGACATAGGGAAGCAGATCAGGGAGTTCTGTAAACAATGTGATGTGTGTCAAAGGCAGGGGAATAACCGCGACAGGACCAAAGCAAAGTTGTGCCCTTTGCCTGTGATTGACACTCCGTTCAAATGCATAGGGGTGGATATTGTGGGACCTTTGCCCAAGGCCACAAAGAGGGGGAACAGGTTCATTCTCACCATTGTGGACCATGCCATGAGGTACCCTGAAGCCATACCCTTGACTAACATTGAAACTAACACAGTGGCAGATGCCTTGGTGGGGTATATGTCCAGGATGGGATTTGCCTCAGAAATAATCACAGATTTGGGCGCATCGTTCACGTCAAAGCTCATGAAACGCTTATGGCAAATCTGTGGAATTAAGCACAAGGAAACTACTGCCTATCATCCTGAAAGTAATGGGTTAACTGAGAAGTTCAATGGGACTCTAATGCGCATGATTAGGGCTTACTTGGCAGAGAATCCAAACAATTGGGACCAGAAGCTGCAATCCCTTTTGTTTGCTTATCGATCAGTGCCACAAGCCAGTACCGGGTTCAGTCCATTTGAACTTTTATTTGGAAGAAGGGTGAAAGGGCCCCTTGATTTGATCAAACAAAATTGGGAGCAGATCACCCAGGATGACCCACAAGACGTTGTGACATACATAGACACCCTGATGAATGACCTAAAGAGAAATCTAGAGCTGGCAGCAGAAAACCTGCAAGCTCAAAAGGTCAGAAAGAAAGCTTGGGATGACCAGAACGCCAGGGAGAGGCACTTAAACCCAGGGGAGGAAGTGCTTTGGCCTAGGCCTTGCAGAGGGAACAAACTGCTGCTGGGTAGCCCAGAAGTAAAGTGCTTGGGTCACATGGTAGGGGGAGGAGTGATAAAACCCCTAGAGGCCAAAATAGTGATTCGTGATTGGCCCAGACCCAACACCAAGAAAAAAGTCAAATCATTTCTTGGGTTGGTGGGCTACTACAGAAAGTTCATCCCGAGGTTTAGCGAGATTGCGGCTCCGCTGACCGATCTGACGAGGAAGAAGGCTGATGACCGCATCCCGTGGACCAGCGACTGTGAGGAGGCATTCCAGAGGTTGAAGCAGGCGCTCATCAACTATCCAGTGCTGCGGGCTCCAGACTTCGACCGGGAGTTCATCATCTACACCGATGCGTCTAACAGCGGGGTAGGAGCAGTTCTGTGCCAGGAGGATGAGAATGGTGACCAGCATCCAGTGTCCTACCTGAGTAGGAAACTTCAAAAAGGTGAGAGACATTTGGCAACCGTGGAGAAGGAGTGTTTGGCCATAGTCTACGCGATCCAGAAGGCCAAGCCTTACATCTGGGGAAGACATTTTGTTCTGTGCACTGACCATTCACCACTGCAATGGTTAAAGACAATGAAAACCCACAATAGTAAACTTATGAGGTGGGCTTTAAACTTGCAGGACTATGACTTTGAAGTGAAGGTGGTCAGAGGGTCAGTGAACTGTGTTGCTGACGCCTTGTCAAGAAGACCTGAAGATTGAAGATGGCGAAAGAAACATGGACTATGTATATATTTTGGTGAACAAAAAGTTAAATGTACCTGTTTTTTGAACTTGGTTTGTATGAATAAAGGTAAATTGATGTAATGTATATGGTAAATGTTTAAATGCCTAATTGATATGGTTAACTTAGAATGTAAGTATAAGTAAGTATGATATTGTATGTATAACTGTTGTTGTGTGTTTTATCCAGGTTGTTTTTTGGGAAAAAGCACCTTAGCTTTCCCCCTACAAAACAACTTATAAAGAGGGGAGGTGTTACATACAGCACTGATGTTACCTGTCTGTCATGGGTTTGGAGGGAAAGTTCCATCCTATGGGGAGTGGAAGGCGGGACATCAGGAGGAGGGGCTGTACTGTATATATATGTGAAGCGTGTGTGGAGAAGTTCAGACGCTGGGATGTGAAGAAGCAGCAGCTGGGAAGAAGAAGCTGGTGTGGGAGTCTGTGTGTCAGACAGGGTACTACTGTGTGTCAGAGTACCAACCTGATAGGTTCAGGTGTCTGTTGGTTAGCCAGAACTGATAGGTTCAGGGTCTGTGCTTCAAGTTAAGGGTTCTGTGTGAACCAAACTGTGTGCATGTATGAATGAGACTAAGCCACGTTACTATATCTTATTCACCTGATCATTTTATTTTGCCTGTGTGTTGTTTTAAATAAACCTTATTCTTTTATTTGTTGAAAATCCATCCCTGGTCTGTGTGACTTCTTGTAGGGAATGGTTGGTGGCAGCTTAGTTAACGTGTGGCAGATCCCAGTAGGTCTGGGTTTGTCACAAGGATGAATACAGGAGGCTGTTTTATATGAGTCACACTAACAACTGGTTTTGCTTCCCTCTCTTCTGTGCTTGTTTCCTAATATCCTGGTCCGTGTCTCCTGAGGACAGCTCACGGGAGATGAAAGCAGAGAAAACCAAACACGCCATCGGCAGCGTTCACTCAATTGATTTTTACACAAAAATTTGCCTTCACACTCGAAGGACGGAAAAATGATCCTATTAATAATGAATCGTGAAAACAAATGGAGGGAGGAAATCAATAGAGGCACACAGGGTGTCGTAGGGAGAAGAGGAGGGAAGTCTCACGGCAGACATCCGATTAGCAATGTGGAGGTGTGCGAACCTGCTGCATAACGTGAGGGCCTCTGAGGACTGAGAAGGAGGAGGGCTTAGCGTCTTTCTCTTAGATGAATCATAAGGATATGCCCAGGGGGACAAGCTACCTGTAGCACAGGTGGAAAGTCAGGGAGACGCCTATCCTCTGCCACAAGAAAGCATGCCAACTAATTCCACATCAGGAAGAATGAAAGATCTAAGCATGAGAAGTGACTTGAATCTACAACATAAATATGGGCTCTGGAGAGAAATGGACACATAGATTTGAAAGCAATGGAAAGAAGGTAACCCCCACCCTCCAAGCTAATCCAAAATCAATCCACCCCAGCATGGTGCCCTTCCATCAGTAAATGACACCTCTAATGTGTCAAGTGGTGGCCCAAGAAGGTGAAGATTGCTCTTAAAGAGGGAGTGTCAACAATTAGATAAGTAATTTAAAATCCAGTAACCCTCATGATCAAAAGAGTAGGGAGAGGCACAGCAAGAACCAAACTGTTAAATTTCAGCCACCACTGCCCACTATGAAAGATGTTTTATGGATGAAGTTTTCTGCATCTAGGGGAATTTGGATTATACCATTTAAACAGGTAAAAGAAATGAGATATCAAGAATACTGCCTTGTCCAGTTTCTGTTCAACAAGGTCACAAAGACAGGCACAAGCTGCTTAGCCCGGTTTATGCAGCTACCTGTGCATTGGACCCCTGCCCTTCATGGATCATTAAACTCAAGGTGGGGACAGCTAGCAGGGCCACAGGAGTGACTAATGCCTCCTTTTGAGAGGGAGTGTTCCTTGGTAAACATGTGGGGAAAAGAAAGTCAAAGGTGGGCAACATTATTTGGCTATATTGGATGTGAAATTATGGGAGTTATGGTTAAAAAAAAGTAGCCTTTCCCATCTGTGAAGAAACCCTTATTAGATGTATTTATTTTATTTATTTATTGAATTTATATCCCGCCTATCTGGACTATAAGTCCACTCTAGGCGGCTGTAGCTCCAGTTACAGGCTCTGATAAGTTAAAACAGATGGCTCTTTCATTTGTTGTCTTCTCAGAACAAGCTTTTTTCTGACAAAAGTTAAATGAACTTACGCTGATTAATTTCCATGGGCTGAATCCAGTTCTTAGTCTCAACAAGAGCAGCCCTTTGGAATCAGGGAGAAGAAACAGTAGCTAAGGGGATCGTGAGAGGAAATATTCTCACTGGTCATCCTAAGATTTATGTATCTAAATTGTAAATTTATCAGATGAACAAAATAAAGATTAGGATATAATGTTATGAGGAGCCATCTATGTCAAAGGAGTGGGTGGGTTTACATTCCTACAATCTAGAACACTGGTTCTTAACCTTGGGTTACTCAGGAGTTTTGGACTGCAAATCCCAGAAGCCTTCACCACCAATTGTGCTGGCTGGGGTTTCTGGGAGTTGCAGTTCAAAAACATGCAAGTAACAAAGGTTAAGAACCACTGCTCTAGAAGAACGAAAAGAGTTTATGAAATGTAGCAAGAAATGTTAAACCTTCACATGCTCCTTGATCCCAGCATAGAGGCTAGTGAACACTTGTTTTCCAAGAAGAGGATCAAAGCACAGTTTCAGAGAAATCCCTTTTTAGATGAAGTGCTCTCAAGTGGGAGAAAAGGTTTAATTAGAAAACATGTTAAAAGAGAAGCTTGTGTGTCATTTGGATTATCTGTGGAATGTAAACAATGGCTTCTTTTGCATGTCTTATTCCAGAGTCATGCATTACAAAGCAGACAAGATGGCAAAGAGAAAATTATGTGAGAGCAGCACAGGATTGGCCCTTCAAACTTTTTTTTTTTTGGCCCTGAGACAGTCAGGATTCTGCTCAGAATTGATGCCAGAGACAGTTTTTGTTCACAGCCTCACTATATTGATCCCTATTCTCTCCAAGTTGTCAAGTTATTTAGTAATAGTTGTAGTTCTTTGTTTTTTGTAATATGCACAAACACAAGCATTTGCAGGGTAGTGAGGAAAAAACAAGCATCAATCCAAGCTAAACTTCACACAAGTTTACCTTGGAGACAAACATGAGAGAGAGAGAGAGAGAGAGAGAGAGAGAGAGAGGTGTATTTTTCTTGGATGAAGCAGAAATTCTTTTTGTCACTACTGCTGTGTGATTGCTCCTCCTCCCTCCCATGGCTGTTGTTATGATCTTTAATGTAAATTACTATTGATAAATTATTGAAGACTGCATGTCCTGTTTACTGACAGTCAAAACAGATGAGCTGGGAAAGGAGGCCCACCATCACCTGCCAAAAGAGTGCAGCATTTGGACAATGCAAAGTGACCAAATTATTCCACTGTGGTTTTAAAAAGTATAACCATGGTGTTTTTTGTTGTTGTTGGTGGTGTTCTGTTATTGCTCTGCTTTAGACTTCTTGGGGAGCTTTCTTTTCCTCCGTGTTTTCACAAACAACATTCACATGTAATAATGTGCATACCTTTCATTTGGGACCCCTAAATCTGATGACATTAAGGAAAACCTAGACAATGGATCTGGCCATTTTCGGGCATGTAGTATGGTGCTTGACACGTGCAAGTGGCAAGCAGACATTGGATGGGATCCAGTTTGCTCACACTTAGTATAGCTCCACTGAAATCAATAAGGCTTACATTTTCCAGGTTAATTAACTAAATTCACATTAATCTCAGTGAGTCTGCTCTGAGAATGACTAAATCTGGATCCAACCCAAGCAAAATTTCCAATATTCCTGTTAAACGAGAGCACAAAAATGACATACAACTTTTTCAAATCATTATCATTTCAAATCATTATCAAATGCCTGAAACAGTTCAGAGGGATTAAGAGACCTGCAAAACTGCTCCCCTACACCCGCTAATGAGCATGAAGGTTTGTCTGCTTTTCAAGGTTCTTTTCCCACCAACATCAGCCCTACTTATAGCGGGTGCATGGAAATTAACAAGCTTTGTAAGTTATACCTAAGGTCTCTCATTGATTTCAATGGGTCTCATGTAGTAGGACAAACATTGAATTCATTTATTTATTTGAGATATTTATATCCTGATGTTTCCTGCCACATGAATTCAATGGTGCTCTTACAATCAAAAAAGCCAAAAGCAAGATCAGCAATTAGCCATTTTAAAAAACACAGTACAAAACTCTAGAAACTACACAACAACCATTATAAGAGACCCATGTATGGTGAGGAAGGTCAAGTGTCGCTGTCCACATGTTGGACTGCAATTCCCATCAGCCCTTGCTAGCATAAGGAGCATGGGAGACAGAATCCAGAAACTGCTCTTGGGCTGCATTTCCCCCACCCAAATACAGTGGTGCCTCGCTAGACAGTTACCCCGCATGACAGTTTTTTCACTAGACATTGGCTTTTTGCTATCGCTATAGAGATTCGCAAAACAGTGATTCCTATGGGGGAATTTCGCTGGACAATGTTTGGTCCCTGCTTTGCAAACTGATTTTCGCTAGACGACGATTTTGACAGCTCCCTCCACCCTCGCAAAACAGGTGTTTTCGGGACCTCAGCTTCGCAAGACAACGATTTAAACAGCTGATTGGCAGTTCACAAAGTGGCTTTCCTATGGCTGATCTTCGCTAGACAACAACGATTCTTCCCCGTTGGAATGCATTAAACAGGTTTCACTGCATTCCAATGGGGAAATGCTTTTCGCTAGACAATGATTTCGCCAAACAGCGATTTCAGTGGAACGGATTATCATCGTCTAGCAAGGCACCACTGTAAAAGGTAACAACAGCTCTCATCTCTGTTTGAGGAAAATCACCAGTCGTACAAGGTTTGGAGGGATGACACTCTTTATATGAAAAATATATGAAACCTCAGCATTGAGACACAATGACCAATATTTACTAAGAAAAACTCATAGTTGGAACTTCAGAAGAAGTAGCCATGTTAATCTGTGCAAGTCTATCAGACAAAAAAACAAACAAACAAAAATAAGAGACAAAAATGATGTGGCTCCTTAAAAAAAACCTAACTGCTATATTTTACTATGAGTATTCATAGCTTTTCCACTTCCTCATTCATAAGACTTGAGTCTAATGACTGTTATACGTATCTATACATGGCTGTGTGACCAGGTAGGGATATAGATAAGAGACAAAATAGCAAAGCTTCATTAGTAAAGTATCTGGTTCTGAATAATTTCAAGTATGAGTTTACAAGGTACCAATAGCATTGTAGATACAAGTGGCAAACTTTGGCAATCAAAGTAGGATTTCACACTTGGTAATGACTTAGGAACTTTGGATTGATATTCAATCCTTTGTAGTGGGTTTCTTAGTGCTGTAGCTCTCGGGTGTTCCCTCACCCTGCAAAAGAGTCATTTTCAAGTCATTCAATGTGTGTCCAGATAGAATGAAATGTTCTGAAACAGTTTTCCATGTGTTTCCATTTCTGGTGCAGATTTATGTCCATTAAAGAAGAAATTGTCATCTTTGTCCTATGTTGAGTACAGAAGGGCATTGTTGGTTTTGTAAAAATGGGACAGATCACGTTAGCAGAAGAACAAGTAATCTTGCCCCGGATGTTCTGTGTGATGATGTTGGGGCCTGTAATTGTGTAGCCAGAGTAGATGTGGAGACAGAGCTGGCATCTGCGCCTGTAGCAGTGTTTAGTTCCCATCTCCGTATCATGTTGTGTAGTCTGTTGTGTGCCAATAGTTGCTTAAGACTGGGGATTTCTTTCTAAGCAAATATAGACTTCCTACCAAGGGCTTGGGAGAGTAGAATATTCTTGTCAAGAATGGGTGATTGTTTATGATGCTTGCAAGTGACTTTAATTGTGGGCTGAAAGTGACAACTGATCGAGTTTGCTTGGTCAGTTTCTCTTCTGAGTCTGTTTTGCAGTAGGTTGTTCCTCAATGTTTGTCTTGTCTGGTTAATTTCTGAGTGAATGAGAACAGCCAACTTTAGTATGTGAGGGACAATCAAGTACCCCATCTGATCAAAAAATGCAAAGACTAGCCAGTTGGTCACTTCACTTTAAACCTTCTTTTGTAGAATTAAGATCCTTATGTTCCGTTATCCTTTGTACATGGTTTACATTTAGCTTTTGTCACAGTTACATCTGAAAAACAATCAGATCAAGTTTTGCTCAGTGAGAGGTGAATTCTGGCAACACACATACGAGTTCCAAATCTAGTCTATCTTTCAATAAAACATTTGTTCCCTGCAGCCTGGATCCCCAGGAAAACATTAAAAAGAGAGCAGATTCTGATCAGACAGGCCTACGTTGGGGCTTCCCCTGTGCCATCTGAGTATGAAAAGGAAGACAAGAAAGGAGATTGTAGGTATTCCTTTCATATGCATAAAAGAGTAGTGCCAAAAGTAAAGATTGCAGTATTTATGGGAGAGAGGCGAACATCTCTTTCATCTCTGGTGTTTGAAATTTCTTTCAGAGTTTTACCTGTGGGGGAAACAATGCACAGAGCTTGCCTAAATATGCTGTATGATTCACACAACTGGAACTACATTTTTAAAAAGGTTCTCAATAGATAAACCCAGTAGAAGAGCAAATGTGATTTAGGGGGGAAAGATCACATATTTGAGCTCTAGAAACAAGTGCAATGTATATCAGTCTCTGTCCTCAAATAAGGTTATTTTTCTCAGTATATGATTTGACTAACAAGACTAGTCTTAGTGACAAGGCTTGTGCTACCAGCATAGATACTCTATGGTCTAAACTGGAGGGAAGGCACTTCATCCAGATTTTGGGGATGTGGTCTTACTGGCTAACAAGTTGATTGATTGATTGGTTGGTTGGTTGATTTAACTTGTATACCGCCCAACAGTGCATTGTACACTGTCTAGGCAGTTAACAGCTTATGCATAAATACAGGTAACCCAAGAAATTAAATACAGACAATGCACAAGCAAACAATACAATACAAAGCAATACAATCCAATAAAATGCACCATAGCTCACACCATAGCTAATAGAAGCCAGATTTAAAACACAGGTCATCAAAAGGGTGACATTAATAAATGGCAGTTTTAAATCGTTCCATTTTTAGGTGAGTTTTTTTTTCCAGCTGGGAGGGTGGGTGCCTGGTGAACCTCAAGTAGTAAGTTATTCCATAAATGAGGAGCTCCAATAGAAGACATTCAGTAGAGTTTAGGGACACATTTTGTAGGACGAGATTCTTCTGTTGCAGTCAAAACAAGGGAGGACCATTTTTCCTATATGCAGTTACCGCACATGGGCTTCTGCTGCCTATGGATGACAGGAAGTTGAAAAAAGAAGTGGTGAGAGTTAATATGACCAAGATTTCAAACAAGGTAATTTTGGGCCAATTTCCACATTAGTGAAGAAGCCAGAGTACAATGTTCTGATTCCAGAGTCTTGTCTGATGTTCGTCATGGACTGGATATGAGTGAATAATTTGAAGCTTAATCCAGACAAGACAAAGGTCTCTTAGTCAGTTGAAAGGCAGATCAGGGAATGCAGATTCAACCTGCTCTGGATAGGGTGCCAACCCCCCTGAAAAGTCAGGTCTGCTGCATGGGCTTGTTTCTGGAATCAACCTAGATATCTTGGATGCTCACATTTCAGCAGTAGCCAGAAGGGCACGTGCACAGTTGGAAGTACGGCAGCTGTGCCCATTCCTCGAAATGTCTGATCTGACTATAGTGACATATGCCTGAAATACACCCTACCTGCATTATTGGAATGCTCTCTACACAGGGCTGACTTTGAAAAGTGTTCAGAAACTTCAGCTGGCTCAAAATGCTGCAGCCAGACTATTGACTTGGATTGGTTAGAAGACTCTTGGGACTCCCTTGTTACAAGGGCTCCACTTGCTGCCTGCCTGTTTCTGGGCCCAACACGCAGTACTGGCTATGACCTCTAAAGCCCTACTGTGACAACCGGTAGCCCCTTCCTTGGTGGGCGCAGCTGCTTCCCCTGGGTGAGACTCCAATAAGGACGCCACCAGTGCAAATCAACTGGACCTATTTATTAAACTAAAAGACATGGTCACAACAAAAGCAGAGCTGCTAGTCTCTTTTGTAACTTCTCCAGTTCCAGTCACCGGGGCACAATCTTTGCCAATCGTTTAAGAGTTCTGGCTTGTGGGGCTGGGATGGTCTCTCCATCTCTTCCTTTTATACTGTCTACCAAGGGTATACAAGCTCCTCCCCCTTTCTCCTATTGGCTAGCTCCATCTCTGTAGCCAAACATAGTATCGATGCCAGGTCCATTTGGGTCTCAGAGTCCTTTGCTTGTCTTCTGTGGTTCTTGTGGGCTTGTGTTCCTGGGTCATAACTTGACAGACTGCCAACAGGGGCAATAGTGCCTGGTCCTCCTCACACCTACATAAATTGTTTGAAGGACTATATTTCACCATATGAGCATCCCTGATTATTAGGACCTAAAGGTGAGGCCCTTCATTTGGTCCTGCTGCCCTCACAGGCACACTTGATAAAGATATGAGGTAATTTTTCCAGTGGTTGTTGCCAGGCTGCAGAATGCACTCTCTCTGGAAATCAGGTTGGCTCCTCCCCCCTGTCCTTCAGGTGTCAGACAAAAACATTGTTTTTTTAAAGGCAGGCTTCTAACAACTGAACTGGACAACTGAACTTTGTTATGGAGGCTATACATGTTTACTGTGTTTCATCTAAATTTTTTACATTGTTTTCAAACCAGCCCTCTTTTGATTTCCCTCTATGTTTAATTCTTTCTCAAGTTATAACTTAATGGCTGAAATCCTCTTGCACAACTCTACAATTATAAAGGCTGGTGACACCGTTGGTCATGGGTATTAATCTTTAAATTAAATTTTTATTGGTTTAGGCACCTAAGGAGGCACACAGATAATTAAAAACAGGTGCGACTAAATGCAGAATTAAAATGCAATGGCTGGAATCCTGTTGCAGAACTGTGTATTCCTGAAGGTTGATGACATCATCAGCCATGGACTTTTTTTAATTTAAAGTTTCTTATCTTCCCCCTCAGGTTCCAAGGCTCCCTGGAGATCCCTTTCAATTTGGGGAAGCCTTTGGGATCCTCAGGACTTATCCTGATCCCAAAGGCTTCACGTTTTCATGGAGCAAAACAGGCCTTGGCCTTAAAAGGCTCCCCAGCCTTGTACACTGAACTATTACAGGCTCTAAGTGGCTTGTACACAGTTCCCATTTTTCTGTCCAGCTGCTTTCATTCTTCTGATTCCAGTCTTAACTGACTCAAGGGATGTGTGCATTGGATAGGAATCTGGGAGGCCATACCCAAGGGATGCTGTTTTTGTATATGCACATACGTGCATACTATGGGGATCCCCTGTTTCTCCATGAACTCGGCACACTAAAGGAAGAGTGTGGGATGTGAATGTGTCTTTAAATTGTTTTACTACTCTGCCAAAATATCTTCGGCTTTGCGTCTGCTAAGTAAGGCTAAGCTTCCAAACACAGTACATTTGGAAGCCTGCCCAGTTTGCAGCTCTTTGCCATTATCATTGCAATTATTATATTTCACAAGAATATGTCAATTCTCAATTTATGTTAAAAATCAATATTAATGTTGGGAAAGTATAGTTTCTGTCTGCAGTGGAAGCTCCAGAAAATTCAGTGTGTACAATACAACAAATTTTGTTGTCTATTGTACTTTTATTTCAAATGTTCGATCTGGGCCATTTTATTGCAAATGTTAAATTTGGGCCAATTTTCTTTTGGCTCAGAAAGTACCCCTTTTCACTCTAGGAGGCATTGGGGGCAACTTTACCATATGCTGAGGTCCCTCTAGCAATCTCCCCCACCCTAAACATTTAAAAACATAGAGAAAAATGGCTACCAGCCAGCACACAACAGCTTTTTCAGTAAAAAACACATACATACAGATGATAGCCGCTGTCATCCCCAGACCTCTGGAGGTAGCCCACTCTAGCCTAGGGCCTGACAGTAAAATACCCAGAAGACATGGCTGAATAGGTATTCATGCCACCAATTAGATATTGACCTTTGAAACTGGGATACCTTAGAAAAGGTTCTGAATGTAACAGACCTCCTCATGGATCATTAAGTAATGTGAAGGTGATTTCTGAAGACAGAAACTAGTCAGCACTTGTTCCAGTTACAGGAAATAAATCAGTAATATGCAGAAATCAGTTGTGGAGAGGCTATTAAGCCAATTAAGGACACTTCTGCCTTTCTTCTGTCACTGAACTCAAAGAATAGTAATTTTTGAAGGAGTAGCTGTATTAGTCCGTGCAAGAATATGAGACAAAAAAAATAAATAAAGCAAAAACAAGAGACAAAAGTGTTGTGGCACCTTAGAAGACTTAACTTAAAATGAACATTAAAATATAGCAGAATCTTTGAGGTGCCAAGAGGTTTTTGTCTTTTTGTTTTTGTTTTTATTTGTGTTTTGTCTCGGTTTTCTGCTTTGCTATGAACTCAAACACTCCGACCTAGCAGAGCTGCTCGGTTTCAAAGAGGGAATGGCATCGTATGACTTTTAACGAGACCCTGAGAATGTCTGTACCTGAAAATAATTGACTTAGCATTATTTCCCACTGATACAGACACCCAAAGTAACTGTCACATGCCACAGCCTTTGTAACAATCTGGTGTGGGAAGAAGGCCACTTGTTGTACCCCCCTCAGAATCTGAGAACCAGACTATACAGAAGCTTCTCCTTTGCTTTGTGGGGGAAAAACACCTTATAATGAACTGCTTTAAAAAGAACAAACAGAAGGGTGGGGGAGAATGAGAGAGATAAAGAACATCACTGTTTCTTTGTCTTGCCTTTACCTTTCAGGAAATCTTTTATTTGATTTTGGCAGGAAGAAGCCAATTCCTGGTGACAAGAGCTTCCACGCTCTGGCCAGATCTTAGGAACTGGCCCTCACACCAGCCCTGTCATCCACGATGAGACCAGCATCCATGTGACAGGTTCCAAGACAGAGACCACCAAGAGAGTTTTACATGAATACACACCAGCAGGTGCCCAACAGCAGCAAATTCAGTCACTAACAACGACAGAATTCACCATTACAGTCTACAGTGAGAGATGAAAGATGCTATGGCCTGTCCATTATCTGAGTCATCCATCTCCCTGGATTATGTTACAGTATAATGATTTCAGTATACATTAAAGAACAATCTTGCATCGGTTGCACAGCTGGGGAATGGGGGACAATTTATGAGGACTGCCTGCTGAAATTAATGGACTCATTGATACCACAGAGCTTGAAATCTAGCCTTACTTGACCAGAACGATCTTATAGCCACTATATTTTTGCAATACCTGGTATATACAAACGGTGAAATTATGGTTAGCCAGATCCAGAATCAAGAACAAGAACAAGGGATAATATTAATTCCAGAAATACAACAAGTCAAAGTCCAATAACTTGTATTTTTTTTTTAAAGACTTCCCACAAACATACAAATGCCAGGGATTATTAACACTACTTAGCCTGGTTACTATTACAGAACAAATTAAATTGTCTTACATGTCATTCTCTTACAAAATAAAACAAAAACATCCCTTTTTTTACAAGCACACATTAAGCTTCTTGAATGTTTACTTGTGTATTTCTTTATCCCATCTGGTGGCAACTAGTTTTGCAAAGTGGTCATTTGTGAAAAGGAAATAAAAAAGAGCTGACGTTCCTGTGGTTTGCCAGCTAGTCTTTTCACTGTATTATACCTGCTTTATCACCACTCTTCTTGCCTAGGCAAGCTGGTTTTGGTCTAGAGGTTGCCATTGCCGATCTTTGCTTTGAAACCACAAAGCCTCTGGATAATTATGGCTTGGGAGAAAAATGGTAGGCAAAAAGACAGTAAGTACTTTGAGCCTCTGTAGGTGCATGGCCTAAGCCAGGTGTCTTCTAAGGACTTCAGTGTGCTTTCCTTCTAAAGCAATTTATTTAAGGTAGCAAAGAAGAGTTTTGAAGCATATGAGAAAATGTCACATAATCAAGACATTATCCTGTAGAGCAGGAGTCTCCAAACTTTTGACTGTGAGGGCCACACCGGATATTTTCAACATTTTTGAGGGATGAAGGAACAGGAGTATGGACACACACCCTTGCCCGCACACACACAAACATGCACTCCTGCTTCTGCGCATCCACATCCACACACACAAAACCCACCTGCCCCTGCCCACACACCCGTCCCCCCCCTGCCTGCCCCCTCCCACATGTGCACATGCACACATAGGCTGAAGGGAGCAGGCTAGATAAAACGGCAAAGTGGGCCCCCGGATGTGGCCTGCAGGCCATAGTTTGGAGTCCCCTGCTGTAGATCAATGTTCAGAAGTAAAAGAGAATGAACTCTTTGTTTACCTGATGATCTGCAGTTTTATTTGAAAAACAACCAAAGACTCTGTCTGCCTTAACTGGTTCTTATTGCACAAAGATTTTCATGGACTGCGGCCCACTAATGAAACAGGCAACAACCTAGGAAGGCTTAGCTACATAAAAATTGTGACAGCTTTAAAAATTAACAGGATTAATTAATAAACCTTTGTGGACTGCAGCCCATTTCTTCAGATGCATGAAATACTGCCTCAAATTGCAGAAAATGGTTTGCTGGAGCAAACACCTCTGTGCTGCTACAAGTGACAACTAGCCAGCATGCCCCAACTCTATTCATTGTCTTTTATTGTAACAAGCTAACCCAGCTACTCCTCAATAGAGTTCTTCTGTAGGGTTACTAAGCCAGGTTTGCCTAGTTTATGATCTACTAAGGTGAATACTTCCCACAACCCATGTGTGACAGCTTGTTGGAGAATCAACAAAGCAATATGTGAGAAAACCAAAATATTCCTGAAAGGTTTGCTGTCCTCTGAAGATGCCGGCCACAGAGACTGGTGAAACGTTAGGAAGAACCACCTTCAGAACACGGCCAAGAAGCCCAAAAAACCCACAACAATCATTAGATCCCGGCCGTGAAAGCCTTCGCAAATACATTCCTGAGAGGCATGCGTGGAGCACAAGGCATTCTACTAAATCGGGGTGGGCAATTAATTTCTATAGGGGGGCACATGAAAAATCTGAACTGTGTTCAGGGCTGAACCAACTTTACTTAAAAATAAAATGAAACAGTGATATTACGATTGGTTGTTGTCAGTTTTTTGGGCTCTTTCACCATGTGCTGAAGGTTGTTCTTCCTAACATTTCGCCAGTCTCTGTGGCCGGCATCTTCAGAGGACAGGAGTAGCACTCAGAACATGGCCAAAGAGACTGAAAAACCCACAACAACCATTAGATCTCAGCCGTAAAAGCCTTCGCGAATACGATGTTATGATTGTTTTTATTTTAAAATGAAACAGTGATGCTATGATTGTTTTTATTTTAAACTTGTTAATCTTCACAAATACTAAAGAGTTTTTTTTGCGGTATCGGGCCAGACTGGAGCGGCTCATGGGCTGTATGTGGCCTGCGGGCCGCACATTGCCCAGGTTTGTACTAAACCCATGTCAAGGTGGGCGGTGTCACCCTACATCTCAAGAACTTGTACCTCATTAGATCTTCCTTTTTGGGCCAGGGCCAAATTATATCTTACAGACAAACCACCAGTATGGATGAAATCACCGTTTTCTAGAAATGTCTTTTTGGTAGACCTTTGCGAACAAATTCCAAGCTTTGCTCTGCTCATAAAGACCAATCTCTCTCTCACACACAGAAAAAAACCCAAGCTAATTTGCAAATTATGGAAGATGGGGAAGGAAGGAAGGAAGGAAGGAAGGAAGGAAGGAAGGAAGGAAGGAAGGAAGGAAGGAAGGAAGGAAGGAAGGAAGGAAGGAAGGAAGGAAGGAAGGAAGGAAGGAAGGAAGGAAGGAAGGATCACGCTACCACAAATGATGCCCTCACTAGAATTCCCCCAGTGCCAGGCATTTGTCATTGTTGGCAAGCTTCCAAAGTGAGAGTGATGGTTAATGACAAGGCAGGAGCAAACTGAGTCCCTGGTGATCTGGGCAGCTTGTTTCTCCTCTGTTACACTGAGATAGGCTGGCAGTCAGCAACCAGAGACCAGCACAAGTTGGAAGAGCCACACCATAGCATTTTCTTCCAGGCATTTATTTCCATGTCTTTGTTTGGATACACAACAAAGTTTTTAAAAAGGCAAAAGATGAAAATGGAACAGGCAAGGGCCTCGTTAAGCAACACCCACCACAAACTTGTAGACAGTTAGAAGCACAGACTTCTCGACACATCGCAGTGATTTCCCTGTGCTCCACCAAATGTTTTATGAAGGCTTCCTATTTCCTCTTGTTTAGTGGTGCTGTTGAATACCTGGCACTGATAGTCCCACATTGGTTCCTTTCTGATATACACATTTGGGGGAAAGAACTGACACCTCCATCTCAGGTCAGTGGTGACCTGTCACATCCTTTCTAAAAACTGCATCCAGAAATGGTCTGTTCTCAAAACAAATGTAAGGCTGCAGCAGACCCAGCAGCCTGAAGCAGTTCAGCAAAAGGAGCCTCATCCTACCCAAAGTCAGACAAGTGGTTCTATCACCGGAGGCAGAACATCTAACGACCCTTTCTCCTCTCTTGCATCTACTCAAAATGCAGTAATCATAACAAAAGGAAATCGCTACAAATCACTCAAACTCTGCTTAGAGGGGTGCAGGAAAAGGTCCTCTGCAAACATAAAAATGCCAGGTTTACTCATGGCCCAGCCCTGTGTACTCCAATTGTTGCAATTCTGTAAGAGTTACTATATTGCTTTGATCAGATAGATTATTCCATCAGTTTAATTTATATGATACTGTTGAAAACAATACAATCAAAACAATATGGTTTCGAACCAGAACAAGGCCTAGTGCATGCACACTTCTAAGTTCTTTCTTCTCCCGTGCACTGTTCTTGGGCTGATATATGAATGGATGGATGGCTGCTTGCTATTTAAGGAATCTCTCCCCAAGATCAACCTCGGCTAAAAAGCCTGCAAGAAACAAAACAAAGATGAATCACTTGGTTGAGGAGCATCTGGTGAACAATGGGTATTATTTATCTGTATTACAGCCATGTTTAGAGTAAGTAGGGCAGTACTGCTGCATTCCATCCTTCCATTCTTACTATGACACCCTTGATATTCACCTGATTTGAGCAATAGTTGTTCTGGCCAATGATTAAGAGAGTCACTGAAAAGGTTCACAGCACTGAAGGGCTATGTATTCGTCTTCCCTCTCTGTTTAGACATTTTGGACCCCACAGTTCAGTGAGACTACACTATGGGCAAAGCCAGCCAAGTTGTTTAGGCACAAGGCGCAAAACCCTACAGACATCACTCATAGTAAAAACACAGTTGCTAGTTTTGTTACTTAACAGAAGCAGAAGACATCAAGAAGAGATGGCAAGAATACACAGAAGAATTATACAGAAAGAATTGCTAATATGTGCTGGATTATGGAGCCAGTTGTATTGGCTCTTGCCTTTCCACTGGACCATTTCAGCGACGTGGAGAGGGGGGATTTGCTGCTTGGGTAACAGCCTATCCTCCATATTATTTTACCCAGGCTTCGTGCTCTGGAGAGGACACTCCAGCTTCACATACAGCGTCGAAACAACACGGGAAGTAGCAGTTACTGGTTATAAGTCTCTGCTCAATTGGCGTAGAGCAGGACGCCAGGGGCTACTTCTGACGGTGGGAGAGGTCATTGCACCTCACTAGGTAGGTACCCCCTCCTTAAGCTGGGCAGCCCCCAGCCACTAAGGTGCTACCTCGCCACGATCTGTTAACCTCACGGGGTGCGTGCGGTTTAGGGTGAAACCCGACAAGCAGATCGACAACCGTGCACCATGCAACAATCATAAGAAAACTTCTGCCCTAAAGCTGGGCACCTGGAATGTATGGACAATGATCCCTGGCTTTCCTGACTACGGCTTTCCTAACGACCTGCAAGAAATAGACAATGTGCACAAGACAGCTGTCATTGACATGGAACTGAGTAGACTGCAGATGGACATTGTTGCCCTGCAAGAGACAAGACTGCCAGACTCGGGATCTGTCAAAGAAAAAAACTTCTCATTCTTCTGGCAGGGAAAACCATCGAATGAGACCAGGGAGTATGGTGTTGGCTTTGCAGTCAGAAACACCCTTCTGAGATGCATTGTTCCACCCACTGTGGGGAGTGAAAGAATCCTGTCTCTGCAGCTCCACTCATCAGCAGGACCAGTAACCCTCATTAGTGCATATGCACCAACACTGTCATCCACTACAGAAGTGAAAGACAAATTCTACGACGATCTGGCAGCTACTATCAAAAAAGGCCCTGAAAGAGAGTCACTGTTCATCCTTGGAGACTTTAATGCTAGAGTTGGTGCTGATCACAATTCTTGGCCCACTTGTCTAGGCCGTTTTGGCATTGGAAAGATAAACGAAAATGGCCAACGCTTACTGGAGTTTTGCTGTTATTATGGTCTCTGTGTCAGCAACACATTCTTTAATACGAAGCTGCAACACAGAGTTTCCTTCGATCCAAGATCGAAGCATTGGCATCAGCTCGATTTGATCCTCACTAGACGTTCTAGCCTTCCTAGTGTTATGATCACACGCAGCTACCAGAGTGCTGATTGCGATACTGATCACTCCCTGGTGTGTAGTAGAGTAAAACTGCGAACAAAGAGATTGTATCACACGAAAAAGGAAGGAAGACCACGTATAGACATCAACAAGACTCGCGATCAAAGAAAAGTGAAGGAATTTGCCCAAGCACTCGAGGAAACCCTTCCAGGTCCAGCTAATGTAAATGCACCTGAATGATGGGAACACTTCAAGAACGCTGTCTACAACACAGCCTTGTCCACCTTTGGCAAGAAGACCAGAAAGATGGCTGACTGGTTCGAAGCCCATTCGGAGGAGTTAATGCCAGCCATTGAGGACAAGAGAAGAGCTCTAACAGCATACAAAACCTGTCCTAGCGAGTACAACCTGCAAGCTCTTCGAGCCGCTCGTAGCCAAGTCCAACAGGCTGCCAGGAGATGCTCCAATGACTATTGGCTTCAGCTCTGCTCTCAGATACAGATAGCAGCGGACACAGGTAACATCAAAGGAATGTATGATGGTATCAAACAGGCCTTAGGTCCATTACAGAAGAAATCTGCTCCCTTGAAGTCTGCTACAGGTGTGATCATCCAGGACCGAGCACAGCAGATGGAACACTGGGTGCAGCACTACTCCGAGCTATATTCCAGAAAGAATGTAGCAACCGAAGAAGCATTAAATAACATTGAGTGCCTGCCTGTCTTGGAAGAGCTGGACAGCGAACCAACCCTAGCAGAAATAAATGCGGCCTTGGATTCCCTCACCACCGGCAAGGCACCTGGAAGGGACAACATCCCTGTTGAAGTGCTGAAATGCAGTAAGGAGATCATCATCACCAAACTGTATGAAATCTTTTGTCTCTGCTGGAGGGAAGGTGGAGTACCACAGGACATGAAGGATGCAAACATTGTCACATTGTACAAGAACAAAGGTGACAGGGGTGACTGCAATAACTACCGTGGTATCTCTCTTCTTAGCGTTGTAGGGAAGCTGCTTGCCCGTGTTGTGCTGAAGAGGCTCCAGGTGCTTGCAGACAGAGTCTATCCAGAATCACAGTGTGGATTTCGAGCTAATAGATCCACCACTGACATGGTATTCTCCCTCTGACAGCTGCAGGAGAAATGCAGGGAACAACAACAGCCACTCTTAGTGGCCTTCATAGACCTTACAAAAGCATTTGACTTGGTTAGCAGGGATGGCCTTTTCAAAATACTTCCCAAGATTGGATGTCCACCTCGTCTCCTTAACATCATCAGGTCCTTCCACGATGGAATGAAAGGCACTGTAGTTTTTGACGGCTCAACATCAGATCCCTTTGACATCCGAAGCGGAGTGAAACAGGGCTGTGTCCTCGCACCAACACTTTTTGGGATCTTTTTTGCTGTCATGCTGAAGCATGCCTTTGGAACTGCAACAGAAGGTGTCTATCTCCGGACTAGATCAGATGGAAAGCTCTTTAATTTCTCTAGATTGAGAGCGAAGACCAAAGTCCAACTGAAATGCATGCGGGACTTCCTCTTCGCAGACGATGCAGCCATTGTTGCCCACTCTGCTGAAGACCTCCAACAACTCATGAATCGTTTCAGCAAGGCCTGCCAAGACTTTGGACTAACAATCAGCCTGAAGAAAACACAAGTCATGGGCCAGGGTGTGGACTCACCTCCTTCTATTACCATCTCCACACAAGAATTGGAGGCTGTTCATGACTTTGTGTACCTTGGCTCAACCATCTCTGACACCCTCTCTCTAGACGAGCTGGATAAACGCATTGGGAAAGCAGCTACCATGTTCTCTAGACTCACAAAGAGAGTATGGCTCAATAAGAAACTGACAACACATACCAAGATCCAGGTCTATAGAGCCTGTGTCCTGAGCACACTCCTGTACTGTAGTGAGTCCTGGACACTTTGTGCCCGGCAGGAGAGGAAGCTGAACTCCTTCCATATGCGTTGCCTCCGACGGATTTTTGGTATCACCTGGCAGGACAGAGTTCCAAATAGAGTAGTCCTAGAACGAGCTGGAATTTTCAGCATGCATACATTACTGAAACAGCGACGTCTACGCTGGCTTGGGCACGTTGTGGGAATGGCTGATGGTCGGATTCCAAAGGATCTCCTATATGGAGAATTAGTGCAGGGAAATCGCCCCAGAGGGAGACCACAGCTGCGATACAAGGATATCTGCAAGCGGGATCTGAAGGCCTTAGGAATAGACCTCAACAGATG
This sequence comes from Pogona vitticeps, assembly GCF_051106095.1. NCBI lineage: Eukaryota > Metazoa > Chordata > Lepidosauria > Squamata > Agamidae > Pogona > Pogona vitticeps. The sequence goes on from NC_135784.1 coordinate 108,156,653, forward strand.
GGAAACTCTGACATCTGATCGTTCAGCCTGGAGGCAGGCGGTACATCATGGCCTCTCCCAATTTGAAGAGACCCTTGTCCAGCAGGCCGAGGCAAAGAGGAAGTCACAAAGGAAGCAAAACCAGGGAGCTGGACAGGGGACAGATTGGATTTGTCTTCAGTGTGGAAGAGATTGTAACTCTCGAATTGGCCTCCTCAACCACACTAGATGCTGTTCCAAGTCCTCCATACAGAGCACGCTACCATAGTCTTTCGAGACTGAAGGATGCCTACCATGGAGAAAGCCAGAGAGTTCCAGAAAAACATCTACTCAGTGGTGCCCCGTATAGTGACGTTAACCCGTTCCAGGTTTAAAGTCACTATACGGAAACATCGTAAAGCGAAATTAAAAAGTCCATTGAAACGCATTAGAACCTGGTTATTGCGTTCCAATGGACTAAAAACTGGCAGGGACAGGGTGGGTGGGGGATCCCGAAGGCTTCCAGGCAAAAGCCTGGAAGCCTTCGGGATCCCTCCACCCTGTCCCCGCCGCCCTGCGCTGCCTTCCCTAGCCGAGATCGGACTCCCAGGAGCCCGATCCAGGCTGGGGAAAGCGGCGGGGGGTGGCTGCCAGCGAAGGCATCGGGTCTCCCCACCTTCCCCCCGCGGCTTGGATCCGACCCACGGGGGCTACCCCGGGCATGGCTGGACTCTTGGGAGTCCAGCCATGGCAGGGCTAGCTCCCGCGGGTTCGATCCAAGCCGCGGGGGGAGGGTGGGAGAGCGGGGGGATCCGGATGCCTTTCAGGCATCCCGGGCTCGGATCCCACCCGCCGCCGGTTACCCAAGGCTGGGTAACCGGTGGCGGGTGGGATCCGAGCCCAGGATGCCTGACAGGCATCGGATCCCCCCACCCTCCCCCCGCGGTGGCCTCAGAAGGACCCTTCGGAAGGGTCCTTCGAAGGCCACCGCAGGCATTTTCCCCCAGCTGAGTGGCGGGAGCACTCCTTTGGAGGCTCCCGCCGCTGAGCTGGGGGAAAATGGTGCCTATGGGGAAAACATCGCAAAGCGATTTTTCCCCATAGGCACCTTCATTATACAATCGCAAAAGCGATGGCATTTTTGCCATCGCTATGTGAATTCGTCGTTAAACGGGGCACTCGTTATACGAGGCACCACTGTACTTCTGCTTCATTGACTACACAAAAGCCTTTGAATGTGTGGACCACAACAAACTATGGCAAGTTCTTAAAGAAGTGGGAGTGCCTGACCACCTTTATCTACCTCCCCTGCTTATTTAACTTATACTGTATGCAGAATACATCATGCGAAAGGCAGGACTGGAGGAATCCCAAACTGGAATTAAGATTGCCAGAAGAAATATCAACAACCTCAGATATGCCGATGATACCACTCTGATGGCAGAAAGTGAGGAGGAATTAAAGAACCTCGTAATGAGGGTGAAAGAAGAGAGTGCGAAAAATGGTCTGAAGCTCAACATAAAAAAAACTAAGATTATGGCCACTGGCCCCATCACATCCCGGCAAATGGAAGGGGAAGATATGGAGGCAGTGACAGAGTTTACTTTCTTGGGCTTGATGAACACTGCAGATGGTGACAGCAGCCATGAAATTAAAAGATGCCTGCGTCTCGGGAGGAAAGCAATGAGAAACCTAGACAGCATCTTAAAAAGCAGAGACATCACCTTGCCAACAAAGGTCCACATAGTCAAAGTTATGGTTTTTCCTATAGTGATGTATGGAAGTGAGAGCTGGACCATAAAGAAGGCTGACCACTGAAGAATTGATGCTTTTGAATTGTGGTGCTGGAGGAGACTCTTGAGAGTCCCCTGGACTGCAAAGAGAACAAACCTATCCGTTCTGAAGGTAATCAACCCTGAGTGCTCACTGGAAGGACAGATCCTGTGAAGGCAAGAGGAGAAGGGGACAACAGAGGACGAGATGGCTGGACAATGTCATCGAAGCAACCAACATGAATTTGACCCAACTCTGGGAGGCAGTGGAAGACAGGAGGGCCTGCCGTGCTCTGGTCCATGGGGTCACGAAGAGACGGACACAACTAAATGACTAAACCGCAACAAAGTTTTGTTACCACCAGATGTGGGTGTTGTGGGAGAGCAGCAAATTATGAGCAAGTTGTTAAAAAGTTCTGTTGTAAAAATATAATAGAAATTCTTCAGATTACTAACAATTTGCTGCCCTTACACAGCACCCACATCTACTGCTTAAGGTGGCTGTATCACTTTGCCTAATGGGAGGGCTGGTTCTGTGATCAAGAAGCATTTGGCTCCAGACAGGCTTTAAAATGGTGTGTAGGTTGCCCAGTAGGAGTAGAACAGAGTGAATCTGGAGGGGCCTCTTCCAACATTGATCATTTCGACTAAAAGTGTGCAGATTTGTGCTTCTGGAATGTTCTTCTTGTGCTTCTCCACAGCTGCCATAGGAATTCAGGGTGTTGTAGTTCAAAAGTACAAATCTACAGACTTCTAGTTTCAATCCCACTGACCAAAGAAATCTGTCTCACTTTCTCACATTAGTGCTGCTGCAGGGAAGACCCTTGTGTATTGACTTTGTTCCGTGGATCAGGCTGAGCGCTAAGTGAGAAAAGGGAATAGGGATGGCAAAAAAGTTATGAGATGGAGCCCATCAGCCATTACAAGTGGCACAAAAGGCCAAGGTCTTGAGAACCAGCCAACCCCCACAGCGATGATGGACTTAGCTAGTGGCCTTTATTTTTGTAGGAAAGTGACTACTGTGTAACTGTCCTCTGCTCTCTGAAATGCTCTGGGGAGTATTTGAAAGAGTACATGGCTCAGTGGTTGAGCAGATGCTCCCCCTGCTGAAGTACCAGATACCAGGTGGTGGGAAAGATCCATGTCTGGTACTCAGGATAGTTAGTCAGAGTAGACAATCATGTAGACAGTCAATGGCTCATTCAGAGTAAGGAGGCTTCATGTATTCACATCTTTGTGCCCCAGAAGGCACATTGAGGTTATTCCAAGTCTCAGTACTTTGAAGATCAAAGCTCAGCCCCAAGCTATTCCTGCTGCAGGACATGGAGTACCAGTACCCAACCTGATCTTCACACCTGATGTTTTCCCATAGGGTGTGAAGTGTATGTTTTCCTGTTGACGGTGCTATTCCCTGTAGTCTGGGAGTGACTCAGTCTGTTGGAGGGAAATGCTTAGGGCAGGTGGGCAAATATCTGTCTCCAGCCGTTGCCATCTATCCTATTGCCCATCGTGAGGGATCATGGGTGTTTCTGTCCAGCCACATAGAGAGGTCCCTTTTACTTTACCTCAGTGGATTGTGCTGCTCTAAGCCATTTGCTTCTACTCTGGCTCATCTCAAGCATTGGAACTGGGCTGGGGAACATGTATTAAATCATTAGAAGGTAACGTTAAGTCAGGGAGCCTTGAAAGTAATGCAAGCTGATGAAATAAAGTAAGCTAACAAGTTTCTGGAAAAAGATGTAAAGGTGGTGAGGTAGAGTAAGTCATGGAGTCTTTGGAAGACATGTAAGTGAGGGGAGGTAAAGCAGATTTTGGGAGTCCATGGAGTTAATGTAAATGTGGTGAGGTAAAGTAAGTCATGGAATCTGTGGAGACCTTGATGGCAGGAAGAGAAAATATTCTCCTCCCTCATTGTGTGGCTTGGCAAACTAACCAGAGGAAATTTTGTTGCCAAAGTGTGGCCAGCTGCAGGTGCCACCCACATCAGCCAGTGGAAGCAATTCTGACATGGCAGCTCTGACAGACACTAATTAAACTGATCTGGGTTCCATGCAGCGTGATCCTTTGCTCAAAGGGAGGATGTGAAGCAGGCATAAGGAGCAGCACTGCTGAGGAAATGGGAGCACAGAAGCACCTAAACACATCAATAATGCATACAATGCCAGCAGCAACAAAGGCAAAGAGGGACCAGAACTAGGAGAATGGAATATCACAAAGCTTTTTAATGGTCTTTTTCTATTAATGTCAGTATGGTGGTGACCATTCTTCAAGTGGATGGAAGTTATTCAAAACTCAGATGGAATTCAGTGACAAAAGCAAAATTCGGTGCTTCCTCCCTGTCCCATCCACACACACCCCCGCAATCTCCAGAACTTTCAGCTAAAATTTGTGGGCTCCAAAGAAGACTATGACTGGTGTTTGTTTGTTTGTTCAGTCGTTTAGTCGTGTCCGACTCTTCGTGACCCCATGGACCAGAGCACGCCAGGCCCTCCTATCTTCCACCGCCTCCCAGAGTTGTGTCAAATTCATGTTGGTTGCTTCGATGACACTGTCCAACCATCTCATCCTCGGTCGTCCCCTTCTCCTCTTGCCTTCACACTTTCCCAACATCAAAGTCTTTTCCAAGGAGTCTTCTCTTCTCATGAGATGGCCAAAGTACTGGAGCCTCAGCTTCAGGATCTGTCCTTCCAATGAGCACTCGGGGTTGATTTCCTTCAGAATGGATAGGTTTGTTCTCCCTTGCAGTCCAGGGAACTCTCAAGAGTCTCCTCCAGCACCACAATTCAAAGGCATCAATTCTTCGGCGGTCTGCTTTCTTTATGGTCCAGCTCTCACTTCCATACAACACTACAGGAAAAACCATAGCTTTGACTATTCGGACTTTTGTTGGCAAGGTGATGTCTCTGCTTTTTAAGATGACTGGTGTGGCTGGGGCTATACAAAGGCCTCTCTGAATTTATGAGAGTTTGTGAAAGGAAGATGTGGCAAAGATGTGGCGGCCATCAAGAGGACAAGTGGTACAACAGTCAGTAATATTGTAAGGTACAGGTTCCCCTTGACAATTTTTGTCCAGTTGTGTTCGACTCTAGGGGACAGTACTCATCCCTGTTTCCAAGCCATAGAGCCAGCGTTTGTCTGGAGACAATCTTCCGTGGTCACATGGCCAGTGTGACTTAGACACAGAACGCTGTTATCTTCCCACTGAGGTGGTCCCTATTTATCTACTCGCATTTGCATGCTTTCGAACCGCTAGGTTGGCGGACGAACCGCTAGGTTGGCGGGAGTAATATTATAGTAGGAATTAAAAGGATAGACTAGGAAGCCTCTGATGTTACTTATTATTGTTTGGGTTACATACCACCTTTCCACTGGAAGGCTCAAGGCAGCTCACAAAATAGCTAAATCAGCATAAAATTATAACTAAATTAACAAATAAAGATATTTAATGCCAGATAGAAAGGTGAGACTGGTCTGTCTAATTATGGCTAGCGGATGATGCCAAGCAATGGTAGCAGGGATGACAAAGGGGAAGCTGTCTGTGACTTCCTCCTTCATTGCTGTGGGTTCAAACCATACATCAGCCCCAAACTTAGTAAGAATCTGTTGCTTCAGATTAATCTCTGCTTGAACAAGAAATATAGCCTGTTGTAAGGATTGCTAAAATGATCCATGTAGCAGGCTTTGGACCCATGACATATGCCAGTGGTTTTTAACCTTTTCTTTAACACAGACCCCCTTTAAATATATTTTGTTGCCATGCAGCAGCAAGACTTAACTCAATCTTTAAACCCTAAAGCACATCAAATATTTATTTAAAGTTTCTCATGAAGAACCAGCAGATTTGGAGAGAAGGGAGAAAATAAGTTAATCTGTTAATGCACACACTCCTATGATAGTATTTTTATTGGAATGTTTTCATGCTGCTGCTGCTGCTGCTGCCGCTACTACTACTACTACTACTACTACTACTACTACTACTACTACTACCAACAACAACAACAACAACAACAACAACAACAACAACAACAACAACAACAACAACAACAGTCTTTAATTTTTGCTGGAGAAACTGAAATTACAAGCATATAAAATCATTAACATGACACACTTCTACAAAACATATGAAAACAAAAGCTAGAAAATGACATGAGCATAATTTGTACAAAACTGTAAACAAGCTAAACACAAGTTGGGTGGAAAAAAGGGAACATGTATTTACATACTGTAGTTATAATTAATCAGAAGGCTGGTGCCACATTTCACTTACAAGCCAATGTGTTATATCAGGCTTAATAGCTGAAACTCGTATTCTGAGTTCTGATTCTACAATTTTCAAATGATTTCTATACTTACTTTTAAGGTAAATGAGAACAGAGAATATTGTTACAAAAGGCATCAATACTTTCATAGTGTTTCTCGATAGTAGGTGAGCACAGAAATTTGGAAGGGACTGGTCCTTGAACCCAAAGAAGCAAGAGAAATTAAAATTTTGTTCTACATTTCCTTTTCTTTCTTGCTTGCTTTCTTTTGCTCCTTTTTTCTTTCTGTTTTAAATGCAAAAAATCATAACACTTTTCAGGCCTTCACGGACCCCCTGTGAGGACATCACGGCCCGGGGGGGGGTGTCTGCAGACCACAGATGAAGAACATGACATATGCAAAGTAAATTGTTTTATTTAAAAAACAACAATACTGTGTCATCCCACAGCAAGTCTTCTCTTATATGTGGTTATGCTTTAATTCTAATCATATAAATATTTTAATACCAAAAACTCAATTCCCTAATCTTCTGATGTAGTAGTGGGACTGCCCCTGAAACAGCTGTCTTATAAGCCATCCATTTCTGCTGCTCCAAAACACAAGTTAAAGTTTATGAGGAAAGTAGAGGGATATTGAAAAAGCCCTGCTAAAGTAATGCTCCCCTACTAAAACTTTCAGTCCCATTTTTTAAATCATTTTTTTTTCCAGTCAGCATTCACATGTTAAGTTCTCCAGAGCACAGCAATACTGAACTTTCTTAGTAAATGTCCTAAATAAGGCAAAATGTATCCATGGTCTCCTAGTTTATGACATCAAATATGTAGGCTGCACCTTCGTATTGCCCCTTGGCCATTATAGTTCCTATTGGCACCAGCCAAGGCAAAGAACAGCCTGGAAAATCAGCTGCTTCCCCCACCCCCTTTTCAAAAGGCAGTGGACCGAGGAACAAGGTTTCTTAGAACTGCACAAGGAACAACCATTACCTAAAGTACTTGCAAGAAAAAAAACAGAGAGAACTGAATTGAATCAATAAGTTATGCAAATAATGCAGAGCTATAGAGATGCTGTTTTAGATATGTGTGTGTGTGTGTGTGAGAGAGAGAAAAAAAATAGAATCAGTTTAGGGACTTAGAAGCAGAGAAATTAGAAGCATTTGTTAAGTCTAAGAGAGGAAAATGTAAAGTACTTTAAAAGCTGTGCCATTTGACAGACCTGAAGCATCCATTTTTGTGTAAAGTCTGAAGAAGGTGTAAAGTCTAATGAAAGTTTCTGTTAGAACCTGCATAGAAACAAGCATCCTCACAGGAATACGGTAAAGAACTAAACATGCTTAAATTGTAAGGAGAGAAGAAAGTGAAATTTGAAAGAGCTTTTGGTTGTCCAGTTTAAAAAAAAAAACCAAGACAAATCGTACCATTTATTCTTATGTGTGTTTTAATACATGTCTTTTATTTTTTTCAAGTTCTGATTGCTGTTTTTGAAATTAGCACCCACAAGATGTTGTATCACATATATTGGGACACACAGTCAAGGGGGTGTCACCAACATAATAGAGACTGTGGGTGTTTCAACAAAAGTATCTTTACTCTTTAAAAGGGCAGGGGGCAGTGTATAGTCAGCCTTCAGCTGTGGGAGTGTTTAAGCCGCAGTGGAAAGGGAATGCTGGCTCTTTGCCTGCTTTTTTGCTAAAATGGATGGCCCAGGGGAAGGAGTCCCTATGTAGAATTTAAATAACAATCCCAAACCCAATGATGGGGCTTGAGAGCGGTAGCCATTTGGTACTGGCACACACCACGCACAAGAAGGGGTGTGCTTGCCACTACAGGGAGCAAGAAAGAAAGATGTCTCCAGCAGCACTTAATAAATCTATTTGTCAAATTGATTCAGCTTGGGAAGCAGAACTAAGAAATATATTGTCTCCTATGAGAGGACTCATAAGCACTATTCAATATTCAACCACATTCTACCTCAGATCTCATAAATGCTATCTGAAAAGGAAAACAACAGCAACAAATAATTTCAACAGAAACAAACACTGCAATTTAAATGCTGAGTCAATGCAGGGTTCCTGAAACAGAAGCAGTATCTTAAAGCAAATGACTGAATCCCCTACGGCAGTTGAAGATAAAGCATCCTCTGGAAAAGGTCCTCACAGGCAGGTGGGTAACTCTACCCAGTCCTGTCCTGCTTGCCTTGCACAGAATGCCAACACAGCTGTTGATGTAAAACTTCTACTGGGTTTCCGAAGACAAGGATGGGTGATACCTGTCTTAGACCAGTGAAACCTCATACGCAAAGGCTAATTTTCAACTCTAGTCATTATAGAACTGGGGGCCATGTGGGAAACACACACACACACACAAATCCAAAACCAGTGGCTAGATATACAAGGACCAAACAGCTTTTTCTTCTTTTGTTGGGCAGCTCTAGTCTAAGGGCTGTCAGTAATCACAAACAGTCTTGTCTCATAAATGATCAAGAAGGGTTACTACTGAATCAGAGAACTTGTCCATAGTTTGCTTAATAAAAGCTGTAGGTCAAAACAACGGGCAAAATCCTGTTGGCATAACCTTTGCGTGGCATAATGCAGATCGAGTGTCAAAAGCATTAAAAACACCTTAAAATCTCTCCTTTTAGGTTCTGAAGGCTCCCTAGGGCTCCTTTATGCCCTGAGAAAGCCCATGGGAGCCTTGGAACATTGGCTGGGGGGGGGGGGGAGCCTTTGTTAACAATTTTAAAAAATCATGGCTAGATTGTCACCATCAGGATCAGGACCACCAATGGTGATCCATTGACTTAAAAAAAACATTGTGAGGCTCTTGGTAGGCAGGAGAGAGAATACTTTCCACAGGTTAGCATTAAATGTTTCCAGCACCCAATCTGGGTTACATCAGTGCATAGCTATGCAACAGGATTTTGCCCAATAAATATAAAGAAAAAAAAATAGTTCTAACCCAAAGAAATCAGTTGTATCCACCCAAAACCTACCAGGTAACGCCACTCTTTGTTTTACTTTCATTCCTAATATTGTTCAAGGCAAAAGTCTGCTGAGCACTATGCCGTGAATTCCAGCGGGAACATCCCTTACATCGGCATTGCTAAACAACTGGCACAGAGGGTGCTTTGATTTGCCAAGTGAAAAATACGCAATAAACATCAAGAGACAGTGCCAAGAAAGGGGGAAATGGCATAGCCCACAGATATTTCCCCCCACTCTTCCTAGCAGAAATTCAGCATTAATAACATACACTTTTGCAGAGTCATGACTAGAATATTACATGTTTAAAATAGCATTCCAAACTTTGGACCTTGCACTCAATAATACTGTGTTAGTTCATTATGCTGATGGCAGTATACCTAGTATTCACTCAAAGATACCTTGAATGTTGTTTCAATCTGGATATCAAAGAAGGAGATGTTTGCACTGTCTGTCCTTCCTAAACTAACTGGTTTACACACACACACACAGAGAGAGAGAGAGAGAGAGAGAGAGAGAGAGAGAGAGAGAGAGAGAGAGAGAGAGAGATTTATTGTGATGATCTGCTGCCAGCCAAAAGTTGCCACAGTCCGAAACAGGATCTGTGGGCCTCTCATGGCAGATGCTGACACTGCTGTAGTCTAGAGGCCCTCCAGACAGCCCAAGGCAAAAATTTTAATTCAACATCAAACTTCAACTTGAAATCTGGGAGGGAGAGAGAAAAAAGAATGACAAGATGTCAGTGTCTCCAAACCTATTGAACTGTGCTTGAAGCCTCCCCAACCTGGATTACACAATTCTGGATAATGGGCTATAATCATAAGCTATTGAAAAGTTCTGTGAGCTTTGCGAGTTGATGCCTGTTGCCTTGAAGGTCAACATCACAGGGACTTTACAAAAAAAGGGGGGAAACCTCTTTTTTAACCACAAGCGAATAGCTCTGATCATAAACCAAACTGAATATGCTGTGAGCAGGAAGGAGGGGTTAGACCTTGGTTACTGGGCTGAGATCCCTATCTAGCTACAGTCACACTACTCCATTTATCTCAGAGTGGATGGACCCAGGAGAGTCAAATGGGGCAATGACTAGGGAACCTGCCTGGCCCTGGAGCTTCTCAACATTCCAGTCTGCCCAGACTAAGGCACTGCTTCCAGGGAGCAACAAGGCTAGGCACTTGGGAGTACTACACCCACCTCGCAATGTAGAGCTGGCAGCACACCCACAAAAATTCCAAAACTCTCAGTAGATGGTCAAAACAAGACCTGATTTTAGTACCACCACAAACCCCTGAGCCAAAACCCTTGCCAGATGGTTGGGTAATTTTTAAGATATTTTATGAAATATAAAGCAAAGTTTGCTGCTATAAGGAAAAGGCTAAAGTGTCAGAAAGTTTCAAAAAAGGTTAAAAAAGACTTGGAACCAAAAAAAGATGATTTGAGACAGAGGTAATCAAGAGAACACTCTGGAAAATAACAAAGCTAATCTAATCTACTTAATGCAGCATAGTGTCAGCATAGTTCTGAGGTATACACAGAGTACATCCTTCCAGGTGAAGCATAAAAGGACAGCAACTGAGCATAGCATCTCCTGAGAGGCAAGCTAAGCCAGTTAAAATAACTTCTGAAATCCTTTTTGTACATTAAATGTCACATTCTGGACCCTTCCAGATGGTCTGCCAATCAGACTTCGAAATACCTCAAATGTCCAAGAAGACAAGAGCACTTTCTGCCCCTCCCTTCTCACAGCAAAATCATTTTCCAATTAGCAAAGTACCAGAGAACAAGTTGACTTGGCCTTAAAGGCCTCCCTTGCAAGAGGTGTTACTCCTTTCTTATTACTGGGCAGACACTGCCCAGCACATTCCCAGCCAGCTGTTCCCCACCAAGCCTGAATTTTCTGGATGTTCCTCCAATTGCTCAGCTTCTTCACAGTCCCGAACTGTTGTTATGAAACCTTGATGGAGAGATTCAACATTAGTTTTACACCATTGGCAAGGATGACTTAAGACACTGGCTGCCCAAGGAAAAGAAAGTACAGGACAGTGCCCTCTCCTTCATTCAACATCCCAGAGCTTTCTGGTCTACTTGACTCTGACTTGTAAATGGCCAGTGTCTTTTGCTGCTCAGGAAGGTGGCAGGCTTCCTTCAGGCAGATCACACAATAGTTCTTTTCTTCAATTACCAATGACAGTTTGGAGACTCAGAGTCTTGTCCAAAAAGTAACTTTCCCAAGCTCTGGCTTAAGGGACATGGGGCAGATTGTATACTCTCTCTTCCAACAGTTTTCCACCACCCTCTAGAGCAGGGGTGTCCATCCTTTCACCTTCCCTGGGTCACATTAGAAGATGAAAATTTGGTTTTGGCCGCACATAAATTTGGTTTGGGCAGCCCTAGCCATCCTCCGCAGCCCCGCTCCAAGCGCGCTTACTGGCAGCTGCGATTTCAGACAGCAGAGGCTTCCGGCTTTGACTCCGGTGGCTTTATGGGGCTGGGAGGGGGTCCACCTGTTGACGGGGACGGCTCAATGCATCACACAGCCCCCCTCTCCCCTCCCGTCACGCTCCTTCCTTCCTTCCCTTTCTCCCCCCACCCCACCGTTGTGACGTGCCCCAGCCACATTCCAGCCGCAAGCGCCGGCAGTGTAACTTGAAACTTTGGAATTTTTTTTTTTTTTTTAAATTGCACTGGGCCACATTACGAGCTGACCTGGGCTGCATGAGCCCATGGGCCGCAGGTTGGACAAGCCTGCTCTAGAGTCTAGCAAATACTGCCTGAGATGTATTCGCGAAGGCTTTCACGGCCGGGATCTAATGGTTGTTGTGGGTTTTTCGGGCTCTTTGGCCTTGTTCTGAAATTTGTTCTTCCTAACGTTTCTCCAGAGTGCTGTCCTCTGAAGATGCCGGTCACAGAGACTGGTGAAATGTTAGGAAGAACAGCCTTCAGAACAGGGCCAAAGAGCCCAAAAAACCCACAACAATCACTGCCTGAGATGCTTGCCCTATTCTGTCTCTGGTATAACCGGCTGTGATCGTTGAAGGTTCTCATTCAGATTTTCCATTTGCACAATGTTTTAAAATTCTTCATTGCATTCTGCTCTCACAGCAGCTGGGTACACTGCTATTATTTGCTCTTTACAGAAATATTTGAAGATGCCCATCCCTGGAAAATGATTGTGAAATGGTGGGTATCCTGTTAAGAATGCTGTGCATTTGTTACTTGCCTCCAAGATACATGGTCTATTTGCCTATTTGTAAGTAAACCAATACTGGGGGGGGGGGGAAGTATGTCACCAGGGTTCTTCTCCAGTAGCGGAAGACATTTCTCACCACTTCAGGAAGCAGAACGGGGAGCATGTCACAAGATACGTGTTGATAGTGATGACCACCAAGCAGACACATTCAGCCTTTTCTTATGAGATACATCACAGCTGCAGACCCAATTGATAACTTCCCCTGCGAAAAGCAAAATAAACCAATAAATTATTGATAGATAAACAGTTAGAGAACACATCACTATTGTGCTGATGTAACATTGTTGTTGGTTTTTTTAAATCAAGCACAGGGGGTCAGCATGGATCACACCACACTCACAGTGAATGGGGAGGACAGTGTTAACCCCTTTCTTCTCTACCACATCTTTATTTTCAGGATGGGGGCAAGGAAGAGAAGGATTACACCTTCCTCTTGTTCACATGATAGTTATGATGCAGACTAGATTCCCCTACGCTCAATCTATTTATTTTTGAATGTTTTTTAAACACTGCAAAACAGTATGATGTTAGTCCCAGAAAGAGAGGTGGGGAATATTTGCTCCCCCGTGTGTTCTGGACTATTGCTCTCATAATCCTTAGTGGAGTGAGAAAATACCAGCATATTTCTCCTATACTGGCCATGCTGCACTGGCTGCCCATTCGTTTCCGCATCGACTTCAAAGTTTTAATGCTTACTTATAAGGCCCTAAACGGTTTAGGACCTCGATATTTGGCAGAACGCCTTCTCCCACCAAGGTCTACCCGGATCACCCGTGCGAGTCAGGAGGTGAGGCTGAGGAGCCTGACGCCGACGGAGGCGTCACAAAAAGACACGAAAAGACACAAAATCGGGCCTTCTCGCCTCTGGAACAACCTCCCTCCGTAGATTCACACGACCCCTACGCTGGGTACCTTTAAAAGCCAATTAAAAACATGGATGTATATTCAGGCCTTCCCTCCTGTTAGTACATGACTTTTCTTTTATTCTTTATTTATTTACTACTTTATTTTGTATTAATTTGTTATTGGATGTCTTATGTAATGTTTTTGTGTTATTTTATTGTTTTTATGTCATATTGGAAGCCGCCTAGAGTGGTCGTATAGACCAGATGGGCGGGATACAAATCAAATCAAATCAAATCAATCAATCAATCAATCAATAATCCCTTGTCATCATCCATATTGGCTGGGGTTTCTGGAAGTTGAAGCACCAAACATCTGGAGGGTGAAACATGCCCCATCTCTGCCCTAAACTAAGTGACTCATGGAAACAGTCAAATTATGATACATTGGGTGAATAACATTCAACCTGTATTGCTTCTCCTTGGGATATGCTTGCCCCTACTAAAAAATCAGGGGAGGGGGAGTAGTCTTGCAGATTTCCCTCATTGCAATTAAATTAAATAAGAGGATGGAAGACTTTCAGCAAAAAGAGATAACCTCACAGTTTGAGGCAGAGCCCTCAGATCCAAAAATTGCCTTAATGTGTTCTTTGGCGAGAAATGTTGAGTTAAAAGCAGGCAGTTCAGACTGAAAACAATAGAATGTAGGTAGTCTTTGTGTTGACTGACACACACACACTCTCTCTCTCACTCACTCACTCACTGCAGTTCAGGAGACAGAAACTTCTCATATCAATACAAGGGCAGAACCAGTCAATGTTACCCCCTCATTTCCTTCCTGCTCATCCTTGGAGGCTGCTTCTGAATCTCATCCTCTCTAGAGACTTACCCAACACCAGCAGCGGTATGTCACAGATATAGATGTGGCATCTGATAAAAAAAAAAATACAAACACACAGCTGGCTTCTGGGACCTGAGGGGCCTCTTTGAAATGGGACAGGAGCAGAGTGGATTGTTCAATCTCTGTACAGACGGCTGACAATCACTCTCTGAACTGTCAACACTCTTGTAACGCGAGTGGTTTTAAGCAAAATACATGAATAAAAATGAAAAGGAGCAAACCATAATATCAAAGGGAAAGAAAAAGAGTGCTGTTTTATCACAGTTCCATCAAAAGCTCTTCAGTATTCCTGATTATTCAAGGCAGCTCTTTCCAGGTGGGAAATGCACAGAGGACGAGAGGGAGGGAGGAGGGAGGGAGAGAGAGAATAGCATAAGTAGGAAAAAATTAAAAAGTGTAAAGGTGGCATGTGGTCTTGGAAATGTACGGCCTCCAAGCTATGGAGTACATCTGGACTACAGAATCAGGCAAGAAATTTCATTCCAGTATATTGGGCAAAATTCTGCTCATGCTGGCATAGTATGGTTGGTGTAAATGTGCCAGGCATTATACCCTGCAACAAGAAGTTGCACTATGCCATTGTGCAATTGGCACACCTCCCTGGCACAACAGATTGTGCAGTGCGCCAGTGGAAGTGCTCCACATATTCCATTTCTGCCTTGATGCAGGTGCGACTACCATGGGTGTAACTGTGAGCCGCATGTGCATAGTTGTGCAACAGGATTTTGGCCAATATTTTTTTTCTCCCAAAGTTCAAAGGTAGAGGGACTAATATTTCACAATATGTTGAATTCAAAGGACAAAGCTGGTGGTTCAATAACTACTACATAAGGGGCCAATGCCTTTTGCATCCTTCTGTATCCTGTAGCTTCTTGAATTTATTGCTCACATTCATATTTGCATTGGCCCTGGGATACCAACACTATGAAACAACCCACTGAAGCCCCTTTGAAAGATACAGCTGATGCTTCATTTAAAGGGATATCCTGGTTTGCTGGTAAAATTCAGCTGCTTGGACTGGAAGCGTGGCAGGAAAAATATGTGGCCTGTAGAGGGAGAAATGGGTCCTCAGACCCACTGAAACTACCCACCCCTTCTTTAAATGCAAAACTATCCATTTTGCTGGCAGCTTGTGCCAGTGGACCTTGTCTGCCTGCAGTCTGAAGCAAAATGAAGTTGTAAGGAAGTAATTGCAGGGAAGAAGTGGTAAGAGAAGTGCTTAACTTCTTTCTTTTTCTCCTGCAACTACCTCCCTCATGTGATTTTCTTCCATCCAAACATATCAGACTCCACTTTACTGCCCTTGCTTTAGTCTTTGGCAAAATATCTGATGTAACTAGTTACAAATAAATAGTTATTTGCAATTAAGACACACACTCACAAAGCTAAGACAACAGACCAGCATTCCTGCACTCGGGGGAGCCGAATTTCATCTGCCTTCCGCAGCTCACCGAGTGAGAGACGGTGGGTTTGTGGTTGGCCGGCTGCCAGCCTTTTGCCAAGGGAACTGGCTAAGTCACCCTTTGCTCTGCAGGATTGGGCCCTGTCGCTTCTTGGCTGCCTCCTCCCCTCCCTACATCAGCCACCTGGCTCAAGGGGAAAAGAAGGCTTTTAAGTTGGAGCTGCTTCTGGGGCCCTTTCAGACCAGCATTCCTGCACTCGGGGGAGCCGAATTTCATCTGCCTTTCGCAGCTCACCGAGTGAGAGACGGTGGGACTATGGCTGGGCTCTCGCCGGCTGCCAGATTCCCTGAAGGAACCGGCTGGGGAACAAGCTGGGAAACAGGGGGGGCTGAGGGGTCTCTGGGGCAACCAATAGAGACAATATACGGCAGGGGAAGATATGGCGGTGGGAGTAAAGCATGCCCGAGTAGGAGAAAGGAGGTTAGATACCTTACACCTATCCCACTTTCTAGCTCTACTCCTAGCCACATGGTACCAGGTGACCATATCAGCCACCCCCCGGGCCACATGGTATTGTTGGTAAATGCCAGGTCGGCAAAAAACAAGACTGCCCTCATCCATGACTTAATTTTGGATGAGGGGGCCGACCTGGCATGCATTACTGAGACCTGGGTGGGAGAAGAAGGAGGAGTTCCTCTATCTCAGTTATGTCCCCCTGGGTACTTGGTCCAACACCAGGGTCGCCCGGAGGGGCGGGGAGGAGGTGTGGCAATAGTCTACAAGGATTCCTTCCATTTTTCCAGGCTCCCTGTCCCCTTGGGAAATGGTCTAGAGGGCCTGTATTGTGTGTTGGGCTTGCGAGACAGACTAGGGATTCTGCTGGTGTACCGCCCACCCTGCTGCTTACCAACAGCAGCTGAGCTGACGGAGGTGATCTCAGATCTGGTGTTGAGGACCCCCAGACTTTTGGTACTGGGGGACCTCAATCTCCATGCCGAGGCCACTTTATCAGGGGCAGCTCAGGACTTCATGGCCGCCATGACAACCATGGGGCTGTCTCAACATGTCATCGGCCCGACTCATGAGAAAGGCCATACACTTGACCTAGTATTCTCTACGGGACAGGGGGATGGTGGTCCGGATGTGGTGGATTTATCTTTGACTCCGTTGTCATGGTCGGACCATTTCCTGGTAAAATTTAGACTCTCAGCCACTACTACCCTCTGCAGGGGTGGGGGATCAATTAAAATGATCCGCCCCCGGAGACTTATGGATCCTGAAGGATTCCTGAATGCTCTAGGGGATTTTCCAGCTGATATGGTCGGCGCTCCTGTCGAAGCCCAGGTCGCCTTGTGGTACAAGGAGATGGCCCGGGCGGTTGACACGATCGCACCTAGGCGCCCTCTCCCTGCCCGCAGAGCCTATAAGGCTCCATGGTACACAGAGGAGCTTTTGGCCATGAAACGGTTGGGGAGACGGCTTGAGCGCAGATGGAGGAAATATCGCTGCGACTATGACCAAACACAGCTTAGAGCCCATTATCGGGCCTACTCTGTGGCAATACGGCTGGCGAAACGCCAGTATTTCTCCAGCCGTATCGCTTCCTCGGTGTGTCGTCCAGCAGAGCTATTTCGAGTGGTCCGGGACCTTCTTCAGCCTAATGGTTCGGTGGAGGTCCTGGACTCCTCAGTGGCTCACTGTAACGAATTTGTTACACACTTTGAGGGAAAAATTGCTCAGATTCGCAAAGATTTGGACTCCACTGTTGATGCAGAGCCCATGGTTGTGTCCAGTGCTCCGGACTTATGTCATAATTTATTGGATGAGTTTCAGTTGTTGCGACCTGAGGATGTGGACAGGGTGCTTGGATCGGTTCGTGCCACCACTACACAACTCGACCCTTGCCCATCATGGCTAATAAAGAAATCTGCCAGGGGAGTTTGCACCTGGATCCTGGAGGTCATCAACTCCTCGTTAAGAGAGGGAGTGGTTCCTGCCGCATTAAAGGAGGCAGTGATTCGCCCACTCCTAAAAAAACCTAATCTGGATCCAGGTCTAGTGAACAACTATCGTCCAATAGCAAACCTCCCTTTTCTGGGCAAGGTGTTGGAACGTGTGGTGGCTGAGCAGCTCCAGGCTCTCCTGGATGAAACGGATTATCTAGATCCATTTCAATCGGGTTTCAGGCCGGGTTATGGGAGGGAAACTGCCTTGGTCGCCCTGTATGACGACCTTTGCCAGGAGAAAGACAGGGGTAATGCATCCCTGTTGATTCTCCTGGACCTCTCAGCGGCTTTCGACACCATCGACCATGGTGTCCTTCTGGACAGACTGGCTGGGATGGGAATCGGAGGCACTGTTTTACAGTGGTTCCGTTCCTACCTGGCTGATCGAGTCCAGAAGGTGGTGCTGGGGGACAGTAGTTCTGACCCATGGCGGTTGCGTCATGGGGTTCCTCAGGGCTCTATACTGTCCCCCATGCTGTTCAATATCTACATGAAACCGCTGGGGGAGGTCGTTAGGAGGTTTGGGCTGAGGAGTCAGCAATATGCTGACGACACCCAGCTCTACCTCTCTTTTTCTACCAATCCAGGTGTGGCAGTCACCGTTCTGAACTCGTGCCTGGACTCGATAATGGTCTGGATGAGGGTCAATAAACTGAGGCTCAATCCAGACAAGTCTGAAGTGCTGCTGGTAGGTGCCCCGCCAGATAGGTTAAAGGGCCATCTCCCTACCTTAGATGGGATCACACTCCCCCTAAAGGATAGGGTCCGCAGCTTGGGGGTGCTCCTTGACCCCAGTCTGACCTTGGAAGCCCAGGTGGACTCGGTGTCCAGGGGTGCCTTCTTACAGCTGCAGAGAATATATCAACTTCGCCCTTACCTGGATGAGCAGAGCCTGGCAGCAGTCACTCATGCACTGGTAACAACCAGACTGGATTACTGCAATGCGCTATACGTGGGGCAGCCTTTGAAGACGGTCCGACGACTGCAACTGGCACAGAACCGGGCTGCGCGGCTGGTAAGTGGTGCCGCCGCACGGACTCATATCACGCCGGTTCTGAAAAATTTACACTGGCTGCCGGTTGCTGCTCAGGCCCAATTCAAAGTGCTTACTTTGACATATAAAGCCCTAAACGGCTTAGGACCTGGTTACCTAAAGGACCGCCTTCTTCCATATGTGCCTGCCCGTCCTCTAAGATCAGGCCAGGAGGCCCTTCTGAAGGTGCCACCCCTGAAAGAGGTGAAGGGGATGGCATGTCGGAATAGGGCCTTCTCGGTTGTTGCCCCCCAACTTTGGAACACCCTCCCTAGAGAGATCCGCCTGGCTCCGACACTCTTGGCCTTTCGGCGCCAGGCAAAGACCTTTCTGTTCACCCAGCATTTTAATTAATTAATTTTAATGTTTTAATTGTTTTAAGAAATATTTTAATATATGGTATTTTATACTGTTTCTTAAAATGTTTTTAATGTTTTTAGGTTTTAATGTTGTACGCCGCCCAGAAGCCACTGGCAATGGTGCGGCTAAAAAATATTGTAAATAAATAAATAAATAAATAAATAACAAATTGACCTGACTCCGATTTTAATTGGCTAGTTGGATCAGTTACATCAGAAATGGAAGTCTTGTTGTGTTTCCTGCTAGAGATGAACATTATTAGAGCTATTTTAATTTTGGATGTGGCAGCTCTAAATAATTATGTTCTGCCAAACCAATCTTCCCAGATTCTTCATCCAAACATTATTCATTTGCTGGAGCACTTCTTTGGTCACTCTCTTGGTCGAAGATGTTCTTAACGTCCTGTGATAAATCCCTATTTCAGAGGCTTCTCTCTCTTTTATATTGTTAAAATCCATGGTTCCATGTCATATAGGGGATCTAAGAATACATGGTATAATATACATTCTGAGAACCAAACTTCAATTTTTATTGTGTATTATATTCTTTAATGGTTGGAGAACTCAGTGAGTTAGGTATCTCGCTGTGGAGCCAGAGGTTGGTGGTTCAATTCCCCACTGTGCCTCCAGGGAGAAGATTTAGCCTGTGTGGTCTTTGGCAGGCTGCAAAGTCCCAGCACGTTCTCAGAAGAAGGGGCTGGTAAATCACTTTTGAATGCTCTCTAGCTAGAAAATCCTCAAAAATGGCACATGATGATGATGATGATGATGATGATGATGATGATGATGATGATGATGATGATGATGATGATGATGATGATGATGATGATGATGATGATGATATTACATGTTTCATCTTAAGGAAGCTATTCCAGGCTATTTTTATTTTGACGTCTATTACACGGTATTCAGGACAGATCCTGAAGCTGAGGCTCCAGTATTTTGGCCATCTCATGAGAAGAGAAGACTCCTTGGAAAAGACCCTGATGTTGGGAAAGTGTGACGGCAAGAAGAGAAGGGGACGACAGAGGATGAGATGGCTGGACAGTGTCTGCGAAGCAACCAACATGAAATTGACACAACTACGGGAGGCAGTGGAGGATAGGAGGGCCTGGCGTGCTCCAGTTCATGGGGTCACGAAGAGTCGGACATGACTAAATGACTAAATGATGACATGGTATTCAACCCAATTCTAGAGTGCTTATATTTTTCAAAATGCCATATACTTTCATGTGCTAATTTAGATGTACTGATGCAAAATCAAAAATGGTGTTGTAACTGAAACAGAATGTATCTCACTGAAATGAGGAAGACAGTGACCAGGTGATCCATCTGCTTCCTGAATCTATGTCCAGATACTAACTGTGAATGGGCCACTTCAAGTCCTTGATTTTTATAGTTCTTTATCATTGAATCAAATGTGGACTGCTCAGCAGTTCAAATAGATGACCTGTTCAAAATCAGGATTGTCTTCTGGCAGTTCAATCAGATAGAGAACCCCTTTCCTTAAAAGTGGGCACACATCCATCCTACTGGTCACACTAAACGCCATGCTAATAAATTCTTTGCTTGACTGGTTTGGATGATGGAGTTGACAAGCTGACACAAGGCTGAAAGGGGAAATCTGCCAAGTTCAAGACTGTATGCCTGAGGCTTATCCTGCTTCTGGCTCCCATAGAAGCCTTCCGTGCAATGCATAGATTCCCCAAGCGCTTTGCTTCAAGCACAGGCTGCAATCCCATGACCTCAAGGTAGCCAGAAAAGCCAAATGGGCCCTTCCTATCCTCAGGCAATCCTGATGGCTAGGTTTCAGATAGGGGGATGTGTGTGTGTGTGTGTGTGGGAGGTTGCTTGAATCTGCTGCTTGCATAAGTTTCCCATAATCCCTTGCAAAGGGAAGAAAAATCCTATCTTCATCCTTTAAATAGCTGCATTTGGTCAAGGAGGGGGAGAGGATTACATAAGATGGCACTGCTATGCCTGCTGAACCCATGACCATGCTCTGGGTATGAAAAGATCTCAAAGTTTTGAGTATCTTCTGATCAAATTGTGCACTGATTTGAACCTGACAAGAACACTGATGGCCTCACTGGTGAGAATGACAGTGGCAGCAGTCAGTTCTGATAATCTACATCAGAGAAAAATAAAGGCCTAATTGAAAGAAACATCACAATAAGCAATAGTGTAAAAGTGACTATTCGAAGGTATAGCACACAGGGTAGGCTCCAGACCAATTCCCTGGCAGAACACATGCATGTATGTATTTCAAGTAGGGGTATGCAACTTGTGGATTCTTGGGATTAGGCCAAAATCACTTTTCGCAAGTCTCTGGTAATAATCAAGCGGATCATTCATCTACAATAACAATCAACCCCTCCCTTAAGGCACCAGAAGTTTTATTTGTGTTGATGATCACACACCTGCTGTTCATTTGGACAGCTTTCAGATGGCCGCACATCTTCTAACAGATGCCTTAAAGAACTGGGCACATATTATGATAGAAATCAACTTAATATCAAACCTACTAAGACTTGTGCCTTCCATCTGAGAAGCAAGCATCTTAGAAACATAAAGTTAGCTGGAAGGGAATCCAGCTAGATCATTGCTTCCATACACACACCAAACACTTAAGTGTTACTATGAATCATATGCTGATTTATAAGAAATACATTGCCAAAACACAAATCAAAAGGAATCCATAAGAAATAATATTCTTCAAACACAGAGAACTGAGTTATTCAAAAGTCACTTAAAAGGCTACAGAGTGGAACTGACAAAACCAAAAGTGAACCTAAGAAAATTGGGGGGTGGGGGTGGATTGCACCAATACAGTCCTTTATAAGTGCAGTGAAGAACCGGCAACTTCATACCTAGGTCAATGCCCCTCAATATATACCATGGAAGATTTTATGTTAGCTGCCCCAAATGCCCTTGACATTGCCCGTTAATGGGCAAAAATTATCTAATACAGTATATTTATTAACTGCTGTGATGCTTCTGGCATGAATAAAGAAAGAAGATCAAGTGGGTGGTTCTGGCATAGATGTTAGCAGTACTGAGTCAGTGAGGAGACTTTCTTAACCCTGCTTAGAGCTTCCTGGCAATGGCACCAGGAATAGGACCTTCTGTGAGCAAAACAGATGCTTAACAACGGAGCGTCCCTTACTGCATGGATGACATACTCTGCCTGGCCCAGTTCAAAATCTTCCTACGACAGCTTGATGAGAATGTTTTCCCCAGTAACCAAAGAAAAACCTGTACATGGGTTTTTCTTTGGTTACCTGGGTAAGCACCGTGTTTCTTTTGCTTTGGGCAGTTAGAGACATATCCTTTGATGTTCTCATGCTTTACACAGCAGGTAATTGCTCCTGATGATTTAACAAGGCTAGTTTGCAAAGTTACTCTATTAGACTTCAGCTCTCAGAAACTCCAAACAATCACGTCACACATTCAATTTCAGATCAGTTGTAGATATCCACACCCCATCCTGCACTTCCTTCACTCATGTATCACACACGTAATAACATAAATCTCCCCTCAGCAGTTGCTTGCTCCCTACACTTGCACATTCTTTCCTACTAGCACTAGAAGGTTGGCAGACAAAGATCTACTCCAACCATCTAGAGCTTTCTCATCTGATCTGAGAGGTATTTATTATTTATGTATTTATTTATTTTATTGGATTTCTACCCCGCCCATCTAGACTAAAGGTCTACTCTTATGTCCTATTCTGCAACTCCAGCTCTTCCATGAAAGCAGAATGGTCACATGCCCTAGCATGGAAAAGAACAGGATGAAGACAGAATTGCTGTTCTTCTGAAACTACTGGTTTGGTTTGGGTTTTGGTTTTTTTGTTTCTTTCTTTCTTTCTTTCTTTCTTTCTTTCTTTCTTTCTTTCTTTCTTTCTTTCTTTCTTTCTTTCTTTCTTTCTTCCTTTCTTTCTTTGTTTTGGCATATCTTGGGGTAGAAAGAATATCTGCTCAGGGCACTTTTCAATGTTCTTCTTGAAAAGTCAAACCATACCACTCTCTATAGCTGTAGCAACAAATCACCAGTTCCTCTCGATGTTTTGATATGATCACCGCAGAATGGTTGGGAATATGCTGTTTCTCTGTGCTCTTTGTAGATTCCCATCTGTGACTCCATGAATATTTGATGCCCATGGCTATTTTACACACCCACATTACTGGTAACTTTTGCCCAGGAGCTAGGGCATAGTCACCAGCCATCAGAATAAGTTAAAAGATGCTCATTCATTAGACACTTCAAAGAAACAGATGTGTGTGTGTGTGTGTGTGTGTGTGTGTGTGTGTGTGTGTGTGTGTGTGTGTGTGCATGTTAGATAAAAGAATGATAAAGAAACATACATACACTGTTTCTGTTGGATTTGTAAGTGGACAATTTTAGGTAGGTGATTAACTGTGCAAAAAAGAAAAAAGAAAACCCAAAACACAGTTTAGTTGACTGTTCATGAACCATAACTATCCCTCTGCTGCTCCCCTTCTCTTTTCCTTTCTCTTCTTCCCATTCCTCAGCTCTTAAGTGTTCCCTCTCACAGAGTGGTCCCAAAGCAGTCCCTGGGATTCCCAAGGAGCAAGTGGTCATGAAACAAGAGGAAATGAAACTAGAATGCTAACGGAATAAAACTAAGATTAGGTTTCAAAGTATATTGGCTACACTAATGAGAAAGTCTCCTCACCAGCAAATAAAACTACAATACTCTGTGACAACGCCGATAGTGAAGAAATCATTCTTCTCTGCCACCCCTGCATCTACACTGAATCATCCAGCAGAGATTTCACAAGGTGCCAAGGGCCTATTAC
Source organism: Pogona vitticeps (assembly GCF_051106095.1). NCBI lineage: Eukaryota > Metazoa > Chordata > Lepidosauria > Squamata > Agamidae > Pogona > Pogona vitticeps. The sequence continues at coordinate 108,180,237 of NC_135784.1, forward strand.
ACTCTTGTTCGCGAGAAGAGAACGCACACCACTTGGCACAGCCCATTGTGAACAATTCACCGACAAAAAAATCAATCAGATCCTCTCTGACTTACAGGCTGTAGTTGATGCAACCCAGGTGATACAATTCTAAACTCTGCTTGTCCAGTGGCAATTGATTTGTTTTATTTCATAGCCTAAGAATGCTCTCTCCCTAGGTGTCAAGCTGGATAAACGCATTGGCAAAGCAGCTACCATGTTCTCGAGACTCACAAAGAGAGTATGGCTCAATAAAAAGCTGACAGCATAGACCAAGATCCAGGTCTATAGAACCTGGACACTCCGAGTACACTGCAGTGAGTCCTGGACCCTCTGTACACGGCAGAAGAGGAAGCTGAACACATTCCATATGTATTGTCTCTGACACATTTTTGGTAACACCTGGCAGGATGAAGTCCCTAACAGAGTAGTCCTAGAATGAGCTGGAATTTTTAGCATGTCTACATTACTGAAACAGTGACGCCTACATTGGCTTGGGCATGTTGTGAGAATGGCTGATGGTCGGATTCCAAAAGATCTCCTGTATGGAGAATTAGCGCAGGGAAATCGCCCCAGAGGGAGACCACAGCTGCGATACAAGGATATCTGCAAATGGGATCTGAAGGACTTAGGAATGGACCTCAACAGATGGGAAATCTTGACATCTGAGCGTTCAGCCTGGAGGCAGGCGGTTCATCATGGCCTCTCTCAATTTGAAGAGAAACATGTTCAGCAGGCCGAGGCAAAGAGGCAGTCCTGAAACCAGCAAAATCAGGGAGCTGGACAGGGGACAGATTGTATTTGTCCTCAGTGTGGAAGGGACTGCCACTCTCGCATTGGCCTTCTCAGACACACTAGATGCTGTTCCAAATCCTCCATACAGAGCATGTTACCATAGTCTCTCGAGACTGATGGATGCATAATACAAAAGAATGCAGACAGGATCCCTGGAGAGGATCCCTGGGCTAGACACTTGACCTTCCTCGTCTCTCACAAAAATAGCTGGAGGGAGGGGGCTGGATGACAGGATGCCTTTCTAGATCATGGTGGGGCTCCAACATTTGGAAAAGGTGAGTTCCTTAGTGCTCCAGTCTGACTCTGATGTCATTCACATATACATTAAACCACTGGGAAAGGTTGCCCAGAATTTTGGCATTCTGTATCACCAATACACTGGTGAATTATCACTCTATCTCCCCTTTCTATCTAAATCCCAGAATGTTGTTTCAGTTCTGAACCAGTGTCTGATAGCTGGTATCAGAACTGAATTCCATGACAGTAAATGGAATTAAAGCCTAATCCAGTCGAGACAAAAGTTTTCCTGGTCAATCAAAAGGCAGATCAGGGACAAGGAATTTGACTCAACTTTACATCTTAGGTGTGCTCCTGGATCCATCCCCAAGTCTGGCTTTCAGTCATGGCCAAGAACACATTAACACAGTTAAAGCTTGTGCACCAGCTGTGTCTGTTCCTGGAGGTGTCTGATCTGGTTATAGTGACATGTGCCTTAGGGACATCCCACTTGGATTACTGTAATGTGTTCTATGTCGGGCTGCCCCTGGAACATGTTAATTTCACTGGGTCCAAATCCTTGACCGACGGTTGATCATACCTGATTACAGGAAGAACGGAAATGCCCTGTTATGATAGCGTCCACTAATCACTGTTCCCTTGGAACCATAATTCAAAGTGTTGGGTTTTGATCTGGAAAGCCCTATACCGTGTAGGCACAAGTCTTCTAAAGGACTGCATATGAACATCCTCCGGTGTTCGAGTTTGTTCTCCTCCCTGATGTCCTATTAAGGGCAGGCAAAGTCTTCTCTGTTTTGGCAGGTGATTGATTGGCTGTTAAGGAAAGGGGTTTCCATGGAGACTTTCCCCCTCCTCTCTTTTCTTTTTCCTGATGTGCCTTTAAATTGTCTTAAACTGCTTCATTTCAGTGACTGTTTTAAGATATTTAAATCCTTTTTAATTATTATAAATTATTGTGGTTCTAGCTGTGTCTATTTGTCACAATTTTGTAAGCCACCTTGGTTCCCTATGCAAAGAGAAAGGCAAGCTAGTAAATAGTTCCTGTATTTCATGGAGTATTCTTTATGTCTTCTAGCCCTGAATCCACTAAAATGGGGGGTAGAGAAGTTCTGTGGTCTGGGGGGGTATTTTTCCATCCCGAGACCATCTTTTCCAAACGAAACTAGATATGAGTGGAAGGTCGCTTCCAGTTTTTAAAAATAAATACTTTTAACAATGCATATTTTGTTTTAAATGTGTAGAGGGGGCACATCCTGTGTTATCGAAGGATCTCGCTCCCTATCCCGATGGATGTAATTCGATGCCTGCCATTCATTTGTATGACGAAAAGTAATGTGCTGTCCTTTTTGCCCTGTTTGAAGATAGGGACAACATTAGCCTTTCTCCAGTCATTTGGCTCCTCACCCATTTCACATGATTTTAAGAAAATAATGAACGTTCTTCAGCCAGTTTCTTCTTTACTCTTGGATGCAGTTCAGCTGGCCATTGAAATTCGAACTCATTCAAGGTTATAAGGTATTCCTCAACTATTTGTTTATCAATTTCCAACTCCTGTCCCATCCACTTGAACTTCACATTTGTCTGGATGAACATAGTCTGTCATTGGGAAAAGAATGATCTAAAATAGGAATTGAGCAATCGGAATTATTTGCCTTTTGCTACGCACATACCTGAAGAATGCTTTTTGTTGCTTTTAGTGTCTCTAGCTAACCTCATCTCATTCTCAGCTTTTGCCCTCCTAATGCCATCCCTGCAATTCCTTGCTAATTGTCTGTACGCTTCCTATGTGGTCTGGCCTTCTTTCTACTTCCTGTATGTGTGGTATTTTGTTTTCAGGTCCAGTCTGAGCTTCCTGTATAGTGGGTTTCCAGAGGATGAGAAGAAGCAATGAATTCTCTGGAAAGGAAAGCCAGTGATCTTTTCCTGGGTGAACATTAAAGGATCCACAGATTGAATTTCTTCCATCCACTGATTAATATAGCTGCCATGCCTCATACTCTTCTCCATGGAAGGAAACAAATAATTTAGAACAAAAGTCCTCAAACCAAAGTACCACAGGTATTTCTGTAATGACCACTTACGGAAATGCAATTGAGTTCCACTGTAGCTCTCTAGCAAATGTTAGGAATGTTTGCAACCCTCCCCCCACCAGATGTCAATGAACTACTGCTCTCATCATCCTTGATCACTGGGCAGGTTGGTTAAGGGCGAGAACTGGGTCATGAGATAAAGCAAGCTTCTCAGGCCTGGGTTAAGGAGTTGTAATCACAAAGCTCTGTTCGTTGCACCTTCTACAAAGAAGCTGAATACAGGAAGGAGAGGAGGACATGGTACTGCTTGGCTTCTGGTCCTCAGATAACTGTGACTCATTCCAAGCAGTCCAAAAAGGATGGGTTACAAGCTGCTGAACTGAATGTGAGAATCGTTAAGGCAGCCTAGGTTTGTAGGCAAGCTATCCAAAAGAAATCCCCAGCAATGAATAAGAAATATTAATAGTGGGAACAAGTGAGACTTCATTAAGACTCTTTCCGTTCAGGCTTCAAAGTCTTCCACTGCACAAGTCACCAAGAGAGATGCACTCTGCCCAGCACTCATTAGAAGATCAACGTTGATGACAAATTCAACCTGCCTACATTAAAGCTGTTGAAGGGGATCTCCTAGTGGCCAAAAGCATGAGTGGAAATAAGAGTTCCAAATGGAAATCATAGAGGGGGACTTCAGCGACTGCAGATGTAATTCACACTTCTAAAACTGGTTCTGGAACATGATGCTACTTAAATCAGTAGGATGTCTTACAAGTGACATTCATAAGAATGTGTGTATGTAAATATTTCTTGTCTTAAGTGACACTCAAAGTAAAGATGCTGATTATACTGACAACATAATAATTGGATCTTTTTCTGTGCCCACAACCACTGCTCTGTGGAACCACGATTTTCACACAGGTGAAATCCTGTTGTGCAGCTTCACACATGCAACAGGAATGACATCTGCACAATGGCAAATTACCACTGATCAAAGGCTTCCTTCCATGATTTCAGAGTGCATATGATTTTCTGCATTGTGTACGAATCACGTGCACCCCCCCAAAATCAGCTTTAATCAGCAGCAATTTGCCCTTAATCCGTGGTGATTTGCCACTGATGATGATGTCACCTTGTTGCACACATGAAACTGCACAATAAAAGTTCAGTCACTGACTATTAGTATCTGAATTTCTCTATTTAGAAATCTCAGTTTGTATGCTTTCCATTGAGCCCCAGTTTAAAAATGGACACAATTTCGGGACAGGCTGAGTGAATTGTGTATGTTGTAAGTGTCAAATCAATCAAGCCTGTAATGGGAACTCCTTTCACTCCAAATCTCCATAATGTTGGGGAAAAGTCAATGTTTAGGAAATTTCCAAGATTTCCGAAGACTGCTCTAAGAGTATCAATACTAAATGGATCCAAGCACAAGACTCAGATTGGATCATGATTCGGAGATTGCCCAGTTCAACTTGGGTCTGGATCTGAATCAGTATTTAGAGATCCTAGTGCATCCCATTGACTACCACTGGATAGCGGCAAATGGCTTCAACTCTTTTGCTTTATCTAATGGTGATGAAATTTGTGGGCAAAACAGTGCCTTAGGAGAAGACTTTATTGCTGAATGTCAAACATATATGGTGTGGTGATGATTATTATGTGCCGTCAAGTTGCCTCTGACTTATGGTAACCCTACAAATGACAGAACTCCAACATGTCCCTGCTCAGCTCTGGGAAGCTCCCGACTGTGGCTTCTTTTAAGGAGTCAATCTAACTGAAACCTGGTCCTTTTCCTGCTCCTGCCTTCTACCTTTTGCAGCATTATACAATCTGTTCCAGGGAATTGTGCCTTCTGATGATGTGCCCAAAGTAGGACAGCCTCCATTTTGTCCTTTTCACCTCCAGAGATAGTTCAGGCTTCATTTGCTCGAGGGCCAATTGTTCATCTTTCTGGAAGTCCAGGGTGTGCATAAAGCTCTCCTCCAGGACCACATTTCAAATAAATCAACCTTTCTCCTGTAAGTTTTCTTTACTGTCCAATTTCACACCCATAAATACTGACTGGGAATACAAGAGTACGGATGATATTGGTTTCTAGTGACATCCTTACACTTGATGACCTTTTCTAATTCCTTCATTGCTGCCCTTATGAATCTCAGTCTTCTTCTGACTTCTTGGCTGCATTCTCCATTTGGATTGATGACTGAACCAACGTATACAAGATCTTTCACTATTTCAATGTTTTCCTTATCAATGTTAAAGTTGAATAAGTGGGGTCTCGACTTACGAAATTAATCCATATTGGAAGGCGGTCCGCAGGTCGAAAAGTTCACAAGTCGAATCTGCATTTCCCATAGGAATGTGTGTGTGTGTGTGTGAAATTGCTGCATAATTGCCCTTGTGTGCATGTTTTTCCCCCCGCACAACACACATGACCAAACTTGCAAGAAGTGTAAGAGCAAATACAAAAAGGGTAGCATGCAGGAACAGGTCAGATGCCCCTCTGCTCTGCATTCCTCCAACAGGATTCTGGCCTGTGTGCATGTATGAATGTTGTTCACTGGCTGGTATGGGATGTATGTATGTATGACTGCCCACTTTAGACCTGTATTCCACATCATTCCCGGCTTCGGAACCATTGCATCAATCGCAACAGGCACAAGCCGTAGTAGAAGCAGCAGCAGTGTTCGTCTGAGGCAAAAAGAAAACGAAGGAAAAAAATAAAGACGACAAAAACGTTGTGGCACTTTAAAGACAAACTGCTAGATTTTAATGTGAACTTTATGGACAAGTCCGCTTCTTCAGGCCTACAGGTAGAAGTATGACCCACCCTGGATTTACAAACCCACAGCACCTACTTTGAATTCCATGCCTTGGAGATTTAAAAGCAATGGCATGCAAAATGACATCTAAGAATGTTAACGCCATACCGTGAAGCCCTCAATTACATAGTAAGATAATGGTCTGGGTCCTACAGCATCATCCTATCTCCGTACCATTATGGACGGCTTCACAGCAGGGCGTTACATTCACTGCTTTTTTTTAAAAAAAGAGGAATATTCTTAATACATCACAATCATTATTCTGAACACATAACGAAGCAACAAAGACCCTGCTGCAACGCACAGAGCGCTCCTTCCAAAGCGAATAACACGCCAGCGTTCAGCAGCTCCCCGTTCGGTGGCGACACGTGATCCCTCTGGCCCTGCTTTCCTATTGGAGATCCTCTCCCTCCGCCCCCTGCGTTGCTTACTAAGTATAGGAGTTGCGCGATCGTTGTTCCGTTGACTCTGCTCTACCCAAGATCCTCTGCGCGCTCTATGTTTGTTAATTCGTTATCTGAATAAACAGAGATTGAAAAATGTGCAGAGTGATTCATCACCTGAACTTCGTATGGAATCTTTTCTCCGGGGAAGCGTGTATGCAACCCACAGCATGGAAATCTGGCAGTGTGACCACCCGGCAGGCAAAAATAGCAGGATTTGTTTCTTCTGAGATATTACTTTTCTTTTTAAAACCTTCTGAGTACGGTTTTTCTGCACAGGGAGCTTCTGTATTCCTGAAAGCAATTAAAGCAGGCTGGTATTTGTTGTCACCTGAGGGTGTTTGGTGCGGTAATTAAACTCTGATAAATTTGCAGTATTATCATAATAAGGGTGATTAATAAATGCCTCCGGTAGAGAAAAGATTTATGCATACTGCGGACTGCCAGAAATATATGTACTGTAGTTATGTAACTTATATACTGCCCAATAGTACAATGTGTACTTGAGTAGTTAACAACCAACACACATGAACTGCAGACAATATAATACCAACAATAAAATATCAATTAACGAGAAAATAAAGCCATCATTATCATCATGTGTCATCTAGTCAATTCTGTCTTATGGGTGGCCTTTTCCAGGTAGAGAATACTGTACTCAAAAATGGTTTCCCATCCCTTCTTCCCATCCCTTTCTTTCATGAGCAAAGTGGTTGAGAGGGTGGTGGCTGACCAGCTTCAAGCACATCTGGATGAAACGGACGCCCTGGACCTATTTCAGTCGGGCTTCAGGCTGCGCCACGGTACAGAGACGGCATTGGTCGCCCTGTACGATGACTTGTTGAGGGAGGCTGACGGGGGTAAAATATCTTTGTTGGTCCTCGACATCTCGGCGGCCTTCGATACCGTCAACCACGGTATCCTCCTGGGGAGGCTCTCCGAATTGGTTATCGGTGGCTTGGCCTTGGCCTGGTTCCGTTCCTTCTTGGAGGACCGTCCTCAGAGAGTTCAGCTTGGGGAGAGTGTCTCGGCCCCGTGGACCCTCAAATGTGGGGTTCCACAGGGTCGATTATCTCCCCAATGCTGTTTAACATCTTTATGAGGCCGCTGGGTGGGGTCATCAGGGGGTGTGGAACATCGTGTCATCAATATGCTGATGACACTCAGCTCTACATCTCCTTTTCACCATCTGCAGGTGATGCCGTCCTGTCCCTCCAGCGCTGCCTGGAGACCGTACTGCAATGGATGCGGGAGAACGGGTTGAGGCTGAACCCGGACAAGACGGAAGTCCTGAGGGTGTGTGGTCCTGTGGCTGGCGGCTTGGGTGACTCCCTCTCCTTTGGGGGGGGCGACCCTGACTGCAAAGAGTGTGGTCCGCAGCCTGGGAGTACACCTGGACCCGACGCTCACCATGGAAACGCAGGTGGCATCGGTAGTCTGCACCGCTTTTTTCCATCTTTGGCGGATTGCCCGGCTGCGACCTTACCTAGACACGGGGGAGCTCACTACCTTGGTACATGCGCTGGTAATCTCTAGATTAGACCACTGTAACACGCTGTACGTGGGGCTGCCTTTGAAACTGACGTGGAAACTTCAGGTGGTGCAGAACGCAGCGGCCATACTCCTTACTGGAGTGAGGAAATACCAACATATCTCTCCTACTCTGGCCATGCTGCACTGGCTGCCCATCCGTTTCCGCATTGACTTCAAAGCGTTAATGCTTACATATAAGGCCCTAAACGGTTTAGGGCCTCGATACTTGGCGGAACGCCTGCTCCCACCAAGATCTACTCGGATCACCCGCACGAGCCAGGAGGTGAGGCTGAGGAGCCTAACACCGAGGGAGGCCCGGAAGGAAAGGACACGAAATAGGGCCTTCTCGGCAGTGGCTCCTCACCTCTGGAATAACCCTCTGGCGATTCGTGCAGCCCCTATACTGGGTACTTTCAAAAGTAAATTAAAAACATGGTTATATGTTCAGGCCTTCCCTTCTGTCAATACTTAACTTTTTTTTCTTTTCTTTCCTTCCTTATCTATTATTATATGTGTTAGATTGATTGTAACACTGTTATGTATTATAAATATCTTTATTGGAAGCTGCCCAGACTGGTCAACCAGACCAGATGGGCGGGATATAAATCAATCAATCAATCAATCAATCAATCAAATAAATAAATAAATAAATAAGATTGCCAAATGTTGGAAACAACTTGATGGTGTATAAAGACAATAAGAAGAGTGGACTACAGAGTGGCCCTAATTTACTTACTCCAAGAAACACACATACCATGTTTCCCTGAAAATAAGACAGGGTCATATATTAATTTTTGCTCCGAAAACACATTAGGGCTTACAGTATTTTCAGGGGATGTTTTAATTTTTTTTCATGTACAACAATCTATATTTGTTGTAAGCCGCCTAGAGTGGTTGAAATGACTAGATAGGCGGGGTATAAATACAATAAATAAATAAATTTATTCAAATACAGTCATCTCATTGTTTTCTGGTTGCTGCACAATGGTGGAGGGCGGGGTTTCACTTAACTGGGGATTATTTTGGGAGTAGGGCTTATATTACACGCATCTTGAAAAATCATACTAGGGCTTATTTTCAGGGAAACAGGGTATGTGCTTTATGTTGTCAAGCTGTTTCTGGATGTTGACTCTTAACTGGCTTTTTATTTATTTTTTAATGTATTTAATTTATTTTATTTATATCACGCCTATCTGGTCGGTTATGTTAAATGTTTATTTATTTATCCTTTAATTCAGCCGTTCTCTCAATAGAGAGACCCAAAGCAGCTTACAAATGATATTAAAAAAAAACAGAATAAAAAAGCTACAAATGTTTGCATATATATTTATTGCAAATATAAATCAAACTATTAAAAACATATTATTGAAAGATGCAAAATCAAATCTTTAAAATAATTTAAAAACACGTTAAAAAGATCTTTTAAAAAAAAACAATCCCCCCAACCCCTTAACATCTTTTCCTGAGTAGAGTTAACAGGAAACCTGCCTGAAAAAATGGTCTGCCAGCAGAAAGATGGCAGGGAGGGGAGGTCAGCCTGGTCTGTCTCTCAGGAGAAGACATTTCAGTCTGGGCACATCCCTGGGAAAGGCACCCTTCTCTGTTCTCACCAGGCAAGCTTAAGAGAGGCGGTCAGGCCAGGAAAAAGGCCTCTTTGGAGGATCTTAAACCCCAGAGGCTGGACACACGTGCCATTAGGCTGGTCTGAGTGTGTATTGATGTAGTTTTTAACCACCACAGCATGGAAGTCCTTCCTGTAGTCTGAGCCGAAGTGGTTTATTATTGCCTTAAGGGTTAGAACCAGCGCTTTGAATGGGGCATACAAAAAACAAACAAACACGTGGTTGTAACGAGGACTGTAGGTTCTGACGGTGATCGGCCCCACACACCCATCTGTACGATATGACGGTTGGACGGGAACGGGAAAGGTAAACTACTAAGTGTAAAAACAAGTTAAAATCATGTTATTGGTGTGCATGAAACAAGATTTGAATGAAAAATTGCTTGGATTCCTCTGATTTTTGAATTCCCCGTTGCTTCACTGACTTCTCGCATTTAAAATAGGCGCCTTTATACAGTATGTGAACCCGGAATTGTCTCCTATGCGATAGTTTCGCCTCTTTCCTTTTCTTTGGTTTGCCGCCGGAGCTTTCTTTTCGCGCAACCCGATCCGCTCCGGGTTACAGTTCACGTGACCGGGACACCAGGGGGCGCCCTCCCCGGCTCTACCCAGTGGCCTTTCAGTAGCAAAGCCAGCCAGTCCTGGCCCGCTTTCCTCCCCTCATTCAAAAAGGGCGGCGACAAAGGCCAATCAAGACGAGGCAGGGCGTCTTTCGTCCGGTGAGTGACGTGCCGCTTAGCCACTGAGGAAGAGCTAGGCCTGGCGAGGTGGGCGTGTGCGGCGGCAGAGTCGGCTGGTGATGGCGGAAAGAGGAGGAGGAGGAGGAGGCGGTGGTGGCGGCGGCTCTACTGGTGGCGGCGGAGCTGGAGGGGGCGAAGGGGACGCTGGGGCAGCAGAGCGCTACAACAATGAGATCAGGTGAGGCGAAACTCTTAACGGCTGCGCTCGGCGCGCGGAGAGGAACGGGCGGGCGAGCGGAAGGAGCCGGGAGCACGAGGCCTTTTGTGAGTGCGCGCGCACAGACGCAGAGAGCACGCGCGCCGTCGCGCTGGAGCCTCAGTGCTTCCTCCCCCACCCCCCTCCCCGCGCGCGAGGCGGAAGCGGCCGTTCACTCAGGCGCCCTTCCCCCACCCCTCAACCTGGGCCGCCCTCCCCCCTCCCGGACCCTCTCCAGGCTCATCCTTGCCCCGGTGCGTTGCCTCCCTGGCTTCACGTTTGGTGAAGCTGTACCGTTGGAATGGCTGGCTCGGTTTCGTGTCGGGTTGTTTAATCTTTCCTCCCCAGTGCTTGCTTTTAAATATTTGTTTATTTATTTATTTAAGCAGCTGCTGCTTCTCCCTCTTAAGGCGGGATTCGCGTTTTGGGCTGCTGAGGGTTTTTCAGGTGCTCCCGTGTTGTCCCTAAGAAGGGGACCATGTTCCTCTGAGGGAAGGGTCATTGACAGTCGTCGTGGGATAGCTGGCTTCGTCCTTGAGCTGGCTTGCTCAGGCCGGTGACTTATAGCGAGAGGGACACGATTCAGTGGCAACAGCCCATGCAGGCGAGACAGCGTCCAATCTTCCAGCTAAGTGGGTGGGGGGAGAGGATCTGAGGTAATAAGGAGTTGAAGGGAACCTCATTTGATACTTTGATGGCAGCCTCAGGGGCCAGCGGGGCCCTCCAGATGTGCAGATGTAAAACTCACACAACCCTCCGCTATCATAGGATTGTGTAGGATGATGGGTGGGTAGGTCAGGACATCTGAAGAGCCTCAATTTTGGAGGAAGCTGCAGCAAGACCATACCGGACAGACGCTCCAGAAGGAGCATTTTATCATAAGCCAGCATGCATAGTGCCTTACAGAAGAGTATGTCAGCGCTGCTCGTGTAGAAAACAAAAATGTACTGTATTCTGTCTCACACTTAAGAGAACATTTGATTGATTTTACCATTATTATTTTTTTCTTCCCAAATGAAGCAAAGCATGTAGAAAATGTTAAGCACAGTGTTCCTGCATTTGGTAAAGAAGCTCTTCTGTGTAGGAAATACTGTGAAATTGGCACATAGGCTATGTGCATTGTAAGTGTTGTTTTATGAACTTTGAGAGTTTATAACGGAGAAAAGTGTTCAGAGTTTTTGCAGCTTCCCAGCAAGTAGATGCAAAACCAGATATGTCTGTGGGATTATTCTGTAGGGTATCTACATGCAAGGTTTGTGTTTTCCTTATGTGGGAATGTATAGAGTGATCCTGAGAAAAATTGGGGCGGGGAATTAATACATTAACTGTACATATAATTTTATATGTTTCATTTTGCACTTCCAAGGTAGCGCTACAGTCGTGGAGCTGTAAAAGACTAGTTGTGGTATTTTGTACCATGTGTTGGGAAGGTCTTATGTAATGTCATAGGTGTTAAATATCATGGGGTTGGTGCAAAGCACCATTTACAGTCTGCTAGAAATTATTTGGCCTACATTGTATTTTTAATCCCAGCTAAAGTAGACCTGAATTAACTATTGAGTGATGCATCAACACTTATCTCAAATCTCTTTGGTTTTTTGAGTGTGTTTTAGTTGAGATTTCTGATAGGATCCTAGCTTTAATGTTATGGCAGCAGGATCTGTACGCTTGCTCATTCTCGAGCATAATGTTCACTATGCAACTGATACTGACCTTTTTCTAACACTCTCTTATGACCAGCAAACAAGGCGAGACTTGTCAGCTGAGGCAAATGGATATATCTGATATGCTAGGTCTTTCTTTCCATTGTAGCTATGACGACACATCCCAACCTAAGAAGCCCTTAAACTTCTTCCAGCCTATCCTCTTTTTGTGACAGGCATTTGGTGAAGCAGAAGAAGTGCTGGATAGCTCATTGGTTTAGGCATCTGGCTTCTTGATTTCCTCCACTGTGCCTCTTTGACAGGGGATGAACTCAGTGATCCATGGGGTCCCTTCTAGCTCTGCAGTTCTAAAATTATTATTATTAATAATAAAGAGAGGAGAGCAGAGAAAGATTTATTCTTTACCAACTCATGTTGTCATTCTCAAATACTGACGATGTTTTCCACCTATGGGTGCAAACACTGAACCCTCAAGTAGCAATCAAGTGCGATCTAGGGGGTTGCTGTGATCTTTCCTACGTAGCCTCCCTATCGGGTCTGTGACCGTATAGTAAAGATTAAATTGAATTGAGAATCTCCCTATATGTAGCTGTTTCTAAAATCTAATAAATTGAGTCTGGACAAAACTTACATTAAACACCATCCTGAGTCTCCTTGTTGATTCTTACTTTGTAAAATGTGCTGCTAACGCTATCTGTTCTGTGCACAGCTTTTCTGAATTGAGTGATTGTGTTTTTTAATGGATGTGTATGATGGAGCTTCTGTCTAGAAGAGGGTTTTTTTTAAAAAGAATATTATTTTTTGCCAAAATGGTTATCCCTCCTTCCACAGAAATAATTGAGAGAAATTGTGTGGTATATATGTATGTATAATATGTATGCATTGTGGGTGTTTCTTTTTAAAATACATGTCAGTTCTGGTTAGAGGCAAGCCATGCTTGCTTATATTTTCAAATGAAATGCTTACATGTTTGCACCCTTCTTCATTACAGTACTTTTAATTTGCATGTATTACATCACGTCATACCTTTGTCAAGAATAAATTAACCTGGTCTGGCTCAGGAATATTTCACTTGATAGTGGACACTACAGGCATCACATTTCAACTTTATAATTCCTCCATAAAGCAATAGAATTCTGAAACACTTTAGTATTATGTAACTTCTAAATTAAAAGGTGTTTAAATAATGAGTGTTGAATTATGTGTCTCTTGTAATTCACCACCTTATAACCTTTGTTTTTTTCAATTTTGAGTCATCATGCCAACATTGATATTACACTGGCACTAAATGGTGGGCAAAATTGTTTTCCTGAGAGCATCAGAAGAGCATTTGTTGGTTACAAAGGTGAACTTTTCCCCCTATACTGTATATACATTTTCTAAGCTACTTCTTTGAAGGGCTGGGAGGCACAGTGGGTGTAGCTTACTCAAATATTGCTTTAGGTTTCAAGGGTAAAGAATGTAGATCATCTCATGCAGTTGTGTGATGGGTACACATAACACTTTGGGTGTTTTGTGTCCATTATAAGTAAGTGATTTAGATGCCATGGAGGTATATAAGAGAGATACAGTGGGGTCTTGACTTGAGAACTTAATCCGTATTGGAAGGCGGTTCTCAAGTCAAAAAGTTCTCAGGTCAAATCTGCATTTCCCATAGGAATGCATTGAGAACCATTTGATCCGTATCTGCTCTTTTCCGTCCATAGAAACTAATGGGAAGCTGCTATTCCGCCTTCGACCACTAGAGGGGGATATTTTGTTTCTTTTTTTCTTAGGTCAAGAAAGGTTCAGGGAAGGCAGGGAAAATACAGTCCAGGCAGTACCAGGCAGTCTGAAGACTCCCAATCCACTCTCTAAACGCTGGGAGGAGTGAGGAAGCAGACAGGCATCCTTTTCACTGGCCAACAGTTAACTGAAAGTTCACATTTTGCACTTTCCCTGCCTCCCACGTGGTTTTTTTTCAGTTCTTAAATCTAAGTATGTAAGTCAAGTCAATATTTTCCTATGAGAGCAGTTCTTAAGTCAAAATGTTCTTAACTCAAGCCGTTCTTAAGTCAAGACCCCACTGTATGGGTATAGGATTTTGAGTCAGAGGTCTCTTGTAGTTAAGCCCATGGGAGAGAAGCATGTACATTTCTACATAACTTTCCCCAGTCTAGATATTGCTTTCTTGTGTAGTGGTAGAATATACCAGATGGGCAAGATATAAATCAAATAAATAAATAAATAAATAGTACAGTAGTTGAAATCCTATTCTGTTAAGTTAGACCACATAGGCTGTTCATGTCATAAACCCTGGCAATTTTTCAGAATTTTTGCTCCACCAAAGGCCCTGAGGTTCCAGTAGACTTCTTTCAACATCAGGAAAATACTGGTAGCCACATGACATGGGGGGATGGAGCCGGAAATATTTTATGTCCCAAAAATTGCCACAGTTAATGATATAATTACCCTTGCATGGTGTAGCTACATGGACAGGATTTCAGCCTTTGATATTTTAAGGACAGGACCTTCCAAAAAGTATTTGGAATGTAATTGTTGTCTTTGAAAATATCTGGCAATGTTGTTCTAACACACTTTCCATGCTAATCCCCTTTTCCCTCAACAAGCTTGAAAACAAACTCTTTCTTTTTGGTATTGCTCACAGAATGGCTCAACAGCAAGCACTGAGATTTCGTGGTCCAGCTCCACCACCAAACACTGTCATGAGAGGGCCACCACCTCTTATGCGTCCTCCTCCACCATTTGGTATGATGAGAGGACCGCCACCACCACCACGGCCTCCTTTTGGACGTCCCCCGTTTGATCCAAATATGCCTCCAATGCCACCTCCTGGAGGAATTCCTCCACCTATGGGACCTCCTCATCTACAGGTAAAAATATTTTTTCTTACTTTAATAGATTCCATTTCATAGGTAAGATATGAAGTCACCCCTTTAGTAGTAGTAGTTTGTCCAAAAGTTAATACAGCAGAATACCCTTATCCATGGGGTTACTTATCAACAGTATAAAAATATTAAAAGTATTTAAAGAAAAAAATCCTTAAAAAACTATTTTACGAGAATTGGCCACTAGGAGCCAGCGACCATACTATAAATATTTGTTAGTGAAGAATACATAGCATGGTCTCTGTAACCCTCTCGTAGCCAAGTCTGGTAATGCATGTGAAAATATATTTTTCTGTCCACCCCCCCCCCTTTACTATTCTCTATATAGCATTCGCTATTATCCGCAGTTTTCACTATCCATGGGGGAGGGCTTGGAACCAATCTGCATTGGATATTGGAATCCTGCTGTGCAGGTTGTCTGCTCTTAACATATTTGAAGTATCCTTTATCATTCAGCTTCCTTGTTTTCTGATTGCCTGCATAACACTTTTTGTCTGTTCCCTTTGTTTTTAAGAATAGTTCATAGCCTTGTGGCACAGTAGTTAAACTGCAGT
Organism: Pogona vitticeps; assembly: GCF_051106095.1. Taxonomy (NCBI): domain Eukaryota; kingdom Metazoa; phylum Chordata; class Lepidosauria; order Squamata; family Agamidae; genus Pogona; species Pogona vitticeps. The sequence continues at coordinate 108,195,775 of NC_135784.1, forward strand.
ACTGCAGCCAAAAGTAATTGCTGCCCAGAGTAGACTATTTGTCTAGATGGGTGGGGTAAAACTCTAATAAAATAAATACATAAATAAAAGTGCTCTTGTTCTAGGTTCAATCCCAAGTAGCTGGCTTAAGGTTCTATTAGTCTTCCATCTCTTTGAGGTTGGTAAATTGAATTCTCAGCTTGCTGGGGAAGCGGCAATGTGTAGCCTACATAATTAAATTGTAAACCACATGGAGAGTGCTTTATGCATTATGTGGTGGTATTTAAGCAGCACATTTTACTTGTTTTGTCCCTGTGCCTTTTTTGAGCATTTCTTCTGCCAGTTATTTGACAACTCAGTTGCTCAGCCTTTTTCCAGGCTTCTGGTTTCTCCATTCACTGATCCGAATCATGTTATTTACACCTACCAGTGTAACTCCATCAGTGATAATGTTGTTTCTGACCCACAGTACCTGCATCACTTGGAGCCTGATCAGAAAAACCAAAGCTGACTTCTTAAATGATAGCAATTTGCTGTTGAAAGTTATGCTGATGGAGTTACGCCAGTGTACTTATATAGTAGGAATCTATTTCCAAAATATATTTGTTTTTCAGCCCTCTGTTTTCCTCTACTTGGACCTTATTTATTTGCTGTGTTATTTTGTTCTCCTTTCTCACCAATAATAGGACTCTAAAAATAAAATAAATAAAACGAGTAAAGATTAAGCACATGAATCAGAGATTAAAGCATTAGATATTAAAAGCAATTGAAAACAGTGATCTTGCCATTTCTTGTTCCCGATTTACTGTTAGTTAGTTTTTTTAAAAAATTACCCTACCTTTTTCCTTAAAAGAAGTGTTTTCTTTAGCTTTTATCTGTTTCCTTGAATGCTTCGAATGTTTGTAAACATTCTGTCATGTCCTTGAGGTTGGCTCATGGAAATGATTCCCCAGCAAATGTTTTGCGTTCAAAATGTATCAATATGATATAGTGATGTTATGTTGTAATAATTATCCAGTGGCAAGCTTAAAGAACTTGAGGAAGTATTACATTGCTATTGAATGTCTTGTCTAGGGGGACCTGCAAGGCTCCACATTATATGGAGCAATATTCAAGCACATCTTCATTTCTCCAGCTATACTTGTCTCCTTTTGGATTGTGCTTATGTTAATGTGAGATTTTGTATGTTTTATTATAGTAGGTTACATAGTTATTTCAAGTCTACTTTGATATCTGATGTTACCTTTTATTTAGATTTTGTAAATAGTTGAGACAGACATTGTAAAAAGGTCATAAATAAATTATGTGTCAGTGGTGCAATATCTGTACCTCTCCTCATCTCAAGATGTTGTCATTGGTAGGGAATTTACTAGTAAACGTAATAGAATGTTTTTGCTGCAATTGTTAACAGAATACTTTTATAAACACCAGGCTGGTAGCTGTGGGAAGATTATTGTGAGAACTGAGTTAAAATCTTCTGTGAGCAGTCTTGTTGTGATTTTTTAAGGCCAGTAGGAAGCTAAATAAATATTCCTAAATGGCTTGACCTTCCCACTTCATTAATAATGGGGAAAATAATTTCTTTTGTAAACTGCTTGGGCTTCAGATTTATTACTGACTTTTACTAAACAGTTGTTTCTTGGGTGGGAAGTCACTTTTTCCCATCATGAGGATGCTTTGTTCCATCCTCTGCTGCTTATGCTTGCAGTGACTACCTATTTGTTCTTCTTTAAATATAATTTTTTAAGACAAAGATATACAGAAAAATGTTACAAATTTTAGTTTTTTCTAAATAATGTGGTTATAGAGTTGGAAACATATATATTGGAAACATAAAATGTTTTAACTGTTTTTTATTATTATTTGTTACTGTAAATAATTATAGAGACCACCTTTCATGCCTCCTCCGATGGGTAATATGCCACCACCTCCTGGTATGATGTTTCCTCCAGGGATGCCACCTGTCTCTGCTCCTGGAACACCAGCTATGCCACCAACTGAAGAGATTTGGGTAGAGAACAAAACTCCAGATGGCAAGGTCAGGTTCATGTCTAGTAAAATAGCAGTACTGGTGTGCTGTGTTGGATTTTTTTTATTATAAGAGTTGTATTACGCAAATTGTAGATATTATATTCTAGGAGGTTTATTATAAAAATTATATAGGTTTTTGTGCATGGCAGGAAAGGAAGCTGAACACGTTCCATATGTGTTGTCTCCGACGCATTTTTGATATCACCTGGCAGGACAGAATTCCAAATAGAGTAGTCCTAGATCGAGCTGGAATTTTTAGCATGTATACATTACTGAAACAGTGATGTCTACGTTGGCTTGGGCATGTTGTGAGAATGGCTGATGGATGGATTCCAAAAGATGTCCTTTATGGAGAATTAGTGCAGGGAAATCGCCCCAGAGGGAGACCACAGCTGTGATACAAGGATATCTGCAAGTGGGATCTGAAGGCCTTAGGAATGGACCTCAAAGGATGGGGAACCCTGACAGCTGAGCATTCAGCCTAGAGGTAGGTGGTGCAGCATGGCCTCTCCCAATTTGAAGAGACCCTTGTCCAGCAGGCCTAGGCAAAGAGGCAGTCCCAAAAGCAGCAAAATCAGGGAGCTGGACAGGGGACAGATTGGATTTGTCTTCAGTGTGGAAGGGACTGCCACTCTTGCATTGGCCTTCTCAGCCACACTAGACGCTGTTTCAAGACCTCCATACAGAGCACGTTACCATAGTCTCTCGAGACTGAAGGATGCCTAAATAAATAAAAAAATCATAGGTTTTTAACTGATAAGATGAAAGTGGTTGGATTATGTAAAGTCTTTTCAGAACACTAAAAATATTTATTTGATGTTTTAGTGTGAATTTAGAGAATGAATTGAAGAATGGGATGTATGTTAATTTAAAATTGTCATTTCCCTTCACCCAGGTTTATTACTATAACGCCCGAACACGTGAGTCAGCGTGGACCAAACCTGATGGAGTGAAAGTTATTCAGCAGTCTGAACTAACTCCAATTCTAGCGGCCCAGGCTCAGGCCCAGGCTCAGGCTCAGGCCCAGGCCCAGGCCCAAGCTGTGGCTGGCTCCACACCTACTACTAGTAGTCCTGCATCTGTAGTTTCTCCATCTACATCATCAAGTAGTCAGTCCTCTACAACATCTACTGCTACTACCACAGCAACATCTGTTTCTCAGACAGTTTCCAGTGAGTAAATTTTGCATGATGTAGAAATGGCAATATTTAAGTCTTCAAAAATAGTTTTACCAAGTAGCTTTTTGTTACTTCTCTTAATGATGTATTTCAATTGCCTGCTCCCTTTTCCTTATTTCTCTTCATCCAATCTCTCATCTTTTTTATATAGAGGATCATGTAAAAGAAACGGAAGAGACTATGTCACATGTGTAAAAGTAGCTCTCTGTTGGATACCTCTTGTTAAATCGGTGTTATATTTTAGAGGTATATTAGACACAGAGTTATATGTGTGCAAATGATTCAGGAGCCTGGAGGGCTGTTGGCATTCTGCTAATCTGTGCTTACATGGAGGCAGTATGGAAGAGCAGATGGCTCACACGCACAGTTTGTACTGTGAACACCTCAGTTTTTGTGGTGACTATCTATATGAAGGATCTGCTTAAACAAAGGAAGTGAAATCATGAATGTATTTTGTAAAAATTTAAACCAAAAAGTCAAATTGCTTTAGTCAAAGTGATTTTTAAAGAAATAGTGGGAAGTTCCTTTAAGATGTTTATTTACTTTTGACCAAATATATGAAGAATGAGATCCCATATGTATATGTTGAGTGAGTTAATTGGACAATACCCCATAAAATCCACTTTCTAAAGCAAGTTCCCTTCTTTTTCTGACAATAATTTTCATCAACAGGAAGGTAAATGGTCCTCTATTTGTTGCACTTCTGTCCATGATTTTACAGTAATCCCACTGTTAAATCAGGTTGCTGGCACTGTGAGCTCATTATATCAACAGAGAAGAGAGAAAATAATTTGCTTGTCCACTTACCTGCAAGAATCCTCTTCAGAAGCTATAGGGAGAGTTGTACCTTCTCTGTGTGTTTGTTATTAAGGGAGTTTTTACAGAAAGGCATGCAAGTGATGACTTGTTATGTACTGGCAGATCACTGCTGTGATTTATATCACACTAATACAGTGGTGCCTTGCTTAACGATGATAATCCGTTCCAGGAAAATTGACGTTAAGTGAAAACATCGTAAAACGAAATTAAAAACCCCATTGAAACTCATGGAAACCGGTTCAATGCATTCCAGTGGGGTAAAAACTCACCGTCCAGCGAAGATCCTCCATACAGCGGCCGTTTTAACCGCCTATATAGCGAGGAATCCGTTCCTAAACACAGCGGGGAGCCATTTTAAACACCCGGCAGCCATTTTGAAAACCCGACGGTCAGCTGTTTTTGATCATTGTAGAGTGAAAATCAGTTCCCGAAGCAAGGAACCAATCATCACTAAGCAAAATTCCCCCATTTAGACCACCGTTTTGCAATTGCAATCGCAAAAAGATTGTCATAAAGTGGATACGTTGTAATGCAGGGCAATTGTTAAGCGAGGCACCAGTGTATTAACACTTAGCAGGATTCCAGCTCTTCTTTTATTGATTTAAGTATGAGAACCTTACAAGCAGCGTCCTTTTTTTATTAATAGCATGCAGTTGTACTTACATTTTATGAAAGTTAAATTTATCTAATATCTTAATCAGCTGCAGCACAAACAAGTTCTATTATACCGTAAAATAGGGGTAGTCAACTTCCAGAGGTCCAGGGACTGTGTATATTATGGTGCACACTGTCATTTTGTGCTGTTTTGGCTTCCTCTAACCTGTTTTAGGTGCTGAGGAGCTCTTAAAAAAAAAAAACTGGGGAAAACCAGGAGTCACTCTGGTTTTGGACAAAGACCCCGCCAGCACATGAAACAGGTCAGAGAGTTGAAAAAAGTGGCAAAGTTCTGCTGTGCTCCCTGGAAATTACAAGAAAGCTTGCAGGGATTGGAGTGTACATTAGGATACATGTGGCCCACAATCTGTGCTTAACCTATCTTTGGCCTTAAAAATTAACAAGGGTTATTCTATGTGAAACTTTTGTGGACTGTTGATCTTTTAATGAGTAATATGGAGTTTAATCTCCGTAGGCAGATAAATGTTTTATTTCCTATCTATAATAAAATCCTATTTTTTTCTAGTCCTTCTGTTTTCTTTATAACATCCAGGGTGTTTGCAGACGACTATAATATTGATCTTTAGTGTGATAATATTTTTATTCCTTTTCTAATAGTTACCTTCTTGAATTCTTTAGCTGTATTTAGCTTTTAAATATGTAGTTGTCTCAAGTCTCCTTATTGAGAGAAAGATGGAATGTAAAGGAAATGAATGAATGAACAACAGAGAGTCATACAGAAACTTAAACCTAACATATTTTATTTACTTTATTTATTTATTTATTTATTTATTTATTTATTTATTTATTTATTTAATATCCCGCCTATCTGGTTGGGTCAGGACCACTCTGTATGTTTTCATGAGCTTAGTTTCAGGTTATGAAAGTTTAATCTCTAAATATATTCTTATGGACAGGGACATGGTGGCGCTGTGGGTTAAACCGCAGAAGCCTCTGTGCTGCAAGGTCAGAAGACCAGCAGTCATAAGAGCGAATCCATGCGACGGAGTGAGCTCCCGTCACTTGTCCCATCTCCTGCCAACCTAGCAGTTCGAAAGCATGTAAATGCAAGTATATAAATAGGTACCACCACTGTGGGAAGGTAACGGCATTCCATGTCTAGTCATGCTGGCCACGTGACCACGGAAACTGTCTATGGACAAACACTGGCTCTATGGCTTGTAGACGGGGATGAGCACCGCACCCTAGAGTGGGACACGACTAGACTAAATGTCAAGGGGAACCTTTACCTTTTTATGTTCTTATGGATGTGGGAAGTTTATCTCTTCTATTGTGGTTGCATTGAAAACACTTAGCTTTTCTACCTTATTAAACCTGTCAAGTGGACTGGCTTTGCGGGTAGGAATGCCTCCCTATAGCAGGGCAGGATTCCAGCATGCTTAAAGAAACATTAGTGAGAGTGTTGCTGATAATGCCACCCTTGAATCCTATGGTAATAGATAATTACCTGCCAGTCTCAAATGTTCAATTCATTGGCAAGGTGTTGGAGCATGTGCTGTCTCTCGGCTCTAAGAATTTGTGGATGAGATCTAGATTCATTTCAGTCTGGCTTCAAACCTGGCTATAGGATGGTGACTGCTTTGGTCACCTTGTTGGATAACCTATGCTGGAGACAGTATGCCCTTTTCATTTCTGTTGGACTTCTTGGTGTCTTTCAATACCATTGACCATGGTGTCTTTCTGGGCTATGTCTATGGCTTTGGGATTAGGAGGTACTGTTTTTCCTGGTGGAGAAAGCTCAGGAAGTGCTGTTGGGGGGAACACCTATTAGTCCATTGGCCTCTGGTGTCTCTCAAATGTCTGGTTTTTCCCCTCACATTTTTAAAACTATACATGAAACCAAGGTCAATAAAAATCAATGATTTTTTTAAAAAAATCAAATTGATTTAAATATTTTTAAAAAAATTTAAATATTTTTATATCAATTTTCAAAATCTTATTTTAAAAAATTTAAATCGAAACCACCCTGCATAAAACTGCTAGGAGAATTTGTCCAGAATTTGGGGTTTGGTGTCAAGTATATGCAGATGACACCTAACTCTCTCAGTCTAATTCCAAGGAAGCTGTGACTAAACTGAAACTTGATCCAGACAAGACAGATATGCTTCCAATCAGGTGAAAGGGAGATTTGGGAATAGGGTTTCAGCCTGTTTTGGATTGCACTCCTCCTAAAATACAGGTTTGTAGCTAGTATGTGTTCCTGGTTTAATCCTTGAGTCTGGATGCCTAGGTCTTTGAAGTGAGTGGGAGTTAAAACTAGTGCACTGGCTATTGCTGGAGATGTCTGCTCTGACTGTGCCTTTGCTATATCCTATTTGCATTATTTTAACATGTGCTACATGGGAGTGCCTTTGGAAGGCATTCGAAAACTTAAATGGGTTCAAAATTCTTGTTAACTGGAACTGCTTGCAGGGATCACTTAACTGTTACAGCAGCTCCACTGGATGCCAGTCCATTTTCAGGCACAGTTCAAAGTGTTGCTTTTGACCTGTAAAGTCATAGTATCTAAAAGCCTGCCCAGGTTTTTAAATCATCAGGGAAGGCGTTTCTCTCAGTTCTGCCACCCTCACAGGTGCATTTGGTGGGGGCACAAGTGAAAGCCTTCGCTGTCACTACTCCCAAGCTGTGGAACTGCCTCCCATGGGAGGCTAGGCTATACTTTGCTGTGCCATGGTGCCCCACATAGCAATGTTAATCCGTTCCAGGATTAACGTCGCTATCCGGATTTGTCGCTATGCAGGGGGGGGACCCATAGGAACTCATTAAACTCGTTTTTATGCGTTCCAATTGGGGAAAAACTCACCACTATGCGGGGAATCCTCTATCTGGCTGCCATTTTCGCCGCCCGGTAAGCGAGGGCAGGGCGCGAAAACGCTGCGGGCGGCCATTTTGTTGACCCGGCGGCCATTTTGGAACCGCCAATCAGCTGTTTGTAAAACATCGCAATGCGAAGATCGGTAAGCGAAATGCTTACCGATCATCGCAATGCGATGTTTTCCCTATCTAAAACATCGCAATGCGATCGCATTAGCGATTGCAAAAAACGCGTCGCTATGCGGATTTGTCGTTAAATGGTGTGTTCGTTAAGCGAGGCACCACTGTACTTCTGCAAGCAGACTTTCCCCCAGTAATTGGCTGCCTAAGGGGGGGGTTCTTAAAAATGGGACTGCTGTTTATGTGGTTTTAAAATGCATTTTAAGAACAATTTTAAACTTTTTATCCACTTGTATTTAATTTGATATCTGTATTTAATATTGTACTAATTTATTGGGATTTCCTAAATTTTTAATATTGTTTATTTTTAATATTGTAAGCTGCCTTGGGTCATCTAGAAGAGAAAGGTGGGGTATAAATATTTTTAAATAAATTAATTTTTCACAATGCATTTGTATTAATCCTGGCCAGCTTTGCCATATATTTTTAGGACAGTTTCAGTTTTTCTGCAGTACTTAAAAGTTACTGGTACCTGCCTAAAGAAGTGGAAATTTTCATTCCCCAAAAGCTCAGGCGAATCATTTGATTTTTAGGAGTCTAAAAAGTGTCACATTCTTCTACAATTTTGTATTATATTTATCCAGTTACCCATATTTAGATCTTCCAGTTATCTTCCAGCTTATCATCTTCCAGTTATTGTTAAACAACTCAGCATGACCACTGTTACACTTATTACTATACTGTTACCTTTTAAATTTGTTTCATTTCACATTCACCCTCACCCCTTCTGTATACATATATCTATCTGCTAAGACTATATTCTATTTATCTGGTGAAATGGGCTTCAATTCACAAAAGCTTACACCAAATAAAATTTGCTAATGGGTGATGTGTGCCACTCCAGATGTTGTTGGATGTGGATATATAAAAAGCACACATTAATGTGTTACATTTGAAAAATAATGACTTCTCTGTGACTTACAGATTGCAATCAAATTACCTTGTAGTCCTAACATCATACAGTATAATAAGCAGTATTAGTTCCTTAAGTGCAATCCTCAGTCAGGCTAAAGAATTTAGTATTAAATCCTGATGCCACTGGGAGGTGCTACAGGTTTGTTGAATACCCACAGTTCCTAGATTGAAGAGGTAACACATTGAATGTTTCTGCATTATGCGAATTCTGTGCATAGGCTGAAGTGATTTTGTGATTAAGTTTTTGTTTTATGTTACATATAGAGAGATATTGTTTATGTCAACAGGCAGGATAATTTTCTTGTATGGTGTTTGGTTTAGTACAATGTACATTTTCAATACATCCATTCCTAAACTGACTATATTTGCTATTTGGTGAATCAACAGAAAACTTCTGCCACTGCTCTGGAGGTTTGTTAGGTGCATTATATGGAAAATGTGGAGGTGAAATAAAATACTAAAACTGTGCTTTGAAGAAAGCTGAAAAATCTCAGTATCAGCTCTTTTCAGAAATTTACTTTGCGTATGCTCTTGAGGTGAGTGAGTGTGCTTATGGAGTAAATGTTCAGAGCTGCAGATTGTTTTGTTGTTTGTTCCTCACAGCAAAACCTTTCATGAAAGGCATTTATCTGATTGAGTACCTTGAGGATTTTAACTCTACATTTGTAGAACTTAAGTTGATGGAAGTTTCTAGTGAAATGAAATAGTATGTAAATGTTTAGGTAGTCACCTTGAAAACTATGTATGTATGCAGATCATTTACTATCCTGGATTTTGCATCATTAGAAGAACAAATATAGGCAATTCTTTTTATATAAATAACTGATACGGTATGATAAAAGGTTTCAGATGTTTCTTTTCTTTATCAGCACCTACAACACAAGACCAGACTCCCAGCTCAGCTGTTTCAGTTGCCACACCTTCAGTCAGTGTTTCAACCTCTGCTCCTTCTGCTACGCCTGTGCAGACTGTACCCCAGCCAGTCCCACAGACATTGCCTCCTGCAGTTCCTCATGCAGTACCTCAGCCAACAGCAGCAATTCCTGCTTTTCCACCAGTCATGGTACCTCCGTTTCGTGTTCCCCTTCCTGGCATGCCTATTCCACTACCAGGTAAATTGGGAAACTATAACTGTCTTATCAGCCACATGTCCATGTTGTCAATCTGTTTGCACTCATGTGTCCACTGTGTATGGAATTTGCCTGAATCCTCTTCATTTAAAATATATTCTTTTTAAAAATGGGGATTTTCTCAAACAATGTTTCAAAAGAAAATTCCCATTATTTATTATTATTGGCAAGAAGGCACAGTGGCCAAAATTCTGTTGCTTAGTGTAGTACATTTCACTACAGTAGGTCCATTGAATCAATGGGGGTGTGGTGTATCAACTTCTCCATAAGTATTAAATCAAATTGATTTAGAATATTAAGTCGCAGTTGGAGCACACCCTTTTGAATCAGTGGAATTTAGAGGAGTTGGCTCCCCAATTGCCCATTCATTCAGTGGGCCTTCTCTAGTGCAATTTACTATGCCAAGCAGCATGATTTTGGTTATTAATTTTGACATAAATGGAATATGACTTATATTTTAAAAACCCAAAGTATTACTCTGACAGTTAATAATTGGAAGAAGTCCATCTTCTTTCTGATGCTTAAGCTGTGATTCTTTACATTCTTGTTTTGAGAGTATATCCTTTTCAATTCAGTGGGACTTGCTTCTAGTAGATATACATAATACTACAACATAAATCTGATATTAGGTCTTAATTGGCTTTTAAGATAAGTGGCATCTTGGTACTGCAGCTCCTGTCAACCCTGATCATGGCCATTCTGGGAATCAATAGTCCAAGAACATTGGTGAACTACTAGTTTCCCAGTCCTCTTACATGCTGAGGTAGCTTCTAAGTTGTCTTAATTACATAGAAAAGCTGTTTGAAGAATTAGTTGAAGAGTTTGCAGGTTAAGATGCAGCAAATAGCACCACTTTCTTAATCAGCTTAGACTATGGGTATATATTTGTACCTGATAAAGGTTACTTTAAAGTGTTGTTGTGCAAAGGCATTTACTCTTCAGAAGTTCTGCTATTATTTTGATGAGAAAGGAAGGAATGTTGAAGAGTAGTATAGAAACTTAATAAAATAAAAGTTTAAGCTTAGAGTTTTAATATCCATATACCCAAAAGCATTAGAATCCATGATACTAGACTTGCTGCATTCAATCCCTATGTCTTACATTCCTTGACACAGCTACTTCAGAAAGCCTGGAGACAGACTGTATTGTGATCAAGGAAAGGCTTCAGTGTTACAAGCAAACCAGTGTTTTCTGTTCATGTGCAGGGTCTTTGGAGGTCAGCCACATCATTTTAAATTAATTATTATTGTAAAGAGATTTGGAAACATAAAATACATAGTTATTAAGAGCAGTCTGTATTAGAATATTAGCATATTAATTATTATGCAAGGTAGCAGTTTTAATGACCATATGTTGCTTAAGTTATGCCCAAGTGGCCCATGTTCCAGCTTAAATTCCTTACATGTATAGCCTTCATTTAGAAAATGGAATAAATTTCCAGACCTATATGATTGAAGAGAGAATCTTTTGGCATTATAATTGTGTTAGGATGGTAAAATCCTGACTTAATAGCTGAAATTTTGTGTACCCATGTATAACTACATTGTTCTTACTTCATTCCTCTTATAAAACAACCAGGGAAGCAAGCCAAGGGAGCCACTGCTAACTACTTACTTGTGAACTGAGAATTATGGTTAATAGCTTCTTAACAAGTGAAGATTCAAAGGCCAGCTTTGAACAGTGGTTTCACATGCTGGCTTGTTTAAAAATCATTGATCAAAATTTCTTATTTCAGGTTATAACAGGGAGCTGTGGGCAGGTGGCTTGCAGGAAACAGGAGCAAAGGGGCTACTTGCACATGCATGACACTTGAGCATTTTGTATGTTAACCCAGTTGCTGGACATTTAAATCAGGCCTGTATGAGAGGTTGTATTTGAGAACTTTGCCAGAGGGTAAATAGCCATGTAGCTTTTTTTGTCAAATCACAGTGTATTAGCCATATTCATAATTTTAATGACATCACTAATTCAGAAGCTGACATTTTGGTCTTTGGGTATAACCAGTGCCAATGTCAGGTTTGTACATTATGCAGAGTTTTTCCCCCAACTTTATAAAATTCTTCTTGTTAAACTGTCTTGGCTACTCATCAAGCTTCCCTGTCTTTGCAGTGAGAACTTGGAAGACTTAAACTGTCTTCCAGTAGATATTTTGAGACATAACAGCAAGTGAATGATTGCTCAAACAAGTACTCCATTTGGCACCAGAAAGAAAAAGGACATTCATTTTATTCTACATTAAAATCCAGATGTTGAGACCTCAAAAACTTCAAAATGTATGTCTTCTGTCTGGTCCATTGTGTATTGGGCCACAGTGAAGAATAGCTGCACTAATCTGGTATTGGGCCAAAATCAATGACCCTGGTTCCTGCAACTGCCACACAAAATCCTAACTAGGGAGGTTTAGAAATTCTTTGAAACAGTCTCTTTGGCTCTGTAGGGTCAGGAAAGGGGAGGAAAATCCTAGACATTGGATCCTGAAGCATACTGTTGGACCTTGGCCTGTGTTTTGTTTTTGTTTTGCTTTGTTCCCATTCCAGTGTGTTTGTGTATGCTTTGTTTGAACCCTGTTTCCCATAACAAGAATAATATCAATTTGAGAAGGTAGTCTATTGCAAAAAGGGGAAAGGCTAAAACATAGCAACGCATTACAGATCCTGTAAATGTACTGCATCTTGCCAGTGCTATGGAAAATGAATGACCAGCCCTGACATCCTTTGAGACTTGTGCCATTTGAAAGACATCCAACCCTTGTATGTTCTTTAAGATCATAATGGGTAGAAACCTTCTTATTAAAAAAATATTAAAACTAGACTGTACACAAGTAAAATACATTGTCTTCGCCCTGCTGCATAGTTGGAACTATGCAGGTTTCTAAAGGTCAGTGAAGTGAGTTAGATATTGTGATGCTAACTTAATACCGTGTTTCCTCAAAATTAAGACAGGGTCTTATATTATTTTTTGCTCCAAAAACGCATTAGGGCTTATTTTCAGGGGATGTTTTAATTTTTTTTATGTACAGCAATCTACATTTATTCAAATACAGTCGTGTCATCTTCTGGTTGCTGCACAATGGTGGAGGGCGGGGTTTCACTTAACTGGGGTTTATTTTTGGGATAGGGCTTATATTACGAGCATCCTGAAAACTCATACTAGGGCTTGTTTTCATGTTAGGGCTTATTTTTGGGAAAACGGTACATACTGAACAGGAGGTCTTCTATTACATACTAAAAGCTAGCTATATATTAGAATATGACAAAATGTAGGAATATGTAAGAACAAGGGCTACTTTCCTCAGAAATCCTTACAAGTTAAATTATACAGATTCAATAGTCTTTCCGTACTGAATAGAGGTTTAAAATTTTTATTTTTACAATAACTTCTAACACTTTTGTGTGTATTTATGAAGAAGTAATTTCCACTGTATGATATACTCCCTAGCTAAGTATGTTGAGAACTGCAGGCATAGCTCTAGTTTTCAGGCATGTTCAAAACATGGCTAACAAGATTAACCTCTGCATACATTGAAAGTTTGTACCATAAATTCACTGTAGCCAATGCTTTGTTTGACTCACCAGTTTAGTTTACACTTAGTTCCATGCAGGGTTGAATTTTGGGAATATGGAAGAGGACTGATTTAAAATACATAAGCCCTTAAATGATATTTTAATGTTTTTGTACTAGATAGTACAGTGCTGCCTTGACTTACGAACTTAATCCATTCCAGAAGATGGTCGTAACTCGAAATGATCATAACTCGAAGCACCATTTCCCATAGGAATGCATTGAAACGTGATTAATCCAATGCAGCCGGGGGGGGGGGTGTTTCACAAAAAAAAAACACTGCAAAACCCATCAGAAACACGATTAATCCATACCAGCCGAAAGGGGGGGGATCCAAAAGCAAGCAGAGACTGCAAGACCTATTGGAAATGCAAAAAAAAAAAAAAAAAAAAAAAAAAAAAAAAAAAAAAACCACCCAACCAAAAAGCAGAGACTGCCAGACCCATTGGAAATGCAAAACCCAAAAAGCAAACAGAGACTGAAAGACCCATCGGAAATGCAAAAAAAACCCCACAACAAAACAGTAGGGACTGCAAGACCCATCAGAAACGCGAAAAAAACCCAAAAAACAAAGACTGCAAGACTCATCATAGCACAGAAACATAACCTTCCCAGCCGAAAACCATGCTGCAAAACCCACCCAGAACAGCCAGTTTTTAAAAAGCAAAAAGCAGCACTTTACCAGGCAGTCTGAAGCCTCCTTTGAACGCACATTCTAACCACTGGGGCGGAAGAGCTACAAAGAAGCAGCCTCAAACAGCACCAATGGTTAGCAGTGTGAATTCCCTGCCTTTTTCCCTGCCTTTTTTCTGGTTGTTACTCAAAGCTCTGGTCACAAGTTGAAGCAAAATTTTGTGGCCAGAGCTGGACGTAACTCAAAATGGTCGTAAGTCGGGACATTCGTAAGTCAAGGCACCACTGCATTAAGGAAGCATTATTAGTTTTCAATGTTTTAAATTTGTGAATTAAATTCGGATGTCCTAAATTCTGAGAAGAAATTGAAAGATTCAGGAAGAGGGTGGGGTTTTTTTTTGTTTGTTTTTTTGGGGTTTTTTTTGCATTTCAGGTATTAGAAGGTATTGAAATAGCTTGGTACCTCTCATGCAGTAGCCTCTTTTAAATGATCTCTTGTCTGGAATCTCACTCCACTTCCTGTTTTCCTCAGTCATTTTTTTGATGCCCCATCCTATGTGGATTTTCAGAATATTTTATTTAATTAGAAAACAATCCTTGAGTTCTTGGCTAATAAATGTAATGGAACCCATTGAATATTATCTAAGCCACATTGAAGACACCTACACTAAAGTACTTCAGATGTGGCTCAATTAATGTCAGAAGTACTAGCTTGTGATCTGTGTTGGTCCTTGTATGGAGGTAGGAGTGGAAAAGGTGAGAGGATATATAAGGGAGGGTAAATGTGTAGGTTGCTAATGAACCATCAGCATAGCTTGTGTTTTTTCTCCCCTTACCTTGCATCCCCTTGAGTTTACGTCCTTACCTTCAACTTTGTCTTTTACCTCTCCAAACTGATGCACCCGTTCCGCACAGTATGACATTGTCTTCTCAAAGGCCATATTTTTTGTTATCCCTAATAAGTAAATTCCTTAGACTGCAATCCTGTGGGTACTTGGAACTCATCTCTATTGAACATAGTGTGGTTTCGTTCCAAGTAAATATGCACAGGATTTGGCTGCATGAACTGTTTTGCCTAAATGCTGGATAAACACAGAGAGTATGTTGTCTCGAGAATGTGCAGAAGAGAAGACTACCCAGACTGAATTTAAATCTCTGGGTCATCCCATACTTCTTTTCAAGGACTGATGCATTGTCCTTTGAATTCTCTTTTAACAGTATAAAGTAGGATTATTGCAGGAACTTACGATTGATCTGACATCACTTTAATAAATTGTTAGAACAAAACCAATTTCAGACCTTCCTGCTTGCTGCTTATTGCCATTGAAAAATGGCATGCTAAATTTCTAGCAGGAACCTGATACTGCTCAAATTCCCAGTGGTAGCTGGCATACGATGGCAGCTTTCCAACATGCTTGCTTATCCATTTTACAGGTGTAGCAATGATGCAAATAGTCAGCTGCCCGTATGTAAAGACAGTCGCTACCACCAAGACCGGTAATTTTTTTAAAAAAACATCTTAGTCTGTTTTGTCTGTAAGTTGGCATGGTAGTGAATGTTGTTGGTTTTAACTTTTATTTGCTTTTCCCAAATAACTGGATTTCTATCTTTATTTTCACAGTATACTTATAAATAAAGATTTCACATGTAGCCCCCAAGAAACCTTCCCAATTAACAGATATTATTCCCCTGATTAGAAAAAAAATCTTCTCAAGTTTAAATCACTATTCATGTAAATCTCTTCCATGTCCATGTTTTGTTTTTGTTTTTCTCTGTGGGTTACAATATTTCTTTCCTCTCTCTCTCTCTCCTGCCATCTGTATAGTGACCAGACTTTGTTTGCATGTTAGCGTGCTTGTGTATGTGTATATATATATATGTACGTCTGATTTTTAAACTATAAATTGTTTTAGATACAGACATTTTCATATAAAATAAGCAGTTTATTATCAGTATCTTAAATATTCAGTTAGTTGAAAAGTTAGTATTGTATGGCACCAAATTTGCTCTATTAACTTTGCATCAAATGAAATTTAAATACACTTAAAAGAAACATGTCTTAACCCTCCACCCATTTAAGGAGAAAAACTCAGATTTAAATCACTATATTCTTTGTACTTATCTTAATTAAGCTGAAGGAATCACTCTTTCCTTAATTAAATTTCACTGTTGTTTTTTTAAAAAAACTGCCAAATAAAGTCATTTATCTCTAAAAATCATTACTGATTTTTAGGGACATGGAATGAAGGCTGGAAGCTCAGGCACCAAGTTGCCTATTTCCTGCCTTCTAAAACTGGCTGCTACTAGCACTGATAGGCGGGGCACAGGGCTCTCCTTCCTTAGTATGGGGAAAACCCTGTTTGCATGTGTAGGTCTGCCTTGCTATATCAAAAACTGGCTAATTAAGAGAGAATTGATAGAAATGATTTGCTGATAATTATTCACTCTGCATCTCTAGCTGGCTTTTTATTTTAAAAGTCATAGCCCTTATTACGACTTCGAAAGGCAGTCACTTGTTTCCCTGTCTTCATTAATCCTGATTCTTATAGTTAATTATATAATGTCACATGATAAAATAATGACTAATTTTTGTGCCATAAGAATTTGGGTTTATTAAAATGCATGAAATAAGTTTACTAGCATAGGAATATAGCTGAGAAAGAATATGTCAGGTTCTGGTAATAATAGCTTTGTTTTCTTTTATATGTTTTACAAATGCTGATCTCAGTGTGGCACTTCAGATTCACAAAATTTGCTTTATCAGTATTTGCCTTTTTATTGCTCCTTCTTATATAGGTGTCTTGCCAGGAATGGCTCCTCCTATTGTACCTATGATCCATCCTCAGGTTGCTATTGCCGCTTCACCTGCTACATTGGCTGGAGCAACAGCAGTCTCTGAATGGACTGAGTACAAAACAGCAGATGGGAAAACTTACTACTATAACAATAGGACGTTGGAATCAACATGGGAGAAGCCTCAAGAACTGAAGGAAAAAGGTATGATCTTCATTTCATAGCTCATACACAACTAATGATCTGCTTTACAAAGTTAGGAAGACTATGTAACTATTGAAAATAGTGTGCCATTAGGCAATGGTACAGGAATCCACACAAAATCAAAATGAAAATAGCAAATCCATGGTAAAAAACTGAACATCTTACTGAATTAATTATTAAATCCAGAAAATTATTGACCAAGTGGATTGTCTTTTTAATAATTGCCATCAGTTTTGGTAGCGTTCATGCACATTATGGGTATTTTACAGATAGGTTGCCACATTCCTCAGTTGTCACTAAATGTACATGTATCCCAAAAAACTAGGAGGCCTTCTGGTATAGATCACAGTCCACAGGCAAACTTTTCCTTTGCATTCACCTTTTGGAGAGCTTCTCCTGCCTGTTCAACCATACTGTTCTCTGTATTTATGTGTCTTTTTCATTCTCCCTCACTCCCGTTTGCCATTTTACAATCTATCACTCATGTTCATGGTTTTAGCAGTTATCACCATGGTGTATATGTGTAACTGATCTGGCCAGGATAGGAATAATACAATCGCAGAATAGTTTTTCCAGAGCAAATAAAGTTGTCATTGCATTTTTGCCAAATTATCATTGGATTCTTGAATTCAGTAGTTACCACAGTTGCCAAATCCAAATCCTCACCACAAAAGAAAGAAAGAAAGAAATCTAGTAGCATTATGCTAAAATTTTTCTTAGCAGGGTGTTCCCTACTTTTCCCTTTCTACTGATGTACATGAAATTCTGCCCTCTCACAGAATTATGAGGGAGGGCTGAAAATGAAGCATTGGCTCCCATTTCCCTGGCAAGCTCTGCTCTATGTCTTTTGAAAATAAAGGTACAAAAGCATAGGAGACAGTCATTTTTGCATTTCCCAAAAAATTGACTCCATGTATTCCTTCCTCCTTTAAAAAAATTAATCGTCTCTTTTTTCTTTGGAGCAGTAAGGAGAAATTTTCCCATTCAGTCAGTTTGCCTGTAAATTGAATAAGTACAGGAGGTTGTCTGGGATTTGTTTAGAAAGAGTATATTCTCGGGATGAAGACTACACATTAAGTCTACTAACGTGGAATATAGTGGTTGTTGTGGGTTTTTCGGGCTCTTTGGCCGTGTTCTGAAGGTTGTTCTTCCTAACGTTTCGCCAGTCTCTCTGGCCGGCATCTTCAGAGGACAGCACTATGAAGATGCTGGCCACAGAGACTGGCAAAATGTTAGGAAGAACAACTTTCAGAACACGGCCAAAGAGCCCGAAAAACCCACAACAACCATTAGATCCCGGCCGTGAAAGCCTTCGCAAATACATGGAATATAGTGCTGGGAGGAGGAAAGCAAAACAGACTGTTTGAGAAAAGGCTTTATCCAATGATACCTAATATAAACCACCCCAAGTAGTATTCCACTAATTAGGGTGGTCTATAAGCTCAAGGAGGGAGGGAGGTTTTTGAGGCTATCTAGTTTTTATTTTACAAGACTTGTTTGATCCTTTTTAGTATGTGTATACTTACTGGTTTTAGCTTTAAATATTGCCTTTTAAGTATGTCAGCCACTTTGGGTCTTTTATAAAGAGAAAGGCAGGGTAAAAATATTTTGAGTGAGTGAGTGAGTGAGTGAATGAATGAATGAATAAATAAATAAATAAATAAATAAATAAATAAATAAATAAATAAATAAAATGATGGTTTTTTGTTATGGTAAAACAAATGCTGGGTAACAACAGGGAGAGATACTAAAAATGGTGTCACCTGCTTCCACTTTCAGCGGCCTACCAATTAGACCAGCATCTGTTTCAAGACAGAGAGAGCGTAGGGGAAGAAGAATAAACTTTGTTGGTGCCATTCAAACTCACTGAACAAAAATGTGCTCTAGATCTCTAGCAGCTTTATTTACCAGCTGTGCATTACATCCTCCTTCCCTGTACTTTTTTTGCTTGCTAGGATCAAAGTCAGACTCCCTGGTGTTCAGCAGTTGATCACTTGAGGTTTTATTGTGAAAATTGTACTGATGAGAAGATAACTAATTTGAATTTACAAAAAGCTGAAAAAATGATTTTGAAAATCTTTTTTTAAAAGATAAAGTAGAAGAGAAGATGAAAGAAAACATTAAGGAACCTCCTGAGGACCCTTTGCCTATGGAAACAGAAGAAGAGGAACCCAAAATTGAACCTATCAAGGAGCTTATAAAAGAGGTAAAATACCTTAATACAGATACAGTTATATCTAGTATTTTGTTTACGGTCAGTGACCAGGAAGATAATACATTATTTAGATAAAATCACATAATATCAGAGACATTATGAAGATATGACACCATCAATGAACCCTCTGGCTCTTTTATAACATTAAAGTTAAAAAGATCTAAAAGAAGTCTTGACCAATGTTTCTGATATTGTGTGATTTATCTAAATATCTTTAATAAATTGTTGTTGTTGTTGTTGTTTATTTGTTTGGGCCAGACTGGTATCATTTTTTCATATGGGAATCATGAATGTCATGGCAGCTAACAGGCTGATAATAACATGTCTGGATGTCTGCTGGTTGTATGGCTGGCATGTGAATCATGCTTCATTGGTTGTTGTGGGTTTTCCGGGCTTCTTGGCCGTGTTCTGAAGGTGGTTTTTCCTAACGTTTCGCCAGTCTCTGTGGCCGGCATCTTCAGAGGACAGCAAACTGTGCTCTTGTGTAGTTTGGCTAGGGCGTGGAGTATTTATGGCTGTGAGATGGGATGATTAGTGTGTATTGTTGTGGGTGTATTGTTTTCTGTGGATGGGTGATTAGTGTGTTTTGTTGTGCGTTTATTGTTGTGATAAGGAGATTGTCTGTCACTGTGGTTGATGGTAGTGATCCCCTTGACCTTGTGCTTGGGTAGAGTTCGTGACCTTTTGCATGCTGTATTTTTGAGAGCTGGGAGCCAAGTTTTGTTGAGTTTCAAACTTTCCTCTTTTTTATTGAAGTTTTTCTGGTGCTTGTGGATTTCAATGGCTTCCCTGTGCAGTCTGACGTAATGATTGCTGGTGTTGTCTAGTATTTCCATATTTTGAAATAGAATTTCACGTCCAGTTTGTTTTAGGGCATGTTCAGCTACTGCAGATTTTTCTGGTTGTTTTAGTCTGCAATGTCTCTCATGTTCTTTGATTCTGGTGTGGATGCTTCATTTTGTGGTTCCAGTGTATACCTGGCCACAACTGCAAGGTATTCGGTATACTCCTGCAGTGGTAAGGGGGTCCCTTCTGTCCTTTGCTGACCGTAACATTTGTTGTATTTTTGTCGTGGGCTTGAATACTGTTTTTATGTTGTGTTTTTTCAGAAATTTCCCCATGCAGTCTGTGACCACTTTGATGTATGGCAGAAATACTTTGTTTGTGGGTGGCTGTTTTTCTTCTTCAGTTCGGTGTTGTTTTCTTGGTTTGATGGCTCTTGTGATTTCATTTTTGGAGTAGCCATTTGCCTGTAGGGCCCAATTCAGGTGGTCGAGTTCAGTGTTGAGAAACTGAGCTTCACAGTTCCGATTTGCACAGTCTACCAGTGTTTTGATTATGCCTCTTTTTTGCCATGGGTGGTGGTTGGAGTTTTTGTGTAGGTACCTGTCTGTGTGAGTGGCTTTTCTGTAGAGCTTGTGTCCCAGTCGGAGGTCAGTTTTGCGTAGGACCATGACATCTAGGAACGGGAGTTGGCCCTCTGTTTCTTTTACACACTAATCATCCCATCTCACAGCCATAAATACTTCACACCCTAGCCAAACTACACAAGAGCACAGTTTGCTGTCCTCTGAAGATGCCGGCCACAGAGACTGGCGAAACGTTAGGAAAAACCACCTTCAGAACACGGCCAAGAAGCCCGGAAAACCCACAACAACCATTAGATCCCGGCCGTGAAAGCCTTCGCGAATACATGCTTCATTGATTAGCCTCAATTAGCACTTCTGTATCCAAAAACAGCCAATAGGATTTTGGCCTTCATGTCTAAAAAGCCTAAATCCAACTTTCCACTGGCACTGTGGTGCAGGTGCAATAGATCATTCTATTGTATAGAATCCTCCTGCAGCCTTTACTGTTTTGGGAAAATGAGATCTAGAGGGTATCCTAGCCATTCAGAACAAATCTGGGGGCTGTAGAGGGGACTGCATTGCAAAGGATATCCTGCCAGATTCTGCCAACAAAAACAGTTCCGTTGACAGGTATACCTAATTGATTTCTGGCTTGTAGGGCTACAGAAAAAATGCAATCAAGAAAATTTTGAACTTCAGTCCTAATGAAATAAAACAGAATTTATTTTCTTGTTACTTTGGATGACACCCAAATCATATTGGCAGCTCACTGAATAGTTCTTTTATTTTAGGACCTGATTAGAACCTGTATTTGATTGTGCAAGTAATTTTACAGAATATGAATAAACCAGTATTATGAATAGCCTTGGAAAATTTGAGTTACATACTTTTAAAGCATAGGTGTGATATCTTAAACATTGAAATGGTGTCAGTTACGTTTAGAAGCTTGAATGTCAGAAGCAAAGTTGCATTGTACAGTTTTACCAGAGCTGGTAACAAAGGATATAGAAAGTAATAAAATACAGTGGTGCCTCGCATAGCGATCGCTCCGTTTAGCAATGAAATCGCTTTGCGATGGATTTTTTGCCATCGCAAGAGCGATCGCTTTGCGATGGCCCCTATGGGGAAAATTTGCTTTGCGATGATCGCGGGGGAGCGCTTCCCCACGATCATCACAAAGGCCCCGCCGGTCAGCTGTTCCAAAAAACGGGCTTTGCGCTGCTTGCGGGGAAGCGCTTCCCTGGGAGCAACCCAAGGGCTCGCTTTTTGGAACAGCTGACCGGCGGGCCTTTGGGCTGCTCGCGACAAAGCGCTTCTCCAAGAGCAGCCCAAAGGCCCGCCCGTCAGCTGTTCCAAAAAGCGAGCTCTTGGGGTGCTCCCCAAGAAGTGCTTCGCTGCGAGCAGCCCAAAGGCTCACTTTTTGGAACAGCCTTTGGGCTGCTCCCGGAGAAGAGCATCGCCACGAGCAGCCCAAAGGCCCGCCGGTGAGGAGGGGGGAGGGGGGCGCTCCGGATTGGCGTCTCGGGTGGAGGGAGGGAAGGAGGGGCGAAGGGCCTGGCCTTGATCCCTGCCCGCACCCCTGGGGCGGGCGCTGAGCCAGAGCGCTGCAAAGGAGGAGGCGCCCGCCCGGGACCAGGATCAGGACGGCAGCGGCTGGACGGGGGGGCGGCGGCACGCCAGAGACCCCCTCCTGGCCTGTCTGCACCCCGGGAGAGCCCCACCAAGGAGACTGGGTATCCAGGGCTGGCTGGCTGGCCATCAGAGGCACGCCCCTTCCCGGCTGCCTGCCTCTGAGCCCTCACTGGCTGGAGACAGCCACGCTCCCTCCCCCTTGCTCTCGCCCGGCCATGGAGACCGGGCGTCCGGGGCTGGCTGGCGGTGCTGTTCCAAGATCGGTTCCCTGCTTGGGGAACCGATCATAGCAAAGCAATGCTTTTTTAAACAGCTGATCAGCGGTTTCAAAATGGCCGCCCACTGTTTTCTGGAATGGATACCTTGCTTATGAGGCACCAGAAATGGCCGCCCCATGGAGGATCTTCGCTTAAAGGTGAGTTTTTAGCCCATAGGAACGCATTAATCACGTTTTAATGCGTTTCTATGGGCTTTTTCTTTTCGCTTAACGGTGAAAACACTTAGCGACGGTTTTTCCGAAACGGATTAACCTCGCTAAGTGAGGTACCACTGTATATAAAATTTTGACAAGTTTCGTATTGTTGGAGTTTCAACATAGGCTTTCCCCCCTAAATCCTTCCTGTTCAGCCACAAAAAATTCTGATTCAGAGATGTACATGTATTTTGGACTGGAACTCCCAGCATTCTGCCAGGTGAGTACCTGGAGAATTCTGAGGGTTGGAATCCAAAAACATGAAAGAGCACACCTTTCCACTGTAGTGTTGTTGTTGTTGTTGTTTTTGCTAGCATTATCATTAAACACAATCCACTAATGCTCTTGAGTATAATTGTTCTCTTCAACCTTTGTTTCTCACCAGGAGCCAAAAGAAGAAGAAATGACTGAAGAGGAAAAGGCAGCTCAGAAAGCAAAACCTGTAGCTACTACCCCCATTCCTGGTACTCCATGGTATATAACATTCTTCCTCATATTTATTGGTCACTACATTAGAGATGTAATTTTAAAGATTGCAGTTACTGTGCAGTTTCGTATGAAAATGTTGCATTACAACTAACGAGCAAGAAAATAAATTCTTAACTTTTAAGTTTACATTAATAACATCAGTTATAGGTTTCTATGGTATATTTTGTTAAAGGAACAGAAAAAATGCTATTAAACTGAAAAACGATCAGTTTTATTGCTATCAGACTGCTACTGCATCACAGACATTTCTAGTACCCTGGGCTGCATTCCACGTCTGATTTCATAGGAATTGATCCAGCTTTTCCCCTTCCACTGCAAGCACTGCCTAAGTGGAGGTTCATGTAGGACCCTCCAGTCAGTGGGAAGAGGTAAGGAGGTAATCTTTGCCAATTTTCTTTTTCTTCTTCAGCTCACATAGTCACAGATTATTCCAAAGGATCACTTGACTCTTTGGAGCAGATATTTGGCAGCACAGGACTGTGGGGGTGGGTGGATGGTAAATGAGTGAAGAATACCTCCTTTCCCCATTTTACCAGCAGAGGCATTCGTTCTGTCCACAGCAGGAAGATTCTGGTGATAAAAGAAAGGGATATAATACAAGATAGGCAGGTACAGTTAAATGCTATTGTTTGATTCTGTTCCTCTACATACATACTTGGGAAAATGTCCACTGAATACTGTGTACCTTTTGTCCCAAATATAACATTCTTAAGTTTGTGTTGTTAGTTCTTAAGTGAATGTAACAGAGCAGATTTGCAACTTGCATACGTATAGGTTTGTGCAATATTTTCTGCTGATGGCTTTAATATTTGCAAGCCAACAATTCAGATTGACTATGGCTTTTCTTTAGGTGTGTAGTATGGACTGGCGATGAGCGTGTTTTTTTTTATAACCCTACTACTCGACTGTCTATGTGGGATCGGCCAGATGACTTAATAGGCAGAGCAGATGTGGACAAAATTATTCAGGAGCCACCGCACAAAAAAGGAATGGATGAAGGGAAGAAGCAAAGTAAGAGTAAAAGCAACGTTGTCTTTATTTATTTCATATTGCACAACTTTTAAAAATTTGACCAGAGCTTCCATTTTTGTCTGAACCAAATTTACAGGAATGCTAATAGAAATCTCTCTTATAGTAAAAGAAGAACATGAAATGCTAGAAGATACCAATGATGATGAGCCAATTAAAGCTAAGAAGCGGAAGTAAGTTAAGTGTGAAAGACAAGTCTGCATGATCCATTCACCCCTAAGTCTCAGAGTCTAGGTTTCATTGGTTCTTTAGTCTGAACCAGGACTTAGGCTTTGTGAGTGTAGAAAATAGGCAGGTTACCTGCTTTGCTCTTCATGAAATCCTGTATATTTTTATTTTTACAGGAAAGAAGATAACAAAGATATTGATTCTGAAAAGGAGGCTGCCATGGAGGCTGAAATTAAAGCAGCTCGAGAGAGAGCCATTGTTCCTCTGGAGGCTCGAATGAAACAATTCAAGGACATGCTGTTAGAGAGAGGGGTCAGAAACTGTTATAGAACTGCTTCTTTGCTGGTTGCTGTTAATGCTCATAAGATACCCAATGTTATGTAGTGGACTGTGCAATGGACTGGAACTCAGGAAGCCTGGGTTTGAATCCCTGGTCAGCCATGGAAATCCACTGGATGTGTAGAACTGGTAAAACCACTCCAGAAATATTTCATTTACCTTGAAAGCTCTGTTAGGGTTACTATAATATAAAATAATATTATAGTGGCACCTAACATAAAATAATGATCATACACACATTTCTCTGAATTAGATTCAAAGAAGAAATAGAACTGTATGACTTCACTGAAATTGTAGCCTAAATAATGGGAAAATTAATTGATGACTTTTATCTTAATATATCTTTTCTCCCCAGCTGACAAATACTATCTATATACAGTTATGCTGTATAGGTGTTGGTTATCAGTATTCTGATCCAGTGCCAAAACCTGGGGTGAATATTCGTGTTAAGGAATTTCCAGGTTCTGATGTGTCTATTTCTGTCTGATAGTTCAGACTAAAACCCTGTTTGGGGAGTGTGAATAGCAGTGCTGTGAGTATGCTTGGAGGAGCTCATCTAGCCCTGTCCTCCTCCATCATTACATTCTGTAGAGTTTCAGCATTAGATTTGAACAGGAGAAGGGTCATGAATAAATAATATGCAAACTAACTGCTAAAAGATATTAGTAGTACACACATTCAAATTCACCCAGTGTGAATTTAATTATCACTGAGATACTGTCAGTAGGAGTTCTTTTAGAATGGCCATTATTTCCAAAAGTAAAGATAGTCATTAAGGGCCACAGGCGAAGAGGCATAGACTCATCCTTTTAATGAATGATACTTTGATCATCCTCAACCTGAACTGGGTAGGCAGTCAGTATTGATAATAACATTTCTGTGGAGGAGGACGTTACCATTGGGATTTAGTTGTCTTCTATCCCCTTCTGGTCTATTTCACCTAGAATTGATCATCAGCATAGAGTTGGAAAAACTATTTATGTCTGTACAGCAGACTTGAAATTTCAATATTCTGTTTCTGGAACCAATTATGAATCCCAGTGTTTCTAATGATGAGTGTACCTTGTTCCCACATCTTTACAGGCAGCTGATGGGAATGTTTACATCTTCTATTATACCTAAAAGAGAAGTCTTTTCCAAAGACCCCTTCACACTTGCAAACATTACCTTATAATGGTGTGAGGAGGATTACTGGTTCTAGTCTCATTGTCATTTGCACACTTCCTTCTATTATGGCCATAGTCTGAAGGCTGTGAGCAAGGAACCTGTATGGAGGCTATAATGACAATAAAAAGCCAGGGATATTTTTTTTAAATACTATTTTTATTTCACGTGCCAGACCAAAGGCATCCACCAGTAGAATGTACTGGCACACTTAGATTAATTTCACCTAATAATTTTAGTACAAGTACTTCTCAACCTTGGTTTGTTGTTATTCAGGATTTTTTAGAGGGTAGCAAGACCCTGGCACTCCTGAGTTCAGTTTCAGTCATATGAAATAGAATTCTGTTAGGGTTTCACCTGCACATTAGATGGGATGTTAGGCATAGTATGTGCAGTGATTTCCACACCTTTCTAGGCAGGTATCATCAGTATAGACCATAATGAAAAACATAACATAAATGAATTCACATATTCTCAAAGTAACACCAACTCCCTTTTGAAAGTTTCTGGGTACAAGCCAGGGCAATACAGTTAACAACCATCCATCTCTTTTGTTTTACTTCTACCTACAGCACACTTTTGAAGTAAGTCACAGCTTCATAGGAGTCCAGTTCCTATCCTGTAGCTTTTAGAGGCCTGGACTTGTCACTGAGATCTTGGAAAAGATCTTGTGACTTGCTTGTGGAGCAGAGGAATACCATAACTGCTGGGCAAAAAAGTAGAAGGGAAACTCACAGAGGAACAAAGAAACTGCAAATTTCTTTGAAATGTCATTGATGTTTCTTTGCCAGGTTTAAGTGTTTTCCCCCTTTAAGAGTCCTAAAGTTGATTCCTTTGCAAAATGCTTCAGTTGGTTTTTTTGTTTGGGGGCGGTGGGATATTGGATCATTTAGAAGAAGAGCTATAAAAGCATAGGGAGTCACAATGGAGAACTTCAAGGCTTTCTTTTCATGTAGCAGTTTTTAAATGTCACACAGTAGTTGTTATTTTAATGAGTAATTAGGTGTGTTAGCTCTGTAATTATATAGACTTTTTCAGATCCAATTAGCGTGGAAATTTGCCATGCTGACCTCCTGCGGCTTATCATTTAT
This sequence comes from Pogona vitticeps, assembly GCF_051106095.1. Lineage (NCBI taxonomy): Eukaryota > Metazoa > Chordata > Lepidosauria > Squamata > Agamidae > Pogona > Pogona vitticeps. The sequence goes on from NC_135784.1 coordinate 108,222,635, forward strand.
TAGTGATGAAACTGCTGTAAAGGTTTCAGTTATGGCTCCTTTCTAACAGATGTCCTGTAGGTTTCAAGCAGAATTGCACAACCTGCATGTCTTTGGGTGAAGTTAATTGGCAGAAAAATCAAAATTCTTCCCTGTTCCTCTTTTTTCTATAGGTTTCTGCCTTTTCTACTTGGGAGAAGGAGTTACACAAGATTGTTTTTGATCCACGGTACCTACTACTTAATCCTAAAGAAAGGAAACAGGTAAAGTGGCAGAAATATAAACTTTCATTTATATTTTTTAAAATTGGTCAATAGATGCCATCTTTTTAATTGTCTTCTGAATGGATTCAGCTTTTGTCTTGTAACTTTAATGAGCTCTGTGATATAAAGGATTTTCAAGTAATCAGAATTTAAATAATGGTTTGGAGAGAGGGGAAGTTCTGATATATTTTTGAAAAAAAGAGAGAGATTAATTATCCCTGCAAAAAATGAAAGATTCACAGTCTAGTACCATATATATGTACAGCTGTAAATAAGGGAGTATGCCAGGGATGTTTATTAGCTCCCCTTTTATTTAATTTATGCTTAAATGATATGGTCTCTTTATCAAGCTCCAAGTTTTTCCCACCCCATCTAAAAGACAGGAATATATCAGTACTCTTATACACATGGTGCTGTCCTCCTATACTCAGGTGGGGATGCAAAGACTGTTAAGGGCCTTAGGCACTTATTGTGCCAAGGAGCCTCTCTAAATAAATGACACCAAAACTAGTTTTTGGGAAAAGGAGGAATAGTAATGGCAGCTGAAGAGGAAATTGCTTAAACAGACCAACTTGTATACCTACTTTGGAATGACATTTAAAAGTTCAGGAACATGGTCAGGTCACCTAAAATCTATAGCCCTGGAAGCTGAGGTATTTGCCAGTGCTTTTTCTTGTTTTTCTTCTGGACCAGGTGGAAAAATGGTGGTGCCTCTAATACAACTATACAAAGATAAATTGTTTCCTCAGATGTTCTGTGGAATCCCAGTATGGGTTCTTTCAAATATTACAATATTAGAATCTATACAACCTAATTTTTTAACCAGAGCATTAGATCTTCCTCCATGGCCATAGTCTGTTCTGAGACATGGTGCTGCTCAGTTGATACTCTTGCTAAGCAAGCATCCGTGCAGTTGTGGCTCAAAATAGTTTACCACATGGTCTCACCTCTGGTGTCATTGGCCTGTGAAGAAATGAGAAGGGACTCTTGAACAGCTAAGATACTCACAGTTATATCTAAGATGGGTTATTTCTCAGTCTACCTCCAAAGAAGAGTGTATAAGACTGCCTGAGAAGATGTTATTAAAAGATTATATGGTATTGACATGGTACAGGCAGACACTGCCCAACAGGATGCTCTAAAATGGTGGACATGGTACATTTTCTAACAGAATGTCCTCTGTATGCAGATTTGAGAGATCAGTATCTTAAGCCCTTAACAACTGGGATCAAGAAAATCTCCCCGTTACATACAGTTTTGTTTCTGCTAGGTGGCACAGACCACTAAATTCATTAAACGAGCAATGGAAAGATGGAACTCATTGCCTGTTCCACAATCTCTTCGTATTAATCTGACAAGTTGATATTTGTTTAAGAATGCTTGTTTTATTATTTTATGCTTTTCTGATTGTTTATATGTATTTATATTAGATGTCAAATTCTATCTTTTAAGAGTGGTTTAATTTATGTTAATGCATGCAACCTGATTGGCTATGAAGCAATAAAGTATTCATAGGTACAGAATCAACTACTTAAAATAGCAACCCTTATACCAAAGTAATTGTGTCAAAGATATAACAGGATAAATATTAAGCCTATACTCCTGAGTGTTTGAAAAAGTGAGAATATATTTAATTCATAATAAAGTTCTTTTCAAAGTAATATTATTTCACAAACTTGAAAATAAAAAATAAAAACATTTTCAAAAGACAAGGATCAAGATTCATTTATGTGTTCTATTTCAATCTATAACTAGGATGGTTATTTATAGGCTTGTAAACTTAGAAGTGCCAGTATCCAAACATTTTAGCTAGATTTTTATTAAATGTTCTGGGTAAGAACTCCTCATGAATACATTAGGATTTTCTTTTTATTGCATTATTGTCTCTAGAAAATGTATGTTTCTTGGATTCTTAAATGTTTTAACAAATTTACCATTACAGTTAATATATAATGTGGGGCGGAAAAAACTGTTTCTTCCCCTGATTCTCATAGAAACAGTTTATCTTCATGAGAGTCATACTTGGGTTTCATAAAGAAGTATATAGCAAACTCTATATACAGCATTCTTTTTTCTTGACTGTGTTGAATTTTATGTACTTTTCTCATACTGTAGTGTTCAAGTAGGAATTGGTCCAGTAAATAGAAGGCTGTGTTAAAAATCCATAATGGGCAAAATACAGTGGTACCTCTACTTAAGAACTTAATCCATATTGGGACTGTGTTCTTAAGTTGAAACATTCTTAAGTTGAAGCACCATAGGAATGCATTGGAAACCATTTAATCCGTATCTGCTGCTTTTCGTTCTTAAATCGAGGCACTGATCTTAAGTCGAAGCATTAGTTCCCATACGAACTAATGGAAAGCCGGTTAATCCATATCTACCACTAGGGGGTGAATTTTTCATTTTTTTTTCTTCTTTTGACCTAAGGTGAACTTAGGTCAAAAAAGGGAAGGAAAGGTGGTAGGGGGTTTATTTCGTTTTTTGTTTGTTTGTTTTGGTTTTGTTTTGTTTTGTTTTTGGTTCTTAAGTCGAGGCTCCTTTCTCAAGTTGAAGCAACTTTTTGAGAACGGAGCAGTTCTTAACATCGTTTGTATGTAGGGACGTTCTCAAGTCGAGGTATCACTGTACTGTTGCATAAAGTTGTGTTGGCAGAAACTGGATCCAGCACCAACAATAACACATTTTAGAGATGATGGAGATAGACTTTCCCTCTTCACCTAGCCATTCAGGCCTTCTGAAAATGTTGCATAAGGGCATTTTAAAGGGGTGCACTTTGTTTTAAAGGTTAATCAGGAGCCACATTATATAATTAGTAGCGGTAAAAGGGCTGGAAGGACCACAAGACTGATTGATTGATGCTTCTTTTACTGTGCTTTTCTCCTTAAAAGTACCCAAGGTGGCTTACATTAATAAAAGATAATATTTAAAAGCTAAAAACAGTATGTATACAAATATTTAAAAGAATCTAAACAAATACCACGTTAAAAATGGGAAATAAAATTAATACCAAAAAGAGATTCACAGCAACAAGGCACAACACTCCATTTAAAAAGCCCACAAATAGAAAGTCTACCTGAAGAGAAAGACCTTTGTCTGCTTGCAGATGGACAGCAAGGATGGGGCCAGCTTGGCTTCCTGTGGGAGGGAGTTCCAGAGTCTGAGAGCAGCAACAGAGAAGGCGTTCTCTTGTGTCTCCACCAAATGCACCTATGAAGGTGGTGGAACCAAGAGAAAGGCCTCCCCTGATGCTCTTAACACCCCCAAAAAGGGAGGGATGCAGGTGGGTACAAACAAAGTTGCTCATTCTGATTTACAGGATGATCTTGATCCAGATATATTGGATGTTGTTTCTGTAGGTGTTTGATCAGTATGTCAAAACGAGAGCAGAAGAAGAACGTAAAGAAAAGAAAAACAAAATAATGCAGGCCAAGGAAGATTTCAAGAAAATGATGGAAGAAGCGAAGATTAATCCCAGGTAAGAACATTCTCTCCTTTCTAAGTTTAAAAGTATGTTCCCTGAAACTACCATCTTGGTTGTTTTCTCACTTCCTGATTGCATTCCATTGCCCCTTGATTCCTTTCAAAGCCTCTTTGGTTTACATCTTTGGTAAGTTTACTATTATTTTAATCTGAATTTTAATGTTTATTGGCTGTTTCAGGACGTGAAGTGATATAAAATGTTTTGCATTATATGGATGGGTTTGGTCATAAATGTTAACAGCTCACATCCCCAATATGTAGCTTTCTTGATTTTGAGTACTGTTGGGAACACTATTATATAAAATACCAGCATAATTCAAATGTATTAGAGATGAAATATATACCGTGAATCACACCACTGACTATTGTGTTAGAAATTTTGTGTCATTTGGTTGTTTTTTCCACATCACCAAATTCTACAGTCCAATGGGCCACAGCTATAAAAAGCATAGATCCATAAACAGTTCCACAGTCAAGAATCAGAAGGCTGCATATCTAGAGCCTTGTGGCGCAGTGGTTAAACTGCTGTACTGCAGCCAAAACTGTGCTCACGACCCGGGGTTCAATCCTAGGTAGCCGGCTCAAGGTTGACTCAGCCTTCTATCCTTCCGAGGTCGGTAAAATGAGTACCCAAATCGCTGGGGGGGGGGCAATATGTAGCCTGCATAATTAACTTGTAAACCACCCAGAGAGCGCTTGAAGCGCTATGGGGCGGTTTATAAGCAGCATGCTTTTTGCTTTACTTTAACCTACTGGGTTGCAACCTGAGGTTGCTAACGGCTCAGATGGCCATGGATTTCTTCAGTTCAAGTCCACTATAAGGAATGCATCACTAAATTTTTGTTGGCTTTATTTATAAGTACTCCTTTTTAAAAAAAAACAATTGTTTGATAAGTCCATTTTTGTCTATATCAAACTTTTTGCTATCACCCAGCTACTATTGTAATGAAAGTTCTTTCCCCTTCTCTCTGCAACTTTCTGTGCTGCCTAAAAACTTGTTGTGAAACACTTCCTTGTCCTGTGAAGCATGTGTTGAAAGGTTGCACGGATGAACAGGAGTGAAACAGAACTCAGATCTTAGTTCATTTTGCATCATCAGCTTAGGTTGAATTGTTGAAAAATGCAGTGAAACATGAAGGAGGAACAAGCTCGTTATCAGACATGTTGCTTCACTTGAATTAAGTTGATGTCTGCAGACAGCTAGCCTAGCAAGGGCTGTAATTTTAAACATGCCTTATTAAGGTGTAAGTCCCTCTGATCATAGTGGAACTCAGCTCTGAATAGGAACATCCTGTAATTTGTGCTGCAAAGTTTTCAATTAGTAGGGTAGATTGATTTTTGGAGCGGGTATAGCATTTCATTTAAAAACAATAACTTTTCTACCTTGAAAAGTTTCCTGATTTAACCACAATTACTTTAAGTTGTGGTTTCATCTAGAATTAATGGGTTAGGAATAAAGTTTCTCTTTCTATTAATGGATGGGGCCACAATCCAGTAGAGGTTCCAGAAGAAAGGGGGGGAATTGCGAGAGTTTTCTTCCCATTCTCATGAGAAAGTCTCACCAGCAGAGTTCATTTAATCTGGTCCAGCCCACAATTGCTGTAATCAATACCTGTTTAGTTTTAGCAGACAATGAGTATGGAAGACAAGAATTTGTATGTCTTATTAACTTCATCTTATAATTTTATATTTCTCCATCAAAGAATCCAGCGACGCCCTTTGGAAGTTTCCACTCCTTGAAAATCTTCTTTGTGTTTTGTATGCTCAGGAATTTGTTCCACTTTCCTTTTACAGCACACTCTTTTTTAGTATAGGCTTATGTTCACTTCCAAACAATTGAATAAGCTACCAAATTCTTCTCTTGTTTTAATTTACCCTACAGCAACAGTAGGCGGGATTTTCCAAGTCTAATTATTTCCATGCTGTGATGAAAACATTCGTAGGATTATAATGTCTCATGTAATCTTGGGGCCAGATTACCATCAGATCTTCGAAAAAGCACAATAGTGGGGTTTTTTCTAGGTAAGTGGCAGTACTATATCTACTGCACATCTGAGATTTGGAATCTGGCCCTGGAGGTGAGAATAGAGCAGAAAAGGAGACTGAAAGATTCTGAGGTCACTGTTGTCCTTGATCTCATAATATTAAAAGAATCTGAATTTTTGTGTTATGATACTTTCCCTCTTGGCAGAGCTGTATGGCAACTTTAGATTTATTAACTTTATACTGAGTAACCAAGAATTACCAAGGCAGCTTGGCAGTGGACTCCATTTATTTAATAAGAGTTGTGCTATATTGAAAGAACTATATTCGTTGTTTTTAAATATAAGGCAGGCAGCCTTTTTTCCTCCAAAGAAAAAATAGAAATCTTGTTTCTTGGCCCCATACCTCTGGTAAGGATACCAGTGTATTTATGTTTAATATTCATATTCCAGCAGAACAAAAATGGGTTTGAATTTTTAATGTATTTTCCAGCTAAGAAAGCTCTGCCAAATCAGTACACTTGCAATTTTGTTACAGAACTACTTTTAGTGAATTTGCAGCCAAGCATGCTAAAGACTCGCGTTTCAAAGCAATTGAAAAAATGAAAGACCGAGAGGCCTTGTTTAATGAGTTTATCACAGCAGCAAGAAAGAAGGAAAAAGAAGATTCGAAGACCAGAGGAGAGAAGGTAAGATTTTTATATGCAGGATGTAAAACAGTTATGAATGAGAGGGGCAGGAGAATGTCCATGCTAGCCTTCCAGGTTCCTACTCTCTTTCCAGAATCATTTCCCCTACCTTCCCCCTCCCCACCCCCCAGTTTAAGTATTCCCTCATATATATTTGCCTGAAACTGAAAATAAATATATTACTGTAGTACTAGTCTTTTGTTTTCCTAATTGATATCTAGAATTTAAAAACAGATGTGTCTGGCTGGAAACTCCAAACAGACCTTTACAGCTGTATTATATGAGCGGTGTAAGTAAGATTTGAGAACTTGGTGGGCAAATTGAAATAGCTGCTTTGCCTCTCAATGCTAACGGTTTGGTGGTTTTTGATATCTCTCAGTAAATGTGTTTGAGTATGACTGCTTACCAGAATTAAAGGTCGCTTATTAAAGATTAACGAATTCAAATGTCATTTGTCTGCACTGTCAGTTTAAGAGACAAAGAGCGCATCTCTGGGGAAGACAAATACTGCAAAATGTCTTCAGCAGGGCTAGCCTCAAAATATGTAGCAGATTTCTTCATCATCTTCCTAGTATGTTGTATGAACGAAGGGAATAACATACCTCTGAAACCTAATCATTTTTATTTTACTTTTTTGGTAATTGTTTTTTCACATATCCTGTCAGTGATGTTTATAAGGTTCTTTTAAAAAAGAAGTAAGCAAGTGATACTTCATGAAAAAGCTTTTTCTCATTCAGGGATGGAAAACATTCACTACTGAAATTTAAACCTGCTGATAATCTTTACAGAAATTTAAAAATATTTTACACAAGTTCTAAAAATTTTTTAATTTATTTTATTTATTTAACTTATATGCCGCTCACTCTACCCGAAAGTCTCTGGGCGGATTAAATATATCATGTTCGACAGTTTGTACTTTTTTGCTGTTATGCATGCAGTACTTGGCCTTCTAGACTGCAGTTCTAGATCCACTTTGTGTATGCATAGATCTCATTGGACTTAGTGGGACTGATTTCTAATTAGATATGTAGGATTGCACTGTGAAGCTCTGTGCCACACTAAAATGATTAGCTTTTAGAGGTATATACAGCTGAAACTTCAACATAAACTGCTCTTTGCTTTCATCTGTAGTTATAGTTTAAACAATATTGTTGTGTTTTAGCTATAATCAAAGTGAATAATTCATAAATTATTTAATATTGCATGAGCTACATCAAACAAATTTTTGTGTTAAATACTGTATTTATCTTGTATTTGAAACTAACAATTTCTTTTCTCCCAAAGCCTCTTGTAACCATTTTATGTATTCTGTTTTGTAACAAGTGGATAGATTTTACAGTTTTGTGCTGTGCGGCCTGTCAATCAGTTCAGTCTGACAGCTGTCAATCACTGACACGCAAAGTATTATGGGATTCCCTAGTGAGGAAAGAATTGGTATCTCTGTGTGGTGACTTTAGCCTCCCGCAGTTCCGGTACTTTACATTTTTTTCAGTTTTTTTCCTTGTGAAGTGATGAGAGTTATGCCCAGAATGTGTAAACTGCAAAAAAGGAGAAAAATCCTCCTAAATACACACACAGTATTTTCAGCTATATCTGCTTTAGCTGTGATCCATTTTTTAAAAAAACACTAACAAAAAATGTGCCTGAAATGTTAAGTGAAGCTTTCTCAGCCAGTTTTTAAAGAAAAAAGTTTAATGCAAGGATTATGATCTTTAAACAATTCTTTAAAGTAAGGATTGCAGATATCACACTTAGATTTCTTTATAGGAATACTTCAAATCTGTATTTCCATTTACTTAGTAAGTTTAAAGAGAGAAAGTAGTCTAGGTCTTTTAGGACAAATGAGATAATCCCATCTTTATGCTGGCAGAAGGAGATACGGAGCATACTATCCGGAGTTCCTGTCTCCAGACACAGCTTTTAGAGAACAGAATAAAGAGAGGAAGGTCTGTCTAAGCTTAGTTCTACCGTGTCAGTAGCCTGAAGAACTCCAAAGCCTTTTCTTTTGACTTGCAGACTCCAAAGCATTTACTCTGTCCATGTTTATTTTAATAGCAAACAGACAGAATAAGGGGATGCCCACCTCCTATTTCAGCTTTGGTGTCGGACTTGCAGTTAATTATCTATGTTCTTGGCTTTAAAGGTTCTTGCTTCCTGTTGAGCTTTTCCTTTAAAGGTGAATAGCTTTTAAGTAAAATGTGGCGTTCTCACAGTTTTTCATTTTTCTTGTATGCTATGAAATCAACTCGAAGTTATAATGATTATAATAATTTAGTAACCTCCCAAAGGTCCTGTCATTAATTGACCTGCAGACTTTGCAGATAAAGGCCTTGGGTTCCTTTACTGAGTCAGTCCTCAACTTTTATGACACCTAAACGTCTGCATGTTCTCTATGCCCTAGAATTCTATTAGAATGTTTGTTAGCAGACTTGACTGACTTTCTTTATTACAGAAGGCAGTAGAAGAGTTGTCTAGCTGAAATACTGTCTGTTTTGTTTTGGCACAAGAAGTAACAGTTGGTGGTGGGATCATGCTGACTTTCAGGTTAGAATGAGGATAGTAGCTAATGGTTTCTATAGAGACATGGAGACACGCCGAGTAGATGTCAGAAAGGATACTTGCAGAAGCTGTTTAGTGGCTTTAACGTTCCAAGCTTCTAAATGAACTTCAGCTTTATTTTGACTTGAAGATTTACAAATAGGTTTAGTAGACTGTTTTAAAAGTCCATAGAAAAGTATTATTTTGCCCTTACTTTAAAGACTTTGTTTTTCTTTATCAGTTTTCTACATCTGGCTTAGAAAGCTTTATATTTTGATACTACTTGCATGTTATGTTTTAAGTTCATTTCCAAAATAAAAGTTATTGGGTTGGATTCCGAAATAGAGAAGCAAAACTCTGCTCATGCACCAGGGCTTCTCTAGCTTCCTGCTTCCCAGAGTAGCCCCATGTGCTTGATGTAGAAGGAGCAAATAAAATGAGACATGATGGGATTTGGGAACTGCAGCAAGTTGAGGAAGTTTTGAGACTTCAGCATGGTAGCCTTGCACAAGTGGAAGTGCAAAACATTTCTGAATCCAAACCAATATGTTAATACTTATAAGTTGTTGTACAGCATCTTAAACGCTGTTGTGGTAGATTGTACCAATACATGTAGTAGAGAGTTAACAGAATACCTATTCACAAGACCAAGAGAGTATTTCTTGGGCTTCAGAAATTTCATTGCTCTTTTGTGTCCAAATAGTAAGCCAAGAGCCAGATACCACTGTTGAGGGAATATGTACACTGTTATATAATAATTTTCATTAATATTTGATGGGATCTAGAACATTTTTAAATTGTACTATTCAGAATGATTAAGCAACTAAGGTTTGTGATCCTATAATACATTAAAATTTGTTTTTCTAGTGTCACATTCTGCATGTGTATTGATTGTGGGGTGGGGTGAGGTAGGGTCCTAAAATATATCTGTTCAGGCTTACAATGGAGTTATATCTGTCCTACAGCCAAAAAGCCCAGGAAATTTTTACCTAGGCTCATTAAAATTTGGGCATGTTCTCAAGGTGATACACTTAGCCCTGTAAGCCATCATTGGCCATTTATTAAGTTGAAATTACTGGATTCATTAAAACAACCCTCCATAGGTCAGAAGCTTTGTTGTGCATGATCATAGTTTCACACAGCAAACTATACTGAAATATTCCTTAAGACAATTTCCCCCCTCCATTTGAGCAACAGCATAAAATGTAATGTTTTTCTCTCCCCTCTGGTTATTTTCTCTACTGGCTTCCATTGGAACTTACAAGGATTGTGTCTATTTTATACATGACAGAGGTAGAATTGCAGAGCTTCTGGCTAATTTATGCATCTAGCCACTTGCATGGCTGGATGCTTAGAACACACTCATACAGACACAGCTTCACAGTGTAGGCTACTTATGGCTGTGACAATTTTGAATATGCCAGTGCAGGAAAACAAAACGAAAACACACATCTTTTTAAAGGGTTGTGATCGTAACAGTACAGTTGTTACAGTGATACAAGGCAATGTTCCCTCTAAAATGCACACCTCTACACAGCCCTCCACCTCCTCTTCCACGCAGTGACAATGATCATTTTCAGTCCCATTGGTTCCAATTACAACGGAACCCGCACGGGGAGGGGGGAATGGAATCGTACACGTGCATGATGGGCAGAGCCCTGCCCAGCAGGGCTGAAAATTAGCAGAAATGTTGATAAAGGGCAATAATGCACACAAGATAGACTGAATTTTATTATTTCTACTGGTTTATGCTTATATACCAAGTGAAAATAAAGCTTGTCATAATTCATGCTCAGTTTTTTAGGGGTGCTTTTAAAAAGAACTATGACAACCTGTATTGAATCAATTTAGTTAGCAGTGTGCCCAACCCTGTTATTGACAATTATCAAATTATATTTTATATTTGGATAACTTCAGTATCCTATGTGAAACTTAACTGAAACCTGTATGCTGATTTTTGAAACTAATATTTAGTACTAAATACTAGCCATGGTGTTCTTGGAACAATTGAACTCAACTATTTTAATATACATTTTGGTACCTCAGGTTAGAAACTTTGTGCATTGTTAATTAAAAGAGCAACGAGAAGTCTAAAGGTGTAGCCTACCAATGTTGCTCCTTTGAAACAACAGTACTGAGTGGACTACTCAGTGCCTTAAACCCAAAGGTGCTGTTAAATACTATATGGAGTAAATATCAAAGTTCAAAAGGAGGAAACATTAACTGTCAAGTCGGTTTTCAGCCCATAATATTTCCTCTATTCCGTAAGAAAGAATTGTAGTCATGTCCCACATTACATGCTTGAATTTGGACTATTTCATCATTAATATTGATAGATTCACCTTGCTTAGAGAAGAATGCCTAAACTCTCACCTCTTTTTTTGTTGCTTTCACCACAGAGAAAGTGACATGTCTGCAGAATAGATGGTCCTGCTTATATATATGCTGTAAACACAAACAAGAATCCTGGAAAATCTGGGTTTTTGCATGTGCAGAGAATCTGCACAAAAGTGAGAATCTCTCCTGGGCAGACATGTTCCTTTCCTTGTGGAGAAGACAATAGAGAATGAAAAGCTAAACACTTCCCTCTAATCATGGTTTGTCTACCTGTATTAGTCCTGTTCGTGCTCTCTAACATATAAATAGAAGGCCCACATTTATGAACAGACCCTGTATGTGCAGTCTGCATTTTCTGCATAAGTTCATGGAGGAGCAATACTCACTGCATGCATGATACACCACTTCTTAAATACAGCATCAAGCTGGTGTAGCTGTAATGCTGATTCTCCCCAAAAACTACAAGCATCAAGATAGTTACATTATCTTCTTAAGTATTATGCTTAAGACTGTAATGACAACAATATCATTTTAAAGAATTTTTCAGCTTGCATTTTGAAGGCTTCTACATTATTATTTTCCACTACTTTTACTAAAATCTCATCCAAACTAGCAGATTTCACACACAAATTTAAAGTTTAATATGAAGAGTCTAATTTTGACTATTAAATTAAAATAGCTTTAGCCATCATGGAAAATCTGCTTCTGTTGTTTCTTTTTTTAAAAAAAAAAATAATGTTGCTAGTATTGCAAAAGAAAGTGACTCTGCATTTTCTCCTTTTTCTTTTGTCTTTTGTTTAAAACATAGATCAAAATGGACTTCTTTGAACTGTTATCTAATCACCACTTGGACAGTCAGTCTCGCTGGAGCAAAGTGAAAGACAAAGTAGAGACTGACCCACGCTACAAAGCTGTGGATAGCTCTTCACAAAGGGAAGATCTTTTTAAGCAGTACATCGAAAAAATAGCCAAAGTATGTGTATTGTTAACAAGACTGCTTCCGTTGTCTTACTAATTCACTGGTAGAGTAGTCATAGGACTAACACTGAAATTAATGTATTCACTTTTAAAGTCTTATTAGCACAGATACTATGAGATGTGTTTCCCTGCTGTTTCTTGAATAATTTTTATAAATAGGCATTGTATTCTGAAAATCAAACAGGAGATGTCAAGAATAAACATTGACATCCTGGGTGTCAGTGAACTAAAATGAACGGGAATGGACGAATTCAGTTCAGACAATTACTATATCCTATTGTGGACAAGAATCCCATAGAAGAAATGGAGTAGCCCTCATAGTCAACAAAAGAGTGGGAAAAGCTGTACTGGGATACAATCTCAAAAATGATAGAATGATTTCAATGCAAATCCAAGGCAGACCTTTCAACATCACAGTAATCCAGGTTTATGCACCAACTACTGATGCTGAAGAGGCTGAAATTGACCAATTCTATGAAGACTTACAACACCGTCTAGAACTGACTCCAAAGAAAGATGTTCTTCTCATTATAGGAGATTGGAATGCTAAAGTAAGGAGTCAAGAGATAAAAGGAACAACAGGGAAGTTTGACCTTGGAGTTCAAAATGAAGCATGGTAAAGGCTAATAGAGTTTTGTCAAGAGAACAAACTGGTCATAACAAACACTCTTCCAACAACACAAGAGGCAATTCTACATACGGACATCACCAGATGGGCAATACCGAAATCAGATTGATTATATTCTCGGCAGCCGAAGATGGAGAAGATCTGTACAGTCAGCATAAACAAGACCTGGAGCTGATTGTGGCTCTGATCATCAGCTTCTTATAGCAAATTCAAGCTTAAACTGAAGCATGTAGGAAAAACTACCTAGTCAGGTATAATCTAAACCAAATCCCTTATGAATACACAGTGGAAGTGAAGAATGGATTTAAGGAACTCAATTTGGTGGACAGAGTGCCTGAGGAACTATGGATAGAGGGTCATAACATTGTACAGGAGGCAGTAAAAAAAAAACATCCCAAAGAAAAGGAAAATGCAAGAAAGCAAAGTGGCTGTCCAATGAGGCCTTTCAAATAGCAGAGAAGAGAAGGGAAACTAAATGCAAGGGAGATAGGGAAAGTTACAGAAAATTGAATGCAGACTTCCAAATAATAGCAAGGAGAGACAAGAGGGCCTTCTTAAATGAACAGTGCAAATATATAGAGGAAAATAATAGAAAGCGAAAAACCAGAGATCTGTTCAAGAAAATCGGAGATATTAAAGGAACCTTTTGTGCAAAGATGGACATGATAAAGGACAAAAACGGTAGGGACCTTACAGAAGCAGAAGACATCAAGAAGAGGTGACAAGAATACACAGAGGAATTATACCAGAAAATTCTAGATGTCCCGGACAACCCAGATAGTGTGGTTGATGACCTTGATGACAAAACTAGACAGCATCTTAAAAAACAGACATCACCTTGTCAGCAAAGGTCCATATAGTCAAAGCTATGGTTTTTCCAATAGTGATGTATGGAAGTGAGAGCTGGACCATAAAGAAGGCTGACTGCTGAAGAATTGATGCTTTTGAATTGTGGTGCTGGAGGAGACTCTTGAAGCTGAGGCTCCAATACTTTGGCCATCTCATGAGAAGAGAAGAGTCCCTGGAAAAGACCCTGATGTTCGGAATGTGTGAAGGGAGGAGGAGAAGGGGACAACAGAGGATGAGATGGTTGGACAGTGTCACTGAAGTGACCAACATGAATTTGACCCAACTCCGGAGGGCAGTGGAAGACAGGTGGGCCTGGCGTGCTCTGGTCCTTGGGGTCACGAAGAGTCGGACACGACTTAACAACAAAATTCTGAAAATCTGCCTAGTACACTCAAAGTAACCTGTGCCTGATTGGGTAATTGTCTCTAGTGTCACATAACAGTCACAGAGTACGTCAGTAGAGTTGATTGTGTCCTAATAAAATCTCTGAGCTGCATCCTAATAATAGAAACTGTACTGACTCTGAACATTCCTCAGTTATATATTCTTCTCCATTTCTGTCCTTTCATTCCTGTCCTTATCTTTAAAAAAAACCATTAAACTGCTTCTATTACCCCTTTCTTTGTCTCATCAGTACTAGGAACATGAGCTATTAATCGAAGAATGCTTTCAGAGTAGTAATTATTATGGGTATCAAGTCAATTATGGATTACGGTGGTCTTTTCCAGCATTTTCTTAGCATAGAGTAACCAGAGGTGGTTTACCATTCCCTAACTGTGCATCTTGTCCAGGGCTATACAAGCTGGCTAGTCTCCCAGGAGGCACAGTGGAGAGTTGAATTTCCAATCTCTGGCTCCACAACCAGCTACCAAACTCACTAAACTGTGTTCAGCTAGCTCTGTCAGAGAATATCTAAAGACACAGTGCCTATAGGTATTCTCTCGTGCATCAGCATGAAGAGGCATGGTAGATCTATAAGGAATTGGGAGAGTGCATTATTTAGTCGGCTGTGCTCTTTAAGATTGCCAGCGTAGCTTCTTTTAACCACCCTAATTTGTTGATCTCAATATATAGTAAATCATTGAATAGCCTGTACCCAGATCATTTGGGGCTTCATCTTCAACAAGAACAAACACCTGCCAATATAACAGGAATGGCTTTTGGACACACTAGGGCTGGTGTCTTATTTAAAGAATAGTTTTCTGGTTTACTTTTGTGCTGCATAGGTTACGTGTACTGTACTCACTTATTTTGATTTATATGTGTAATCAAAGTCCATAAGCAGTATAAATCCAGACCATGACCAAGGCTACTAATCCTGAGGACTTTATAAGCCAAGAAACTCTCACTGTTTCTCCCTTATTATTTTCATTTTAAGGGAAACCCTATTCATCCATCTCAAGGATCACCCTCTTCTCTTTTTATCCTTCCTCAACCTGATGTCATATTCAGTTGCTTTTGAAAGCTTCAGATATGACTCACTGAATGGCATCAGAGAGCTGCCATCCAGGAAGCTCAGGTCCACAATCCATTTGAATTCGTAGAACTAGTCATGCTGTTCTTTGAATCCCTTCCATTTTCTCTGCTCACAATATAAAGGGCAGGTGTTTCACTTTTTTGCATCTTCAACCTCTTTTGATCTGCAGAAGCACATGCATTTAGTTTGTGGAAAATTAATTTATGTGACCCATCAGATCTGTTGACTATGTATGCAGCAATTTTGTTTATATTTTCCTTCAGTCAAAACATTATGTTGATAATGGCAGTAATATTTCCAATAGTTGCACTAGGTGGATAATATTTTAAGCAAATTAGTAATATCTTTTCAGATATTATCAAATACCTTTTTATAAAAAGTTCAAATATAATACTTCTTGTTAGCTTAATGTAACATCTACTTTGGCTGCTCTTCCAGAATGTAGATTCTGAAAAAGAAAAGGAGATGGAAAGACAAGCTCGGATTGAAGCAAGCTTGCGTGAGCGCGAGAGGGAGGTTCAGAAAGCTCGTTCTGAACAGACGAAAGAGATTGATAGAGAACGAGAACAGCACAAGCGAGATGAGGCCATTCAGAACTTCAAAGCTCTGCTGTCTGATATGGTAAGAATTAATGAGATCTGGCAAATGAAAAAGAAGTAACTCCATTTCCTAACAAATATCCAATGAAATTCCGTAGTCATGTCCACCTGCCTTGAAAAATAAATCCAGATGAAACCAATTCATATTGGGGCAAAACTGGTGACCTTATAATTTTGTTTGCCTTTTTCTTTTCTAATTTTGAAACAAATAATAATAAATGTAACAAAAGAATGAAATGAATCTTAATATTTTATTACATGGGAGGAAAAATAGCTAACAGCTTGAGAGTTAGAGCTAGAACCAAGAGACCCTCAAGCCACACCCTTCTCCCACAAGCATCGTGCAGACTACAGCTATCTCCAGCTAAGAAGCTGCACCTGGCCCCCAACAGTGGCCATGAAACTTTTGGGACTTTTAATATAAACATAATTTTGGAGCTACCTACTAGAACTTGGTGCATAACCTGAGGAAGATTAATTATCATAGAAAGCTCACCTTATTTTTTGTTGTTTTATATTCTTAATAGTCTAATAATGGTGTCGCCTATTCCTGCATTTTAATTGGTTTGAGGACCATACAGCCTTGTCCTGATTTTTTCTCTATTAAATGGTTTGTCTCCATCATAAACTTATTAGATGGCCTTGTGGATTTCTGTTATGAAAGGTTGGAGAATAGCTATGTCTACACTAGGATTTACAGTGTGCCTCATACTCCAATAAGCCTGACAGCGAAGCATTATGTCAGTTTATTTTCACTTTATAATTGGGGATGTATTGACACATTTTAACATTTTTGTAATAGTATAAAATATTTTTCTAATAGTATAAAAGATCACTGTTATTAATGTATCCAGACAGATAGTCAATCTCTACTCTTAAATTGAGGATATAGTAATAAAGTGCCCACCTGGGTATGCCATATAAGGGCAAACCAGACCAGGAAGGGGGAGTGGCCATTGTTTCTAAGGACATATTTGAGGCTGCTAGGTGCTCCGCAGTGGCAAGCCCAGGTCTAGAGGCCGTCCACGTGTCATTTGGGGCCAGGGGTGGTTTTGGGATTATGCTGGCATATCATGCTCCCCACAATCCAGCACAGTCCCTCCTGGAACTGGCGGATTACGTCTCCGCAGCACTGTTGAGGTCCCCCAGACTATTCGTTCTGGGGGACTTCAACATTCACACGGAGGGTGAGGTTTCCAGTCCATCTCAAGAGTTCCTGGAAGCCATGGCCACATGTTGGATCTGGTCTTTGCTGCCAAGCAGATGGTTGCTGACTTGATATCAGCCCTCTGGTCATAGTCGGATCACCACCTAATTAAATGCAGCCTCACAGTAGCACTTCCCTCCTGTGGGGAGCTTGGACCCATTGAGATGGTCTGCCCCTGCAGGTTACTGGATCCTGTTGGATTCCAAGATACCACGCTGGGGTTTCAAAGCTGCCAACATGAATTTGACCAAACTCCCGGAGGCAGTGGAAGACAGGAGGGCCTGGCGTGCTCTGGTCCATGGGGTCACAAAGCGAACACGGCTTAACTAAACAACAACAAGATCGAGTTGAGATGTCCAGTGTATCATCTTGTCCAGAGAGATTAACCTGCTTTCAACCTGTGATATCCAACAAGGTGGACAGGATGCTTGCACGCTGTCGCACCACCACCTCCTCCTTAGACACTTGCCCGGCTTGGCTCATCAAAGCACCAAGCCGGTAACAACAGAATGGGCCACTACAATAATTAATGGGTCTTTCCAGGAGGCCATGTTTCCCCCACCCTCAAGGGGACACTCATTAAACCCATTCGAAAGAAACGTAATTTGGCAGTGGACAAAATCGGTAATTATAGGCCCATCACCAATGTTTCTTTCTTAAGTAAAGTGGTCGAGAGGGTGGTGGCTGATCAGCTCCAGGCACTCCTGGAGGTGATCATCGACGCCCTGGATCCGTCCCAGTCGGGCTTCAGGCCGCAGCATGGTACAGAAACAGCATTGGTCGCCCTGCAGGATGACATGCTGAGGGAGGCTGACAGGGGCAATATGTCCTTGTTGGTCCTCCTCAGTATCTTAGCGGCCTTTGATACCGTCGACCACAGTATCCTCCTAGGGCAGCTCTCTGAGCTGGGGATCGGTGGCCTCACTTTGGCATGGCTCTGTTCCTTCTTGGGGGACCATCCCCAGAGAGTGCAGCTTGGTGAGATGACTTCCACCCCGTGGATCTTCAATTGTGGGGTTCCTCAGGAGTTGATCATCTCGCCAATGCTATTTAATATCTATATAAGGCCACTGGGTGAGGTCATCCAGTGTTGTGGGGCTCGGTGTCATCAGTACACTGATGACACCCAGCTCTACCTCTCCTTTTCTCCAACTGCAGTGGATGCTGTACTGTCCCTTGAACACTGCTTGGGGACCATTCTGGG
Source organism: Pogona vitticeps (assembly GCF_051106095.1). NCBI lineage: Eukaryota > Metazoa > Chordata > Lepidosauria > Squamata > Agamidae > Pogona > Pogona vitticeps. Next base: position 108,240,848 of record NC_135784.1, read on the forward strand.
GTGGATGAGGGCAAATACAGTGGTGCCTTGCTTAACGATGATAATCCGTTCCAGGAAAATTGCCGTTAAGCGAAAACATCGTAAAGCGAAAATAAAAAGCCCATTCAAACGCATTGAAAACTTTTCAGTGCATTCTAATGAGCTTAAAACTCACCGTCCAGCGAAGATCCTCCATACGGTGGCCATTTTCGCTGCCTGTATAGCGAGGAATCCATCCCTAAACACAGCAGGGAGTATTTTATTTACCCGGCAGCCATTTTGAAACCGCCAATCAGCTGTTGAAGAATCATCGTTTTGCGAAGAATCGGTTCCCAAAGCAGGGAACCAACCGATCATCGCAAAGCGAAATTCCTCCATTTAGACCATTGTTTTGCAATCGCAAAAATCGTCGTAAAGTGGATTCGTTGTAATGCGGGGCAGTCATAAAGCAAGGCACCACTGTAGACTGAAGTTGAATCTGGACAAGATGGAAATCTTGCTCGTGGGTGGCCCTGGCATCAGTGGGTTGGGAAACTCCCTTTCCATTGGGGGAGTGACTCTTCCAATGAAGAATGAGGTTCGCAGCTTGGGTATCTATCAGGACCCGGGTGTCACCATGGAAATTCAGGTGACATCTTTGGTCCGGACAGCCCATTTCCATCTTCGGAGGATTGCCCGGCTTCATCCCTATCTAGATGCGGGGGCACTCTCGACTTTGATTCATGCACTCATAATCTTAAGAATAGACTACTGCAGTGCTCTCTATGTGGGGCTACCCTTGGGGTTGATGCGGAGACTACAACTGGTTCAGAATTCGGTGGCCAGATTAATAACTGGGCTGAAGACATTTCAGCACATCTCCCCCATTCTGGCCACCCTTTATTGGCTACCAGTTCGTTTCTGCATCGACTTCAAGGTTATGATGATAACATTCAAAGCCCTAAACGGTTTAGGACCTCGGTACCTAGCAGAACGCCTGCTCCCAACCAGATATATCCGTAATAACTCTTCTTCACAGGCAGGGCAGTTGAGGGCTGTGACCCCGAAGGAGGCCTGGAGGGCAAGAACAAGAAGCCTGGCCTTCTCGGTGATCACCCCTCGCCTGTGGAACAATCTGCCCATGGAGATACGCCTGGCACCCTCGTTGGATGGGTTTAAACGAGCTCTTCCATCAGGCTCCCTGAGCATTAAGTTGCTGATATCTTTGCTTCCCTTTTATCATCCTTTTTGCCATCCTTTCATCATCCTTTCTACTATCTTTATAGACATTTGTTTTAATTTAACCTCTGTTTGTATTGTTTTATTCTTATTGTGTTTTAATATTGTGTTGTTTGTCTTGTTAGCCGCCCAGAGTGGCCTGGCTGCCAGGTGGTGTGGGATATAAATCTAATAAATAAATAAAAGGGTTAATGATTTTTCAGAAGTAATGTTCCTGTATAATTCTTAATTCTCTGTGCTATCTTCAACACAGTCGCATTTAGACTTTTCTCCCTCTTCCATGCTCCCCCAGGAGGGGAAAAAAACCTTAGAGAGTGATGTACATTGTATTTCTGCATCTACTTATAAGTAATGGTTCTTGGTGAAAATTAAACAAAAGCCCCAAAGTATCTGTTGTAAAACAAAATCAGCAACTGTAATCTGTATAGCCTAATACTCCAATTATTTCCCTGTATTAGGTGCGATCTTCAGATGTGTCATGGTCAGATACCAGAAGGACACTTCGAAAAGATCATCGATGGGAATCTGGCTCTCTGCTGGAAAGAGAAGAGAAGGAAAAACTGTTTAACGAACATATAGAGGCCCTTACAAAGAAAAAGAAAGAGCATTTTCGGCAACTTCTTGATGAAACTTCATCAGTAAGGGTGATGTTCAGCAGTTCTGGCTAGTCTTTCGTTTGGTAGTTTTGCTGTTTCTCAATTTACATTTAAGCACTTAAAATTTTTCATCACTGATCTTTTATTTTCGACTTACAGTGTTTTAGAGTAGAGTTCTAATGAATCCGTCTGGATCCAGGTCCATTAAAGCTTTGCTCCTACATCTAGATCTAAGCCATGGGAGGTGGGAGATGGGATCCTTTGTTAACATTTTCCCCCTTTTCTGACAAATTTGGGTTGGAGAGAACTTAAAAAGCATAAAAATATTCTTGAGTGTGGGGAAGAAACAGGTTTGATTCTGTAGCAGTCATTTCAGGTAGTTTACTCTGTAAATTCAGCAGTGTACACTGATAGATGTTCTACCAAAAAAGCTAGTACAATCAAGCAACATTCAATTTCGATTTGAAACCAAATGCAATAATACAGGTTTGCATGCTCAGGTAGTGTTTTGTGTATCCTTCTTTGTTCTCATCACCTAGTTAGATGGATGTTGTGACATGTACATGGGTTGTGTTTTCTGTCTTAACAAGAGAATGATGCAATATAGACGTGTGTAGGTGTGTATCCTTGCATTGAGATCCACTCTCTGGCTGAAATTATTTTTCATCATTTTAGCGTTCTCTTGCTTGTTCTCAGATGCTTGTCTCTAATCGTAAGTCAAAAAATATTAGACCCATGCCTAACTATGTATTAGATCAGGATCCATCCCGTGAACCTGACCCAATGACTGAAATCCTGCTGGCATAATGAATGCCATGCAAGCCTAATTATTTCATTAGCAGCTCTGTATTTTTGGAAATAAAACGTGTCTGCCTTTTGGTCTGAGACTCTTGTGTCCTGAGGTTCCTTCATTCTTTGGAAGCTGTCGTACAGGAAGGAGGAATGTTAAATTACCAAAAATAACCACCCCAGGATGGCTTGAGCGCCAGCAACAATTGTCAGTAATTGAAGACTTCCCTCTCATCTCATGGCTTCTACAGCTTCCTAATAATAAAAGAGATTACATGGGAACCTTGGGTGCTTCAGGAGAGGTGGTGAAAATGTTTAATTTCCAAAAGTCTCCATTGCTGCTGATGTTGTCAACTTTCCGTGGCTGAAGTTTACACCAACAGAATTTCAGCTGTTAGATATCATTATAAGCGTCTCAAGCATTTGTTCCATGTTTGAACTTCATATACCAGCCTGTAATATTTTTTGCCTCTCTGTTTTGAAAGATTACATTAACATCAACATGGAAAGAAGTAAAGAAAATAATTAAAGAAGATCCAAGATGCATTAAATTCTCCTCCAGTGATAGGGTAAGACCTTGTTCTCATGTATTTAAAGACAGGCATAATACTACTTGATCACTCATGAATAATAATATATAACATATATGAAATATTTAAAAATCACTGTTCTAATGATTACATTTTAAAATGTGCTTTTTTCTTTCCATCCAGAAAAAGCAAAGAGAGTTTGAAGAGTACATCAGAGACAAATATATTACAGCCAAAGCAGATTTCAGAACACTTTTGAAAGAGACCAAATTTATAACATATAGGTATGTATTCAGAAACAGCACAGAGATGGGTTTCTAAACCTCCACTTTCTGCTGTTTCTTAATTTTTCTGCTATAGATTATCACTTTTCTTAGTTTAGAGAATTAGAAAATGAGAAATATTTTGGATTGCTACAATCTGTTACTCTGAATTGAAAATGTGTTCAATCATAGTATGGATATATTCTTTTTCTCTGGTGATAATGTTTGGGAAGGACATTTCTCAAAATCCCAAATCAATTGTATATTGTTTGATACATCATATTGATGCGGACCAAATATTTTGGATCAAATTAAACATTCTTCCTGTATATTCTGTGTATTATGTAGCCTTCTCCCAAAAATGTTAAAAACAAAACGAACACAAAACTGAGCTTTTTCTTCAAAGTGTGTAGAGACTGGGCTGGATCCAAAGGTGCTCTGTCTTGAGATGGCTTTATCAGCCACAGCCAGTCTCTAATTTCATCATTCACTGCTACTGTATTACTGTAGAAACTCTGATACACTGTGGTGCTGCACCCAAGAAGTCTAGCTTTTATGCAGGACTTCATGGAACAGGCCTGTTCACCCCTTGCCATTCACAGTGCTTTGCAACTAAGCCTTTGATTGTTTTGTTTCACAGCATTACCAAACAACTAAGTAGTGCTGTCCACCTGTGAAAAAGGTGTCCTGCTTTTTTGCAACTCAACTTTAGGTGACCCATTTATTCACTTTGTGTGCCCATTCATTGGCAGAAAGGCGGGGTGCACATATACAGACACATATTTTCTGCCAAGATAGTTATTGTTTAAAATAATAATAGTTGAACAGTGAGAAAATAGCAAGTTTACCTTAGACTTGTTGTGGTCTCTTCACAAGACAATGAGATGAGCTTCCCATCCTGTGCTATTCCTCTTCTCCCTTGTGGTTGTATTGAGGTCTGATGATTCTTGCCATTGAAAAAAAGATCTGTCTGAAATGAATGTGCTGCTTTTGCTGGGCTGGATTGCCAGGGGAGTGTTAGACTCCATCTCCTAAAGGCATTGATTGCTCTTATGCAGTGTTCAATTTAAAATGTGCTCATTTTTGTTTACATTTTTGTAATTTACAAAATTTTGTAAATTTTGTAATTTAAATTTGATTTAAAAAAATACTGGCAGTCCTTGAGACTGAAATCGTATGTTTACTTGCAGGCCAAGTACACCAGAGGCAGTGGCAATGCAAGATTTTTTTTACACTTACACATTCCTGCCATTTTGCCTCGCTCCTGACCTGAAAGGGCAACCTTATAGGTGAGAGGATAGCCCAGTCTCTATGTCCTTTTGAGCATTTGGCCTACCTGATTGCAGCATTAAGAGGGAGTTATTTCGATGGGCAGGACTGCTGCTGAGAAATCTGTCTACTGATACCTTCATGAATATTCCAGTTTGTTTATGTCAGTCACCTAATAGTAACAATAATCTTTATGTTTAATTGCAGATCCAAAAAATTGATCCAGGAATCTGACCAACACCTGAAGGATATAGAGAAAATATTACAGAATGACAAACGTTATCTGGTACTTGACTGTGTGCCAGAGGAAAGACGCAAACTTATTGTGTCTTATGTAGATGACTTAGATCGCAGAGGTCCCCCTCCACCTCCCACAGCTTCAGAGCCTACAAGACGAACAACAAAATAATTACAAAGTACTCCTGAACAATATTTGTTAAGTCAAGAAGATTGCATGAGCCATCTGTCAGGTTTAATCATATACATTACCGTGAACTATTGCAAAACCATCCAAGGAGCAAAGAAGCAACATTTGTGAACATAAAGCAGTCTCTGTGCAGAGAGAACATTTGCATTATTGATGCCTTTTCTCTTTGTTGCATGACTGACAAATATTAACCATGCAGCTATTTCCAGTAATTTTTAGATCCTAGAACAATGCAATATCTGTGTACAAGGTGTAGATGTTGGTAGCATTTGGAAACATTTTTCTCAGCAGTGTTACATGTGAAAGCCTTGGGATGATGATAGTTGTGGTCTGAAGTTAAGAACTACAAAAATACTACAGATGTCCTTAATGGGAGGTCCAAGGTCAGGCACTCTGATGATTGAATTATTGACTGCTGAAGACCACATTAAGATTATGCCCCTTCATGAACCTGAAAATATAGGGCCTGATTCTCTACCCATGCATGGCCTTTCCTGTATAAATCAGGACTCACTCCACAAATGTCAGGTCCAGCATGAAAGGAGAATGAACCTTGCAGTGACCAAATTGATAAACACCATTTGATCTTGTTCACAGGCCTGCTTTGATTCCCCCTTTTCTCCCTCCTCCCTAGTAGGCACAATCAAGTTGCTTTGTCCAGTAGTCTGGTAATGTTTTTTGCTGTAAATTGGAAATGCACAGGAAAAAAAAACTTTCCCCATAGTACGGTTGTACAAAACCACTTTTATTTACCATAAAGTGATCTCTATCCATCTCTGGATTAGACTAAGAATTTCCCTACAGGGTGTTTCTTGTAAACTATATTCCTGTTTTGAATGTTAAACTTGTATTTCTAAAGTTTAATTTTGAGATGTTGGGATTGTTCAGTTTACGTATTTGAGCGACAATAAACCAGCCCTTTTTATATATGGATTGTATATGTTCAGTAATAGTTTATTGCATCCTTTGATTTTTGTAAGTCCTACTGAATTCAGTTGGACTGGCCTCCAAGTAAATGCACATTTGGATTGTCTCATAGGGTTTTCAAGGTAAGAAATAATCAGAAGTGGTTTACCATTGCCTTTGTCTGCACAGCTTGTGCAAAAGTTGTCTTGGGTGTCACTGCCGTTGTCTGTGAAGGATCCTCCACCAGTGTTATCTTCCATTAATGCTGCTGCCAAGTAGCTGCCCTTCAGGTGTTTCTCTGCCCATCACCATATCTTCTGGTGTGATTGTTAAGCCCATCATCATTTTCTTTTAGTGTGACTGTTAATCCTGAAGAGGATTAGGCTGATGTCTCAGTTTTTACCATCCCCCCTTGGGTAACCTCAGTAGAAGTTGAAACTCATAATGACCATGAAGCAATCTCAGACATGCACTATATACATAATAGAGTCTAGCCCTTGACAGCATTGTCAGCTTCCATGACAGAGTCAGACCTCCTCACCACATTAAAGTGTTTATCACTAGAAGTAGGTGGCATATTAGAAGAACTATTTCAAGCCACTGAGACTGAATCTGTCAAAATCCTAACAACACATGCCAACAAATATGCAAAACAAAACAGTCACAAACTTGAAAAGTTCAGTATACATTGCAAAAAAGGGGATGCCAGTGAGTGCAGGAACTATAGAATACTTGTGTTAATTTCTCATGCAAGCAAATGGTACTCTGTTTTTTTAACAAAGATTTCTACCATATATGGAGCGAGAAATGTTTGCTATTCAGGCTGGATTTTGAAAAGAGTCACTAGAGAACATATTGCAAATATATATTGGCTCCTGGAGCACAACAAAGAATTTCAGAAGATCAGTCTGTGCTTTATATTAGACTTCAACTAAATCTTTATGCACAACATGAAAAGCTGTGGTTTTATAATAAATGGGCATGCCTTCAACACCAGATTATCCTGATGCATAATCTATATTGTGGGCAAGAAGCTACTGTTAGTATGGAGAAACAGAATAGCTTTCCATAGGCAGTGGGATTGGACAATGGTGTATTTTATCTCACCTGTTCAAAGTGGAAAATGATGAAATTGTAATCGTTAAAGATCATGAACACTATTGCATTTCCAGTTATTACATATGCATGTTAAAGCTAGACAATAAAGAAAGCCACCAAGGAAAAAGATTGGTTCACTTGAAATGTGCAGACGGAGAACTTTGCAGATACCATGGACTGCCAGAAAGAAAAACAAGTGGATCCTGGATCAAATCAAACCTGAACTCTCCCTACAGGCAAAAATGATGAAACAGAGACTAATACTTTGGGCATATCATGAGAAGACAAGATTCACTGGAAAAGACAGTAGTGCTAGAAAGTTGAAGACAGCAGGAAAAGATGACCAAATATGAGATAGATTGAATCCATATGGGAAGCGACAGGCTTGAATTTATAGGAGCTGAGCAGAGCTGTTAATGGTAGGATATTTTGGAAGCTGTTCATTCATGGAGTCACCATAAGTTGTAGTTGACTTTATGGGACATAATAAGTGCGTGTAAGATGCAGCCTAATTTACCAGGCTATATATGGACTGAGTCTCATACAAGGTTGTTTGCAACATGAAATATGTTTTAAGGTTTAGCTTTTTGGGAAAGGAGGGCTTTTCCCCTAAGGCCCTGGTCTCCAACCTTGAGCCTCCAGATGCTCTTGGACTTCAGCTCCCAGAAATCCTGGACAGCAGAGGTGGTGGTGAAGCCTTCTGGGAGTTGTAGTCCGAGAACATCTGGAGGCCCAAGGTTGGGGACCACTGCCCTAAGGCAATTAGGAAAGAGCCTTAGTGTTTCTGACCTGTTCCTATTTAGTTGGATCTCCAAATGTCTTTAAATACTATGTGAATTATCTATGGGTTTTGTTTTCTATATTTACTGGACATTGGAGAAAGGAACATTTTTGATTCTGTTGGATCTCTCAGCATCTTTAGGTACCATGATACCATTCTTTTGTGCACTCACTGGCTTTCCAAATTCCCCTGCATTTATCATTTACATAAAAAAATAGGGGGGCAAGATTATCCAAAAAATTAACTATGATATAATCTCTGTGTTGATAAGATAGCTCTCCTTTCTGTCCCCACGTGAGAGGTTTAGTATCCATATCTGAAATAATAAATCAAATGTCAGTAAACTAAAACTTAATTTGTCCAACAGAGACATGTTCTTGAACAATTGTACTGCTGATCCTCCAACAAGGGTTCAGCTTGTTTTGGATGAACTTGGTTTTTACAACAAAAGATCAGATTCACGATTTGGTGAATGTCCAAATTGCAGGTATAACTGCAAGTATGTTTGCCCAGTCTAGACTGGTGTCCTGTTGGGTCTATTTCTGTTGGGTCTATTTCTGTAGAAGCATATCTTGCCAGTATCATACAGTGGTGCCTCGCATTATGACGTTAATTCATTCCAGCGAAATCGCTGTAGAACAAAAATGTAATGCGAAAATAAAAAGCCCATTGAAACGCATTGAAACCCCTTCAATGTGTTCCAATGGGCTGGAAATTCACCCTCCAGCGAAGATCCTCCATAGGGCGGCCATTTTCGGTGCCTGTGCAGCGAGGAATCTGTCCCAGAAAACAGTGGGGAGCCATTTTATTTACCCGGTGGCCATTTTGAAACCACCGATCAGCTGTCTGAAAATCATCGTTTTGCGAAGAATCGGTTCCCGAAGCAGGGGACCGATCATCACAAAGTGAAATTCCCCCATTTAGACCATTGTTTTGCGATCGCAATTGCAATCGCAAAAAGATCGTCGTAATGCAGTTTTGTCGTAATGTGGGGCAATCGTAAATATTTGCCTAGGCTGGATTCATGAATATGACTTTCATGATGTCTCTTTCAAAAAGCATGCTGAAATCTGAACTCGTACAAAATAGGTTCTGACCAAGCTTATTCTTCATAAATTTCTGACTCCTCATTTATATTTCCTTCACTGGCTGATGGCCAGTTACACACACACACACACACATTTAAAATTTGCTAGGTTGCTTAAAGAACTATCATATTCTATATGATCCTGCTCATCCAGGTAAGTCAGCTGGAAGTGATCGAGATTAGGCGGACCAAGCCTTCACTGGAAAAAGCATACTATTTCAGATTCAGTAATGGTTTTGTGTCTTATCCCTTGCACCATCTTATCCATACAATTGTTCCCATAATTATGCGCTGCATAATTTTATACACTTCTATCGTGTTCCCTACTTTGCCTTCTTGCCCAAGCTCAAAACCAACCAGAGTAACCTATCCTTGCTAACTAACCACCTATGCAAGGTTTTCTTGAAAATATGCAAGTCTTTTAGTGGTGGGATAGAATCCACTGACAATGTGCTTTGTACTTTCCAGAGAGGTTCATACAAGTTAAATTCTGTCCACAGTAAAATTGTGTACATGTTGAATGGTAACTTGCATTTAAGCCCCTGAATGTTTTGTTGTATTCACTTTTGCACCTTGAAAGCTCAGTGATTGAGTATGATCTCCACTCAGACAACCCAATGTCCAGTGCTCTAGCTTCCTCAGATGGGTGTTTTGTTTCTCTTCACAGTATTGAAATAAATGCCTAGTGCTTCTAGTATGTTTAAAAGCATTTTTTTTCCTGAGGAAAAATTGAATAAATTATTTTAGTCCCAAAGAAAGGTGCTTTCAAGAAGAAGCATCTTTCATTGGAAGAAAAACTGACTTGGTTTTGCATATATTCCAGCTGATACAGAACTATAAAGTAATTCAGAAAAGAAACATTGCAGCATTTCTAGTTGAGCCAGCTCATATTACTTCCTAAACAACTCATTTGCCTTTGGAAAATGCTTGTCTTGAAATGAAAATGCAAACCTAGCCTATAGTTTAGATATAGCTGCAACTTCACTGTTGCATAATGTGCAATCCTGCATATACTATGGCATGAAGGGATGCTATTCAATACTGTACTGGAATAACTTCATTTTTTGTTCAACTCCTGTACTGCTTGCTAGCTACAAATGTTCTATAAATGCCCAAACTGCCATAAATGCAGGGTGATCAATTTTTTTCACATCTTTCTTGGAACAATCTAAAATATAAACCTTGTGTTTTAAACTCGGAGAGCGATGAGCAGGCTGATCAGTTACCAGGAAAAACGATCCACTTTTTCTCCAAGCACATTTAATACATCTGTAGTATAGTAACAGCAAGAAAACCAATAATTCATGTTCTCTAGTGAAAACCAAATAACACCTTTTGTTCTGCACTTTTTTGGACTGAAACAAAACTGGCTCAAACACCTAACTTTTCACTCAAAGTACACACAAAACTTGCTATATGCATTACTAATAAGCAAAAAGCCCCTCCAATTTGTAGTCAGGTCATGCAGTTTCTCAACTCACTCACTGAAGCAAAACTACTTTGCAAAGTTAACCATTTTAACACTTCTGAAATTTGAATTTTTCCTCATGGAAGTGCAGGATATGAATTTTAAATAGGATGAGGAATAAAATCTGAATGCATAGTGGTTATAGCTGCATTTCTACATAACATAAATTTTGGAGAAATCAATAAGATCCAGCGCTGCTGAACACATGCAAAAGTAAAACTATAATAGTCAATATAGCAATATATCTTATATACCAGTTTAGCATATATTCCAAGTAAGCAAGAAAATCATAATGGACTGTGTCCCTACATTGTGAAACAGACCCATTGAAAGCAATGAGATTTAAGTTACAACACATCTATATCCCATTGACTTAAATGGATCTACTCTTAAACATTATGAAAGCAGAATTCCAACCTAATGATTTTTTTTCCTGCTTGCCTTTTCAGCTTTCTAACTTTACTTTTGCTGATCACAACCTACTGTCTCTTGTTCTTCATGTTCCCAAGGAATAGGATCATTGTCTTGTGCATCAGGGACAACTTCCCTGTCATGCCAGAACTGTTCAACATCTGGCAAAATAGGCATCTCCTTTATTTCCATGCTTTCTGAGGTACAGGGGACAGAAGGGGGCTCTTTCTCTTGATTAGGAGTCAGTGCCTCTGGTGAAGGAGCTGTATCTGGGGTTCCCTGCCTGTCATCATCAGCTGCTGTTTCCTCCTGATCTTCCGGGGTTGATGGAAGCTTCTTCAATGTAAGCCTTTTCCACAAGCCTTTAAAACCCTCTCTGAACTCCTCGGACATAAGTACAAAGATAAGAGGGTTGGCCGAAGAGATGGCAAACATCATGACTTGGGTGGTCGCCATGAATCCTTGTGGAGGGACAGGCCCATCTTTGGTCAGGTGCCAGAGCCACAACCAAGATATCCAGTCAGGAAGCCACATCACAGCAGAGGTGAGAGTCACACTCAGAAGCATCATAGTTAGGCACCTGGAGCGGATCTGGTTCCTCAGGTTTTGTGTCTTGGTCCCTCTTCGCTGGCACCTGCCGTAAGCTCTCCAGAAATAAAAGAACGCAAAAGTGAATGGCGCACAAAATACCAGCAAGGGATAGAGCTTGACAAAAGCTGACATAAACTCATGAGCCTGAGTTGGAATAACCAGGACGCACAGAGCAGAGCCCACCTCTGGCTCACGGAGGCTGCTGAAGAACCACAAGGGTAACGGGATTCCCAAGGCCACCAGCCAAATAGCCAAGAGCACCGCACAGATGGTCTGCCACTTAATAGTCACCTGTTTAGCCGGGTTATTTGCATACATGAAGCACGTCTTGGCTACCACAGCAATGGTCAAGCTCTTGGCTGTCATACAAGCATGTTGGAACCAGTCAGAGGTTTTGCAGAGAAACCAGCCCAAGTACCAGACTCCTCTGGAGTAAGCAGCTGCCCGGAAGGGCAGCACAAAGAGAACAAGGAGCAGATCTGCCAAGCTGAGATTGAGGATCAAGGAGTGGATCATGGAAGGTTTCCCTTTCTTGGAATTGTAGAGTAGGATCCCAATTACGCACACATTCCCTGCGAAACCGGCCAGGCAGATCACTCCCAAGAAGGCTGGGATCACCACCTTCCACTCTTTGGAATCCTGGGGTTCGTAGCCTCCTGCATAACGAAGTGGTTGAGCCAGGGAGCTGTTCATGGTGCTGAAGGCAGATTTTCTCCAGTAAATGCCGCCTGTTCTTGATACACGTCAATGGGATTAAATCCCTTCCTGCTCCCTCTCTCCCTCCCCCCTCTCAAGCCCTCCGTGGCTGAAACAAATCTGACATTCTGGATGGAGTACACAGCCTCTGCGAGAAGCCTCAATTCAGTACATGTAGCTCTAGCTAGAGTTTCTCATTGCTATATAATTGCTGCTGCTTTGATTGACAGTCCCCCAGTGGGAGTCCATAGCTTGCTGCTTATTAGCAAGTCTAATAACCAGTGTAGCAGCCCCATGGAGTAATTAAAACGATTCTTCCATAAATGATGTAGAACTCTGTGCTTGGTTCCATTTTTCAATAATAAATGGGTCGTTTGGAAGTCAGGTCTAGACACATAATACAGAAAAACCGTAGGACTGAATAATTCTCCAATTTGGGGGCTAATCTGAACATAGGCCACATCTTAAAGGAACTCTATAATCATGTCACAAATAATGGCAAAACTTCACTCCAGGTGCTACAGGTGCAAATCTCATTTTGACTTTACAGAAAATTGTCTCTGCAGTTCAGCGATGTAATGATAGGGTAGTGCTCTTTCACAATTTCTCTTTAATGAAGGCATTTGATCAAAAGTTGACTGTGTAATTCAGATTGTTCTGTCATAGCTTTGATGGGGACTTTTGTCCTATTGCATCTTTTATAGCTGCATGTCAAAACTTGGAATCTGGTGGAGAAAATGAGGTTGTTGACAACTCTTCAGAGTATTTGCATCATTTAGCTCACAAGATACTTGTTGTTTTCCTTCGTGTGGAAACACATGCAGGTGCTGGAACAGGTTAGCTAGATTATTTAGGGCATTTCTGTCATGCCTAGACCCTTCTTGAAATTTTAAGCATTATGTCTATATAAGAAACATTGTTAGAATGGTTGGTTGGTGAAAGATTAACATTTTAATACTGCTGTTGTACAAATATCTTGGTAATGGTTGCAGCAGTAATTCAGAGTAGAGGAGTAGCCATAGCCATATTCTCACATTGCAAAAAGGAAACGGTTTCCGAGGATTAGTGGTTTACTTAAAGTGAGTTCACTGAGATGAGATCTGAAATTAACATTTTCTGGCCTTCTCTTCAGACTTATCTATCATGATATATCAGTAACTGGAACACCATCTCAGCAGCCGGGCTTTGAATCTGTAACCCCCACAGCCCTTTGGAGAGACTCATTACTTCATCCTTTTCACTTCTTTATTAGAGCAAAGCTCATAATACTTTATGGCTCAGGAGGTCTGGTAGCAAAATGTCCTTTCCTGGCAACTCCTCCATGGGCTGCTCCCAGCTGACAAAAATACGAACAGAAAAATAAATGAAATTGCTGTTTTGTTCCGTCAAGTCCCCCCCCCCAAATCATGGAGACCCTATATGAGACCGATCGGCAAGAGGTCCGGTCTTCAACTGCTGTGCCCAGCTTGTGCAAACTCAAGCTTCTGGGTTCCCTTAGAGAGCTGCTCCATTTCGTATTTAGTCTTCTTCTTTGCCTCCTGCCTTCAATCTTTCCCTGGATTATTGTCTTTTCCATAGAATCCCGCCTTTTCATGATGTGGTCATAGTAAGGCAGCCTTGGCTTCAACATGTTTGCCTCCAGAGATATTTCAGGCTATATTTGTTCATTTTTAGAATCCACAAAGCTCTCCTCTAGCACTGTATTCCCCCAAAAATCATTTTTCCCCTATCAGCTTTCTTTACTGTCCAATTTTCACACCCATATATAGTGACTGGAAATTAAAAAATGTGGATGATCTTGGTCTCCAGTGACACATCCTTACATCTGATGATCTCTTCTAATTCCTTCATTGCTACCCTTCCTAGTCACAATCTTTTCCTGCTTCTTAGCTGCAGTCTTCATTTGGATTGATGATTGAATCAAGGTATACATAATCTCTAACTATATTGACTAACAATATAGGAAGCAAAAAGACTATGTAATTGGAAGTAGAAATGAAATTAGAAGTGGCCAAAAGTGGAAGATTCCGGGAGCATCAATCTATCTTTGTGCTGGGGGAAAAGGTTTAGGAGTTTTCTTTGTAATCCTATCTGACTTGGAGGGACTTTTCTGGATTGGGGTGACTGTCTATCTATCTAGAACTAACCTATCATTCCTTCCAGCCCTTGATTTCAAAGAGAGCCCCACCTGTCTTATAAGTGCCTTTTCCCTCTCTTTAGTATGTTGGTGAAATTTGTTTGTTGCTGTCAATCAATTCAGATGGTATGTGTGTAGGTAGTCCGAGGCCTCCTTTTTGTGGAACATACCATAGCCTATTATTGATCCTTGTTTGTTTGTTTCCATTACAGTAATTATTTATCAGCTTCTAACAGTCTTTCAAATATATTTCACCAATCTTTATTAGAAGCATCCAAAATACAAAATTTAGGGATAATCTTCATTTTACATAATGCTATCTACCAAACCGTGACAATTTAAACTCTTGATATTGATTTATCTGTTCATTAATTTCTTTCTTCAGTTTGTCCATATGTAATGTGATCATTTCTTTTAAATTCCATGTGATATGAATTCCTAAGTATTTGATTACATTTTCTATTCTTCCTTTAAATTCTTTTTTCGATTCCTTCTTATCTACTTCAGAATAATACATTCTGATTTCTCCCAATTTACTTTCAAACCAGTTATTTCTTCAAATAAATGTAAATGTGCTCTGATTTTATGCAATGTATCTTTTAGGTTTTTAATTATTAATAATGTATCATCTGCAAAAAGATATATTTTATCCTTCTCTCTGGTATCTATGCCTTTAATTGAACTATCATTTCTGATTACTTGTGTCAGCATTTCTATTACCAATGTTAATAAAATTGGAGATAAGGGGCAACCCTGTCTCATTCCTTGGCCTAGGATTATTGATTATTTATTATAAGTAATGGTACTAAATACCATTATTATAAATGTTTTCAGAATATAGTTCTTGGATTATTTGTCTGAATTAGGTGCCAAATCCTATCTGTTTAATCAATATTTTAATGCATCCCATTCAACCGAGTCAAAGGCTTTAAAAATATCTAGGGACACCACTCCTGCCTGACATTTTGATTCTTTTGCCAGGTGCATTAGATTAAGCACCTTTCTCATTGTATCTGACATCTGCCTACCTTGCATGAATCAATTTTGATCTTTCTTAATATATTTCCCTATGAAATTGTTTAATCTTGCTGCCAAAATTACCATAAATATTTTAGCTTCTTGGTTTATCAGTGAAATTGGCCTGTAAGATTCCACAGTCTTAAGCCTTCTCAATGCTGATGATCAACTGTGTTATGAGAAGGCTCTTTGCTTTCGGTTTCAGAATTGAAAACATCAGAAAAAGACCCACCAGTCCTCCTCCTCTGGGCTCTGTATCAGAGCCTACCAGAAACCCTCACAATTGTAGCCTACTAAAGCAACCTACAGCCCATGGGAACACCCCTATAGACCTTCCTATCTTGAACCAAGTCAAAATAACGGATGTTCCTGTGTCTGCACCGAGACATTCCACTTGAAACTTTCCAGACTGAGAGTTGCAATGATTGCTCCCTTCCCCTTCCCATAATGCATGCTCCAACATGTTTTTCAACTTAGCTGGATAGCTCAGTGAGTTAGGTATCTGGCTGCAAAGCCAGAGTTTGGGAATTCAATTCCTCACTGTGCCTCATGAGAGAAGAGCCAGGCTGTGTTGCTTTGGGCAGGCTGCAATGTCCCAGGATGCCCCCTAAAGAGGTGAATGGCAAACCCTTTCTAAGTCCTCTCTGCCTAAAAAACTCTGGAAAGGGTCACCATAAATTGGAATGGATTTGATGGCATGTGATTATTATGCCAAATATTAAAGGAGACTGTTGCTTGTAAGTACATGTATTCTTAGATACATTTTTTCTCTTCTTTGTAGAGGTGGTGATCATTATATCCAAATGCTTGTTTGTTTTTAAATATTGGTGGTTAACTGAGTATCCTCATGATTTATGGCTTCTCGATTTTTATTTATTTATTTATTTTTTGCAAATACTGTGTGGAATGTCAAGGGGAGATTTCTCTTACTGACCTCCACAAGAAATACCTATTTTGTCTGGGAGAGGCACACATAACTGCTGCGTATTAAATTTGTTCGGGCTTCTCCACCCAGACGAGAAGATATAGGAGTGCCAGACTCAAATACTTCATTTTTCAGAAGATGGCAATGACAGTTGGCGGGATGAAGCAGATTTGTAAATTGCAAATGGACCTGAAGTCCTTAATTATAGTGATTCCGCCTGGCTGCCACTACAAGATCTTCATGGGAAATTCCTCTGACTCAGCAGACTTTCACCTTACAGACAAGCCATGTCCAAGCTGCCAGCTCAACACAAGGAAGCCTCATCATCAATCTCATTGACACTGAAGCACAAAGTGGGCAACTCCTAACAAGAAGAAAATGAAAGTGAGGCACAGAAGCCCACAGAGACTGGACACTGAGGAGTTGCAGGAAATTTCCTTGGAGCCTCCCAAGGAAATCCTGTAGTCACAGACACACCAACTTTCTCTAGTGGCTGTTGAAATCCCCCCCCCCCGGACACGTCACCACAAGACTTGATAGTAGAGAAGAAGACAGTCGAACAGTAGTACTAACCCAGGAATATGCACCCAAGGATGCTGGAAGGATGGTTCCACAACGCCTTTGACAAGGTTCACTGATGATACCTAGCCTCAGTCCAGAACACCGTAATCATACTGCTCCGTAATTCTGATGGATAGAAGCTACAACAACTGCAAAAGCCCACAGTACAGGTCCCAACAATACTGTCTGATGTCTCTGCACTACCACTGCACCATCACTCATTATCACCTAGATAATTCTGTTACTGGTCCCTGTACTGTAGGAATTACTGATGCTTGCTTAGTTGTCTTCACACACCCATCTACCTGAAACACACAAAACACCGACTCACTATCAACCTCTGGTATCAGCACAGTATTGGATACTATTGACTATTGGATACTTTTTGACTATTGTATTGTCAAACCAACCATGCCACTAATGGTTTCCACCACTGCACTGAGAATACTGGTTTGTTTTCCTCTTCTTTTTCCTCAGTGCCATCCACCATTGCTGCACAGGCTGTTTGGTACAGTGGTTCAGCCATCACACCTATCCTTTATTGCAAAAGTGGCTCCCAAACCCCTAGTTATACCAACACACTTGCTTTCCCCCTCCACTCCCACAGCCCTTTGATCCTGCTTTTATAGGGCTTAGGAAGTGGAGGGGGAAAGCAGCAACTAAATTTTCTAATTTGTGGTTAGAAAAGTGGGGGTTGTTTTATACATTGGGTCATCTTATACACGGAAAAGTACGGTATATAATTTTGAGGCAATTTAACCAACCAACTTTGTCTTTTATACCAATAATAACTAAATAGATTGCTAAAGCATAGTAAATGTTATCTAAAGCCTTTTGTAATCCAGCTCCAGAAGCGGTCCATTCCAGTGTTAATTCTATGCCAGCCTGTGCTCCAGTCAGATTCAGAACCCAGGATACATCTGAATGTTTTTATTAGAGTACATAGGTCAACATTAGCCAGATATATATTCCAAGATGAATTGTCTTTGTCCAGATCTCAAAATACAGTTTAAAAATTCCACTGTGGCAGGATTAGACTTTTCAGGGTAAATTTGTCTATGCTTCAATCAGTTCTCAGGGAAAAAAGGGAAGTCAAAACAAATTTCTAAGCTTAAGACCACCATAGAGTGTTCAAGGTCATTGTTTTGGGCTTTCCCCCAGCACTGTAGATAGCCATAACATAACAAGTTTAACTCCCAGAGTTGTTTTGCTAATAATGATTTTAAGATGTCTTAAATTTCTATCACCAAAGTAATATCAAACTTCCTTCCTTGAAGTATAATTAAATGTCTAATTAGTTTCCCATTTATTTTCTTTGCATTTCTTTGCGTCTCCTTCCCTCTCTCCAGATTCTATCATGTCAAGCAGAGCTAGCACCAGATATCCTGCAAACAACAACAACAAATGAGCGTGTGGGGGGGAGAGCTTTAATCATGTAATTGCCTGTTCTTCCCACTTGTGCTGAAGGAACAATGAAAAGAATAATCCCTCCTGATGATTTTTGATCTGATGACTAAAACTGAAGTGGAGGGTGTATTTTTCACTCCCTGCATCCCAGCTGATACTACAAATGAGCCATTAAAAAAATGACAAGGGACATTATTCTCATTGCAACACATTTTGAGAGTGTATAATTCATTTCTTGTAGGGAAGGCCAGGCTGCACTACCTGCTGCTCCCTTTTGCTTGCAATATTTCGCTTGTAAGTGGAGGTCAGGCCCTCTGAGCCTCTGGTGGGAGCACGAGAGACTTGGTGAGAACATGGCTCATGGTCTCAAGTGCCTGCCTTGTTTGCTATCTTGACGTGTCAGCTACTTGACTTCTCTCTACAGGATCAGGGAGGTTTCTTTGCATACTAAGCCAATACATTTATTTCCCTTTCCCCCCTTGCCTCAACTCCTCAATGGCAGGTGACAGTCAACTGGAATTAGCCTGACTCAAAACAATGTTAGGGTGGAGATGAAATCTTTCTTTTCATACACATACAGGCTTTAAACAAACACACACTGCAATCAGATATTCTGAGATCCACTTGTCTCCAGTTCATATGTATGTAATACAATCTTCTTTTTTGAAAAGAGAAGCTAAACATATGTTTGTTTTCTAAGTAAACATATCTGCTTATTTTGCATACTCTGCTGGAAGTGATAGAAATATGCTGTCTTGAAATCAAGCTTATTGCAGTATTTTGACATGGACTTGGAAAGGGTTGGAATAGCAGTTGGCACCAAAACGTCCTTGGCTAGGCTGCTAGTGGTGAGACAGAAGTGCCCAGTTAGCTATGAACCTATGACCCATGAAGAAGCGTAATAATGGGCGTGATAAACTTGCTGCACCAAAAACATGCCCTAAAATCCACTGAGACTTTTGCTGGGCCCAACCACAATGTACTGTGGCATGTTGTTCATCATTAATTGGCCTCTCTAATAGAACACTGCACTAGGCTCTTTATTCCAGGAATATGGGTTAGTAATTGTACTGATTAACTAGGATCCAGGTAAGGTTGAACTAGTGTGTCTGTTGGAGCCAAGTATGGCTTTGGATGTCTGTCTGTCCAAACAAGTATCATCCAGAGTTTGACTGTAACTGGTTACTCCTTTGTTCAGTAACTAAGGCAAAATGAAGTTACACTATGATTATATCATAGTGTCTGAAATCCAGTAATGTATTGCAGCCAGCATAGGCCATTAAATCAGGGAGGATCTGGTGAGTCAATGCCTGTGAAAGTTCCATTGATTCAATAGATCTACTCTAGCTGCAACTTACTATTTCACTGGCTATCCTGTTGGGTGAGTTGTGCCTAAATAACAGGAATGATGTCAGCAGCAGCAGATTCCTGCTAATTAAAGACTTAGTTTTTCACTTCTGGGGTGCACACAACTTCATTTCATTGTTTGCAAGTTGTGTGTACCCCAAAATAAAAAAAAAAGTCTTTAATCACTGACCATTTGCTGCTAACAATGACATTACTCCCATTGCACAAGTAGAGCAGCACAGCAGGATTTGGGCTTAGAAGGGATCATTACCTTTGTGGTGTGGTTATAAGTCTTTTTGGTACTCTTAAAGGTACTTTCTAAATTGCAAGATGTGTATGATCTCACTATTTATCTTGCATATTTTACTACAGACCAGCAGCTTGTGACAGAAACACCCTGCTTTATTTACTTCTGAACAATAAGAAAATAAAGACCTAACTTTAAAAAAACACAACAGTAGCTAGTTCCTGGGAGAAAACTATATCTGAAACTAAATGCTTTGAAAAGTAAGTTTTTGAGCTCTCATATCTTACAGCTGGACTGTCCCTCCAGTTTTCAAAAGCGGCTGCAGTGAGATTAGCACAATCCCCCCCCCCTTTTTGGCACTTCCATATGGAGCAGGAGGGGCTGCTGTTTGTGTGGACGTCATTTAAACCCCATCTACATCTGATATGCCCCTGGTCTGCATTTTCCAATCCACCTGAGCAGCTGGGCAGCTGCAGCTGTTATGTTTGTTGTGGAATCAGCCATGTTTTTAATCCAAAGGTACCAGAACAACATTTCAAGAAAACAAACAGAGCAGCCAGTGAGTATCCCACTACCTTGTTGAAGTTTCCACACCCCAATGCAGCTTTATTCTACAGGCTAAGCACCACTTTAGAAACTAGCAGGAGTATCAGGTTTTACCATTGATGTTGAGGGGCTGGTGTTTGCCCTACCAAACCACATGACAGTGCTGGGCCTAACCCAGTTCACCAAAGTCTCCCTGATGTTTCCTTGAGTTTACCAATAAAATACCTCTGATATATCCACATAGGAGGATATCTGTCTATCTCAGGAGTTTCCAGCCAGAAAGATGAAATGCACGTATAGCTGCCAGATACTGAAATGCCAACTGAGCAAAATAAGGACAGTGCAAAGACACTGCCTGTGAAGGAAACAGTCTGGTTGCAGAAAAGAGGTTCTACTCTTGTCTCACAAAACTGACTAAAAAGGCCAATGAGGCAAAACTGCACTACAAGCCAAAACAATATAAATCCACATGTCCTGCAGTTAAGACATGAGTGGAGAGCTGGATTTCTGCCTATGTTCCAGATTCTGGTCATCCTTGTGAGAAGCTGGTAACCCTTACCACCAAATCAGCCACAGACAACAAAAAGAACATCTCTATCAGTGTCATAGGCTGGTAATTTCCAGCACCCACACGCAGGCACATTCAATTGCTATAAGGCCATGGAATTCCATTTATGCCGTAGCATTCATTGCTACTGACACAAGAAATGCCCACAAAATCCAGGCTTAGCATAATATATTCTACATGTGTGTGCTGGCTTCAGAAAGAAGTGTCCAAGCAAGG